>NC_052150.1:198444179-199792535 GCF_902713615.1 Scyliorhinus canicula
AGGCCTTTCGGGACTTGTGGGAGGAAACCAGAGCACCCGGAGGAAACCCTCGCAGACACAGGGAGGATGTGCAGACTCCGCACAGACAGTGACCCAAGCAGGAAATCAAACCTGGGACCCTGGCGCTGTAAAGCAACAGTGCTAACCACTGAGCAACCATGCCCGCCCTATCTGCAATGAAGTCACTGCGAAAATCACGTAGTCGCCACACTCCGGTGTCTATTCGGTTACACTGAGGGAGCATTCTGAATGTTCAATTCACCTAACAAGCACGTCTTTCGGGAAGAGCTATTAAATTTTATTCACCCAAAATGAGAGGAAAAATAGTAAACAAGAAAGATTTTCATATTTGGAAAAGTTGTGTCCAAACATGTCTTTGAGGACAATGGAACCTGAGATGAAGGGAATACGATTGTTAAGGAGAGTTGTTTCATTGAGTGGTGTGGCTGTGGGGAATAGCCCTAAAGACCAGCTCCTTAATGTGCCAGGTGCTGTGAAAGTTTAAAAAATAACACATTTGTTTTGGAACTTCCTTTTGAAATATCACATCAGAGTGGAAGAGCGTGAGAGGCTGTGCGATATACTTTCATTAAACCGACAACAATTCCTTGAATTGAGAAATATTACTGGATTTTTGTGGTTGAAATTCTGGAAAGGGGTTTGTTTCCAAGACAATGGTTTACTTGTGTACCTTTGACCGAGCAGATATTTGGGGGTTGTTCTATAAGACTGTTTTAACTGTGTAACTTTAATCTTGTGTGCTTAAGTTTTTTTTCTTTTTAATAAATATATTAAGTTTTTTAAATTCTCAAGGTGTTACTGGGGTTCTATGATTGGAAGTCAGTAGCTCTTCCCTCTCATTTTTACAATACGAAAAATGGTTTACGATCAGTGAGACAGACCTCATTCTGGGATCTGGCTTGTTCTGCAATTAAATCCGCTGTGGTCATAATAACCCATGTCCCCAATGCATTAGCCTGGGTCTCTGGATTACTAGTCCAGAGACATTACCACTACACCACTGTCTCCTCTAGTCTAGTGACATTACAATTCAGCCGCTATCTCTCGCTCACTGCATAAAATAGCTTTTCCTCATGCCATCTTTGTCCTTCCCCTGGCCTCTGGTTCTCCATCTTTCTGATAATGAGAGGTTTTGCCCTATCTACTCTGTCCAGAACCCTCAGGTTCTTGATCGCCTCTATCAACCTTTCCTTCTCCAAGGAGAATGGCCCCAGTTTCTCACATCTATTGATGGTAACCAAAGTCCTTCATCCCTGAAATCCATTCTCATAAACCCTCTCTGCACCCTCTCTAAATCCTTCACATCCTTCCTAAATGTGTGATGTGCAGAATCAGATGCAATACTCCAGTGTTTTATAAAAGTTCACCATCACTTCCTTGCTTTTGTACTCTGTGATTTTATTTACAAAGCCAAGGATCCCATATGATTTCTTAATCATTTTCTCCATCTGTTCTACCACCTTCAACAATTTGTGCACCTATACCGTTGATCTTCTTACACACCTCAATTAGAACACCCTGCAATCTTCTCTACTCAAGGTTGCAGTCTGAGTCTCTACAATCTGCCCTCATAATTGAAGCTTTCATCTCTGATATTCTGCTGAATCTGTGCTGCCACTCACTCACAAGGCTGACATCTCCTCCCAGAGGTGCGGGGCCCCAAATTGAGCAGTTATCCCCGGTATGCTTTTCAAGCAGACCTTTACGTAACTAAGGCATAGCTTCCACTCCTTCTTCCAGCTCCCTTATGAGAGCAGCTATTCCAGTAGTCTTGTTGGTTACTCACCATGGTCTCGGCCATGCGATTTTAGGGATTTGGGAAGATGAGACACTCACTCCACAATTCCCAGAATCTCACCATTAAGGAAATTGCTGTAAAGTTCACACTCGTGGTTTGTCACAACCCCCACTCATAGAGCAGCATTTTCCCAACCTCCCTAGTGGGGGTTAGTGAGTAGCAAATTGTGCCATATAGAGTGGAGGAAAACCAACAGGCAGCCCATAATATATCCTGTTGTTTTCATTCAAAACTGCCATAGAAGTCCAACTGATTTACTAACCTCCATATTTTTAGGAAAGGAAACTTAAGCGTGACCAGCACAATATAAATAAGGACTCATTCATCATTTTGAGATCACAGTGCAAAAGCACATGTACATCTGGATGAGTAACCTATTCCAGGTTGGGAATGACTATGTGTAAGTGCAAACTGAAGAGCTGGTCATATTCACAGGAGCATCTGAAAGATGTAGTGACAATATGCCGGCAGTCAAAAGAAGCAAGTGCACAAAGTCTACATCCTGCAATGTTAAACAGCAGGCTGATTGTGACCCTTTAGGTAAGTACCTGACTGCTGTTCAGTGGCACCCATGAAGCAGCAGTCCCAGAGCAGGAGCTGGACATATAATGATACAACAGAGAAGAAGGCCATTCAGCCCAATGTCCTCATTCTGTTCCATTAGCAGATCTTTCTAATTCATCCCACTCTCCTGCTCTTTACCCACAGTCCTGATGTAAATGTTTCACTACAAGTGTTTATCTACTTCTTTTTGAACATAATGATTGAATTTACTTCCAGCCCCATTTAAGGCAGCGTATTCCAGATCATAATAACTTGCTGTGTAAAATGGAATATTGTGTCATGTCACCTCCAGTTTTTTTGTCAATCACGTCAACATTTGAGTCCTTTGATCACCGACCCTTTAACCACAGGAAACGGATTTTCCTCATTTAATCTCATTTAGATTTATTGTCACTAAGATACAGTGAAAAGTATAGTTCTGCGTACAGAAACCTTTCATGGTTTTAAACACCTCCATCTGAACTTCCCTTCGCCTCCTCCAAAGTAGGGAGAACAATCTGGTTTATTGTGCAGACGACAGTGGGATATGAACCATCGCCCGATTATTCTGCAGCCCCAACTATTGCAGCACATGTGCAGTAAAACATGACTGCCGATTGCCCTTGTGCAGGCCATTTCCCACTGTTAACAGTCGGCAAAGTTTGATAACGTTGGTTTAAAAAAAAACAAAAGCAGGGATTGAATAGTTTCCAGTTGAAATATGAGCTTGATCAATTAGCAATTTATCAAACGTCCAATGCACATCAGGCATAACTCCCCCAGAGCTAGGAAAGTCAGTGGCATGTTGACATCTGAGGCATTTTCACATTAAAGACATTTTTATAATTCGTTACATAAAATATGATTTTTTTTCCTTTTTCATGTTTTATATGGTAAATTTAAGGCTTCATGTGTTTCCTATACATGACAGATTTTTAAGACATATTGGTATAATTTTTAGCAGAAAGCCAACCATTTTAGGCCTTGCAGAACAAGTAGTCTATCATAGTAACAAAGTCAACACAAGTTATTATCTGGCTAGTTTCCAGCGTGTACTGTTATAGAAAGGTCATATATTTTAATAGCTTTGTACACCATGGTAATCAAATTTGTAAGCCTGAAGAAATAAACTACGTGGATACATCAAATTCTTTCTGCGTGCTTAACCTCTGGTGTGCTGCTCTCAACATTGCTCTACAGCCGCATGCTAGCGAGAGTTGACTGCACTGTAATTTATTCACACAGTCTTGTAAAAGGGTAAAAATTGCTCACTGAGAAGCACCATGTTAAGAGCAAACATGTCATGATTATTTAATTATTCTGATGATAAGTGCCTGCAGCTGCGGCCGAATACCGAATCTATGAGCAAATGATCAATCTGACACCATGTTGGAAGAGTTTAATACACAACAACAAAATTATCCTCATTTCCCTATTAGATTTGGTTGGGGTTACAGCTCCCTCAACAACTAAATAACAACAACAGACCTTGGCAGGGCTGGTGGAAATGATCTGTTCGTTTCATTTCCCCCTCCGCTCTGAAGTATGCAACCATTAAGAAATCTGTACTTGTGGAGGTGAAATTGGTCTTGGCGGAGAAATGCAAAATGGGTAACCAGTGAGAGGGCAACAGAAGCAGACAAGGTGGAAAACAAGCTGGTGATTGATTATTGATTGTCCTGTTTTGTCCAATTTGATTCCCATGTGCGCCACTTTAATGGAACCACGTCAGAAGACCATGATTAAGTCCCACTCCAGGTGCGATTTTAAACTTGATGCCTCCCTATTTCCTTTGTATCTATTTGTGGGATGTGGGCATCACTGGCTCAGCCAGCATTAATTGTTCTTTCCTAATTTCCCTTGAGAAAGTGATGAGCTATCTTCATGAATAACTTTTGCAGTTTATCTGATGTAGGTACATCCACAGTACTCGCGGAAGTGTCCTTGGCCCATCCATATTTAGCTGCTTCCTTCCATCATAAGGTCAGAAGTAGGGGTGTTCATTGATGATTGCACAATGTCCAGCACTATTCATTACTCTCCAGAGACTGAAGCAGTCCATATCTAAATGCAACAAGACTTGGACAATCTCCAAATTTGGCCTGACAAATGGCAAGTATCATGTGCGCCACACAAGTGCCAGGCAATGACCTTCTGCAATAAGAAAGAATCTAACCATCACTCCTTGACATTCAAAGGCATTGCTATCGCAGAATTCCCCATTATCAACATCCTGGGCGGAATTCTCCGCTCCCCACGCGGCCTGGGAGAATCGCGGGAGGGCCCCCCGACATTTTGTACGCCCCCTGGCGCCCCCTGCGATTCTCTCCCCCCCCCCCCCCCCGGCTCGGAAAACTCGTGATTCTCCGAGCCTGATGGGCCGAACGGCAGGCCCTTCACGCCCGTTTCAACACAGCAGCAACCACACCTGGTCGCTGCATTTGTGAAACGGGCGCCAGATGCCCGTTTGGGGCATCTGGGGGCCCGATTGGGACGGGAGGACCACGACTGTGCTCGGGAGGGGACAGGCCCGCGATCGGTGCCCACCGATTGTCGGGCCAGCGTCCAAAACGGACGCACTCTCTCCTCTCCGCCGCCCGGCAAGATCAAGCCGCCACGTCTTGCCAGGCGGCTGAGCAGAAAGATAGCCACCACGCATGCGCGGGTTCGTGCTGTCTGCGCGATGAAGTTATTGTAGGCCTTTCGCACAGAGGTAAGGACACTACCACTCTGCTCCAAGACCTCAAGTACAATATTAAACCAGCCACAAATCTATGAGTATAGTCTAGCATTAAGAGAGTGTTATTTTGTTGAAAGTGTCATCCTTTTAATGAGATGTTAAACCCAGGACTAATTTGCCTGTTTTGAAGATGAGCAAGGAATCCCAGTATCCTGGCCATTCATTCCAAAGCCAATACAGCCCCAACAAAAACATAATCATTCAGCTCATTGTTATTTTTAGATTCCTGCTGTGTGAAAAATGGTTGTATGTTAATGATAGTCTCAATAAATCAGAAAACATGTTAAACTGCTGAGAGATATCAAAGGGCTCGATACCATCACCAAAACCTCCTGGTTGCTAATCTTGTGAATAGAACATGATGCACAAAGCTTTTCAGTGGAATGGCTCCCCCGCCCCACCATGGAGTAAAGGAATTATCGCATGCTCAACTGCAGCTGTTTTGGAACAGCTTATATCATCTAGTGCGTCATAATATTTTACCCTCCACCTCTGTTTCCAATCTCTTCATCTGCAGAGGAACATGAGTCGGTTTCGAGTGGGCAGCACGGTACACAAGTGGACAGCACTGTGGCTTCACAGCGCCAGGGTCCCAGGTTCGATTCCCCGCTGGGTCACTGTGCAGAGTCTGCATGGTTCTCCCTGTGTGTGCGTGGGTTTCCTCTGGGTGTTCCGGTTTCCTCCCGCAGTCCAAAGACGTGCAGGTTAGGTGGATTGGCTATGATAAATTTCCCTTAGTGACCAAAGATAGGAGGGGTTATTGGGTTACGGGGATAGGGTGGAAGTGAGGGCTTAAGTGGGTCGGTGTAGACTCGATGGGTCGAATGGCCTCCTTCTGCACTGTATGTTCTTAGTTCTACCACTCAGTTAGGTCTTGGCCGTTCTGTATCCTCACTCCATCTTGATTCAGAAACACTTAGTACCCATGCCTAATAAAAATGCCCATTGCAACCTTTCTTGTCTCTCCCTATTCTGTCAGTATGCTTCGCCATGCTTCAACTTCTCAACCCCCATCCTTCTAAACGCCAAAGGTACATTCAGTTGACTGCTTCTCCTTCCTACGTCATCCCAGCATTAAAACCAAGACAGCACTTTGCTTTATTTTTAACAACATTTTTCACAGAACCTCAAATCCAGAGAAAACCTCACCCACTCCTTCATTTCCACAACCCTCCTTTGGTGTTTGAAACCCAAACATGGCATCACCCAGCTCGTCACCACTTCCTGGTTTAACTTGTCTTCACTGCCTGTGCATTCCCCTGTGACCTTTGGCCCTTCAATGTGACTTTTAAATTTGTAGAGGCCAGACCGGTTTGATGAACAGGATTAAAAGATTATTGATGAAGGGGTTAGACTTCACGTAAATCGTATTATTTTTCAATATGGCTGTAGTGAGTCTTTTGCACATAAACCTTTTCTGATTGACTTTGCGGTGTATGGTGCTCTACATAATAATTGAATCTGAATTATATGTAGTTCCAGATATGATTACATTGACATGTCAGCTGATGCTCAAATGCCATGATGCTAGGCCAGCATTTGCTCTGCTCAGTCTCAGGTCTGAGCAGCATTCAATGGAAACAGTCAAGCATTATCTCCCAGCAGGGTGCGAGGAAAAAATGGAGCTGGCAAGTCCACTGGTATTGTCTGGTTCTCCCTGTCGATGGGTTAGAGGGGACATTAGTGATGCAGCACCTACTCCCTTGACAGCAGGCATCAGGCAGGGAAAAAGATAGAGGAGATAATACTCCCAAAAGTAAAGAGCAAATTATCCTGAGCAACCCAGTAAAAATAAAAAAAGAGCTGCTAACCATGCAGATGTGCATTCTGCATGATTTTAAGCTCATAATTTTCCGATACTGTGCATCTCCTATTCAACTTTGAGAATGTTGCAGAACTTTGTAGAAATACATGAAAGCAAGTTCTGTGCAAGGGAATGATCTCAAACAAAATTTGTTTCCATTCTTTAACCCTTTCATCTTATCCGTTTTTTAATCCATCCTAAAGGTGGCTTTTTACCTGCATGTCTAATAATGTAAGTGCAGAGGTCTAGTCAATCAATAGGGAATTTATGCATACACATATGGCAGAAAGAATGCCCTTCTGCCGTTACATTTTAACTTCAGAGTTACCCATTTCTTGCGTGTATGTTAGATTGTTAAAGGAAGCCTTGACACTTTTTTAAAAAACTTGTTCCAATAGTTTATGTTTGAACACATCATAAATCTGTGGAATTTAAGGAAACAATTTTTCCTCCTTTATTATTGTTGCTATCTCTTTCTTTTGGCAGTATTAAAACCAGCCTTGCCTTGTTACAATAGGGATTCGTCTTTAAGATACATAGCAGAAGACTCACTCGGCTATTCCACCTCTCGGGTGTGTTCAAACATTCAACGAGATCATGGCTGCGCTGTACCTCATTTACCAGCCTTTTATCCACATCCTTTGATGCTGTTATCCCACAAAGGATCTAACAACTGGAGAGACAATAATGCAGATGTAATGTCACTGGACTGTAATCCAGAGATGAAAGCAAAATATGCTGGGAAAACGCACCAAGTCTGGCATCTGTGGAGAGAGAAACAGTATTAACATTTTGAGTCCGTATGATTTTTATATAGAAACTAGAAGCAGAAATTGGCCATTCGGCCCTTTGATCCTGTACGCAGAACAGTACTTTTCACTGTACCTCGATACACGTGACTACAAACAAATTCAATCCAATCAACATGATCGTGGCTGATCCTATCTCAATGCCATACTCCTACTTTCATGCCGTACCCATTGATGCCATTAAAATCTAAAAAAAAATCTATCTTTGACTTGAATATGTTCAGTGGCTTGGCCTCCACAGCCCCCTGTGGTAGAGCATTCCATAGGTTCATTATCCCAAGACATTTTTTACTCTTCTCAGTCTGAAATGGTCTAGCCCGTATCCTCTTCTTAAGAGTCCCAGGCTAAATTCTGGGAACATGGATTCAAATCCCACCACGGAGGCTGGAGGTATTTGAATTCAGTTAAAAAGGACCTGGATGAGCATTTGGCCAATCGAACATTGAAGGCTATGGACCAAATGCGGGTAAATGGGATTAGGTGGGTAGGTCTGATGTTTTTCCCGTGTCGAAGCAGACTTGATGGGCTAAAAGGCCTCTTCTGCATTGCGTAATTCTGTGAATGAATCTGAAATTAGAAGCTAATCTCGGTAATGGTGACTATGAAACTATCATCGAGTGTTGTAAAATCCCATCTGGTTTGTTAATGTCCGTTGGAGAAGGAAATCTGCCACCTTCTCTGGTTTTGGCCTACATGTCACTCCAGGCCCACAGTGATGTGGTTGACCTCCAACTGAAATGGTCAAAAAACTTATTCAGTTAAAGGGCAATTAGGGATGGGCAACAAATGTTGGTCCAGCCAGTGATGCACACGTCCCGTGAAAGAATTTTTAAAACTTCAGTCTTGAAAAGTTCAGATGGAGAAATTTGACGACTGTAGTGCCATATCATGTGTCAGAAAGCAGGCGTGATTTAATGGCCACATTGCGGCCAGCGCGGATCCGGGCATGCCGATTAAATTGCGGGAGAGTCCAAAATTAGGATCTGGGTCGGGCACAAATCGGTTTGCAATTGAACCGGCCCGTTCCCTTTCGTGGGTTCCAGATCCCACCCTGATGTGGTGAGACACTAATTGAGACCAGTTAAGAGCAATCTGCATCTCATTGGCGAGATGCAAGTCCAATCTAACGGCCTCCTGGGAACTAACCGACTCCCCAGCAAGAGATCACACGAGCGCCATTTGCCGCTGGTCACAGAAACATGGACCTGGCGTAACAGCACCTATGGGGGTCTCCCAGATCACTGGAGACCCCTGGGTGATTAGGGAGAGATCCGGCTGACATCCTGGCTCTCACTCTGGCACCTGGGCCCCTTGAAATTGCCAGGCTGGCACTTTAGCACTGCCACCCTGGAACGACCAAGATGCCTGGGTGGCACAGCCATGCTGGCAGGAGCACCATGGTGCCTGGGTGTCACGGTGGCACTGCCAATGGTTGTGGCCTGAGGTGGGCCATGCCAATGAAAGAGGCGTTGAGGGGCTATGAAGGGTGGGAGAGAAGGGCGTGTACGAATTGGCTTCCCAAAGATTGGGGAGGATTAAGGGTGGGAGTCTTGAAAGGGGAGAGATGAAGGGGCGGTATGGAGGCCTGAAAAGGGGAGGGCCCTCAGCAAGCCCATAGTGGGGTATCCTCACTTGATGGGATTTAGGGTAATGCTCACATGGGTGGGGTGACATTGCCCATGGGTGTGGGGTGTGGGGATCCCTCAAACTCACTTGGAGATAGGGAACCCTCACAAATGGCGGCCCGGCTCAGCTCCCCGCTAATGAAAACATTTCTAAGGACAGGATTTACCGACAACCCCGACGCTTATTTTTCATCAGGGGAGGCAGCCTCCCAGTAGGCTCTACCAGACCCGCCAGTGTCAACGGGATTTTCCATTGACAGCACCCCTCGTTGCCGGGAAGCCTGTGCGTCGCCGTGAACAGCCAGTAAATCCCACCCTCAATGTGGGCTAGACCGGGGAGAAACTCCCTAAGGCCCAAATAATTAACTAATAAGTGTGGATAAATACCAGTGCGGATCTTACTGAAAGAGCCGGCAAGAAACCTGACCGGGGCGACGCAATAGGCAGTATTTAATCGACTTGTAGGATTGATTTAGGTATTTCGGCAGCGAAGGCGTCCTGCCAGTGAGATCGTCTGGACCCGCCATTGTCAGTGGGATTTCCTGTTGACTGTACCACTCGTCGCCAGGAAACCCGCAGCCGGGTCTGGACTATCCCGCCAGCGTGAACAGCCGGTAAATCCCGGCCGCAGAAACCTTTCCGGTAAATCGCACCCAGCATTTCCTCATCTCATTAAAATAAAAGCAAAATATTGCGGATGTGGGAAAGCTGAAATAAAATCCGAAAGTGCTGGAAATACTCAGCAGGTCTGGCAGCATCTGTGGAGACAGAAAAACAGAGTTAACGTTTCAAGTCGAATATGAGAATATGTCAAGGGGCAGCATCGTAGCACAGTGGTTAGCACAGTTGTTTCACAGCTCCAGGGTCCCAGGTTCGAATCCCGGCTTAGGTCACTGTCTGTGCGGAGTTTGCACTTTCTCCCCGTGTCTGCGTGGGTTTCCTCCGGGTGCTCTGGTTTCCTCCCACAGTCCAAACACGTGCGCATTAGGTGCATTGGTCAAAAAAGTCAGGTGGGGTTACTGGGTTACGGGAATAGGGCTTAGGTAGGGTGCTCTTTCCAAGGCCGGTGCAGACTTGATGGGCCGAATGTCCTCCTTCTGCACTGTAAATTCTTTGATACTATGATGACTCCCCTTCAGAGCTGGTTCCAAATACACATAGGTTTTGCCTGTTCATAAAGTAATCTGAAAATTGGTTGAAATTTGATCCAATTATTGAAGTTTCCTTGCCGGCCCCTATAGGCATGGCTAAAAGAGTAACCAGTCAAAGTATTGCCAAATCTCTCTTGATGCTTTGGCTATAAGTTCACAAAAGCTTCCATGGCAAAAATGACTGCTTTTCCTCTTGCTTTCTTTGTTGATCACTCTGAGGTTAAGAACCGCTACTAAAGGAAACCGAAAGCAAGAATCTCATATAAGTTGTTCCCAAGACAATAATATTAATAAAAATGGTACATAATGTGTGCCATTCCCCTCGGTCTCACTGGAGGTGATCACAGTTTGATATTGAAGTCTCGCATCGCACTCTGTGCTTTGCTTAAATTTAAAGAGGGTGAAAACACAATTTTGAGAAGTGTGGAAACTGTGCACTAAGGGTGGATTGATCACCCAAAAGCCGACCTTTCCATTACCTTCAATTGAAAGGAAAATATGTGCGGTGTGTAACAACCACATTTTGTGCCCACAGTCTCCTCATGTTCCTAAAGCTGCAACAAATCAGAATTTCCAAACCATTAGGAATAATGGAAATCAACCAATTTAAAAGCAATTGAAACAATCATCCTTGATCAGTCTCCTTGTTAATACTACATAACACTCCCACAATAAAGTGGAATATTCTCCAACTCACAACGATTTATGTCGCAATAGATTGGCTGGTATTATTATTTGAGACATTCCTGTATCTGTATTCACAAGTATCTATAATCTTTGGAAAAAGCAGCTATGAGTACGATGTGATAGGTATGGAAGCTATTTGCTCACATCAGTGCAGAAATCTCATTTAAACACCATAATTAGAAACTGTAGCATGTGTTTGCTTTTCTACTGGGTAATGTGTACATATAACAACACACTTAACTAACCCTCAGGCATTTAAAATACCAAGGTAAATTCAATTAAGTTTTATCAGCCAGAAACGACATTATGTGCAACAGCCTTGTGACCTTGTGCGGTGCTCTGCACAGCTTTCCAGAGATGTTTCTTGCATTTATTCCGAACCTGTTAATGAAAGAGTTAAAATCAGGCAAAGACAAAACCCACTGTGACCAGCGTGTCTCTGTGCAATCATCAGTAGAACTAGCTATTATAGCCAATTTAATAGCTCGAAAATGAACTCATTAGCAGTCTTTTATCAGTGGAAAAAGTCTATTAAATGCGGATGTGTGGAGAAACAGCACAGAGCCTCATTTCCATCCCACTTGTGACCTGAACAAATCAGAGAAATGCTTTGTAAGGAACAGGGTCAGGCATGAATGCTGAGAGATGTTTTCCGCACTGTGCCAAACCTGCCTTACCTTTTGGCTTCCTGATGCAGTTAATTTTAATTTATAATCAGCTCTCCATGCATTTGTCTTCCGCGCAGAATGCCAAATTGAGCCCCACCGATGTTAACAGTTTGCGAGCTTGACAGAAAACCAGGCAGTTGAGAGTTTCTTTTCATTCAAAGGCAGAGTTAACAGTGTGGGGGTAGGGTGCAGGAAGGTGATGGTGGGGGAGTTAATGGTGTGGGGGTAGGGTGCAGGAAGGTGATGGTGTGGGGGTAGGATGATGATGGTGGGGGTGGGGGTGGTGATGGTGTGGGGGTGGGGTGCTGGAAGGTGATGGTGTGGGGGTAGGATGATGGTGGGGGTGGGGGTGGGGGTGGGGTGGGGTGCTGGATGGTGGAGGGTAGGGTGATGGTGGGGGTGGTGATGGTGTGGGGGTGGGGTGCTGGAAGGTGATGGTGGAGGGTAGGGTGATGGTGGCGGAAGTGATGGTGTGGGGGTTGTCTTGTTATGCTCTTGGCGCAGCATAAGCTGCTTCCTTGATGTTCACTCTGACAAAGGAAGGTTCAGACGTAGAGATAACTTCAACACATTAATTTAACTATTTACAATTCTCCTACTCGGATTCGCCTCTACTGTTAATCCTTCTATAGCTACTCAGACTGACGAACCAGTCTGCTACAATCCACGTGGTGGGTGTGATGTTGAATCAACCCTGTGTCTGTACTCACTGAGTGTCTCCACTGGAAAGAGGCAGATCATGTGTGTGGTGTCCTTTATATATGGGTTGGTGTAATGCCCCCCTGTGGTCGTGTCACCTCTGTGTGTGTATCGTGAATGCCCATTGAGCGTGTCCTATCTTACTGACCTATTGGTTGAGTGTCTGTGTGTCATATCTCTGGTGCTCCCTCTAGTGTCTAGCTAGTCTATGTGTACTTGCATTAACCCCTTGTGTATCTACAGTGATGCATATCGCCACAGGGCGCAGGAAGGTGATGGTGGAGGGTAGGTTTACTTGGGACACAGGGAGTCCACACCTAGGAAAATAAAGTAATGTAGTTTTATTTGCAACACAATATATACACTGCCCGGTAAATCCCTACCGGGTTCCTGTTCTGGTTGGTTTCTTACTGGCCGACCTTTTACACAGAGGTTAATACAGATTCTGCTGCCCAAGGTCCATGGGGAAGATAATCAGTCCCACCCTGGTGCCCCCATGTGGGTCATTACATTCCTCCCCCACCAGGAGGAGCTAACAGAGGACTCTTTTTGGCTTCGGCAAATCCATGTAGCTGATGCGCTGGATCGATCGGCCTACACCCCCTGGTGAACACCATCTGCAGCAGGAACACTGTGGTGGGCGATTGGTGGGAGGTGGCTGATCGATGTCCGAGACCTCCGAGGTCTACGTCTTCATGTCAGAGTCGGAAGGTACAACATCGGGCATGCCGGCGTCGAGAGAGTCTGGGGGCTTCACAGCAGGCTGGTTCGGCAAAGGAACCAAATGATCTGGGACAGGTTTCCTTCGAGGAACCTCACATGGGAGTGAGCTCTGTGAACAAATGTGATCCAAATGCCTTCACATCAGTTGCACCCGGACCCGAACTGGTCCGGTCCACCCCAGTTACTGACTGCGGTCTATGTTATGAGAATAACAATCCTGTCAGCCTGGCATCCACTGAGCCCAAAGTATGTTCCCTTAGCCCACGTTTAACCGTTTGTATAGCCCTCTCTGCTAAGCCAGAAGGTGTGAGGCAGTGAGGACATGGCGAATCCCATTGCTTTTCGCAAAAGTGGCAACTCTTCACTTGACATCTGTCACGAGCACCTCGGGGATTTTGTGGGTGGCAAATGAAATGTGCAATCGCTCAATGGTCACCCGGGAGGTGATCGTCACCATCTTGTGGGCTTCCACCTTTTGAGTGGACGTCCATCAGGGCAAGAAAGATCAAACCCAGGAATGAACCAGTGAAATTGGCAAGTACACGAGCCCAAGGGCATCCTGGCCATTCCTAATGTTGTAGGGGTGCCGCTACAGGAAGCTTCTGGTGCTCTTGATAGATGGAGCACTGTTGTGCCAACATCTCTATATCAGCGTCCAAACCCGGCCACCAGACATAGCTTCTCGCCAGCATTTTAATTTTGGACACTCCGGGGTGCTCATTGTGAAGGTCCTTCGACACAAATGCTTGGCCCTTCACTGGAACAGCAACCGTCATGCCACACTGGAGGATACCATCTTACATAGTCAGCTCCGAGGACTTGGAGGAGAAAGTCTTCAACTGCCCAAGTAGCTGTCTATGCTGGCCACCGTATAGCACCAAAGGCCGTACGTTGGCAAGGAAGGGTCGGTTTGCATCCTGTCACGAATACACAGTGATCACGGGCAAGGAGTCCATAACATTCAGGACAGTGACCAGTTTGTCCGCAGTAGGGAAGTTTGCAAAGTCAATCTGCAGGGGAAGATGGCTCATTCCCACAGCATGCACAATCTGTGTCCCTGGGCGGTGCTTGAAAGAGTATTTGTAAACAGCTAATAATAAAGCCCAGCGTTGAATCCTCACAGACACAATTGGTGGGATATTCACGGAAGAGGCCCAGCAATGTTTGTCATCCGTGACAAGAAAGAAATGGCGGCCATTGATGTACTAATGAAACCGCTTTACACCAAATACGATCGCCAGACCTTCTTCTTTATCTATTTGCGCAGATTTTCTCTAACCGCAGTCAGCGTCCGCAAAGACAATCAGATGTTCACGACCATCGCTCATCCGATGGGACAAAACTGCCCCAATCCCATATGGTGAAGCATCAAACCTGATGTACAATGGTTTCGAAGGCCAAAATGCCTTAACACCCCCGAAGAGGACAACTGCCGCTTCACCTTTTCATGCACCTCACCCTAGGCCTGCTTCTATTTCCAAGGCTGGTGCTTCTTGGGTCGTAAGTGAAGGGGGGGCCAGGATGGTTGCCAGGTTTGGAATAAATCGGCCATAGTAATTTACTAGTTCAAGCAAAGAGCTAAGCTCGGTGGCGTCTCACGGGGCAGGGGCCATTTCGTTGGCTCTCACCTTCTTGGCCACCAGGCGCAGGCCTTCCTGTTCCACCCGATACCCAAAATATGCCACTTCTTTCTCATGAAACACGCACTTCGCACAGTGCAGGCAGACCCCATACTCTGAATAATGTTTCAACACCGCCTCGAGGTTCTGCAAATGTTCTTGGTCTCTGGTCCCCGTGACTAGAATGTTGACTAAGTAAACCATAATGCACGGCAATCCGCACAGGATGTTCTCCATGATGTGCTGGAAGACTGCGCATGCCGAGGATACACCGAATGGGAGCCAGGTGTACTTATAGAGTCCCTTGTGCGTATTGAGTGTAACGTACTTCCATGATGCTTTCTCGAGCTCCAGCTGTAGATAAGCATTGCTCATGTCCAATTTCATAAATATTCAGCCAGATCCTCGATATATACACTACGTCCCTGGAACGCTGACCCTCCTTCTGCCTGTGAATATACTTAGATAGGCAGCCACACATTGCGCACAGGCCTTAAGCCAAGCCAAGGCGTCGCACATCTCAGCAGCCTGCTGTTCGTCCAGAAGTAAATCCAAATCTGGGTCCAGAAAATCGAGGAAGTGGATCAGCTGAGTAGGTCGCAGCATCAATAGCAAACTAGATTACTTCTCGTCGCCAGTTTAATGAGGACAAGGGGAGTTCACACCCAAGTAAAATAAGGAAATGTAGTTTTATTTACAACACAATACATACACTGCCTTGTTAATCTCTACCGGGCTCAAAGAACAAAGAACATTGCAGCACAGGAGCAGGCCCTTTGGCCCTCTAAGCCTGTACCGTTCATGGTACCTGCCTAAACTGAAACCATATGCACTTACGGAGTCCGTATCCTTCCATTTCCACCCTATTCATATATTTCTCTAGATGCCCATTAAATGCCGCTATCATCCCTGCCCCCACCACCTCTTCAGGCAGCGCATTCTTGTTCTGGTCGGTGCCTCACTGGTCACCTCTTATCCAAATGTTACTAGCGATCCCGCCCCTAGTGGGGAAGCTCGTACTCCGCAAGGACCACGGGGAAGATAATCATTCCTGCCCCGTGTGGGCTATTTTAGTAGGGTGCAGGAAGGTGAGGTTGGGGGATAGGGTAATGGTGGGCGAGATTTGATGGTGGGGAAAGGATGATGGTGCGGAAGGAGATGATGGCAATAGGGTGGTAGTGGGAGTGGGATGATGGTGGAAGAGGTGATGATGGGGAAAGGTGATGGTGGGGTTAGAGTGATGGTGGGAGTAGGGTGATGATGGGGGTAGGGTGATAGTGGGGGTGGGATGACGGTGGAGGAGGTGAGAGTGGGGGTCGGGTGATGGTGGAGGAAGTGATCATGTGGGTAGGTTGCAGAAAGGTGATGGTGGTGGATGGGTTTTTGGGGATGGTGTTGGGTGTAGGGTGCAGGAAGGTGATGGCCGGGGCAGGTTGCAGAAAGGTAATGGTCGTGGATGGGTGTGTGGGGGTTGGTGTTGGGGGGAGGGTACAAAAGATGATGGTGGGGTAGGGTGATGCTGGGGAAGGTGAATCTGGGGGTAGAGTACCGGACGCTGAGGGCGGGGTAAGTTGATGGTGGAGGTAGGGTGATAGTGGAGGAATGATGCTTTTATTCCATATTTACAGTATTTAGCATTTACATGCAAATAGGTCAAAACTCCGAAGGAAAAAGTATACATCGGGTGCGATCTGACTAAAAAAAAGAGTCCAATCTGGGCAGGCTTAGAGGGGCCACCCTGCCCAAGGGCCGATCACCCAGATGCCTTTGATCCCTTGGGAGACCCTTCCAGGTACCACCCTACCTGTTCCCCATTTGTGGAGACCAGTACTGAACGGTACCCGTCTGGGGACCCCTCTGTGAGGCCAGTAGATCCCGGGTGGCCATTCAATCATAAACTCACTTCACCGTGCATGACTGGATCCTGCCCATTGTGGACGGGTCCAGATCGTGACGTCTCGCAAGATCTGGTTCGATCTCTCAAGGCATAACAGCCATCGAGAATCCCGGGGGAGGCCTCGCGCAGTATCTACGAAGAAGCTAAGCAGGGGTTAAATATATAGTGTACATCATGTAGGGGTCTGCAGCTTGCCTTCCTCAAAACACGTTCTCTCCCAAGGCATGGAGTTCAAGTCAGCATATGGTACAGGATACAATAGGGGAAGATTGCATCTGTGCCCAATGGATAATTAAATTGTAAACACCTCCTTTACAAACTGGAAATACTGAACAGCGGAAATTTTCACAAGACATTTACAAATTCACTACAGATTTCAATAATTCTCAAATTGATGACTTAGCCCTTCCCACATCATCAGAGCAGGGTTCAATTAGTGCAACCAAGCTCTCTGGGACACATCACACACAGACCAGTTTACTGTGCATTGTAGAATGACCTGCAGAAAATAATCCCCACCTGAGACACACACAAACGTGGTTTTTACACAAAGGATTGGGATGATCTGGAATGCACTCCTCAGCGCCGCAGTCCCAGTGCTAACCACTGCGCCACGTGACACCCCTGTTTGAAACATTTCCAAAATTATATCCTTTCTTTTATATTCTTTACCTCTGCTGATGAAGGAGAGCATTCCATATGCTTTCTTTACAACCTTGTCCACTTGAACTGCTGCCTTTAGGGACCCATGTATCTGTACGCCAAAATCTCTCACTTCATCTACCCCTCTTCGTATATTCCCATTTATTGTGTACTCCCTATAACAGTTTGACATCCCTAAATACATGACCTCACACTTCTCTGTGTTAAAATCCACCTTATATTTTATCACCCACTCCACCAACCCATCTATGTCGTTTTAGACATTTGAATAAATAGAACATAGAGCATACAATTCGGAAGGATGCTATTCAGCCCATCGAGTCTGCACTGACCCACTTTAAGCCCTCACTTCCACCCTATCCCCATAACCCAATAACTCCACCTAACCTCTTTGGACACTAAGGGCAATTTAGCATGTTCAATCCACCTAACCTGCAAGTCTCCGGACAGTGGGGAGAAACCGGAGCACCTGGAGGAAACCCATGCAGACATGGGGAGAACGTGCAGACTGTGCACGAACAATGACCAAGCGGGGAATCGAACCTGGGACCCTGGCGCTGTGAAGCCATGGTGCTAACCATTGTGCTACTGTGCTGCCATTAATACTTGAAAGGAAAGCAATTAATTGGGCTGTGGGCAAATTGGGATTAATTGGATAACTCTACCAAAGGTCAAGCACAAATACAATGAGCTGAATGGTCTCTTTTTATTCTTGAACATTCCACAATGCTGTGGATTTTAGTTATATAGTCAGAAAAGAGGAAAGGAGTGTGAAAGAGGCAGAGACAAGACAGAAATGGAAGAAAAGCTGAGACATATGAGAGAGAGGCAGATAGACATACTGTTGTGGAAATTTGGTCACCTCTCAGCAATGGTTCAGATGCTGGACCAGAGCCACAACATTTATGTTTTAAAATGGCATGGAAAGATCAATTTGTTCCAGGAGTGACAATATAAGAAATAAGGCTTAGTTATTTTATAAACAAACTTTATTAAAAGAAAAGAAAACAATATTTAATCTTTTGTACTTCAACCTTAATGCTAACAACTTACATGCAATTTCTTAACCTTAACACACTAGTTCCCATTAAACAACACTGTAATAGAACATGCAGCTCTCATGCCACTTTAACAGACAGATGAAGGCAATACTTGCATTTAAAAAACATTTTTTCTTCTGCTAGGGAGATTTATTCTGAACCTTTTTCCAAAGCCTGCCTCGGTGGCAACTTTTATGACCTTCTCAATCGATTTCCAAAGCTTTCTCCCCTGTAACTGTTCAGAACGGCATTCTTTCTCTTTTTCTCTCTAAGCCCCGCCCATCCACTCAAACAAAGCCTCTCTGGGGTTTCCAGACTTGAACCTATCATCATTATGCTGGTTGCTTGCCCACCTTTATACAAAAGAACAGAACCATGCTATTGATATGCAACTAACTTCCCATTGGCAGACAAAGAAGCCATCAGACTCTGTAAAGGGAATGGGCTAATAGCTGGTCAAACAGGAGTGTCCCAAAGAACAATGGATCTGGGCTTCCTGTGTATTCCTACTAATGAGTTGAAGTCTGGCTGGGACAATTTAACACGGCTATGTGTAGGCTGACTCCTGCTAGCAGTACTTTCCCTCAGTCGGTTTAACCCCTAAAATCCCTGCTACATATTCAATATCATTTCTGGATCCCATTTTCCACATATCTCCCTTGCGTAACAAGGCCATTAGTATGTTTTCAATCAAAAGCAACTATGCCACTTACTGAATGGCCCATTTCTCTTCATTGCAAGTAATCAGGAAGGACCTCTGCAAGCAAAATAGTTCAGCTATTTCTGGTGAAATGTTTCAGGAGCACATCGGCTGAAACACCACCCATGATAACAGTGAGAGAATATTCCCTGTATCCCAAACGTTTTAATATTCTTCTAACTCTCTTTGAGCTCTGTGGCATCCTCTGTCTCCACTCCTGCCTCAGCTCATCTGTTACTGCAACTCTCATGTATACCTTTGTTATCTCACACTCCTGCACTTTTTTCTAATGATATAACTAGATGATTTTGTTACCTCTCGAGACAATGCTTCCCTGGTCGGCCCCTCAATTTTTCCTCCATTCATATACTTGAACTCCTCCAAATCTTTGCTGCAAGTATCTTAATTTCCTTTAGAATACTGTGAGCAATTTTGGGCCCCACACCTCAGGAAGGACATACTGGCACTGGAGCGGGTCCAGCGGAGATTCACACGGATGATCCCAGGAATGGTAGGCCTAACATACGATGAACGTCTGAGGATCGTGGGATTATATTCATTGGAGTTTAGGAGGTTGAGGGGAGATCTAATAGAAACTTACAAGATAATGAATGGCTTGGATAGGATGGACGTAGGGAAGTTGTTTCCATTAGCAGGGGAGACTAGGACGCGGGGGCACAGCCTTAGAATAAAAGGGACTCACTTTAGAACAGAGATGAGGAGAAATTTCTTCAGCCAGAGAGTGGTAGGTCTGTGGAATTCATTGCCACAGAGGGCGTTGGAGGCCAGGACGTTGAGTGTCTTTAAGACAGAAATTGATAAATTCTTGATTTCTCGAGGAATTAAGGGCTATGGGGAGAGAGCGGGTAAATGGAGTTGAAATCAACCATGATTGAATGGTGGAGTGGACTCGATGGGCCGAATGGCCTTACTTCCGCTCCTATGTCTTATGGTCTTATGGTCTTACACCAAGTCTTGTTCACCCATCACCCGAGTGTCGGATGGCCCTCCGCAAGACCAGGAAAGCCTTGATTTTAAAATGAGCATTCCTGTCTTCAATTTCCTCCATGCTCTCACTCTCTCTATCTTTGTAATTTCCCCCCAGCCTTACCATCCCTTAGAGACACCTGTACTCCGCCAATTTTGACACCTTGAGCATCCCTGATGTGAATCACGTCACCATGGCGGCTATGTCATCAGTTGTCTGGACCCCTAGCTCTGAATTTCCCCCCAGAACTCTCTGTCTCGCCAGCTCTCTCTCCTTTACTACCTCCGTGACCACTAATTTCATTGCAGTGTTAATGTCAACCTACTTGTGACAATAATGAAGATTATTATTATTGTTGTTGCTCAGTCTGAGATAGACCTCCTTTGGATGTTTTACCACATTAAATGCACCATATCAGTGCAAATTGTTCTCAGCCATCTTTTTGAACTTCATTACTTTCCTTAAGTTGCCTACTTTATGATCACTGTTCATATACAAATACACAGTCAGATTACAATCAGCAACAGGCATAATGAAGAAAAGGTAAATGAGAGAGGCTGGGCAGCTTATCACAATACAGAACAACTTTACAAGTAAAAGCAGCTGGCTCAAATAATAGAGAGCAGGATTTAGGACGTTGAGCACTGGCAGTGAAATAGCTCAAATCGAGGGAAGCTGGTTAAGGAAATATGCAAAGCAGCCGTCATCAGAGGCATGATGAACCACTGAGGTAAGTAATTAAGAGTGACATTGATGGAGTCTGAAGTGTCAACTATATTGCACAAAATGATACTTGGTGAAGCAGTGTCACATATTTATTGTGAAATCAAAATTCACACAAACAATGAGAGAAAGTGCACACAGGCAGGCACCCAATGCCGGAATTGAACCCGGGTCTCTGGGACTACAAGGCAGCGCTGTTGTTGGCTGTTGGAGGCCCTGGCAGAACCCGATCTGAGCATCCATGAGCAGGTTGTTGCCGCTTGATAACACTGTCGACAACAACGTCTGTGGTGATATGCATCACCGTATGTACACAAGGGGTTAATGTAAATACACTGCAACTAAGTAACCACTAGAGGGAGCACCGGAGATGTCATGATATGCAAACATGCAGCTAATGAACACTTAGAATAGGACACAACCAATGAGCAGTCAAGACACCCAGAGGTGACATTACCTCAAGGGGGCATTACACAACCCATATAAAAGGACAGGGCACACATGCTCTGTCCCCTTCCACAGACAGAAATCTTGAGAGTACATCAGGGTTGATCAGCAGCATCACACCCAGCACGTGGCTTAGAGCAGGCTGGTACAGTTAGACTGAGTTACTACAGTTAGATTAGCAGAGAGTCAAACTCATTTAAGAACTGTGTTAATAGGTCAATAAACACGTTGAACTCATTTCATAGTGTGGAGCTTCCTTTATCAAAGCATACATCAAGGAAGCAGCTTATGCTACACGAAGCAGCATAACACAATACCTTCCATTAATTTGTTTATGATTCCAAATAGGTGATGAATTAACCTATGGGAACACTTTAACCATATAAAATCGATTTAGTCTTATGCATTTCCACAATTCCTTTGCTATCTAATTCCAAGTTTCCATTACAACATGAGATTGAATATTAAATATCCCAGTAAATTATAAATTTCAAATGAAGTTTGAGAAACTGAGGTCCAAACCAAGCAGTGAGAGGTTCACTGCTCATGCCAATGGGAAGGAGTCCTGGAGTGATCCCATCGTATCTCAAGCAGCTAACATCAAGGTGCCAAGCCCATAGTGTCTCTCACTGAAACTGGCAAATGCAGCCATTGAATGCTGATAGATTATCATGAATAAACATAGTTAAATCTAATAACCAGAATTAACATCAGAATGGCGGCACAGAGGCACAGTAGTTAGCACTGTTGCTTCACAGCACCAGGGACATGGGTTCAATTCCTGACTTGAGTCACTGTCTGTGCAGAGTCTGCACGTTCCCCCCGTGTCTGATTGGGTTACCTCCGGGTGCTCTGGTTTCCTCCCACAAGTCCCGAAAGATGTGCTTGTTTGGTGAATTGCACATTCTGAATTTGCCCTCCGTGCACCCGAACAGGCACCGGAGTGTGGCAACTAGGGGATACTCACAGTAACTTCATTGCAGTGTTAATGTAAGCCTACGTGTGGCACTAATAAAGATTATTATTAAAAAGAAAGCAAAAGACATCCATTGATCACTCAATTCTTGCACCATCTCAAAGTGGTAATCCCTAATGTAAATGATGTGGAGATGCCGGCGTTGGACTGGGGTGAGCACAGTAAGAAGTCTTACAACACCAGGTTAAAGTCCAACAGGTTTGTTTCAAACACTAGCTTTCGGAGCACTGCTCCTTCCTCAGGTGAATGAAGAGGTATGAACATACGTCTTCATTCACCTGAGGAAGGAGCAGTGCTCCGAAAGCTAGTGTTTGAAACAAACCTGTTGGACTTTAACCTGGTGTTGTCAGACTTCTTACTAATGTAAAAGATTCAACGATTTTGGAAGCTCTGTAGGTCACCTGATTATGCTGGTGTATGTGAGCATATCTTCATAGGTACATGTGTCTACATGTGTAAGTGTGTGTGCATTTGTTATCAAAGTCATCCAGCTGAATAATGTTATCCTGAACTGAGATCTATAGTGGAAGCCATCAGCCAATGTTCAAGCATGGAAACCCTGGCTGATTATCCATTCTCAATGGCCACAACTGTTGATTTGTGTATCATATGGCTGACCTTTTAGAAATGAACCTTTTGTACAGTTGGTGAACTATGGTGAAGTAATGAGATATTCAATCTTTCAAACGAGTTCCACCATTTCCAGAGATCATGGTTAAATGCCTTCCGAAAGAACGTGGTAGCCCACAACTCACATTTGAAGCATTGTTTCAGACATACTGTATGAAATTCAAGGCAGGAAATCTCTATGCTTCTGAGATATTACATTGACCTCCAGAATGCTGTTTCACAGAGTCAGAATTGTTACAGTGCAGAAGGAGGCCATTTGGCCCATTGTGTCCACACCGGCTCTCCCAATGAGCATTACGATTTAGTGACATTTCCCTGTCTTTCCCCATACCCCTGCACATTGTTTCTATTCAAGCAATCATCTAATGCCATCTTGAAAGCCTCGATTGAACCTGCCTTCAGCACACTTCCAGGCAGTGCATTCCAGACCCGAGCCACTCATTGTGTGAAAGAGTTTTTTCTTAGATCCTGTTTGCTTCTCTTCCAAATCACATTTAATCTGTGCCCTCTCAAGCTCGATTCCTTTGTGAGCAGGAACAGGTTCTCCCTATCTATTATGTCCAGCTCCCTCATGATCTTAAACATCTCTATCAAATCTCCTCTTATCATTCTCCCCTCCAAGGTGAACAGTCCCAACCTCTCCAAACTAACCTCATAACTGAAGTTTCTCATCCCTGGAACCATTCTTATAAATCTCTTCTGTGCTCTCTCCAATGCGTTCACATCCTTCCTATAGTGTGGCACCCAGAACTGTGTAGAATACTCCTGCTGAGGTCTAACTATTGTCTTGTATATGTTCAGCATAACCTCCTTCCTCTTATACTCTGGGAGGGATTCTCTCAGCCCGGGGCTGGGCCAGACAATTCCCACGACCGGGCAACGCAGCCCCGACACCAGCATGAGATTCTCCACAGAGCGGAGAATCAGCGGCATTGGCGCCAGCGTGGTTGGCGCGGCGCCAGTCACGGGCCAGTCTGAGCGGCCAGCCCGCCGATTCTCAGCCCGGGCAGGGATGAGCGACCGTAGGGAAAACACTGAGTCCCCCTGGCGCCGTCTACACCTGCTCGCAGCCAGCAGGAACTCTGTGTTAAAGGGTCGGGTGGCAGCCTGTGGAGGGGGGCGGGGCTTTGATGCGGCCTGGCCTGCGATCGGGGCCCACCGATCGGCAGGCCAGCCTCTCTGCCCACCGGCCTCATTTCTTCCGTGCTGGACCCTGTACTCCTGCGCCATGTTGCGTCGGGGCCAGCGCGTTGAAGAAGGCCACAGCGCAAGCACGCATTGGTGCCGGCGCCACTGCGCATGCGCGGATTCCGCGGCGCCCAGTTTGCGCCGGGATCAGCAGCAGGAATGGCATGAACCGCTCCAGCACCGTGCTGGCCCCCTGTAGGGGGAACACTGGGAAATGACCGGAGCTTGAGAGCTTCGATAGGAAACATTGTATAAATGATCCTCTATGCCTAATTCTCTTTATGTTGAGCTACAATCTAAGTGTGCAGTAGCAGCAAGGTGGACTGCTCCTGAATATTAGGTGGGAGAGTGAACTACTGCTCACCTGCCTTTTAGCTCGAAGAATTCTGTGTTAAAATCCAGGGATACCGTGGGAAATTTGAGTCCGGCATATGCCGGCATCCACTACTCTCCTCAGACTAATCGGTTGATTTACCTCCCTAGTTGCCCCCCCCCCCCCCCCCCCCCCCCCCCACAAACAGATGCCTACTTATGTGTTAAAAATAATATTGCCAATTGTACAGAGTTGCTGTTGTTGAGCTCGTGCATAATACCCTACCAGTTATTTTATTTTAATTTTTAATTTTTTTTGCGTGTGTTCCCTTCTCTTTCTATTCGGTGCACATAACGGTAAATATACTTTGTTCAAAATCCTAATAAAAAAACATTTATTAAAAAAAAAAGACTAATCGGTCAGAAAAAGTCTTGCGTCTAAACGAATATTAGATTGGATGCTTATTCTATCAAACCATTCTTCACGATAGGCAGACTGATGAATGTATTCTCAGGACCCCTGACTTGTGAGGGAGCTACATTTTTTTTTACTTGGTTGCCTCCAGGCTGGGTCAGTGCGCCAGAGTGGGGTGTGGAGCAAATATGACGCTACGCACAGTAGCCCACTTACTCTAAATCTGGCCACTGACTAATTGCGTGCCAAACAATGGAAGTAACATGTGATAGACAGAGATAAGCGATCTCATAAGCAACAAATCAGATCAGAACTCTGCTGCCCCGCCACATTTAGTCTTGAGTGGTGGTGGACAATTAAAAAACGCATTGGAGGAAAGGCTCCACAGATAACCTCATCTTCAATCGAAAATGAAAAAAATGAAAATCACTTATTGTCACGAGTAGGCTTCAATGAAGTTACTGTGAAAAGCCCAAGTCGCCACATTCCGGCGCCTGTCCGGGGAGGCTGATACGGGAATCTTGGAGGAACCCAGCACAGTGGTGCAAAAGAGAAGGCTGAGAGGCATTTGCTCCAATCTTCAGCCAGAAGTGCTGAGTGGACGACCCATCTCGGCCTCCTCATGAGGTCCCGAGCATCACAGATGCCAACTTTCAGCCAATTTGATTCACTCCAGGTGATATCAAGAAATGACTGAAGGCACTAGACACTGGAAGGGCTGTAGGTCCTGACAATATTCTGGTGGTAAAGCTGAAGACTGGTGCTCCAGAATTTCTGAACCCTTAGCCAAGCTGTTCCAGTACAGCTACAGCACTGGAATCTACCAGGCAATATGTAAACTTTTGCAGGTATGTCCTGTACACAAAAAGCAGGGCAATCCAACCCGGCCAATTACCGCCTCATCAATCTAGCCTCAATCACAGCAAAGTGATGGAAGGAGCCATCAATGGTGCTATCAAGTGGCACTTCCTCAGCAATAACCTGCTCACTGATGCTCAATTTGTGTTCCGCCAGGGTCACTCAGCTCCTGACCTCATTGCAGCCTTGGTCCAAACATGGACAAAAGAGCTGAACACAAAAGGTGAGGTGAGAGTGACTGACCTTGACATCAAGGCAACATTTGCCTGGGTGTGGCATTGATAAGTAACCCTGGTAAATCTGGAGTCAACAGATAGCAGGGGGTAAACTCTCTGCTGGTTATAGTCACATCCAGCATAAAAGAATATTAAGCCAGTGTGGGTGGGGCTCACTATGTAGGGAGCATGACAAGCAAACCCTGGCACATTTGGTAACAAGATCCTGGTGGGTTACAGGGAGGTTGAGAGGGGCAGGGGAGGTTTTGGGTCTCCCTTGCTCAAAGTCACTCAGAAAAGGGGTGACAGTGGTCTCGCCAGCTCTCCAGCCGATGGCTGATACCTGACTGCCTCCACAGCATTCTGCCCACTGACAGCAACTTCTGGGTTTCCACCTTGCCGACTCCAGAGGTTTCTGTCAGTTTTAGAGGAGCAACGACAGTGAATGTTGACAATTTTGGCACCATTACTACCACACAATGAGGACCATTAAATGAATGGAATATCACAACCCATCAAGTGAATGGAATATAACACATTGCATCATATATCAAGAATGGGGGTGCAATTGGTCTTCAACAGCAAGACAAGACAAGCAATTGCGAATCAACATCCTATTCTACACCCATACCAACACAGCAACTAATGGGAAAATAGCAAAACGCATCAAAATATTTTAGTGTACCAGACCACAGGAAATAAATAGAATATATGGCACCAAATGAAATGAACTGAATACTACTTGTGAACTCAATAATATCATACCAAGAAAATATAGTTGTATGACTCTTTGCTCTGGTTATAAAGTTGTTTCCATGACGATATATATTCAGGTAGCTGGTAAACCAAGATAGTGGCTCAAATCAGTCACAGCATTATTTGGACAATTTGTTTGGTCAGTTTCTGCTCCTTGCTTGTTGAGAATTTCTCGCTTTCAAAAGAAATTAAGCTGTTTAATTAACTCATAAATTAATGATTTCCAGCAACTAAATAAACCCTTGCCTTGAACAATATTTGGATACTCATGGATAGTTGCTTCATAACCTAAGTGCTAATTTTAGCCAATCACTAACATTTGTCTGATGGATAGATAAATCTTTGAGGTGTGACATTTTCAGTTTGACGTCTTGGCAGTTTAGACGTGATAAATGACTCACATGACAATTGAGGTTTTCAATTACCTTATTATTGAGTTCAGAGCATTTCCGATCTTCGTGAGTAGAGACATTTGCAAGTGCGTTCGAAAAAGATTCCTCTGGTGGTTTCAGCTAAATTGTTTATTTTGTTTTCTTTTACAAAACTTGCAAGAAAATGATGCCTAGTAATGAGACAAACGTTTCTTACTCACCAGGTGCGGCACAGTGGCTCAGGGGTCAGCACAGCTGCCTCACAGCATCAGAGGTCTGGGTTTGATTCCATCCTTGGGCGACTGTCTATGTGAAGTTTACATGTTCTCACCGTGTCTGCGTGGGTTTACTCTGGGTGCTCCGGTTACCTCCCACAGTCCGAAGATGTGCAGGTTAGGTGGAGTGACCATGCTAAATTGCCTCTCAGTGTCCAAAGGTTAGATGGGGTCACAGGGCAGAGGGCAGGGGAGAGGGCCTGGGTGGGTGCTCTTTCGGAGGGTCGGTGCAAACTCGATGGGCTGAATGGCCTCCTTCTGCACTGTAGGGATTCTATGATTATTTTTTAAGGTTGAATCCATTCAGACAAACCTTTTGTATGGTATTGGATAGTAATGCAAAAAAGAGATTAACGATAATGGCCGCGGTTCTCTGGTCCGGCGCCAAAGTATCAGCGCCAAAAGGGAGTACTTTACTCAGGCGCCGGCACCGGTTCCGAGACCCGATTCTTGGGTCCTGAGGGGGCCAGCATGGTGCTGGAGCCGCCCACGCCAAATGGCGCAGGGATCCAGGAGCCGGCCCGGAGGAAAGGAGGCCCCCCCCACGACAGAGAGGCCGGCCCGCCGATCGGTGGACCCCAATCGCGGACCAGGCCACTACGTTGGATGCCTCCCTCCCCCCCCCCCCAACCACAGGCCGCCCCCCAGACCCTTCAACCGCGAGGTCCCGCCGGCCCAGAGCATGTTAGAACGGCGCCGGCGGGACTCGGATCTTTTCAGACGGCCGCTCGGCCCATTCGGGCCGGAGAATCGTGGCGCCGCCGGAGGATCGCCGCTACGGCCGTTTGCGGCGATTCTCCGTGTGGCCCGGCACCATGCGCACCCGCCCGTTTTTTAATGGGCGGGAGAATGGCGTCGGGGCGGTGTGGCGTGATTCGCGCGGCTCCCCCCCCCCCCCGCCGATTCTCCGGCCCAGCGGGGGGTGTGAGAATTAGATTTGCCAAGTGAACTTCTACTCCAGGCAGATTTATAATAATAATCTTTATTAGTGTCACAAGTATGCTTACATTAACACTGTAATGAAATTACTGTGAAAAGCCCCTAGTCGCCACATTCCGGTGCCTGTTCGGGTCCACAGAGGGAGAATTCAGAATGTCTAATTCACCTAGTAAGGACGTCTTTTGGGACTTGTGGGAGGAAACCGGAGCACCCGGAGGAAACCCACACAGACACAGGGAGAACTTGCAGACTTCGTATAGACAGTGACTCAAGCCGTGTATCGAACCTGGGACCCTACCGCAGTGAAGTCATAGTGCTAACCACTGTGCTACCGTGCTGCCCGTCGTCTAAAAAGTATTTAAGATGCAGCATTCAACATCCAGATGAAAATATTCTCAAAAAATTGGAGCATTTGAGCATGAATTCAAAAGTTCTGTATTTTTTTTATAACATTTCTGCAATGAAATGATAATATTAACCTCTGATACAAAGTGAAATGCCGTGCCACACAGTATTATCTATGCATGAAAAGCTGACAACCGCAATCTTACTATCATTCTGGAGTAATTTGCCTTCATTTCTATGCGTACATCTTTTCTCATCCATCGTTGAAGATTAAAGTTTATCGTGTAGACTTGACAGATAACATTATATTGTACCTACAAAATGAGGCCGGATGAAACAGTACAATCTATATGAGACCACACTACAAATATAATTGCTCTTTATTCACTCGATTTTGCATTTGCGCCAAAGATGCGTGAGAATAAATAGAATTATATTGGTCTGGTTATAATGTGGAGGCCCAATGCCTGAAACGTTGGGGGCGAGCCTGTGTCCATCAGCTCCGGAACTTACAACTCAATTTTATGGCTGTCAGGCACTCAATTGCCTCCGGTCATGGTCTATGCTCCCTAAAGGCAGAATTCTTTTTTTATATTTGTTCATGGGATGTGGCCATCGCTGGCTGGGCCAGCATTTATTTCCCATCCCTGAGGGCAATTAAGTGTCAACCATATTGCTGTGGGTCTGGAGTCACATGTCGGCCAGACCAGCGAAGGATGACAAATGTCCTTAATTTCCTTCCCTAAAGGATATTAATAAACCAGATAGGTTTGTTTAGGAGTAACGGTAGAGCCTGGCTGGTAGCTACATGGGCAGTCTATTCCTGCCAAACCAAACAGGGCCTGGTGAGGAGAGGTGGGGACAATCGGGAGGTTGGGGCGAGGGAAGGGTGTTTGATTGACTTGGCCCTTTGTGTTGGAGGTAGGGATTGGTGAGATGGGAGGTGGCACGGGTTCTCTATTGACCAGACGATTTCTAAAGAGGAGCACACTTTCCTGAACGTATAGCCAGGCTGCCACAATTTAGCTGGCGATCTCACCACATTAATTGGCTATTGAAGGGCCTCAATTAGTTGAAAGGCGTGTGAGCCACCTGACATCTAGCCTACCGCTGGTCAAATATTAGCGGAGGAGGGTTGATGATGACCACAGTGCCCTCCTGCCATCCTACCCATATTCATGCCCACCACTGCTATCCGTACTCACCTTCAAACCCGTTCCAGGGTTTGGGGGGGAGGGGGGGGGGGGACTGGAGTTGGGGAAGAGCATAATATAATTCAGATAATTCCACAGGCTAACGAACCTCTGAAAGAAAAAATGTCCTGCTCATCTCCATCCATAGAATCTCTATGGTGCAGAAGGAGGCCATTCGGCCCATCGAGTCTGCATTGGCCCTCCAAAAAAGCACCCTACCTTAGCCCAATTCCCAGCCCTATCCCTGCAACCCCAACTAACCATCTTAAAAGATATTCTTAAACTGTGTGCCCTACTACTAGTCTCCACATAAGTGGAAATATCTTTACGTATGCATCCTATCAAGACCTCTCAGGGTTTTATATGTGTTAATAAGAACACCACTTATTCCATCAAATCCACAGTATCCCTCCAATGCAGAAGGAGGCCATTTGGCCCATCAAGTCAGCACTGACCTTCTGAAAGAATACCCTAGGTTGTCTGCTCCCCCGCCCTATCCCCATAGCCTCATCTAACCTGCACATCTTTGGAAACTAAGTGACAATTTTTTAGCATGGCCAGTCCACCTACCCAGCACATTTTTGGACAACGGGAGGAATTCGAAGCACCCGGAGGAAACCCAAGCAGATACGGGGAGAACGTGCAAACTCCCTACAGACAGTCACCCAAGGCCGGAATTGAACCCGGGTCCTGGCGCTATTAGGCAGCAGTACTAATCACTGTGCCACCAAGCCACCCATCTAAACTCTAATGAGTATATGGCCAACTTGTTCAATCTTTCGTCAGAAATTAAACCTTCCGCCCCAGGAATGAGTTGAATGAATTTTCTCTAAATTACTTCCAATGCAATTATATCTTTGTTCAAATAAGGAGACCAAAACTGTAAACAGTAAGATGTGGTCTCACCAATGCCCGAAACAACTGCAGTAAAACTTTATTAATTTTATATGCCATTTCCCTTGCAATAAACACCAACATTGCATTTATCTTCCCAATCACTTGCTGTTCCTGCAAACTAACTTCTTGTGATTCATGTACCAGGAATCCAGATCCTTCTGTACCACTGAGTTCAATCTCTTGCAATTTTATGCTGATTTTGCATTCTTCCTTCCAAAGTGGAAAAATTCATATTACATTTCATCTGCCAACTTTTTGCCCCTCACTTAGACAATCTATATCCCTTTGCAGGTCACTTGACTACATACATTCCTACCTGTCTCAGTATCATCAGCAAATTCAGCTATCATATATTCAGTCCCTTCATCAATTGATATAGATGATGAATAGTTTTGGACCCAGCACTGATCCCTGCTGCACTCCATTAGTTACAGTTCGCCAAGCGAACCCATTTACCCCAATTCTCTGCTTCCTGTTAGCGAACTAACTCTTTGTATATGTTAATATGTTACCCGTACACCATGTGCTCTCATCTCATATAGTACCTTTGATGTGACACCTTAACAAGTGCTTTTCAGAAATCCAAGTCCATCATATCTACAGGTTCTCCTTTATCCACTTGCTTGTTACTTCCTCAGAAAATCTTGAATAAATTAGTTAAACATGATGTTCCTTTCACAAAACAATATTGACCCTGCCTCATCTGATAATGATTTCCCAAATATCATTACAATAATAATCTTTATTAGTGTCACAAGTATAGAATCATAGAGTTTACAGTGCAGAAGGAGGCCATTCGGCTCATCGAGTCTGCACCGGCCCTTGGAAAGAGCACTGTACTTAAGCCCACACCTCCACTCTACCCCCGTAACCCAGTAACCCCACCTAACCTTTTTCGACACTCAGGGCAATTTAGCAAAGCCAATCCACCTAACCCGCACATCTTTGGGCCATGGGAGGAAACCAGAGCACCCGGAGGAAACCCACGCAGACACGGCGAGAGCATGCAGACTCCGCATAGACAGTGACCCAAGCCTGGAATCGAAACCAGGTCCCTGGCACTGTGAAGCAACAGTGCTAACCACTGTGCTGCAATGCCGCTTACATTAACACTGCAATGAAGTTACTCTGAAAATGTTGTAGGAGTGGATTCTTCATCCTGGTGACTAGGTCCTCCCACCGGAGTAGAATCGCTCCTGGTCTCTGCTGGCACTAGGAGCGAAGCCCAGGTGAATCCTGGAATCGGGCTGCCATTTTGAGCGGACGGCCCGGTCCAGTGGCTGACCTCTCTTCCCCCCTACCCCCCACAATACAAATCATGTCCCCTCCCCACCGCTGACAAGCAGGGGCACCCTCCCTCCACCACCACGGGAATAATGGGTCACCCACCGCTATGGCTCCCCACAGCACGCACGCATGAGGATGATCCGGCCACCCCATCAACCCCCCCATCAGACAGCACGATCTAATTCCCTATCAGAGATCTCCCTCAGAGACCCCTGCCTTAAAGCTGAAGAGCAGTAAAGGCAGTAGGGTGAAAACATCATTGCATTTTCGCTTAATCTTTCCTAACATCTGCTGCCTTAGACAAAATTGTTTGAAGCAGCTGCTGTTACAAGTGCCAGAAGCTGCCTCGAAAATCCAGTACACTTTAAAGGGCTTGAAATCTCTTGACATCCTTTGAAATGCAGATCTTCCATTCAGTTTCACACAGCAATACATGATACTAGCCAGTGATTGATGGTTTTATTACTCCAGTGATAGCTGCTTGGTGAATTGTTTATTGAACTTGCACTTCACGCTTGAATGCATTTCCATTACCCTGCTTTGATGCTAACCACAATGTTCATAAACACTCTTGCTATGATAGACAAATCCTCACCACACCAAAAGCAATGAAGTGCTTTGAAAGCACCTAGCTGCTTTTGATGTGAGGGGGGGGGGGGGGGCGGTGGGGGGTGTCTGATGGACTTTGGGAGGCAGCTGCATTTTATTTGGGGGGCCTTCTGATGGACTTTGGGAGACACCTATGTTATACACTTACCCCCTTGACCCACCATGGAGTCCACTGTGTCAGATCCATTTTCTGGCCTGGCCTGCGATCAGGGCCTACCGATCTGCGGGTGGGCCTGTGCCGTGGGGGCACTTTTTCCTCCACGCCGACCGTTGTAAAGGTCCGCCATGGCTGGCGCGGAGAAGAACCCCCCTGCGCATGCGCTGGGATCACGCCAGAACACGCTGGCGCTCCCGCACGTGCGCCAACTCGCGCCGGCCGGCAGAGGCCCTTCGCCGCCAGTCGGCGCAGCGGCAACTCCGCTGCCACCGGCCTAGCTCCTGAAGGTGCGGAGGATTCCGCACCTTCCGGGTGGCCCGACGCCAGAGTGGTTCACGCCACTCCTCGCCGCCAGTACGGCCTGCCCCGCCAGATAGCGGAGAATTCCGGCCCTTACATTTGCAGGATCTTCCGGCTCCGACAATGTGAACAGAGATTTCAATGGCTTTCCGACCCTGACACTGGAGATCCCATGGCGGGGGAGGGCAGAAAAATTCCAGCCATTGTCTACATCAGGATCTCTTCTCCAGTAAGAAGCTGACAAATCCCAAGATAAAAACCATGATAACAGATTCAACACGTCTCCCATTTCTTGTTTTTGATTATTAATTGACCTCAGTTTTAGTTAATTTTTCCCAATTTGGATCTCTCTTTATATTACTAGCTAGCTTCCTGCCAAATTGTATTATTTATTTTTTTAGTCATTCTTTGCTGGTTCTATGAATCTGTCCAATCTTCTGACCTACCACTAATCTTTGCAGATTCGTACTGCGCTTCTTTCAATTTAATACAATCCCTAGCTCCCTCATTGAGCTACAGATGATGCATCCATCTCGAAGAGACTTTCTTTCTCACTGGGATAAATCTTTGCTCAGAGTTATTAAATATCTCCTTAAAAGTCTGCCACTGCATCTCGACTGGCCTACCTGGAATTTTCAATACCAAAATACCAATCCTGCTGCCATGAAGAAATCAGAAGCCTGGATAAAAGTATCACAGAGCAGTACAATTTCTGTAACAGCAGCACCTCCCCCAGTTTGGCAAAGCATTAGCTCAGATCAAGGTGAGGACACAACAAGGTTTTCAAAAAATGCAAGGAGAAAATCTCACAGCTGCATTATATGCAGAGTGTCCTGATGTGTGTGGCACGGTGGCACAATGGATAGCACTGTTGCTTCACTGCGCCAGGGTCCCAGGTTCGATTCCCGGCTTGGGTCACTGTCTGTGTGGAGTCTGCATGTTCTCCCCGTGTCTGCGTGGGTTTCCTCCGGGTGGTCCGGTTTTCTCCCACAAGTCCCGAAAAACGGGCTGTTAGGTATTTTGGATATTTTGAATTCTCGCTCTGTGTACCCGAGCAGGCGCCGGAATGTGGCGATTAGGGCTTTTCACAGTAACTTCATTTGCAGTGTTAATGTAACCCTACTCGTGACAATAACGAATATTATTATTGTCTTGAATATTTTATTATAAAATAAGACAATTCACGAATTAAGGAGAGCTTAAGAGCTGTAACCAGAGGCAAGCAAGGCCCATCTAGTTCACTTTGATCATCTTGGGCAGCACGGTAGCATAGTGGTTAGCACAATTGCTTCACAGCTCCAGGGTCCCAGGTTCGATTCCTGCCTTGGGTCACTGTCTGTGCGGAGTCTGCACGTTCTCCCCGTGTGTGCGTGGGTTTCCTCCGGGTGCTCCGGTTTCCTCCCACAGTCCAAAGATGTGCGGGTTAGGTGGATTGGCCATGCTAAATTGCCCTTAGTGTCCAAAATTGCCCTTGGTGTTGGGTGGGGTTACTGGGTTATGGGGATAGGGTGGAGGTGTGGGGTTGGGTAGGGTGCTCTTTCCAAGAGCCGGTGCAGACTCGATGGGCTGAATGGCCTCCTTCTGCACTGTAAATTCTATGAAATTTCTATGGTAGGCTTCCAATGCAGTGATAAAGTTTGGTTGCAGAGTAATCTGGAGGCTCAGAAGAATCATCTGAAGATGTGAATTCAAATCCGACCAGGGCAAGTTTGCCAATTTGAATTCATTCAATAAAATAAGATCTGGAATAAAAAGTCAGAATCCGTCATGGTGAGCTATTGGATTGTCATTAAAAAAAAACCCTAGCTGCTTCACTGATGCCGTTTCGGAAAGGATATCTGATGTCCTGACCCAGTCTGGCTGTGAAGCCAGACCCACTGCAATGAGCTTGACTCTTAACTGCTTCTGAAATGGCCTAGCAAGCCATTCATCTGCATCAATTCACAGCAGAAAAGTACAGTAAGAATGAGCCTGACAGGATCACTTGGCTTTGGCCCAGGCATCTGATTCAAACATGGCAAAGGCCCACCTGCCCTGCAATCTCTGCAATGCCCTCCTCACTAACTGGAGACTTGTGCCAAATTAGGCGACCACAGAACAGTCAAGCAACAACCTGACGGTGAGATCAGATCGGAGGGTATGGGCGGGGGAGATCCTCCCACTTTCACACCTCCCACCAATTAAGTCCAGGGAGGGAAGGCTTGCAGATAATCACTTAAGGGCCTTATCCCACTGCCAGTGGCATTGAACTAGTGGCGGGCAGGAGACTCGCCATCCGCCTTGTGGGGGGGGGGGGGGGAAGGAGGGCGGGGGGGGGGGCGTTTCCCCTTTGTCAGGCACTCAGGAAGGTGGGGTACACTAGGAGGCCACATTCCTGCCCTTACTCTCAAGCTCCTGATGACCACTGCTCCCCCAGCCACTACCCAGAGTCTACCATATCCTCTCTGGGAACCCCAACCAGTCCACTTAACTGACCTTCATCATAGAATTTACAGTGCAGAAGGAGGCCATTTGGCCCATCGAGTCTGCACCGGCTCCTGGAAAGGGCACCCTACCCAAGGTCAACACCTCCACCCCCATAACCCAGTAACCCCACCCAACACTAAGGGCAATTTTGGACACTAAGGGCAATTTATCATGACCAATCCACCTAACCTGCACATCTTTGGACTGTGAGAGGAAACCAGAGCACCCGGAGGAAACCCACGCACACACGGGGAGAACGTGCAGACTCCGCACAGACAGTGACCCAAGCCGGAATCGAACCTCGGACCCTGGAGCTGTGGAGCAATTGTGCTATCCACAATGCTACCGTGCTACCTTGGATGATCCATCGCCTATTCTCTGTGAAGGCTTCAGTGTAATTAAGGCCGTGACCACCACTCCTAGTGGCGCTGCCAGAACTTCAGAGCTGCTGGCCTCTGATTGGCCAGCAGTTCCCAGCAGTGTTATGTTTCTTAAATGAATGGTAGAAGTCGTTCAGCAGTTGAAGGATGGTTTATTGTGCTCCACAATAAATGACTTTGTTAGCTTTTACTTACAGAATAGCACGTGTAAAGATACTGCTTTTCTATGCTCTGCAACTAAACCTGACCACACTCGCAGCCCTGAGCTCAAGTTCCGTCCCTGTACTGCTCCACGGTCTCTCCAGCCAAAGTGAGCGAGGGCGGGCCTTCGGCGTCACTCTTATATGTCCCCGTGCTGCCCCCTGGTGATACTTCCATTTCCCATCAGCCCCTTCTGTACACACTCAGGCGAGGATCACTACAAGCAGTTGAATTTCTGCCTCACTGGGGCCTTAATTCAGTTGGAAGCCTGTTGCTGTCCAGATAAGTGCCTGATTGCACTGAAATGGCAGAGGGACTCCCATGGGAAGAGGCTTCGACCGGTTCTTTATGCGATGCGTGGAACACTCATCACCACAACTGAATACCACCCTGATGCATTATCAATTATGACGAGACGAGAGCAGAGTGTAATCGAGGCTATGTTAAGCAGAGATGTGTAGCCTCCTGCAGCTGCTGCCGAAATGGCTGCAGCTCGGTGAGCCCACACAGTTATTCTCCACCTACTGGGCGGAGCCAGCTGGCAGGGACAACCCCCGTACCTGTAGTACAGGAGCCTTACCGTAATACACCTCATATGTGATATATATACAACAGTGGTGACTACCACATTCACCACCTGTTAAAAAAGGGGAGTGGGACGTTTCGGCGTGGCCAATTCGGCGTGGCCCATTCGGCGTGGCCCATTCGGCTTAGCCCTTTCGACGGAGGAATTTTTCGGCGGAGGAATTTTTCGACGGAGGAATTTTTCGGCGGCGGGACAGGCTTCAGAAAGACAGGTTAGTGCAATGAGCAGACATTTAATATCGGTCTGAAGGAACATTTTTTACAACTTGCTCTTAGTTCTAGGATGTGCAGCACTTCTCTCCCGCTTTAGAGGCTGTCCCTGGTTTGCACATGAGCAGTGGGTGACTCCGGAAGGAGCCGGCGAGGTGAAGCGGACAGGCGGCCCAGTTCAGGGGGACAGCAGCCGGCGAGGTGAAGCGGACAGGCGGCCCAGTTCAGGGGGACAGCAGCCGGCGAGGTGAAGCGGACAGGCGGCCCAGTTCAGGGGGGCAGCAGCCGGCGAGGTGAAGCGGACAGGCGGCCCAGTTCAGGGGGACAGCAGCCGGCGAGGTGAAGCGGACAGGCGGCCCAGTTCAGGGGGACAGCAGCCGGCGAGGTGAAGCGGACAGGCGGCCCAGTTCAGGGGGACAGCAGCCGGTGAGGTGAAGCGGACAGGCGGCCCAGTTCAGGGGGACAGCAGCCGGCGAGGTGAAGCGGACAGGCGGCCCAGTTCAGGGGGACAGCAGCCGGCGAGGTGAAGCGGACAGGCGGCCCAGTTCAGGGGGACAGCAGCCGGCGAGGTGAAGCGGACAGGCGGCCCAGTTCAGGGGGACAGCAGCCGGCGAGGTGAAGCGGACAGGCGGCCCAGTTCAGGGGGACAGCACCCCCACCATCCCCAAGGTTTAAAAGGTTTATTCAAAACCTTGGAACCATTTCACCTTTGCTCCTGAGAGGGGAATGGGACGTTTCGGCGTGGCCTATTCGGCATTTTAAAAATATTTTTAAAAGTGACGCCGAAATGTCCTGACGCCTAAACGGCCACGCCGAATCAGCCAATTATTTCCCTGACGCCGAATCGGCCACGCCGAATCAGCCAATTATTTCCCTGACGCCGAATCGGCCACGCCGAATCAGCTGCGCCAAATGGGCTACGCCGAAACGTACCAAACCCTTAAAAAAGAGTCCAGCGGGGATGATAGATAGATAGATAGAGAAATACAGCACAGAACAGGCCCTTCGGCCCACGATGTTGCGCCGAACTTTTGTCCTAGGTTAATCATAGAATTTTGGACACTAAGGGCAATTTATCATGGCCAATCCACCCAACCTGCACATCTTTGGACTGTGGGAGGAAACCGGAGTACCCGGAGGAAACCCACGCACACATGGGCAGGATGTGCAGACTCCACACAGACAGTGACCCAGCCGGGAATCGAACCTGGGACCCTGGAGCTGTGAAGCAACTGTGCTATCCACAATGCTACCGTGCTGCCCTTAAGAATAAATTAATCTACACTCCATTATTCTACCCTAATCCATGTACCTATCCAATAGCCGCTTGAAGGTCCCTAACGTTTCTGACTCAACTACTTCCACAGGCAGTGCATTCCATGCCCCCACTACTCTCTGGGTAAAGAACCTACCTCTGACATCCCCTCTATATCTTCCATCATTTACCTTAAATTTATGTCCCCTTGTAATGATTTGTTCCACCCGGGGAAAAAGTCTCTGACTGTCTACTCTATCTATTTCCCTGATCATCTTATAAACCTCTATCAAGTTGCCCCTCATCCTTCTCCATCGATGGTGGAAGACTATTTACATGCACAGGTTAACATTTTAGGAAAAGTTCACAAATTAAGACGATCGGGCGCCTTGATCCTCCGTTGTGGGCGCCGCAGTCCCAGTGGCGATGCAGGCGTCGGTCGGTCGCCGGTGACTCTGGGAGCGTGTAGACCTCATCTTCATCCCCGGGTGGGACCAAGGGGAGGACGGATCATCCTGGAGCGGGGGCTGTGGTGGGGTGCGCTGGGTGGAGGAAGAGTGAAGCAGGTGCAGGGGGGGTCTGTGGGGACCCAGCTGGTGCCAGGTCCCTGAGGGAGACTGTGTCTTGGGGGCTGTCGGGGTACGCCGCGGGTTTGCATGGAGTAGCTGTACCCTCTCGACCAACGGGTCCGCCTTGTGGAGCCGCACATGTCGGCGGAGGAGAACGGGTCCTGGAGCTGCCAGCCACGTTGGGAGCGAATTTCCTGGGGAAGGCAAGGAGACGTTCATGGGGGTTGCATTAGTCGCAGTGCAAAGTAGCGACCGAATGGAGTGAAGAGCGTCGGGGAGGACCTCCTGCCAGCGGGAGATTCCTGGACCGTAGGGCCAGCTGGACGGCCTTCCAGACCGTCCCATTCTCCTGCTCCACCTGCCCGTTTCCCCGGAGGTTGTAGCTGGTCGTCCTGCTCAAGGCGATGGCCTTGCTGAGCAGGTATTGGCGCAGCTCATCGCTCATAAATGAGGATCCCCGGTCGCTGTGGATGTAGGCGGGGAAACCGAACAGAGCGAAGATTGTGTTGAGGGCTTTGATGACGGTGGCAGACGTCACATCAGGGCATGGGACAGCAAAGGGGAATCTGGAGTATTCGTCGACCACGTTAAGGAAATACGTGTTTCGGTCGATGGAGGGGAGGGGCCCTTTGAAATTCACACTGAGGCATTCAAAAGGGTGGGAGGCCTTCACTAGCTGCGCTCGGTCTGGCCGGTAGAAGTGCGGTTTGCACTGCGTGCAGACCTGGCAGTCTCTGGTGATATCCCTGACCTCCTCAATGGAGTAGGGCAGATTGCGGGCCTTTGTGAAGTGAAAGAACCAGGTGACCCCTGGGTGACAGAGATCGGCGTGTAGGGTCCGGAGTTGGTCCACTTGTGCGCTGGCACATGTACCTCGGGATAGGGCATCGGGGGGCTCGTTGAGCTTACTGGGGCGATACAAATCTCATAATTCTAGGTGGAGAGCTCGATCCTTCACCTCAAGATTTTATCATTTTTGATCTTGCCCCGCTGTGTGTTGAAGGCAACCGACCATTGGTCAGTGAGGAGAGTGAATCTCCTGCCGGCCAGGTAATGCCTCCAATGTCTCACAGCTTCTCGACGGAAGAGTGCTGAATTTCGGAGGCATGGAGGGTGCGTGAAAAGAATGACACGGGCCTGCCTTCTAGTTGAGGGTGGTGCCCAGAGGACGTCTGATGCATCGCTCTCGACTTGGTTGGGGAGCGTCTCATCGACCGCGTGCATCGCGGCCTCGGCAATGTCGGCCCTGATACGGTTGAAGGCCTGGTGAGCCTCGGCCGTCAATGAGAAAACGGTGGAGTGAATGAGTGGGCGGGCCTTGTCCGCATAGTTAGGGACCCACTGGGCATAGTATGAGAAGAACCCCAGGCATCGTTTGAGGGTCTTGGGGCAGTGGGGGAGAGGGAGTTCCATGAGGGGGTGCATGTGATCAGGGTCGGGCCATAGAACTCCATTTAGCACCACATAGCCGAGGATGTCTAATCGGTTAGTGCTGAACACGCACCTCTCCTTGTTGTACGTTAGGTTGAGGAGTTTGGCGGTGTGGAGAAATTTGGAAAGGTTAGCGTCGTGTGCCTGCTGGTCGTGGCCACAGATGGTGACGTTATCCAGGTACGGGAAGGTGGCCCGCAGTCCGTACCGGTCAACTATTCGGTCCATCTCCCATTGGAAGACCGAGACCTCATTAGTGACGCCGAAGGGAACCCTAAGGAAGTGGTAAAGGCGGCCGTCCGCTTCAAACGCGGTGTACTGTGCAATCTGATTGACTATATCAGATATGCGTGGGAGGGGGTACGTGTCGAGCTGCGTGGACCGATTGATGGTCTGACCGTAATCAACGACCATCCTGTTTTTCTCCCCAGCTTTCACAACTACCACTTGGGCTCCCTAGGAACAGTTGCTGGCCTCGATGATGCCGTCCCGCAGCAGCCGCTGGACCTCAGACATGATGAAGGTCCGGTCCTGGGCACTGTACCGTCTGCTCCTGGTGGCGACGGGCTTGCAATCCGGGGTGAGGTTTGCAAACAGAGAAGGTGGGTCGACCTTAATGGTCGTGAGACCGCAGACAGCAAGGGGTGGTAGGGGCCCGCCAAATTTCAGGGTTAGACTTTGGAGGTTGCACTGGAAGTCCAGGCCGAGTAGCAAGGCAGCGCTGAGGTTGGGGAGGACGTAGAGCCGGAAACCGCTGAACTCTACGCCCTAGATGGTGAGGGTGGCGGTGCAGTACCCCCGGATCACCACGGAGTGGGATCCGGAGGCCAGGGAGATTTTCTGGTTAATGGGGTATACCGTGAGGGAGCAGCGCCTTACCGTATTGGGGTGGATGAAGCTCTCAGTGCTCCCAGAGTCAAGAAGGCATGATGCCCATCGACCTTTACTGTAGTCGACGCGGTTGCGAGGTTGTGCGGTCGGGATTGGTTGATCGTGATGAAGGTGAGGCGTGGATGGTGTTGGAAGGCCCCTGGCTGGTTGGCAGCGGTTGCAGGCGATGAGTGGCCTGATGAGGTGCCCAGCGAACATGGGTCCTGAGGCGAGGAAGATGGCGACGCCCATGGGGCGCACGTGACAGGCGGCATTAAAGATGGCAGCACCCACGGGCCGCACGAGGCCTGATGGGGGGAAGATGGCAGCGCCCATGGGCCGCACATGTCCTGAGGCAAGCAAGGTGGCGGCTCCCATGGGCAGCACGTGGTCTGAGGCGATGAATATGGGGGCGCCCACGGGCCGCACGTGGGTTGCGTGGGCGAAAATGGCGTCGCCCACGGGTCGCACATGGGGGGTGCAGGGACAATGGGCCTGGTTTCAGCGGCGATTGAGTGGGCCTGGCACACAGCAGCAAAATGTCCTTTCTTCCCGCAGGCCTTGCAGAGCGCACTCCGCGCCTGGCAGCGTTGCCGGGGGGGTGCTTTGTCTGTCCGCAGAAGTAGCACTTGGGTCCCCTGGGTTTGGTTGGCTGCCGCGCGGCACAGTTTTGTTGTTGGCTGGGCGTGGTCTCTGGTGGGGTCCACGATGGGGTGTTCGCTGGCGAGGTCCATGATGTCCAGGAGGGGGGGGGCGCCGTGCAGTCGGGGGCGTAGGCATGTACATTACGGAAGGCGATCGTTAGTGCGATTGCGAGTTTCTTGGTCGCTGCGAGGTTGAGGGTAGCCCCTTCTAAGAGGCGCTGGCGGATGTACGCTGACCCTGTGCCCGTAACGAAAGCGTCCCTAATTAGGAGTTCGGAATGTTCAACGGCCGAAAAGGCCTGGCAATCACAGTCCCTCGCCAGGGCGTGCAGGGCACGTCAGAAATCTTCCACAGACTGACCGGGGAGTTGATGCCACGTGGATAGGAGGTGCCTGGTGTAGATTTTGTTGGTCTGCTGGGTGTAGTTCTCCTTCAGTAGCGCCATGGCCTCAGCATAGGTAGGCGCATCCCGGATGAGGGGAAAGATATCGGAGCTCAGCTTTGTATACAGGATTTGGAGCTTCTGTGCCTCTGAGGGTGGTTCTGTCGCAGATCCGATGTATGCCTCGAAGCAAGCTAGCCAATGGGCAAAGGCCGACTTGGTGTTGTCTGCTTGAGGGTGCAGCCGCAGGCGATCCAGCTTGATGCGGAGATCCATCGTTGTAAAATCTCTGCTTGATAAATTGATGCACTATCAATTACGACGAGACGAGAGTAGAGTGTAATCGGGCCTTTATTACGCAGAGATGTGTAGCCTCCCACAGCTGCTGCCGAAATGGCTGCAGCTCAGCAAGCACACACATTTATACTCCGCCTACTGGGCGGAGCCAGCAGGCAAGGATCTACCCCCGTACCTGTAGTACAGGAGCCTTACCGTATTACACCTCATATGTGATACACATACAACAGTGGTGATTACCACACACTCAATGTTAAAATTCTACTTCCCAATAGCAAATCTGGCACCTGCTATATACCCAGCCCAGATTTACATTCCATTTACTTCAAAGGGTGCATAACAGGCAGACAAACCACTGGCAGCCAGTTTCACACCACTTCCAAAGTTGACTTTTAACCTTGACGCCCTTTGTCAGAAAGGGGATAAACAAGCTGAGAGATTTGTTGAAGAGCAGTGTACATACTTCTGTAATAAATTCTCCTTCATTGTTTGGTCTTTTAATTTGCGATCGCAGCAGGCGAGTCAAGGAAATCAATTTCCATTCCTGACTTGGCTGTAACTGCTGTACAAACAGAATTAAAAGGCTGAATTGGGAGAATAATGGATGGGAATTTATTATTAGAAAGTGAGCACCGTGTTTCAGCATTTGTGTAATCCCAACCTTCTGTTTGAGTGCATATTGCAGTAACAACAGCACCAACCGAGTCAGACTGAGCTTTACCGTACTCACTAAGATAGACATATACCAGTGCTCACAAGAGTTGGTCCTATTATCACCTCCTAATTTACCACTAATAATCGTTTTATATTAACAATTCAGATCAATATCTACGAGACTAGGAAGGCCACAAATTCACAAGAAAGCTATAGAGAAGAAGGCCATTCAGCCCATTGTAGCTCACCTTTACACAAATAGACTGGGGCTGTTTTAGCACAGTGGGCTAAACAGCTGGCTTGTAATGCAGAACAGGGCCAGCAGCGCGGGTTCAATTCCCGTAGAGGTCTCCCCGAACAGGTGCCGGAATGTGGCGACTAAGGGCTTTTCACGGTAACTTCATTGAAGCCTACTTGTGACAATAAGCAACTATTATTATATGTTTCTTCCTTGCACTGCATGCAGCTATTTCTTAAATGATCCATTCTATGGGTCGATCAGTTGATCATTCTTTGTGCAAGAAAGAACTTCCAGACATCAATTTGTTTTTCACTGGTTTGAACCTGTGCTCCCTCGCTCTATTGTCACAGTTTCATTTGAAATGGTGATTCAGATCTACCTTCTCTCAAAGAGCCACTATTTTGTATTCCTGCGACAGATTTCCCCAGTTTCTTTCCTCGTATCTCATTTTTCTGATGCTAAAGATCATTTGTGTGACTCCAAAAGACTTGAAGGTCTGCCGTGTACCTCACTGGCCAAAGCTGGAGGTCATACTCAAGGTGGCATTTTAAATCAATGTGGCATTGTCACTGAGCTTATCTGCTTAAAAACATATGCACAGTGCCGGTGAGATTTAGGCTCATTCAAAATCCACCCGCCTCCATCGAGTGAAAATTGGATCCTAAAGTGCCACCAGACAGAAGGCTAGAATAGACTTTTAAGTCATTTATCTCATTAAATTTTAAATATAAACTAGACATGTCAGGCTGGAAATTCTGCTTACTATCCTGCCTCCCGTTGGCTGTGATAACAGGAGAAAGCGGTCAAATGAGACCGGAAGGCCAATCACGACATTCTCGCCGCCCGCCATCCACTGTGTAATGAACTCCAATTGGCTTTATTGGTTGGCCAATTGGAGTATGAGCTCCCTCAATGATAGCTCATTGAGGGGGCCCATATAATCACCTGTGTAGGCTTTGTGAGCCAGTCTTAAGTTGACTGGACTGCTAGCAGCACTGTTTGTAGCTGCTCCTGTAATATCGTTATTGTAAGTAAATATTGGTGTGGTGACGGAACTCCTGCCTCCCGTGGATTACTACACACTGCTTCACCACTGCACAGCTGCTGGCCTCAGCAATGGGATTTTTGCCCTACCCTTCAAAGAATCCCTACAATATGGAAGGAGGCCATTCGGCTCATCGAGTCTGCACTGACCCACTGAAAGAGCAATCTACCTAGGTACACTCCTATCTCCATATACCCGCTCATTGACCATGGCCAGTCCACCTAACCTGCACATCTTTGGACTGTGGGAGGAATTGAAACGCACACAGACAGAGGGAGAATGTGAAAACTCCACACAGTCACTCAAACCCTGGTCCCTGGCACTGTGAGGCAGCAGTGCTAACCACTGTGCCACCGTACCGCCCTACCGTGGCCTAAATTCAGTTGCAGGCTTGAAGCTGTCCAGATAGGTGCCTGATTGCATTTCCAGCGCTAACTGATGAGAATTAATTTATAACATTACCTGTCTTCCACTGTGGATCTTCTGTCTCCCCGAAGAAGAAGTGATAATAATCCTTGGTGCAACAGCATAAGACCCCATTTGCAGAGCTCGGAGCCAGTCGTCAAACCTTCTCCCTCTCCTGGTGCACACATATGCACTCCAGGGAGGCCTCAGCTTCAGCCTATGCCAAGACCCAAAATGAAATAGCAATCAACAGGTCAAGGCTAATGCTCTGGGAGAACAGGTTCAAATCCCACCAAGTCATCCAGTGGAAGTTAAATTCAATTTTGAAAAATCTTTGATTGCCATAAAAGCCATCTGGTGTGAGGACAAAACATTGTGTAATTTCAAGAAGGAATTAGATATAGCCCTTAGGGCTAAAGGGATCAAGGGATATGGGGGAAAGGCGGGATCACGGTATTGAACTTAATGATCAGCTCAATATGTTCACAATGAATGACCGAGCAGGCTTGAAGGCCAAATGGCCTCCTCCTGCTTTTATTTTCTATGTTTCTATGTTTCCCTAATGTCCTTTAGAGAAGGACATCTGCCATCCTTACCTGGTCTGGCCTACATGTGACTCCAGAAACACACCAATGTTGACTCTTTACTGCCCTCTGAAATAGCCTAGCAAGCCACTCGGTTCAAGGGCAATTAGATATGGCCAACAATTGCTGGCCCAGCCAGTGATGCTTACAAACCATGAAAGAATAACTTTAAAAAACATTGATTCAGATCTCCTCAGTTGCATTCAAATGGATTCCTCCTTTTCATGTGATGCACTAAAAGGCTCTACATCAGTATTTCCCTTCCTTGACAATGGCAAGCTTTGTCTTAGTTGGGGTGGGAGATAGGCGACTCTCCAAGTGGCATCAGCACCTATATCTAGAAAAGGTAGAAATCAGGCAGGAATCCAATACCTGATTGGTGTGCAGCAGCCCATTTTGGAAATGTATATAAGTTGAAGTCAGATAAAAGGGCACAATTGGACCTGATCCACAATGTCAGGGTGAGCAACTCGTCCAAAATGAAATAAAGGAGACTTTGACCATGAGACTGGGATGAGGGTGCTGGTGACCACAAACACTGGGGGAGGTGCTGATGAAAACTATTCACCCCATGGTGGCCAACAGCTCCAGCGAGTGTCAAATAGAAAGCAAAGAGGCAATAGCAAGAGAGGATTTTGATTAGTAAGTTCGCAGATGACACAAAAATTGGTGGAGTTGCGGATAGTGAAGAGGATTGTCAGAGGATACAGCAGGATATAAACTGGTTGGAGTCTTGGGTGGAGAAATGGCAGATCAAGTTTAATCCGGACAAATGTGAGGTAGTGCACTTTGGAAGGTCCAATGCATGTATGAATTACACAATAAATGGTAGAACTCTTGCGAGTATTGACAGGCAGAGAGATCTGGGCGTGCATGTCCACCGATCACTGAAAGTGGCAAAGCATGTGGATAAGGTGGTCAAGAAGGCATAGAGCATGCTGGCCTTCATCGGTCGGGGCACTGAATATAAAAATTAGTAAGTCATGTTGCAACTGTACAGGACCTTAGTTTGGCCTCATTTGGAATATTGTGTACAATCTGGTCGCCACACTACCAGAAGGATGTGGATGCTTTGGAGAGGGTACAGAAGCAATTTACTAGGATGTTGCCTAGTACTGAGGGCATTAGCTATGAGGAAAGGTTAGATAAACTCGGTCTGTTCTCACTTGAACGACAGAGGTTGAGAGGTGACAGGATTATAAGTGGCATGGTCAGAGTGGATAGACAGATGCTGTTTCCTAGGGTAGGAGACTCAAGTACTGGGGGACATAGGTTTAAAGTGCGTGGGGAAAAGTTTCGAACAGATGTGCAAGGCAGGTTTTTTCCACAGAGGGTGGTAAATATATGGAACATGCTGCCTGGTGAGGGCTGGGAGCAGGTACAATAGTGGCATTTAAGGGACATGTAGACAAATATATGAATAGCGTGGGAATGGAAGGATACGGACTCCATAAGTGCATGGGTTTTAGTTTAGGCAGGTACCATGATTGGCACAGACTTGGAGGGCCGAAGGGCCTGTTCCTGTGCTGTATTGTTCTTTGTTCTTTGTTCTTTGATTCCCAGGCTTAGTCTCTCACAGGCTGTCCCAGAAAGGGTGTCCATTAAGGGAGATGGAACAATGTCAAAATTAGGGATAATCCCTTAAAATGCGGGGCAGTTGGTCGCCCTGCTGAATGGTTATGTTTCCTGTTGACATGAAGGGAGTAACTTTGATTAAACCTGGCTTGAGGGTACAGAGCAGTTTTGAGCTGGTTACCTATTTTACACCCACTCGACCCTGTGCTGCAATGAGTCAGGCAGGGTATAAAAGTGGCATCCAAATTGAACCTAAGTCATTCCCCATGAGGGGGGTTAGATTACAATTACCCCAAACTTGAGTCACGCACAATGGGAAGGTGTTGGTGCAAGTCGTATTTGACAAGTCAGGATGCCAGGAGTTAGATCAGGCAATGTGTAGAGCTCAGAGTTTATGTTGCAAGTGATGCCAGTAAACTGAGACCCTGTTGCATGGGTTATCGAAAAGATTTGCTCTCCTGTCTCACACAATGGCTGCTGATTCTACGAGCAGACAGAAAAAAAACCCAGCAATTAAGCAATTCACGGAATCAGTAGGCCAGTGAAACTCACTGCAAATGCTATGCAAAACAGTGCTGGTGGAGGCCATTCAGCCCATCATGTCTGTGCTGGTCGAGCTAGCCCATTAATCTCACTCCCATGCACCTTCCCCACAGATTATAAATGTCTGCTTTTCATGTATTTATCCAATGTCTTATTGAAAGCAGTTAATGGATCAGCTTCCATATTGTTCCAGAGAGCATATTTCAGATCATAATTACTCACTGTCTGAGAAATTATCCACATCTCCCTTCCGGCTCTTTTACCAATGACCTTTTTTTAAAAATATTTTTATTTGCCATATTTTCATCATTTTTACCATACAAAAGAGAAACAGAAACAAAAACAACCCCAACAATATAAAAAAGAAAAACAGCCCCCTCCCTCCAACCACAGACTCCCCTCCCCCTTCAACAGTCAATGGCAATCAACTCCAGAAAGTGCATAATAAGCAAACCCCAAGAATAGTAGAACCCCTCCTTCACCCCCCTCAGCTCAAACTTCACCTTCTCCGGGGTCAAAATCTCCAGCAGGTCCCCACACCATGCTGAGGCACAAGGTGGAAAAGCTGACCTCCACCCCAGCAGGACTCGTCTACGAGCGCTCAGCTAGGTGAAGGCTAAAACATCTGCCCCCCCCCCCGCTCCCACCTGCAATTCGGGCAGGTCCGACCCCCCCCCCCGGCCCCGAAAATGGCTTCAAGGGGATCGGGCTTCACATCCATGTGCAAGACCCCCAAGAATGTGCTAAATACCACCCTCCAAAACCTTTCCATCTTCGGACAGGACCAAAACATATGAACATGGTTCACAGGACACCTCTCACATCGCTGACAGACATCCTCCACCACCTCATCTTTGATTTTGTGGAGATACGCCCTTTGCACGACTTTCAACTGTATTAGCCCAGCCTCACACACAAAGCCCCACCCCCCAGAAACAAATCCTTCATTTCCTTGATCCCCCCCTCCAGTCCCATCTCCGAAACCTCGCATCCATCCTCCCCGGCTCGAACCCATGATTCCTCCCAATCGCGCTCCAGCTTAAAATGTTGCCTCAACTGCCTCCAGATCTTCAAAGTGGCCACCACCATTGGACTCACCGAATACTTTCCTGGATCCATCGGGACCGGCACTGTTGCCAGCGCCCACAACCCCAACCCTCAATTTTGCCAATGATCTTACTGTTCTTTGGTTACCGACCCACCTGCCAGCAGACCTAGATCCTCCTTTAAGTCATCTGAATTTTTAATTCCCTTTGACTACAATGGAAATAAAGTCAGGAGAGGTGTAAAACGGGCGGTTGGTCCACCATCACTCATTTTATACTATCAGACCAGCACGGTGGCACAATGGTTAGCATTGCTGCCTATGGCGCTGAGGACCCAGGTTTGAATCCTGGCCCTGGGTCACTGTCCGTGTGGAGTTTGCACATTCTCCCCGTGTCTGCGTGGGTTTAGCCCCCACAACCCAAAGATGTGCAGGTTAGGTGGATTGGCGGCGCTAAATTGCCCCTTAATTGGAAAAATAATTGGGTATTCTAAATTTATTAAAAAAAAATTAAAAAATGTTATTCTATCAGACAAAACCAAACCATATGCATGCACTTTCAGATTTTCCTGTTAGATCCTGTGCAACACTGAAAAAGTTTGTATGCAAAATATTTTACTCCAGTTTTAATAAACAGCTTGACTGAAAACCAACAAAATATTCACCTGGTATTGCACGGGTCACAGGTTCAGTTCCGAGCAGCTATCCAGTTTAGCCTTGAGTTGTGAGTGAGGCAGTTAGAGCTAATCCATGCTGAAACAGCAACTGTTTCTTGTTCCTGCACACGTCTGAAGTTGAATGCTTTGCGCAAAGGACCCAACATTTAATGTAATTCAATTCAATTTTACTTCAATTTAATGTTGTTAAACAAGACAACCTGATGCCCACTTCGCCGAAGGCAATTTCAAAGGCTCAGTCAATGAGGTAAAGACAACAGAGACGAGGTGAACAATACAAATAGAAATAGCTAAAAGTGGTGTCAAGATTAAATTACAGAATTTAACGTTGACATTAAAATAATCCTCCCGCAAATGTAACATTAAGGGACTTTCCAATAGTGATATCATCATAGATATCTGAGGGAATTATGCATTTTTCTCCAGCTGAATAGACTAACAAAAGAAAGAATAAAGGCATAATTTTATTGCACACCGTGATCTGTAAAAGATAACAGCCATCTAAACAAAATTGACCTGCTTTTCTACAGCGCTTTCCATGACCTCACAACTCTCCACAGTTCCTTCCAGCCAATGAATTACTTCTAAATTGTAGTCCCTGTTGTAATGTAGGAGGTTTGGCAGACATTGCACGTTACTAGCCGCTACAAACAGCAGTGTGACAATAACCAGGTAACCTGCTATTTTTAAATTATACTGATTGAGAGGTAAATATTGGCCAGGACACTAGGTGTCTTGTTTTTTTGTCATGGGATCACTATGTGATCTGGCAGACAGAGTCTCAAGTCAATGACCTATCTGAAAATTGGCACCTTCAACAGGGCAGGACTCCCTCAGTATCACACAGCAATGACTGCCGAGGTTTTTATGCTTCAGTATCTGGAGTTGGACATGAATCAGCAACCTTCCGTCTCAGAGATGAGACTAGTATTAGAGCCATGGCTAACAGGAGATGAAAATACTGCCCCACTGACTACTTTGAAAGTCGTAATTGAAATTAGCTCATTTTGGGCAAGTGCGGTGGTGTGTTTCCCGCCAGCCTTTTGGGTGAAACCCACACACTGGTATTCGTCCACACTTAAATCATTTTTGAGGGCCTTGGGGAGTTTCTCCCTGGTCTGGAAGCATTTTCATTATTGGGGACCTGAAATCACCAGCGAGACCGGCTCCTCCGAGATTGGGCCGCCAATTTGAAAGGGTGCCCCTATCACTAGTGAGCTTGAGGGTCCCCCACATGCCCACCAATGGACAATGTCACCCCCCCGCACACATGGGCATTGCCTCCCCCAAGTGAGGGCACCCTACGATGGGATCAGTGAGGGCCCCCCTCTTTTCAGGCCTCCCCACCCACCTTTCACCCCACCCTTTCAGAACCTACACCCTTCAACCCCCCCCCCCCCCAACCTTTATGAGGCCCCTTCATACACTCCCTTCAATCACCCATCCTTCATTTCCACTTCAGTCATTTTGATGGGCAAAGCCCCTCGCAAGCCCTGCCCCTTGGCAATGCCATCATGGCAGCTGGACATCCTGGCACTTCCACCCTGACACCCAGAGTGGCAGCGTCAAGGTGCCAGACTGGCAGTGCCAAGGTACCCAGGTGCCAGCTGGAGTGCCTGGGTGCCACACTGCTTTGTCCCCGACCACCCAGAGGCCTCCAAAGGCCTTGGAGACCCCGAGGTGCTGTTATGCCTGGTCCATGTTTGTGTGGACCAATATTAAACGGCGCCCTGGCGTGAGGTTGTTAGATCCCTGGTACTGGGAGAATCTGGTGAATGCATATTTAAATGAGCCCAATGGCCCATTTAAAAATGCTGATCTGGATCTCAACCAGCAAGAGCGAGATCCAGAAGGTGGCGTTTCTCGAGGTTTAGTTGAATCATGAGATGTTTTGAGCATCTCGAATCCTGCAAGAGACCTACCACAAGATTCAACAGCCTCGTCCCAACACAAAGTCGTGCATGATGAGACCGTTAAATCACACCCACCCACAGCGCTATTAGGAAGGGAGTTCCAGGGTTTTGAAACAGTGACAGTGAAGGAATGGTGATATAGTTCCAAGTCAGGATGGTGGCTGGGTTGGAGGAGAACTTGCAAGTGGTGGTGTTCCCATGTACCTGCTGCATTTGTCCTTCCAGGTGGTAGAGGCCGCAGGTTTGGAAGGTGCTACCTGAGCAGCCTTGGTGAGTTGCTGCAGTGCATCTTGTAGATGGTGCACACTGCTGTCCATGCGCTTCTGTGGTAGGCATGATGAATATTTAAGGTGGAGGATGGGGTGTCAATCATGTGGCTGAATGGCCTGGATGGCATTGAGCTTCCTGAGTGTTGTTGGAGCTGCACTCACCCAGTCAAGTGGAGAGTATTCCAGTACACTCCTGACTTGAGTCTTGTAGATGGTAGACAACCTTTGGGGGGGGGGGGGGTCAGGAGGTTACTCGCTGCAGGATTCTCAGCCTCTGACCAGAGCCCTGTAGCCCCACCTTCTCAACCTTGCCCCTTGCTGAGATGTGGTGACCCTCAGGTTAAACCGCCGCCAGTCAGCCCTCCCCCTCAGAGGGGAAAGCAGCCTATGGTCATCTGGGACTATGGCGACTTTACCATTTTATACGGCTGATCCAGTTCAATTTCTGAGATCACTACCTTCAGGAACACGGATCATCTGTTCTCAATGCAAAATATAGACGGGCTTAATACTTGAAGTCATCTGCAGCAGGTGTGGCGGAGGCAAGGCCTGTCTCCATTACAGTAAATAAGAACCAGGTGATTCTCCATGGGGCCTGAACTTCCACTGATCACTATCTCCTGCTGCACAGGCAAATCAAAACTGCCAGCTACTTTTCAGCAGCATTTTGTACTTAATTTAGTCAGTAATGATCAGACAGCTCAAACCTTACCCCAGCAGCTGCAGACATTTCCTTTCACACTCCTGCTGAGTGGGCGTTGTGGCTGACATTAAAGGACAGGCAATTTGTGAGACCGTTCATTAGATTTTGGGGCATTTAATTCATGCTTGGAAAAAGGAAAATGAAGGAACTATCAGATTTTCTAAAAGTTAATCATATAAAGGTTCTTTCAGTCTTTAGAATAAAATATGAATTAATTCACTATCGAGTGCTGCTTCTAGTTGCACTGGTGTGAACAGAGAACGTGTCCCTTAACTGTCAATCCAAACAGCAGTAAGCTTTCATCTTGTTCTTCGAATGCTGTCCGTCATTCTTGTTCAGATTCAACAAGAATAAACCTCGAGACCGGAGTTCTCAATCTGGTTTCATGTACTTTTCTGATGTGGGGGAATCTGTAAGACAGAAATTGCTGTTGTAGATATTATAGGATTTGTCATGTTTTTGTGTGACATAACAGATTTGGATTTAAATTTAAATTTATTGTCATGTGTACCGAGGTCCAGTATAAAGTATTGTTCTGCGTGCAGTCCAGGCAGATCATTCCGGACATGAAAAACATAAGACAAACGATAAATACACAATGTAAATACATAAACATGTCCCTTTAGGATTTCAGACAGGAATGCGTGAATTGGTTTCCCACAGTAATGAATAGATCACGTGCTGACACTGAAAAAGGTAGGTTTTCTTTTGTACTCCTTCTCAATCCTAATACTTTTCACCTTAACGTTCCTGGTGGTCACCTTGAATAAACTATATAGTAAGAGCCGATTGAGTATGATGAAGAATCAGGCAAGCTCTTTTGCTAGCTCTTCCATCTCTCACCTGAGTTCGGCATAGGAACAGGGCACATTCCAGGCCTCCAACACATAACCTGGGCTGACACCTCAGCACAATACAAAATGATGAGTTGTTACCGTCAAGGCTTGTTCCAGTTGCATTGGGTGATGTCATAAACAGTTCTTCAAAGGGAAATTTCTGCCCCCTACTCACACTACCCCCACATCCCCCCTCCAAAAAAACAACGATTCACCAAGTTTGCCGCCTTTGGGACCTTGCTGTCTGTACATACTTTCTGCTTGCACCCATGTGCTACTTGACTGCATTTCAACAGCAATTGTATTGGGTGCTTTGGGATGTATCAAATGACGCCAAATCATTGCAAGTTCCTTTTACAAAATAAAATTCCAACTATTAGACTGGATGTTGCTTTTTCATGTTTTGTACCTGGCATCAACTCAAAAAATTGCTTCCTAATGTAATTCTTGTCAAAAACTAAAATGTGTTCCAATGATAAAGTTCAATTTATATGGTGTATAAAGCTGAGTGAAGCACTGGATTCTTTGGAATTTTATACCTGGATTAACACAAAGGTGCCAGAGGGCAAATTGTGTCAGAGTAAATAAATAGTGACCATTAAAGAGATCCCATCAATTCATTTTACTGCTGTTTTCCATTGCTTTTCCTAATCATTAATGGTCAGAGCCTGGACCATTTTTGAATAGTTTATTTCATTGTCAGGATGTGGTTGTCACTGGCAAGGTTGGCATTCACAGTCCATCCTTGGGTAGAGGAGGGACTTCTTTGAACCACTAGTTGCCATTGGATTGAACAGAGTAGCTTGATTGGCCACTTCAAAGGGCAGTTAAGGATCAACCACATTGCTGTGTACAGGAGAAAGATAGAATGAATTACATTGATATATTGCCTTTCATGGCCTCTGGGGCATCGCAAAGCACTTTTCAACCAATAATTATTAGATCATAAAATCATAAGATACAGGAGCAGAATTAGACCCCTCGGCCCACTGAGTCTTCTCCACCATTCAATCATGGCTGATATGCTTCTCATCCCCATTATTTTGCCTTCTCCCCGTAATCCCTGATCCCCTTATTAATCAAGAACCTGTCTATCTCTATCTTAAAGACACTTGGTTTCCACAGTCTTCTGCAGCAATGAGTTCCACAGATTCGCCACCCTCTGGCTGAAGAAATTCCTCCTCATCTCAGTTTTAAAGAATCGTCCCTACAGTCCGAGATTGTGCCCTTATGTTCTCGTCTCTCCTACTAGTGGAAACATCTTCTCCATGTCCACTCTATCCAGGCCTCTCAGTATTCTGTAAGTTTCATTGAGATTCTCCCTGTTTCATCTAAAGTCCATCGAGTCCTCAACCACTCCTTATATGTCAGGCCCTTCATTCTCTAAATTATCTTGTGAACCTCCTCTGGATCCCCTAAAATGCCAGCACAGCCTCCCTTGCATATGGGGCCCAAAACTGCTCACAATGCTTCAAATGGGATCTGACCAGAGCCTTTTACAGCCTCAGCAGGACACCCCTGCTCTTGTATTCTAGCCCTCTCAAAATTAATCCCAACATTGCATTTGCCTTCCTAAATGCCGACTGAACCTGCACTTTAACCTTAAGAGAATCCTGAACCAAGACTCCTAAGTCCCTTTTTGCTTTAGATTCCTGAATCTTTTCCCATTTAGAAAATGGTCAATGCCTCTATTCTTCCGACCAAAGTGCATAACCTCACACTTTTCCACATTGTATTCCATATGTCACTTCTTTGCCCACTCTCCTAGCTTGTCCAAGTTCTTCTGCAGCCTCCCCGCTTCTTCAACACTACCTGTCCCTCTAGATATCTTTGTATTAACTGCAAATCTAGCAATAATTCCCTCAGTTCCATCTTCCAGATCCTTAATGTATATCATGAATAGCTTTGGTCCCAACACTGACCCATGCGGAACACCACTAGTCATCAGCTGCCATCCTGAAAAAGACCCCATTATCCTCACTCTCTGACTTCTGCCGCTCAGCCAATCCTCGATCCATGCCAGTTCCTTGCCCTGAACACCATGGGCTCTTATCTTATTTAGCAGCTTCCTGTATTGCACCTTGCCAACAGTAAATAGATCACGTCCACTTGCTCTCCTTTGTCTAACTTCCTTGTTACCTCCTCAAAGAATTCTAACAGGTTTGTCAGAAACGACCTCCCCTTGATGAAGCCGTGCTGACTCAGCCCTTTTTATCATGCACTTCCAAGTACACCACCACCTCATCATTACTAATGGGGCAGCATGGTAGCACAATGGGTAGCACTGCTCCTTCATAGCTCCAGGATCCCAGGTTCGATTCGTGGCTTGGGTCACTGTATGTGCAGAGTCTGCATGTTCTCCCTGTGTCTGTGTGGGTTTTATCAGGGTGCTCGGGTTTCCTCCCACAAGTCCCGAAAGACGTGCTGTTGGTGAATTGGACATTCTGAATTCTCCCTCTGTGTACCCAAACAAGTGCTGGAATGTGGCGACGATGGGCTTTTCACAGTAACTTCATTGCAGTGTTAATGTAAGCCTACTTGTGACAATAAAGATTATTAATTAAACTCCTGCCATTGCTGCTCCACTGTCTTCCCTGCTAGTCTCAACTTCCAATCAATTCTGGCCAGCTCCTCCCTCATGTTTTTGTAGTTACCTTTATTTAATTGTAACACCGTTACATCTGATTCCATCTGCAGGTTAAATTCTATCATATTGTGGTCACTGCTCCCTAATCAAGTCTGCCTCATTACGCATCGCCAAATCCAGAATTGCCTTTTTCCTAGTGGGCACTGTCACAAATTGCTCAAAAGAAAATCTCTCAGACATTCCACAAGTTCCTTTTCTTGGGATCTGCTACCAACCTGATTTTCCCAGTCCACCTGCATATTGAAGACCCCCATGATTATTGTAATATTGCCTTTTTCACGTGCCTTTTCTATCTCCTGATTTACTTTCTGCCCCACATCCTGACTACTGCCAGGGAGCCTGTACATAACTCTCATCAGGGTCGTTTTACTTTTGCGACTCCTAAACTCTACCCACACAGATTCTATGCCTTAAGGTGCTATATCGCTTCTTGCTATAGATTTAATTTAATTCCTTACTAACAAGGAACCCCACCTCCCCTTTGCCTATCTGCCTGTTCCTTTGATAGGACACATATCCTTGGATATTTAGATCCCAACCCTGATCGCCTTACAGCCACGTCTCTGTGATGCCCACAACATCGTACCGGCCAATTTCACTGTGTGCAACAAGCTAATGTATATTGTTTCGTATACTGCGTGCATTTAGGTACAATCACCTGCAGTCCTTCATTGACCACCTTCCTTCTCATAGTTGTCCCCTTACCTGCTGTGCCAGAAGTTCGATTCCCACCACTTTCAATTCTCTCTGTTCTATTACTTGTTCTGGAAACTTTACTAACCTCTCCTGAGCCCTCAGCCCCTTTAACCAGTTTAAAGTCTTCATCATTAACCTGCACTCCTTCCTTCTCCTTTAAATTTGGGCGCAATCCTCCGGCCACGCTGCTCCAGTAAAGCAGCTCAGCATGGTTGGTGAAAACCGGGAGACCCCGTTCCCAGGATGTACCTGGCTCGCAATGCCTCGGGAGACTCAATGCAATCTCACGAGACGTTGCAATGAGAATACTGCCCACAATTTGCAGGAACACCTTTTAGCAAATCTGCATATTAGAGTAAGGCAGTAAGCCTTTAATATGCAGATTCCCGAGATACTTGAGGCTTTGGGATTCAATCCCTTCATCTCAGAGACCTCGGGCAAGCGCCGTTTATCACTGGTCCACAAACGCGGACCAAATGAAGTGGCACTCATGGGGGTCTCCCAAGCAATCGGAGACCCCCAGCTGCATGCCCATTGGGCAGAGTGGTATTCTGGTCCTGCTGGTACCACCAGGGTACCCTGTGAATGCCAACTTTGCACCTTGGCAGTACCAGCCTGGCACCCTGGCAGTACCACCTGGGTGCCAGCCTGGAATTGCCAAGGTGGCACTGACAGCTGGTATGGGTACTGCCAGTTTGACACTGCCAAGCTGCCATTTTTGCATGCGCGCAATCGGGCCGAGGTTTCCCACCGTGGGTGTTGGGGGGGGGAAGCAAGGGAGAATGGAGACCCTTCCATATTGCATTTGGGCTGCGGGGGGGAGGTCGGAGATTCTTTCGAGGGTCTCTGAGATCGGGACGCCATTTTAAAATGGCGTCCTGTTCTCTCGCTGCAATGTGGCGTTCCGGGAGCACAGCATCCCACTGTAAAAAACGGGGCTATGTGAGGGCTAAGTCACGTGTCCCCCATTCAGGCCTCTTATTCAATGCAAATAGTACTGAATAGCCAAGTGTTTCTCAGCACTGTGAGCGCCAGAAAGCACATGGCCATATGCACTCGCTAGGGGACTTTGTTTCCTTTTGGGAACATCACACCCTTTGATTTTCTAATTTTCCATATAACTGAAACCTCCCCCCACCCCACCCCCCACATATTTAGTTTAGAGCCCTATATACAGTCCTAGATTATTAAATTGTTGTAATGTAGGAAAGGTAGGCGCTAATTTGGGGACAGCATGATTCTACACATTTTTTGATTTTGATTTTGATTTGATTTGATGTATTGTCACATGTACCGAAGTACAGTGAAAAGTATTTTTCTGCGGCCGAGAGAACGTACACAGTACGTACATAGTAGCCAAAAAGAATAATCAACAGAGTACATTGACCTAATAACGCATCATAGAACATAGAACATAGAACGATACAGCGCAGTACAGGCCCTTCGGCCCTCGATGTTGCACCTACATGGAAAAAATCTAAAGGCCATCTAACCTACACTAACCTACACTATGCCCTTATCATCCATATGCTTATCCAATAAATTTTTTAATGCCCTCAATGTTGGCGAGTTCACTACTGTTGCAGGTAGGGCATTCCACGGCATCATCGAACAGTGATTGATTACAATGCGGAACATGGGGCCAAACAAAGCAAATACATGAGCAAGAGCAACATAGGGTGTCGTGAATAGTGTCCTTACAGGGAACAGAGCAGTCCGAGGGGGAGTCGTTGAGGAGTCTTGCAGGGGCGGGGAAGAAGCTGTCATTATCTCCATAGCATGGAGATAATGACCAGGCAACCTGTTTCAGTGGGGAGAGAAACACAATTAATATTTCAGATCCATCTGGCCCTTTTACATTCTGTAGACTCGAAATGTTAATGCTGTTTCTCTCTCTACAGATGCTGCCAGACCTGCTATGTTTATCCAGCATTTTATATTTTTATTTCAGATTTCCAGCATCCATAGTATTTTGCTTTTCACCTACATATCTTAGTGATCTTGCTTAAACGTCTAACTAAAGGCCAGGGCACCAGAGAGAACTCTGTGCAATTCTTTTGAAATAGTGCGGTGGAATATTTTACATCGGCCTGAGAGGGGAGTTGAGGCCTGGGATTAATGTCTGATACAAAATACATCTAGGCCAGACCACGGAGGGTGGCAAGTTTACTAGTTTAAAGGACATTAGTGAGCCAGTTGGGTTTTTTTTTTTGTCGCCTATCCAAACCATGCATAGTCACGTTTACTGATACCAGCTTCTTATTTCCAGCTTGCTTATTGCTTTTGCCGACTGGTGGCACTTTTATCCCTCCCAGTTTGCATTAGTGAATTTATCAGTATCTCTAGACTTGTCAGTTTGGCAGGCGTCACTTGGGATAAATTGAACGGCAAGAATAAATGATTTTAGAGGATGTTGGACAAAGCGCCAACAGCACTGATCTTTGCTCCAATTTGTTGCCATTTTCAACATTGCGGCCTAGTTTTAAAAAAAAGACAAATGTCATCAATACAAAGCAATTTGGCTGTTCAAATAATAATGATTTTTTTAGAAAGTAGATTTTTATCAGTGTAATAACAGAAATAATTGCAGCTACACGGCTGCAGTTTTTGTCTGCGATTCGAATCAAATTAAACGCTATTTTTATCAGAACAGTTACAGTGAGTCTGGACAGTATCCTGCAATTAACATAAATTAATTTTTGCATGAGACAATCTTCCAACTACTTACATTTGTTAACTACACTTCAATGAGTCATGATTTACGGTCAATTAATGACATTATATCATTTTTTTTACCATAAGATAACAGCAAATAAACGCTTCTGATAGCACACTGCTGCTAAATGATCGCTGCGGTTACTGTCAGATCAGAACAATTCTTTTTCTCAAATTTTGAAAACAAAGAGAGAAAAAAACCTGGGGCCCCTTTTGCATTTGTCATTTGAATGAAATTGGAACATGTTAAAAAAAATTAAAATGCACACAGAACATAAGAAATCTATCTGGAGAGCTCCTGATGTATTGGAAATGAGAGCGTGAAGATGCAGTGTATGTTTGACAGGAACTCTGGTTCTTTCTATGTAATTGATGGATTTTGTTACTTTTTATTTTCCTCTGGCTATAATACAATGATGGATGAATTGTATTATTTCTATTCCAGGCTTTTTTACTTCAGTAATATTTATCCATTAACCCGTTGGGTATCTTTTGTTGCCAGCTTCTCTTTTTGGAGGCATTTTCCACTTCGACATTTGAGCCAAACTAACGTCTTTGTATAAGTGTCTGCCTTTTCAAAACAAGAGGGAAATACTCCTTACAGAATCTGGGTGCTTCTTTGCAGGCTGTGATTGGTTCGGTTTAATGTAAAAAGAAACAGGTTTCCTCCCGAAAAGAAAAGACCAGGCTCATTGATCTTTCAGCAACCTGCTGCCTCGGAGCTGCATGTTTAATCCACAATTCAAAAAGGATCCGATATTTGGCTAAACAATGTTGATTTTTGATGAAGGAAGTGGTGCGTGCTTTCCGAATGATTAAAATGTGCTTCACTGCCACATCGTGTGCACAATAGGTCGAACAAGGCTCTCGATGGACAATGACTGTTTCTTTCACCAGGGCTTCCGCCTTTCTGCTGAGGAGCAGTAAGCTGAAAAGAAGCTGTTTCCTCCATTCTGCATCTTTTTTGTTTTGAACACAAGTGCGAGGTTCTGATTTCAAAATGCGGAAAAGTGATGTTTATTAGCACAACTTAGAGTATGATTCTCTTCTGCTTCTGTGTATTGAGTTGTGAACGCATTCTTGCAACCTAGATATGGAATTAAAGCTTTCCTGATCAGATTTGACATAATCACCTCATCAAGTTCTTTTCTGCCTTAAGATTATTTCTGTTTTAAACTATTCATTTAAAAGGAACAATGTAAAATAATTCCGTAGCCAACACAATGCAGGCATTTCAGGTTATCTTATTGAACAGAGAAAAGTTGACTCGACACCAATCTGTACTTTATTTAATCAGTTATATAGAAACTGGATTGGGTGGTTGGTTGGGGGGGGGGGGGTTTGAAGGTTTAGCTCAGTTGGCTGGAAAGCTAGTTTGTGACGCAGAGCAAGCCTGACAGCGTGGGTTTAATCCAAGTACCGACTGAGGTTATTCATGAACTTTTCAACTTTGCCCCTCGCCTGAGGTGTGGTGATCCTCAGGTTAAATCATCGTCAGTCAGCTCTCCCCCCTCAAAGGGGGAAAACAGCCTATGGCCATCTGGGACTATGTCAACTTTGCGATGCATTTAACAAAAGGAGTATGACACCATGTGTTACATTCTATATTATTCTACTGCCAATGTGGAGCTGGGTATACAGGTTGAGCATCCTTTATCCAGAAATCTGAAATTCGCACTTCTTTCGAGTGCCACATATGCACAGTTCCCAATGCACACCGCACATACGCAGTTCCCAATGTTCCGCGCATGCGCTGTCCCCAACACACAACGCACATGCGCAGCTCCTAACGTTCCGCACCTGCGCAGTATATTCTGAAATCCGAAAAGTTCCAAAATCCGATACATATCAGGCCCCAAGCATTTTGGATAGGGCATTTTCAATCTGTTATGGTTTTCAGATCAACAAAGTCAAATTACTATCATTTAGCACATGGTATCTATGGAAGGGTAATTGCTGTTCGGAACATACCTTGGGATCATTTGGAAGAAAATTATTTTCTAGTTGATATATCTTTTGAAGATATTGCTAATTGGTCAGAAGGCTTGGTTTCCATTCTGTTGTGAGGGCAGCAGGGTAGCATGGTGGTTAGCATAAATGCTTCACAGCTCCAGGGTCCCAGGTTCGATTCCCGGCTGGGTCACTGTCTGTGTGGAGTCTGCACGTCCTCCCCCTGTGTGCGTGGGTTTCCTCCGGGTGCTCCGGTTTCCTCCCACAGTCCAAAGATGTGCGGGTTAGGTGGATTGGCCATGCTAAATTGCCCGTAGTGTCCTAAAAAAAGTAAGGTTAAGGGGGGGGTTGTTGGGTTACGGGTATAGGGTGGATACGTGGGTTTGAGTAGGGTGATCATGGCTCAGCACAACATTGAGGGCCGAAGGGCCTGTTCTGTGCTGTACTGTTCTATGTTCTATGTAAGCTAAGTAAAGTAAAGCTAAGTAAGTAAAGTCGCCGTAGTCCCAGATGACCACACGCTGCTGTCCAGTAGAGCCAACTGGGTGGTGATTTAACCTGAGGATCACCACACCTCAGGCGAGAAGGCGGGCATTCATGAATAACCTCAGCCAGTACGGGAATATGAAGCAGCGCTACTGGCCTTGACTCTGCCTCAACAACCAGCTGTCCAGCCAACTGAGCTAAACTGACCACCCAAGCCAGATGTAAGACGTATGGATAACAAGGATACACAGAGCTAACCGTTGTCACTGATCGTGATGAGCACAACGAACGCCGAAAGAACTTGCCTGTCATCTGTGAACATCCAAAAATGTTTCAACACCAATTAATTGCTTTTGAATAACAATCACTTCAGTTATGTATGACTTGGTTTCGATAAACCAGGTGTATTTGATGGCTTCTTTAGATAATTTCCTCAGCTCTAGTATGACATACACGACAAATTCTATGCGAAAGGTAAAGTCGCCATAGTCCCAGACTGTCCCATAGTCCACAGATTGCTTTCCCTTTGCGGGGTATGGTGGTGATTTAACCTGAGGATCACCACACCTCAGGCAAGGTGCAAGGTTGAATAATCTTCATGACTAAATGACTAATTTAAATTCTGTGGAATTGCTGTGTATTTACTGCAGCAATTCATCATTCTTCTACCTCTCCTTTTAAAATGTGCCGACATTATCAACTTCTCAAATTCTTCACATCTGCTTTTCAAATCTGCCATTGCCATTGCCTCTTCCTCCAATAAAAAAGCCATGCTCAGTCCCTCCATTTTCCCTGATATACATGTGCTGTGTCGAATCTCTCTTTTCCATCTGAGGTCCTGGAATGTGCTCCTACTCAGCGTCGCTATCAGTCTCGCTGTCTGATAGCCTACGATCTAACAATAAGGTGGTCCTGGTCAAAGCCATCATTATATTTCCTTGTGACTGTAACCTTGGTTCTATGTCTCTCCTTACCAGTGTTATAATTGACCACTCCATTCTCTCCACTGCTTCCCAGTTGTCCATCTCAAAGGCATCACATTGCTCACCAAAGTCAGCAAACCTAGAACATCAAAACTACAACTGTTTCTCTGTCTCCTCCCTCCAGTCCCTCATGTGCAGACAAACCTTGGCAGCAGCACCATGGCGATCACCTTCCATTTGTTTGCATACAATACATAGCCATGACAAGGAAATTTATAACTAGAATTGACCTGTCATCAAACCCTGGATGAGCCACACTTGCTCTGATTTAATATTAACACTAGCACTAGAACTTTTCAAATATAAATATTTGTCTAACTCTTTTATTTTCATATACCATACCCTATCTACCAGCTAAGCTTTGTAGTTCAACCTCAAGCCCCAAGCTAATACCCGTTACCCCTGAACCTCAATATTCTGAATTAGAAATCATCAGACATGTGTCAACAAAATCCTCTACGCTCGATTTCATCTTTAATCTGTAGTCTGCTACGGCCCTTTATGGCAACATATGTCTTCTATTATTCTATAGAAATCCTGCAGTGCAGAATGAGGCCATTTGACCCATTAATTTTGCACTGACCCTCGAAAAGAGCACTCTACCGAGGCCCCTTCCCCACCCTATCCCCATACCTTGCACATTGAATGTGGCCAACCCATCTAACCTACACAAGTTTGGAGGTAAAGATGTTATTACTGAGTTAACCTGACACAAATCCATAGAGTCCATTGAATCCCTACAGTGCAGAAGGAGGCCATTCAGCACATAGTCTGCACTGATCCTCCAAAAGAGGACTCTACCGAGGCCCACTCCATCGCTCCCTCTCCATAACCCCACCTAATTGGCACATCTTCAGACACTAAGGGGCAAATTTAACATGGCCAATCTACCTAACCTGCAGATCTTTGGATTGTGGGAGGAAACCGGAACAGCCGGAGGAAACCCACACAGATACGGGGAGAACGTGCAGACCCCACACAGACTGTGACCCAAGCCCAAGCCCAGAATCAAATACAGGTCCCTGGCTTTGTGAGGCAGCAGTACTAACCACTGTGACACATGGATCATATATTTAGCTAGCCGTGTAGTGTACTGATTAGGGAAGGTTTAAATACTGTTATTGTGCTGAATTTCAATTGATTTTTCAATTGTAGATCTTCTCTACTTCTCTAGCACCTTTTCTGATGGTTCAGTCGCTGGCCACAAAAATTTTTGGGTTCGGAACATGGGAATGCCTAGGTGATAAAAGACTAAAGTCCATCTAGTTTGCCTTATAACCTCCTGTTCCTCTCATGATACAACAATAATGCTGTTGTTGACTAATCATAGCAATCAATCTCCAGCAGGACTCATGGGATTGAGGGTAATATATTATCTTGGATTCAGAATTGGTTAACTGACAGAAAACAAAGAGTAGGAATAAATAGGTCATTTTCAGGATGATAGGATGTAAATAGTGGCATGCATCAGGACTTAGTGCTTGGGGCTCAGCTATTAATAATCTATATCAATGACGTAGATGAAGAGACTGAGTATAATCTAACCATGTTTGCTAACAATACTATGTGAGAGACAAGGCTGCGAGGAGGAGGCAACGAGGCTGCAAAGCAATTGGAAAATAAAGTGACAGATGGAGTGCATTATGGGGAAATGTGAAATTACCCACTTTGGTAGGAAGTAAATAGTATTTTAAAAAGGTGAACAATCACTGACTGTTGATATTCCGAAGGATTTATGTGTCCTTTTAGACAAACCTCAGAACGTTAACATGTAGGTACAGCAAGCCATCAGAAAGGCCAATGACATGTTAACTTATACTGTAAGCTGTTGGAGTAGAGGAATAGAAAAGTCTTGCGCAAATTATTGGTGAAACCTGACTGGAAGTACAATTTCAGTTCGCTGACCTACGGAATGATATACTTGTATCATTATGCTATGGCCCTTTCATTTTGGAAATATGATTTTCAAACTTTCAACTCACTGGAAACTTTGCAAATTGAAATGAAACAGAAAAAAAATTATTAAAAAATGAAAGGCCACCTACCAAGGTGGAAGCAAAAAAGCAAACACCCTCAGGGGAGTGTGAAGAGAGGGACCGTTCCTATAATTCAACGACCCATCAGAATTTGACACTGTCTACGGAAGACACATTAAAATGCATGGTATTGGATATTGAAATAATGGCTACCACAGGCAAACTGACACAAAACTCCTTGGAAATGCACAATAGGTGAAGTATAACAGACCAGGTTGCAGCCACTGCACAGAGATTGCAAGAACGTTTTCAGAAGAGGAAACACGCTCTCTCTGTGTCTCTTTTGGAACAAGTGTAGAGGTTAGGTTAGCACAGTGGGCGAAACAACTGGCATGTAATGCAAACAATGCCAGCAGCGTGGGTTCAATTCCCGTACCAGCCTCCCCGAACAGGCGCCGGAATGTGGCGACGAGGGGCTTTTCACAGTAACTTCATTGAAGACTTATGGCAATAAGTAGTTATTATTATTACTATTATTACTCGGTATTGAAGTCACATTTACTGGAAACTTACCAGCGAACCGAGATCTCATAATAGTTGCAGCATCTTCTACATCTGACCACATCCATAACATCAGAGAGTCCAAATCAGTGGCAATGTTTGAAAAACTGCATCTCATTGACAATTGAAAGGCACTTGACCATATATTCGTTTAACATTTTTAAAATCGCATTCTAATTTCCCTTATTTCTGATACCTGAACATGACTTTGCACTTTTATTACTTTCACCCTCTGGTTCAGTGATTAATAAACATTCTCTTTCTTTGGCTCAAGAAAACCATGTGTGATTGGCTGCTTATTGCCCACAGCTTAAATAGTTAAATATATTTGTGTTCGGAAAGACGTATCCTTATGTAAAAGAAACTTAAACTTTTGTTGTGACCAACCAAGGAGGCTGAATAGAGGGGAGCCAGTTCACTTTTTCTCGCCTGATTTTAAAATTGTTATTTTATTCATTTGCGGGATGTGGACATCATTGGCTAATTATAATAATTGCCCTAGAGGCGGTGCAATGAAGGTTAACCCACCCACCCAGGCACTGCCTTCTTCCAGACCCTTCCATCAGGCAGAAGGTACAGAAGTCTGAAGACCTGCACATCCAGACATAGGAACAGCTTCTTCCCCACAGCTACAAGACTCCTCAACGCCTCCCGCTCAGACTGATCTGTTCCCTGTAAGAACACTATTCACGAAGCCCTATGCTGCTCTTGCTCGTGTATTTGCTTTGGTTGGCCCCTTGTTCCGCACTGTAATCAATCACTGTTCGTCGATGTACTATTAAGTCAATGTACTCTGTTGATTATTCTTTTTGGCTACTATGTACGTACTGTGTATGTTCCCTCGGCCACAGAAAAATACTTTTCACTGTACTTTTCACTGTACTTCGGTATAAGTGACAATAAATCAAATCAATTAGATATATTCCTGATATGGAGCATCACTTGCAAAGCCAGCATTTATTGTCCATCTCTAATTGTCCTTGAACTGGATTGCTTGTTAGGCGATTTTAGAGTCATGTAGGCTAGAGAGGTTTTGGCAGGATTTCCCCCTTCCAGGACACCAGATGACAATCGATGACAATCAGAATACCGTTACCGTTATGGGCAAGAGGGGTTTTAATTTATCACAGTCACGATTTCTCCCCTCGCCACCCATCCATAAATGGAAACTCGAGATAAGGTAAAATCAGAGGGTTCATTTATTTAACACAAACTCAAAACTCGGGAAGAGGGTTCGCAACATCTGCAAACCATCCCCCCCCCCCCCCCCCCCCACATTTTTCATTCATAAGATAAAAGAGGGATAAGGGAAAGTAAGAGGTACAGAGCAAAGACCACGGCCAAAATATAGCATATTGTTTCACATGAGCCCAAATTCCAGAATCAAAATAGTGCATCGACTGGCATATTCTTTCAGAAAGGTTAGCAGGGTGAAGATAGTATGGGGTGATCCATTCTTCCAGCAGCACTGATCCATGAAGGAAGAGGAATATAGAGTTGAATTAGTATTGTAGTCGGCACTGGTCCAGAAGTTCAGGAGCTCCAGTAGAAACTGTGCAGATGGGGGCGAGGCAATTTAATCTTGGACAGAGCTCTAGTCCTGCTGATGTTTTGTGTGGTGGAAGATTCCAAACTGCCATCATTAGCTTCACAAGGCAATGTTACAGATTCCAACAGATTGTGGGTTGCAGTCATGTGACATAACTCCCACTTCTTTCCTTTGGTTTGAACAAAGGAGATATATTCCTGGTCTGAATTCCTGAGAGGGTTGATTTTTCATCCATTAATGATGTTGATGTGGAGATGCCAGCGTTGGACTGGCATGGGCACAGTAATAGGTCTTACAACACCAGGTTAAAGTCCAACAGGTTGGTTTGGAATCACTAGCTTTCAGAGTGCAGCTTCTACCTCTGTTGAATGAAGAGGTGGGTTCCATAAACACAGATATAGACAAAGTCAATGATGCAAGATAATACTTTGAACGTGAGCCTATGCAGGGAAGTTTACCAGAGGTTTTAATCCATTTCCATTAGCCAGGACTTTGCCTCAGAAATGTAAAGGGCCTCTGTGCATTTCCCGGGGAACTGATGGCATTAACACCTCTTTAGACATAACAAGGTTGCTGTAGTTTTCTGAAGGCTGGAAATTGCTTTGGGGTGAGTCATTGTCAGCCATGGTTTCAGTCAGTATAAAGCCTTTGTCCATTATATATATTTGAAATAATTATAGCCACAATGATATAGAAATATTTTCTTTCGTGACATCATGGTGTGACACTAGTATTATACTCCAGATTTTTAAAATTAGTTTTATTCAAATTTGACCAGCTGCCATAATGGGTTTTGAACCTGTATCACCAGGCTCCTAAATGACTCTCTTCTGGACTGACCTGATTCACACTACACCCCTGTATGCTTCACCCGATGCCGATGTTTATGTAGTTACATTGTGTACTTTGTGTTGCCCTATTATGTATTTTCTTTTCTTTTCATGTACTTAATGATCTGCTGAGCTGCTCGCAGAAAAATACTTTTCTCTGTACCTCTGTACACGTGACAATAAACAAAATCCAATCCAACCAGAAAATTAGGCTCAGTCTATGAATAAGTAGCCCTGTCAAAGTGCCACTAAACTAGTGCTTCCTGCTCATAGTTCTTGGGTTGGATTCTCCGCAAACCGGCGGTGAAATCGCGTTAAGCAACGGGGCGGAGAATCCAGTTTCCTGCATGAAATCGGGACCAGCGCCGGTTCGGCGATTCTCCACCCCCCCCCCCCCCCAAAAAAGTGGCGTACTCAGGGAGTACACCGCGCAGAGTATCCGCCATCTGAGGCCATTGCCAGAGGCCCGTCCCACCATTCCTCGTCCCTGACCGGCTGAATTCCCGACGGCATATTTCTAATGTGGTCCCTGCCATTCGGGAAACTTGTGAGGTGGCTGCAGACTCAGTCCGCGGCCGCCATAGTCAGGGGCAGGCCGATTGGAGGGAAGGGGGGCCTCATTTGGGACTGGGGTATTTTTGAACGGGCGGTCCGGGTCGGGCGTGCAGCCGATCGGGGGCACTATTTCCCCGGTCCAGATCCGTGGTCTGAGTCTGCCATGGAGTACGGCGTGGCCGCTGGAGGACGCTGCCGTGCGCATGCGCAGCCTCTGACCTGGAAATGCGGGGGGCCGTATCGGCAGCTGGAGCTGCGAGCTCCACGGCAGCTTCCTGCTAGCCCCGTGCAGGGCTGTGAATCTGTGGCCTTTGGCGCCAGTTTTTCTGGCGTAGAAGACAACAGTTTTCATGTCGGCATGGGGACATAGTCCCCAAAAAGAATCCAGCCCCTTATGTTTTTATCAATTAGTCTGCAACAGACTAGCCCAGCACCCTCACACCTCAGGAGAATGTGCCCACAGAGGTGGGATTTTTGTTTTGGAGGGAATGGATGCTCAATGGAGTTGGGCCTGTCGACCTCAAAAGGAATTTGAATGCAGCCACAGTGGCTACCAGGTACTAAGGTGGGCTGTTAAAAAACCCACCTTGGTGTTCAGGGACTTTGTCCCAGTTGTAATAAAATCATGAAGACAGAAAACAGCCCTCTAGCTCTTACCCCTCACACCCTCTCACAACCACATACTCTCAGTGCACAATCCATGTCAATTTATGCGGCTCCACCCACCCCAATGGCTCCTCAGACCTCCAACCCAAATCCCACTCCTCATGGCCCTTCACACCCTCCATTCCAACTACTGGCAGCTTCATGCCTATTCACCCAGTATACACTCTGCACCGAAACACTGAACCCTACAGTAACAACAGTATGTATGATAAAGCTTTAAAAACTGCATTCATTCACTGCATAAGACTATGAGACCATAAGACATAGGAGCAGAATTAGGCCACTTAGCCCATCGAGTCTGCTCCGCCATTCAATCATGGCTGATATTTTCTCATCCCCATTCTCCTGCCTTCTCCCCATAACCCCTGATCCCCTTATTTATCAAGAACCTATCTATCTCTGTCTTAAAGACACTCAGTGAATTGGCCTCCATAGCCTTCTGCGGCAAAGAGTTCCACAGATTCACCACCCTCTGGCTGAAGACATTCCTCCACATCTCTGTTTTAAAGGATCGTCCCTTTAGTCTGAGATGGTGTCCTCTGGTTCTAGTTTTTCCACAAGTGGAAACATCCTCTTTCCAGGCCTCACAGTATCTTGCAAGTTTCAATAAGATCCCCTCTCATCCTTCTAAACTCCAACGAGTACAGACCCAGAGACCTCAAACATTCCTCATACGACAAGTTCTTAATTCCAGGGATCATTCTTGTGAACCTCCTCTGGACACTTTCCAAGGCCAGCACCTCCTTCCTTAGATACGGGCCCAAAACTGCTCACAATACTCCAAATGGGGTCTGACCAGAGCCTTATACAGTCTCAGAAGTACATCCCTGGTCTTGTATTCTAGCCCTCTCGACATGAATGCTAACATTGCATTTGCCTTCTTAACTGCCGACTGAACCTGCACATTAACCTGAAGAGAATCGTGAACAAGGACTCCCAAGTCCCTTTGTGCTTCTGCTTTCCGAAGCATTTCCCCATTCAGAAAATAGTCTATGCCTAAATTCCTCCTTCCAAAGTGCATAACCTCACACTTTTCCACATTGTATTTCATTTGCCACTTCATTGCCCAGTCTCCTAGCTAGTCCAAGTCCTTCTGCAGCCCCCTTGCTTCCTCAATACTACCTGTCCCTCTACAGATCTTTATATAATCTGCAAACTTAGCAACAGTGCCTTCAGTACCTTCTTCCAGATCATCAATGTATATTGTAAAAAGTTGTGGTCCTAGCACAGACCCCGAGGCACACCACTAGTCACTGGCTGCCATCCTGAAAAAGACCCCTTTATCCCCACTCTCTGCCTTCTGCCAGTCTGCCAATCCTCTAACCATGCCAGGATCTTACCCTGAACACCATGAGCTCTTAACTTATTCAACAGTCTCCTACGCAGCCCCTTGTCAAAGGCCTTCTGGAAATCTAAATAAATCACGTCCACAGGTTCTCCTTTGTCTAACTTGCTTGTTACCTCCTCAAAGATTTGTCAGACACGACCTCCCTTTGACAAAGCCGTGCTGACTCAGTCCTATTTTACCATGCAATGGGTGTATTCAATTGGAAATCCCAGTGCAGCCCTGAAAAGTGATAAACATCCAGACCGTTTAAAATATCAATAGAAGAAACTGCATACATTTGAAATCTCGTTATCTCGTGTAAATAAACACTGTGCACTTAACAGAACACAGCAAAGAGAAAGAGTAGTCAATCAAGCAATGTTTCCCTGGGGCTGTTTAAAAAGGGTAATAGATGTCTGGGCTCTCAACCAAGACTCATTATGCATTCTTGGATGAGAGTCCAGCGATCCATTTCTCTGTTGAAACAGCTGCGCCTCAGGGAAACATTGCCTGATTGGCAACCTTTTCTCTCTGATCCATTCTGTCAATTGCACAATGTTTATTTGTACAAGTTAAATAGGTTTCAAGGGCTTGCAGCTTCTGCCATTGAGCTGGGATGATGACACTTTTATCTGTCATTTTTATGAATTAATACTTTTTAAAAAATAGCAAACATGCTATTGTTACTATAGGGTTCATTGATTCTGTGGAGAGTGTACACTCGATGTATGTGCATGGAATAGCCATAGGCTGGCATGGGAGAGTATGATAGGCCATTGGTGGTGGGTGGTGTTCAGAGGCTGACATGGAGAACATGAGGCACAATGGGGGATATGTTGGGGAAATGGTTGGCACAGAGGGTGTGAGGGGTAATGGAGGGGTGGTGGAGGACATCATTTGGAGTGGAGGGTATGGAGGCCATGGGGATTAGTTGGAGGGGCATTGGTGAGCAAGGGACATAGGTTAGGCATCTTAAACTAATCTTTCATAAGGTTCCATCATCCAGGTTATCTTTCATGACACTTCTGTGGAGTCATGAACTGCAAGCCTTTGAAAAGCAGGCCCAGCTCCATGTAGAATGTGAAGGGTCAGGAGATGCTTATTTCTGCGATGGTGTCAGCTACATTGGGAGTGCAGGATATGGGCTCACAACCTGCTCCAGCCCACACCCTTATCCCACTCACTGAGAAATTGGGAGCGGAATTACAGAATCATGTCCCAGCTGCCATTTTTAAAGATCAATGGAATCTTCCCAACTTCATGACAACCCAGTCCCCTTAGGTTCAATGCCACTTGTTCCTCGTAGGCATCCTACGGGCAAGATCTTCCGGCTGTTCATCTTCCGGTCCCGCCGGTGGTGCTTCCCCGCCACGGGTTTCCTGGCGGTGTGGGGTGGATTCAATTGGAAATCCCAATGACAGCGGCAAGACCAAAAGATACTGTCGCTGGCTAATGAGAGGAGTTATAGGGAGGGAGTCACACCTCAGGTAAAAGAAGAAGGTAGATGGGTTACCGTCAGGGGAGGGAGAGGGAACCGGCAGGCAGTGCAGGGATCCCCTGTGGTCGTTCCCCTCTATCACAAGTATACCGTTTTGGATACTGTTGCGGGGGACGACTTACCAGGGGTAAGCAATAGGGCGCAGGTCTCTGGCACAGAGTCTGTCCCTGTTGCTCAGAAGGGAAGGAAGAAGAGGAACAGAGCACTTGTCATTGGGGACTCCATAGTTAGAGGAACAGACAGGAGGTTCTGTGGGAATGAAAGAGACTCATGGTTGGTGTGTTGCCTCCCAGGTGCCAGGGTTCGTGATGTTTCTGATCGTGTTTTTGGGATCCTTAAGGGGGAGGGGGAGCAGCCCCAAGTCGTGGTCCACATAGGTACCAACGACATAGGTAGGACGAGAGATGGGGATTTGAGACAGAAATTCAGGGAGCTAGGGTGGAAGCTGAGAGCTAGAACAAACAGAGTTGTTATCTCTGGGTTGTTACCCGTGCCACGTGCTAGCGAAGTGAGAAATAAGGAGAGAGAGGAGTTGAACACGTGGCTACAGGGATGGTGCAGGAGGGAGGGTTTTGGTTTCCTGGATAATTGGGGCTCATTCTGGGGTAGGTGGGACCTCTACAAACAGGATGGTCTTCACCTGAACCAGAGGGGTACCAATATCCTGGGGGGGGAGATTTGCTAGTGCTCTTCGGGGGGGTTTAAACTAATTCAGCAGGGGGATGGGAACCTAAATTGTAGTCCCAGTGTACAGGATGTTGAGAGTAGTGAGGTCAGGGATAGGGTTAAAAGTTCGAAAGAGAGCACCGGCAAGAAGGACGCTGGTTTGAAGTGTGTCTACTTCAACGCCAGGAGCATCCGGAATAAGGTGGGTGAGCTTGCAGCATGGGTTGGTACCTGGGATCTCGATGTTGTGGTGATTTCGGAGACATGGGTAGAGCAGGGACAGGAATGGTTGTTGCAGGTTCCAGGATTTAGATGTTTCTGTAAGAACAGAGAAGATGGTAAAAGAGGGGGGGGGGGGTGTGGCATTGTTAATCAAGGAAAGTATTACGGCGGCAGAAAAGACGCTTGAGGACTCGTCTACTGAGGTAGTATGGGCCGAGGTTAGGAACAGGAGAGGAGAGGTAACCCTGTTGGGAGTTGTCTATAGACCTCCGAATAGTTCCAGAGATGTAGAGGAAAGGATTGCAAAGATGATTCTCAACAGGAGCGAGAGTAACAGGGTAGGTGTTATGGGGGACTTTAACTTTCCAAATATTGACTGGAAATACTATAGTTCGAGTACTATAGATGGGTCAGTTTTTGTGCAGTGTGTGCAGGAGGGTTTTCTGGCACAGTATGTAGACAAGCCAACAAGGGGCGAGGCCACATTGGATTTGGTACTGGGTAATGAACCCGGCCAGGTGTTAGATTTAGATGTAGGTGAGCACTTTGGTGATAGTGATCACAACTCGGTTATGTTTACTTTAGCAATGGGCAGGGATAGGTATATACCGCAAGGCAAGAATTATAGCTGGGGGAAAGGCAATTATGATGCTATTCGGCAAGATTTAGGATGTATAGGATGGGGAAGGAAACTGCATGGGATGGGTACAATCGAAATGTGGAGCTTTTTCAAGGAACAGCTACTGCGTGTCCTTGATAAGTATGTACCTGTCAGGCAGGGAGGAAGTTGTCGAGCAAGGGAACCGTGGTTTACTAAGGATGTTGAAGCACTTGTCAAGAGGAAGAAGAAGGCTTATGTTAGGATGAGACATGAAGGCTCAGTTAGGGCACTTGAGAGTTACAAGTTAGCCAGGAAGGACCTAAAGGGAGAGTTAAGAGCGAGGAGAGGACACAAAAAGTCGTTGGCGGATAGGATCAAGGAAAACCCTAAGGCTTTCTATAGGTATATCAGGAACAAAAGAATGACTAGAGTAAGATTAGGGCCAATCAATGATAGTAGTGGAAAGTTGTGTGTGGAATCAGAGGAGATAGGGGAAGCGTTAAATGGATATTTTTCGTCAGTGTTTACACTGGAGAAAGACAATGTTGTCGAGGAGAACACTCAGGTTCAGTCGACCAGGCTAGATGGAATTGAGGTTCAAAAGGAGGAGGTGTTAGCAATTTTGGAAAATGTCAAAATAGATAAGTCCCCTGGGCCAGATGGGATTTATCCTAGGATTCTCTGGGAAGCCAGGGAGGAGATTGCAGAGCCTTTGTCCTTGATCTTTATGTCGTCTTTGTCGACAGGAATAGTGCCGGAAGACTGGAGGATAGCAAATGTTGTCCCCTTGTTCAAGAAGGGGAGTAGAGACAACCCTGGTAATTATAGACCTGTGAGCCTTACTTCGGTTGTGGGTAAAATGTTGGAAAAGGTTATAAGAGATAGGGTTTATAATCATCTTGAAAAGAACAAGTTGATTAGCGATAGTCAACACGGTTTTGTGAAGGGTAGGTCATGCCTCACAAACCTTATTGAGTTTTTTGAGAAGGTGACCAAACAGGTGGATCAGGGTAAAGCTGTTGATGTGGTGTATATGGATTTCAGTAAGGCGTTTGATAAGGTTCCCCACGGTAGGCTATTGCAGAAAATAAGGAAGTATGGAATTGAAGGTGATTTTGCGGTTTGGATCAGTAATTGGCTAGCTGAAAGAAGACAGAGGGTGGTGGTTGATGGCAAATGTTCATCCTGGAGTTCAGTTACTAGTGGTGTACCGCAAGGATCTGTTTTGGGGCCACTGCTGTTTGTCATTTTTATAAATGACCTGGAAGAGGGTGTAGAAGGATGGGTTGGTAAATTTGCAGATGACACGAAGGTTGGTGGAGTTGTGGATAGTGCTGAAGGATGTTATAGGATACAGAGGGACATAGATAAGCTGCAGAGCTGGGCTGAGAGGTGGCAGATGGAGTTTAATGCGGAAAAGTGTGAGGTGGTTCACTTTGGAAGGAGTAACAGGAATGCAGAGTACTGGGCTAATGGCAAGATTCTTGGTTGTGTAGATGAACAGAGAGATCTCGGCATCCAGGTACATAAATCCCTGAAAGTTGCCACCCAGGTTAATAGGGCTGTTAAGAAGGCATATGGTGTGCTAGCCTTTATAAGCAGGGGGATTGAATTTCGGAACCACAAGGTCATGCTGCAGCTGTACATAACTCTGGTGCAGCCGCACCTGGAGTACTGCGTGCAGTTCTGGTCACCACATTATAGGAAGGATGTGGAAGCTTTGGAAAGGGTTCAGAGGAGATTTACTAGGATGTTGCCTGGTATGGAGGGAAGGTCTTACGAGGAAAGGCTCAGGGAATTGAGGTTGTTTTCGTTAGAGAGGAGAAGGCTGAGAGGTGACTTAATAGAGACATATAAGATAGTCAGAGGGTTAGATAGGGTGGACAGTGAGAGTCTTTTTCCTCGGATGGTAATGACCAACACGAGGGGACATAGCTTTAAATTGAGGGGTGATAGATATAGGACAGATTTCAGAGGCAGTTTCTTTACTCAGAGAGTAGTAGGGGTGTGGAACGCCCTGCCTGCAACAGTAGTAGACTCGCCAACTTTAAGGGCATTTAAGTGGTCACTGGATAGACATATGGATGAAAATGGAATAGTGTAGGTCAGATAGGCTTCAGATGGTTTCACAGGTCGGCGCAACATCGAGGGCCGAAGGGTCCGTACTGCGCTGTAGTGTTCTATGTTCTATGTTCTATTGACAAGCCTCCTCCTGCCATCGAGGAACACGCCGTGGGGAGGCCAGGGAATCTCGCCCTATATGTACCACATTTAATTTCTTCAAACATCCTTATTTTGTATCTAAAAGTATTAATTTCTGGAATAAATCCATCTCATTTCCACCTGAATGAGTCAATAGTATTTGCTTTCAGAATTTCTCTTGGGAACCTACTCGATTGATTCTCCACTCGCTCACCTGAAATCTTTTAAATGTATCTCCCCCCCATCCGCCCCCATATTAATCCTCTTGTTCTGTTGTTCTGGACAAGTTGAGAAACCTTGCCATGATCTATGTTGACTAATCCTTTCTGATCTTAAATGCAGCAATTAAATAGATGCAAAATGCAAAGTAGGAGCAGGGATAATCCACTCGGCCCTTCCAGCCTGCTCTGCCATTCAATAAGATCAATGTAACCTCACTTTGACATTCCCAGTTGCCCATGATAACCTTTCACCCCCTTGCTTCTGAATAATCTATCTGCCTTAGCCTTAAAACTATTCAAAGACTGCTTCCATCACCTTTTGAGGAAGAGAGTTCTGAAGTCTCATTTCCCTCTGTGAGAAAAAAGATTCTCCTCATCTCTGTCTCAAATGGGTGACCTCTTATTTTTAAGCAGTAACCCCCTAGTTCTAGATTCTCCCACAAAAGGAAATATCGGGATGAATTCGCTGACAGCGAGATCTCTGTTCCCGCTGCTGACCAATGGGATTTCCCATTGTGGACACTCAACACCGCCGGGAAGCCCAGGGGCGGGGTGCACTGCCAGCGGAACATAGAATCCTGCCGACAGAGAATTCACCCCATCCTCTTTGCATCCGCCCTGTCAAATCCTCTCAGGATCTTGTATGTTTCAATCAAGTCAACTGTCACTCTTCTGAGCTCCAGTATATACAGGCCTAGCCGGTCCATCCTTCCCTCATAACACAACCTGCCCATTCCAGGTACTAGTTTGCTAAACCTTCTCTGTGGGCAGCACGATAGCACAGTCGTTAGCTCTGTCGCTTCACAGCGCAAGGGTCCCAGGTTCGATTTCAATCTTCTCTGTTCCAGTGAGGGCAGGTTGGTTTTCCTCACCCAAAGCAATTGTAACCAAGAAGACATTCTCATGTTAATGAACGTAAGTGTCATGTATGCTTCTGTACATCATGTCCAGTAACAAGGTTTACCTATAATCCAGAACAAGTACCGCACCTGCCTCTCACTCGAACAGGAAATTTAAGCTAATTGTATTTTGAGCCTTTAGTTATGCTGAAAATTATGTTTGCTCCATGTGTTCCTCCTCCTTCAGTCTTCAGCATCCTCACAGGGTGTTGCCTTTTAGTAACTCAGAGGAAGCTGGCAGTAAATGAACATAGCTTAATTTAGGTATTTACAAAGTTCTGCTCAAGGCAGCATATCACTCCCAGTGCAGTCCTTGCATGGAGAACTGACCACACCTGGCCCTGCTTTAGAACATAGAACATAGAACAGTACAGCACAGAACAGGCCCTTCAGCCCTCGATGTTGTGCCGAGCATTGTCTGAAACCAAGATCAAGCTATCCCCCTCCCTGTCATTCTGGTGTGCTCTGTGTGCCTATCCAATAACCGCTTGAAAGTTCCTAAAGTGTCTGACTCCACTATCACAGCAGGCAGTCCATTCCACACCCTAACCACTCTCTGAGTAAAGAACCTACCTCGGATATCCCTCCTATATCTCCCAACCTGAATCTTATAGTTATGCCCCCTTGTAATAGCTACATCCACCCGAGGAAATAGTCTCTGAACGTCCACTCTATCGATCCCCCTCATCATCTTATAAACCTCTATTAAGTGGCCTCTCATCCTCCTCCGCTCCAAAGAGAAAAGCACTAGCTCCCTCAACCTTCCCTCATAAGACCTATCCTGCAAACCAGGCAGTATCCTGGTTAATCTCCTTTGCACCCTTTCCAATGCTTCCACATCCTTCCTATAATGAGTTGACCAGAACTGCACACAATACTCCAAATGTGGCCTCACCAGGGTCATGTATAGTTGCAGCATAACCTCGCGGCTCTTAAACTCAGGCCCCTGTTAATAAACGCTAACACACTATAAGCCTTCTTCACGGCTCTATCCACTTGAGTGGCAACCTTCAGTGATCTGTGGACATGAGCACCAAGATCTCTCTGTTCCTCCACATTCCTCAGAACCCTGCCGTTGACCCTGTAATCCGCATTCAATTTTTTTCGACCAAAATGAATCACCTCGCACATATAAGGGTTAAACTCCATCTGCCATTTTTCAGCCCAGCTCTGCACCCTATCAATGTCTCTTTGCAGCCTACAACAGCCCTCCACCTCATCCACTACTCCAGCAATCTTGGTGTCATCAGTAAATGTACTGACCCACCCTTCAGCCCCCTCCTCCAATTCATTGATAAAAATCACAAATAGCAGAGGACCCAGCACTGATCCCTGTGGTACACCGTTGGTAACTGGTCTCCAGTCTGAAAATTTTCCATCCACCACCACCCTCTGTCTTCTATGTGATAGCCAGTTACTTATCCAATTGGCCAAATTTCCCTCTATCCCACACCTCCTTACTTTCTCCATGAGCCGACCATGGGGAACCTTATCAAACGCCTTACTAAAATCCATGTATACGACATCAACTGCTCTACCTTCATCTACACACTTAGTTACCTCCTCAAAAAATTCAATCAAATTTGTGAGGCAAGACTTGCCCTTCACAAATCCGTATTGGCTATCCCGGATTAAGCTGCATCTTTCCAAATAGTCAAAGATCAAAGCCAAAGACTCTGCAATCTCATCCCTTGCCGCCCAAAGAATCCTTGGATATATCCCATCTGGCCCAGGGGACTTGTCAACCCTCAGGTTTTTCAAAATTGCTAATACATCCTTCCTCAGAACATCTACCTCCTCCAGCCTACCCGCCGGTATCACACTCTCATCCTCAAAAACATGGCCCCTCTCCTCGGTGAACACTGAAGAAATGTATTCATTCAATGCCTCTCCTATTTCTTCTGACTCCATGCACAAGTTCCCACTACTGTTCTTGACAGGCCCTACCCTCACCCTGGTCATTCTTTTATTTCTCACATAAGAGTAAAAAGCCTTGGGGTTTTCCTTGATCCAACCCGCCAAGGACTTCTCATGCCCCCTCCTAACTCTCTTAAGCCCTTTTTTTTAGCTCATTCCTTGCTACCTTATAACCCTCAAGCAACCCAACTGAACCTTGGTTTCTCATCCTTACATACTCTCCCTTTTTCCTCTTGATACGAACGACATTCAACCTCTTTTGTGAACCATGGTTCCCTCACACGGCCATTTCCTCCCTGCCTGACAGGGACATACCTATCAAGGACACGCAGTATTTGTTCCTTGAACAAGCTCCACTTTTCATTTGTGCCTTTCCCTGACAGTTTCTGTTCCCATCTTATGCTCCTTAATTCTTGCCTAATCGCATCATAATTACCCCTCCCCCAAGTATAAACCTTGCCCTGCCGTATGGCCCTACCCCTCTCCATTGCAATAGTGAAAGACACCGAACTGTGGTCACAATCTCCAAAGTGCTCTCCCACAAATAAATCTAACACTTGGCCCGGTTCATTACCCAGTACCAAATCCAATGTGGCCCCCCCTATTGTCAGCCTATCCACATATTGTGTCAGGAAACCCTCCTGCACACACTGTACAAAAACTGCCCCATCTGAACTGTTCGACCTATAGAGGTTCTAATCAATATTTGGAAAGTTAAAGTCACCCATGACAACTACCCTGAGACCTCCACACCTATGGGCCGGCTTTTATCATAGATCATATCGGGCCCCAGGTGGGTGGCCTCCGACCCCTTTCTGGGACGTGGTCCCCTGGGGATTATGACCGACCTCCACTGAAATAAACACAAATACTGCAGATGCTGTAACTCTGAAACTAAAACAGTGAATGCTGGAAAGACTCAGCAGATCTGGCAGCATATGTGGTGAGAGAAACAGAGTTAACGTTTTGAGTCCGTCTGAACCTCCATCAGCTCTGAAGAAGTCATCCAGACTCAAAACATGAACTCTTTTTTTTCCTCTCACCACAGACGCTGGCAGACCTGCTGAGTGTTTCCAGCACTTTCTCTTATTAATTATGGACTTCCATTGGATTGGTTCCATGATTAAGCCTGGAAAAGCACCGCAGTGGTTCGCTATTGCCTTCTGCAGTATGGTTGACCAGGAAACTCTGCCATGACCATCTGTCACCAAGCATGTCTGAAAGGTTTGCAGGCTGCCAGTCAGCATTGTTGGCCACATTTTGCCCCTGCTGTGGCTTGAACCCAGAGCTTCAGGGTCAGAGGTGGGGACTCCACTCACTGCACCACAACACCTCAGTCGACACTTCATGTAGCCATTGTACAAACATAGAATTCTATCTTCCCACCGCTTGTCAGTGGGATTCCCATTGTAACTACTCCACGCCACTGTGAAACCTGCTGGCGGGAGTGAGCTCCATCCAGGAAATGTGCATCGCAACGGCCGGAGAATTCTGGCCGAGCCAATGATCATATGACCATATCAGGCTGATGAGGGAAAGCATAGCCAGAAAGTTTGATCACAATGATGGAAGGAGCAAGCCCCTCGAGATGGAATGCAGAGAGTAGGAAATGAAGGGCAGGATTCTCCGGCCAACCCCGCCCAGCAACCGGAGAAACCCGCCCGAGGTCAATGGAGTTCTCCATTGTCCGCATCTCGCCCGTGGTGATCTTGCGGCGGGCAGGGCGGAAGAATCCAGCCCGAAGAACATGTCAGAATCGGAGGAGTGCAGGGCGACTGCAGAGATATCAGCTGAAGTAGGTAGAGCCAGGTTCGAGCGGAATTTAAAGATAGAGGGCAAGGATCTCGATGTCAATTCACTGAAGCACAGGGAGTCGGGAAGATCAATGAAGAGACGGGGATGTAGGATTTATGCAGGTCAGGCCCTTCTTGATGAGTTGCAGTATGTCCAGGGTGAGTTTGGAGAGTATTCTAAAGATGCATTTTGAAGCGCTGATAGCAAGGATTAGGGTTGTGGACTTGCACAAACATATATTTCCAGCCTGCTCTTTGAATCGGCCTGTTCCAATATATACTGAGGTCTTCTCCAAGCTGGTTAAGTAGGGTCCAAAATGGATAGCAACTTCAGCATTTAAACTATGAAACAAAATTTGCTGCAAGATCAATTTATCTGCCTCAACTCCTCAATTTCAGAACTGCTTTCTGTACAGTTTCCTTCCTGTGTGCACTGGGATTGCATTGGGCAGATGAAGGGAAGTGCTCTGATCTGTTATCGTTGCATTATTAAAGGTTCACTTGCATATTAAAGTTACACAAAACGTCTCCAGTTTAAAGAACAGGAAAGGCACTGACAGGATAACACTTACAGACACTGCAAGTTTTGCTGCACTGCACATCTATTTCAACTCAGATCATTGGGGAAGCACATGAAATGAAATGAAATGAAAATCGCTTCTTGTCACGAGTCGGCTTCAAATGAAGTTACCGTGAAAAGCCCCTAGTCGCCACATTCCGGCGCCTGTTCGGGGAGGCTGTTACGAGACTGTTACATGAACTGATTAAAGCAGTCCTGTACAATGGGCTTGGGATTTTACCATTAAACAGGCAAAGTATGGGCCTAAAGATTAACAGGCGCTCATTGGTTAATGTAGGTTTTCATTTGAAACTAGTACTTTGTACTTTCACCTGGTAACAGCTTTCTATGTGGAAAATATTTAATTGTGAGGAGGATTTGATCGCAGCAAAGCTGATTTTAAGTGAGTGCCATCACAGAAGCCAAGCCTTGCCACGCCGTTGCCGTGCAGTTACCGTGACTACGGCTCACTGCGATCAGGTAGGCACCGACCTGCTGCTGACCTTGGCCTTTTTTCAATCCATTTACTCAGGGAGGGAAGGAGAGATAGCTGAGCACTGACATCAGGGGTTTCTTTTGTAATCTGAGTGCAGGAGACAAATCTGAGGATCAGTCCAATTGTCAGCTGAATTTCTGCGTAATAGTGTGATGGAACCAACCATCTTGTCACAGTAATGAACCACATATCTGTACTCAGTTTCTCCAAAGTAGAGCCCATGGCATTTTCATACCGGCATAAATTAAATCACACAAAGAACTTAGAATGAAAATTATTATTTTGTCGCAAATGTCATTCTTAAAAATTACCATTAATAAGCAGCATTTAAGACAAGCACTCTTGCGATACTGCATGAAGTATTGTTTCTTGATCCACTTTGCTATATTTGCTTACAAATGATAGCATCTAGTTTTTAACATCCCCTTTTAAAGGCTGCAAGTAGGAAAGCAAGCATGTTTTTTGAACTGTGAAGAATAAAGCAGTGATGCACCTCATCAAACACCGTTAAATCTCCAATATCCACAGCTTTCTGTCAGTAAGTTCATAGTCACTGAGGAAATGACACAGGGACTAATACATTTAGAATCAGCTGCTTCTTTTACTTACAGTCTAACAATGCCACTAATGCCTTGTGACACAGTCGTTCAGTGGTAATGATCACCTTTGGGGATTTTCAAGTGTTGTGTCTCTTTGACCACCGGTGCTGAATTGTAATCAATAAATCTGCCAGGTTGACTTTTCATGTTGCGTCTCCTGTTGGAATTGAATGAACACAGCTATTACAGATCAGGAAATCCCTCGGGCTTTGTTTCTTGTATGTGTGAGTGGAAGTATGAAACAAGGCTGCAATTGATAGCTGTTTCCTTTGACCTGAAGGGAACAGGCACTTTGGAAACAGCAAGATGAGAGGCATTGTTGTTATGTGATGGATTTGCACTCCCCCAGCGGCACACCTTAATATTTCACAAATCTCTCAATTTATCTGGAGGGACGAGGGTTGATGGTTTTATCATGTGCTCACCCGTCTCAAACCATGCTGAATCCACAAACATGTCATCGGTCCGTTCTCAAGGTACGTTGCCTTCCCTTGCCAGCTGGAAAATGAACAGGTTCTTCTTTGACCAACTGGATTAATCTTGACTGTCAGTCAAACAACATTGTTTTTTTCCCTCACCTCCAATATTTTACAATTAATTAATGAAAGTGTCCACAGGAGATGGAAACAAAACCACCCACCGAGGTCTTTTCTTCAGGGTTGCTTGTCAAAATGTCCTGGATATTAATGGATATTGTGTCTCAATTGTGGAGCAATTCCAAAGAATCCTGGGAATGGGATGAACTGAGAAAACAAACTGGATTATCTGTGCTGACCATCAGAGATTAGAACTTCCAGAGGCTCAGTATGACCAATTTGTACTTCAGGTGCAGATCTTCACAGGCTCTGGTGAAAGTTCCCATTGGGAATTCAGGGGCTGGTTTAGCTCACTGAGCTAAATCACTGGCTTTTAAAGTAGACCAAGCAGGCCAGCAGCACGGTTCGATTCCCGTACCAGCCTCCCCGGACAGGCGCAGGAATGTGGTGACTAGGGGCTTTTCACAGTAACTTCATTGAAGCCTACTGGTGACAATAAGCAATTTTCATTTTCATTTTCATTTTTCAGGTGTGGAGTTCGACACACACTGCTGGGCTGCATGGAATTCTCTAACCTCCACACTCATAATAGACACCATAAAATCCCTACAGTGCAGAAGGAGGCATTTGGCCCATTGAGTCTGCAGCTACCCTCCGAAAGAGCACCCTAACTAGGCCCATGCCCCATCTCCGTAAACCCACCTAACCATTGGGCATTAAGGGGAAACTTAGAATGGCCAATCCACTTAACCTGCACATCTTTAGACTGTGGGAGGAAACCGGATCGCATGGGGAAAACCCACGGAGACATGGGGAGAATGTGCAAACTCCACAAGGCAGTCACCCAAGGTCGGAATTGAACCCAGGCCCCTGGTGCTATGAGGTAGCAATGCTAACCACTGTGCCACCGTGTCCCCCTCATGGGAAGCTATGTGCCCAGAATTGGAACTCAGCATAACTATCCTCTGATATTTGCAGGTCAACCATTTTGCTGCAAATATTGCATTGTTCTGTATGATGCAGTGCAGTTAGAAGGTTCACCTGCAGTTTCAGGAGATAGATGGTCTTAATGAATAATATGGCATTAAGTTGTACAGTCCAGGTACATCCCAGGTTCCGATCCTTGATCTGTGGCAATTCATTCAGACATTCTGGAGTTTTACTCGATTGCCTCTAAGAGATCAAGGTGATCAGACAAAGTTAAGCTCAGGAAAGGAAACGGATGAGGTGGAGCCCATGATAACATAATGAGCACATGGTGTGAGGTGATATTGAATTTAATGGCTGAATGTGTTTTCCTCGTTTCACCCTTTCCTGAATTCTTACACAATCCTATTGAATCTGGCATACTTGGAATGCAGGCCATGAACCCATTCCAGCCGGAATGGGGATTGAACCCTGTGCTATTGGCCCATGACAACTGAGCCATCCACTGAATCCCCCTCCACCCACCACCCATCCAATTTGCTGTGGTGACACACACTTTGACAGGCATGTAGTAGTCAAGAACTATTTCCATTACATGGCTAACCAGGAATCTCTCCTGCTCTTTCCATCTGCTATTGGCATGTCGGAAGGATTTATAAGGTGACACTCAACCTATTTGGCCACATTATGAACGCACCTTCATTATCCATCAAGTTCTGGAGTGGGATTCGAACCCCGAGCTTTTGGCTCAGAGTTCAGCTGCCTGCTTTACCACAAAACCTCCTTCAAAATTCCGTATATATCTCTGCAAATACAACTTTCTCAAAAAATTCAGCACTTATACTGCAGGACTGTAACAGTTCACAAATACATTTTCAGGTTTGCCATTTAGGTAACTGGCCTAGCTCAATTTCAGTTGAAAGAATGACACCACGCATCAACTTGTCCTGGTTTGATTCAACTTCAAAGATTAAACGCATCAGCATATAATCTCATTTGATACTTCAGAAAGAGTCCTGCCCTGAAGCACTTCATGACCAATTAATTGTTTTGAAGCATGAAGCTGTTGTTATGTAGCCAAGTGAGACAAACATTGTGTGCACAGCAAGTTCCCACAAATAACAGTGATGTAAATGACTGTCTGCCCCAAAGACATGAACGGTACTGCTGAGACACTCTGAATATCCACTGCAGTCGTGCAACAGTGTTGTTGTAGGTGCCTTCTTTTGAAGAGGCATTAACGGCTGCCCTGCCTGCATGTTCCACAAATTGACTGCTGCCTTTTCCACCCAGCTTCATAAACTGCACTCGAATAGCAGTGCAACGGAAGGTAAGCACTTTAGGACGTCCTAAGAGAGGCGATGGGCACTAAATCACCAGGGACTGGACTAAACAAGTACTTCATTGGCCTTAAAGTGCTTTAGACATCTTGGGATTAACAGTATATGCAGAATCCTCCAGTCCCATCAGCAAAAGGAATCTTGGATGAGGCCAAAATGTAGTTTCCCAATAGTGGGATTAGGAATTAAATTCTTGGGACTTGAAAGGTGGGTCGAGCTTCCTGACGAACAATGTCAGGATACATTAGTGTGTCTTGCATGCTCATTCAAAGTCAACTTTGTCGGGTTTAAGTTCCTCCACTAAGTTGAATTCCCCACCAGCGAGAGATTAGAATGTTCACATTTCTGACCCTTTCTGATTGGTATGCACCAGGCAAGCTTGATTTCTTCCACAGCTTTGAGGCAAGTTAAAGGCTGCTGTGTGGACCTCTCACAGATCTCAGCCTCTCAACTCATATCCTGTGCCAGTAGGACAGAAACATTAAGAGTCATCCCTGTGAGTGCATGAGTAGTTAAGGAGCATGCAGGCCTATTGTAGTCATCTGGGGTGGCTACGTCCCGATTCCAAAATGGACACTTGCAGAGAATGAAGGGAAAAATGGACAATGCTGATAAAGCAAGCAGGTGCAAGGTTTGTCTGTTGATTGGAGTTTGCAGCTCCCAGACAAGACCTTTTACTGTGAAACCATTAGCATACTAATGAGCCATCTCCAGGGACAAAAGAGAAACATTTAGGCAAACGATACCAAAGCAGACACCCCGGCGCCAGAGGAGACTAGAAGAAAGCAGGCCAATGGCCACCTAGGGCCCGCCCAGCAATCAGGGTAGCCACCCCTTTATTGGAGGAAATCGATACCAATGATTAGGACATGGTCCAATTAATTGGGACCAAGTTCAAGGACCGCCCAAAAGCGCGCGAAGCCCCCTTTGGGTATAAGAAGAAGCCCCCAAGAGAGAATTGTTCTTCTTGGCCTTGTCTCTCAGCGACGAGAGGCCTGCCTAGCAGCTGCACCAGAACAAGTAAGTCCAAAGTCAACGCACGCTACAAGATAGACGCTCCGAGCTACTATTCCGTACCAGTTCGACCCCAGCAGCCTCAGAACCGGACAACGGCCATTGTTCCTCTGACTGAGTGGGCACCCGAAGCTAAGTATAGGCTTTAGTAGTAGTGATAGTTTAGTTGGTAGAGTTTGTGCATGAGTATAATTGACTGTGTGTGTAAATAAATGAGCATTGATTTCGAACTTACTCGAGTCTTTGATCAGTATTCGGTTTTGAACCTTGTGGCGGTATCGAAAGATACCTGGCGACTCTTGAGCAAACGTAATTAGAATTAAGGAAGGCGACCATATTAACCGCCATAAACAGAGCCAATTAAAGAGAGAACGCAACGAGCAACACTATGCCAGCTGCGGAGCCCTCCCCAGTAAATCATTAACAAACAGGGTGGCACAGTGTTTAGCACTGATGCCTCACAGCACCAGCGATGTGGGTTCGATTCTGACCTTGGCCGACTGTCTGTGTGGAGTGTGCACATTCTCTCCGTGTCTGCGTGGCTTTCCTCTGGGTTCTTCTGTTTCCTCCCACAGTTCAAAGGTGTGCTTGTGAGGTGGATCAGCCATGCAAATTTTCCCCTTAGTGTCCAACCATTTGGTGGGGATAGGGCGCGGGACTTTAGGTAGGTATAGGTAGGGTGCTCTTTCGGAGGGTCGGTACAGACTCATTGGGCCGAATGGCCTCCTTCAGCTCTGTAAGGATGCTATGATATGATGTCCTGAAACTGACAGAAGATTGAGAGTAAGAAGTGGCTGGCACACATTCAGTGCACATGTCCCACACCCTCTGCTGGGCCCTGCAACCCAAACTCTTACCTGACATCCCTGTGCACCCGCACGCCCACACTGTCTGATGCCCTTCATAGAGTCTCTTTCCAGTGAGTAACAATGGCACTTGCCCAAGGAGAGGATAGCAGGTTGTTCATGCTCTTCGTGCTCTGTTGGAATGTTCTTTGGCGGGGCCCAACAAGTGGTAACCTTTGCTGCAACCTCTGCCCAGGCCATCTTGGTGAGATGGGAGGACCTCCAGGGGACAGCACCTCCAGCTTTTCCTGGACAGCTTGGAGGAGAACCTGCAGGTACTTTGTTGAATGCAGTGTCTCGTCTGCGGCACGCTGGTCTCAGTACAATCCTTAGCTCTTGGCTCTTGAGTGAATGGCTTGAAATATGGTGCTCAGACCTTTGTCCCTATGAAGTCATGGTAGGGATAGTGACTTCCTACTTGCCTCCAGTGTGATATCCGTCGAGCTCTTTGCAATGCTTATGTGATGAGAGGAACAGTGCGTGGTCAGCCGTCCCATCTCCACAGCAAGAATTGTTCTCATTTCTAACCCCGCCATCAAACGTATGGTCCAGAGTGAAGGATTCTGGCCTACTAGTGTAAATTATTTTTGTCTGAAGTAACTGTTTATCTCCTATATGATGGGGTGGTGGGGAGGGGAGGGGTGTGTGGTGGTGGCGGGGTGGGGGGGGGGGGGTTGCTATATCTTGATGGTGAAAGCAAAAATGATTTTTATGATTATCTTCATATCTTCAAGCGCAATTTGTGACCAATGTCATATGCGTGTTTGTTGCTGAGACCCAGGAAGGCCGTGCACAATCACACAGGTGCCGAACAGCCAACACGTCCATTGTGTTCGCGGGATAACCGCAGAGCTCATTTCTTCAGCGACCCCGTCCACACTTCACTCTAATGAGCAGAAAATGTGCCCACAGCTTAAAGTAAACCGCGCACTGAAACATCAAGGGTCCTTCGCAGATTTCCAGAACAGCAGCTGACATAACTGAGATGATTCGGCAGGATTACACCACATGTGTCAGTGGAAATTGGTTTGAAAAAAAAACCTGTCAGAAAACAAGTGGCAGGAGCTGCAAAAGAATGTAAGGAAAGGGTTGTGATTATTCAGCAAAGGTGACAGCATACCACTGTTGGTGCGAATTATCAATCAGGAATTTGAATGATTGCTGCAGATCCAGACAGAGAACAAAGAAAGTGATGTATGTGTTATAAAAAAAGAATATATCATCAGGTAAACTTGCTGACTGCACGGAGCACGGTTGGATTTCAAACTGACTTCACTAAACTATGCTGGACCACATCATTTTTGTTACCCTCAGATCGATTGTGGCATTGCACTTTGTGAGTTGGAGAATGTAACTGCCCTATTACAATTAGAAGTGTGCCAGCCAAAGACACTTGACAAGAAACTGGTTCCACATATTTGACATTTCTTTATCCGTAATACCTCCTGTGGCATTGCCTTATGCTAAACACTGTTTTATACCAATCGGGTCTTTATTGCGTATGATGGATGACATCAGGGGTGACTGATTTACAGGCCTTAATGAGTTAAATTCCACCTTATTAAATAGAATTCTGGGACTTTTACTGGTGCTTTGAGGATCAAATTCAATAATTTGAAAACTGTAAACAGATGGCCTTTTTAAGTGCATGTGTGGCAGAGGTAATCAGCCAGCAAATTTGAATCAGGGAGAAGCCACTGGGGCAAAAGCTGCTTTAACAGGCATCAGAAAGAAGTGGGCCTCTTCTCATCGAGACGAAAACTATCAATTACAATACGAGGAAGGCCTCATCAGGGCATTGGTGGAAATTCAGAAATGGAGGAAGGCGATTGAGGTAGCCCTTTTATTCATAAATAGATGGAGTGTGCCTTTGGAACAGACAAAGGCATAATAGTGACAATGGAACCGGGGTTGCCACTGATGAGAATGAGCAATGAGGGTGCAGACAAGGCGCGACACACGGCCAAAATAGAGTAAAGTTGCAGCAAGCTATCGGAAGGATGTGAATGCATTGGATAGAGTACAGAAGAGGTTTACAAGAATGGTTCTAGGGAGGAGAAACTTCAGTTATGAGGATACAATGGAGAGGTTGGGACTGTTCTCCTTGGAGAGGTGAAGACTGAGAGGAAATTTGATAGAGATGGTCAAAATCATGAGGAGGCTGGAGAGAATATATGGCGAGAAACTGTTCCTCCTCGTAAAAGGTTGAAGAATGAGAGGGCACAGATTTAAAGCGAGTTGCAAAAGAAGCAAATGTGATGGGAGAAAAAACTTTCTCACACAACGAATGGTTTGGGTCTGGAATGTACTGCCTGGGAATGTGGGAGAGGCAGATTCCATTCCATATATTCAAGAGGGCATGAGGAGATTACTTGAATACAAGCAATGGGCAGGGGTGCGGGAAAAAGGCATGGGAACGGCACTGAGTCATGATGATCAGAGAGCCGGTGGGGACATGATGGGCCAAATGGGCTCACTTCGCATCATAACAATTATGCGATTTTGTGATTCCGTGAACTTAGAGCTGGGGCAGATGCAAGGCCTCATGTAAAGGAAGCCATAGAATGGAAATGGAATTCTCCAGCCGTTGGGATTCGCTTTTCCCACTGGCACCACCCCCGGCGGCATGGGGCAGCTCCAATGGGAAGTCACATTGACAAGCAGCGGGAAGAGAGAATCCCGCCACCAGCGAATGGCGTACTAACGCGAAAAACGAGGCTGGGGACCGGAGAATCCAGAACATGACAGGCAATTGTCAACACAAGAAAATAGGAAATTGGCATTCTTAATGTCGGCTTTAAGATGTTAACGATCATAGTAACGTTTTGGGGACGTAGAATCTACCCTGGAAGCAAAGCTCTAAATCCAATATTGAAATCGATTTGTTTTAGGCATTTCCCTTTCCATTTCCCCCCTTTGCAGATTGCTGAGCACTGGTTCCAGGATTGGAGGACAGACAAGTCTTTCTGGGAGTGGTCATTGTGGGTAGCACTCTGAACAGCTATGAGGGGGGATGGGGATTTGGGGAGCCCAAATGCAAATGTCAGCAAAGGCTCAGATTCTCAACAAGATATCCCAGTCCAAGATGGCACATCTCACTACCTGTTCCCGCTGAAGCTTTTAGCCCAAACTCTGAATCAATTCAGTAGCAAACAACAGTACCAATCACTCACCTCTGTCACAGAAAGCTATATCCATTGGTCAACCCATCCACATTTCTCATCTCTGTAATGCCGTCAATTTTTCTTTTTGTTGGTTGCCTTAGTGTCCAATATTTTATTCCTGGTTAATTTACGCCTTTCGTTGTTGTATTGATGGTCCTGTAATGAATGTTACCTGAAAGATAAAATGTGCAGTGGACAGAGATTCATCACAAAGCACTCTGACATGGAAAAATACCTCCATTCTTGGAAGAGTGTAAGCTTTGGTCTCACCAGCCCCAACTGAGACAGACATGACTTTCAAAGATAGAAAATAGATTGAACAATTTTTACTCATGATTTGAAGGCTTTCTAGTTACATTAATTTATTGTTCAAAATAAACAGGGAAGCTTTGGAATTCCCAGATCTGCTTCACTTGAATTTCTGTTCATCTGAATACTGGTGTATAAATTCTGTATTTATGTGCCCGTGTAGATAGATGATTTTAATGAGAATTTTATGGTTAAAGCATTCACTAGTCAGACGCAAGTATACAAGTGCTTTTACAGAGTAGTCCCCACTTCTTTATTCATGTGTGAGGCATTTAGGTTTTTGTTCCCAGTTGGCCATTTAGTGGAGAACCTTTTGTTGCTAAACTGACTCTTGGCTGGGAGCAGGAAAGCAGTGAATCAGTGTGATTATTAGTATCCTGAGGGCTGTTTTATGTGTTTAAAAAATATACACTAAGTGAGTGTTCTCACCAACTGTTTTATGCCGAAGGAAAGCCAGTGTACAATTCATCTTTTGGTGCAGGATTGCAAATTTACTGTTTGAAGACTCCTTAATTTGTAAAATACAACACATCGACAGTCAGGTACTTTATATAAAAATTAGCTTCCATTTGGTGTATTGCGAAATACATCAATTTGCTCACAGCAAGCTCCCACAAACAGCAATGAGATGAATGAACAGATTTTCTGTTTTAGTGGTGTGGGTTGAGGGATAAATATTGACTAGGACATTGGGGACAACTTCACTGCGATTCTTTGAATGGTGCCAAAAAAATTTTCATATTCAACTGAGAAGGCAGTTGATACCTCAGTTTACAATCTAAAACTGGATCTGACAACCATGGTTAAAGTTGTCTATACATCTTGTGTGAGGGGAGGTAGCGGCATAGTGGCATTGTCACTGGATTAGTAACCCAGACACCTGGGGGGCCTCCGATGGCCTGGCAGATTCCCCACCATATGCCATACCCCTGGTCCAGTGCTAAACGGTGCCATGGCGAGGTCTCACAGGTGCAGGGCTTCATTCCCGGGCCTTGGGAGACCCGACTTCGAATCCCACTGTGGTGAAATGTGCATTCATTAAAAATCTGGAAATGATTGTCGCAAAAACCCATCTGGTTCACTTTAGGGCAGGAAATCTGCCGTCCTTACCTGGTCTCGCTTACATGTGACTCCAGACCCACAGAAATGTGGTGGACTCTTTAATGACCTAGCAAGGCACCCAGTTTAAGGACAATCAGGGATAGGCAACAATTGCTGGCCATGCTAGCGACAGCCATGAAATAATTTTAAAAACAAACATCTGGGCATGATTTAATGCGCAAAAAAACAGGGTCCCGTTTTGGGTGCTTATAGCAGGATCTTTCTCAGAGTTTGCCACCCTGATCTCTCAACAACCTCTCAGACTCCCCCAATGCCCCCATATATCTCTTAGGGGGCCCCTGAGTCCCCCTTTACCCCACCACTTAAGGACGGGGTACCCCCGGTCCCAATCCCTGGCACAAGTAACCTGGCACCTTAGCACTGCCACCCTGGCAGTGCCACCAAGGCAGTCTGGCATTGCCAAAGTGACCAGGTGGCACTGCCAATGTGCCAGGCTGGCAGTGCCAAGGTGGTCAGGTGCCAGAAGGAGTGCCAGGGTTCCACCCTGCCAAGAGCCCGAAAACCCGGGGGCCTCCGATGGCCTGGGAGATTCTCCCCCAGGTGCCGCCATGCCTGGTTCACGTTTGTATGAATGTGATATATTGCGCAATGGCGAGGTCTCCCAGGAACGGGCATTCATTCCCTTGCCTTGGGAGAATCGGGCACTGACATTTAAATGAGCCTCATGGCTCAGTCAAATATGTTCATTTGGTCTCACCCAGTGACGTCAAGATCCAGATCACGACATCCCGCGAGGTCTCGTTAGATCTCGTGAGGCATTCTGAGCATCGCAAATCTTGCGATAGTCCTCTCACAAGATTTAACGACCTCGTAGCGTCACCGAGTTCGGCGTGACAAGGTCGTTCGATTGCGCCCCGGTCACTTGATCCAAATATTTATAGCTTTGAATCTTTACACTGACACTTTTCAATCCCTCTAAATCTGCATAGAAAATACAGCATGGCCCAACCAGTCTGTGTCAGTCCATGTACTTGGAGTGAGTAAAACCTGTCGTAGATGACATGTCAGCTGCTTCTTGCTGATTGCTCGCTGGGCCCGGAGACTTACCTGCAGAATAGGTGTGCAATGTTTATCATTACCAAGTCGAGCCAATAAATTGCTTGCTGTTAACAGTCTATGGGGACATAATATGAATACTAACTCATGAGAAGCTGAACTATCTATCATCCAAGAAGTTGTATTTTTAAATTTGCCTTAAATACAAAAACAACTTGCATTTATATAGGGCTGTTAATGTAGCAAACCATCCTGCGGAGTTTCATAGCAGCAATTATCAAGGGAAATTTGACATTGAACCTCATGAGAAGATATTAGGACAGGTGACGAAAAGCTTGGTCAAGGAGATAGGCTTTAAGAAACGTCCGATAGGACTATAGGCTTTAGGACTCCACACTTCTGTGGAGAAATGATCATCAAATCCTGATGCATGACAGGCCTTAAAAAAAGCCTCTTGGGAAAGAAGTGGAGCTTGATTCTCTGTTTCAGCGATAAGTGTTGATGCCAACGGAGCATGTTTGGTCTTTTATGATCAAAGATTCTGCGTGAAACCATCACCGATTCCGGGACTGGTGAAGGGCGAGCAGCGGCACCGGGTGAAACACCTGGTTCCCATGCTGAAAACGGCTGGAGAATGGCCGGGTCCCAGTCCGCGCATGTGCATAGCTGACGACCTGCAGCTGTTGCGCCGCACAATGTAGCGACGACCATGCACAGACCTGATCCACCATCCGTGACCCCACAGCCTACCCCCGGCCATCCCCTACCAGTCCCCCCAGCCCTCGGGGAAGCCCCCCCCCGGCCAGCAGTACAGATCCCGGCTGAGTGTGGAGGCGCTGGACACAGTCCACAGCTGCTACTCGGGCGGCTGAGGCCACACGTGTTCTGCGCAGTAGGGAACACGGCCCATCGGGGGCGGAGCATCGCTGGACGGCTAGCCAGTGACACGCAACGGCGTCACAATGGTGCCCGGTGAGCGAAGCGACAACACTATTTCCGAGTGGAGCGGAGCATGGCTGACCGGCGTCAAACCGGTGCAGGCCCCAATTTGCATGTCGGCGTCGATTCTCCGCCTGATTGCCGATTACAATATCGGGGGGTGTCGGGGAATGGAGAATCCTGCCCATGGTGCCTCCTCTGATCGCAATATCTTCCCCAATCAGTGATACTGCAGCACATTACTATTTAACCAATTACGCTCCTCTTTCCACTCAGTGTTATGATAGATCCTAATCAGAGAAAAAAAATCATAGCCGGTTTATGGCACAGAAAGAGTCCACTGAGCACATTGTATTTGCGGAAGCTAATAAATGAGCCACCCAGCCTAATCCCACTTTCCAGCATTTGGTCAGGAGACCTGCAGATTACGGCACCTGAGGTACACATCCAGACACCTTTTAAATGAGTTGAGGGTTTCTGTCTCTACTGTCCCTTCAGGCAGTGAGTTCCAGACCCCCACAACCCTCTGGATGAAAAGATTTCCCCTCATTTCCCCTTTCATCCTTTTCACCCAATTACAGACAATGATTTTATTTATAAGTAAAGGGAAATACACCTAAAGTCGCCTTTTCATTATCATTTCTCCATCACTACACAAGGGCAAAGGAATGAAAAAAATCAGGCAGTGTTTTCCTGTAACCTGTGTTTGAATAATACACCATGATGATGATTCAACTGGGGTATCGCTGCAGACGAAATAGTCCAGCATCGCACCTGATGAAATGGCCCTAATCATAGAATCATAGACTTTTGGATCCCTACACTGCAGAAGGAGGCCATTCGGCCCATCGGCTCAACACCAACCCTCTGAAAGAGACCCTAACCTAGGCCCAAACCCCCACCCTATTCTTGTAACCCCACCGAGGGACAATTTCGCATATCCAATCCACCTAACCTGCACATCTTTGGAGTGTGTGAGGAAACCGGTCCACCCAGAGGAAACCCACGCAGACATGGGAAGAATGTACAAACTCCACACAGACAGTCGCCCGAGGTCGGAATCGAACCCGGGTCCCTAGCGCTGTCAGACAGCAGTGCTAACCACTGTGCCACTGTGCCGCCCCGTTATGATCGTTCTATTCACAAAAGTGAACTGAATGGGCCCAATTCCTGGCTCATTCATCCCTTCTCAACTAAAGGACACTCTGGCCAAATATCCCCTCTATGAGAGCTGTTATTGAATATTTGTTAGTGATCAAACCTGAAGACCTTCAACTCTACTCTAGTCGTTGTACTAAGTAATTGAGAGAGGGAGGGAGGCAAGTTTCAATGGTGCTTAACCAGGTCAATAGGTACCATGGGATGCATTGATCCATTTATTTTCTCGGGTTGGATAACATAGACTTCAACATTGAATTTACTACACAGAAACAGCATGCAGTCAAACAGGTATATGCCAGTGTTTATGCTTCACACAAAACCTCCTCCCACCTCACTATTCCTCACCTCTTGCGGAGAAAGTGTACCTAGTGGAAAACTCTGCAGTTGTTCAGGTCTGCCTCTACTATTGATAATTAGCCATGTTTGATCAATTTAGCACAGTTAAGAATGGGATAATAACCCGAGCATCCCCATCCTTGGTAGCAGCAACATTTAAACCAATCAAATGATAATGGATTTAGGTGCTTCAATAATGTTCCGAATATGCTTACATATTCAGATGCAGGGTGTAGGATGAATCTCGTGCCAGTTGAGTCTTCCAGCTCTGGCAACCTCATCACCCTAGGGGCTTGTTTAGCACAGGGCTAAATCGCTGGCTTTGAAAGCAGACCTCGGCAGGCCAGCAGCGCAGGTTCAATTCCCGTATGAGCCTCCCCGAACAGGTGCCGGAATGTGGATTTTCACAGTAACTTCATTTGAAGTCTACTTGTGACAATAAGCGTTATTTTCTGGGCAGCATGGTAGCATTGTGGATAGCACAATCGCTTCACAGCTCCAGGGTCCCAGATTCGATTCCGGCTTGGGTCACTGTCTGTGCGGAGTCTGCACATCCTCCCCGTGTATGCGTGGGTTTCCTCCGGGTGCTCCGGTTTCTTCCCACAGTCCAAAGATGTGCAGGTTAGGTGGATTGGCCATGATAAATTGCCCTTAGTGTCCAAAATAGCCCTTAGTGTTGGGTGGGGTTACTGGGTTATGGGGATAGGGTGGAGGTGTTAACCTTGGGTAGGGTGCTCTTTCCAGGAGCCGGTGCAGACTCGATGGGCCGAATGGCCTCCTTCTGCACTGTAAATTCTATGTAAATCACCTTTGAGATTCCTGCTTGGATCAACCCCACACATCTCTTTCTGGTGTCTCTTAGAAACTTTAAATTAGATGAGTGCTATGACCTTCTCGAGTGAATGAATTCCCAGGACAAAGATTTACCTGCAAGTGGCATTCATTTAGCCCCAAAGTTAAAAAGGGACTGAGAAGAGATGATGGCAAATGGAAATACTATACTGCGGATCATATCAGGCATGACCTTATTGAATGGCACAGCAGACTTGATGGGCTGAATGGCCTACTCCTGCTCCTACACCTTATGGTCGTACGGTCTAATACAGCGGAGAATCGCTGGGTTAGCATGGTGGCACAGTGATTGGCATTGTTGCCTCGCAGCGCCATGGACCAAGGTTCAATTCCAATCTTGGGTCACTGTCTGTGTGGAGTCTGCATGTTCTCCCCGTGGCTGCGTGGGTTTCCTCCAGGTGCTCCGGTTTCCTCCCAGTCCAAAGATGTGCAGGTTAGATGGGGTTACAGGGTTACGGGGATAGGGTGGGGAAGTGGACCTCGATAGGGTGCTCTTTCAGAGGTGTCATAATATACACCAGTACATCATGGTGCAGACACACACTGATGGACACACACAGGGACCAATCAACATGTACAAACACCGCAGCCAATCACCAGTTAGAATGCGCACACTGTAAAGACAGAGGGCACCACGGTTCCCGCTCATTCTGGGTGCTGCCTCTCACTGTAACAAGAACTCATCCAGCCCAGCACAGGCTCACACCACGTGCTGAGAGAATCAACTGGTTCGGACAAGGCTTAGGTCTCTAGTTTAAGTTAGCATCATTTAGACCCACAGTCATCATGTGTTAGTTAGTTAGAAGTAGTTAATAAAATTGAGTTGAACCTTCATCAGTGTTGGAAGTGTCTGTTCATCCCTCAAGTCTACACTAGCCAACACTTCAAGAGGATCGGCGCTGATTTGATGGGCCAACTAGTCTCCTTCTGCACTGTAGGAATTTTATAGTTCTCTGGTTCGAAGATTGTTCTTCACATGTTAGATTTACAGTCACAATGTTTGCGCAATATGGAATGAGGGGGATTCTATATTGCATTTCACTTGTGACGTGTTTGATTTGGAAGCCATGAAAAGTGTAAAAAGAGTTGAATTTCATGGCACCTTCATCGAAAGGATGCACTGCAGCAACTCACGAATGCTGGAACTCCCTACCCAGGGGCACTGTGGCAGCCGCTTCTCCACACAGAATGCAGCAGCTCAACAAAGTGGCTCACTACTGCTTCCTCAGGGGCTTTGCCAGTGATGCCCACATACCGTGAACGAATACATTTAAAAAGTGAATAGATAGAACCAAGAGTTATAACACAGACAAACAGTCCGACTCCATCCTGCCAACTGAACCCATTTGCCAAAAAGATGCCACGGTAAACATTGTGCGATTTATCCAATCTTTGAACAGTCGCACAAGGAAAAAGAGGACATGGAACACAATCTCTCATAATGTCTAAAATATTCTTTGGTTTTTGAAAGCCAACAGCACTGGAAAATATTTCAAGAACTCTTGGGTTCCTTCTGAAGGAATCACCAAATTATTTACAGTGCAGAAGGAGGCCATTCAGCCCATCAAGTCTGCACCGGCCTTTGGAAAGAGCACCCGCCTTAAGCCTAACTTAGACCCATGCCCCCACCCTATCTCCGCAACCCAACCTATCCTTTTCATAGATTCATAGAATTTACAGTGCAGAAGGAGGCCATTTGGCCCATCGCATCTGCACCGACCCTTGGAAAGAGCACCTGCCTTAAGCCCACACCTCCACCTTATCCCCGGAACTCAGTAACCACACCTCACCGTTTTGGACACCGTATCCCCATAACCCAGTAACCGCACCTAACCCTTCTTGGCACTAAGGGCAATTTATCATGGCCAATCCACCTAACCTGTCCATCTTTGGACTGTGGGATGAAACCGACGCAGACACGGGGAGAACGTGCAGACTCCTCACAGGCAGTGACCCAAACCGGGAATCGAACCTGGGACCCTGGAGCTGTGAAGCAACGGTGCTAACCATTGTGCCACCGTGCCGCCAGAGGAAGTGCAAACTCCACACAGACAGTCACCCAAGGCCGGAATCGAACCCGAGGCCCTGGGGCTGTGAGGCAGCAGTGCTGACCACTGTGCCACCCTTATGAAACTTATGAATCAAGGCTCTCTGCAAACGTTGATGGATAGTCAACCACTATTCATTGACCAGAGAAGGGGCACAACAGGATATTAGCAAAGACCTTCACCTGCACCTGGCTTTCGGAGGAGACACAGCTCATTAGTAGGTTTGCGGGGGGTGAAGTAGGCGAGAACCGCAGATTTTTTTTTCAGGCCTAACAAAGAAGCCTGACAGTTTGAGTTATGTTGACAGCCTCCCCTCAAAGGGAAGGAGAGTGTCATCTGGGGAGAGATGAAACATGTCTTGCTGTCACCCTGTGCACAGAATAAATGAGTGGCCCAGAATCTTGCCATCAGCGACAATCCCATCTGGGGAAAAATGGGAGAGAAGAGTTTGATGTTATAAATCACCATAATTTGTTACAATTTCTAAAGACAAATATGACAGGCTGGAATTACTTTGCAGTGCTGAGACAGTCATTTGCAGAAGCCATAAAGTGCCCGTATAAATCTTTGGATGAGATATATTTAATCTGAGGAAACAGAACAATATCATCTCAGTGTGTTCTGTTTACACAGAACCCAGCGGCAGTGTTGCTTCTTGTGATTTGCCTGCAAAGAAAAGCTATGTTTTATCCTGTTATTCAACTATTACTGAATGACGTCTGATTTCATCCGACCAATTTGTCGCACATTACCCTAAACTGCAGACCTTGTTACAATACGAAGACGTATTTCAAATCTTATGAGCAGTTTGATACACTTTCTGGGGCCTGTATATGTCACGTAAAATGAAACATGGAAAATTCAGGGTTCTGCAGATTAACCGATGCAGTGTTCCTATCAGTAATGTGGGGGTTTATTATAAAGTGGGTATCAGAAATGAAATAATGTTGCAATAGAACTATGGGATAATAGAACGGTCATGAAACCGAAGGGGCCATTCAGCCCATCGTGTCTGCGCCAGCCGAAAAATAAAATTTACTAGCTGTCCATTCTAATCCCACCTTCAGGCACCCGGTGCTTATTTTTGCATGTTACAGCACTCCAGCTAATCCAGGTATCTTTTAAATGGGCTGAGATTTGTTGCCTCCACACCAGACCTGGCAGGGATTTCCACTTGCCCACCACCCTCTGGGTGAAGAGGCTTTTCCTCAAGGCTCCTCTGAACTTCTAGCAATCACCTTAAATCTGTGCCCCCTGATAACTGACCTCTCCACTCGGGGAAACAGGTCTTCCTTGTCTAGGCCCCTCATAATTTTGTATTGCTCAATTAAGTCACCCCTTAGCCTCCTGCACTAAGGAAAACAACCCTAGCCTATACAATCTCTCCCCATAGCTAGTTTTTGAGAACTAGCAACATTCTTATCAATCCGAAGTGGAGGGTGTGAGCAACGGGAAAATCCTTTGACAGCGGCAGGGCCAGGAAAACAGCGCAGCAGTTAGCACAGCTACCTCACAGCACCAGGGACCCCGGTTCGATTCTAACCTTGGGTGACTGTCTTGGTGGAGTTTGCACATTCTCCCCATGTCCGCATGGGTTTCCTCCAGGTTCCTCCCACAGTCCAAAGATGTGCAGGTGAGATGGATTGGCCATGATAAATTGCCCCTTAAGTGTCCAAATGTTAGGGTGGGGGAGTGGGCCTAGGTGAGGTGTCCTTTCAGATGGTTGAAGTAGCAGTGGTAGGCTGAATGGCCTTTTTCTGCACTGCCAGGGATACTATGATTCAGGGATCCTGTGATACTGCCGCCAGTCAATGGCAGGCTGCCTTCGCAAAACATGGGTAGGGGTAGCAGAAATTCCAGCCTGGTCCATGGTCACCATTCCCAATATTAGTTTTCAATTCCCAATTTTATCACCTGCTGCCATGGTGGGATTTGAACCCGTGTCCACAGAGTATTAGCCTTGGCCTCTGGATTATCATTCCAGTGATATTACCACTCAGCCCTTCAAGCCTGTGGAAATACTTGCTCACTGTCTACTCTACCAAATCCTCTCTTGCCCTGATTGGATCTCAGGATCCGAAAAGAATATAAAAACAGAGACTTGTCACCCAGAAAGTTTCACTGGCATCATAAACCCTGACTCAACAGTTATACTAATCAGGATCCTTGAATCAAGGTTGATGGATCGGCAACAATTCAAATTGAACTGAACCAGAAATAATTGATATGAATCCGAGGTTTTATAAGGTGATTTGTGTTTTGGGACTATGCTGAGCCCTGAGATGCAGAGGGATGAATTGCAAAAGGCCCATTTAAGGCACAAATGAGGAGACATTTGTTTCTCTCAGGGGGTTGAGAGTCTCTGGGACTCTCTTCCTCAAAAGGCAGAGGAATCAAAGTCTTTGAATATTTTTATGGCAGAGCTAGATAGATTCTTGATGTAATAACCTGCATGTGACATGCCTGAGGTTCACCAACTGGGGATGATAGTTCCCTTGTTCTGATTGGACAAGGAATTAACTAGCATTTGTATAATAGGTCGACCTCTGTAGTAACTGACAGAAAGCAGTAAGGAGCTGGTATAGTGTAACTGGGCCCCAGGTATAGTGTAACTGGGCCCCAGGTATAGTGTAACTGGGCCCCAGGTATAGTGTAACTGGGCCCCAGGTATAGTGTAACTGGGCCCCAGGTATAGTGTAACTGGGCCCCAGGTATAGTTTAACTGGGCCCCAGTTATATGAAGTTGCCAAGCGAGATAAACATATCCCTGTGAGCTTGCTAGATTTCCCTTTGTTGTTTCTATAATGGGTAAGCAATAGGGTGATTAGCTGTTTGGAACAAGGCGGGAATGCGGGCTGATGTTAAAATCAGATCAGCCGTGATCTTACTGAAGTGGGAGAAGGCTTGAGGTGCCATATAGCTGACTCCTGATCCTAATTCTGATGTACGTGTGGGACTTTCACTCTGGTTCCAGATAAAATGGAGTTATGACGAGGGTTGTGTAATCTGCTTCAAATTGTGCCTGGTGACTGGATGATTTAGGGTCTGGGAGGCCCAGGATGACACTTTTACTGGGAGCAAAGTGCAAGCTGTTCATACCTGAAAACAAAGGCATGTGCTGACTGTGGGTAGACATCCTGTCTCCAAATTTGAGCAGAAGAAAGAGAGAGAGGTCACAGCAGAGACAAAGGCAGGTACGGTCAATAGAGAGAATACAATTGAGAACTCCCTCTGACCTACCAAGAAGAAATGATGGATGGGACACCCACCTCTGGTCAGAGAGACACACCCTAGTACCACAGAAAAGTTACAGGGTAGAAAGAGGCCATTCATCCCATTGTGTTTGCACCGGCCAAAAAGGAGGAAAAACAAAACTAGCCATTCACTTTAATCCCATTTTCCAGCATCTGGTCTGTGGCCTTGCAGGTTACAGCACTTCAGAGGCAGGTCCAGGTAACTCTCTCAAATGAGTTGAGCATTTCAGCCTCAACCACCAACTTGAGCTCCAGATGTCCACCACCCTCTGGGTAAAAAGGTTTTCGACATGTCCCTTCTATTCCTTCTACCAATCACCTTAAAGTCCCCTGGTAATTGGCCCCTCTGTTAGGGGAAACAAGTCTTTCCTGCCACACTGTCTAGGCCCCTCATAATACACCTCAATTAGATCAGCCTTTGGCTTCATCTGTTCTAAGGAAAACAACCCTAATCTGTTCAATCTCTCCTCATAGCTGCAATTTTCAAGCTATGGCAACATTCTGGTAAATGTCCTCTGCACTCTCTCCAAAGCAAGTATGTCTTTCTTATAATGTGGTGTCCAGATGTGCACACAAAACTCCAGGTGTGGCCTAACCAGTGTTTTGTACAGTCTTACCATTACAGCCTTGCTTTCTTATTCAATACCTTGCCCAATAAAGCAGTGACCTACTTTTACTAACCGGCCGACCTTCGTGACCCATGCCGACTGACCTTAGGGACCCATTATTTTTGCTTATCTTTAAAAGCGACAGATGAGCCTGCTTGGTCCTGACGATCTCACTAGCTTTGTCATTCAATGGTACATTTCTGCTAAGGACTTCAGCTGGTGATTTAAGTTCTTGCTGCACCCTTTGAAAAAAATCAAGAGGTTTGTCCTCGAACTCTCCATGCTTAGTCTTCAAATGCCTTTGAAGTTTTAAGGGTTTTAAACTTTCATTTGTCAGTACTTCTGTGCATATAACACACAAGCTCTGGAGTGCCATCTATGACCACAGAAATGTCTTTCTGTTCGCCTAACTAATAAATCCCCTATCACTACTGCTCCCCCTTTCGTCCTCCTTCCTTTCTGCCGATGGTGATATTTGCTACGCAATCCATCATCTAGGTCATCCATAGCATCCTTGAATTCCCACATACTACAGGATTCCACAGGACCAAGCTGCCAGTCATGCTTAAACATTACTTCACTTTTGTTAACTTTATTTTACTTTGTTTTACTAATATTATTTATTTTACTTGTCATTGGCTTCACTTTACTTCACTGTTGCTTGTGCTTTTTATTTAAGTCTTTAAAAATAATTTGAAAATCTAATTTTCCACTGTTTAAGGATACTTGCCAACAGCAGTTTCTCATTAACCAATAAACTCACCGTTTCCTGTGACGTTGCTCTGATTTTTTTCCCTGAAACTCAGCCAGCTCCCGTATAGGTCTGGTCCGGTTCCCTCTGCTTCCTGGAGGTAAGCGAAGGACCCGAGCCTTTTCCCCCTCTTTTACCTGCTCCTGAGTAGTGGTGTCTCCTGCAGGTCCAGTTCTTTCTACTCTCTGAAGAATGAGTTTTAAACATAAATGGGATGGGCAACATGCTGGCCTCAAGGCGCCGAGGATTCAGTTTTGATCCCAGCCCCAGGTCACTGTCCATGTGGAGTTTACACATTCTCCCAGTGTCTGCGTGGGCCCCCCAACCCACAAAGATGTGCAGGGTATGTGAATTGGTCATGCTAAATTGCCCCTTAATTAGAAAAAGAAAGAATTGGGTACTGTAAATTTATTTGAAACAACAAAATACACATGAATGAGCAAAATATCCACCAATCAACCACATTTTCCTGTAATGCCATGCTTTGCTTTCTGTCAGACGGTAGTTGCGTTCAAGGGCACAAACTGGACCTCTTTCCCCCCTGATGCTGACTGCCCCTGGGTCTTTTTGGCGCACTTTGCTGCTCCTCTCAATAGGAATGTAGACTGCCTGTGAATTCTGCTTTAAGGTCTTAAATGCTTGCTGAGCTATGTTAACCTCTGGTGCACCAATACGTCCGAGAATCCTGTGTTGTTCTAATGCCTCTTCTGCATCCCTGTTACCCCGCCATTGGTGGCTGTACTTTAAGGCACCCAGGACAGGATTCTACCGTACCTGGCGGGGCGGCAGGATGGAGTGGTGTTAACCACTCTGGCGGCGGCTCACCCCAAGGGTGCGGAATCCTCCGCCTTCAGGGGCTAGGCCGACACCGGAGTAGTTTACGCCCCACAGGCTGGTGTGGAAGGCCTTTGGCGCCATGCCAGCCGAGGCCGAAGGGATTCCGCCGGCCGGTGAGAATCCGCGCATGCGTGGGTGCGTCAACGGCTGCTGACGTCATCCCCGCGCATGCGCAGGGCGGGGGTCACCTACGCATCGGCTATCGCAGAGGCTGACACGGCCGATGCGTAGGAAAAGGGTGCCCACATGGCACAGGCACTCCCGTGGATCGGTGGGCCCCGATCGCAGGCCAGGCCACCATGGGGGCACCCCCCCGGGACCAGATCGCCCCACGCCCCCCCAGGACCCACCCACACCGTCAGATCCCGCCGGTAAGGGACCTACTCTGATCCACGCTGGCGGGACCGGCAAAAAACAGCTGGACTTCGGCCCATCGTCGGCCAGAGACTTCGGGCAGCCCTAGGGCCCATTGAGTCGCGCCGGTCCCCGCCATTCTCCGGGACAGGCTGCGCGACTCACGTCTCACCGACGTTTGGAGGGCCGGAGAATTCGGCGGCCGGTGGGGGTGGGAATCACGCCGACCCCCGGCGATTCCCCGACCTGGTGGGGGGTTGGAGAATCCCACCCCCAGTCTCTTCCGAAATCTCCTTAACTTGCTTCTTTGATCAAGAGTTTGTTTATCTCCCCTGTTGGGCGCGACTTAACTAAATGAGAACAAAGTCCCATAGCGAGCGTGTTTCCTGGCACTCACAGCACCAGGAAGCACCCTGCTATTTAATAAGACCCTGGTTAGATCGCGGGCCTCAGCAGGGAATGCGCGGCCGAGGCCATACATAGCCCCGTTTTATGCACTGAGGAGATTCACTTGACTGAATTCCTCGGTGTAGCGAGAGTTCGGGAGGCCATTTTAAATGGCGTCGCGATCTCTGGAGCCCCCGATGTGATCCCCCCAAACCCCAACTCACTATGAGAGGTCCCATGGCCCCTACAGCACCCGCACAGGGCACCCCTGGTTCAATCGCCATTGTGTGAAAAATGCCACCTTGGCAGTCTCAACCTGGTATCCTGGCAGTGCCCCTTCCAGCTGGCAGTGCCACCTGGGCACCTTGTAATTGCCAGATTGTAACTGCCAGGGTGCCAGGCTGGTGGTGTCAGGGTGCCCAAGTGCCAGGGTACCACCCTCCCGAAAAGACATGCACGTGGGGGCCTCCGATCCTCTGGGAGACCCTCACGAGTGCCGTTCCATCTGGTCCCCATTTGTGGAGACCAGTACTGAATGGCGCTCGCCCAAGATCTCTGAGATGAAAGAGATAGATCCCAACGCCTCAGGAAACTGCATATTACAGCAAGACTAGCTATGTCGCCCTAATTAGCAGATTTGCCATTTGTGATCCCGTCTACAATGGCTGGGATTCACATTGAAACATCTCATGAAATTGCAATTCGATCTAGCAAAGCGTTGCGAGCCGGGTAGATTCCGGGAGGAGGGTCTTCTGGTTCCTACTGGCCATGTTGCGCCGCGAGGCACTGCATTTCTGGCACAACATCTCCTTTTTTGGCTCAGTGTCAATTTGTGTCTGAGTACATGCCTTGGAATGGTTTACTATATTTAAGTCGCTATATAAATGCAAGTTGTTGTTGTTCAATCGCAACCACGTGACGATGTATTAGCCATATTTTTTTCCAGTTCCTGGACACAGCCAGTGGCGGGATAGAGGGAACACTTTGTTCTGGTAACCGTTAACCAAATGAGCAGGAAAGTTGAAGAAAACAGTTGCCCACAGCATTTGCCTGTGAATTATGGAAGTATGCAGAAAGCAGCAGATGATTGTGACAGCTATCTGAATGGCTTTAGGCGAATGCATTACCCTGTCTGATAGTGAACCAAACAAACCAGGCAGGTTGTGGACCTGATTCTTCAGTCTGTGCTAAGTTAATTGATTTCAGGCAAGCTAACAGTCAGGGGCGGTATTTCATGGAGGCAACGGGGTCTTTCCACCCAGATGGGGAGTTGGTGAGAGCCCAGTGTTCACTCGTTTAGGGAAGGCCCACAGGATGAAGTGTCATTCAGGCAATAGACAAGCCAGCAGCAGGCCTTTCCTTGGGATCATGGACCCGGGGAACAAAAGTCCCACCCGCCATGAGCTGCCAGCTAATCCGAGATCGGCAGCTCTATTGAATAGTTGCGCCACTGGGTAGATGGGAATTGGCCTAGGATTGTGGATGGGCCCGGGTACACAGATGAGTGTTGGCAAGAGGGTTCATGGGATGGGTGTTGTGGGTGGGGGAGTATCATTGGGGTCTGCAGCAAAGGCAGTGGGATGGTGCTTAGTGACTTTCCTCCACCTTCCTGATACCGGGTCCCTCAAACAGACACTGAGCACCTTTGAACTTTGACCCACTTAAGGGCCTCACTCGCCAGTGGAAAGGGGCTCAAATTCCCCGCAGGGACACTGCATCACTGGGTTGTGTGGAGGGGAGGCGACGCAGCGACCCATCCAGCTGCCGATGGCTCCGGAGTGAGGTTGGTTACGGCCAAGAGCAGATTTGTAGTTCGCAGATGCTCATCAATGAAAAATGACTGCTGAGGTGAATATGCCAAGGGACCATACCTCAGCAGGAAGAAAGAGAGAGAGAAAGAAAGTGAGAGAGAGAGAGTGAGAGTGAGAGAAAAGAGAAAAAGGAAATAAACGTAGGTGGAAAGAAAATAATAATAATAATCGCTTATTGTCACAAGTAGGTTCAATGAAGTTACTGTGAAAAGCCCCAGGTCGGCACATTCCGGCACCTGTTCGGGGAGGCCGGTACGGGAATTGAACCCGCGCTGCTGGCCTTGTTCTGCATTACAAGCCAGTTGTTTAGCCCAGTGTGCGGCCAGGTTCTCTCACCCTATTGGCTAAGGGAGGCAGCACAAGTTAGAAGATTCATGAAATACAAATAAGTAAACTGAATTGATGATGCTGTTTATTACTGTGCCACTATATTTGTTGACTGAGTCGAGTCGATATTTGTAACATTTAAGACAGAAGTTGCTTATATTGATTCTCTTGTATGCAAGATTATACCGTGGGCCACTTTAATGTACCGATTGGTGAAATCTCACTGCAGGACTTGGTGTTCTAATAGCTAATGCGACATTGTTTATTTGTTATTAAAACCTACAGTGCTTGCACTGTATTCAGCCAGAATCCTTTGACTTCTGAATATTTCAGCAGAACACAGCATAATGGGCTGGATTCTCCGCCCCACCGCACCACATTTTTGTTTCACCCCGCCGGCTGGACAATGGGGTTTGCCACGCCGTCGGGAAATCCCCTGGCTGCCGGCAAAACGGAGCAGCCCGCCGGCGGAGAATCTAGCCCAATATCTTTAGATATGAAAGCACGTACTGGGAAAGTTCCATTGTAATAATGATCTGCTATCGATCGATTTTTAAATATAAAGGCAGGTTGCAGATTTTATAAAACTGAATTGTATTGTTATGGGTTGCATTCAGTAACCCTTTTGTGATTTTCTTTTCTCTTTTGAAATACGGAGGTAATTTTTCCATCCCATCAAAAGCTCTCTCGTTTCCCTTTGTTTGTCACCCTACTTCGACCCCCTCAGTGTGTGTGTATTGACAAGTCCTACATAAGCCTTGGTATTATTTCATAGAACATTGTGTGCTGAATACGCACCACATAATGATACGGTCAAAACTATGTATTTCTAAAACTGTGTATTTCTTCTGTTACAATATACTTTTTTATGCTGCATGCAGTTTGACATTTTCTAATGCATTGATATGCAAATAGCAGGCTGAAAATAGTTCAATCTATCAATAGATATTCACGGCTTTAGATGAGAGTTTTTTTTAAAGAAGTTATTTTTGCCCAGCCGACAGGTGGGTGTGCATTTAAAACCGCTGGGCTAGGAGTTTAATGGAATACTCTCCATTTGTCTGGATGAGTGCAGCTCCAACAACATTCAAGAAGCTCAACACCATCCAGGACAAAGCAGCCCGCTTGATTGCACCCTCACCCACAAACATTCAAATCCTCCACCACTGATGAACAGTGGCAGCCGTGTGTATCATCTACAAGATGCACTGCAGCAACTCAACAAAGTTCCTTAGACAACACCTTCCAAACACATGACCACCACCATCTAGAAGGACAAAAGCAGCAGATACCTTGGAACTCCACCACCTGGAAGTTCCCCTCCAAGTCACTCACCACCGTGACTTGGAAATATGTCACCGTTCCTTCACCGTCGCTGGGGCAACATCCTGGAACTCCCTCCCTAATAGCACAGTGGGTGTACCTACACCTCAAGGACTGCAGCAGTTCAAGACGGCAAGTCACCAATAGGTTCTGAAGGGCAACTAGGGATGGGCAATATATGCTGGCATAACCAGCAACGCCCACATCCAATAAATTATTATTTTTTTTAAATTCCCACTCAAATCCCTTTTCTCTGCCATCAGCTTAACTGGCTCCTGCTTTGGACCCCAAGGCACTGGACTGACCCAAGCATGAGCCTCATTATTTATTTTAATGATAGCCTTGTGACGTCCATCAAACCACTTTGGCATTTTAGGAACATTGGAAGGATAGAACAGAAGTAAGCCTTTCAATCCCTTGAGACTTTTCCACAGTTCAATTTGATTACGGCTGATTTGTATTTGCATTTACCAACCTGGCTCCCACGCACTTTAATGGTCTTGCTTGACAACAATCTAGCTGCCAACAATTTGAAATTTTCAATTGACCCAGTCTTAAATGTCTTTTGGTGTGGCGAAGAAAGTTCCTGATTTACACTTGCCCTGGTTAGTGAAGACATGCTTCCCAATATCAGCCCTATAATAATTTGTATGTCTTTTTGAGCAGAGTGCTCAATAATTTTATCCTGCCCTAAGACAGCTTCTTTCTTCAATGGGTAGTTGGTGACGAGGGACTAGATGAGGCTTGGGAATAGCCCACAGTTGGGAAAACTGGTGAAAGGTTGGCAACTTGAAATGAATGAAAATGAATGAAAATCGCTTATTGTCACGAGTAGGCTTCAATGAAGTTACTGTGAAAAGCCCCTAGTCGCCACATTCCGGCGCCTGTCCAGGGAGGCTGGTACGGGAATTGAACCGTGCTGCTGGCCTGCTTGGTCTGCTTTAAAAGCCAGCGATTTATCTCGGTGAGCTAAACCAGCCCCTGGACTTGGACCGGGGGAGATCGGCACTTGGGACTGGGTGAATGGGGGGGGGGGGGGGGGGGGGACTGGGTGAATGGGGGGGGGGGGGGGAATGTTGCAAAGTGGCCAAAATGTTCTTGCAGTGGACAGGGAGAACATCCCTCCTCTTCCTGGCCCACAAGGAGTGCTGAAATGGAATTTACCTTCTGGAGCTCGCAGCTCATTCCTCCCTTTCACTACCAGGATTCCCGATTCCTGGAAAACCCATGCAACAATAGTAAATCTGAAATCGTGCTTGCAATTGCTCAGTGGGAGCCCAATTTAGACATGTGCATTAATCGGCCCTCCTCTGCACGACAGGACATTTGAACTCTCTAATACTCAGCTGCTGCTTGGAGTTACTCCTGTCAGGAGATCTGCTCGTAGGCCACTTTCCTCTGTCTAGCGCCATCTCCCTACAGCCACTCTGCAACCTCTCTGCGATGTCCCTCATCCACCCACACCGAGGTGGATCCCTCTTTCTGATGCCCTGCACACTGCCCCCTGGAAGAGATCTCTGTAGCTTTTCAATTCTGTTCAAATCGTCAAAATGCTGACATTTTCATTTCTGGATATAATTTTTCAGAGTTCTCTTTGCTTTTGCAGTTTGAAGCATTTTTTAAATGCTCTGTACATGAAATGTTAAGCATTCATCCTGACATCCTCCTCTCAAAGGCCTCCATTTTCTTCCACACATCTTTATCTGACTGTCCTAGGGAGGTTGTTTTCTAGAGCTGTTGGGGAGGGTTTAAACTAATGTGGCAGGGGGATGGGAACCAATGCTGGAAGTTGGAAGGTAGTAAAACAGGGACAGAAACAAAAGGAAGTAAGGGGAAAAGTGCAAGGCAGAGAAGACATAGTCAGAAATCCATAAGGGCGACAGTACAAGGTACAGTGACTGAGGGGAGCACAGTGAATAGGCCCAGTAATAACAAAAGGAATAAAACTGGAGATGTTAAGATTCAAAACAGGTAAAAAAACCAACATAAGTGTACTTTACCTGAATGCTCGTAGTATTCTGAATAAAGTAAATGAGTTGGTGGCACAAATCATCGTAAATGACTATGATTTAGTGGCCATTACTGAAACATGGTTAAAGGATGGTCACGACTGGGAGTTAAATATCCGAGGGTATCAAACTATTCGGAAGGACAGAGTGGATGGTAAGGGAGGTGGTGTTGCTCTGTTATTTAAGGATGACATCCGGGCAATAATAAGGGATGACATCGGTGCTATGGAGGATAAGGTTGAATCCATTTGGGTGGAAATCAGGAATAGTAAGGCGAAAAAGTCACTGATAGGAGTAGTCTATCGGCCACCAAATAGTAACGAGATGGTGGGGCAGGCAATAAACAAAGAAATAACTGATGCATGTAGAAATGGTACAGCAGTTATCATGGGGGATTTTAATCTACATGTCGATGTTTAACCAGGTCGGTCAAGGCAACCGTGAGGAGGAGTTTATAGAATGTATCCGCGATAGTTTCCTAGAACAGTATGTAATGGAACCTACGAGGGAACAAGCGGTCCTAGATCTTGTCCTGTGTAATGAGACAGGATTGATTCATGATCTCATAGTTAGGGATCCTCTCGGAAGGAGCGATCACAATATGGTGGAATTTAAAATACAGATGGAGGGTGAGAAAGTAAAATCAAATACTAGTGTTTTGTGTTTAAACAAAGGAGATTACAAGGGGATGAGAGAAGAACTAGCTAAGGTAGACTGGGAGCTAAGACTTTATGGTGGAACAGTTGAGGAACAGTGGAGAACCTTCCAAGCGATTTTTCACAGTGCTCAGCAAAGGTTTATACCAACAAAAAGGAAGGACGGAAGAAAGAGGGAAAATCGACCGTGGATATCTAAGGAAATAAGGGAGAGTATCAAATTGAAGGAAAAAGCATATAAAGTGGCAAAGATTGCTGGGAGATTAGAGGACTGGGAAATCTTTAGGGGGCAACAGAAAGCTACTAAAAAAGCTATAAAGAAGAGTAAGATAGAGTATGAGAGTAAACTTGCTCAGAATATAAAAACAGACAGTAAAAGTTTTTACAAATATATAAGACAAAAAGAGTGGCTAAGGTAAATATTGGTCCTTTAGAGGATGAGAAGGGAGTTTTAATAATGGGAAATGAGGAAATGGCTGAGGAACTGAACAGGTTTTTTGGGTCGGTCTTCACAGTGGAAGACACAAATAACATGCCAGCGACTGATAGAAATGAGGCTATGACAGGTGAGGACCTTCAGAGGATTGTTATCACTAAGGAGGGAGTGATGGGCAAGCTAATGGGGCTAAAGGTAGACAAGTCTCCTGGCCCTGATGGAATGCATCCCAGAGTGCTAAAAGAGATGGCTAGGGAAATTGCAGATGCACTAGTGATAATTTACCGAAATTCACTAGACTCTGGGGTGGTCCCGGTGGATTGGAAATTAGCAAACGTGACGCCACTGTTTAAAAAAGGAGGTAGGCAGAAAGCAGGAAATTATAGGCCAGTGAGTTTAACTTCGGTAATAGGGAAGATGCTGGAATCTATCATCAAGGAAGAAATTGCGAGGCATCTGGATAGAAATTGTCCCATTGGGCAGACGCAGCATGGGTTCGTAAAAGGCAGGTCATGCCTAACTAATTTAGTGGAATTTTTTGAGGACATTACCAGTGCAGTAGATAACGGGGAGCCGATGGATGTGGTATATCTGGATTTCCAGAAAGCCTTTGACAAGGTGCCACACAAAAGGTTGCTGCATAAGATAAAGATGCATGGCATTAAGGGTAAAGTAGTAGCATGGATAGAGGATTGGTTAATTAATAGAAAGCAAAGAGTTCGGATAAATGGGTGATTCTCTGGTTGGCAATCAGTAGCTAGTGGTGTCCCTCAGGGATCCGTGTTGGGCCCACAATTGTTCACAATTTACATTGATGATTTGGAGTTGGGGACCAAGGGCAATGTGTCCAAGTTTGCAGATGACACTAAGATGAGTGGTAAAGCGAAAAGTGCAGAGGATACTGGAAGTCTGCAGAGGGATTTGGATAGGTTAAGTGAATGGGCTCGGGTCTGGCAGATGGAATACAATGTTGACAAATGTTAGGTTATCCATTTTGGTAGGAATAACAGCAAACGGGATTATTATTTAAACGATAAAATATTAAAGCATGCCGCTGTTCAGAGAGACTTGGGTGTGCTAGTGCATGAGTTACAGAAGGTTGGTTTACAAGTGCAACAGGTGATTAAGAAGGCAAATGGAATTTTGTCCTTCATTGCTAGAGGGATGGAGTTTAAGACTAGGGAGGTTATGTTGCAATTGTATAAGGTGTTAGTGCGGCCACACCTGGAGTATTGTGTTCAGTTTTGGTCTCCTTACTTGAGAAAGGACGTACTGGCGCTGGAGGGTGTGCAGAGGAGATTCACTAGGTTAATCCCAGAGCTGAAGGGGTTGGATTATGAGGAGAGGTTGAGTAGACTGGGACTGTACTCGTTGGAATTTAGAAGGATGAGGGGGGATCTTATAGAAACATTTAAAATTATGAAGGGAATAGATAGGATAGATGCGGGCAGGTTGTTTCCACTGGCGGGTGACAGTAGAACTAGGGGGCATAGCCTCAAAATAAGGGGAAGTAGATTTAGGACTGAGTTTAGGAGGAACTTCTTCACCCAAAGGGTTGTGAATCTATGGAATTCCTTGCCCAGTGAAGCAGTTGAGGCTCCTTCATTAAATGTTTTTAAGGTAAAGATAGATAGTTTTTTGAAGAATAAAGGGATTAAGGGTTCTGGTGTTCGGGCCGGAAAGTGGAGCTGAGTCCACAAAAGATCAGCCATGATCTAATTGAATGGCGGAGCAGGCTCGAGGGGCCAGATGGCCTACTCCTGCTCCTAGTTCTTATGTTCTTATGTTCTTACTTATTATCCAGACTTCACGGGAAAATAGGGAAGTGCTCAGAATGTGGCAACTTGCGAGTTAGAACCTTGGGTTTTCTTGTTGTTAACATTCTTCAACTTCACAAAATTACTTCTGGTTTTCTCTATTCTTATTCTAACACCTGCAACGCGCTTGATGTCTTCTCTTATCATTTGCCGTGAAAGACAAACCCAGTTACTTGTTAAATCTTCACACTTTTTTTCTTCATCCATGGGATGTGGGAGTCACTGACTGTGCCAACATTTATTGTCCATCTCTAATTGTCCATGAGGGGGTCAGACCAGGTAAGGACAACAGATTTCCTTCCCTGAAGGGCATAATAATAATCTTTGTCACAAGTAGGCTTCCATTAGTGAACCGGATGGTTGTTTACGACAATTCTTTCATGGTCATCATTAGACTGTTAATTACGGACGTTTATTGAATTCAAATTTCACCATCTACAGTGGCGGAATTTGAACCTGGATCCCCAGGGCATTACTCTGGGTCTCTGGTTTACTAGTCCAGTGACAACACCACTATGTCAATGTCTCCCCAACAATCAACAATGGTTTCATGGTCATCATTAGACTTTTAATTCCAGTTTCTTCCGGTGTATCACTATCATTGCTCTTGTCTTTTTGCTGTTCATACCCAATCCACATTCCAAGCTTCCAGATTAAAAAAAAATAAATTTAGACTACCCAATTCATTTTTCCAATTAAGGAAACACATCTTTGGGTTGTGGGGGGGAAACCCACACAAACACGGGGAGAATGTGCAAACTCCACACGGACAGTGACCCAGAGCCGGGATTGAACCTCAGCGTCGTGAGGCAGCAGGGTTAACCCACTGTGCCACCGTGCTGCCCGTAAACTTCCAGATTTTACCCCATCTATGATGTTTTGACTCTGCAAGGAGTAGGCGTTGTCAGTATAATGTTAGTTTGTTATGATCTCGCCTCCAATTTGTACCCGCGAATTACATGAAATCCCTGAATATTTGTTCTGCGTACATGTTGAATAATTTTAGTGACAGTACACAGCCTCCTCATACTCCTTTCTTCAATTGAAAAAGTTAGTGAATTGCACGATGATGTATGATATCCACCTCCATTAAAAAAAGGGAGCGTGCTTTAAGGTCTTGTTCCAGGGGTTTATATTGAGGCCGGGGTTTTGGGCAGGTTTGGCATTTGCCCCCCTCCCACTTGCCTGAAGTCAGCATCACAATTAAAATCTCTCAGCCCCCCTGGCGACCCACCCCAATGTGTTTGAAAATGGATATGCCTCTGAATGTAGGCTTTTATTTACTGAGAAACCGCACTCAACTGTGACATGCTCCAAAACAGAGCTCTTTAATCGGAATGTAAAAATAAGGTGAAAAGAAATATGCCACGGAAACAAGAGCAAAACGTTCCACCTCAGTAAGTTTACACCAATGTTAATAGACTGTACAGCTAGAGTGTTGAAAGGTTATTTTTCCATTTTGTATTGACATCTGTCCCCAGTGTTGTGGGCAAAGACTCCTTATCATTTATTAGAATTCTGTGGGTGCAGTTATGCTTCCACATTTGTATTGATCAAAGATAGTTTCAGTTGTGCATCTGCAGGGAACTCACATTGAATTACTGAGAATCTACAGTGCAGGAACTGGTGAAAGCACCAGCGTCCTCCAACTTGGTCACCCTTCACAATCCTACCTCATATCTTTCTAATCCCTTCTCCCATCAGAATCATTACAGATATCAATGTACCTGCATCAGCCACTCCATGGGCAACATGTCCTACATTCTTGCAACTCGCAAAGTGAAGAAATTCCAACCCGCTGATATTGTTTGTCGTATTTTAATATTTATGCCGTTTTGTTCTGGATCCTTTAATAATGTTGAGTGGCTGAATGGTGACCTCTGTTTTTTTCCAATTAAGGGGCAATTTAGTGTGGCCAATCCACCTACTCTGCACGTCTTTGGGTGGTGGGAGTGAGACCCCCGTGTTCGATTCCCTGTTTGGGTCACTGTCTGTACGGAGTCTGCACGTTCTCCCCGTGTCTGCATGGGTTTCCTCCAGGTGCTCTGGTTTCCTCCCACAAATCCCGAAAAACGTGCTTGTTAGGTGAATTGGACATTCAGAATTCTCCCTGGGTGAACCCGAACAGGCGCCGGAATGTGGCGACTAGGGATTTTCACAGTAACTTCATTGCAGTGTTAATATAAACCTACTTGTGACACTAATAATAAAGATTATTTGTTTAAAGATTATTTAAAGACCCACGCAGACACGGGGAGACACGGGGGCAAACTCCACACGGACAGAGATCCAGGGCTGGGATTGAACCCGGGTCCTCGGCACTGTGAGGCAGCAGTGCTAACCACTGCGCCACCGTGCTGCCCAGTGACCTCTGTTTTAAATGGAACATTAAACGTATTCATAGCAACATACATATTTAGGGATGTATGGCTAAACTCAACCACAGGCAATGTCTAGGTGTGGGGTTTAAAGATAACTTTTTGAAAAGTATGTGATGGAAAAATAATTGCAAGTAACATTTTAATGGATGGTTACCGTGATGCTAAAGTAAGGAAAGGCTGCAGCAGAGAAGTTTATTCCTCCATTCACAAAGCTATCTTATGTTTTGCATTTTCAAGCTCTGATTACGTCAATTGTCTTTTAATTTGGATTGATGAATGTTCACTGGGGTTTGAGTTGTCACATACCCTATCAGGATTTGCATTGCGAATGCAGATGTGGAAGGAAACGTGTTAAATGTGTGGGTTTTTTGTGATGTGGTAGATCCTGCCAATTTTTCAAAGGGCCCTGTGAGATTGTCTGGAAAGTGAGAAATGAATGCGTTTTTATTTCAATTATCACTGTTGGGTAATCCATCAATTTAAACCGTGGCAGACACAGGTAGAGGCTGGGTTGTCAGTCCAGTTGGTAGGAATATTTTTAATGACACTAACGTAGAAGATGGATTATACATAAAACAGTAAAGCACGTGTTTGTTTGTACAATGCTTGTACAATTTGACACGGTAAAGGTTAAGGCCAATGTTTTATGCTGGACGTTATCTCGGGATAATAACCTCACGAGGCCCACGTAGGCCCAAGGGGACATCGATCGGGTCGTCCCCGCCTGTCTCGTGGGGATTATAACAGGACCTATGTGCTGTTTGCCACGTTGCGTCCTTTTCTTTAGGCTAAAAATAAACTGCCATTTTGATTCACCTTCTCGGGCCTCCTGAGCTTTTAATCTCGGCATCAGCAGTTTCTCCAGTAAGCAGGCCTCAGGCTTCCTATCATTCAGGGCGTGCCTTTTTCTGTTGAAAATCTAGATTAATGATAGTTTGACCCTGGAAGTATAAAATCGAGTTATTGCTCCATGCACTGGCTGTTGGAATGTGTCAGATGCTGTCACACCACTCCTCCTTTTTCACAGATGATAAAGAAGTTAAGAACTCTATCAAGTCTAAGTGTCGGCTTTGAACTGCTAAGTGGTTTGTTCATGTAAGTTAGATGAATGAAAGGCACTAGATTTTCACAGTGCAATACATTTCTTTGCATTCCAGGACATGTAAAATGACAAAGGTACAATTGCGCTTTCCTCTAAGTAAAGACCTTGCAACATGCACAGCACCGCAGCATCTTCAGAAGTGCATTAAAGCACAACCTCTGCTATTTTACTTCCAATTCAACACTGCTCAACATCCCACAAATGGGGGCCATATAAATATAATTCAGCTGGATTTTCAAAAAGGCCTTTGATAAGGTGCCCCTTAATAGACTAATGATTAAGGTTCGAGATTGTGCAGTGAGGAAAAAAATGTAGCAGAATGAATTTCTCATTGGCTTCAGACAGAAAACAGATCATGGGAGTAAACATTGGTTATTCAGAGTGGAAGAAGGTGGGAAGTGGTATTCCACAAGGATCAATGCTGAGGTCATTGCTGTTTACAAGTTACATTAATGATTCGGACTTTGGAATCAGAGATACAAATTGGCAGTAAACGCCCAATTGTGGTAAATAGTCAATATCGAAGAGGACGACAAACAGTTTCAGGAGGACGTCAGAAAAAATGCAGAATGGGCAAATAAATGACAGGTGAAAGTCAACACATAATTCTGATGTGGTACATTTTGGCAGGAGGAATAGGGAGGTCACTAATTTCTTGGAAGGTGCATGTCTACGCAGGCTAGAAGAACAAAATGAATTGCAGTATGAATGCACCAATCACAAAAACATTGCCCCATAGGTGTGCAAGGCCTTGAAATAGCAAACCATGCACTGGGCTTTATTTCTAGAAGGACAGAATTGCCAAGGAGGGAAATTTCCAGGGTGTTAAAGCTGTATTGAGCCTTGACGCATTGAGAGTACTGTGTGCAGTTCTGGTCACCGCACTATAAAAAGAGAGTAGGCATAGAACACAGAACATAGAACATACAGTGCAGAAGGAGGTAATTCAGCCCATCAAGTCTGCACCGACCCACTTAAGCCCTCACTTCCACCCTATCTCCCTAACCCAATAACCCCTCCTAACCTTTTTTGTAACAAAGGGCGATTTATCATAGCCAATCCACCTAACCTGCACATCTTTTGACTGTGGAAGCAGCCGGAGGAAACCCACGCAGAAACAGGGAGAACGTGCAGACTTCACACAGGCCGTGACCCAAGCCGGGAATCGATCCTGGGACCCTGGCACTATGAAGCCACAGTGCTATCCACTTGTGCTGTCTGCTGCAAGGATGGTGCCAAAAGTGACACGGTTATGTATATCACTAAAGGATTGATAGCGGAGGCTACCGGTCTCTTGGGGAAGAAAGACAGATCGGTGGCCTTAAAGAGGTATTTTTAAATTAAGAAAGGTACTGATAGAATCTAATCCCACTCCATTCCCAGATTCTAACCCCATTCCATCCATACACTGTTCAGATAGAGTCTAATCCAGCTGCATCCAGAAACTGTACACAGCTTCTAATCCCACTGCAACCACACATTGTCCTCAGCCAGAGTCTAATCCCACTCCTTCCACAGACTTTCCACAAAGTCTAATCACACTGCGTCCAAAGATTTTCCACAGACAGAGACTAATCCCACTGCATCGGGCAGGTTGTTTCCACTGGCGGGTGAAAGCAGAACTAGGGGGCATAGCCTCAAAATAAGGGGAAGTAGATTTAGGACTGAGTTTAGGAGGAACTTCTTCACGCAAAGAGTTGTGAATCTATGGAATTCCCTGCCCAGTGAAGCAGTTGAGGCTCCTTCATTAAATGTTTTCAAGATAAAGATAGATAGTTTTTTGAAGAATAAAGGAATAAAGGGTTATGGTGTTCAGGCAGGAAAGTGGAGCTGAGTCCACAAAAGATCAGCCATGATCTCATTGAATGGCGGAGCAGGCTCGAAGGGCTAGATGGCCTACTCCTGCTCCTAGTTCTTATGTTCTTATCTGCAGATTTTCCATAGAACCTAATCCCACCGCATCCAAAGATTTTCCACACAAAAAATCTAATCCCACTGAGGGGCAACACTGTAGTACAGTGGTTAGCACTGTTGCTTCACAGATCCAGGGTCCCAGGTTCGATTCCCGGCTTGGGTCACTGTATGTGCAGAGTCCACACATTCTCCCCGTATCTGCGTGGGTTTCCTCCAGGTGCTTCGGTTTCCTCCCACAGTCCAAAGTTGTGCAGGTTAGGTGAATTGGCTATGTTAAATTGCCCTTAGTGTCCTAAAAAGGTTACATGGGGCGACTGGGTTGCGGAGATGGGGTGAAGGTATGTGCTTAAGTAGGGTGCTCTTTCCAAGATACGGTGCAGACTCGACGGGCCGAATGGCCTCCTTCTGCACCTTAAATTCTATGATTCTATTCTATGATTCTATGAATCCACAGATTTTCCAGAGTCCAATCCCACTCCATCCATAGATTGTGCACAGACTGAGTCCATCATCTGAAATCTCACAACTTTGCTAATTCTCTCTGCTTTAATATCGTGCTAATTTTATGGCCTTCTTCCTCGCTGAAATCTCAGTGATTTTATGACCTCACTCTCCTCCAATGTCTTACCACTTTTGTTATATTAGCAGCAGTGTCAGCAAAACTATTGTCGAATTACGATAAAGACCAGCAATTAGAAATTGCTAAAGGTTGGACCTCACATAACAAGTTGCTTTTGTTAAATTCTCGGGAAGTATTGGGCTCTATTTGAAACCAACACTTTTTATAACAGCAGTAACTGAATTCAAAACCTTGGCTTAAGTCCAGCTGAAGCATAAAATTATTACTGCACCAATTGCTTTTTCAAAGCAAAACTCAACACATTATGGGAGAGATGAAAAATGAAAAAAATGAAAATCGCTTATTGTCACGAGTAGGCTTCAATGAAGTTACTGTGAAAAACCCTGTGGTGGTGTTGTGGTAATGTCGCTGGGCTAGTAATCCAGAGACACAGCCTAATGCTCTGGGGACATGCATATTCCACTGCGGCAGCTAGTGGAGGTTGAAATCAGTTACTAAATCTGGAATGTAGTGTGAGTCTCAGTAATGCTAACCATGGAACTAGCATGGATCGTTGTAAAAAAATACCAATCAGGTTCACTAATCTCCTTTAGGAAAGAAAATCTGCCGACCTTACCTGGTCTGACCTCCATCTCCCTCCTGACCCTCAGCAATGTTGTTGCCTTTTAAATGCACTCCGAAATGGCCGAGCAAACCACTCACTTCAAGGGCAGTTACCAGCAATGCCTGCAACCCATCAAAGAATAAAGATTCTTGACTTATTTAATACTGTCATATTTAACACCCGTACAAGGGCAGTTAGGGATGGGCAACAAATGCTGGTCTTGCCAGCAATAGCCCACATCCCATCAAAAAATAGAGAAACTTGACTTGTATAGTGCCAGCTTATCGTATTTACCAAGACAGAGGAGTGGAACATCAAGCAACAATTGGAGGAAAAATTTAGTGTTGAAAGACGTTTCTGATGGTCTAGCCAAAGAGCAAGTTTCTGAGGATCAGAAGTGAGGTTAGATAAGGTTTGGGACAAATAGATAAGGTTTGGGACAAAATATCAGAGGACATAACTGCAATGGTAAATGCGGCAGAGATCGAAAGAGTTCCTATCGCTGAAGCAAAACAGGTTGAAACCTGGGGCGGTATTTAATGGAGGTGCCAGGGATCTGCCCCATTGTCAAAATAGCAGCAGTTTTAGGAGGAGTGTAGAGAGAGTGCACCAAGACCATGGAATTATTTGAATATGAGGGCAAGGAACTTGAAGCCAATTGGTTGAAGTATGTGGAACCAGTGGATGAACATGGTAAGCAGTGAGGATAATAGGCGCAAGGGACTTTGTACAGGAGAGGACTCTGGATTAGCTGAAGCCTGCTAGGGGAGTATTGTCAAAGAGAACATTGAGATAACACAAGTGTGGAGAATGACAGTGTAGGAGCTGAATTGCTGTTTTCAAGCTTGCAAAGAAAACGACTTATGGTGTGGGATTCTCCGTCCCGCCAGCCCTGTTTTCAGGCGCGGCGCGCCCCGCCGGCAGTATGATCCTCCGTTCCAGCAGCTGGCCAATGGGGTTTCCAATTGTGGCCATCCCACACCGTCGGGAAACCCGCAGACGTGGGTGCACTGCCGGCGACGGAGAATCCCGCAGATGATATTTGTTTAAAATTTGAAATCGCTGAATGTTCCAAAGTTGAAATGTAATTGTTTATTTATTTCCTGCTGTGCTACCCGCTTGGGATAGGGGGGACTGGCCCTTTAAGGCTGGTGTTTGGTCCAAGCTGGGGCCAGCAGTGATTGGTTTGCAATTACTTTCAGGTGAAGCTTGGGGCTGAGCGTTCGACAAATGATCTCATTGAATGGTAATGTATCTGCAGAGATGAAGATGGTTGTGAAAATCGTGTGCTGTTTTTGCAATAGTTTGACATCTTACACGGTATAGGCATGTTCTGCTCTGCCATAGAAGAAAAGGATGTCGGTAGCAACAAGATGGTGCTTTTGGAAGTACCTTGTTTGTGTTCCTGGAGCAATTACAGTTTTCTGGCCACATAAATTTAGTTAACTGCAATTTTATGAAGCAAGACAGAAGTTTGTCTGAACTAACTGATGTTTGGATTCATGAATGCAAATGTATGAAGTTAACAAAGCAGCATTTAATGTTGAACTAGAGAATTTCTACCTGTGTGTCTGATGTGGATGTGATTGAATATATTCTTTATTCAATGTAAAGGAAGCCAGCATGCTTGGAATTATTATTTTATTATATTAAATTACTACATGAAGCATGATAACTGGGTAATGAGTTGTAAAATGTAAGCTAAAGGAGTTCAAAGCAGCTAAGGAGAGGTACAATTGCTTGTCTTCTGAAGCCAATATAGACAGAACTCTTTTATTTGTAATGGGATTGTCCCACAAAGATTCTGGTAGGGACTTTCTGGTCCCAGGTGGGTCTGGGAAATTATCATAGATTATCATAGAATTTACAGTGCAGAAGGAGGCCATTCGGCTCATCGAGTCTGCACCGGCTCTTGGAAAGAGCACTCTACCGAAGGTCAACACCATCACCCTTTCCCCATAACCCAGTAATCCCCACCCAACACTTAGGGCAATTTTGGACGCTAAGGGCAATTTATCATGGCCAATCCACCTAATCTAAATTGAGAGTTGCTAAGATTTATTTTATCCATATAAATTTAGAGTACCCAATTATTGTTTTCTCCAATTACGGGACAGTTTAGCGTGGCCAATCCACCGAACCTGCACATCTTCGGGTTGTGGGGGTGAAACCTATGCAGATATGGGGAGAATGTGCAAACTCCACACGGAGAGTGACCCAGGGCCGGGATTCGAACCTGGGTCCACAGCACCGCAGTCCCCGTGCGAGAGTTGCTAAGATAATTGACTTTGGGTTGCTCTCTAAATGCTCCTGTCCTGCCCATCATAATGCCTGTTGCTGGCAGCATTGGTGAATCTCAGCCTTCCTCTTTTTTTTGCTTCATGGGATTTGAATGCCACTAGCAAGGCAAGTATTTTTTGCCCATTCCTGACTGCCCTTGAAATACTGGAGTTCATCTGATGTAGTTACACCCACCATGCTGTTAGAAAAGAAGGGAGTTCCAGGATTTCGACTTGGTGACCGTGAAGGAATGGTGATGTAGTTCCAAGGCAGGATAGCGAGTGTCTTTCAGCTGGTGTTTCCATTCATCGGTTGCCCTTGTCTTTCTACGTGGTAATGGTTTTATGGTTTGGAAGGTGCTGTTGAAGGAGCCTTGGCAAGTTGCTGCAGTGCATTTTTTTACATGGTACACACTCCTGCCACTGATCACCGGTAAAGAGAGTGATTGGGTGCGATTAAATGGCCAAGTTGCGCATGGAAAGCAGCTTGCTGCGGTGTAGTGTGGCCTATAGAAGCCGGGAGACTCCACTCCCGGGATCTACCCAGCTTGCAACGTCTCACAGGATCGAACGCGATCTCGCAAGATGGTGCAATGTAAATCCCGCCCGTTGTGGATGGATCACTTTTGAACAAATCTGCAAATCTGCATATTAAAGCGAGACAGCTTGCCTCACTATAAAGTGCAGATTCCTGAGTTACCTGAGGCGTTGGGATCAATCTCCGTCGCCCAGGAGATGTTTTGACAAACGTGGACCAGATCGCGAACTGCACTCGTGGGATCTCCCAGAGCATCAGAGGCCCCCAGGTCCATGCCCTTTGGGCAGGGTGGCCCCCTGGTACTGGTGCCACTCAGGCATTCTGGCAATGCCTGCCTGGCATCCTGGCAGTGCCACCTGGATGCCAGCCTGGCACTGCCAAGGTGGTATTTGTTGCAGACGTGCAATCGGGTTGGGGTGCCCTGCGTGGGACCCTCCCGTAGTGTGTCAGGGCTTGGGGGGGGGGGGGGGGGTGTCAGGCGTTGCTTCGGGTGCCTTGGAGATCGGTACCCCATATGAAAACTTTGCATCAGTATTCTCCAAAGAGAAGGAATTGGTGGATGTTGAGTCTGGAGAAGGGTGTGTAGATAGCCTGGGTCACATTGAGATCCAAAAAGACGAGGTGTTGGGCGTCTTGAAAAATATTAAGTTAGATAAGTCCCCAGGGCCTGATGGGATCTACCCCAGAATACTGAAGGAGGCAAGAGAGGAAATTGCTGAGGCTTTGACAGAAATCTTTGGATCCTCACTGTCTTCAGGTGATGTTCCGGTGGACTGGAGAATAGCCAATGTTGTTCATTTGTTGACGAAGGGTAGCAAGGATAATACAGGGAACTACAGGCCTGTGAGCCTTATGTCAGTGGAAATTACTGGAGAGAATTCTTTGAGACAGGATCTACCCCCATTTGGGAGCACGTGGACGTATTAGCGAGAGGCAGCACGGTTTTGTGAAGGGGAGGTCATGTCTCACTAACTTGATAGAGATTTTCGAGGAGGTCACAAAAATGATTGATGCAGGTAGGGCAGTGGATGTTGTCTATATGGACTTAAATAAGGCCTTTGACAAGGTCCCACATGGCAGACTGGTACAAAAGGTGAAGTCACATGGGATCAGAGGTGAGCTGGTAAGATGGATACAGAACTGGCTAGGTCATAGAAGGTAGAGAGTAGCAATGGAAGGGTGCTTTTCTGATTGGAGGGCTGTGACTAGTGGTGTTCTGCAGGGATCAGTGCTGGGACCTTTGCTGTTCATAGTATATATAAATGATTTGGAGGAAAATGTAACTGGTCTGATTAGTAAGTTTGCGGATGACACAAAGGTTGGTGGAATTGCAGATAGCGATGAGGACTGTCAGAGGATACAGCAGGATTTAGATCGTTTGGAGACTTGGGCGGAGAGATGGCAGATGGAGTTTAATCCGGACAAATGTGAGGTAATGCATTTTGGAAGGTCTAATGCAGGTAGGGAATATACTACCTCGTATGGTAGGATACTAGAAAAGGCCGTACTTTAATATTGTGAATATGTTTGATGTTCAGAAGCCTCGGAAAGGCCACTTGAACTTGAAATGAGACTGATCGGATATTCCTAATTCAAACAAAACTCTGACTGCAAGAACAAATATCAAATAATAATAAATGATTGAAAGTAATAAGTGCCAACAATTGAACCAAGGACTCCAGGTAAAGGAGGCGGCCATACGACCTCGAAAGCCTATTCCACCCACCCCCCCCCCCCCCCCCCCCCCCCCCCCCCCACCCAGCCCTACCACCACCACCAAAGCCTCAGCAGCACAATGAGAGAAAGGATTCCGGTTCCCCACAACCGGCCATTGGATGTGATACAAAACAAATGCTAGGCACTGATGAGAGTGTGAAAATGTGTGGGATGATTTGCCATGAAGATACGTTTGAGTTGGACTGCAGTTCCCTCCGCGAAAGATCCGCTGCCAATTCAGCATTGGAAAATGCTCATGCGCCATCCGTGCTGATCTGGTGCAACTCGGAATGAGTATTACTCACCAACCATTGGAACGCCCTTTAGCTGTTGGCGCGCTGGTTGTTTTGGAGAGGCTGGCACCGCGTTTGTTTGTTTTTTGGCTTTGCACTGACAGACATCGATAACCATGGACAGCAACAGCAGTTGACCTTGTATTTCCCCATAGCTGTGAACAAGATCATGTCTGTGTGTTTCTGACTGATAAACCACTCTTGCTCTCCAATAAAAATAAATCCCCAGCAACAATAATGCCTTGCTATGAATTTAGAAAGACTGTGTAACCAGACCGCTGGAACTCAGTGTTCATCTAAATAGTATTTATCTGTGCTTCAGCTCTCTAATCATAAAGAAAACAGTAGCTGATCAGTATTTAAACCTTCATCCCTTGGTGAATAGCTGTCTCAATATCCTGCAAAAATCCCTTTGAAGTGTATTCATTTCAGGCCTAGCTGCCCCAGAGGATCTATCCTGTCTTAGTTAATGGCAGGAAGGTATTAAAGTAAATATTTGACTTTCAGTTCCTCCATGAACATAAAAAAAAATTAAAAGAAGCTCTCTGAAGAATATTTCATCAGATTTAGTAATGGCATTGTCTGTGACAGTAAGGTAATGAAATCTTATTGGTCAACTCCTGAAGGAAACACTTGAGACCTGTGTATAGTTCGCATTTATGCTCCAGACGGCAGAGTTTCGATTCCTAGTGTTGTTTATTGCCACTTACTGTTGAATTCTTTTTATTTAATCTACCATCTTTTCCCAGTAAAATTCTGACCCCTCGCATCTCCCAGCCTCAGAGAAGCTCGAAGAGAGCCAGCCGCCTATCAATTAGGAACAGGGGTAGGCCAATTCAGCCCTTTGAATTTGCTCCTTCTCAGTTCTGCACCAGGTTCAGTCATGAGAGTGATCCCGGCTGGTGGGCAGGATTTTTAAAAAGGTATTCATGCAACGTGGGTGTCACTGTCTGGGCCAGCATGTATTGCCCATCCCTTTTTGTCCTTGAGAAGATGGTGGTGAGCCACTTTCTTGAACCGCTGCAGTCCATATGTTGTAGGAGCACCCACAGTGTTGCAGAAGGCTGGCTAGGCACCCACAGTGTTGCAGAAGGCTGGCTAGGCACCCACAGTGTTGCAGAAGGCTGGCTAGGCGTGCTCTTCAGCTGGTCAGCGCATTAAATCTGCATCCACCGGGAGCTCACTGATTCTCACGGCCGGGGCCGGCAGGAAGTCACTGTCCTCGCTTTTACCTCATGGGGTTGAGGATCAGGGCACCATAAGGTTCCTTAGACAACACCTTCCAAATGCACAACCACTACCATCTAGAAGGACAGGAGTAGCAGATACCTGGGAAGCCCACCACCTGGAGGTTCCTCTCCAAGTCACTCACCGCCCTGACTTGGAAATATATTGCCTTTCCTTCACCGTCGCTGGGGCAAAATCCTGGAATTCCCTCCCTAACTGCACTGTGGGTGTACCTACACCTCAAGGACTGCAGTGGTTCAAGAAGGCAGCTCATCACCACCTTCTGAAGGGAAACGAGGGGTGGGCAATAAATGCTTGCCTAACCAGCGATGCCCACATCCCGTAAATGATGAAGAAAAAAATATCGATATATATTTTAAAGGGCACCCGGACAATATGTAGTATCCCTCTCACCTTTGCTCGACCACTGCTGAACCCTTCCCCGCTGGGCCACCCTCCTTTCATTGGTCACCCTTCACGCATCTGCGCCACTAACTGATCTTAAGAATGGGCTGGCATTCACAGATGCTCTCCAAAGAAGACAATGCAGCGGAAACCCATTATTAAGTCTACCTGCCAGGTGCATGCCACTTGTGTGTGCAGTTGTTGAAGCGAACACGTTAATTTCTGACACAATTCCAGCGAGGTGGCTTTTTAATGAGCATGTGTGGAGATGCTAATGCATGCAAACGGGCTTCCTGACATTGTTACTCGGGAAGCTCGTCCTGCCTTAAGTCCCGAGAACAGAATTTTCACCCTGACGTCGGGGAAACTGATTTTTGGCCTCATGCCGTATTAAGTGCCACACTTCCTCCTGCTGTCAGGACCAGAAGATTCTACCCACCTGAAATAAAACTCTGAACGAAATGTGTCCTATTCCTGAGCAAACTGTTGACAGCAACACTCAGCACATTTTTATTCAGTGACCCCAGCCTCTCGTAACTGCCGAGTTATGCCACGATGCATCAATGTCTGACAACATCCCTTTATCCAGCTTGCCCTGCATAAGAAAATGATAAAGCATTTATGAAAATGTTTATGAAAACGATGGAATTGACCAAAAAATATATTAGTCCAAATCCTCCATCTCCAAACAACTAAATTATTTTAAAAAATCAATGTACAAGCTAATGTACAATGTCTCTTGAGTCTCAAGACTTCAGGTTCAAGTGCCTTCCCAGCACTTGAGCAGAGAAATCCATGCTGATAGAGCAGGGCTGACAGAGATATGTACTGTTAGTGATGTCTCGTCAATGAATTTGAACCTGCCTTTTTGGGTCGATGTCACGATGCTATTTTGAAGACGAGCAGGGGAGTCATCCCTGATGTCTTGGCCAATATAAGCAACACAAATCAAGCTTATCCGGTCATTATCAGAATGCTGCTTGTGCGACTTTGCAATGTGTACATTGGCTGCCCCTGTTTCTGACATTTCAACGGTCACTACACATCAAAAGTACTTAATTGGCTGGGAAGCACTGAGACATCTGGGTGTCAGAAAAAGTCTCATATAAATGCATCTTATCTATTGGGGGTCAATTATCTCAGTTGGTTGTCGTGATGCGGAGCAATGGCAACAGCACGGGTTCAATTCCCGCACCAGTTGAAGTTAGTCATAAACGCCCCACCTTCCCAACTTTGCCCCTTGCCTGCGGTGTGGTGACCTTCAGGTTAAACCACCACGGACAGCAGCGGCCATGTGTACTATCTACAAGATGCACTACCGAAACCCGCAAAGCTTCCTTCGGCATCACCTTCCAAACCGACGACCACTACCATCTAGAAGCAGAAGATATCTGGGAATCAAGAAGGTAGATCATCACCATCTTCTGAGGGGCAACAAGGGATGGGCAATAAATGCTGGCCCAGCCAGTGGTGTCCACATTCCAGAAATTATTTTTTTTTAAAGTCATACTCCCTAACTACTAGCTTCGTGTCATGAAGCTGAAACTTCGCTATGAATTTCCATTGGAAAATTTAAGCAGTGATACTTCTGAACAAATACCAAACACAGAGACAAGTTCAGATTTTTATTCTGAGGACTTCCCAAACCTATGGAGTAACTTCCCAGGAAGTGTCACTTATTTAAGGAACAGAGGACACTTCCAAGGTCTCGAGTAGGCAGGTTCCAGAACGTCAAGTACAACCCAAAAGGAATAGATGTCCACTTGAGAGTCTATCTTTATTAAGTTGTGTGTGTGTATCTTTTTTTTTTCTCTTGGCCGAAAACTCAGATACAATAGTAATGAACTGCTAATTTAATAATAATAGCCCTTTTTGGTGTCACAAGTAGGCTTACATTAACACTGCAATGATGTTACTGTGAAAACCCCTAGTCGCCACACTCCAGCGCCTGTTCGGCTTTTCTAAGGGTGTCTTCAGAATTTCAAATTCACCTAACACCACGGGTGGGATTCTCCGACCCTCCGCACTGGGCACGATTCCGGCGTGGGGGGGCGGAGAATAGCCATTCACGCCGGAAATCCGGCACGACGCGCTTCCGCGGACCCACCAGTTGCGAGTGCGCGGTCAACGCGGCGCCGGTTGGGGCTGCTGAAAGTGGCCCCCGCGGCGATTCTCCATAGCCGACCGGCCGAACTCCCGCCGCCGTGGTTTATATCTGGTACCACCCGGAGGGAGCTTGAACCCGCGGCTGCGGTGGGGGTCCTGGTGGGGGGGCGAGGGAATCTGACTCTGGCAGGGGGCTTCAGCAGTGGCCAGGCCCGCGATCGGGGGCCATCTCGATCTGGGGGAGACCTAATTTACTGCGCACGGGCCCGCTGTGTGGGTCCGACATGTCAGCGCCGCCCGCGCCCAAGTGGGCCATCGCGCGCATGCGTGGACCCGCTTGAGGTCGCCGTGCACATGCGCGGCCGCACGGTCTGGACAGCAGGGTCCCGCCAGCAGCCAGAGCTGCAGATTGCACGCCAGGGCCCTACCAGCCCCCTGGAAAACAGAGAATCACCCCGGACTTTCGAGGAAAAAAATCCGGAGTGATTCTCGCCCGTGGGACTTAGTCCCCAAAAGGGAGAAACCCGCCACGTCTTGAGGGACTTGCGGGTAGAAACCGGAGCACCTGGAGGAAACGCACGCAGACACAGGGAGAACGTGTGGGTTCTGCATAGGCAGTGATCCGAGTTGGGAATCGAACCTGGGACCCTGGCATTGTGAAGCAACAGTGCTAACCACTGTACAAATGTGCCGCCAGTTTTTAATTAGTACTGAATTTGATATAGATGATAGTGATAAGAAACATAAGACTCTGAATAAATCACAGGAAAATGTAGATGTTAGCGAGAAACCTGAGAGTTAAAATGTAATGCCAGAAGGAAGTCAGTATCGAACAATCCAGAAACTGTATACAGTAAATAGAAAAGGACTCTCACCAATTTGACAGGTGGGCCCAAGACGGTTAACTTTGCTTTGGAGAAGTCCGGACTGGCTATCAATAGCGTGCCAGACATTGAAAATTTAGTCAATGTAAAGAGAACACTGACAATGAAGCAGTACTTCATCCAGGAACGGACATCAAGGCCCATTTGATATTAAACCAGTTCAAACCTGAGACAGCTCCAGGTCCTTTATAAAATTAAGGTGAAACATGTTAAAAAGTGTTTTGGTAAAAATGTTTATTATTTGGCTATCTACGCATCTTCTCCACTGAGTAGTACTACATTCTGTATGATTCTCCCGATGCCTGCGTCTATGTATTTACATTGTGTATTTATCGTAGGCCTATGTTTATTCATGTTTGGAACAATTTGCCTGGACTGTACGCAGAACAATACTTTTCACTGCACCTCGATACACATGACAATAAACCTAAATCCAATCCAATCCAAATCTACGGGAAATATTCCGCCTTCTATTAAAATGTACAGGACTATTCTTATTCCAAAAACCGACTATTTAATTGCTTTCAAAAGCATAGATAATTGCAGACTGTTGATTTTCAATTGAATGACAATTGACACAATTGTCAATTGTGGTTGGATTATTTAAACGATTGGCTAATATCTTTGTGAACAGGGTAGTTAAATGATAATATTGCAATCCTTAAATTGTTATAAAGGAGCCAAATTGCATATAAAGAAATGTGTTCATCGACTTGGCCTTCAATTCTCCACAAAATAATCACAAAGGGTTTAAAAAGTGTGGGTGTTTGTAATGATTTTATAAAAATAATAACTTTGATACAAAGGCATTTACACTGATCAAGGTTAACAGTGAAAGAACTAATTTAATTCCGAGGGGTTAAATAGGGCGACCCCATACCTCCTTTTTTATTCAATATTGCTATGGACACTTTGGGTGCGATTCAATGCACCAAATGTTCAAGTCTACTTTTGGGCGCGTTTGGTGGGGTGTTTCTCAGTGGCTGCAGCGCCGAGGATTACCCCGCTACTCAACAACACTTTGCCATTTCCTTTGGCCCTCAGAGTTTCTCCTGGCTGAGGCCACACTTTGAGACATTTCCTACTGGCGAGATCAGCTTGGGCCCAGTGCCTATTTGAGCGCCATCCCTGATCTCCCCTGGGTCGTGACCCCTGGCAGTTGCCTGGGTGGCACTGCCGGAATGTCCAGGGGGAGTGCCAGGGTAACACCTTGCCCTGTCACCGACAACCCGGGGATCTCTAATGCCCTGCAAGCCCCCCCCCCCCGAGGTGCTGACATGCCTCGTCCACGTTTGTGTAAAGCAGTACTAAACTGTGCACTGACAATGCCTTGCAGGTGTGGCCGTTGACTCCTGGGCACCAGATTAATCCAGCATCTGTGTATTTAAATGAACCTAGCGGTGCATTTAAATATGCAGGCAATAGTAATAGTTTATTGTCACAAGTAGGCTTCAATGAGGTTACTGTGAAAAGCCTCTCGTCGCCACATTCCGGCTCCTGTTCGGGGAGGTCGGTGCGGGAAGTGAACCCACGCTACTGGCATTGTTCTGCATTACAAGCCAGCTGTTTAGCCTACTGTGCTAAACCAGCCCCTGATACGGATCGCACCCTTGCTGGGTGAGATCCAGATCACGGCAGGTAGTGCAAGTTAGGTGACTTGCGATTGACCTGGCACCAGCGGGGAGCCCAATTTGTGGCGTTCCTGGGATTCAGCCAGTGAGCCGGGATCTGTGCCGGGCGCAACATGATCACTGAATTGCGCCCTTTATTTTATCTGGATGATGGTGATGATGCCGTTTTCATGGAAAATGGTTCAAACAGGCTCTTTGTAACATCACTTCTATTTGCTGATGACATTGCTTGCATGCAGAGAAGTTAAAACATCATTGAAAGATTCTGTAGTTGTCCAGGTCTAGAGATTAACACAAAAAAGACAGCCCGCTTTTATATGTTGTCCAAAAAATAAGATTACCAAATGTTGTTAACAAAGAAGCATGGAAGATTAAAGGGGAGTCCCAAACATATTGAACCACGTGACGTTGAGGTACCTTTGATGCTAAGATGGATTCATGGGTCTGAGAAGGAGTACACTTGGGAAATTAATCCACAAGCCTGGATTGATAATTGAATGTTGTGCCCATTGCAACCATTGCAACATTTTAATATTTTAAAAACCTATTTAGGGCAACATGTGGCGCAGTGGTTCCCACTGGGACTGCGGCGCTGAGGACCTGGGTTCGATTCCCGGCCCTGGGTTACTGTCCGTGTGGCGTTTGCACATTCTCCCCGTGTCTGCTTGGTTTTCTCCCCCATAACCCAATGATGTGCAGGGTAGGTGGATCGGCCATGCTAAATTGCCGCTTAATTGGAAAAAAGAAAAATAATTGGCTACTCTAAATTAAAAGAAACAATACTTTTAAAAACCTATTTTATTATCAGCCGAATCAGCACAGAACATTTTAATCTCTTCAGACAATATCATTGGCAAAGAAAATATTTTGCGCCTGGCCAAGGAATCGGGGATGGCATTTTATACTCGAGACTCCGGGAATTGGAATCTCAGATCCCTATCGTCATCCTCAAGGAACGTAAAAGTCTTTTGAAGTAAATACGGATTCTATGACCTCGGCATCCTTTTTGTATTGTAACGAAATGTGTTCTGATTTAAAATCAATGTCATTAAATAAGTTGTGATCCACAATCCCCAGGGTGCTTTGGAGACAAGCCCAGAAAAGGATGTTAATCTAAACTTTAACTGGTGCCAATGTGAATCTAAGAAATGGTTAAAACTTGGATATCAAGAGATTGATTTTAGTAACACCACTTCAAATCCCGAGCTGCATCTTTTATTCTTTAAGAATCCAGTTTTATCTATGCACTTTTTTAAAAATTGAGTGCCACGCATATCATACCAGATATTTTTTATCACTGGAAGAACTGCTTTTAATATCAAATGCAGACGTTGTAATTCTGGAAATGAAACAATCGGCACATATCTGGTTATATTCCTGCATTAAGAACGCATGTATTTTTAATCATCGTAAGATTTTGCAATTTTTTAAACGACATGTTTTTAAAAAACATATTTTTACAGTATTTCTGGAGCCAAACACCAGGGGGGCGATTCTCCAAAATGGAGACCAAGTGTACGCGCCGTCGTGAACACCGTCGCGTTTCACGACTTCGCAAAACGGGCGTGGGGACGACCGATTCTGTCCCCCACAGGGGGTCAGCACAGCGCTGGAGCAGTCCACGCCGATCGGTGCGCTCCAATCGTGGGCCAGACCCCATCGGAGGCCCCCCGCCCCCGCCCCCCGGTGAAGGAGCGCTTTTCCCCGCTCCACAGGTCGTCCCCCGACCCTACGCGCAGAGTTCCCACCGCCAACGACCAGGGGTGAACGGCGCCAGTGGGACTCTGCCACTTCCGCGCGGCCACTCGGCCCACCCGGGCCGGAGAATCGATGGGCCCACTGATTCCAGCGGCTCGCAACTGGCGCCGTGCCAAACGCGCCAGCGAAAATTAGGGCAGCAGGGTAGCATGGTGGTTAGCATAAATGCTTCACAGCTCCAGGGTCCCAGGTTCGATTCACGGCTGGGTCACTGTCTGTGTGGAGTCTGCACGTCCTCCCCCTGTGTGCGTGGGTTTCCTCCGGGTGCTCCGGTTTCCTCCCACAGTCCAAAGATGTGCGGGTTAGGTGGATTGGCCATGCTAAATTGCCCGTAGTGTCCTAATAAAAGTAAGGTTAAGGGTTGTTGGGTTACGGGTATAGGGTGGATACGTGGGTTTGAGTAGGGTGATCATGGCTCGGCACAACATTGAGGGCCGAAGGGCCTGTTCTGTGCTGTACTGTTCTATGAAAATGGCGCTGATTCTCCGCACCTCGGATAATCGCGCGCCTGTGTCGGGGCATCCTGGCACGATTGCGGCGATTCTCCGGCCCGGTGCGGGGCTCGGAGAATCGCGCCCCAGAATCTTAAGAAAACTTGGTTTTTTAACCTGGACTTTGATTTTGCAAGGGAGAGGGTGTAGGGTGTGACAGATTCAGATTGAAGACCGCAGTGGATATCTGCACAATGATTTGGATAAGAACGAAATACCAACATTTTAACCAGGAAGATCATTGAATTAACTCTTGGCTGCAGTGGTAAATACTTTGGTTTTATAGTTGGTGCCAGAGGGTTATGGTGGGACCAAAACAACACACTCATGAAGTTTCTCAAGATAACTTGGGCGGGATTCTGTGATCCTGAGGCAAAGTATTGACGCCGTTGCGTTTCCCGACGGCGTCCACACGGCCTCAGGTTCAGCAATTCTGGCCCCCACAGGCTACCCCACCCGTCCCTTCAATGACGAGTTCACGCTGGCTGAGAGCAGGTGTGGACGGCGCCGGCGGGACTCAGCTTTTTTACAACGGCAGCTTGGCCCATCCCAGGCTGGGAATCGGCGGGGGGGAGGGGGGGGGGGGTGTAGAGCGGCCACCGACCGGCGGCCCGCCAACCATACCGGTGTCAATGGTGCCGATTCTCCGCACTGCGCAGAATCGTTTGCCTGCACGATTCGAGGCGGTCGCGGGGATTCTCCAGCCCGGCTCCGGTCTTAGAGAATCCCGCCCCTTATTTTAACAACATCACTGAACAAATATCAAGGATAGCACTGCTCCAAACATATTTTTATGGACCATTGATTTCGCCAACACTATTATATTAATTTAAATTGCATGTTTGAGTTGTTATGTTGTTTTAGTAATATTTTTTGTTTTAATTGAATAATTTTCTCAAAATTGCAAAAATAAAGTAGGGAATTGATCCTTCTTTGTCGAACCTGTTCTTATCCAGTTCTAAGGCCCTTTTTTAGTTTGGGCAAAATCTGTGCCTGCAACTATTTTATAATTTTATTATTTTTGATTTTCCCTGTTCTTCTGCCCCAATCCTGTTATATGATACAAATTTGCTCATGGACAGGCCACATATAATCACTAAATAGGCATATTTGTGTTACTGTTTTTGCTCGCAAGGCAGGTCAAGAAGGTCTATGGAATCCCTTCCTTTGTTAGCCAAGGTTTTGAATATACGAGCAGGGAGATTATGCTGGAACTATATAAGATATTAGTTCGACCATAACTTCTGCAGTTCGGGTCACCTCCATTACAGAAAGGATGCAATTGTATTAGAGAGGGCACAGGGAATGGAATTATTAGAGATGGCACAGAGGAGACTTGCCAGGATGTGGCCAGGATTGTGGAATTGGAGCTATGAGGAAATATTGGACACGCTGGGGCAGTTCTCCTTGGAACAGAGGAGGCTGAGGGAAGATTTGATTGAGGGTTATGAAATTGTCAGGGATTGGGATAGAGTGGATCGCAAGGGCCCTATCTACTTCAGTGAGTAGGGGACATAGATTTCAATTGGTTGGTGGAAAGATTAGAGGGGGCGATTATTCACCCAGAGGATTGTAGGGGTCTGGGATAGACTGCTTGAAAGGGTCATGATGGGGGAAACCTAACTCCTTTTAAAAAGTGTGGAAACTTCACTCTTTCAGAAGCTGTCTGGCTATGTACCTGAAGTGCTGTAACCAGCAGGGTTAAAGCCAGAAAGTGGGATTATACTGGTTTTTCGGCTGGCGCAGGCATGATGTGCTGTAAACAAGATGGAGCCAGTTAGCTCAGCTGACGGGACTGTCTTGCAGAATTACGCCAACAGCGTGGGTTCAATCCTTGTAATGGGTTACGGTACTTCATGGAGTTTATGCTTCCTCACCTTGCCCCATGCTTTATGGACTAGTACCCCTCAAGCTATGGGTTGTCAAAATGTGTGATCCCTCTAATGGAGAGAGATGCCTAGGCTCCTTTGGGACTATGCCAAGTTACTGGCGTGATTCCAAACAGTGATGCTACTAAAGTGCTTCATTGGCTGTAATGTGCTGAGGACTTCCTGAAGTCTTGAAAGGCACTATATAAATCCGAGTTCTTTATTCAACAAGAACTTCTTGTATCGGCACGTGGTGATGATGTACGCCTCAGTCCGGTGAGATGGGAGCAAATTGTATAGTGAGCCAGATTTTGAAAACATATTTATTCTATAAAATTAACATTGGCCCCAAAATAATATTGTGAAAAGCATTGCCTAAAAGGATGCTGAAAACTGGACTTGAGAAAAAAACACGGGCAAGGCCAATGGATAACAGCAGGGGGGTGGGACTAATTGGATAGCTCTTTCAATGAGCACGATTAGTCGAATGACCTCCCATTGTGCTTTATGACTCTACGATTCAATGATCTTTGAATAAGGATTCGTTTGATGGATTTTCCACCGGTTAGAAAATAGTTAACAGCTTAGCGGATGCCCACTCGCTACCCTCCTCCCTGTATTCTCGATGATCTGTCGCTTTGATGTCAATAGCAACCAGAATTGGATAAGGTGGAAAGCACTTGTTTTGCGCCCAAGAATAAAAGTTCAACCGGATTCTGTTTCCTGTAACTAACTAACTAACTAAGTAACTAACCTTTTGTACTTCTCTTCCAAGATTTGACTTTGTCCACATTTTCGGTATTTTCAAACTCATTATACAAATCCAATCTCTCTCAAGTGCTCAATACAGCAGTGCGTTTTCCTCAACGACCAAGAAATATAGATGTATCTCCCACTGTGCCAGTAAATAAAGCAGATGTGTATTTACCTCAACACTGCCAAAGATAAACACACTCTGCAATAAAAGCAAATGATCTAGAACTATAGTATTTTGCCCAAGAGTGATAGCTCACGTTAACTATCGGTGCAAATTAAAGAATGATATCAGTTGCAAATTAAACTATTGGGCCCGAGAGACATAACAACAACTTGCATTCATGCAAAACATCCCAAGGTGCTTCATAGGAGCGATTATTAAACAAAATTTGACACCAAATCATAAAAGGAGAAGTTTTCAAGAAGCGCTTTAAAGAAGTAGAGATTAAGGGTCAGATTTTCACAGAGTTGTAGGGACTCTATGGACCTTTCAAAATGGTGGGTGGGCACCCGATTCAAAAGGCTCACCTCCATTTACAACAGTGTACATATTTGCCCGTGGGGAGAGAAGACAGGGCCTCACTCGAGAGAGTGAGAGGGAAATCTGAGCTCAGCTGGGCCATTTTCACTGGAGCAAAGTCTATATGCACAGTACAGGAAGTAGGTGCAAATGCTCATAAAAGCTGGATAAGGTCTGGAAAACTGTTGAGCTGTAAAGTTACTTAAATCCTCAACTATTTAAAAAGTTTTAAAATGGCTGCCTATGTCAAGAGTTGAAAAATTCTGTTCTCAACCTGGGCTGTCATTAGTAATGTTTGGCTGAACTTCACAACCTACAATTATTACAGAAGCGGTCCTAAATTCACAGTTTGATTAAATGATGCTGTATTTGTGGAACTAAAATGTCCCCCCACCAGCATATTTGAAGTTGGGGGGGGGAGGGGGATATCAAATAAAGCATAGAGCCAGTTTACTAACTTCCTGCCCACCGTTGATTTCTACCCTATCTTGAGGAGGTATGGGTCATCAGGTGGCCCATCTGCCCTTAGACCTATTGAAACCCTTCAGTGGATAATTAACTGCCAATTAAGGGCTTCATTCCATCGTAATGTTCTGACATTCATGAGCATGCAGACGAAAGGCAGTTAGCTCAGAAACTTTGACAGTATAGGAAGGAAGGGGAGATACCTCCCTTTATGGGGATCCTGTGTCTATTTCCTCTTTTTTTCGACCGCCCTCCCTACCCATTTGGGTTTACAATTCCTGCCGGCTCAGAATGTCTGGTCTTGTCTTCAAGACTGAAAGGTATCGGTCGGGATTCTCCAAACCCGCGCCGGGGGGATGCGAGAATCATGCCCCACTGCCCTGACGCCGGCTTCCCAATTCTCCCCCGCCGATTCTTGGGCGCCCACAGGATCGCCGCCACGCCGGTCGGGGGCCGTTGAAAACGGCTCCCCTCGGCGATTCTCCGGGCCCCGACGGGCATAATGGCTGCCGAGTTCGGCTGAGTCCCGCTGGCGTGTGTTACTCAGGCCCCATACGGCAGGACCTGGAAGGTGTGTCTGCGGGGGCCGTCCGGCGGGGGGGGGGGGGGGGGTGGGGGTGGGGGGGAGAGGGGTGCGGGGGCGGGAGCATTCCCCATTTACGGGGACTGTTGACGCCGGAGTGGTTGGCGCCACTTTTCACTCCGGCGTGGGGGCACGGTCCCATTATTGGAGAATCCCGCCCAGAGTCTTTCTTCTTGAGAACTGCTTGTAGTTCCAGCAATGGCCACTGCTGTTTGCTGGCCAAACAGACAGGATGGGGAGGTGGTAATCCTTCGAACCCATAAAACCTACACCATAGGGTTATGAATACAAGTTTATTTTAAGGGATTAAGTAGGGGCAGCACGGTGGTGCAGTGGCTAGCACTGCTGCTTTAAGGCGCCGAGGTCCCAGGTTTGATCCTAGGTCACTTTCTGTGTGGAGTTTGCACATTCTCCCCGTGTTTGCATGGGTTTCGCCCCCACAACCCAAAGATGTGCAGGCTAGGTGGATTGGCCATGCTAAATTGCCCCTTAATTGGGAAAAATGAATTGGGTACTCTGAATTTTTTTTTTTTAAATAAGGTATTAAGTACCCAAATGGAAGTGCATTACTATTCTGAACACTAAATAGATATTTAAATCTTAAATAATGTGACTCCTGAGGTCTGCCCAACATGGATACTCGGTGGCAGCAAAGGTGTTTTAGACATGGCCTGGCATCAGTTGGTCTGGGAGAAGGAAGGTGGCATACTGAGTGCTCATGGCTGGAGGTTGATGAGGGCTTGAGGGCCTAACATTTAAGGAAACAGCTGGGAAAATGTCCCAGTGACCTGAGGCCGACTATTTAAACAGTTCCCCTTGACACACCCCAGCCACTGTCATCTGCGTCTGAACCGGACCCCTCCCATTCCTACACCCACCCACTGGAGTGGAAATCGGGTCAGGCCGGGCCCTTTCTCCAAAAGCAGGTGCGGCAGGCTGGGAAATTTCCTGACTTGCACTGCCTGCCTCAGGAGTTAAAATACAGCCCTGAGGTAACTCCAGAACTCTGGGCCTAGTCATCTGAAGTCACCTCGTATAGAAGGGGGGATTGCGTAAGAGGTCCAACATTAGTGGAATGCAGAGCTCATGTGAACTGTGAGGAGCTTTAATGGATCAGGAAGGACCAGACCATGAAACATTTAATCCAAGAATTAGCATACATGTCGTTTAGCTTTCATTGCCTAACATTTTAGTTTGGAAAAGATCTTTAATTAACACAGTAGATGAGAGCAATGGATTGGATAATACCTTGTGGTAAAAATGAACTTGCAAAAGGCCATCAAATAGATGATGCATAAGAAATTCAGAGCCTGTGCAATTCGGGTTTGGTGGAAGAAAGGATTATGAGCTGGGATCATTGTTATTTATTATTTATGTAAAAAGAGAAGGACTGAGCGAGCCACAATATTGGGCAAGGACCAGAAGACCATAAGACATAGGAGCAGAATTAGGCCACTCGGCCCATCAAGTCTGCTCTGCCATTCAATCATAGCTGATATTTTTCTCATCCCCATTCTCCTGCCTTCTCCACATAACCCCTGATCCCCTTATTAATCAAGAACCTATCTATCTCTGTCTTAAAATCTCTGTCTCAGGGATTTGGCCTCCACAGCCTTCTGTGGCAAAGAGTTCCACAGATTCACCACCCTCTGGCTGAAGAAATTCCTCCTCATCTCTGTTTTAAAGGATCATCCTTTTGTTCTGAGATTGTGTCTTCTGCTTCTAGTTTTTCCTACAAGTGGAAATATCCTGTCCATGTCCACTCTATCCAGGCCTCGCAGTATGCTGTAAGTTTCAATAAGATCCCCCCTCATCCTTCTAAACTTCAACGAGTACAGACTCAGAGCCCTCAACCGTTCCTCATAGGACAAACTGTTCATTCACAGGATGATTCTTGTGAACCTCCTCTGGACCCTTTCCAAGGCCAACACATCCTTCCTTAGATACGGGACCAAATACTGCTCAGAATACTCCAAATGGGGTCTGACCAGAGCCTTATATAGCCTCAGGAATACATCCCTGCTCTTGTATTCTAGGCCTCTTGGCATGAATGCTAACATTGCATTTGCCTTACTAACTGCCGACTGAATCTGCATGTTAACATTAAAAGAATCGTGAACAAGGACTCCCAAGTCCATTTGCGTTTCTGATTTCCTAAGCATTTTCCCATTTAGAAAATAGTCTGTGCCTCCATTTCTCCTTCCAAAGTTTCTAACCTTACACTTTTCCACATTGTATTTCATCTGCCACTTCTTTGCTCACTCTCCTCACCTGTCCAGGTTCTTCTGCAGCCCACCTGTTTCCTCAATACTAGATGTCCCTCTACAGATCTTTGTATCATCTTCAAACTTAGCAACAGTGCCTTCAATTCCTTCTTCCGATCATTAATGTATATTCTGAAAAGTTGTGGTCCCAGCACCGACCACGAGTCACTGGCTGCCATCCCGAAAAAGACCTCTTTATCCCCACTCTTTGCCTTCTGCCAGTCAACCAATCCTCTATCCATGCCAGGATCTTACCCTTAACACCATGGGCTTTTGAATGTCTCCTACGCGGCACCTTATCAAAGGCCTTCTGGAAATCTAAATAAATCACGTCCACTGGTTCTCCTTTGTCTAACTTCCTTGTTACTTCCTCAAAGAGTTCTAACAGGTTTGTCAGACATGACCTCCCTTTGACAAAGCAGTGCAGCTGAGCTGGTTTACCACACTGGGCTAAATCACTGTCTTTGAAAGCAGACCAAGGCAGGCCAGCAGCACGGTTCAATTCCCGTACCAGCCTTCCCAAACAGGCGCTGGAATGTGGCGACTAAGGGCTTTTCACAGTAACTTCATTTGAAGCCTACTTGTGAGAATAAGCAATTTTCATTTCATTTTATCATGCACTTCCAAGTATTCCACAATCTCATCTTTAATAACAGACTCTAAAATCTTACCAATGACCGAAATCAGGCTAACCGGCCAATAATTTCCCGTCTTATGCCTCCTTCCCTTCTTAAACATTAGCTACTTTCCAGTCCTCTGCGACCCTTCCTGCCTCCTTTGATTCCTGAAAGATCACCACCAATGCCTCCACAATCTCGACAGCTATCTCTTTTGGATTTTTGAATGTGGGATTTTTGTTTATTGTCACGTGTACCAAGGTTGAGTGAAAAGTATTTTTCTGCGAGCATCTCAACAGATCATTAAGTACATGAAAAGAAAAGCAAATAAAATAAAATACATAATACGGCAACACAAGGTACACAATGTAACGACGTAACACCGGCATCTGGTGAAGCATACAGGGGTGTGAACCCTGGGGTGTAGTCCATCCGGTCCAGGTGATTTATCCACCTTCAGATCTTTCACTTTCCCTAGAACCTTCTCCTTAGTGATGGTCACTGCACTCACCTCTGCCCCCTGGTTCTCCTGGAGCTCTGGCATCCCACTGGTGTCTTCCATCGTGAAGACTGATGCAAAGTAACAATTCAGTTCATCCGCCATTTCTTTGTTTCCTATTATTACTTCCCCAGCCTAATTTTCCAGTGGTCCAATGTCTATTTCTGTCTTGCTTACCTTTTATATATTGAAAAAAACTCTTCCTCACTTCCTTTATATTACTAGCTAGCTTGCACTCATATTTCATCTTCTCCCACTTATTGCTGTTTTAGTTGACCTCTGCTCACTTTTAAAGTCTTCCCAATTCTCTGGCCTCCCACTAATCCTCGCCACTTTTTATGTTTTTTCTTTTGTTTTTATGCTGGCCTTGACTTCCCTTAGCATGTTTCCTCCTCCTTGGGATGAATTTCTCTGTTGTGCCTCCCGAATAACCCCAAAAACTCCTGCCATTGCTACTCCACAGTATTCCGTTCTAGGCTCCTTTTCCAATCAACTTCTCTGCTTTGGGGCCCCAAAATCAACTTTGGGGCCTCACGGTAGCATGGTGGTTAGCATCAATGCTTCACAGCTCCAGGGTCCCAGGTTCGATTCCCGGCTGGGTCACTGTCTGTGTGGAGTCTGCACGTCCTCCCCGTGTGTGCGTGGGTTTCCTCCGGGTGCTCCAGTTTCCTCCCACAGTCCAAAGATGTGCGGGTTAGGTGGATTGGCTATGCTAAATTGCCCGTAGTGTAAGGTTAATGGGGGGATTGTTGGGTTACGGGTATACGGGTTACGTCGGTTTAAGTAGGGTGATCATTGCTCGGCACAACATCGAGGGCCAAAGGGCCTGTTCTGTGCTGTACTGTTCTATGTTCTATGTTCTAACTGTGGCCAGCTCCTCCCTCATGCCTTTGTAGTTACCCTTATTGAATTGTAATACCGTCACCTCTGATTGCAGCTTCTCCCTCTCAAACTGCAGGGTAAATTCTATCATGTTGTGGTCACTGCTGCCTAATGGTTCCTTTACCTTAAGTTCCCTAATCAAGTCTGCCTCATTACACATCACCAAATCCAGAATTGCCTGTTCCCTAGTAGGCTCTGTCACAAGCTGTTCCAAAAAAACATCTCTTAGACATTCCACAAATTCCTTTTCTTAGGATCCACTACCAACCTAATTTTCCCAGACAACCTGCATCTTGAAGTCCCCCGTGATTATTGTAATATTGCCTTTTTTATATGCCTTTTCTATCTCCTGATTTACTTTCTGCCCCACATCCTGACTACTACTAGGGGGCCTGTACATAACTCCCATCAGGGGCTGGTTTAGCTCGCAAGGCTAAATCGCTGGCTTTTAAAGCAGACCAAGCAGGCCAGCAGCACGGTTCAATCCCCGGACAGGCGCCGGAATGTGGCGACTAGGGGCTTTTCACAGTAACTTTATTGAAGCCTACTCGTGACAATAAGCGATTTTCATTTCATTTTTCATTTTTCATTTTACCTTTGCGATTCCTCAACTCTACCCACAGAGATTCTATGCCTTTTGATCTTATATCGCTCCTTGCTATCGATTTAACTTCATTCCTTACTAACAATGCAACCCCCCCTCCCCCTTTTCTCATCTGCCTGTCCTTTCGATAGGACACATATCCTTGAATATTTAGATCCCAGCCCTGATCCCCTTGTAGCCACGCCTCTGATGCCCACAACATCGGGCAGCACGGTAGCATTGTGGATAGCACAATCGCTTCACAGCTCCAGGGTCCCAGGTTCGATTCTGGCTTGGGTCACTGTCTGTGTGGAGTCTGCACATCCTCCCCGTGTGTGCGTGGGTTTCCTCCGGGTACTCCGGTTTCCTCCCACAGTCCAAAGATGTGCAGGTTAGGTGGATTGGTCATGATAAATTGCCCTTAGTGTTGGGTGGGGTTACTGGGTTACTGGGTTATGGGGATAAGGTGGAGGTGTTGACCTTGGGTAGGGTGCTCTTTCCAAGAGCCAGTGCAGACTCGATGGGCCGAATGGCCAACTCTGCCCCCTGATTCACCTTGATCTCTGGCATCCCACTGGTGTCTTGCCTCGTGAAGACTGATGCAAAGTAACTATTCAGTTCTTAGGTAACATTCTGGTTCCCACCCCCTGCCATAGTAATTTAAATCCTCCTGAGTGACTCTAGCAAACTCCCAGCCAGGCTATTGGTGCCCCTCCAGTTTAGATGCAACCCATCCTTCTTGTACAGGTCCCACCTGCCCAGGAATGGATGCCAATCGTCCAGAAATCTGAAACCCTCCCTTCTACACCACCAGTTTAGCCACGTGATTAGCTGCCCTATCCTCTTATTTCTAGCCTCATTGGCACGTGGCACAGGGAGTAATCCTGAGATTACAACCCTAGAGGTCCTGCATTTTAGCTTCCTGCCCAACTCCCTGAACTCCTTCTGCAGGACCTCATCACTCTTCCTGCCTATGTCGTTAGTACTTATGTGTACTATGACCTCTGGCTGTTCACCCTCCCCCTTCAGGATCTCCTGTGTTCGTTCAGACCCTGGACCCTGGTATCAGGGAGGCAACATATCATCCTGGAGTCTCTTTCACGTCCACAGAAGCGCCATCTGTGCCCCTTAACATAAAGTCCCCTATAACTATCGCTCTCCAGCACTTTGTCCTCCCCTGCTGAGCAACAGAGCCAGTTAGTGTGCCACTGTTATGGCTGCTGTTGTTTTCCCCTGATAGGCTATCCCTCTCAACAGTATCCAAACCGGTATATCTGAGAGGGGGACAGCCACAGAGGATTCCTGCACTGACTGCCTGCCCTTTCTAGCGGTCACCCATCTGTCGCCTGCACCTTGGGTGTGACCACGTCTCTGTAACTCCAGTCTATGACGGTTTCTGCCACCTGTATGCTCCTGAGTGCATCCAACTGCTGCTCCAACCAAACCACATGGTCTGTGAGGAGCTGCCATTGGTTACACTTGCTGCAGACATCGTCCAGCGTCACAGATCTGCCACATCTCACAGTTAGAGCACTGCACCCCGCTGAGTGACATTTAAGCACAAGTTAATTAATTTGAAATAATGCTTAAATTATTCTTAGATTAAGTTACAATTAACTATATGGCCCTGGCGATAGATTTTTACTGCAAAATTAAATGCTAAAGACTAATCTCTGCCCTCAGGTTTAGATACTCCTCTACCTAGTTAATTAATAAGATTTCATTAGATTTTTTTCAAATTTAATACATTCCCTACAAGCCAATCAGGTCACAGCTTTACTGTAACAAACAAGAGTCATCCTTTACCCGGACCTGAAGCCAGCATCAGGCTACTTGCACATGTACAGAAGGACCAATAGACTCATAGAGTTTTACACCACAGAAAGATGCCCTTTGGCCCATTGTGTCAGCCCTGACCATCAAGCTTCTATTTTAATCCCACTTTCCAGCACTTGGTCCATAGCCTTGTATGCTATGGTATTTCAAGTGCTCACTAAATAGCTCTTAAAAGTTGAGAGGGTTCCCACCTCTACCACCCTTTCAGGCAGTGGGTTCCAGTTCAGGCAGTGAGTTCTACTGCTGAGTTCTTGACATTGGTTTGCTCTGGGGGGTGCACTGGTCATACTTAAGGCACCCAATCCTAAAATCACCTGCAAAACTACAATATGTTACTGTCCTGTAAAACCCCATTCCAATCGCTCTCACCCTAGCTGCTACCAGTCCCCTCTCTGAACTCTGAAATCCATTCTCCAAGGTCCACGGTACAATTCCCTTAGTGTATCTCACGACAGCCTGAGTTTCCAGAAATTACCTGCATGATCTCAAACCGCAGCACCACGTCTATGCCAACGATGCTCAAGATCTAATAACCGGGCCTCCTTTGACCTTGTCATTACCCTGACTGAGGAAGGCTTGGCAGTCTGGTGGGGCGAAAGTGGCCGTTTCCCAAATTTCTAACAGATGATAGGGGTTGGTTTAGCTCACTCGGCTAAATCACTGGCATTTAAAGCACACCAAGCAGGCCAGTAGCACGGTTCGATTCCCGTACCAGCCTCCCCGGACAGGCGCCGGAATGTGGCGACTAGGGGCTTTTCACAGTAACTTCATTGAAGCCTACCCGTGACAATAAGCGATTTTCATTTTTTCATTTCAAATTGGAGGACTGCGCTACATTGAACTTAGAGCATAGAACATAGATCATACAGTGCAGAAGGAGGCCATTCGGACAATGAAGTCGGAACCGACCCACTTAAGCCCTCACTTCCACCCTATCCCCCTAACCCAATAAACCCACCTAACCTTTTTGGTCACTAAGGGCAATTTATCATGGCCATTCCACCTAACCTGCATGACTTTGGACTGCGGCAGAAAACCAGAGCACCCGGAGGAAACCCACACACACACGGAGAGAACGTGCAGACTCTGCATAGACAGTGACTCAGTGGGGAATCGAACCTGGGACCCTGGCGCTGTGAAGCCACAGTGCTATCCACTTGTGCTACCATGCTGCCCAGATTGCAGAGAGGCACAAACCAGCTTGCAGACTGGCAAACAAAACACAATGGGCGGGATTCTCTGACCCTGAGGCTAAGTTTGACGCCGTCGTAAACGCCGTCGCGTTTTACAACGCCGTCAACAGGCCCCCAGGATCAGCGATCCTGCGCTTCACAGGGGGCCAGCAAAAGCACTGGAACGTCTCACACAGCTCCAGCTGCCGCTACCGGCGTCAAACAGATGCCGTGGGTCTGGGCATGTACCCTACGGCCGGCACGAATTCACGCATGCGCATTCTGACTGGCGTGAACCCACGCATGCGTGCTAGTTGCCTTCTCCGCGCCGGCCCCTATGCAACAGCTACAGAGGCCCGGCTCGGAGGAAAATAGGCCCCCACCAGGAGAAGCCGGCCTGCCGATCGGTAGGCCCCAATCGCGGACTAGGCCATAGTGGAAGTCCCCCTAAGGTCGGATTCCTCCCCTCACCCCCTCCAAGCTCTCCGCCCCCCCCCCCCCCCTTGCAGGATGAACGGATGAACGCCGAGGTCCCGCCGGGTAGGACCACGCGTGAACAGCGCCAACGGGACTCGGCCTATCTCGGCGGGCACTCGTCCCATCGCGAGCGGAGGATCCTCAAGGGGGCCGAATGCCGCCGATTCTCCGACGAAATGTGAGCTGTTTCATTTTGAAAAAGGAATAAGGAGGCTATTTATTCCTTGGAAAGTAGGAACACTAAAGAACCGGTGAGCTACAAAATCAGGAAGTTCAGATAGATAAATCGCTCAAAGTCGCGTACGTTGGTAAAACCATAAAGTATGCAAACACATTATTGGTGTTCATTTCCAGCAGAATCTAGCACAAGAGGAAAAGTTAAGTGCAAAGAATACTGAAAGGATTTTGTGTTATTCTGGTCCTCCTACTTCAAAAAGCTTGTGCAGCACTGGAGAAACTCGTAACATGATAACACTTTATTATTCTTTCATGTGATGCGGGCAGTACTGGTTAGGCCAACATCTATTGTCATTCCCTAATTGCTTTTGAGGAGGTGCTGGTGAGCTGCCTTTTTCAATCACTGCGGTCCATGTAGTGTAGGTACACCCACAGTGCTGTTAGGAAGAGGGTTGTGCATGGCTTGGAAGGGAACTTGCAGGTGGTGTTCCCATGCATCTGCTGGGGGAGGGGATGGCAGATGATCTGTTTCCAAAATTGAGGGGATGAAATTATAAGGAAAGATTGAGCAGGCTAAGGCTCTGCCCTGGAACACATGACCGAGATTGAAAATAGTGTGGGGAAGTGGAGATTTTGTTTTCTACTCGAGGTGAGAATGTGAAACTTTCCGCTTCACGTAATGGTTGAAACAAAGAGCATTGTTCGACTTAAAGAGTAGACTTTTTTTTTTGAAATAATTTTTATTGAAAAATTTTGAATTTATACAACAATAACGCACCATAGTAAAATACCAAAAATAACAATAATATTAACAATCATAAACATTCGCCCCACCTCCATGAACAACACAGCATTTTAACAACAACGCAAATTAACACAATATAAAGTTACAGAATAGACACTACAATAAGGAACACCCCGCCCCTTGTATTGATCCTCTCAGGGCAAATTTGACCCTTTCCAATTTTATAAATCCCGCCATGTCACTGATCCAGGTCTCCACACTTGGGGGCCTTGCATCCTTCCACTGTAGCAGAATCCTTCGTCGGGCTACTAGGGACGCAAAGGCCAGGACACCGGCCTCTTTCGCCTCCTGCACTCCCGGCTCTACCGCAACGCCAAAAATTGCGAGTCCCCACCCTGGTTTGACCCTGTAGACTTGATTCACACAGAAGGTAATTTAAAGTGGTATATGAGGGCAGGTTGGGAAGAGATGACGAGGGTTGAAGTAAATTTGTGTGGACTGTTTCTGTGCAGTAAGTCATATGCACTCCTGTAAGACGGAACTGTTAATGTATAATAAACAGTTTACAATCCAACTACATACCTTTTTAATTTGCACCAGTGAATTGAGTTGTGCCACCACTCACTAGAATATTTTAAGGCAGTCACTTGAATTTTATTGGTGGCCTTTTGCCAGACTTCACAGTTCACGTTAAGAGTTTATTTACGTCTCACTCCTCGTCTTATTTAACACCTCGCTTTATAGTTCCAAGGAGGGCTCTTCAGTCCTGCAGATTAGATGGAAAATGGCAAACAAGGGATTTGATTTTATTTGCCAGCTAATGGCTGTTGGTTTGAAGGAACACGGCCTTGTCTAGATTCACACTGAATCTTCAGAACTGGAATGAAATAATTAATACAAATACAATGACTTCAAATCTCCAACAAACTGAGCTACCATTTTAATAGTGCAGCAAACAGAAGTTTTTTTCATAAGAAAGCTTTCAAGTTGGAGCTCGACATATTTTTTTTTTAAATAATTTTTATTGAAAGAATTTTTTACATGAAGATATTTACCCCAACTAACTATAAAATATTACAAAATATTCCCTCTTAACAAATATCGCCCCCCCCGCCCGAACTCGCGCGCGCGTTGTCCCTCCCCCCCTCCCCCCCCAAAAAACAAACAAAGCAACAATCAACATCAAACATGAACTGCGAGCAAATTTGCCCGCATTTCAACCGTAAATAACCCACCACAACCGTTGTTGCCACCCCCCCCCCCCCCCCCCCCCCCCTCCCCTCCCCCCCGGGTTGCTGCTGCTGCGAACTCTGTACCCTATCTCTGAGCCAAAAAGTCGAGGAAAGGCTGCCACCGCCTGAAGAACCCTTGTACCGACCCTCTCAGGGCGAATTTGACCCTTTCCAACTGGATAAAGCTTGCCATGTCATTAATCCAAGTTTCCACGTTTGGAGGCCTCGCGTCCTTCCACTGTATTAGTATCCTTCTTCGAGCAACTAGGGACGCAAAGGCCAGTACTCCGGCCTCTCTCGCCTCCTGTACCCCCGGCTCCACCCCAACCCCAAAGATCGCAAGTCCCCATCCTGGTTTGACCCTGGATCCCACCACCCTCGACACCGTCCTTGCCACCCCCTTCCAGAACTCCTCCAGTGCCGGACATGCCCAAAACATATGGACATGGTTCGCTGGACTTCCCGAACACCTGACACATCTGTCCTCACCCCCAAAGAACCGACTCATCCTTGTCCCCGTCATATGGGCTCTATGTAGCACCTTAAATTGAATGAGGCTAAGCCTCGCACACGAGGAGGAAGAATTAACCCTCTCCAGGGCATCAGCCCATGTCCCATCCTCTATCTGTTCTCCCAGCTCCCCCTCCCAATTGGCTTTCAGCTCCTCTACTGATGCCTCCTCCGCCTCCTGCATTACTTTGTAGATGTCCGATATCCTCCCCCCTCCGACCCAGACCCCCGAGAGCACCCTATCACTCGCCCCCCTACTGGGGAGCAAGGGAAACCCTTCCACCTGGCGTCTAGCAAATGTCTTCACCTGCAAATGTCTAAACATGTTTCCCGGGGGGAGCCCGAATTTCTCCTCCAGCTCTCTCAGGCTCGCAAACCTCCCATCTACAAACAGATCCTTCAGCTGCCTGATGCCCACCCTGTGCCAGCTCTGAAATCCCCCGTCCATGTTCCCCGGGATGAATCTATGGTTCCCTCTTAACGGTGCCTCCATCAGACCTCCCACTTCCCCCCTGTGTCGCCTCCACTGCCCCCAGATCTTGAGGGTGGCCGCCACCACCGGGCTCGTGGTGTACCTCGTGGGAGGGAGCGGCCATGGCGCCGTTACTAGGGCCCCCAGGCTTATGTTGCCACAGGACGCCCTCTCCATTCGTTTCCAAGCTGCCCCCTCCCCTTCCATCATCCACTTGCGCACCATCGATACATTTGCCGCCCAGTAATACCCCGAAAGATTGGGTAATGCCAGCCCTCCACTATCCCTACTCCGCTCCAAGAAGACCCTCCTCACCCTTGGGGTGCCGTGCGTCCACACGTAGCTCATGATGCTACTCGTCACCTTTTTGAAGAAGGCCCTAGGGAGGAAGATGGGCAAGCACTGAAATAAAAACAAAAACCTCGGGAGGACCGTCATTTTAACGGACTGCACTCTGCCCGCCAGCGACAGCGGCACCATGTCCCACCTTTTAAATTCCTCCTCCATCTGTTCCACCAGCCTGGAGAAGTTCAGCTTGTGGAGAGTCCCCCAGTTCCTTGCCACCTGCACCCCTAAATATCTAAAACTCTTTCCTGCTCTCTTAAACGGGAGTCTCCCGATTCCCTCTTCCTGGTCCCCTGGGTGTATCACAAATACCTCACTCTTGCCCAAGTTTATCTTGTACCCCGAAAAGTCCCCAAATTCTGCTAGCAGTTCCATCACCTCCGGCATTCCCCCTTCTGGGTCTGCCACGTATAGCAGCAGGTCGTCCGCGTGCAGCGATACCCGGTGCTCCTCCCCGCCCCTTGTCAGCCCTCTCCACCCCCCTGAGCCCCTCAGTGCCATCGCCAACGGTTCAATTGCCAGTGCGAAGAGCAGGGGGGACAAGGGGCACCCCTGTCTGGTCCCCCGGTGGAGGCCAAAATACTCCGATCTCCTACCATTCGTCACTACACTTGCCGTCGGGGCCGAATAGAGCAGCTTCACCCATTTAATAAATCCCTCCCCAAATCCAAACCGTTCCAGCGTCTCCCACAGGTACTTCGACTCCACCCTATCAAATGCTTTCTCCGCGTCCAATGCCACCACTATCTCCGCCTCACCCTCCACTGCCGGCATCATGATGACGTTTAGCAGTCTCCGCACGTTCGTATTAAGCTGCCGCCCTTTCACAAAACCCGTCTGGTCCTCGTGTATCACCCCTGGCACACAATCCTCTATCCTGGTAGCCAGGATCTTTGCCAGCAACTTGGCGTCCACATTCAAGAGCGAGATAGGCCTATATGACCCACACTGCACGGGGTCCTTGTCCCGCTTCAAGATCAGAGAGATCAGTGCCTGCGACATTGTCGGGGGCAGAGCCCCCCCTCCCATGCCTCGTTGAAGGCTCGTACCAGCACAGGGCCCACCAAATCCGCATATTTTTTGTAAAATTCCACCGGGAACCCGTCTGGCCCCGGCGCCTTCCCCGTCTGCATATGCCCAATCCCCTTGACTAGCTCCTCTAACCCTATCGGCGCCCCCAGCCCCTCTACCAGCTCCTCTTGGACCTTGGGGAACCTCAATTTGTTCAAGAAGCCCTCCATCCCCCCTCCCCTCATCGGCGGCTCTGACCGATACAGCTCCTTATAGAAGTCTCTGAAGACCCCATTTACTTCTGGCCCCTTCTGCACTACGTTCCCACCCCTCTCCCTCACTCCCCCAATTTCTCTAGCCGCATCCCGCTTGCGGAGCTGATGCGCCAACATCCTACTCGCCTTCTCCCCATATTCATAAATCGCGCCCTGCGCCCTTCTCCACTGTGTCTCTGCCATTCTGGTGGTCAACAGGTCGAACTTAGCCTGCAAACTGCGCCGTTCCCCCAACAGCCCCTCCTCTGGTGCCTCCGCATATCTCCTATCCACGTCCAAAAGCTCCCCCACCAGCCTCTCCCTCTCCTGTCTCTCCCTCCTTTCCCTATGTGCCCGTATGGAGATCAGCTCCCCCCGGATCACCGCCTTCAGGGCCTCCCAGACCATCCCCACCTGCACCTCCCCCGTGTCATTAGTGTCCAGATATCTTTCAATGCTCTTCCGGACCCTCTTACACACCTCCTCATCCGCCAGCAACCCCACATCCAGGCGCCACAGCGGACGCTGGTCTCGCGCCTCCCCCATTTCCAAATCTACCCAGTGTGGCGCATGGTCTGAGACCGCTATGGCCGAGTACTCCACTTCCCGTACTTTCGGGATCAGTCCCCTGCTCAATACAAAGAAGTCAATTCTAGAATAGACTCTGTGGACATGGGAGAAAAAGGAATACTCCCTCGCCCTCGGCCTCCCAAACCTCCAGGGATCTACCCCTCCCATCTGCTCCATAAACCCCTTTAACACTTCTGCCGCTGCCGGCCTCCTACTCGTCCTTGAACTCGATCTGTCCAGCACGGGGTCCAGCACTGTGTTGAAGTCCCCCCCCATGATCAGGCCCCCTGCCTCCAGGTCCGGAATGAGGCCCAGTAGGCGCCTCATGAAGCCAGCGTCGTCCCAATTCGGGGCATACACATTAACCATCACCACTTTCTCCCCCTGTAGCCTACCCTTCACCATGACATATCTACCCTCTTTATCCGCCACCACTTCCGCCGCCACGAACGACACCCTCTTCCCTACCAGGATCGCCACCCCCCGGTTCTTTGCGTCCAGTCCTGAGTGGAACACCTGTCCCACCCACCCCCTTCTCAGGCGGACCTGGTCCGCCACCTTCAAATGGGTCTCTTGTAGCATTGCTACATCCGCCTTCAGTCCCTTCAAATGCGAGATTACTCTCGTTCTCTTGACCGGCCCATTCAGCCCCCTCACATTCCAAGTGATCAGCCGGGTCGAAGGGCAGCCCGCCCCTCTCCCCTGCCGACTAGCCATATCCTGTCACCTGCTCGCCCCGAGTCAGCCCTCCCCTTCTGACCCGCTCCCCATGGCGATGGAGCCCTCCCCCCACCCCTCCGGTCCTCAACTTCTCCTCCCTGGCCTTTTCAGCAGCAACCCGGTAGCCCCCCCCTTCCCCCCTCCCCCTCCCCCCCCCCCACCCCCCTCCCCCCCAGGCTAGGACGCTTCCTAGCCGCGATGCACCCTCCATAGTACTTCCGTAAGTCAGCTGGTTTACGCTGACCTGGCTGCCCCTGCCACAATCCGACTCCTCCCGGCATGGGGGACATCCCCCCCCTTACCACCCCTCCTTGACCCCGCTCCAGCGCGGGAAAGGGAGCCATTGCTAACCACGCCCCTTCCTCCCACCCTCCTCCCTCCTCTGCCCCGCGCGCGGGAAACCAGAGGAAAGCCCACGCTTTCGCCCTGCCACTCCCCACCCCTCCATCTTCAGTTCCACGGAGCTCGACATATTTAACTCCTCCATCTGAAGAGGCCCTTAAGCCACCAAGTATTTTGTCCCTTTCCACATGGTTGTTATCTAATTATTTTTCGATTGCTGTCGATTCCTTCTGATGCCAAACTGGTTGTAAATACTGTACATAGTTTACCTTGTCCAGGCTGACACTCCAGTGATATATAGGGACTCGAGAAGATGCAGAAGAGGTGCATGGAGATGATTCCAGAATGAATGGATATACATATCAGGAAAAGAATGACAGACTGGGTCTGAGAGACGCCCGAGCCAAAGTCTTTAAAGTTTCCAAGTTTCGATCGTTGACTACAGAGTGAATGAGGGAGATCTTCCAGTTGTTCGTGCCGATGAGATCTTCCGGCCTTGACGACGCCCCCCCCCCCCCCCCCCCCCCCCCCCCCCGCCGCCTCGGGTTTCCCAGCAGCGTGGGGTGGATTCAATAGGAAATCCCATTGGCCAGTGCCAGGATCTTCTGCCCCCGCCGCTGCCAATGGCAGGCCGTCTCCTGCCGCCAAGAAACGCGCCAAGGAGAGACCAGAGAATCTCGCCCAAGGTTTCCTCTTCTGGGTCAGAGCAGACGTAAAAGCCATCAATGGATACCCATCCAACAAGGAATTCAGAAGAAACTTTTTTTTTCGCTCAGGAGAGTGGCGAGAATGTGGAACTCCCTACCCAGGGAGTGGCTGAAGTAATTAGTACAGATGCATTTAAGGAGAAACTTAGACAATTATTTTGAGAGAGAAGGGAATGGAGGGTTCCGATGATGGATTTCGATGGGAGCAAGCTGGAGTGGAGCATTAACTCTGGCAGGGACTGGTCGGACTGATGCCTGTTTGGGTGTTGTAAATCCGACAAAATCCTATGTAAGCATTGAGAATGGAGATGGTATGATGTGGTGTGGGTGTCAGGATGGTGTGATAGTTGTGGGGGTGGTGGTAGGTGTGGGGGGTTTGGCGGGGGGGGGGGGTGACACAAGTGTCATGGGGAACTGCAACTCAGCAGGGTCTTACTTAGTCGCCCGATGCTGACCTCCACCCTGGCAACTGCCCTTCCTTCGGCCCTGCTGAACACATCCAGGGCCCTCTGCTCTGCCGCGGTGAGGGGACACAGGTCCGGCGGTCCCGCTTCAGTCTTCTCCCGCTCCTGGCTGTTATGGGCTGCTGTGTCCTGGAGGGGGATGGGGTGGGGACAGAAAACACACAGTGTTAGACAGTCTAATGCATGCAGCCTAGGGGGTGGGTAGCTGGTGGCCTCAGTCACCAGGGCACTCGGTCATCGCGGCCGATATCATTGCCGGTATGAGTTGGGGTTTCGGCCGCCCTCCGGTTGGGTTGGGGGCTAGTGCCAGGAGCACAGTATTGCCTACTCACCCTGACCGCCCTGAGGAGGTCATGTAGTTTCTTCGTGCACTGCTGGCTTTCCGGACGGTGTTGCCCACGGCGCTGAACAACTCTGTGTGGTGAATCATAATAGCATAATTCACACTGTCATCACACATGTTGTACCATGCCTCTGTAAGCTCGGCACACGAGCAGTTGAGCGGCTCTGCCCAGAGGGGAAGGTGTACTGGGAATGTACGGAAGTTTGTACTGGGCTCCACCCTTGGCTCCGCCCATGACTCCTCCCCCCCACTGGTTGTATAAAGCTTGGCAGTCGGAGCCTGCCTGCCAGTTCATCTAGAGTTCATCTCGTCACAGGCAGGCTCTGTTGTAAGACGATTAAAACCACTGTTCACTTCTAACCACGTGTCGCATGAATTGATGGTCTCATCACTCTGCCATCTGCATCCAGGCCGGCTGGGGTACAGGGTGGCCCATCTCTCCCCCACAGCATCTAGCAGGGTCTCAAGCTTGATGTGCAGCTTTCCCTGCTGCCAACTTGTTGGTTAGGATGGTGTGTGTGCGGAGTGAAGTGAGTAACGCGGCTGCGGCTTATCAACCTCCCTGAGTGTTAAAAAGCAAACCCCACGAATCCCACACCATTTCTCATTGGATCGATTGTGTTTCATGTGGCGCCAATGCTAGCCCCTCATCGATCGTTGATCGGTCCAGGTGTGAAGTCAATTTTGCTGTCGTAGAAGTCCATGAATCCTGCCCCGGCGTCAACACTCAGGGCACGATCCAACGGCCACACTGTGCCGGAAAAGCAGCTCGCTGCGACGCAGCGTGGCCGTTGAAAGCTGGGAGAACCCACTCCTAGGATCGACCCGGCTCGCAACGCCTCGCGAGATTCAACACTATCTCGCGAGACGTTGCGATATGAATCCCGCCCTCTATGGGTCTGATCACTTTTTAGAAAACCTGCCAATTAGAGCGAGCCTCGCTCTAATGTGCAGATTCCTGTGGTACCTGAGGCTTTGGGATTCAACCCTTTCCCCTCACTGTGACTGTATGACCCAGGTTTAAGCTTGCAACCTCAAACAAACAAACATCATCTGCTGCTGGAAGGTCATCAACTCGGCGAAAGACGCTCTTTGGTATGCCCGTAACTTGCTGATCTTCCAGTGCAAAGAATTGTCCTCGACTGCGTGTTGCAGACTGGCACATTCCAAGGTCCAGGACTACGTGCTGAGGGACGCACTCAAGCTTGGGGCAGCTGCTGCCAAGGCGCAATGCGGAAAGACCACTGTGTAAGGTCTTCCAACAAATGTACACCGAGGGGCTGGTAACTGTGTAAAACCCCTCGGTCTGTGTCATTAACACTCCAATGTATAAAAGAAACATGACAATGTAAAAATTTAAGAAAGAATTGTAACGTAAAGAGGGATATGTGTGTAATGTCATCCCAACTGATTGGAAGAAAGACAAGTGAATGTGTAACTTTGATGGAAATGTACAGTCAAGACAATTTGAAATGTTCTGTAATGCTTATTAGAGATTTTATGAATAAAGTATATTTTTTTGGAAAAAAAACCTCTTTTAAAAAAAGTTGAAGCTTACCTTTAAATTACATCTCTCTCCCTCCAGTGGGTGAGATGCCAATAGCCAGTGTGGGTGGCAGGTCACCCACCAAGGCACAGACATTGGGAACGGGCCACAACTGCCTGATTTTTGCTTTGCATTCATTTTGTGCGGGAATTGAAAATCGCCTCAGATGTGTGTTTCTTGTGATCTGGGAGCGATGCAGGGAAGCACAATGGCAAATGAGAGATCTTGGTGCTGAACAATGATGGCGTTTGATGTACGAGTGCACTGTGTTATAAGGAGCTAGAGCATGGATTCATCATCCCAGTTTTGCCCATAGCTGGAGTCAGTTTGACTTTGCCTTCAATAGAAATAAAAATCAAGGAAAGATGTTAAACAGACTGCAGATTGATGTATCATCTTTCTTATCATCAGTGAGATTTGACCTGTCGTACACTATTGCACAGAATCAAAAGGAGCCTGCGGTGAGAAAGCATTAGTTGAGCAGCCTGAAAACCGCGCCTTGTACAAATAAGTGAGTCTGGGTTCTGTGGGTGCAGTTTCCTGTTCAGAGGCTTAAACACAGGCTGACAATCCGGTGCAGTGCTAAGGGAGTGCTACGCTGTTGGAAGTGCTGGCTTGCTGAGGGGACAAGCTGAGGTTGCATCTCCACTGGAATGAAAAGATAACATTGTACTAATTCGTTGCCGACCAGGGGAATTCTCCCAAGTGTTCATTTACTCCCTCCGTCGTGATCATTTAAACACATTACCTGGTCACTCTCACACTTATGGTTCACATAGAACATAGATCATACAGTGCAGAAGGAGGCTTTTCGGCCCATCAAGTCTGCACCGACCCACTTAAGCCCTCACTTCCACCCTATCCCCGTAACCCAATGCCCCTCATAACCTTTTTGGTCACGAAGGGCAATTTATCATGGCCAATCCACCTAACCTGCACGTCTTTGGACTGTGGGAGGAAACTGGAGCAGTCGGACGAAACCCACGCAGACACGGGGAGAACGTGCAGACTCCGCGCAGACAGTGACCCAGCGGGGAATTGAACCTGGGACCCTAATGCTGTGAAGCCACAGTGCTATCCACTTGTGCAATCGTGCTGCCCATGGGAGCTTGCTATGTGGAAATTGGCTGCCATCCTTCCTGCATTACACCAGTGCCTGGGATTTTCCAGCCCTTCCCCGCAGGCGGGATCTTCCGGTCCCACTGAAGGTGACACCCCTGCAGGTGGGAAAGCCATTCCGACCTCGACGGAACTGGAAGATCCTGCCAGCGGCCAAATGTGAGTCGCCTCCACTGCCGGAAAAGAAAGTGGAAAACTCTGGCCAGTGATTGCACTTCATTGACTGTAAAACATTTTGGGGCATCTCAAAATCGTAAAAGGTTTGATACAAAAGTAAGTTTTATTTTTGCTCTTGAGGGTTGGACTTGAATAAAAAGAAACAGCTGCAAATCTGAGTTGCAAGGAAAATTCAACTGTAGTCTCAAACAGAGTGGAAGAATTGTCTTTGCGTTAAAAAAAACAATTGGATTGGGTTTGTGGCTATAAGGCCAAGCAATGACACTCGATGCTCATCTCAAAGAAAGCTCCCTCAAAGTCCTGGCAATCTCTGTGGCATGTGCATCCACTTTCTTCACATCCGTTTGAATCTGTTGCCAAGTCAAGGGGATCTCCGGGTGTCCAACGGCATTGATGTCATCAAGCAGGGTGAGCAACCAATCACATTGAAGTATTCCCATAGAATGTAAAAGAGGATTTAAAAATTGCTGAACAATAAGATGTAGGAGCAGAAGTCGGCCTTTCGGCCCATCAAGTCTCACCATTCAGTGAGATCATGGCTGATCTGAAATGATAATCCTCAACCCCACTTTCCCGCCTTATCCCCATAACCCTTGATTCCCTTACTGATTAAAAATCTCCCTTATTGATTAAAAATCTGTCTTTCTCAGCCTTGCACATGCTGAACGATTCAGCTCTTTGGTAAAGAAGTCCACAGATTCCCTGTCCTCTGAGAGAAGTAATTCATAATCATCTCTGCCTTAAGTGGGCAACCCCTTACTCTGAGATTCCATAGAATCCCTACAGTGAAGAAGGATGCCATTCGGCCCATCGAGGTCTGCACCAACCCTCTGAAAGTGCACTCCACCTCGGCTCATTCCCCCACCCGATCCCCACAATCCCACCTAACCTGCCCAGCTTCCGATACTAAGGGGCAGTATTAACTTGGCCAATCCACCTAACCTGCATTGCTTTGGACTGTGGGAGGAAACCTTGTCGTGCCCTTTCATTTCACCATCTATAACATTTCAATAATGAATGGTTGGGATCAAGACAGCAGCTAAAATATCATTTAAAAACGTTTTACATATTTTTAAAATGTGCAATATTTTATCATAATGGAAAAATTTGACATTCCACTACGTGAGGTTGCTCAGCAGTAATTATGAGCGAACTACACCGTTTAAAAATCCAGTTAACACCTCAATTAGCCAGTTGTAACTTTTTCACAGGTTTTTACCAGCGAGGCCAAGAGTGCAAAAGTGAAACTTTTCAGTTCAAATGATTTCTAATTGATTGTAGCCTGGGAGGGCCTCAATGGCGCACGCACTGGAGAAGCAAGCAACCACTGGCAGCAATTTCTAAATTTCCTCGTTTAACTGCATATAAATGGGCCGGGATTCTCCCCTACCCGGCGGGGCAGGGGGTCCCGGCGTGGTGGAGTGGCGTCAACCACTCCGGCGTTGGGCTGCCCCAAAGGTGCGGAAGTCTCCGCACCTTTAGGGGCCAATCCCTCACATTGAGGGGCTAGGCCCGCGCCGGAGTGGTTCCCACTCCACCGGCTGGCGTGAACGGCCTTTGGCGCCATGCCAGCCGGGGCCGAAAGGACTTTGCCGGCCGGCGTAAGTCCGCGCATGCGCCGGAGCGTCAGCAGCTGCTGATGTCATACCGGCGCACGCGCAGGGGAGGGGGTCTCTTCCGCCTCCGCCATGGTGAAGACCATGGCGAAGGCGGAAGAAAAAGAGTGGCCCCACAGCACAAGCCCGCCCGCCGTTCGGTGGGCCCCGATCGCGGGCCAGGCCACCGTGGGGCACACCCCAGGATCAGATCGCCCGCCCGCGCCGCCTGCTCCCTCCAGTAAGAGAGGCGGTTTAACCCACGCCGGCGGGAGAGGCTTATCAGCGGCGGGACTTCGGCCCATCGTGGACCGGAGAATCGCTGCGGGGGGCCCGCCGATCGGCGCGGCGCAATTCCCACCCCCGCCGAATCCCGGGTGGCGGAGAATTGGGGACACGGCGGGGGCGGGATTGACACCAGCCCCGGGCGATTCTCCGACCCGGCGGGGGGGGTCGTAGAATCCCGCCCATGATCTCCAGAACTTGTCACCTCAGAGGATTGATGGCGATGGATGCTAACAGCTTTAGCCACTGCGACAACACAATCCAAACCAATCTAATAAAAGTGGAGTTGAGAAAAACGTCCCCTTTTCATAGATTCAAATATTTCTCTTCTAAATAGTTGTTTGATTAGCACACCATTCCTCGCCAAACAATGTGACGAGCCATTGTTATGATTAAAAATCGAAAGGCCTACAGCGAGGCCTCATAACCTGCAATGATCGCGGCTGTGCTCAGCTGCATTCAGAACCTAACTTCGATTTGCTCTGGGCAATGCTGAGCTGAGGACTGACTGCTGAAGTGCTGATTGTTGGTTTCACTGTAAATAATGGAGAGCTGACACGAGGAACAGAATGGGATTCATCTGGTGTGGAGGAGGATCGTAAGCAGTTTGCAGTTAAAAAAAAGACACAATTAAATGTGATGTGCAGTTCACAAAAAAGCAATGTAATTTACTGAGGAGACATTAATCAGCTGTACAATGAAGCTGGCTGGGTCGTTTCAATCTCAACAGTGTTCCACCACCATCACCTTCCTCCTGTGAACGCCAGATAGTGAGGGATGGATTACATTTAACATTTTCATGAGGTTGGGGAAGAAGAGATCTATACGGTGCATTGCCCAAGTCGGCCAATCAAATGCAAACTGCCAAGGACCCTTCCACGTTTGAAACATTTTGCAAAAGGTCACCTTATCGCTTTCTCAGAAACAGCATTCTATCAAATGAGACCATTCGTCATTTCATAGGCATTTTCTTCAGCCAACATTTGAATTGCAGGTGTCTAGGGTGTTGCAAGTGACAATGCTCTTGGCAAAAGAATGAATTGTTTTCTGCACACAAGTGGCAATATTTGAGCACTCCCTGGTTGGTGCAACACCAGATGAATGCAGCGCTGAGGTCTCATTGTATTAGCCTGGCAAAGGATCTGAATCCCAGCCTCGGAGCATCATTCCCAGTTTGTGTTGCACATTCACTGGCCAATTAGCGACAGCTGCAGGCAACTTTTTAATGGTGGGCTCTTTTCTTTGTTGCTGGGAGATATTTTGCGACTGTCCCAAAGCTATTCAGTGGTCCTAAAGCCAGAGGCCTGGGTAAACGATATCGGCCCAGATTTTGGTGCAGATTCGGGAATATGTGACTTGCACGCGAACAGTTTCCGAGCTGCACACCTTTCTTTGTTTTCTCGTCCAGGATTCGGGTTTGCAGTGCATCTTGCAAGCCGAGATGGAGTGCAAGGGGGAGTGTGGGTGCAGACGTGGTCTGGTTGAAAGGCCTACCTCAGTTAGGGACACAGCAACCTCGCTCTCAACATAGCGGCAGGATTTTCCGGTCCTGCTGACGGCTACAGCATTTTGCAGGCTCACCCGCGCTCCCGCCGGGGGACCTGAAATGGGCGGGGTGGGGGAGGGGTGGTCTTCAGCGGGATTGGAGGTTCCCACTGGTGAGAAGGGCCAGAAAATTCAGTCCTTACATAGTTTCTGCTGCTGTTTGTGGTTCCTCCAGCCAGGAGATCAGCTGTCGTATTATGTTAGACACGTCTATCTCGCGCCACAATCGCACATCCACTGTAGCTCGTCTGCATTTGCTCTGTAACATCTGTCACTCAACTGCAACTAGGCCAATCCTATTTCTCCTGCCCTCCACTTTGCCCTGTAGAAAGGGGCCGGGAGTCTCCGCGCCGAAATGGAGCTCGGCGTGGGGGCGGAGAATGGGGCCTTAGACCCACGATCGGGTCCAATGCCGGGACGTGATTCTCCTGGAACCAGAGAATTGGCACCAGTCACACGCACGGTCAGCGCGGCACCAGTTAGGGGCCATTGAAAGAGGTCCCCGCAGCGATTCTCCGCGGTCGACCGGCCGGTGTTCCATCACCATCACCTTCCTTCTGTGAACGCCAGATAGTGAGGGATGGATTGTATTTAACATTTTCATGAGGTTGGGGAAGAAGAGATCTATATGGCGCATTGCCCAAGTCGACCAATCAAATGCAAACTGTCAAGGACCCTTCCATGTTTGAAACATTTTGCAAAAGTACCCACCGGCGTATTTCACATATGGTTCCACCTGGCGGGAGCTCGGCTTCACGGATGTAGTGGCTGTCCTGGTGGGTGGCGGGGGATCAGTCTCCGGGGAGGGCCTCCACGATGGCCAGGCCCGCGATCGGGGGCCACCTATCGGCGGGCGCGCGTGATCTGGGGGGGGACCTACTTCTTCCGCGCCAGCCCACTGTGTGGCTCCACCATGTTCCACAGCACCAGCGCAGACCCGCGGCGAGCAGTGCGGGGCCGCGTACGGCAGCTGGAGCCGTGCGGAACACTCCAGCGCCATGTGGCTCCCTGTAGGCTACAGAATCACTGGGCCAAGAGGCCCATTGACGCCTGTGTGAAACACTCCGGTGGTTACGCCGGCGTCAACCAATTAGCGACAGCGACAGCCGCCGTCAACCGGCTTAGCCGCGTTTTTAGAGAAACCCAGCCAGGATCTCTGTAGCTTTTCAGTTCTAATCAAATAGTCGAAATTCATTTCCTGGATGTTGCTTTTAGAGTTCTTGTACCTCTCACTATTTCAAGCACTTCTTAGTTTGTCATGTGCTCTCTATATGGAATTTTGAGCATTCATCTTGGCATCGACATTTCAAAGGGCCCCCATTTTCTTTCACAGATCTTTACTTATTGTTTCTGGGGCATGCAGCGAAGCGGAGACAATGTATCAACTTATGAGTTTCACTTCTACCACCTTCTGTTATCATTTGTCCTAAAGAGATAGACGAATGTGACACCATGCCCTTCAATTTTCACCCCTGCTTAATTCTTTTTTAAATAAATTTAGAGCACCCAATTATTTTTTTCCAATTACGGGACAATTTACTGTGGTCAGTCCACCTAACCTCAACATCTTTGGGTTGTGGGGGTGAAATCCACGCAGACACGGGGAGAACGTGCAAACTCCACGCGGACAGGGATCCGGGGCCGGGATTGAACCCGGGTCCTCAGCGCCGTGCCACCCTTCTTTAGTCTAATCTATTCCTTCTCATTATCATTGTTTCTGTCCATTTGGTGTCCATGCTTAATCCACACTCTAAATTTCTAGATCTTATTTGGTCAACACTTTCTAAGGCCCCTAAATCCCACATCCTTGGCAGTTTGTACCCCTCGGCCCATGTCGCCTCAGAAGAGGTGCATGTGCCTTTTGCACCCGAGACCTTTCCAAACCCTCGAGAAGGTTGCATAAAAATGACCTGAGATCGGGTCGGCACAGGAAACTTTGTTCTTTCAACAGAAAAACCACCAAGTTCAGCACTTCATGGCCCAGTTCCCACTTGCATCGGGAGAAGAAAATTCAGGCCCATGTGTTTAACTCCCAGCATGGTAACAGTGGAGTTTAAATTCAGTCAATCAAAGAGAATTGGAAAATTGCTGTTCTCAGCAATGGTGACAATGAAGCCATTAGGTTGTTGTAAAGGCCCTTCTGCTTCACCAATGTCCTTTAGAGAAGGAAATGTGTTTCTGTACTCCTTCTGGATTGGATATGACTCCAGCTCATGCCAATGTGTATTGACTTCAACTCCCCTTTTAAAATGGCCTCGTGATTTATATTGAAGAAGCCACCTTGACCACCACCACCTTTGGGGTAATTAGAGATGAACAATCAATGCTGGTCTTGCCAGCGATGCCAATATCCCACAAATGAATAAAATAAGGCCCTTGCCACAGACCAGGAACCCTCATATTCGCAGTATCTGAATTCGGGACTCAAAAGAGGTCAGATAAAATTCAGCAGGACAACCCTATCCATGAAATTATTTGCTTGCGCGTTGGGACAAATTCTCTGTGGCAGACTGCAAACAAAATATTTGATTTGTGAACTCCAATAGGTCTCAAAACCGTATTCTGCACTTGTACAGTATTTCAGTAATGCTGTGTAATGTAAACGCTGAAGGTCATACACTCATACAGTGGTAATTAAGGTTGTTCTCCTGCAGAAGGTGTATCAGGAGTAATATATCACACTTTAGTTGGCCAGATACAGATCATTGGATGCCCTGATCTCGTCTTGTGCTTCAGTAAAGCATTAGCTTTTTGTCTGCACAGTTTTGATTGCAGGACCTTTTAATTCTACTCCTATTACTTTTTTGTGAGTCAATTGGCCTTTTTTTCTTAACTTAAATATTATTTATTTGTGACAAATATTCACAGAATGGATTTTGAATATAAATTACGGTTCTGTTCTTCATCTGTGTATTTTCAGAAGGCTTTCAACAAAGTCTCACATAGCAGATTACTATATAGAGTTAAAGCGCATGGGATTGTGAATAGTGCCTTGAGATGGATGGAAAGCTGGTTAACAGACAGGAAGCAAAGAGTTGGAATAAATGGGTCTTTTTCCAATTGGCAGGCAGTGATTAGTGGGATATCACAGGGATCAAGGTGAGGACCCCAACGGTTCACATAATATATAAATGATTTGGACGAAGGAAGTAAATGCATTATCTACAAATTTGCAGATGATACAACGTTGGGTGGGAGGGTGAGCTGTGAGGAGGATGCGGAGATGATTCAGAGTGACTTGGACAGGTTAAGCGAGTGGGCATCTGCATGGCAGTTGCAATTTGATGTGGATAAATGTAAGGTTATCCACTCGGTGGCAAAAATAGGAAGGCAGATTATTATTTGAATGGGTGTAAATTTGGAGAGATGGATACTCAGCAAGTCGTTGCTGTCTTCGTACATCAGTCGCTGAAAGTGAACACGCAGGTGCAGCAGGCAGTAAAGAAGGCAAACTGTATATTGGCCTTCATAGCGAGATTTGAGTACAGGAATAGAGATGTTTTACTGCAATTGTATAGGGCATTGGTGAGACTACACCTGGAGTATTGTGCGCAGTTTTGGTATCCTTATCTGAGGAAGCATGTTCTTGCTATGGAGGGAGTGCAGCAAAGGTTTACCAGGCTGATTCCTGAGATGGTGGTACTGCCATATGAGGAAACTTACATCAGTTAGGATTAAATTCATTGGAATTCAGAAGGGTGAGAAAGGATCGCATAGAAACTTACAAATTTCTAACAGGATTAGACTGGGTAGATTCAGAAAGAATGTTCCCAATGATGAGGAAGTCCAGAACTAGGGGTCATAGTTTGAGGATAAGGGGTAAACCTTTTAGGACGAAGTGAGGAGAGATTTCTTCACCCAGAGAGCGGTGAACCTGTGGAATTCGCTACCACAGAAAGTAGTTGAGGCCAAAGCGTGTGATTTCAAGAGGAATTAGATATAGCTCTTGGGGCAAAAGTGAGCAAGGGGGATGGGGGAGAAGGCAGGATCAGGGTATTGAACTTGATGATCAGCCATGATCATAATGAATGGTGGAGTAGGCTCGAAGGGCCAAATGGCCTCCTCCTGCTTCTATTTTCATGTATGTTTCTATATATTTTCCACATTTTTCAACCTGGTTGCATTTCTCATCTTATTCTTGACATCTTATCCTTGTCTATCCCACAATAGTCTGGTGTGATCCATTACCTCAAAACAGATGACCAATTGAATTCCAGTCAGGCAATGGGTACTTGGTGTTCCAGTGTGGGTGAGTCGCATTGGCTAAAGGTACCACGCTCTGATAGCAAAGTAATCCACGATTAGAGGCCAACATGGATACAAACAGTCAACCCTGGAAATTTAGGTTTAGCTCAAGTTGGCTGGATAGCTGTTTTGGGATGCAGAGTGAGGCTAATAATGTGGGTTGAATTCCCGTACCGGCTGGTGTTATTCATCTGCCTTCGAGAACTCACCCCTCGCCTGAGGTATGGTGATCCTCCAGTTAAATCACCATCAGTCAGCTCTCCCCCTCAAAGGGCAGCTATGGTCATCTGGTACTAAGGTGGCTTTACTATTAATTTATTATAAGACGATAACAAACAAAGATGGTTGTTGGAGGTCAACCCAGAACATTGCTGCAACAGTTCCTCAGGTTAGTTTTATTTGTTCCTGGGATGTGGCCGTCACTGGCTGGGCCAGTATTTGTTGCCCATCCCTAATTGTCCTTGAAGTGCGTGGCTTGTTAGGTCATTTCAATGGGGGGGGGAGACAGCTAAGAGTCAACCACATTGCTGTGTGGAACTAGAGTCATATGTATACCAGACCGGGTAAGGGTGGCAACGTTCCTTCCCTGAAGGACATTAGTGAAGTAGTTGGGTTTTTACGACAATCGGCAATGGTTTCATGGATGTCATTGGACTTTTCATTCCAGATTTTTATTAAATTCAAATTTCATCATCTGCCATGGTGGGATTCGAATTCAGGACCCCAGAGCGATACCCTGGGTCATAGATCATAGAACATACAGTGCAGAAGGAGGCCATTCGGCCCATTGAGTCTGCACCGACCTACTTAAGCCCTCACTTCCTCCCTATCCCCGAAACCCAATAACCCCTCCTAACCTTTTTGGTAACTAAGGGCAATTTATCATGGCCAATCCACCTAACCTGCACGTCTTTGGACTGTGGGAGGAAACTGGAGCACCCGGAGGAAACCCACGCAGACATGGGGAGAACGTGCAGACTCCAAATAGACAGTGACCCAAGCCAGGAATCAAAACTGGAACCCTGCTGCTGTGAAACAACAGTGCTAACCACTGTGCTACCATGCTGTCCCTGCAACTCCTGCTGAAATGTCAATAGAGAGCCAGCACACAATCTCGCTGGCTGCCAGGCTGCAGATTATATGCATAGAGCAGCATTAATTGCATAAAGGAGAGGCTTCCATTCCTAGCCTGGGACGATGGTCCAGAAGCACCAAATGGGCGCAGTTGCCCTGGTCAGGGGCTTGATGAGTGGCGTGGGGTCCAGATTCAAGAGCCCACTGGGGAGGGGGAAGACCGTGCAGCTAAAACCATCAAATGTATTGCTTGGCTTGGGCCTCCCTTTGCCATTAATAAACTTTCAGCTGTGGTAGGATGAGGCCTTTAAGTAACCAATTGAGAGTCTCAGCAGATGCAAGGGGAGGGGGGAGGGGGGGGGGAAGCGGGGCTGCCCAATACCTCCCTGACATCAGGTTGGGCATGGCTACATAGGCAGCGGTAAATCCGCTGTTGGATTTTAGGAGCCCCTCCGCCTTCAAACCCACCAACAGGAGAGCATAAAATCCAGCTCATCAATACTGTGGCTTTGAAGATGCTGGGAATTCTTGCCTTTCCAAAGACATTTCCCCATCAAAAAAGGCACAGGTAAAGAGTGTGGTAGAATACTGTGTAATTGGCTGGAAAATTACACACCATCCAGAACAATGAAGTCTGCTTGATTTTCTAAAATTTGTTCTTGGGATGTGTACATCACTGGCAAGATCAGCAATTTGTTGTCCATACCTACTTCCCTATTGACAAGGTGGTGATGAGCCCCCTTGACCTGCTGCAATTCACCTGGTGCAGGTACACACAGTGCCGTGCAGGAGTGGCTTCCAGGAGTTTGACCCAGCGACAGTGAAGGATTTATAGTTCCAAGTCAGGATGTTGTGAGGCTCGGAGGGGAATTTTTTAGGTGGTGGTACTCGAGTGCTGCCCTTCACCGACGAGGTAACAAGAGGTCACGGGTTTGGAAGGTGCTGGTCGCAAAGCCGTGGCGAATTGCTGCAATCTTATTGAAGTAAGGTGGGAGGCGAGTGTGTGGATTAACAGTGGCTACCCTGCAAAGTATATTTTGGGCTGGAACTGTGTTTTTGGGACATTCCAAGGTTGTGAATGGCATTATGCAAATTTGAGCCTTTCTTTCTAATAAAGTACAGCATAGTCTGGCTGGGCTGAATGGCCTGCTGCACTGCTGTCAATGTTGTGTAGAAAGTCCGGAATCAAACAGGGTGAGGCTCTCTGCAGTTGGAAGCCACTTCAAGCCGATACTGCATTTGTAACGTATATCTGACGCCTTTCTGGACTGTATGACTGCTGCTTTTGAAAGAATACACAATACCATCCAGGCATACTCTTTAGCTGCTGATCTGTTGAACAGGAGCAAATACCTCTGCCAGATTTCAGCATACTCAGGTGGTATAGTGGTTTAGCACAGTGGGCTAAACAGCTGGCTTTTAATGCAGAACAAGGCCTGCAGGGCGGTTTCAATTCCCGTACCGGCCTCCCCGAACAGGTGCCGGAATGTGCCGACTGGGGGCTTTTCACAGTAACTGCATTGAAGTCTACTTGTGATAATAAGCGATTGTTATTATTATACATCACGGTAACTGGATTAAACTTAAAGAAACTGAATAGATTCCCCAAATACTACAGGTTTTCGGTCCGTTTCATATTAATAATTCATTATTTACGATGCAAACATTCCTGCATCAGTATGTTTTAAGAATTATAGGAGCTTTGATGAGGAAATACATTTCCAGGTCTCCCTTAATGAAAGGGTTGAGCTGCATAAATGTTGTGTTGGTCACGTAATGAGAAGTGTAACATTGTCTTGACTTGATTCGACAAAACCGAAAGCAAATTGTCTCTGCCCTGGTCACATGCGAATGAAGACAGAAGATTTCCAGTGAGCTACACATGCTGTGTGTTTAAATGGGGAGACACATGCAACTCTAATCAGATGCTGACAAAGGGACTACTCAAGGGCAAATCTTTTGCGCTTTGCAGTTAAATGAACCGTGTCTGCTAACATACCCCCAGAACACATCTTTTAAGGTTATAGCATTATAGAGCTATAATGAGATATTAAATGGCATTGAGAAAAATGATGAGCTCAAGAATAATGCTCCAAAGACAGATTTTTATCTATGATTTTCAGCTCACTGAAATTTTCAGTATAAAATGTTAGAATGTTTGAAGGCTTTCTCTTGAGGCATTTAGCAATTCCTGCTGTTTGTTCTGGTGGTAAAATTAAGTAGTTGCATTTTTTTGCTTGGATCGCTAGTTAAATGGATGTTTTTTTAATCTAATTTTGGTTGCTATTGCTTTCATGCAGTGGGATAAGTGATCAAAACATTATTTTCAATGACGTTGGTTGGTGGCAGGGGCAGACATTGGGAGAATTTGGGATTCTTCTTCAAAAGAGATAGCGGCGGATTTCTATGCGCAACCCGAGCAGTCATCCAGGGCCTTGCTTTAACTTCTTACTTGGAGGCCACGCTACCTCTGGCAATGCAGCACTCCTTGACATTGTAAGAAGTCTTACAACACCAGGTTAAAGTCCAACAGGTTTGTTTCAAACACGAGCTTTCGGAGCACGGCTCCTTCTTCAGGTGAATGAAGAAGGAGCCGTGCTCCGAAAGCTCGTGTTTGAAACAAACCTGTTGGACTTTAACCTGGTGTTGTAAGACTTCTTACTGTGCTCACCCCAGTCCAACGCCGGCATCTCCACATCATGGCTCCTTGACATTGGCATGGAAGTAGCGGTGAAGATTACACATGAAAAATCTTTGGATTGGCTGGTTGAATGGAGAATTATTTTGCTCCTGGGAAATAGCGATGCAAGCAGTGCCAAAAGGACACTTTAAATTACATGTTATTGTTTCAAGTACTGTTCATTGAAAGATCATTATTATAGGTGGCTCATGATGGGCCACTGTTTTGTTTTTCATTTTGGTCAATGAAGTTACGTTTTCTGATGAAGTGTACTTCAAAAAAAAACGTGCAACCAGCAATCCGCTAATTCCATTAGGGTTCCTTGAACTCAAACAGGCAATTTTTTTTTAAGCATGAATGCTTCAGCCCCAAGGCCTTTAATGTGAGATGAACTTGCCTGAAAGAGAGAGTTCACAATCAGAATTAGTGCTGAGAAGGAGGTGTTGAACAGAGATAATCTGAACAGTGACTGAGACCATCAAAGTTTGAGATAACCAGCTTGCTCAATTCATCCCTTGGTAGCTACACAAGCAACTTCAAATGTTTTCCAACATTAAAGACGCTTTATAATTGCATGTTCCTGTTGTTGATGTACATGTATTAGATACTCCGGCTATAGTTTAATTTGGACATCATTCACCTCAGAGTTTCGCCAGGTCACAGGTAGACTATTAAAGAGAGAACCTTTTTAATTACAGAAGGCTCCAATTCAGAGAGGACGAGGGCAACAGCATGATCTACCCAACCATTGACTCTGGGTGCGATCTACGGGCTGTTCATGCTGGTGGGATATTCCGGCGCACTGGTTTCCCAGAGATGAGGGGTGCAGTCACTGGGAAATCCCATTGGCAACGGCAGGGCTGGTAAAACCACCAATGGGACAGCACCGCCAGAAAACACGCAGCGGGCAGCACGGTGGCGTAGTGGTTAGCATTGCTAGCTCACGGCGCCGTGGTCCCAGGTTCGATCCCGTCTCTGGGTCACTGTCCATGTGGAGTTTGCACATTCTCCCTGTGTTTGCCATGGGTTTCGCCCCCACAACACGAAGATGTGCAGGGTAGATGGATTGGCCACCCTAAATTGCCCCTTAATTGGAAAAAATGATTTGGGTACTCTAAATTTATTTTTAAAAAGAAAACACGCGGCGGGTTGGTCGGTAAATCCCACCCTATGTCTCATAAAAGGGATAAAGTCATCCGTGAGACGTGGCCCACCCATAAAAATATCTCTGGTAAATAAATATGAAGCAACATAGAAAGGTTTGTGAAGGAAGATGTCATTTGGCCCTTTTTGCATATGCTGAAATTCAGCTTCCCTCCAAAGTTGATTTTTATCACCACACAGACAGTGACCCAAGCCGGGAATTGAACCTGGGACCCTGGAGCGATGAAGCAACAGTGCTAACCACTGTGCCACCATGCCAGTGCTACCTGTATGGTCTACTCCTGCTCCAGGGCAGCACGGTAGCACAAGTGGATAGCACTGTGGCTTCACAGCGGCGGGGTTCGATTCCCTGCTGGGTCACTGTCTGTGCGGAGTCTGCACGTTCTCCCTGTGTCTGCGTGGGTTTCCTCTGGGTGCTCCGGTTTCCTCCCACAGTCCAAAGACATGCAGGTTAGGTGGGTTGACCATGCTAAATTGCCCTTAGTTACCAAAAAGGTTAGGAGGGGTTATTGGGTTACGGGAATAGGGTGGAAGTGAGGGCTTAAGTGAGTCGGTGCAGACTCGATGGGCCGAATGGCCTCCTTCTGCACTGTATCTTCTATGTTCTATTTCTTTTATTTGTTTGTGAATCATTCCCCCGTCCCTATTTGCCAGTTTCAGGTGTCAGCGTGAGCCATAGCCTGGTGGATTTTCTCCGTTCTCTAACTGTTGATTTCTGGGTCAACATAGGGAACCACAATAATAATAATAATCTTTATTGTCACAAGTAGGCTTGAAGTTACTGCAATTAAGTTACTGTGATAAGCCCCTAGTTGCCACATTCTGGCGCCTGTTCAGGTACACAGAGGGAGAATTCAGAAGGTCCAATTCACTTAACTGCATCTCTTTCAGGACTTGTGGGAAGAAACCGGAGCACCCGGAGGAAAACGGGTTGTCATTACCATGCTGGCTTTGAGGAGCTTTCCTCAAATCCCCCACCACCACCACCACCCCTCACCCCTCTGTAATTTCATTAACTAAGCAAGAGTCAAAAGAGGTTGGGGAAGGAGCAGGTCACCAGAAAGAAAAACAAATTGTGGAAAGGCCAGTAAATCAATAACGGGCAATTGGTTACCGTAAACCAGTTTAATCAGTCAGACATGGCTTATTTTCAATGGTAGGCAGATGTATCATGAAATAACACAGCAGTTTAGTCAGCTAGGGCACACCCTTAAAATTAAACACAAATAGTTCAGGTCTGGGGAGCCTCTGCACTAAAATTGGGGAAACCTCACTTGCAAAGGTATAGGAAGATGTACAATGGGCGGGATTTACAGTAGCACAGTGGTTAGCACAGTGCCAGCGACCCGGGTTTGAATCCCAGCTTGGGTCACTGTGCCGTATTTGTATGTTCTCCTCGTGTCTGTGTGGGTTTCTCCGGGTGCTCCGGTTTCCTCCTGCGGTGTTCTTTGTGTTGCTTATACTTAGGATGGAATTGTAGGGTGCAAACAGATCACAAAAAGCTAAGTCTAATAAACAAAGTTAAATTTATTACACTACTTATTATACAGTTCGAACACAATTCCTAAAGCAAGCAATATTCTGACTAAACTACAATCTACAATATACTAACACTTGTCTCACACGCACTGTCATAAATTGTACTCTGCTCTACACCTTGTCTCTCTAACTGACTCTCCTCCATTACACTCTCCCCAGAAGCCTGAGAGGCATTCCTTTTTATAGGTCTGCTCCCCAGCTCCATCTAGTGGTTGATTATGATATTACATTAACTCTTTATGTACTAGGCATTCTACATAATGTCACACCTCTCACAAGTCCCGAAAGACATGAGGCGGGATTCTACGATCCTGAAGCTAAGTGTTGACGCCGTCGGAGAATCGGCGGACCGGCATCAAAGTGGTGTCCCGTGATTCCCCCCCCTCCCCCCCCCCCCCCCCCGATTCTCCGACCCAGCGTTGGTTTGGAGAATCCCGCTCATGCTTGTTCGGTGAATTGGACATTGTGAATTCTCTCCCTGTGTACCCGGACAGAAGCCGGATGTGGCGACTCGGGGCTTTTCACAGTCACTTCATCGCAGTGTTAATGTAATTAGGGTTAGGGTTAGGGTTAGCTGGGGGAAAGGCAATTATGATGCTATTCGGCAAGATTTAGGATGTATAGGATGGGGAAGGAAACTGCAGGGGATGGGTACAATCGAAATGTGGAGCTTTTTCAAGGAACAGCTACTGCGTGTCCTTGATAAGTATGTACCTGTCAGGCAGGGAGGAAGTTGTCGAGCAAGGGAACCGTGGTTTACTAAGGAAGTTGAAGCACTTGTCAAGAGGAAGAAGAAGGCTTATGTTAGGATGAGACATGAAGGCTCAGTTAGGGCACTTGAGAGTTACAAGTTAGCCAGGAAGGACCTAAAGGGAGAGTTAAGAAGAGCGAGGAGAGGGCACGAAAAGTCGTTGACGGATAGGATCAAGAAAAACCCTAAGGCTTTCTATAGGTATATCAGGAACAAAAGAATGACTAGAGTAAGATTAGGGCCAATCAAGGATAGTAGTGGAAAGTTGTGTGTGGAATCAGAGGAGATAGGGGAAGCGTTAAATGGATATTTTTCATCAGTGTTTACACTGGAGAAAGACAATGTTGTCTAGGAGAATACTCAGGTACAGTCGACCAGGCTAGATGGGATTGAGGTTCACAAGGAGGAGGTGTTAGCAATTTTGGAAAGTGTAAAAATAGATAAGTCCCCTGGGCCAGATGGGATTTATCCTAGGATTCTCTGGAAAGCCAGGGAGGAGATTGCAGAGCCTTTGTCCTTGATCTTTATGTCGTCTTTGTCAACAGGAATAGTGCCGGAAGACTGGAGGATAGCAAATGTTGTCCCCTTGTTCAAGAAGGGGAGTAGAGACAACCCTGGTAATTATAGACCTGTGAGCCTTACTTCGGTTGTGGGTAAAATGTTGGAAAAGGTTATAAGAGATAGGGTTTATAATCATCTTGAAAAGAACAAGTTGATTAGCGATAGTCAACACGGTTTTGTGAAGGGTAGGTCATGCCTCACAAACCTTATTGAGTTTTTTGAGAAGGTGACCAAACAGGTGGATGAGGGTAAAGCAGTTGATGTGGTGTATATGGATTTCAGTAAGGCGTTTGATAAGGTTCCCCATGGTAGGCTGTTGCAGAAACTACGGAAGTATGGGATTGAAGGTGATTTAGTGGTTTGGATCAGTAATTGGCTAGCTGAAAGAAGACAGAGGGTGGTGGTTGATGGCAAATGTTCATCCTGGAGTTCAGTTACTAGTGGTGTACTGCAAGGATTTGTTTTGGGGCCACTGCTGTTTGTCATTTTTATAAATGACCTGGAAGAGGGTGTAGAAGGATGGGTTAGTAAATTTACAGATGACACGAAGGTCGGTGGAGTTATGGATAGTGCTGAAGGATGTTATAGGTTACAGAGGGACATAGATAAGCTGCAGAGCTGGGCTGAGAGGTGGCAGATGGAGTTTAATGCGGAAAAGTGTGAGGTGGTTCACTTTGGAAGGAGTAACAGGAATGCAGAGTACTGGGCTAATGGCAAGATTCTTGTTAGTGTAGATGAACAGAGAGATCTCGGCATCCAGGTACATAAATCCCTGAAAGTTGCCACCCAGGTTAATAGGGCTGTTAAGAAGGCATATGGTGTGCCAGCCTTTATCAGTAGGGGGATTGAGTTTCGGAGCCACGAGGTCATGCTGCAGCTGTACAAAACTCTGGTGCGGCCGTACCTGGAGCACTGTGTGCAGTTCTGGTCACCACATTATAGGAAGGATGTGGAAGCTTTGGAAAGGGTTCAGAGGAGATTTACTAGGATGTTGCCTGGTATGGAGGGAAGGTCTTACGAGGAAAGGCTCGGGGACTTGAGGTTGTTTTCGTTAGAGAGGAGAAGGCTGAGAGGTGACTTAATAGAGACATATAAGATAGTCAGGGGGTTAGATAGGGTGGACAGTGAGAGTCTTTTTCCTTGGATGGTGATGACCAGCACGAGGGGACATAGCTTTAAATTGAGGGGTGATAGATATAGGACAGATATCAGAGGCAGTTTCTTTACTCAGAGAGTAGTAGGGGTGTGGAACGCCCTGCCTGCAACAGTAGTAGACTCACCAAATTTAAGGGCATTTAAGTGGTCACTGGATAGACATATGGATGAAAATGGAATAGTGTAGGTCAGATAGGCTTCAGATGGTTTCACAGGTCGGCGCAACATCGAGGGCCGAAGGGCCCGTACTGCACTGTAATGTTCTATGTTCTAAGCCTACTTGTGACACTAATAAAGATTATCAACCAACCCGCTGCATGGCTTTTAGCGGGGGAGGGGGCCCGCCAGTGGGATTTACTGACCCCACTGTTGTCAACGGGATTTCCCGGTGACTGCACCTCGTGTGGGACTGGAATATGCTGCTGTCGTGAATAGCGATAGATCGCGCCCAGGGCAGCATGCTTACATAATTTCATTTTGATTTAGATGGCAGAAGAATTTTTGCAATATGTCTTGCAATGTGCTGTGGTGTATCAGTGTCACTAATGTGCTGATGCCACAATTGAGGCAGCACGATTTGCCAAAAGAACCATTTTTAAAAAAAGGTAATTTAACTTAATCTGAATTTAAGTTACAGTCAATTTAGTCATTGTAACGTAATTAAATCTGTGTTATCTTAATCTATAATTAACCTTGAAACAATTTGGTAAATAATCAGAACTAGATTGCTTTTCAAAACAAGGTTTCTTTGTACAGGATTTTATTTATTGGGTTGTATATAATGGGTTGCATTTACTGGTCCCCCAGCCGTGTCTTTCACGGCCATGCACCATTCACTGGCAGCGGGATTCTCTATTCCTGCCATTTGTTAATAGGATTTCCCATTGAATTGACCCAAGGCCGCCAGGGGTGTTCTGCCGAGGGGAACAGGGGGCGTGATTCTCTGATCCTGAGGCTGTGTTGACGCCTACAGGGGGCCAGCACAGCACTGGAGCGATCCCGGCGTCAACTGGGCGCTGTGGGGTCCGTGCATGCGCAGTGGCTCCCTTCTCCGTGCCGGCCCCGGCGCAACATGGCATAGGGGTACAGGGGCCGGCGCAGAAGAAAGGAGGGCCCCAGCCTGAGAGGCCGCCCCACCGATCAGTGGGCCCCGATCGCGGTCCAGGCCACAGTGGAGGCCCCCCCTGATGTCGGACCACCTCTCTCCCCGCCACAGGCCGCCTGCGGACCTTTCAACTCTGAGGTCCCTCCGGATAATGCCACGGCGCCGGAGGGACTCGGGATTTTTGTTACGGCCACTCGGCCCATCCCGGGCTGAGAATTGCCCGGGGGGGGGGGGGGGTGGGGGTAGAGTGGCCCCAGACCGGCGCTGCGGCGACCAAGCTGGCGCCAATGCCACCTGCGGAGAATAGCGTCCCAACGTCCGGGCAGCGTGGCGCAATTCACGTCGGTCGCGGCAAATCTCCGGTCCGGCCCTGGGCTGAGAGAATCCCGCCCAGGGAATCGCAATGCTGGAGAATTCTGGTCAAGGTGATTTAAAACTTAATTCAGATACATATTGTCTCTGGAGACAAGAGCAACAAAGGCCAGAAGCCCTCCAGGGGTTTGCACCGCACCATCACCTGCTACTGACATGGCCCACGTGGTGTGCCAGCTAATAACAACAATGATAATCTTCATTAGTGTCACAAGTAGGCTTACATTTACACTGCAATGAAGTTACTGTGAAAATCCCCGAGTCGCCACATTCCGGAGCCTGTTTGGGAACACTGAGGGAGAATTCAGAACGATTATTTCACCTAACAGGTTGGGACTTGTGGGAGGAAACCAGAGCATCCGGAGGAAACTCACGCAGACACGGAGAGAACGTGCAGACTCCACACAGCCAGTGACCCAAGCCAGGAATCGAACCTGGCATCCTGGCGCTGTGAAGCAACAGAGCTAACCACTGTGCTACCATGCCGCTCATGTAAATCTCTTGAGAACGGCACCCGAGTCCAGGGCATATCCTGTGTGTACCTGAAGCAACAGAGCTAACCATGATATCATGCAGCCATCTGACCTGATGTGATACCAATTTTCCAGATCTAGCCCACATTCACAATTCACTCACTAAGCATTCAGCTGGAGGAGAGGGCCACCATTGTTGTTGTTGTTGGTTAAAGGGGGGAAATTGCCCCATTCCATTTGCTGGTAAAGTGATTTTGAACAACGTCTGCTTTTGACCAGTTTCTGGAAGCACCGCGAGGTGTTTTTGGAAATACTGTGATGGGTTGCTGCGCCACTGCAGGGAGGGAGCGTTGCTGCACCCCCGCAGGGAGGGAGCGTTGCTGCGTCCTCGCAGGGAGGGAGCGTTGCTGTGCCCCCTCAGGGAGGGAGCGTTGCTGCATCCTCGCAGGGAGGGAGCGTTGCTGTGCCCCCACAGGGAGGGAGCATTGCTGCGCCACTGTAGGGAGGGAGCGTTGCTGCGTCCTCGCAGGGAGGGAGCGTTGCTGTGCCCCCTCAGGGAGGGAGCGTCACTGCGTCCCCGCAGGGAGGGAGCATTGCTGCACCCCCACAGGGAGGGAGCGTTGCTGTGCCCCCTCAGGGAGGGAGCGTCACTGCGTCCCCGCAGGGAGGGAGCATTGCTGCACCCCCACAGGGAGGGAGCGTTGCTGCGCCCCTGCAGGGAGGGAGCGTTGCTGCACCCACGCAGGGATGGAGCCTTGTTGCGCCCTCACAGGGAGGGAGCGTTGCTGCACCCTCACAGGGAGGGAGCGTTGCTGCACCCCCGCAGGGAGGGAGCGTTGCTGCGCCCCCAGAGGGAGGGAGCATTGCTGCCCCCTCGCAGGGAGGGAGCGTTGCTGCGCCCCTGCAGGGAGGGAGCTTTGCTGCGCCCCCAGAGGGAGGGAGCGTTGCTGCACCCCCGCAGGGAAGGAGCGTTGCTGCACCCTCGCAGGGAGGGAGCGTTGCTGCACTCTCGCAGGGAGGGAGCGTTGCTGCACCCCCGCAGGGAGGGAGCGTTGCTGCACCCTCGCAGGGAGGGAGCGTTGCTGCGCCCCTGCAGGGAGGGAGCGTTGCTGCCGCCTCGCAGGGAGGGAGCGTTGCTGCACCCCCACAGGGAGGGAGCGTTGCTGCGCCCTCACAGGGAGGGAGCGTTGCTGCCACCTCGCAGGGAGGGAGCGTTGCTGCGTCCCTGTAGGGAGGGAGTGTTACTGCACCCCCGCAGGGAGGGACGTTGCTGTGCTCCCGCAGGGAGAGACCATTGCTGCACCCCCGCAGGGAGGGAGCATTTCTGCGGCCCTGCAGGGAGGGAGCGTTGCTGCACCCTCACAGGGAGTGAGCGTTGCTGCGCCCCCACAGGGAGGGAGCGTTGCTGCGCCCTTGCAGGGAGGGAGCGTTGCTGCGCCCTCGTAGGGAGGGAGCATTGCTGTGCTGTCGCAGGGAGGGAGCATTGCTGCACCCCCACAGAGAGGGAGCATTGCTGCGCCCCCACAGGGAGGGAGCGTTGCTGCGCCCCCACAGGGAGGGAGCATTGCTGTGCTGTCGCAGGGAGGGAGCATTGCTGCACCCCCACAGAGAGGGAGCATTGCTGCGCCCCCACAGGGAGGGAGCGTTGCTGCCGCCTCGCAGGGAGGGAGCGTTGCTGCACCCCCACAGGGAGGGAGCGTTGCTGCGCCCTCACAGGGAGGGAGCGTTGCTGCCGCCTCGCAGGGAGGGAGCGTTGCTGCACCCTCACAGGGAGGGAGCATTGCTGCGCCCCCACAGGGAGGGAGCATTGCTGCGCCCTCGCAGGGAGGGAGCGTTGCTGCGCCCTCGCAGGGAGGGAGCATTGCTGTGCTGTCGCAGGGAGGGAGCATTGCTGCGCCCCCACAGGGAGGGAGCGTTGCTGCACCCTCACAGGGAGGGAGCGTTGCTGCGCCCTCGCAGGGAGGGAGCATTGCTGTGCTGTCGCAGGGAGGGAGCATTGCTGCACCCCCACAGAGAGGGAGCATTGCTGCGCCCCCACAGGGAGGGAGCGTTGCTGCACCCTCACAGGGAGGGAGCGTTGCTGCACCCCCGCAGGGAGGGAGCGTTGCTGCGCCCTTGCAGGGAGGGAGCGTTGCTGCGTCCTCGCACAGAGGGAGCATTGCTGCACCCCCACAGTGAGGGAGCATTGCTGCGCCCCCACAGGGAGGGAGCGTTGCTGCACCCTCACAGGGAGGGAGCGTTGCTGCACCCCCGCAGGGAGGGAGCGTTGCTGCGCCCTTGCAGGGAGGGAGCGTTGCTGCGCCACTGCAGGGAGGGAGCATTGCTGCGCCCTCGCAGGGAGGGAGCATTGCTGCACCCCCACAGGGAGGGAGCGTTGCTGCGCCCCTGCAGGGAGGGAGCGTTGATGCACCCACGCAGGGAGGGAGCATTGCTGTGCTATCGCAGGGAGGGAGCATTGCTGCGTCCCCGCAGGGAGGGAGCGTTGCTGCACCCCCGCAGGGAGGGAGCGTTGCTGCACCCCCGCAGGGAGGGAGCGTTGCTGCGCCACTGCAGGGAGGGAGCATTGCTGCGCCCTCGCAGGGAGGGAGCATTGCTGCACCCCCACAGGGAGGGAGCGTTGCTGCGCCCCTGCAGGGAGGGAGCGTTGCTGCACCCACGCAGGGAGGGAGCATTGCTGTGCTGTCGCAGAGAGGGAGCGTTGCTGCGCCCCCACAGGGAGGGAGCATTGCTGCGCCCCCACAGGGAGGGAGCGTTGCTGCACCCTCACGGGGAGGGAGCGTTGCTGCACCCCCGCAGGGAGGGAGCATTGCTGCGCCCCCACAGTGAGTGAGCCTTGCTGCGCTCTCGCAGGGAGGGAGCATTGCTGTGCTGTCGCAGGGAGGGAGCATTGCTGCACCCCCACAGAGAGGGAGCATTGCTGCGCCCCCACAGTGAGTGAGCCTTGCTGCGCTCTCGCAGGGAGGGAGCATTGCTGTGCTGTCGCAGGGAGGGAGCCTTGCTGCGCTCTCGCAGGGAGGGAGCGTTGCTGTGCTGTCGCAGGGAGGGAGCATTGCTGCGCTCTCACAGGGAGGGAGCATTGCTGCACCCCCACAGTGAGTGAGCCTTGCTGCGCTCTCGCAGGGAGGGAGCCTTGCTGCGCTCTCGCAGGGAGGGAGCCTTGCTGCGCTCTCACAGGGAGGGAGCGTTGCTGCGCTCTCACAGGGAGGGAGCGTTGCTGCGCTCTCACAGGGAGGGAGCGTTGCTGCGCCCCTGCAGGGAGGGAGCGTTGCTGCACCCTCACAGGGAGGGAGCGTTGCTGTGCCACTGCAGGGAGGGAGCGTTGCTGCACCCTCACAGGGAGGGAGCGTTGCTGCGCTCTCGCAGGGAGGGAGCGTTGCTGCGCCCTCGCAGGGAGGGAGCATTGCTGCACCCTCACAGGGAGGGAGCGTTGCTGCGCTCTCGCAGGGAGGGAGCGTTGCTGCGCCCTCGCAGGGAGGGAGCCTTGCTGCGCTCTCACAGGGAGGGAGCATTGCTGCACCCCCACAGAGAGGGAGCATTGCTGCGCCCCCACAGGGAGGGAGCGTTGCTGCGCCCCCACAGGGAGGGAGCATTGCTGTGCTGTCGCAGGGAGGGAGCATTGCTGCACCCCCACAGAGAGGGAGCATTGCTGCGCCCCCACAGGGAGGGAGCGTTGCTGCCGCCTCGCAGGGAGGGAGCGTTGCTGCACCCCCACAGGGAGGGAGCGTTGCTGCGCCCTCACAGGGAGGGAGCGTTGCTGCCGCCTCGCAGGGAGGGAGCGTTGCTGCACCCTCACAGGGAGGGAGCGTTGCTGCGCCCCCACAGGGAGGGAGCATTGCTGCGCCCTTGCAGGGAGGGAGCGTTGCTGCGCCCTCGCAGGGAGGGAGCATTGCTGTGCTGTCGCAGGGAGGGAGCATTGCTGTGCCCCCACAGGGAGGGAGCGTTGCTGCACCCTCACAGGGAGGGAGCGTTGCTGCGCCCTCGCAGGGAGGGAGCATTGCTGTGCTGTCGCAGGGAGGGAGCATTGCTGCACCCCCACAGAGAGGGAGCATTGCTGCGCCCCCACAGGGGGGGAGCGTTGCTGCACCCTCACAGGGAGGGAGCGTTGCTGCACCCCCGCAGGGAGGGAGCGTTGCTGCGCCCTTGCAGGGAGGGAGCGTTGCTGCGTCCTCGCAGGGAGGGAGCATTGCTGCACCCCCACAGAGAGGGAGCATTGCTGCGCCCCCACAGGGAGGGAGCGTTGCTGCACCCTCACAGGGAGGGAGCGTTGCTGCACCCCCGCAGGGAGGGAGCGTTGCTGCGCCCTTGCAGGGAGGGAGCGTTGCTGCGCCACTGCAGGGAGGGAGCATTGCTGCGCCCTCGCAGGGAGGGAGCATTGCTGCACCCCCACAGGGAGGGAGCGTTGCTGCGCCCCTGCAGGGAGGGAGCGTTGCTGCACCCACGCAGGGAGGGAGCATTGCTGTGCTATCGCAGGGAGGGAGCATTGCTGCGTCCCCGCAGAGAGGGAGCGTTGCTGCACCCCCGCAGGGAGGGAGCGTTGCTGCACCCCCGCAGGGAGGGAGCGTTGCTGCGCCACTGCAGGGAGGGAGAATTGCTGCGCCCTCGCAGGGAGGGAGCATTGCTGCACCCCCACAGGGAGGGAGCGTTGCTGCGCCCCTGCAGGGAGGGAGCGTTGCTGCACCCTCGCAGGGAGGGAGCATTGCTGTGCTGTCGCAGGGAGGGAGCATTGCTGCGTCCCCGCAGGGAGGGAGCGTTGCTGCACCCCCGCAGGGAGGGAGCGTTGCTGCACCCCCGCAGGGAGGAAGCGTTGCTGCACCCCCGCAGGGAGGGAGCGTTGCTGCGCCCCCACAGGGAGGGAGCGTTGCTGCACCCTCACGGGGAGGGAGCGTTGCTGCACCCCCGCAGGGAGGGAGCATTGCTGCGCCCCCACAGTGAGTGAGCATTGCTGCGCTCTCGCAGGGAGGGAGCATTGCTGTGCTGTCGCAGGGAGGGAGCATTGCTGCACCCCCACAGAGAGGGAGCATTGCTGCGCCCCCACAGTGAGTGAGCCTTGCTGCGCTCTCGCAGGGAGGGAGCATTGCTGTGCTGTCGCAGGGAGGTAGCCTTGCTGCGCTCTCGCAGGGAGGGAGCGTTGCTGTTCTGTCGCAGGGAGGGAGCATTGCTGCGCTCTCACAGGGAGGGAGCATTGCTGCACCCCCACAGTGAGTGAGCCTTGCTGCGCTCTCGCAGGGAGGGAGCGTTGCTGCGCCCTCGCAGGGAGGGAGCCTTGCTGCGCTCTCACAGGGAGGGAGTGTTGCTGCGCTCTCACAGGGAGGGAGCGTTGCTGCGCTCTCACAGGGAGGGAGCGTTGCTGCGCCACTGCAGGGAGGGAGCGTTGCTGCACCCTCACAGGGAGGGAGCGTTGCTGTGCCACTGCAGGGAGGGAGCGTTGCTGCACCCTCACAGGGAGGGAGCGTTGCTGTGCCACTGCAGGGAGGGAGCGTTGCTGCACCCTCACAGGGAGGGAGCGTTGCTGCGCCCTTGCAGGGAGGGAGCATTTCTGCGGCCCTGCAGGGAGGGAGCGTTGCTGCGCCCTTGCAGGGAGGGAGCGTTGCTGCGCCCTCACAGGGAGGGAGCGTTGCTGCGCCCTTGCAGGGAGGGAGCATTTCTGCGGCCCTGCAGGGAGGGAGCCTTGCTGGGCTCTCGCAGGGAGGGAGCATTGCTGCACCCTCAGAGGGAGGGAGCATTGCTGCACCCTCACAGGGAGGGAGCGTTGCTGCGCTCTCGCAGGGAGGGAGCGTTGCTGCGCCCTCGCAGGGAGGGAGCCTTGCTGCGCTCTCGCAGGGAGGGAGCATTGCTGCACCCTCACAGGGAGGGAGCATTGCTGCACCCTCACAGGGAGGGAGCGTTGCTGCGCTCTCGCAGGGAGGGAGCGTTGCTGCACCCCCGCAGGGAGGGAGCGTTGCTGCGTCCTCGCAGGGAGGGAGCGTTGCTGTGCCCCCTCAGGGAGGGAGCGTTGCTGCATCCTCGCAGGGAGGGAGCGTTGCTGTGCCCCCACAGGGAGGGAGCATTGCTGCGCCACTGCAGGGAGGGAGCATCGCTGCACCCCCGCAGGGAGGGAGCGTTGCTGCGTCCTCGCAGGGAGGGAGCGTTGCTGTGCCCCCTCAGGGAGGGAGCGTCACTGCGTCCCCGCAGGGAGGGAGCATTGCTGCACCCCCACAGGGAGGGAGCGTTGCTGTGCCCCCTCAGGGAGGGAGCGTCACTGCATCCCCGCAGGGAGGGAGCATTGCTGCACCCCCAAAGGGAGGGAGCGTTGCTGCGCCCCTGCAGGGAGGGAGCGTTGCTGCACCCACGCAGGGATGGAGCCTTGTTGCGCCCTCACAGGGAGGGAGCGTTGCTGCGCCCTCACAGGGAGGGAGCGTTGCTGCACCCCCGCAGGGAGGGAGCGTTGCTGCGCCCCCAGAGGGAGGGAGCATTGCTGCCCCCTCGCAGGGAGGGAGCGTTGCTGCGCCCCTGCAGGGAGGGAGCTTTGCTGCGCCCCCAGAGGGAGGGAGCGTTGCTGCACCCCCGCAGGGAAGGAGCGTTGCTGCACCCTCGCAGGGAGGGAGCGTTGCTGCACTCTCGCAGGGAGGGAGCGTTGCTGCACCCCTGCAGGAAGGGAGCGTTGCTGCACCCTCGCAGGGAGGGAGCGTTGCTGCGCCCCTGCAGGGAGGGAGCGTTGCTGCCGCCTCGCAGGGAGGGAGCGTTGCTGCACCCCCACAGGGAGGGAGCGTTGCTGCGCCCTCACAGGGAGGGAGCGTTGCTGCCACCTCGCAGGGAGGGAGCGTTGCTGCGTCCCTGTAGGGAGGGAGTGTTACTGCACCCCCGCAGGGAGGGACGTTGCTGTGCTCCCGCAGGGAGAGACCATTGCTGCACCCCCGCAGGGAGGGAGCATTTCTGCGGCCCTGCAGGGAGGGAGCGTTGCTGCACCCTCACAGGGAGTGAGCGTTGCTGCGCCCCCACAGGGAGGGAGCGTTGCTGCGCCCTTGCAGGGAGGGAGCGTTGCTGCGCCCTCGTAGGGAGGGAGCATTGCTGTGCTGTCGCAGGGAGGGAGCATTGCTGCACCCCCACAGAGAGGGAGCATTGCTGCGCCCCCACAGGGAGGGAGCGTTGCTGCGCCCCCACAGGGAGGGAGCATTGCTGTGCTGTCGCAGGGAGGGAGCATTGCTGCACCCCCACAGGGAGGGAGCATTGCTGCGCCCCCACAGGGAGGGAGCGTTGCTGCCGCCTCGCAGGGAGGGAGCGTTGCTGCACCCCCACAGGGAGGGAGCGTTGCTGCGCCCTCACAGGGAGGGAGCGTTGCTGCCGCCTCGCAGGGAGGGAGCGTTGCTGCACCCTCACAGGGAGGGAGCGTTGCTGCGCCCCCACAGGGAGGGAGCATTGCTGCGCCCTTGCAGGGAGGGAGCGTTGCTGCGCCCTCGCAGGGAGGGAGCATTGCTGTGCTGTCGCAGGGAGGGAGCATTGCTGCGCCCCCACAGGGAGGGAGCGTTGCTGCACCCTCACAGGGAGGGAGCGTTGCTGCGCCCTCGCAGGGAGGGAGCATTGCTGTGCTGTCGCAGGGAGGGAGCATTGCTGCACCCCCACAGAGAGGGAGCATTGCTGCGCCCCCACAGGGAGGGAGCGTTGCTGCACCCTCACAGGGAGGGAGCGTTGCTGCACCCCCGCAGGGAGGGAGCGTTGCTGCGCCCTTGCAGGGAGGGAGCGTTGCTGCGTCCTCGCACGGAGGGAGCATTGCTGCACCCCCACAGTGAGGGAGCATTGCTGCGCCCCCACAGGGAGGGAGCGTTGCTGCACCCTCACAGGGAGGGAGCGTTGCTGCACCCCCGCAGGGAGGGAGCGTTGCTGCGCCCTTGCAGGGAGGGAGCGTTGCTGCGCCACTGCAGGGAGGGAGCATTGCTGCGCCCTCGCAGGGAGGGAGCATTGCTGCACCCCCACAGGGAGGGAGCGTTGCTGCGCCCCTGCAGGGAGGGAGCGTTGGTGCACCCACGCAGGGAGGGAGCATTGCTGTGCCATCGCAGGGAGGGAGCATTGCTGCGTCCCCGCAGGGAGGGAGCGTTGCTGCACCCCCGCAGGGAGGGAGCGTTGCTGCACCCCCGCAGGGAGGGAGCGTTGCTGCGCCACTGCAGGGAGGGAGCATTGCTGCGCCCTCGCAGGGAGGGAGCATTGCTGCACCCCCACAGGGAGGGAGCGTTGCTGCGCCCCTGCAGGGAGGGAGCGTTGCTGCACCCACGCAGGGAGGGAGCATTGCTGTGCTGTCGCAGAGAGGGAGCGTTGCTGCGCCCCCACAGGGAGGGAGCATTGCTGCGCCCCCACAGGGAGGGAGCGTTGCTGCACCCTCACGGGGAGGGAGCGTTGCTGCACCCCCGCAGGGAGGGAGCATTGCTGCGCCCCCACAGTGAGTGAGCCTTGCTGCGCTCTCGCAGGGAGGGAGCATTGCTGTGCTGTCGCAGGGAGGGAGCATTGCTGCACCCCCACAGAGAGGGAGCATTGCTGCGCCCCCACAGTGAGTGAGCCTTGCTGCGCTCTCGCAGGGAGGGAGCATTGCTGTGCTGTCGCAGGGAGGGAGCCTTGCTGCGCTCTCGCAGGGAGGGAGCGTTGCTGTGCTGTCGCAGGGAGGGAGCGTTGCTGCGCTCTCACAGGGAGGGAGCATTGCTGCACCCCCACAGTGAGTGAGCCTTGCTGCGCTCTCGCAGGGAGGGAGCCTTGCTGCGCTCTCGCAGGGAGGGAGCCTTGCTGCGCTCTCACAGGGAGGGAGCGTTGCTGCGCTCTCACAGGGAGGGAGCGTTGCTGCGCTCTCACAGGGAGGGAGCGTTGCTGCGCCACTGCAGGGAGGGAGCGTTGCTGCACCCTCACAGGGAGGGAGCGTTGCTGTGCCACTGCAGGGAGGGAGCGTTGCTGCACCCTCACAGGGAGGGAGCGTTGCTGTGCCACTGCAGGGAGGGAGCGTTGCTGCACCCTCACAGGGAGGGAGCGTTGCTGCGCCCTTGCAGGGAGGGAGCATTTCTGCGGCCCTGCAGGGAGGGAGCGTTGCTGCGCCCTTGCAGGGAGGGAGCGTTGCTGCGCCCTCACAGGGAGGGAGCGTTGCTGCGCCCTTGCAGGGAGGGAGCATTTCTGCGGCCCTGCAGGGAGGGAGCCTTGCTGCGCTCTCGCAGGGAGGGAGCATTGCTGCATCCTCACAGGGAGGGAGCATTGCTGCACCCTCACAGGGAGGGAGCGTTGCTGCGCTCTCGCAGGGAGGGAGCGTTGCTGCGCCCTCGCAGGGAGGGAGCCTTGCTGCGCTCTCACAGGGAGGGAGCATTGCTGCACCCCCACAGAGAGGGAGCATTGCTGCGCCCCCACAGGGAGGGAGCGTTGCTGCGCCCCCACAGGGAGGGAGCATTGCTGCACCCCCACAGAGAGGGAGCATTGCTGCGCCCCCACAGGGAGGGAGCGTTGCTGCCGCCTCGCAGGGAGGGAGCGTTGCTGCACCCCCACAGGGAGGGAGCGTTGCTGCGCCCTCACAGGGAGGGAGCGTTGCTGCCGCCTCGCAGGGAGGGAGCGTTGCTGCACCCTCACAGGGAGGGAGCGTTGCTGCGCCCTCACAGGGAGGGAGCATTGCTGCGCCCTTGCAGGGAGGGAGCGTTGCTGCGCCCTCGCAGGGAGGGAGCATTGCTGCGCTCTCGCAGGGAGGGAGCATTGCTGCGCCCCCACAGGGAGGGAGCGTTGCTGCACCCTCACAGGGAGGGAGCGTTGCTGCGCCCTCGCAGGGAGGGAGCATTGCTGTGCTGTCGCAGGGAGGGAGCATTGCTGCACCCCCACAGAGAGGGAGCATTGCTGCGCCCCCACAGGGAGGGAGCGTTGCTGCACCCTCACAGGGAGGGAGCGTTGCTGCACCCCCGCAGGGAGGGAGCGTTGCTGCACCCTTGCAGGGAGGGAGCGTTGCTGCGTCCTCGCACGGAGGGAGCATTGCTGCACCCCCACAGTGAGGGAGCATTGCTGCGCCCCCACAGGGAGGGAGCGTTGCCGCACCCTCACAGGGAGGGAGCGTTGCTGCACCCCCGCAGGGAGGGAGCGTTGCTGCGCCCTTGCAGGGAGGGAGCGTTGCTGCGCCACTGCAGGGAGGGAGCATTGCTGCGCCCTCGCAGGGAGGGAGCATTGCTGCACCCCCACAGGGAGGGAGCGTTGCTGCGCCCCTGCAGGGAGGGAGCGTTGCTGCACCCACGCAGGGAGGGAGCATTGCTGTGCTATCGCAGGGAGGGAGCATTGCTGCGTCCCCGCAGAGAGGGAGCGTTGCTGCACCCCCGCAGGGAGGGAGCGTTGCTGCACCCCCGCAGGGAGGGAGCGTTGCTGCGCCACTGCAGGGAGGGAGAATTGCTGCGCCCTCGCAGGGAGGGAGCATTGCTGCACCCCCACAGGGAGGGAGCGTTGCTGCGCCCCTGCAGGGAGGGAGCGTTGCTGCACCCACGCAGGGAGGGAGCATTGCTGTGCTGTCGCAGGGAGGGAGCATTGCTGCGTCCCCGCAGGGAGGGAGCGTTGCTGCACCCCCGCAGGGAGGGAGCGTTGCTGCACCCCCGCAGGGAGGGAGCGTTGCTGCACCCCCGCAGGGAGGGAGCGTTGCTGCGCCCCCACAGGGAGGGAGCGTTGCTGCACCCTCACGGGGAGGGAGCGTTGCTGCACCCCCGCAGGGAGGGAGCATTGCTGCGCCCCCACAGTGAGTGAGCCTTGCTGCGCTCTCGCAGGGAGGGAGCATTGCTGTGCTGTCGCAGGGAGGGAGCATTGCTGCACCCTCACAGAGAGGGAGCATTGCTGCGCCCCCACAGTGAGTGAGCCTTGCTGCGCTCTCGCAGGGAGGGAGCATTGCTGTGCTGTCGCAGGGAGGTAGCCTTGCTGCGCTCTCGCAGGGAGGGAGCGTTGCTGTGCTGTCGCAGGGAGGGAGCATTGCTGCGCTCTCACAGGGAGGGAGCATTGCTGCACCCCCACAGTGAGTGAGCCTTGCTGCGCTCTCGCAGGGAGGGAGCCTTGCTGCGCTCTCGCAGGGAGGGAGCCTTGCTGCGCTCTCACAGGGAGGGAGCGTTGCTGCGCCACTGCAGGGAGGGAGCGTTGCTGCACCCTCACAGGGAGGGAGCGTTGCTGCGCCACTGCAGGGAGGGAGCGTTGCTGCACCCTCACAGGGAGGGAGCGTTGCTGTGCCACTGCAGGGAGGGAGCGTTGCTGCACCCTCACAGGGAGGGAGCGTTGCTGCGCCCTTGCAGGGAGGGAGCATTTCTGCGGCCCTGCAGGGAGGGAGCGTTGCTGCGCCCTTGCAGGGAGGGAGCGTTGCTGCGCCCTCACAGGGAGGGAGCGTTGCTGCGCCCTTGCAGGGAGGGAGCATTTCTGCGGCCCTGCAGGGAGGGAGCCTTGCTGCGCTCTCGCAGGGAGGGAGCATTGCTGCACCCTCACAGGGAGGGAGCATTGCTGCACCCTCACAGGGAGGGAGCGTTGCTGCGCTCTCGCAGGGAGGGAGCGTTGCTGCGCCCTCGCAGGGAGGGAGCCTTGCTGCGCTCTCGCAGGGAGGGAGCGTTGCTGCACCCCCACAGTGAGTGAGCCTTGCTGCGCTCTCGCAGGGAGGGAGCGTTGCTGCGTCCATGCAGGGAGGGAGCGTTGCTGCGCCCTCGCAGGGAGGGAGCCTTGCTGCGCCCCCACAGTGAGTGAGCCTTGCTGCGCCCTTGCAGGGAGGGAGCGTTGCTGCGCCCTCGCAGGGAGGGAGCCTTGCTGCGCCCCCACAGTGAGTGAGCCTTGCTGCGCCCTTGCAGGGAGGGAGCGTTGCTGCGCCCTCGCAGGGAGGGAGCCTTGCTGCGCCCCCACAGTGAGTGAGCCTTGCTGCGCCCTTGCAGGGAGGGAGCCTTGCTGCGCCCCACAGTGAGTGAGCCTTGCTGCGCTCTCGCAGGGAGGGAGCGTTGCTGCGCTCTCACAGGGAGGGAGCGTTGCTGCGGCCCTTAAGGTTCACGGAGAAGAATGAAGATCCCGCCATTGGGAGCACTTTTTAACCAAAGAGGATGCAGTGAGTGCTGTGTAAATACAGGATGTTGCTGTAATGCTAAGCGTAGATGCTACCTTTTTATATGCCCTATCTGTAACTAACTTGGTACAGTGGGTGGTTGTGGGGAAGGCGGAGTTTAGGCGAGCATAGAGGGGCTGAGAGCAATAGAATTGCAGGAAATTTGTGGCCATTCATTTTTCCCTGTGGATCTGGGGAAATCACCTGCTTCTCCGTGGTGTCACAGCAGCATATGTAGCCATTGTCCCAGATGACACTGGCAGGCTGTGTTACTCCCAACGTGAACTCATCCTTTGAACAGCAAAATAGGGCAAAGCCCTTCGTGCTTAAGAGACCTAAGTGCAATGTGAAATGTTTTACATGCTATCTGTCAAAGCTGCCCTTAGACAATCCATTCAAACAAGGTCTCCGTGGCAGCATGCATCTAGCAGCACAGATGAGCGAACACTGTCTGGATATTCAGTTCAGTTCAATGCGAACCTGACCCAAGGCCTCCAAACTTGGACCTGATCCAGAAGACTAAAACTCTTAATAGAGTCAATAATACAAGGAAAAATATGGCTTGGCTCCCAAGTTCTTTTCCTCAGTAAAAATAAGTGAAGAATACCAATGCAATAGGGGGGATCAAAAGATCAGTTGTGCTATAAAGCGTTTTGCTATTTTATATTCTTGAAACTTTCTCCCTTAAAGACTGCACAGGACCATTTTGTCACCCTCATGCCAATGCTATTCACATCTCAATAAAGTGTGACTTTATTAAAGTAGAATGGGCAAAGCTATTTTTTGCTATAATTTTCTTTAAATGCCCTGTGGAGATAAGTAACATTTATAACCCAGATCGGATCTGACTGCAGCGACCAGACATAGTATGGCTGTGAATTAAGTCTTATCTAGGTACTCTACCAATCTCCTGTCGGCCCTAAGGAGCAGGGAGCATTGGTAACCTGCAGGGCAAACTCCAGATTGGTAAATCGGTGTTGGTTTAAAATTTAGTTAACGTCCTCATCTGACTAATTGCTCGCACGGATGTTCGTAGGGTATATTTGCTTGTGTTCACTGGGATTTGAAAAGCGAGGACATGAATGTGTTTGAACTCCTGTAACATCCATCCATACAATAGACTTCCTTCCCGGGCTCTTATTAAAGGGTCTGTGCACTACTGAGGAGTAAACTTGAAAGGCAAAAGATTCACCTAGCCTAATGAGAGGCCTTCCGCATGGTGCTCAAAAACACCAACAGAGTACTGGCTGAGGTGAGAAAACCGGTTACAGCTCCCCGAATGTACAACCTCACCGCATTTTGCAGCAATTTGTGCAGAAGGAGTCTTTCAAAGAATAGAGCCAGCGATCTGGGCGCCTTTTTAAAGGGGCAACCTGCATGTGTGATTTCCCCACCCCCCACCCTGCCAGATAAGGGGAACCTACCAAATGTAGCTCCCAGGGGGCTGCTCATGCATGTCCCTCTCCCAGGGGATTATACTTATCAAAGTGCCCCGGCAGGTTCCTTTTGTCTGGCTCACATTTTGCAAAAGCAATTGTAAACCACACCAGCATGATGTCGACACGCCATGGGGCGGCACTGTGGTACAGTAGTTAGCACTGCCACGGATCCGGGATGAATTCCCGCCTTGGGTGACTGCGTGGAGTTTGCAATTTCTCCCCGTGTCCGCGTGGGTTTCCTCATGGTGATCCAGTTTCCTCTCACAGTCCAAACATGTGCAGGTTAGGTGGATTGACCATGCTAAATTGCCCCTTAGTGTCCAAAGATTTTTTTTTCTGTTTTTAAAATTTAGAGTGCCCAATTCATTTTTTTCCAATTAAGGGGTAATTTAGCGTGGCCAATCCACCTACTCTGCACATCTTTGCGTTGTGGGGGCGAAACCCACGCAAAGACGGGTAGAATGTGCAAACTCCACACGGACAGTGACCCAGAGCCGGGATCAAACCTGGGACCTCGGCGCCGTGAGGCAGCAGGGCTAACCCACTGTGCCACCGTGCTGCCCTCTTTGTGTCTAAAGATGTGTCGGTTAGGTTGAGGGGTGACTGAGATGGGGTGGTAAAGTGGGCATGGATAGAGTGCTCATTCAGAGGGTCGGTGCAGACTTGAAGGGCTGAATGGCCTCCCTCCTAATTCCTAATGTGCTGGGAACAGCTGGTGGGAAAGCCCTTCAATGAAATGTTAATTTATTGAAATGAGGTTCCTGACCTTCCTGGGTGGGAACATCGTTACGTCACCGGCAAGGAGCAGGGGAAATGATAAAGCAAAATCCCACCGGCGACATTGCCGTTTTGAGTTTTGCCATATTTTGTGCCCACGTCCCCATTTTGCACCTGTGGCGAGTGGGGGCACCTAATCACGGCAAATTTCCTGGGATACCAGCAAATCCCTGGCAAATTATTTCAAATGACACAGCAAAAGTTTCATGGCTCCACCAAAGGCAGCAAGATCATCCTAAGATATGCCAACAAGACTTGGATTCATTGGACCCAGTCTTTCCAGCATGATGGAACCATCAATTCATGCGACATGTGTTTTAAGATATGAACAGTGGTTTTAATCTACTTATTACAGAGCCAGCCTGTTATCCGTTGAACTCTCGATGAACTGCAGGCTGGCCCTGGACACGATTATTTATACAGCAGTCAAGGGAGAGGAGTCATGGGCGGAGCCAAGGGTGGAGCCCTGTACAAACTCCTGGCGGCCGTCAGGGAACTCGACGAAGGCGTGCTGGGGGTTGGAGTGGAGCAGGCGCACCTTCTCAACAAGGGGGTCGGTTTTGTGTGCCCTGACGTGTTTCCTCAGGAGTACCGGTGTCCTCAGCCATGCCGGAAGTGAGACCCCTGTGGTAATGCCCCTGGAAAAAATGAAGAGCCTCTTGTGAGGGGTCTGATTGGTCGCTGTGCATCAGAGGGACCTAATACCGTGGAGCACGTCTGGGAGGACTTCCTGCCACTGGGAGACTTGGAGCTTTCTAGACCGGAGGGTCAGTAGGACGGTCTTCCAGACCGTCGTGTTCTCCCTCTCCACCTGCCCGTTCCCCCTGGGGTTGTAGCTGGTAGTCCTGCTCGAGGCGATGCCCTTGTCGAGCAGGTACTGACGCAGCTCGTCGCTCATGAAGGACGAACCCCAGTCGCTGTGCATGTAGCTGGGGAAACCAAACAGGGTGAAGATGCTATGCAGGGCCCTAATGACTGTGTGGGAGGTCATGTCGGGGCACAGGATAGCAAATGGGAAACGGGAGAACTCATCTAAGATGTTTAGAAAGTAAACATTCTTGTTAGTTGAGGGAAGTGGCCCTTTGAAATCAATCGCGAGGCGTTCAAAGGGCCTAGAAGCCTTGACCAGGTGGGCCCTGTCTGGCCTATAGAAGTGCGGTTTGCACTCCGCACAGATCGGTCAGTTCCCTGGTGACCGCTTTTACCTCCTCGTTGGAGAAAGGCAGATTTTGGGCTCTGATGTAGTGGGCGAGCCGGGTGACCCCCGGGTGGCAGAGGTCATTGTGGATGACTTTCAGTCTGTCAATCTGTGTGCTGGCGCATGTCCCGCGGGATAGGGCATCCAGAGGCTCGATGAGCTTCCCGGATCAATACTTAATATCATAGCTGTAGGTGGAGAGATCGATCCTCCACCGAAGAATTTTATCATTTTTTATTTTGCCCCTTTGCGAGTTATCAAACATAAAAGCGAACGATCTTTGGTCGGTGATGAGGGTGAACCTCCTACCTGCGAGGTAGTGCCTCCAGTAACGAATAGCCTCCACAATGGCTTGTGCTTCTTTCTCGACTGAGGAGTGTCGGAGTTCTGAAGCGGAGAGGGTACGGGAGGAAAATGCGATTGGTCTCCCTGCCTGATTTAGCGTGGCTGCTAGAGCTACCTCTGAGGCGTCGCTCTCAACCTGGAATGGAGTGGATTCATCCACCGCCCGCATGACCGCTTTGGCGATGTCCTCTTTGATGCAGTTGAAGGCCTGGCGTGCCTCCGCTGGCGGCGAGTCGTGAACACATGGCATGCGTAAACTTTGTTAATGGGCCTTACATACATCTTATCGAGTATCGCAAGCGCTGCAGTATATGAACCGGCCGAGTTTAGTTGCGTAGAGATTCTGTGGCTCACCCTCGCATGCAGTAGACTTAACTTCTGTTCCTCTGTTGTTTCGGCTGTGCTCGCTTCTGCCAGGTAGGTCTTAAAGCACCACAGCCAGTGGGAGAAGATTTATTTTGCCTCTGCATCCTGTGGGTCGAGTTCCAGGCGGCCAGGCTTGAGGGCTGATTACATGATCAATCCTGACTGTTCTTAAGTAGATTAAATTGATGGAACCATCAATTCACGAGACACGTGTTTTAAGATATGAACAGGGGTTTTAATCTACTTACTACAGAGCCAGCCTGTTACCCGTTGAACTCTCGATGAACCGCAGGCTGGCCCTGGACACGGTTATTTATACAGCAGTCAAGGGGGAGGAGTCGTGGGCGGAGCCAAGGGTGGAGCCCTGTAGAAACTCCAGAGCATTCCCAGAGCTACTCCCACTAGTGGTCGGATAACGCAACTGTTACAATAGTATTGGGAAATATAGTGTGAATTACTACGTTACATTCACCACACAGCGCTTGCGAATCTAATGGCTCTGTTGTTGCACGGTTAAATGTTAACAATTTTGTGTGAGAAGTTGCCAAATGTGCGATCAAACAGTGAGGCAGAGAGAGAGAGACTGAACATCTGAGAGCAGGTGAATGTGTCTCTCCATCACCAATCAGATTAAAGGCTTGTGAAGTTAATAGTACAAGGACGGAGAAGGAAGTGTAAATGAGAGTGGGTGAATTCAATGTCAATTAAGGTGCAGAAAGAAATACTGCTTTGAGAGAGGAAGGAGACAAAGGGAAATTCTAATTTAAAATTCTACACAATTGGAAATTTCAACAACAATTTAAAACCTAAAAGAATGAGACTCCATGCTTGTAATAATTACCGTGCAGCTCCAGACAGGTTGACTGGCAGTGCTTAACAAGTGTTGTGTCATTAAAAGGGGACTGGGGGGACTAGAATTTAATCAGGAAAACATTTACAGGGTTATGGGCCAGAGCAGCACAGTGGGACTAATTGGACTGTTCTTTCACGGAGTGGATGTAGGCACAATGGACAATGTAACATTCTCAGTGCAGTGTGATTCTCTGACTAATTCCCAGTAGTTTTAATTTGAAGCAGGGATTTAAATACATACAATGCAGTAATGTATCTATTGTGCTGACAAATCTCTCAAAAGGGCCCATGCTTCTTAACAGAGGTCATTCATGTTTTATCTTGAGGAGCTGGCACTGCACATGTTTGCAGTTCCTAATTTATTCCAAATATTGATGATTTATTCCTAATACTGAATGCTCCATGACCTTGCAAAATGTTTTATTGATACAGTATATATGAGAATCTCTGCTCCTTTGACTTGTATACTGCCTGTTCCTAATTTACAGATTGTAGATTTGGAGTTGGGAAGGGGGTATGTTGGGGGATGGTGCAGGATACTCAATTTCAGACCACTCAAAATCCAATCAGAACCAAAGTCTGAATTCATCGTGATCTTTCCAGGTGGATGCTGTGCCAGGTTTGCAAATTGTAGCCCATTTTCCCTCTCCTCAAATAACTCTCAAAACGGGTGAATTAAAAAGGATGAGAGAGCCCCCTCTTTTACATTGACGGATGACCATCTGTTTTGAATTCTTCTTTGGAATGTTAATGACCGTTGTTAGGAATGTGTTTACCTGGCCACCACAACTCCTTTTTATAAAGTTTCGGGGACAGAGAGCGCGATTTAACGGGAAACAAAACGGGTCCATTCTGGGCAGCGTTAGATGGGTCGTTCCAGGTACTTGTAGGGCCGGAAATAATCCCGCTCACGAACAGCAAATGTTTCATTTCCAGCCCTCAGCGGGAAACTCCCCTCTAAGTCCACACTCGGTTGCATTTCCTGCACTGAGGAACTCTGCTCATCAGTGCAGGAAGAGATCGAGCATTGGACCCTCTCAATGCCCCAACTCAGCTGTTGAGGGGTCCTCGAGCCCCCCCCCCTCCCCGCACCCCACCTCATACGGGCAGGGCACCCCTGGGCCTTATCCTCGGCATGGGCAAAATGCCACCTGGACACCTTGGCACTGCCAGCCTTGCACCCTGCCAGTGCCCTTGGCAGTGCCATATGGACATATCTGGGCATCTTGGTCGTGTCAGGCTGACACTCAGGTAACACTGCCAGGGTGCCCAGGTGGTAATGCCAGGTGCTAGGCTGGCAATGCCAAGGTTCTCGGATGGCATCAGCAGCACCAGGGTGCCACATTGTCCTGATACCAATCACCTGGAAGATCCGCCCTCCCTCAAATGACGTTCTGCTTGGTCTCTGTTTGTGGAGAGTCTGAGTGGGGTCTTCTTGGTGAGGCCGGTAGATCCCGGGTACCGATTAGATCCATTAAAATGTAACCTCTTTGACAAATTGTTCAAAATGTATTTCTTGATGCACTTCATAGAATCATAGAATCCCTACAGTGCAGAAGGAGGCCATTCTGCCCATCTGGTCTGCACTGATCCTCCGAAAGAGCACCCTACCCCAGGCTCATGTCCCAACCTACCCCATAGCCCAGTATCCCCACTGTGATGATCGGAATACCTTGCCCCTTTAAGAGGCTTGGCATTGCCCCTTTAAGAGGCTTGGAACCCTGGGGGACTCCGCCTCTGGCTACGCCCCCTGGGAAACAGTATTTAAGATGAGACTCCATTTTGCAAGCACACTTCTCTTGGATGCTGCCATTGTTCAATGCTTATTAAAGCCTTTGATTACTGACCTAACTTTCGCGTCGTAATTGAGAGTGCCTCACCCACCTAACCTTTTGGACACTAAGGGGCAATGTATCATGGCCAATCCACCTAACCTGCACATTTTTGGACTGCGGGAGGAAACCGGAGCACCTGGAGGAAACCCACGCAGACACGGGGAGAAAGTGCAAACTCCACACAGACTGTCACCCAAAGCCAGAATCAAACTCGGGTCCCAGGTGCTGCGAGGCAGCTGTGCTAACCACTGTGTCACCCAGCGGCAGGGGGTAACTTGCAGGGCCGGCCCAAGGTACCGGCAACTCGGGCAGTCGCCCGGGGCGCCATGTGTTCGGGGGCGCCAGAGACTCGGGTCCCGCGCATGCGCAGTTGGGCCGGTGCCAACCAGCGCATGCGCGGTGGCCGCCCTCCCCAGGGCGGCCCCCTCCGCCCCCCCCCATCCGTCCGCCGCCCCCCCGCCTCGGCCCCTGCCCCCCCTCCGCCTCGGCCCCGCCCCCCCCCCCGCCAGCCCCCCGCCTCGGCCCCGCCCCCCCTCCGCCTCGGCCCGCCCCCCCTCCGCCTCGGCCCCGCCCCCCCCCGCCGCCTCGGCCCCGCCGCCTCGGCCCCGCCGCCTCGCCCCCCCCCCAGCCCCCCCCTCCCCGCCTCAGCCCCGCCCCCCTCTCGGCCCCGCCCCCCCCTCTCGGCCCCCCCCGAAGGGCGCTGAAGTTCAGCTTGCCCGGGCCCCAGCAACCCTAGGGCCGGCGCTGGTAACTTGATAAGCTTTGATCAATATAGCTGAAAACATGTTTAATAACACAAAAATAAGATAACCATGGCACAAAAAGACCAGCATAACCCAGCGGAAACTCTACCCTTGGGTATTTTTCATTTCAAGAGTTACAATAGTGCTCGCTCGCTATAGTTTGCTTTGCTTCTCATTATTTTCAGTTAGAAATCTACAATGAGGTGCCCATGACATCTTCCATGAAGAGTTCAACAGTTCAGTCTCCCCTGGTGACTATTTCCTTTATTCTTCTCATTTGTGGGGCATTTTCCTTGAATAAAAGATTTACAAAGTATCACAATCTCTAGCCTGAAATAAAAGCACATAAATAGCAGATAAAAGGGAGAAGACATTTTTGAGTGGATCTGTGTGTTGATTTCAATTTAAATTCAAATTGCAATGTTGGTCCAGGAGGCATATTTTAAAGACTATTGAGCACATGTGAGAGTAGATATAAATCTCAGAGTGTTCCTGATCAGAGAGGCTTTTGCTATTACAAGTTGAGGCTTTCTATCAGTTCTATAGCTGACCTGTGGCATGGAAGGAGATGAATATCCTCCTGCCATTTGGCTCACTAAGTAATGTGGGGCTTGATGAATCACTTCTCCCACTGACAGCAAAATTGGAATCATCAGGTTCAGGAGCCATAACTTAGAAGAACAAAATATGCGTGGGCATTATCTCGTAACTTGCTATTGAAGCAACAGCTTCTTGTCCCAAACGTAGATGAATCCATGAATCTAAATCCAGCCCGATTAGCCTCTGGGATTTCTGACGTTTTGCTGTCTGTTTTGCACATGGGAAAAATGTTTTAAAGACCAGCAACATAAATGATGCATCTAATTTTATTGTTTAATCCAAAGGCAGTTTTGTAAATATGTATATGATTATGCATGTTCAAATTGGTGTCTCATGGATAGACTTTGAGCGTGTCAGCGGACTGCTTTTCGACTATCTCCTGAAAAACATTCATAGAAAAAAGCTTGAGTCGCAATAGTGTGCATTATAATAAGAAAAAATACTCATATTGTACCTAATACACCAAAATACTTCAAAACACTTTGAATAGTGATGTACTTTTGAAACACAGCAACTTGTAATGTAGGTTTTCATTTTATTTTGATATGGTTCCTTGCCCAGTGGGCTTGAAGCCTCTCACGGTGCTATGTCTGAGAATAGGGGCAGAATCTTGTTGGGCCGGGATTCTTCGAGCCTTGGCGCCGCAATCGCGTTCGGCGGGGATTGGGGGGCCGGAGAATGGGACCTCAGACCCGTGATCAGGTCCGACGCCTTCGCGCGATTCTCGGGGGACCGGAGAATTGCCGCCAATTGCGCGTGCGCGGTCGGCACGGCACCGGTCAGGCGCCATTAAAAGAGGCCCCTCCGGCGATCCTCCGCCCGCAACGGGCTGAGTTCCCGCCGCCGTGGTTCACTCATGGTTCATGCGGACACAGCCCGCGGCCGCCCTGGTGGGGGATCCGTCACCGGAGGGGTGGGGGCCTCCAGAACTGCCAGGTTTGCGTTCGGGGTCACCGATCTGCTGGCGCGCGCGCTCTGGGGAGGCCTTTATTGTTGGTGCCAGCCAGCTGTGTGGGTCCGCCATGTTGCGCGGGGCTGCCGCTGCAGGCAGCCGCCGCGCGCATGCATGGACCTGCATCAGAAAGTGCAGGGTCCTGTATCGGCAGCCAGAGCTGCGAGGAGTGATTCACGCCCGTTTTCTCGCGGGCATGGGGACATCGCCCTATTAACAGAGAATTCCGCCCCTGCAGTCTCCAAACTCACCACCAACAAGGATGCAAGATGCTGCCTTAGGAATTGCGAGAAATCAAGGATTTACTGAAACCATAAGATTTTTAGAAAACGTGCTCAAAACCACCTGACGTACTTTCAATTTTTAAAAATTCCTCCTCAGGAGGTGGGCATCATTGCCAAAGGTGGCATTGTTGACCATCCCCAGTTGCCACAATGCAGGCTAGCTGGGTGAGGACAGAACATGTCCTTTCTTGAAGGGCAACCGTCAGGTTGCTACAACTTTTACAGATGCTGATGTTTATTGCCAGGCACCTTTGTTTCGAACTGAATTGAAATCCTCCCAAGCTGACCTGGCAGAATATGAATTCTGAATCCTCTGGATTATTTGCCCAGGCAAATAATGTTCAGGAACATAAACAGCACACTAACATAATGTACTCACAATCTAGCAAAGTTCAACAGATACTAATTAAATATCGTGACATCACCTGAAAGGCAAGGTTTTGAAAGAATATTAATCAGCTATTGACACTGAGGACTTGAAACTTAAGAAATGTTTGCACTGGAAGGACACTTCTGAGTGCTTTTGGATCTTGTTAAATAATCCATTCCACGCCTCAGGATTTTTATAGTTTGTTGGTTCATTGATGCACCGCACTAATTCTTAACATACAATATTGACATTTAGTGCTGCTGTGTAAACAGGTTGATTGAAGGGCGACTGGCCAGTGGTTTAAACTGTGCAACATGTAATTTCCCTGCAATGTTCATCAGTCACACGGATTAACTGCTTGAACAATATCAGGTAGGCTGAGGATACAGCCGCATTACAAACCCAACAGCTAATTAATTACAGGTCACAGAAAATAGAGGTCATGATAAACTGGCCCCGAGAACTCACAATAAACGCTGAGAGTTGGGAACAAGTAATCTGCTACATCGAGTGCTCGGCTGCAAAGAACTTGATTTTGTTTTTTTAATTGAGCAAAACATCCTTTCTTCATAAAGTACGTGTTTTGTGCTCGGCTGCTAAAGTACCCGACAGAACATCACTTCAGTGTTTATTGATCCACATTAATCTTAGCAGTCATCAGTGTTTATCCTCAATGAAAATAGTAGCACAAAGGTGTTATTAAGCAATTTTGTTCCCTTGCTGACTCTCTGTGTCTGTAGTTCCTTGGCTTCCAAGAATTTGAAAGTAAACGCTCAAAGTTGCCCGTTGTTGTATTTACGCAGTCTGCATCTGATGCTTGGCAATGGCGTATGTCATTACCAGCACGGTGTCAGGATGATTATTTTCCCCGTGCTCTTTGAGCAGTACGAGCTGCTATGCTCGGGGTGGGTAGTTTACCCGTACTTGTATAAAAAGCTGGCTAGTCAGGAACCGACTGATGAGAGAGAGTACCTGGTAAGGTTGCAAAATAAATGTTTACTTTTGCTGACTTTGGACTTCCTAAGCCTTATCAAAGCATTGCCCTTTCTACTCATTACGCCACTAATGCTGGTTTGCGCACATTTGAAGTTGTATGGTCCATTTATTTAGTGTACCCCTTTTGTGAGCTGCTTCATTAGGCTATAGGCAGTCCACTCTTTGTTTAAATGCACCGAGTCCCATACTTACTGAACCCATTAAGCAAATAAATTGTACAGTATCAAGTAAGTGGCTAATGGGAGCTAATAAATAGTACAATGCAACCCAAGGGAATGGTCCATAAAGACAGAAATCAATGCAACGTTGGAAAAACCACAGTGCAAAACTGTCTACTGAAGTACTGAGAACAGAGGAGACATTGAAGTGCCTCAAACTACCAACAAAGACTGGCTTTGCACAGCAAGACAGATCAATACCATTACAAAAGGAAACCTGTAGCAGCAAGCGGCCCTCAGTATAAATCCTGATCTCTGAAGAGCCAAGCAAAAAGAAACATTTGTAAGGTGGAAGTTGTGGAAGTCAAATTCTACTGATCTCTTTAGGCACTGAGGCAACATGTTGTTAGATGACGGATCAATAGGATTGACTTGCCAATGGATTTATTCCAAACTCATTCAGGGCGGCAGTACAGAATTAGTGAGCACGATTTAAAAGACGTTTTTGCAGGACTGCATAATAAAGAACACTAGCATTTCTGAGAAACACAACATTTTAAACATTGAAGATGAAAAGCAATCAAACCCAATGCTGGAGCTGGGTGTGCAACATTTAATCACTTGTAATTTTCTTCTCTATTATCCGGCTTTAATTAATGGACATTTCAACGTATTAGATTTTACGTCATCCGCTAAATGGAGTGGAAAGGAGAAACATTACAGCCACACAGCCTCATATTGGCATTCTTACAATCATTGCCACATCTCGCACCTCATACTGACACTATTACAGACAGTAGGCCAAAATCAAGACAGACATCGGTATAAATAGTAGACCTGAGCCACGCTCTGACTCCACCACAGATGAAGCAGTAACACATCCATCGCATCAGCAACTACATGATCACAGCAATGATAATAATCTTTATTAGTGTCACAAGTAAGCTTACATTAACACTGTAATGAAGTTACTGTGAAAATCCCCTAGTTGCCACACTCCGGCACCTATTCGAGTACACAGAGGGAGAATTCAGAATGCCCGATTCACTTAACAAGCACGGCGGGATGGCGCCGACTCCATACAGACAGTGACTCAAGCCAGGAATCGACCCCAGGCCCCTGGAGCTGTGAAACAACAGTTCTAACCATGTGCTACCGTGATGCCCTGTGTATAATGAATACCATTTGTAGTTGTATCGTTATAGTTTTAAGTCAGCTGGCTATTGCATATGGAAATCCATCCCGACATTGAGTCTCTACCACAAACTGCTCGTACCGCCATATAATTTTTTTATTTAAAAAAATGAAAGCACAAGACTGCATTTGAAGCATGAAATAAAAGCAACAAGTGCTGAAAATGCTCAGGCAGAATCTGCGGAGAAAAACAATGTTAATGGCTCATCGAGTCAGAATGATCAGGGTACGCTTTCAAAATGCAAGCTGGCTCCTGCCTCCAAGATTCCTGATCCCTTTCTCCGGTTTCCGATTTTCAGGAGTGCCTTTAAAGAGAATGGGCTGGTTCCTGTCAAAACCCCGCACCCGGTACTCCTGACATGGCTCGCACCATTGTTGAGATGGACATATCTCACTCTCCAATTTGCACGCAGTCAGCTCAAATTTTTTTAAGAATCCTGATCACGGCACCTCAGGGGCGTTTGAAAGGTTCTCATCATGCTCACTGTGCCAAGCTCTGCCTTTCTACCCACCCCCATGACTCCTCCTGCCTACCTCTTTCAAGTAATAGCACTTCCATGCCCATTGACCTACTATGCACTGTATTGAACCAATGACCTCCATGTGACAGTGGGATGTGTAAAAAAAAACTGGACAATAACTGATTTGTTCATAACTTTCCTCTGTGTTGAAAAAATATCATTTAATTGTAAGCTAATAAAAGTGATGGCCATCCAGACACTTTAAATGATCAGTTACGAAAGCCACAAACCCTTGAAGCCCAATCACTTGGCCTGTGCAAAGAAACACTGTGAAATTGACAGCAGAGATCAGAGAGCCAGATCTGTCAAACAATGTTTCCTTTGGGGTGCAGGTATTTGAACAAGAGAAATAGTTGTCTGGGCTCTCAGCCAAGCGTACATAATGATATTTCTGTTCTTAATTCATTGACCAAATTGAATCTAATGCTGATGAGCCAAATAGGAATAAGGCTAACTCACCTTTTCCACCACTCAAATAGACCTTTCCTTACTGAAGTTGAGCCTGGCATCCTTAAGGAGGAGCCTTAATATTTTAGAGATCTCAAATGTTTTCAGTTTTAGCAAGGATGGCCAATGGCACAGTGGTTAGCACTGCTGTCTCACATTGCCAAGGACCCGGGTTCAATTCCAATCCTGTATGTGTGGAGCTCATTGCTCTCCCCATGTCTGCGTGGGCTTCCTTCGGGTTCTCTGGTTTCTTCCCACAGTCCAACGATGTGTAGCTTAGGTGGATTGGCCATGCTAAATTGTCACTTTGGACACTTTGGTAGGGTTATGGGTTACAGGGATAGGGCAGGGGAGTGGGCTTAGATAGGGTGCTCTTTCAGATGGTCATGGTAGATTTGATGTGCCGATTGGCCACCTCCTGAACTGTAGGGATTCTATGATTCTAAGCGTCCAATAATATATATCAAATTAAACTGTGGAGATACTCTAACATTTTTAAATGAGACACAGTATATGTTTTCTGCACTTAATTTACTTCCATTTTCACAAGTGGCCATTGGAGTTCAATAGATTTTTTTAGACCAACTCAAAGCTGGTAGATGACACCAGCTCTCAGAATCCTCACCATTGTATCTAAATGTCATTTGCTTCACTTCTATCAAAAAGAGGTTTTTGTTTTATAGGTTAATTTTACTGGGAAATTACCAATAAGTATTATCATCTACCAAGCAACATCTTTGTTTGACAGCCCATTTAGCCATCCATTTCTTTGAGCACAATGCTACCCGTAATTAAGGAATAATTAATGAATAGCGTGGGTAGTCTGCAAGGGCTGAGGCAGAGGGACAAGATGATGTAGGTGCCAGGGGCCGACATCATGTACTAGTTCTGCCACAAAGATTCATTTGCAGTCTTTAAGGACCCAAGCTACAAGTAAGGCCGGTGCATCAGGCAATGTTAGCTGCATTGGGAAGCATGCCAGCAATGGTACGTCGCCTGCAACTCTACACCCATGCTCAGTGAGTTACCATGTGAAGACCCTGCCTCTAGCCTACATGGTAAAGTATATGTGGTGCAAACCTCTGAGCTGCTGCTTACAGCGATCAGATCAAGTGACACTGGAGTTCATCTTTGTGAGTTCGCAGAGGGGAGTCAAGATGTCCAGCACCTGAAATGTCATAGTCATAGATGTCATAGAATTTACAGTGCAGAAGGAGGCCATTCGGCCCATCGAGTCTGCACCGGCTCTTGGAAAGAGCACCCTACCCAAAGTCAACACCTCCACCTTATCCCCATAACCCAGTAGCACCAGCCAACACTAAGGGCAATTTTGGAAAATAAGGGCAATTTATCATGGCCAATCCACCTAACCTGCACATCTTTGGACTGTGGGAGGAAACATGAGCACCCGGAGGAAACCCACGCACACACGGGGAGGATGTGCAGACTCCACACAGACAGTGACCCAAGCCGGAATCGAACCTGGGACCCTGGAGCTGTAAAGCCATTGTGCTATCCACAAGGCTACCGTGCTGAAAGAGAGGGACAAAGGTTAGCTATTAGTGTAATGGGGAGGCCAAGAGAGAGGTGAGTGGCACAAGCAGCTATTCTTTGTCATGCAGTGTGTGTAGGGTGAGATAGGGAAGATACGTGTGAAAACACCCTACTTGCCATGGCATGATTGCCCAGGATTGGCCAGAATGTTTTCTTCCAGAGGGGAAGAAAGGCTTGGTGTGCTGGATAATCTCCCACTGTGGCTTCCTATTGCATTGCCTAGAAAGAAGCGCTGTGTTAAAGACAACGTTTTGACGTTCGTTGAGAATAATTGTGTCATGCTCAAGTAGCTTGTCTGCTGTCTGGTAAGGGCCGTCATTAGTGACAAGAATAAGAGGTACAGAGCATTTGAGTATCAAGAGAAAGGGCAGCACGGTGGCCTAGTGGTTAGCACAACCGCCTCACGGCGCTGAGGTCCCAGGTTCAATCCCGGCTCTGGGTCACTGTCCGTGTGGAGTTTGCACATTCTCCGTGGGTTTCGCCCCCACAACCCAAAAAATGTGCAGAGTAGGTGGATTGGCCACGCTAAATTGTCCCTTAATTGGAAAAAATAATTGGGTAATCTAAATTTATTAAAAAAAAGAAGAAAAAAAAGAGTATGAAGAGAAGGCGGTAGAGCAAAGTGCTGTGCAGTGATGGTGGGAGAATGAAGGACATGGGGAGGAGGTTATCGTGGACAGTGAGGATGGAGACAGGGGAGATGTGTGGAGAGAGTACTCAATGTGAGAAGTAACATTCTTACCTTGACAACTCTGCTAAGGTCATTGAACTTTTCACGGCATCACAGCCCTGTTCTGTGATCTAAGCACTTTGCATTTACTTTTTCTTTCCACAGGCGGTTTTCCTGTCCTTAGGATGGGGAGCAGGACCTTTCCTTCTGTCAATAGCCTGGAACAGAGGCTTCCAAGTTCGTATTTGAGACCGCCTTCTGTGTTGTAAAATTTTGTGACTCAATCTATAAAAATTCTGTAAGATAGATTGTCTTTTTATAAGTTGGAATAAAAGTTTTTAAAGTGGGCAGATGTATGCTTTTCATTTATTTCAACCGATTACTGATAATAGCCATTCAGAAAAGGAAAGCAAGACAGCAGTGACATGATAAAGGAGTTCTAGCGATGATGGAAACCACACAGAAAGGTCAAGTCTATCATTTTAATCCAATTTTTCTCCCCTTCTCTTCTGAATCTGGACTTTGCTGCGGCATAGTTCCAGGAACACAAATAACTCTGCAGTATCCCACCCACGTGCCATCCGATGGAAAGCCTCGCAGTTCAAAGTTCACAGCAGTAGGTGGCCAGTGGTAGCAAACACGCACATTGATTAATTTTATCCTGGAGCGCTGAGGCTCAACTGCTCTGAGTGCAGCACAACATTAGAAATTGAACCAAGAACTTCCTCGGCTTACAGGGTGAGTTCCACCCTGGCTGGCCTATTTTACTGTTGAGCCATTGTGAAGGTTCAACTCCCAGTGCTTCATCTGTATGATGCAATCTGATCAAAAGCTTGAATGAATTCTCTGACCCAGTTTTTCAAAATGACAGAGAGGCTCCCTGCCATGGCGAAAATAGCAGAAATTCCTCCAAATTCAGTCCAGCCCTTTAAATCTTTGAAAAAGTGTCTGGAATGTTATAAAAATGACTGCTTGCTATTTCATCCTGTCTATTGACATAATCCATCATTGGATTAGTATTGCATGATTGATTTCATAACCATTCAGTATCATAGTAGGGTGCCTTCCATTTGCTTGATTGGCCATTACAAGTGGTTATAGACTCTTTGATGTGGGACTATGAATTCCAACGCTTGTTGAGCACTTGAATTAAATATTTGTTGCTTTATTTAGTTGAAGCAATGTGCATGTAGTAAATGGGTTTTATGAGTGAGTGGCTTTTATCAATATAGTGAAGTTAGCAAAAGATATTTAGAGCTTTATTTCATCTCCATATTTGCATTGATCCTGAGATCTGCCCATGGTAGATAATAGGTGACTTGACCTGGTAGATGTAAGAGGAAAGGGAGGCAGGTTGGGGGGGGGGGGGGATTTAGTTGTCTTGAGTTGGCACTAAGTTGGCATAGAGGCTATTAAAGGTCATAATGGTGGACTGGGGTATAGGGTGACCTAAGGGAAATGTAGGGCCATGAGGATTGGATGGAGTGGCATACAAGGCCCCGCAGGGGTTGTTTGGGGACATGCAGGGTGTGTGTGGGGTGCATGAGGTGGCATAGGTTGGCATAGATGGGTGGAGTGAATGAGGTGGCATCGGTTGGCATGTATGGGGAATAGAGAGTGTGGGGCACGAAGAGGGTAGGCTTAAGTGATGTTTCATGATTTATTCTTTTCTTAATGTTTAGCAACAGTGCTGTATCCCCAAGGCAGACCTTCTGCCCTGCCCATGCCACCGCCTACTCTAGCCCCCACCCCATCCCCCACCTCCTCCCCTCCCCCGGACCAAAAGTCCAACATTCAGGCGGCCATTTTTAAAGGTTGGTTCTGTGTCTGTGCATCCGACCCCGGAATGAAAATGTGGACCTTACCATATTTTAACACGGGATTATAATTTGTAAAATATGTTGTCCTTACATTTTCTCCACGGTGATTCACTTTGTTCATTTCAGGGTACTCTCCCAGGTGACCTAGGTGAGGGGATGTTGTAAGGCTCTATGGTGAAATCAGCTGCAATGTGATATTATTACAAAACTGCTGACAAGTTTTTCTAAGTGTGTTAGCTGAGAGGTGAAGGGTTTGCAGAATATTATTGCTTTGCATCTCAATATGAGATTGTTTTTAGGGAGATTTTCAGATCTTTACAGTTGTTGTTGGTCAAGCCTTTCGATCTGACATCTTAATTTGTGTCCAAATTCTGCGTTGCACTAAAAATGTTGCTGCTTATCTTATTTCTCATACCACTAAAAGCAACAACACCATGGAAGTCCACGATTTTTGTTCTGAAGTACATCTTTCCTTGTTCAGCAGCCCCTGCAGCTGAATGTTTAAACATTGAGTAATGAAGCTTGTAGTACAACAGGGCAGGCAAGCTGACAGAGCTTGGCACTTCAAAATGTGACTACATGCCTCACCTGACATGCTTCATGAACCATCAAAGGGTTAGATACTTACACTCAAATCACTCTTGTGCTCCACAGGGCCTAAAACGTCTACACTACAATAATATCGCCATCCTCTCTCTCTCTTTCTCCACCCCCTCCTTCCCCCCAGCGAGTTGTAACTTTTATTTTCTTTCAGAACTAAAGGTTGAGGATCTCTGGATCAGAAGCAAATCCTTCTCAAGTTTAAATATTTCAAAATGCCTTTTCTCAAAAATGTCAACCTGGAAGCAAACAAAAGCTGACCAATAGCATGGCACACAAGGCCCCACAGGTGTTGTTTGGGGGCATGCAAATTCCTCTCAAAACCACACATCATGCTGATTTCGAACAATAGACGCGATTTAACTAAACGGGAATGAAATCCTTTAACGAGTGTGTTTACCCGCGTGTTTCCCGGTGCTCGCAGCGCTGAGAAACACAAGGCTATAAATCGCGACTCATGTTTGATAAGGGGCCTCAACGGGGAACGCATGGACGAGGCCGCACATAGCTCTGTTTTGTACACTGCCACCCTGCCCAAAGGGCATGCACCTGGAGGCCGCCGATCCCCTGGGAGACATGCCGATTTGCTAAAAAGTGATCCTGCCCACAGTGAGCAGGATTCACATTGTAACGTCTCACAACATCGCGCTAGATCTGGCAAGACGTTGCCAGCCAGTTATATCCTGGAAGCCAGCATCCCGGCTTCTATCGACCACGCTGCACCATGGAGAGCTGCTTTTTGGGCACAGCATGGCCATTAAATCGTAACCTATGTCACCATTGCTTTACTGTTCCTGGGTCAAAATCCTGGAACTCCCTCTCTAACAGCACTGTGGGTGTTCATACATCACATGGACTGCAGCGGTTCAGGAAAGCAGCTCACCACCACCTTCTGTAGAGAAATTAGGAATGAGCAATAAATGCTGGCCTAGCCAGCGATGCCCACATCTCATGAACGAATTAGGAAAAACTGAAACAAGAGCAAATATCAGTTCATTTTTACTGTATCAATCCAGCTGGCTCGGTAACTAACCAAAATATATGATTAATATGTTCATGATGATATGATATATGATTAGCAACCAATACATGATTAATGGGTGCACCAAAGCCCTTTTACAATCTTCATCTGCAAAATTCCCAACTGGAACTGTGCATCCTGCACAGGGGCTGGTTTAGCACACTGGGCTAAATCGCTGGCTTTTAAAGCAGACCAAGGCAGGTCAGCAGCACGGTTCGATTCCCGCACCAGCCTCCCCGAACAGGCGCCGGAATGTGGCGACTAGGGGCTTTTCACAGTAACTTCATTGAAGCCTACTCGTGACAATAAGCGATTTTCATTTTTCATTTCATTGCATGTAGAAGACAAAAGTACCTCACCTGTCCCTGACTCAGTCATTTAGAGAATTATCTGGACTGAGAATATGTTGTTCTACTGAATTTTACTGGACGTCGTGCAGTTACAGACCTTCAAGATTAGTTCCCCTTGGACAAGGTGGTAGGGGTGGGCGAGTTCTCCTTGAACCACCTACTGGTGATGGCACTACCAAGATGGTTTTGCCATTGGGATGGGGGGCGGAATTCTCCAGCCGTTCTCTGGCCCCGCTGGCAGTGCACCCCTGCCCTTGGGTTTCTTGGCAGCATGGGATGGCTTCAATGGGAATCTTCATTGACAGCGGCGGGAGTGGACAATCCCGCCACCAGCAAGTGGCACACCATCGAGAAACATACAGCGGCGAGGCCGGAGAACCAAGCCCACTGCTGAAATAATCTTGCTGAGTTGTTCCATTGTGTGGATCACACATACGACAAGTGTGCAGGAGGTGGAGGGGGGTAAATATTAAATAGTTCCAGGAAGGATAATAAATGACTGACAAACATTTCACAACCATCTGACACCTACAATGAAGAACTTTTGAAAATGCAGTTACAATTGCTGTGTAGGAACAGCGACAGCCAATTTGTGACATTGGTTGTGGGATACACATTGAGCAGGGCACCAGGGATAACTCACCAGTCCTGCTGCAAAATAGCACCATGGGATCTTTTGCAGCCAACTTCGGAGGGCAAACGGGGCATTCGTTTCACATCTCATCCAAAAGTGTCATCATTGATTTTTATGCTCAAGTGGCAGAGTGGGACTTGGACCCAGGATCTTGTACTTAAGTATTTAAAGCAGAGATGGATAAATATTGAATAGATCGCAGAATAGAGGGCTATAGGGAAATGGCACAGAAAAGGAGTTGAGGGCAGCATAGATCAACCACGATTATATTGAATGGCGGGGCAGGTTGAAGGGCCCTGTGGCCTACTCCTGCGTCTGTTTCTTGTGTTCTTGTCATTTCAAGGTAAGACTGCTGGAAACTGCACCATGGCTGACACGAGATGAAGTGCTGTCATCAAATGAGAACCTCAGAGACAGGTTCTGACTAAAGATGAGGCTCAAATGTTAGCTTGTCTTCCCCTCTGAGAGAGACTGATATTTTGTTTTTAAAATGAGGTTAAAAAACACTCTTGGCAACACGAGCAGATCATCACTAATCGTGTTCAAGCGACATACCTCTGTTTTGTTATGTTGCAGAGGGCTGAAAGTAAATGTGTTGACACCTTCCGCGTTAACCGAATATCATGCAAACATGTTAAGCGCTCATCAGCTAACTATAATTGTCTAACGTGCTGCTTTGATCATTCCAGAAAGGTTTATCATTTACTGGAGAAAAGATCATCAAACTCTGCAATTATTCACAAGATTGAAGTGGAAGAAAACATGAGTAGAAGAAAGAGGCAGAGGGGAGCAGAGTTTAGTACTGTCAGGTGGATCTGATCGACTGCCTCCGTTGCAGTGTGCAATGCTGTTCTCTTATTGATTATTAACGTTTCAAAATGGATGTTGACTGCTTTGATTTGAATGATGCAGCCAAAAGGGGGCATTCCTTTCTTCCCTGCCAATGCAGCCGGGGGCACACTTTGCTGCTCCTGACCCTCTCAGCCTGAGTGAGGAAGGCTGGGCGAGAACAGGGGATTTGGAATTCCAGCAAGGGTAAGTGCGAGGAGAGCGGCAATCCACCGGAGATTGCCACGCTGTGGAAGTTATGGGCCTATGTTCCTGTGTGTCGAGAACCAGGGAATTCAGTCACAGAATTAGGGAAAGGCCGTGTGAGACTGAGATGAGGGGGAATGTTTTCACTCAGGGCGTGGTAGACCTCTGGAATTCTCTTCCTCAGAGAAGGAGCTGTGGAAGCTCACTCATTGAGCATGTTGAGGACAAAAGTCGATTGATTTGTGGATACTGATGACATGTAGGAATATGGGGCTAGGTGGGACAAATGACCTGTTTGAATGGCAGAGCCGGCTTGACAGACTGAATGGATTTTTATTTCCTATCTCCCTAGCCTATCAATCGGCATTTTGGAATTTTCGATTGCTACAGTTGTTGCTACAGTCTAAGAAGCTTCCTTTTACCTCAAAGAAAAAAACCTGCAGCTGATTTTCTCGAAGATAAATCAGAATGTTGCTTTGAAGACAATGAGAAGCGCTATTATCTGTATTTTAGCAGATTCTCTGTTCTATACAACTTCCTTGCGCACAAACATGAAATGAACATTCCGATAATAATAACTGCCACGAGTCATCGGGCATGGTTCTGCCAAAAGGAAACAAAGTCCATTAGCGGGCGCGTATAGCCGTGTGTTTCCTGCCTCTCGCAGTGCCGAGAAACAGATGGTTAATCAGCATGACCACATTGAATATGGGGCCTGAACAGGGAACGCAAGGCTGAGGCCACACTTAGCCCCGTTTTATACAGTGGAGAGCTCTGCTCACCAGAACACCCCATGGTAGCAAGAGATAGGGACGCCATTTTTAAATGGTGCCCCGATCCCGGAGGCCCCCAAAACAATTCCTGATCACCATCGCCACCCCCCCCCCCAGCCATTTAAAAATGCATCTCCGTGGACCCCAAAACAATCCCCGACTCCCCTCTCCCCAGTCTGAATGCACATGGGAGGAGCCCCAGTGCCCCCCAGAGCTCTCCAATACCCATGCTGCACAAACACGGCCCAATTGCATGCACACAAAAATTTCCAGCTTGGTGCCTTGGCTCTGCCAACCTGGCAATATTCAGCTGGGGGGGGGGGGGGCTTCTGATCCCCTGGGAGACTCCCACGAGTACCGTTCCACTCGGCTAAATCGCTGACTTTTAAAGCAGACCAAGCAGGCCAGCAGCACGGTTCGATTCCCGTACCAGCCTCCCCGGACAGGCGCCGGAATGTGGCGACTAGGGGCTTTTCACAGTAGCTTCATTGAAGCCTACTCGTGACAATAAGCGATTTTCATTGTTTTTTTCATTTCATCTGGTCCCCATTTGTGCTGAACGGTGTTCGCCCAAGGCCTCCAAGGCAAAAGGGTTGAATCCCTCGGGAATCTGCACGTTAGAGTGAGGCTAACTGCCTCGCTCTAATATGTAGATTTGCCAACAAGTGAGCCTGCCCATTGTCGGCAGGTTTCACATCGCAATGGCAAGCCGGGTAGATCCTGGGAGTTGCCATTCTGCACCACGGCCAGCTGCTTTTCAGGCGCAGCGTGGACATTTGATTGTGCCCATCACCTCAAACTAAAATATCCATGTGCGACCATCATTGGGAAAAAATACAGTCGATGTGCTTCTAACATCATCATAAGGGTGCTTCCTGTTTGTTCCCTGTTTATTCTCTTATTTCCCTTTTCTTTTATTTTGCTGTTACACTTTTGATCCATGGATGATTATTAGCCATGTCTTTTTAAGGCAAGAAGCCTGTATCTTTAATTCAAGCAGGAAGGGTCCAGAAGGCTGGGCTGGTTTAAGCTGGAATTCGAAACTGGCCAGCATCAGTGACAGAGAGATGAATTAGGACTTGATTTTTTTGATTTGGCTGGTAGCCAATGAATTGGCACAAAATGTGGTGTTACGCCTGGTAACAGGTGGTGATTGGATCCTATTCCATTGAGATATTATTCAGAATCACAAGGTTTGAGTTTAGTCTCTGTTTTGGTTCTCGTAGCATGACTAACCCTCTCCAGACGGCCACTATGAGGGCTGACTCCCTCTGGTTTCCTGGAGCTGCAGAGGTCTGAAGACATAGCACGAATTGAAAGCAAAGTTTGATGTGAAGTAACACGCCTCTCGTGGAACGTCTGAGTACTGCATTGTTAAACTACAGAGTACCTGAATAAATGAATCCACAAAGAAGATCATTACAGGCTGCAAACCAAATACTTTAAGCTGCATGCTTGTTGGGAAGAAAGGTGTGCCGAAAAAACATCACCTGGAACAAAGCACCTTCCCTCCACATATGATGTTACCCCTTTCCCCCCGCTGTGTTTGTCTGTTGTGTGTGTGTAGAGGGTGGGGGCAAGTTAAAGTGGGTATTGGGTACTAGCTTGTTGTTAACCAGTTTCGTTTACTGTATATTTAATTGCAGTTCTTGCTATAAATAAACAGTAGGCATGTTTATATTTACAAACCTGGTGACTATGATTATTGGGCAGCCAAGGGCCAAAGACTTTGGGTATTTGTATAAGGATTGTTGGCTAATTCACTTGTGCTGTGAATCTGGGGAATTGACTGCGCACTAGCCCAGGGTGTGATAACAATATTGATCAGGCTTTGGGCCAGATGTTAAGAGCCAGAATCTAGCCATTACCAAACTGCAACCAAATGTTTCAGCAGTGGCTCAATTAGTGTTGTGAGGTTTTGGTTACATCTTGGTAGGCCTGAATATATCTTCATAGTCACGCATACGTCTTTATTGACTGTTAGAACTATTTACATTGATCCAACAAATGGTACAAGCTAGAAGCTGTCTCCGTGCTTGGACCTGCACACGGCTCTGTCCAAAACTGATACTGAATGCGGCTCATGTGCTCTCTTACATCGCTGTGTGTGGGTAGTGTAATCAGTCCCACGTTAACTTTATATGTGCCAAAGCCTTTTGCTATTCCTCTGATCTTTAAGTCACAGGTCTCTTGGTTCAAAGGCTACGCCAGGGCCTGAGCAGAAATATCAATGCTTCTCCACCCATGTAGCAATGAGGAAGTGCCGCAGTGTCTGGGTGCTGTCTGTTGGATGTAAACAAAGCCTCCCCACTGTGCCAGTTTGGAAGAATGTAAACAATTGGAAGGCACTATTTTGAAGAAGACCAGGCAAGTTGACCCCAGTGTCCTGGCCAATATTTATCCTTCAACCAACATCACAAAAACATATCATCTGGTCATTATCATGTTACGATGGGAGTTTGCTCAGCACCAGTTGGTTGCTGCATCATCTGCATAATAACAGTGAAAGGGGGTGGCATTTTCAGTCCCAATCCTTCATGCCCCGCCCACCCCATGTCATGTTTTATATTGGCGGAGACAAGACACTATTGGCCAGCACCGGGATCTTTCGATTCCATCACTGTCAACGCCGAGGAACCAGAAGATCCCACCAGCGGGAATGGCCGGAAAATCCCACCTCTCGGGCGCGATTCTCCGCCTCCCACGACGGGTCAGAGAATAGTGGGAGGGCTTTCCCGACATTTTTCCCGACCTCCCGCTATTCTCCCCCCCCCCCCCCCCCCCCCCCCCACGGCCGCCCCATGACACGAATCGCTGATTCTCCCCTATCCAATGGGCCGATTTCCCAGGCCATTATGGCCGTTTTCATGAACTCCAACACACCTGCTCTCACAGTTCGTGAAAACGGCCGCAAAGTGCCGTTCTCGAGAGTGCCAAGGGTGGCATGGGCCCACGATCGGAGGGCACCGATCGCGGGCAGCGGGTCCGAACCCCGCGCACTCTTTGTTCCTCCGCCACCCTACTGGATCAGTCCGCGGGGCGGCTGAGGGGCATAACGGCCCGCGCATGCGCGGGTTTCACGCATATGCATGATGACGTCTTCCGCGCATGCGCAGGTTGGAGCCGTCCAATCCGCGCATGCGCGGCTGACGTCATCGTGCGCGTCAGCCTCCATTACCCTTGGCGCGCGGGCTTAGCGAAGTTCACTAAGCCTTTGATGCCAAGGTTCACGGGGCCCCGCTGCTAGCCCCGACCGGGGAGCAGAATCGGGTTCTGGGAGGGGGCGCGGAGGCTGCCGTGAAACACGGCCAGTTTCACGGCAACCTTCACGACTCTCCGTATTTGCGGAGAATCGCGCCCCACATTTCAACACCACTTCATTGGTTGCAAAGCAATTTGAAACATCGTGAGCAGGATTCTCTAAAAATGGGGCTATGTCCCCACACCGGCGTGAAAACCGGCGCAAACGACTCCGGCACCAATGGCCCCCGAAAGTGAGGAATTCTCACCTTCCTAGGGGGCTAGGTTGCCACCGGAGTCGTCCCCGCAGTTCCAGCCGGCAGGGAACGGCCCACGCCAGTCCGCACATGCGCGGAACAACCGGCGTATTCCCACGCATACGCAGGGATTCCCTCCACTGCACCGGCCCCTGGGCAGTATGGTGGAGCCCTACAGGGGCCCGCGCGGAGTAAAGAAGGCCGCCACGGAACCAGCCTGCCCGCCGATCTGTAGGCCCCGATCGCGGGCCAGACCACCATGGCCCCCCCCCTTCCCCCCCCCGGGGTTGGATCCCCATGCCCCCCCCCCCCTCCCCCCGCACACTCACCTTGTAGGTCCTGCCGTGTGGGAGGTGAGTAATCCACGCCGGCGGGACTCGACCAAATTCGTTGGCCACTCGGGCCATCGGGGCCCGGAGAATCGCCGGGGCAGCTGCTGCCAACGGCCCCCGACTGGCGTACCGCCGATTCCGCCAGCGCCCAAAAACCGGCGCCGGAGAATGGGGAAGCCGGCGTCGGGGCGGCCGGCCGCGAGCGTCGCCAGATCGGAGAATGCCGGCCCCAGTGGTTGAGAAAATCATTTATGTAAATGCACAGTGGCCGTTTCTCTTTTACACATAATCCAGATGAACTCAAAATAATAAATGGGGATTTTTGTTTCGGACAACATAAACTCCACCCTTTCTGCTTTTTTGGCAACCATTTTGGGATAAACTTTTTTTACAACTGCTTTGATTTAATCGCATTCGTACGTGAATTTGTGTGCGGCACTATGACATTTTATGCTCTAAACAATTTTTTTATTTCAGTCAAATAGTGTTGGTGCGCACTGTATTTTCATAGATATAGAACATAGAACATAGAACAGTACAGCACAGAACAGGCCCTTTGGCCCTCGATGTTGTGCCGAGCAATGATCACCCTACTTAAACCCACGTAACCCATATACCCGTAACCCAACAATTCCCCCCATTAACCTTACACTACGGGCAATTTAGCATGGCCAATCCACCTAACCCGCACATCTTTGGACTGTGGGAGGAAACCGGAGCACCCGGAGGAAACCCACGCACACACGGGGAGGACGTGTAGACTCCACACAGACAGTGACCCAGCCGGGAATCGAACCTGGGACCCTGGAGCTGTGAAGCATTGATGCTAACCACCATGCTACCGTGAGGCCCTTTGATTCTCTTTTTGTGAAAAAGGCAGGAGAAAGCTTTCACCTCAGGTTGAAAAGAGGTGAAGAGATTTTGATTTGACTTTTCTTCATATAAAATAATGATTCCCTCAACATTTTCAGTTGGCGAATGCAGACCACCACAACATAGTGATCAATATGGCTTTCACATTCTCAATTATGTAAAACAATTCATCTCATATATGTTACCAAATTCAGTAGTACAGGAAGCACAGAATGAGAAAAGGTCACTTCCCCATCAAGTTCATTCTCTCCACAGACTGTGCAGGAATAACATGACCGAGGAATCTATCAAACACTTTAATCTCTACAAAGAAGCATCCAATTGGGAAGTAACATTTTTAAGAACATAAAGGATTCAGGAATCCTCCTAGACATGCTGAAGAACCTTTACTAAAACCATACAAATTTAAAACTGTGACCTTTTGTATGCAGGTGTGCTTACCTGGCCTAATAGGATTTTTAAAAAAACATCATATCCTATTGAGTATTTTGACCAGATTTTTTAATCTTCCACTTGGCGCAAAAGCATTATTAATCCAGTTCATTTTTCAAATAATTAATCAATAGAACATTGATCACTTTCCCTGTGAGTCTATTGAATATGTCTAGGCTAAGGGAAAAAAAACTTTAATGTTGCCATACGATTTGAGACTTGTTAATATTATCCACTCGATCCGCAATGACAGTTCAAGTTAAATATTCTCCCTACGTCCATACTATGTGCACCTCACTTTATTTCAAAGAGCATATTTATTATTTTTATTTTTATTTTAATCTGTGCCCTCTACATTTCTCATCTGCAATGGAAAGAACTTTACTTCTACCATCTTCCCATAATATATAAATCTAAATTCTCGAATTATCCTCACCGCAGTTCTCTGACCCATAGCCTTTTGAAAATCAGGGCCAGCAATTGCTTATACAACTGTATTCTTGCCAGTGAGTTGCAGAGGGTTAAAATGATCTGCCTCAATTATTAATCACAGACTCTTGAGAGGCATTGTGGTGGTTGATTATTCCTGTTGCTAACAGCTTCACGTTGATTGGGTACTTTCAGTGAATCACACTCAAAAGTCTTTTCCTTACAGCAATCACACTCCAAGCCTTTTTCCCTCTTGCACTTTTCTTAATGGACGCTCGCTCGTGGCACTGCCGGCAGATTTTTCCTACATGTTTCCCAATTCATGCGCTAACACAGTTTGCGCAGCGGAATTAGCAAATCAGCTCTTTTCATTTGCACTATTGTGTCATATCTGAAATATCAGTCATGCTATGTCAATCACGCGATAATGGCGCATTCATCGCAGCCGACCACATCTTCCCAGGTGCCAGGTGGAAACTGATGCTTCAGATTAAAAATGAGGGAATTGTTATTTTTTTGCTTCTGAATTAGAGCCAGGCTTTTCAGGACTGAAATCAGGAACACTTCTGCACACAAATGGTGACAGAGGTTGAAGCTCTAATCCGCAAAATGCAGTTAACTGTAGAAACCCTACAGTGCAAAAGGAGGCCGTTCGGTCCATCATGTCTGCACAGACCCTCTGAAAGTGCACCCTACCCAGGCCTAGAATCTGCCCTATCCCCGTAACCCTGCATATTGATCATGTGCCAAAGAAGAACAAGGAAAAACAAAGAACAAAGAAAAATTACAGCACAGGAATAGGCCCTTCGGCCCTCCAAGCCTGCACTGATCCAGATCCTCTATCTAAAACTGTCGCCTATTTTCTCAGGATCTGTATCCCTCTGCTCCCTGCCCATTTATGTATCTGTCTAGAACACCCAGATCTCTCTGTACATCAATTTTCCTGAGGGCTTTTCCATTTACCGTATAGTTTGCGTTTGAATTGGATCTTCCAATTAACCTAACCTGCATATCTTTGGATGTGGGAGGAAATTGGAGTACCCAGAGGAAACCCGCGCAGACACGGGGAGAACATGCAAATTCCACACAGTAACCCAACTAGATTTGAATCCGGGTCCCTGGAACTGTGAGGCAGTAGTGCCCACCATTGTGCCACCATGCAACCCGAATATTAAGTTATTAGGTTAATTCTCAATTTTCAATCTGAGATGGATAGAAATTTGTTAACCGCTAAGGCACCGGTCGGGGGCCGTTGAAAGCGGCCCCTGCAGCGATTCCCCGCGCTCGACGGGCCGAGTGCCCATCGAGTTCCGCCGGGATCGTTCTACCCGGCAGGACCTCGGCATTCTGGCTGTGGAGGCCATCCTGGTTGGGGGGGGGGGGGGGGGGGAGCCGACTCCGGGGGAGGGGGGGGGGGCTCCACGGTGGCCAGACCTACAATAGGGGCAACCGATCAGCAGGCGCGCTCATTCCGGGGGGGGGGCTATGTTCCTCCGTGCCGGGCCCCTGTAGGGCTCCACCATGTTGCCTGCGGACTAACGCGGAGACGGCCGTGGCGCGCATGCGCAGACCCGCACCGGCCGTAGCGCGCTTGTGCCGACCCGCGCCGGCTGTGCCGGGCCGGCTTTCGGCGCTGGAGCAGTGCACAGTACTCCGGTGCCATGCTAGCCCTCGAGGAAGAGGAGAATGGATGCCCGTTGATGCCGGCGTCGTTCACGCTGGTTTTAACGCCGGCATCAACACTTGCCCGTGTTTTCGGCCATGGAGTTTGGTCACAAATAAGCCATGATCTTATTGAATAGCAGAACAGGCTCAAATGGCTAACTGGGCTATTCCTATCTCTATGTTCCTATAGATTCTATCTGGTATGAAAACGTATGCACACAAACACCCCTCTTCCACATTCCCTTGGCCTCGCAGCATGTTTTGCAGCAGCAGAGGTGGCTAGCTATTGGCCAGCAAAAGAATCTCCCGGACTTGTCGCTGACAATGGATTTTCCTGTTGTTCGCACCATCTGCCGCCAGGGGATCTGTGACGGGGGTTTGCCCTCAGTGGGACTGGCCGGAAAACTATGGCCAAACTTTTTCCAGCAAAGAATCCCTCTACGAGAAGAGATCATTTATTTGTTTGGTGGTACAGAATTTGAGCATTGCTCACAAAAGAGACATGCTGTCTTAACTTGCAAACATCAAGATAGAGTGCAAGATTTCCAACAGTAAAGGCAACAGCAACCTATATTGCATGAGAAGAGATCACTAGTTGGTTAGCCAGTGGACTTTGACTTGTCGAGGCATTGTGAACCAGCCTGTGCTTACAAAACGTAATGTCGAACATTAGATATGATTCCGTGATTGGACAACACTTTCTATAAAATCCTGATAGTGCACTGAAAACCAAATTTAGATTATCTGTTGGGCTTGCAGGATGGTTCCCTTATACACGCCAGCAGTCACACATATTCACACACAAGACCCTATTCTTTGCAGACAGAAGGATCATATCCAACGTAATAAAAGCTTGAAGGACAGCTATTCCTTGGTTCATTCCATTTGGCAATGCACCGACAAATCAGAGTCAACCAGCCTGGTTTGAATTTGAACAATAAGTTGGAAGTTAACTGTTCCCTGTTGCATTTTCACCAATCAAAATCCACTTGCCAACCAACCGGCACTGTCTTCTCATGCAGTATAAATTGCTGTTCCCTTTACTGTTGGTAATCTTACAGTATGTTCTGATGAGTACAAGGCGAAAAGTTCAGATAGCATGTTTCTTTTTTTCATTTGATCATTTGATATACTATAGAGAAAAATAAGTGTCACTTGTGGTGGGTTTTGCTGGGTGTTTCCCGTAGGCTCTGTCCACGAGTTCCCCACCGCTATCTAACCACTCTTAGTCACTTTTTTGGGTCTAGCCCACACTTAGAATTACTCTCATCACTGGCGAGCTGACCTTGCTGGCCAAAGCGGCTCCTCTGAGATTGGGTCACCATTTTAAAAGGGTGCCCTGATCTCTAAGAGTGCTTGTGGGTGACCCACATCCCACACCCATGGGCAATGTCACCTCCCACACACTTGGGCATTACTGCACACCCGGCCAAGTGTAGACACCCACTATGAGATCGCTGATCGCCCCTCTTCAGGCCTTCCCATCCCCCATTCACCCCTCCCCTTCCAGGACCCCCACCCTTAACCCCCCCATAACCCTTCATAGCCGTCCTGAACCCTCCCACCCTTCACACCCTCCACCCTCCTTTCATGCACATAGTTCCCTCAGGCCCTGATCCTTGGTAGTGGCACCCTGGAAGTGGACCTTCCGGCTTTGCATTGCCACCTGGACACCATGGCAGTGCCAAGGTGACAATATGGCACTGCCAAGGTGCCCAGTTTCCAGGGTGAGAGCCAGGGGGCCATGCTGCCCTGTTGCTGACAGCCCTGGGGCCTCCAATGGCCCGAGAGAACCTCCCCCGGCTGCCGTTCCGCCTCGTCCGCATTTGTGTGGACCAGTATTGAACCTCCCTGGTGAGACCGTTAGGTATTGAGATTCCAGTAGATCCCAGGTGAACACGCTGAACACACCTAAGTGGGTTGAAAACCTACTCGAGGTGCGCGAGGCTTGATCATGCCATTGTGGACACAATCCTGATCCCGGTGCCGCTACCTGGTTAGATCGTGAGGCGGATTGGCTGCGAGGAGGCCCACAGGAGACCTCTCCCGGCATCTATCAGCTATGTCACACTCCCGTTCAGGCACGCCACGGCCGGTAGATTGTGCCATTTATGTCAAAGGAAATGATGTACAAATCATTCACAATTTGAATGTCTGAAACAGTCCTTTGGAAATATCGCTTTACCAGAAAAATACAATGGAAATAATTGTCAAAAAAGATTCCTGCACTTCACTGATGCCGTTCAGTTCTAAGCTGACAAACGATGAGACTGATGGCTATTTTAATTGTCACAGCCACTGGTTGTGAGACCTTATTTAACACTTATTTCCTCCATAAATAAAACACTTTTATCTCATGGTACTTCAGTATATCTGGTGCTCGGCTATTTATTGTAGGCACCCAAAAAGTAGTTATGATAAATATTCAAAGTAAATTAATGAGGTGGTGCATTAGTAAAGAGCATGTAAAGTTAATAAAAATGCACAGCATGGCACAGTAGTTTGTCAATGATGAATGATGATAATGAAAGTAATACTGTGACAAAACAAGACAGCAAATGTCATTAATACGCAGAATTCATGGTTAAATGATTTGATTAGGGCCTTTTCAAACTTGAAGCAACCGTTTCTCTCACTCTAAACCTGACATGGCAGGGGATCAATGTCTCTCAGTGCAAACCCTCACAATGTTCTCACCCTCAACATGAGGACTCAATTTCCCGATCACAGAATGCGACCATAGAATCATACAGTATCCTTAACCCATCATTCCTTTTCCCAATCATTAGCCTGTTCTTTTCCTTTTCATCAATACATCCAATTCTCTTCGAAAAGCCCCCATTAAATCTCTCAAGCAGTGTATTCCAGATCATAACATATCACTGTCTAAAAAAATGATTTCTCATTTCCCTTCATGTTCTTTTGCCAGCTACATTATGGCGAGGCAGCGGCATAGTGGTATTACCGCTGGACTAGTAATCCAGGGACCCAGAGTCATTATTAATTGAATTTAAGTTCCACCAGCTGCCATGATGGGATTTGAACTCTTGTCACCGGAGCATGAGCCTGGACCTCTGGATTAGTCACTAGTGCAGCGACATTAATGCTACACGACTATCACCCTGAGGCAGAACTGCAGCCAGCGTTTTATAAAGGTACAGCATCATTTCCTTGCCATTGTCATGCCTATTTATAAAGGCAACGATCCCAAATGCTTCCTTATTCCTGGCAAAATTTAGCAATAAGCATACCACATATAGAAACATATGGAAAATAATACAGCAATGGACTGCCATGCTATTTGGCATTTTAATCATAAATATTGACATATATTTTCCCTGAATTTTTATGAATATGAGAAAGGCATCAGACATATGAATACAAAAGCGCATGGTGGCACAGTGGTTAACACTGCTGCCTCACAGCGCCAGGAACCTGGGTTCAATCCCGGCCTTGGGTGACTGTCCATGTGGCGTTTGCATATTCTCATGTCTGCGTGGGTTTCCTCCGGGTGCTCCGGTTTGCTCCCACAGTCCAAACATGTGAGGATTAGGTGGATTCGCCATGCTAAAATTCCCCCTTAGTGTACAGGGAAGTGTAGGTGAGATTAAGGCTTATTGGGATAAGACGGGAAATGGGCTTGGGTGGAGTGCTCTTTCAGAGGGTTGGTTAGACCCGATGGGCCGAATGGCCTCGTTCTGCACTGTAGGGATTCTGTGAAAAGATAAAAAGGTAAAGGCAGTTATCATTAAATGTGAAGAGTCATAAGACCTTCATTCACAGCGTTAAACCCAAGTCCCATTTGCCTATTCGGGAGACTATGAAAGATCCCATGGAAAATATTTGAAAAGGGAACAGGGAGGTTCTTCCCTGGAGTTCTGGCTAACCTTTGCTCCTCACTCAAGATGGAATGAATCAATCTTCCATCTCGCTGCTATTTGCGAGACTTGGCCGTGTACAGGTTAGCTGCATAACAATAGGGACCGTGCTTCAAAATAATTCATTTGCCATGAAGCACTTCAAATCCTCTCAAGCAAGAGAAAGACACTATTAACATAATTTATTTTCACGCAACAAGCTTGTTATGATCTGGAACACACTGCCTGAAAGTGTGGTGGAAACAGGTTTAACAGCAACTTTCAGAAGGTAATTCGGTACGTACTTGAAAAAGAAAAGTTGCAGCGTGACAGCGAAAAAGCAGTGGAGCTAATTGGATAGTTCAGCTTTGTGAGAACGTGCAACTCGGTGGAAAAAATATAGTTTATTTAAAATATTGTGGCTCTTCCAATTAATTTTCCTGAAGCAGACTGGAGGCCCATCCAACCTTTGGATGTGATAGCCTGGAAAACATCTGCTGCGGGATTCTCCGTCAGCAGGATCCTCCACTTCGCCAGCAGTGCATCCGCACCTGCGACTTTTCCGACGGCGTGGGGTGGCCACAATAGGAAACGGAGAATCACACTGCCGGCGGTGGCGCACCGCACCAGAAAACGGGGATGGCGGGACGGAGAATCTCGCTCATGTTGTGCAATCCATTTCTGTGTATATCCCCCTTTTGATGTGACCTATCACTGAGGGAGATTGCAGACAATCTCTTGCGACACGTGAAACTGAATCTCACATAAACAGGGGGTCACACTAACGTCCTTGCCTCTTTCCCTGACAATTTCTAAAAATGCATTCTACTTCCCCCTTCTTGAAGCCCCACAGAGCTGTGCACGTGCATTTACACCCTAAAGCATATTGCTAAATGGCACTGTGTGCCATGTTGCCCAAACACATGTGGATGTTTCGTTAAGCTGTGCCAATATTTACTCATTACCGGCAGAGAGAAGTGCTGGAATGGCGATAAAGCTGCCGTAAAATATTGCCGCAATTTTAAGCTAAAATGTTTTTAATGCGCAAAGCCTGAAAGACTCATAAATGTAAAGTAGAAAGTAAAATCCACTCAACGCACAAATAGTAATCATGGTGCCCTGGGGGAGAAGTCTACTAAATGCCATTTTAGATTCTACACTGGATTTTTTAAAACGACTATATATTTTCTTTTCTTTGAAGTGGTTCAGTCACTACGGTAACCAGGCGTGCTGTGCAGCTCTGAGGACTGCTCAGTCATTTACTGTATTCCCTTATGGTGGAAAAGCACTCTGCCCTAATGCTTAGCAATGCATGTTACTGACTGTAATATACATTGTTTTCACTTAACAGAATGCAATAATAGAACAACTACAAGGAGGTATAATTGGATATTTAATATTAATGAGTGGTGGCAGTTTCCAGCATCAAATGGGGAAGAAGTTAGCGATGGTGTGGCTACCTTTTGAGAGGCCGGTGTATAAAAGCAGCCGATATTCCTCACCTTTTCTCTCATTGGCTTTTGTGCATCCCTAAATGCTTTCTTGGCAGATTTTTAAGAAATCTTTGTAAACTTGCACACCTGACCACCCCCATGCCCCTGACAGCACTGTGATGAAGAGTTTCAATGTGCCAGAACAATAGTACAAAATATTCTGTTATCCCTTTGAGTCAGAGCACGTCAACAGGAATCTAGAACTCAGCATAAAGTTCCCCTTTGATAATACAATACTCAGAAATCCAGGTGTAGCAGTTACTGTTCTTGCTTTGGTCTCTTTATCCGTCATGTTGGATATTTATTTTCAACATGAGGTTTTGTTTTTACACCTAACAGTATGCATTATTTCAGTTAACAATTACATAGAACATAGAACAGTACAGCACAGAACAGGCCCTTCGGCCCTCAATGTTGTGCCGAGCCATGATCACCCTACTCAAACCCACGTATCCACCCTATACCCGTAACCCAACAACCCCCCCTTAACCTAATTTAAACAACTATTCCTTGGAGAATTAGAACCATTGCATAAATTGTATAGGGGCAAGGAAGAAATTGACCCAGGTAACTGCAGTGGAACAATGGGTTCTTCATCAGCATATTTGGGCAAGCATCTTGTACTACACTAAGCTGAAGAGATAGAGGGAATAATATGATGCTTCAAGTATAAAGAACTGAAAACTTGTGTTGGAGCTGCTGAGGCACTTTTAGCAGAAAAACATCAGAGTTCATTTAGGGGGGATGTTTTTCAGTGGCTGCAGCAATAAGAAACACTTCACTATTCAATGCGCTTTGTTGTTTTTTTTTTGGCCATGGTGGAGAACACCCCGATGAGGCCTCATTTCCTGCTCAGCTTGCCAGTGCAGGAAGAGTACTCGTGGACCGGGATGCCATTTTTTTGACCCGCCCTCCTCCCTCAGCATCCCTACTGCAGCCTCCATAGTGACCCCCCCCCCCCCCCCCCCACACTGCACCCTACTTATCTCTTCCAGGGTCCTCAAGCCCCCTCTCACCCCACCTCTTCAGGGCAAGGCGCACCATGTCCAACCCTGGCATGGGTAACCTGGCACCCAGGCACCTTGGCACTGTCAGCCTGGCACACTGTTAGTGCCCCTGCCAGCCTGGCAGTGACACCCAGGCAGCCTGGCAGTGTCAGTGTGGCATTTCCAGGGTGCCCAGTTGGCAGTGTCAAGGTGCCCAAGAGACGAGCAGGAGTGCTAGTTTACAACTCTGTCCAGAACCTGACCACCTGGGGGTTTTCAATGGCCTGGGAAATCCCCCCAGGTGGCGTTATGACAGATACACATTTGTGTGGCCAGTACTGAATGGCACCCGGTCAAAGCCTCGTTGTGGAGGCCATTAGATCCTGGGAGAACGCGGCGCATACATATTTAAATGAGCCAAATGGATCATTTAAATATGCTAATCTGGATCTCGCCAAGTGAAGGCGAGATCCATATTGCAACATCTCACAAGGTTTGGTTGAATCTCGCGAGACGTTTCGAGCGTCGAGAATCTTGTGAGAGGCCTCTCCCACAATTCAATGGTATCGCGTCAGCAAGTTGGGTGTGAATAGGCCAGTAAATCCTTCCCCAATGTTTGTGAATGTCACAGATGCCGATCAGAATTCTCCGGACGTCGCGATTCTCTTTTCCTGCCAGCAGCGCATCGCCGCACGCGGGTTTCCCGGTGGCATGGGGTTGTTTTCATGGGAAATCCCACTAATGTGACGGGAATAGAGAATCCCGCTGCCTATGAAAGACGCGCCTTCAAGAAACACATGGCTGAGGGAACGGAGAATCCTGCTGTTACTTTTCAAACACAACTTTGATTTTGTTTTTAAAATCTGAAGAAAAAACATGACGGGCGGGATTATCCGACCCCGGGCCGGATGGGAGAATCGCCGTGAGGGGGGCGGGCGCAATTCACGTGATGCAGCTCCAACGCTGGTCCGCCGATTCTCTGGTTGCGTGTAGTCCTACCCGGCGCGACCTCGTCGTTCATTCTGCGGGCGTGGCCTGGTGGGGGGTAGGGGGGGATCCGACCCCTGGGGGGGGGGGGGGGAGGACCTTCACTGTGGCCAGGCCCGCGATCGGAACCTACCGATCGGCAAGCCGGCTTCTCCTTGTTCCTCCGCCATGCTGTCATGCTGGCCCCCTGTGAGGTGCAGGATCGCTGCTCCTAGGGGCCTATTGATGCCGTCGTAAAACGCGACGGCATTTACGACGGCGTCTACACTTAGCCTCAGGATTAGAGAATCCCTCCTGGCATGTTTCGAGCATGTGGTCATAATATGTTTAAAATCTGATCCCCTACTTTGGTTCACACCTTCTGTGTTGGGCTTTTTGGTCAGTCTGTCTGAAGAAAGTTGTAATTTAATCAAGTTAAACTATCGGACGTTATGGGGGATCTATTCCCTTTGTTCCATTTCCTATCTGCTATAGAAAGATGGAATTGAGACAAACTAGGGGGCGGGATGGGGGGGATAAGTTGGGTGGGTGGGGGGGGGGGGGGGGGGTGGAGATTCATTTTAACCCCCAGAGTGGGTGGAGTGGGTGGAAAGTTAAAATGTTCAAACAGGACCACGCCCCACCTCTAACCTGACCATGTCTGGTATCCCTAAATATGGAGGAAGGGCAGGTGACCAGCCCACTCTCGGGAGGTGGGTCGGTTGCTTGAACCTGCTGAAGAGATTGTGTGCTTTCACTTTGATGCCCAGAATGGCGCAATATGCAAAACATTTGCGACATTTTGGATCTGGGTCAGAATTTCAAACCGTGATGGTTTTACTTGATTAAATGTCAACTTTTTTTCAGACAGATTTTTAAATATTATGACCATATGCTCAAAACATGCCATGTTTTGTTTTTATCGAGGCTGTGTTTGAAAGGTATGCCTGTGATATTCACAATCTTTAGTAGTTCCTACCTTTGCGGAGATTAGTGTTTGACACTTCGCTCGCCAGTCCTATTGCTCAGGCTGTCATCAGAATGGGGAAATTTCCTGTACAAAATCTCAGGTTTCCTGGCTATAACTCCTCCCATGCTGCTGCAAAGCCCTGTCTCAGGGCCCAAGAATAAAGATATGGGGCAGGATTTTCCATTTGGGAGACAAAGGGCTGGATCTTCCACCCTGCCCACTGCAAGATCGCCACAGGCGGGGCATGGACCATGTAAAGGTCCATTGACATCAGGCGGTTATTTTTGCTCGCCAAGCGGGCGCGGCTGCAGAATCCCGCCCTAAGTGATGCTGCCGGGACTGAATAGCGTGTGATTCATGTTCCCGTTCAGGGCGCTATTCAGAAAGAGAGTCAGGATAGGCAAATGGACCAGCTCTCTACTGGCGTAAATTGAGAGCAATTCCCGACCCGGCGGGCATTCTAACTGCTGGGGCCGGAGTTAACATTAAAGAGCCTGGCAGCTGAAGCTGTTTCTAAGCACTCCACTTACCTCACACTCACTGCAGCCACGTAGATGGCTCACAGAAGACCTGACCCCAAGGTTGGGAGTACGAGGTGGACCCACAGCTCCATGCCAATGAGGGGCGGAGAGACATTCCCTTTTCCAGGGTGGGCCGCAGACTCAAACCTGCCCTCCTGAGCAGCACTTGGGAAGTGGTGGCAGGGGCAATCAGCACTGCCAGTCTCACCAGGAGGAGACAGCTCGAGATCCTGAAGGCTAAGGGTCACGAGTGAGGCCTCTGCCCTGAGAGGAGCAGAGAACCAGGGAGGGCTGCAAAGGCCACAGAGCAGGTGTCCTTTGGTTGGGGTGAGCTCTGCTGATCCCCTGCTTCTTCTGCAGTGGGTAATCGCTTCTGAGGAAAGCCAACACCTGGTGGCCCTCTGATTGAGCTTGGCCATGCCCACCCCCTTGATGAAACAGCTGTGGTATGAGGGTTTCCAGAAGGGTGGCCTGCGTGGGCTCCCAGATGACCAGAGGCTACCTGAGCATTCAAAAAATGCAGGCAACACTGAGCAGACTGAACAACTGCTGATTACAGGGACCTGTAATCAGCAGCAAAGGGAGCTTTTAAAAGACAGACTGCAGCAATGACGGCCTGAGCCAGGCCACCACAATTCCGAGTGGGACAACCCAAGTCCATGGACGTGGCACCAAACTGTTCCCCACTACTGCCCCTGACCCAGGCAGCCATCCACCAGCAAGCCTGAAAATGTTCAAGGGTTTTTCAAAGCTTTTTTAGCCTCCTGCTCCCCCTTTGCAACCATGGTGACCAGGCCATGCTTGTCAATACTTGCAGTAATGCACACCCGCAGGACCTCCGCCTAAGAGGGGCGGAGCATGCAAATGACAGTTTTGCATGGATCCGCCGATGGGGGGCACAAACGTTGATACCGCTGCGAGCGAGGGACCAGAGCATGGCATCAGAATCGACGCTGGGCACAAACTTCGACTTTTGGATTACCCGCAATTCTGCGCCTTATCATGATCCGCGTTTCCAGTGTCATGAAGTGGAGAATACAGCACATAATGAAAAAAAAACAAGATTCACACAAACAAAAAGAACACAAGCCAACTCAGACCTGCATAAATCTGCCATAAAATTTTGCAAAATATTTTCTCCTGGATGGAGTCGTCACTGTCATAATATACATCTATGTATATAATGGAGTGCAGACAGGCAGTGATTGACACACAGAATGATCAGTGAGCACAGAGAACAGAGCAGCCAATCACCAGACAGGACACGACCACTATAAAGCCAGAGGGCACCAGTTTTCCCGCTCTCTCGGGACCCAGCCTCTGAGACAGTCAGAGTTCGTGAGCTAGCCAGTGCAAACATCATGTGGTAGCTAGTAAGTCTGGTCAGGCTAGTACAAGGTCTCCAGTCAAGTCAGCATAGTGTCAACCCACAGTTGAACATGTATTATAATTTAGATGTTAAATAAAATCGTGTTGCATCTCATCAAGTGTTGGAAGTCTCTCTCGCTGTTGTATTTTATATTTTCCCCGCGTCTTGACTGTGATAGAGAAATACAAACATGATTCATTAGGTAAGCAAAACTGAACTTTATTTCCGAATTATAACTGACTGCTAGCAGTAAATGGCTGAGACTTGAATTCGGAAGGCAGTTCAGTACAAACTGCTGAGTCCGTCCCAAGTCTGCGATATTACAGGAAAAGAAGGCGATTCTTATACATTATAGGATCAAGATAACATGAATACAACTTGGTCAGGAATTTGATCGAAAGCAAAACATAAGTAATAATCGTTACAATGGCGTCACCTTGCTGACCTTTAGGGGACTTGAGTTTCATATCATTATCTTGTCTTTGTTTTAAGAAAGGGAAGAATTTGTTTAGGAACAGGAAGAAATAGTTGTTCAGCTTGTTATGTATTAAGACTGCTTCTAGTTTCAAGCCTTATCTAGACTCTCAGAGTCACCCAGTTCTCAGGACATGCTGTCTCTGTGTATTCTGTGCCTTAGGTTATATGAAATCAGTTTAAATTCACTTGTACCAAGAAAACTTGACTAGTTTTCCCATCATGCCATTATTTGCTTCACACAATACCACACTCTCCCCTTTTGTCATATCATGACAACTAGCTAAATAGGTATATCCATGATTCGTTTGAAAATGCATTTACACAAGCAGGCAAGCAATCCTATCCCTAGTAGAATTAGTAGCAGTAGAATAAAGGCCTTAAAGATCCAGTCAAATAATCCATGACCCAACCACCCTAGCCAACCCGGCGGGTTATAGTCGTGAAATTCACTGCCAATTTCTTGAATTTGAGCAGCCTGTCTATTAAAATAGTGACTGCACTTCAAAACAACTTAATTGACTGTAAACAACTTTGGGATACCATGAGGTGATAGGTAAGCTAAGGTAGTTTCAAGGAACTCAGATTTGTATGGTAAAGATTAGAAATAACATATAATTTTAAGCTAGTTTAATTTAATGTATCAGTGCTTGGAAGTTTTAAAGCCGATAGCTAGAGTCATACTGGACAAAGGTGTTTGTATGTGTGGGGATTGGCTAAGTTCTGACTGTGTTTCTGTCGTGCTTAGAGAGGGCTACAACATGAAGAATAAAGAAAAGGCACAAGCATGTGGTTATTGCTTAGCAACTGGGTCTTATAAGATAAAGACGCTTTTAAGTTTTAGGTTAGCTCATCTCTATTGCAGTTGGAGATAGTTTAGGAGAGAGAAGGCACCTCTTCCAGCTCTGCTAGAAGCAGTTGGTTAAGAAAGAAGAAAGAACAAAGAAAATTAAAGCACAGGAACAGGCCCTTCAGCCCTCCAAGCCTGCACCAACCATGCTGCCCTTCCGGGGACCATATCCCTCTATTCCCATCCTATTCATGTATTTGTCCGACGCCCCTTAAACATTACTATTGTATCTTCTTCCAGTACCTCCCCCGACAGCGAGTTCCAGGCTCCCACCACCCTCTGTGTAAAAAACATACCTCGTACATCTCCTTTAAACCTTGCCCCTCGCACCTTAAACTTATGCCCCCTAGTAATTGACTCTTCCACCCTGGGAAAAATCTTCTGACTCTCCACTCTGTCCATGCCCCTCATAAATTTGTAGACCTCTATCAGGTTGCCCCTCAACCTCCGTTGTTCCAGTGAGAACAAATCACGTTTCTCCAACCCAGTGCAGTAGGTTAGCACTGCGGCCTCATGGCCGAAAGGTTCCAGGTTCGATCCCGGCTCTGGGTCACGGTCCGCATGGAGTTTGCACATTCTCCCCGTGTTTGTGTGGGTTCCGCCCCACAACCCAAAGATGTGCAGGCATAAGTGGATTGGCCATGCTAAATTGCCCATCAATTGGAAAAATTGAATTGCGTACTCTAAATTAAGAAGAAAACAAAGTTTCTCCAACCTCTCCTCATAACAATGCCGTGCATACCAGGAAACATCCTTTGTAAATCTCTACTGCACCCTCTCTAAAGCTTCCACATCCTTCTGGTAGTGTGGAGACCAGAATTGAACACTATAACCCACGAACGGCCTAACTAAGGTTCTATAAAGCTGCAACATGATTTGCGAATTTTTTAACTCAATGCCCCGGCCAATGAAGGCAAGCAGGCAATATGTCTTTTTGACTACCTTCTCCACCTGCATTGCCACTTTCAGTACCTGTGGACCTGTACACCCAGATCCCTCTGCCTATCAATACTCTTAAGGGTTCTGCCATTTATTGTATACTTCCCATCTGTATTAGACCTTCCAAAATGCATTACCTCACATTTGTCCGGATTAAACTCCATCTGCCATCTCTCCACCTATGTCTCCAATTAATTTATATCGCTATCTGCAATTCCACCAACCATTGTGTCGTCCACAAACTTACGAATCAAACCATTTACATTTTCCTCCAAATCATTGAAATATTCTACAAACAGTAAAGGTCCCAACACTCATCCCTGAGGAACATCACAAATCACAGCCCTCCATTCAGAAACTCCGCCTTCCACTGCTACCCTCTGTCTTCTATGATCGAGCCAGTTCTGTATCCATTTTGCCAGCTCACCCATTGATCCCGTGCAATTTCACCTTCTGTACCAGTCTGCCATGGGGACCTTGTCAAAGACCTTACAGAAGTCTACGTAGACAACATCCAATGCCCTACCCTCATCAATCATCATCATCTTCCTCAAAAACACGATCAAGTGAGTGAGACACGACCTCCCCTTCACAAAACTATGTTGCCTCTCATTAATACGTCCACTTATTTCCAAGCGGCAGTAAATCCTGTCTTGAAGAATCCTCTCCAATGATTTCCCGACCACTGATGTAAGGCTCAGCTGCCTGTAATTACCTGGATTACCCTTCTTAAACAAAGGGGGCTTTGTTGGAAGAAAAGCCATACTATGGAGTTGTGGTTAAGAAATCAAGTGCAAAGGTCTGAAGAGCAGCTAATTAAGGAAACTAGAGAAATGAAGTGAAGTTTCCAAGACTTCCATGGTTAAAGGTACTTGACCAGACCACTGTTCAGTAAAGACTGGCCAAGCTGAGAAGAAGATTGAGATGCCAGAAAGATATTTGAAGTGACTTTCAGGTTTGTGAGGTTTTACTGCAGCCTGCTGAACATGAGTTTAAATAATTATGGAAATCGGTGGCTAGATCCCGGAATTTGTGTAAAAGCAGTTAAGACAGAGAAAGCCTAAAATGGGGTGGTGTAAAACTCTTGACTGGATTCGCTGTTAATAGTGGAGCGGAAGCTTGGATTTAAATTGTCATTTGGAAAACCTGGTTTTGATTTCAGAATGCAAACCTCGAAGGGAAAGCATAATTATGAGTAAATATTTTAAAGCATGTTTTTGGGTGTGGAGTTGGAAACACTCATATGAAAATCATCTCAGGGTATCCCTGAGGAGGGATGCCCAAAAATTCACTTGGGGTTCAGAATGGAGAGTGGATTTACCCACAGTCATCTTACGTGCTTAAAAGGGACTTTATGTTAATGAGACCATTGTAGATTAAGATATACTTTGTCATCCATTTTAATCCTAAAACCTGTGTGTAATTGTGAAACTAAGGATGGAGGAAATGAGTATTGTGTGGTAATCCTAATTTTCATGCTTAATAAATGTTTTTGTTGTTAAAACTAATTAGTGGCCCTGTGATTCTGTTGCTCCATGTTTTTTAAAAAGAGTAAACGTTACGGTCTTTTGAGCCAGGGTTCTATTCTGGGATCTTTCCCTCCAGTTATAACATCATAGAATCGGAAAATCCCTTCACTGGAGAAGGAGGCCATTCAGCCCATTGAGTCAGCACTGGCCCCAGCTCCGATAGAGCTGGGTCCAACCCCTGCCCTATCTCTGTAACCCCGCCTAACCTTTTGGTCACAAAAGGGAAATTTAGGGTGGCCAATTCACCTCACCTGATTATCTTTTGACTGTGGGAAGAAACTGGAGCACCCGGAGGAAACCCATGCAGACACGGAGAAAAAGTGCAAATTCCACAGAGTCATCCAAGGTCAGAATTGAACCTGGGTCCCTGGAGCTGTGGGGTGGGAATGCTAACCACTTTGCCACCGTGTCACCCCTAACATCAATTGGGATTGAAACAGAAGTCATGAAAGGATATAAAAATGCAAATATTTATTTATTCTTTCTCAAACTATATTTTAAGAAGGAATCGTGTGAAGAAAATTATAGCTCAAAGTTTGTTTGCTGAAGAGAGAAAAAGTTAGGTAGGAAAATTAAAAACTAGTGTTCATTTTAATTTTTCCAAAATATCCAATAACAATCAAGACCTAAAGGAATGAGACTCCATGGACAGGATTTCGCATTTTGCATTTGGGGTCGGCACCCTGACCTCTGGCTCAAATATTGGCCCAATCCCATTCTAAAGGGCCTATTAGGGGGCTGTTCTGCATGGAAGGAACTGTCATTGCAGCTCAAGAAGAGAGAAGACATCCCCATCTTGAGGCACCCTCTCAGCACTTAAAATGGCCATGGTTAAACTGTTGAGGGACCAAAATGGCCATGGTTGCTGGAGAGGGAACCACTCCACAGGAAGACCAATGGCTGCAGCTGTAGCCAGGTCGGCAGTGGGGTGGGGGGAGGGGGGAGGGAGGTCCTCAACGTCAGCCTTCCAGCAGCTCTCATGCTTCTGTCACTGCAAAAATTCCTGTCAGCATCTGATCATTTGTCTCAATTGGTTTTTACTTATCGGCAGATAACCATTCTGCCCTCAATCCAGCTTTCAGGAAAATGATTCAAGAGCGGGATGGCGCCGGTATGTAATTGTGTGTCCACCCACCTCCATTCCCACCCCTATCAGAGCCCCACATTTGTAATTATAATGTATATACAATGGAATCAAGATAGGTTTGAAATCAAATAATGGTTGGTACGTTTAAATTTCATCTTTATGGGAATCGTTCCAAGGGCAAGGGAAGTTTTGATCGTTCCCATATGAACTGCATCTCCTCAAACATGATTCTTGTAAGCCATCTTGTCGACCTGTTATGACATCTCATTTCAACCAGAAAGAATGAATGTGTACAAAAACTAATACTGCTGGATGACACCTGTAAACAGAGCTTGCAGTTCCGAGCTAGCACAGACAAAGGATTTACAAGTATGATAAGAAATTACATGTCCTATCTAAAAGCTTTATGCTGCTTGTGAATAAATATTTGTCTTTGTTGGAGTCAGTTGTATAGAGTGGAGTGTTTCCATTGTGATTTGGACAGTGACATGCTTGCTGCATCAGTTGTGACGTTGGTTGGATTCAAACCAAAGCTCCCTCAGACTTGCATCAACAACTTACCTCCACTCAACTTCATGTGAACGAATTCAAGTACCATTTCCATTTCCCGCACCAACTATCATCATGCTTGCCCTGGAAGCGCGAATTCTATCTGAATTAGTGTTGAATTCTTGGCAGTTGTATACTCTGGGTTGACCCTGTAGAGGCTGCCAGAACTTAATTCACTGCATCTGTCAGACATCAGATCTGACCAGATCCGGCTTAAGGCGCCACAAGTAGTAAACATGGAAAAGTGAAAGTGCTTCGAGAGGTTGGTCATGAGGCACATCAACTCCTTACTGCAAGAATGCCTATATCCACTGCAATTCATATACCGCCATGACCCGGCCACAGCAGACGCCATCTCCCTGGACCTACATTCATCCCTGGAGCATCTCGACAACAAGGACTCCGAGGTCACACTCCTATTTATTGACTGCAGCTTCACTTTCAACACCATAATCCCAGCCAAGCTCGTATCAAAGCTCCAAAACCTAGGCCTTGGCACCTCACTCTGCAACTGGATCTTCGATTTTCTGACCCATAGACCCATAGAGCAGTAAGACTAAACAACAAGACCTCCTCCACGATAGTCCTCAATATTGGGGTCCCCGGCAAAATGTGGCTCCAACTCCATCCACATGTTCAGAATACAGGAGGGAAGGGCAGCACAGTGGCACAATGGTTAGCATTGCTGCCCACGGCGCTGAGGACCCGGGTTCGAATCCCGACCCTGGATCACTGTCCGTGTGGAGTTTGCACATTCTCCCTGTGTCTGCGTGGGTTTCACCCCCACAACCCAAAGATGTGCAGGGTAGGTGGATTGAACACGCTAAATTGCCCCTTAATTGGAAAAAAATAACTGGGTACTCTAAATTTTAAAAAAAAGAAGAATACAGGAGTGAGATAGAGAACCTAGTGAGAGTGGTGTAATGACAACAATCTCTGCCCCAAAGCCAGAAAAACTAAAGAGCTGGTCATTGACTTCAGGAAGCAAAGTACTGTACACAACCCTGTCTGCATTGATGGGGCCGAGGTGGAGATGGTTGACAGCTTCAAATTCCTAGGGGTATACATCACCAACAATCTGTCCTGCTCCACCCACTTCGATGCTACAACCAAGAAAGCACAACAGTCCCTATAATTTCTCAGGAAACTAAGGATATTCGGCAAGTCAACATTGACTCTGACTAATTTTTACAGATGTACCTTAGAAAGCATCCTATCTGGCTGCATCACAGCCTGGTATGGCAACTGCTCAGCCCAAGAACATAAGAAACTACAGCAAGACGTGAATACAGCCAAGTCCACCACATGAACCCGCCTCCCATCCATTGACCCTGTCTACACCTCTCCCTGTCTTGGGAAAGCGAGCAGTATAATCAAAGACCCCTCCCATTTGGCTTACTCACTCTTCCAGCTCCTTCCATCAGGCAGGAGGTACAAAAGTCTGAGAACATGCACTAACAGATTCAAAAACAGCTTCTTCCTCGCTGTTACCAGACTCCTACACGGCCCTCTTATGAACTGAACAGATCTCTCCACACACCTTCTCTACTGAGTGGTACGACACTCCTGTATGCTTCACCCGGTGCCTGTGTCTATGTATTTACATTGTGTATTTTATGTTTGCCCTATGTATTTTTCTCGTATGTGGAATGATCTGTCTGAACTGAACACAGAACAGTACTTTTCACTGTAGCTCTGAACAGGTGACCAGAAACAAATCCATCCAACAGTGTTTGAATTAAACCGGCATAGCCAAACATTTGGAGTGCGGATAGATAGAGGTCAGGAACTCCAGTGGAAATCAGGTTGGCCACAGGTTGACGGCTTTTTTCTATCTACCAGTTGAGCCTGGAATCGGCATCTGCCTAACGTCAGTGGAAGCTCCTCTGGGGGCTATGGCGGATAGGCAGGGGGCGTTTTCTTGCTCGTGTGCAATTTAAATAATACTAGCCACTAGCTTCCTTTTAATATTCTTGTACAAACTTTTGGTGTTCTGTTTGGTATCCCTTATATATTTTTCCTTTACTCCTTTTTGCAGCCCTTACCACTCTTTGAGGGCTTCTAAGGGGAAGGAAGATAGGTGCATGAGAAAGGAATAGAAAAAAATTGCAGGTAGGGTTCAGTAAAGTAGAAAGTGTGAGCATGAATGGTGATCTGGGTGGCTTGTTTCTCCTGTGCACTCAATGTGATTCTCCATCTCCAGCTTGTGCCAGGAAATCAGCTGACAGAAAGATCTCTGAAAGGCCAAAAACATTTTTTACAACTAAGTGTATTAGGTTTTTTAAAAGGCCTTTGCTGTAGTTTATTTTCAGCTAGCTGCTGTTTTGTTTTATTTATTTTGCCCCTGGCTACTAAGAGTTTGTCAGTAGGAAACATTTGAGCAGACTCATATGCAGAGGAAGAGGAGCAGACAGCTGCCGGCAGGTTCATTTGCCTGAAAGATGCTCTGTGTTCTCGACCTTTACCTTTTTATTATATTCATTTACGGGACCGAGGCATCGCTGGTTGGGCGAGCATTTATTGGCCATCCCTAGTTGCCCTTCAGAAGGTGGTGGTGAGCTGCCTTCTTGAGCCGCTGCAATCCTTGAGGTGTAGGTGCAGCCACTGTGCTGTTAGGGAAGAGGTTCCAGGATGTTGCCCCTAAGACAGTGAAGGAACGGCAATATATTTCCAAGTCAGGATGGTGAGTGATTGGAAGGGAACCTCCGGGCTCTTGTCGTTCTAGATGGTAGTGGTCGTGAGTTTGGAAGGTGCTGTCTAAGGAACCTTGGTGCATCTTGTAGATGGTACACACGGCTGCCACTGTTCATCAGTGGTGGAGGATTTGAATGTTTGTGGAACGGTAGGAATCAGGTGGGCTGCTTTGTCCTGGCTGGTGTCGAGCTTCTTGAGTGTAGTTGGAGCTGCACTCATCCAGGCAAGTGGAGAGTATTCCATTAAACTCCTGACTTGTGTCTTGTAGATGGTGGACAGGCTTTGGGGGTTCAGGAAGTGAGTTACTCGCCGTAAGATTCCTAATCTTTGACCTGCCCCGATAATCACAGTATTAATATGGTTAGTCCAGTTCAGTTTCTGATCAATGGCAACCCCCAGGATGTTGATTGTGGGGGATTCAGCAGTGGTGTTGCCATTGAATGTCAAAGGTTGATGGCTAGATCCTCTCATGGAGGATATGGTCTTTGCCTGGCACTTGCGTGACACAAATGTAACTTGCCACTTGTCAGCCCAAGCCTGGATATTGTCCCGTTCTTGCTGCATTTGGACATGGACTGCTTCATTATCTGAGGAGTCACGAATGGTGCTGAACATTGTGCAGTCATCTGCAAACATCCCCACTTAATGATGGTCATTGATGAAGCAGCTGAAGATGGTTGGGCCTAGGATACTACCCTGAGAAACTCCTGGAGTGATGTCCTGGAGTTGAGATGATTGACCTCCAGCCACCACAACCATCTTCCTTTGCGCCAGGTATGACTCCAACCAGTGGAGAGTTTTCCCCCTGATTCCCATTGAGTCCATAGTACATAGAACATATAGTACAGAAGGAGGCCATTCGGCACCGACCCACTTAAGCCCTCACTTCCACCCTATACCCGTAACCCAATAACCCCTCCTAACCTTTTTTAGCTCTTGCTCCTTGATGCCATACTCAGTCAAATGCTGCCTTGATATCAAGAGCAGTCACTCTCACCTCACCTCTGACAGTCAGCTCTTTTGCCCATGTTTGAACCAAGACTGTAACCCAAGATCCACAGAGAAAGGTGGGAGACCTCAATCTGTTGGCGGAGGTGCATCTTATCTTTTGCAACAGCACACATCACGCCCCCCCCCCCCCCCCCCCAACATGCAACAATAGCAAGATGTGAATACCTGATCAGGGGCCAGTGTTTCTTTCTTGACTGCGCCCAGCAAGACTCTGTCAATTGGTTCTGTAGGCTCTGGCAATGACTGTGGTGAGATACCCTCTCAGGGTGTGGATAACATGGGGCTGCTGTGTCCATTCACTGCAAAGGCACTAGTGACTACTATGCAACAGTACAGGACCTTGGTGAAACCACGCCTGGTGCATTGTTTGCAGTTTTGTTACCCTTATCTAAGAAAGGATATACTTGCCATAGAGTGAGTGCAGCAAAGGTTCACCAAGCTGATTCCTGGGGTGGCAGGATTATCGTATGGGAGAATGGGTCGACTGGGCCTGTATTCGCTGGAATTTCAATGAAATGTATAATATTCTGACAGGTTCGGACAGACTGGATACAGGGATGTGGTTTCCTCTGGTTGAGGTGGTGGTCTAATAATACTAATGGCTTATTGTCACAAGTAGGCTTCAATGAAGTTACTGTGAAAAGCCCCTTGGTCTAGAACAAGAGGTCACAGTCTCAGGATATGGGTAGACCAATTTGGACCGAGATGAGCAGAAATATCTTCACTCTCTGAGGGTGGTGGACCTGAATGGTCTCCTTCTGCTTTGTAGGGATTCTATGTACATGCAATACCAGTTGGACTGCATATTACCACTGAAAAATATGTTGCTTGCCAGTGTTAATGAATTCATTCCATTAGCCAGGAACCACGCAAGAAAGGGATATGAGGTGTGTAGTCATTTCCATGTGTACACGGTGCCAACAAACTGACAAAACTGTTGCGGGAGGGGGGAAATAAATTGGATAGCCCAAATTTGGGTGTGTGGATCAGGATACATAATCATCAATGGAAGTGAAGCAGGCAAGAAGCAAATGTCGTGCTGCCTGCTCATATCTATGACTCCAGCATGCAACACTGTGCTGAATGTTTGGTTGAATGACTGTCGACCGCAGAAGGGGCCCAGGTTTATGTGAGGCTACCACCACTTGAGTCCAGTCAGCATTACTGAAAGCTAGACAACATAACTTAAAGCTAGAATGTCTCCCTTAAAGGTAAGGTCCATTCTGGCTCTAGCAGGAATGGCAATTGGCTGGATCACATTGGATGAGCTTTAAGAAGAACCTGAAACGATGCAACAGGCCACAGAGAATGCCCCTAGGGGATTTCTGAAGCTGCACTGGAATGATTTGTGCAGGAGTTGAGCCAGAAGAGAGAAGTTCTCTTCCCTTAGGGGGCTAGAAGGTCCTTGAGATAAGTGCTCAGAAAGCAAGGCGATCAAGTGGCCACAATGCCCAATAGAGGACATGGATAAAGTGCCGCAAGAAGTTCAATGACCCCACACAAACAGTCAAGGTCATATTATGATTTCAGTAGAGACCAGTAACATTTTTTTTAGAAGTAGAAATCCAAAGTCCCATTTACTTACCATAATAATAAAGCCACAAGATTTCACGGTTTAAAAACAGAATAAGTTTTTTTCCATCCAAGAGTCAAGCAAAGCAAACACCTCGGCTAATCAGCAATACCTACAACCCTACATCACCATAAATTAATGCAAATTAACAGGCAACTTGCAATTGATTATGCCATAAATATTATCCATTCAAAGGCATATACAACTAAGGCAGATCTTACAAATGGACACAACTGTCCACATTTTGCATCGGTCATGAGAAACAAAGTTCTTCAACTACTGTCCTGTAATGGTGCTTGACCCCAGCAGACATCTGTGCACAACCTGTGGGGAAGCAGTAACATCATGGTGTTGTCACTGGACTAGTGATGTGGAGGCCATGGGTAATTCTCCGTAAAATTTGAATTCAATGAAAACCTGGAATTAAACGTCCAATGATGACCATGAAACCATTGTTGATTGTTGTAAAAACCCTTCTGGTTCGTTAATGTCCTTTAAGGAAGTAAATCCTTACCTGATCTGGCCTACATATGACTCCAGAATCAATGTGATTGACTCGTAAATGCCCTCTGAAATTACTTAGCAAACCACTCAGTTCAAGGGCAATTAGGGATAGGCAACAATTGCTGGCCCAGACAGCAACGTCCACATCCCCTGAACGAAGAGGGCACAGAAGGTTTACTAGGATGTTGTGTGGTATGAAGGGCATTAGCTATGAGGCGAGATTAGATAAACTTGGTTTGTTCTCACTGGAATGATGGAGGTTGAGAGGCGACCTGATAGAGGTCTACAACATTATGAGCGGCATGGACAGAGTGGATAGTTAGATGCTCTTTCCTAGGGTAGGGAGCCAAGCACTCGGGGACATAGGTTTAAAGTGCATGGGAAAAAGTTTAGAACAGATGTGCGAGGCAAGTATTTTACACAGAGGGTGGTAAATATATGGAACGCGCTACCTGGGTGGTGGGAATAGGTACGATAGCGACATTCAAGGGGCCTCTAGACAAATATATTAATAGGGTGTGAATAGAAGGATCCAGACTCCGTAAGTGCATACGGTTTTAGTTTAGGCAGGTACCATGATCAGCGCAGGCTTGGAGGGCCGAAGGGCCTGTTCCTATGCTGTATTGTTCTTTGAATAAAAAAAGACCCTGAGATCCACAGGCTACGGCCTTCACCAAAAGTAGCACATGTCCGCAGAACTCCTCAGCTTGGTCTGGATGATGTAGATTTGCCAATATTGGGCGGGATTCTCTGATCCTGAGGCAAAGTGTTGACGCCATCGGAAACGCCGTCGCGTTTCCTGATGGTGTTAACACAGCCCCAGGATCAGCAATTCTGGCCCCAACAGGGGGCCAGCATGGCGCTGGAGCGGTCCACCTGCTGATCCGGCCGTGGAATGGGCACTGGGAGATGCGCGCATGCCCAGTGGGTCCGGCTCAAAACCGTGCATGCGCAGTTCCATCGGCGCGATTTCCGCGTATTCGCGGTGCCTCCCTTGTCTGCGCCGGCTCCGACCCAACATGGCGCAGGAGTACAGGGGCCGGCACAGAAGAAAGGAGGCCAGAAGACAGCGAGGACAGTCCGCCGATCAGTGGGTCCCGGTTGCAGGCCAGGCCTCTACAGAGCCCCCACCCCCACCAAGATCGGACCCCCCTCCACCCCCACAGGCTGCCCGGCCCCTCAACGTCGAGGTCCCATGGCTCAGAGCAGGTTAGAACGGCACCGGCAGGATTCGTTTTTTTTTTACGGCCGCTCGGCCCATCCGGGCTGGAGAATCGCGGGGAGGCCCCGTAGAACGGCCCCCAACCGACGCTGCGCCAACCACGCTGGCCCCAATGGTGCCGATTCTCCGCTCTGCGCGAATCGCGTCCCGGCATCGAGGCGGCGTGGGGCGATTCGCGCAGCCTGCCGGTGATTCTCCGACCCGGCGCGGGGTTCGAGAATCCCGCCCCTTGTCTTCCAAGTAGTAGAAACAGCTGCAACAATTCTTCTCCATTTCTGGAGCTAGCTCTGTTTTCTTCAGCTTGCCTGTACTGCACCGCTGAACTCAACTTCAGCTACTGAGCTTGAATTGATCCCTGTTCTTCTGTATGCTTTCAACCAAGTTCAGTCTCACTGGAAGTCTTGGTTTCCGATTTGGTTCCTTTGAAAACATTTTAGTTTGCATTCTCTGTTTCCTTTTTCAGTTCCGGTCTACCTCAAAATCATGGATTCCATCTGGATTGTAAATGCATCTTTAAATGTCACATCGTACCAGTCACACATGTAGCCTGTTGCTGGCTGAGGTGCAGGTGGGAGAAATGCTGCTGATAAAGTGTAGGTGGGTGAGGACTCCTGCTCAGACCCTATAGTCCCCATGACTGGGAACCAGTGGCGCACTCAGAGGCATTTCAGAAGCACAGAACACGGTCCCAGCAGAGAGCATCATTCCCTTCTGACAGTCCACAACCCCAGTACCAGCCCTGCACTTCCACTAACTCTGTATCAGAGAGTAAAAAGACAAAGCAACTGATCTGCAAGTTGGGCAGTGATACCATTGCTGTTGGCGAGGATGGAGAGGGTTCCTTGTACAGCTGAACACATGTTGCGTATTTAGGAGAAAGTGTTAACTTGAGTGGCGAGATCCAAAATGGCAGGTTGGGCATCAAGTTAGCATTTGACGCTGACTGATGTCACAACCTGCCTATACTGCTACTTCCAGCACATGTATAGGACAACCACACTCTGTAACATTGTGATCAGCTAAGGCCCTGTTGGAAGTGGTTGCGAGTGGGCCACCGTCACTTATACTTACCTTTACCAGATTCACAGGGAGCCAAAACAACAGGAACGGTAGAGCTGAATTTTGTAGTCCTTGAGTTTAACTCGTTCAGTCAGGTTCATAGAATTAGAATCATAGAATTTACAGTGCAGAAGGAGGCCATTCGGCCCATCGAGTCTGCGCCAGCCCTTGGAAAGAGCACCCGACCTGAGCCCCCACACCTCCACCCTTTCCCCGTAACCCAGTAACCCCACCGAACCTTTTTGGACACTAAGGGGCAATTCAGCATGGCCAATCCAGCTAACCCGCACATCTTTGGACCGTGGGAGGAATACGGAGCACCCGGAGGAAACCCACGCAGACACGGGGAGAACGTGCAGACTCCCCTCAGGCAGTGTCCAAGCCGGGAATTGAACCTGAGACTCTGGAGTTGTGAAGCAACAGTATGCTACCATGCTACCCCACGGTTATGCACTTTGGTCGATGGTGGTGAAATGAAATGAAATGAAAATCGCTTATTGTCACGAGTAGGCTTCAATGAAGTTACTGTGAAAAGCCCCTAGTCGCCACATTCCGGCGCCTGTCCGGGGAGGCTGGTACGGGAATTGAACCGTGCTGCTGGCCTGCTTGGTCTGCTTTAAAAGCCAGTGATTTAGCTCAGTGAGCTAAACCAGCCTCTGGTGTAGTGATAATTGTCACAAGGCTAATCTAGAGAGCTAAGTTAATGCTATGAGGATACGGTTTCAAATCCCACATGGAGGCTGGTAAAATTTAAAGTTCAATTAATAATGATGGTCTCCATAACAGTGCCCCTTGAAACGCTCATCAATTGTTGTAAAAGCCCATCTACTCCAGTAATGTCCTTTAGAGGAAATCTGCCATCCTTACCCGGTCTGACCTACATCTGACGCCACAGCAATGTTGTTGACACTCAACTGCCCCAACAAGCAACTCAGTTCAAGTGCTATAAGGCTGGACATGACATGCTAACCCTGTCAGGGATGCTCACGTACCATAAAAGAATGAATTAAAGCATAGTTGTCAGCTGATTGGGGTGAGGCTAATTTTTATTTTGAAGTTGTTTGTTGGTCTTTTGTGAGTTTCTAGGTTGGAAAATGTGCTTAATAGGTGTGTGGTGAATGTACTTCACCTAATGCATGAGCTGTCTGTACTGTCTGTATAATGATGTGACCCATGACCTGGAAGTGATGATGCGGCCTACTTCCAAGGACTGTACTGGAATCCCGGTGGGCTCCGCCCCTGGCTCCACCTTCACTGGGGCCATATATAGTCCAGCCACCTGTGGGTGGCACTCATTTGTACAGCCGACTCTGGCAGGCGAGTTCATGGATATTAAAGCCTAATGTTCACTCGTTCTCACTGTCTCACAGTGAATTGACAGTATAGCAAGGTGAATATTAATAACCAAGGTTTTCCCTCCTTCACCAGGAGCTGTCCCGGTGACTGACATTCCTTTAATAATAATCTTTATTGTCCCAAGTAGACTTACATTAACACTGCAATGAAGTTACTGTGAAAAGCCCCTAGTCGCCACATTCCGGTGCCTGTTGAGGTACGCAGAGGGAGAATTCAGAGTTCTCAGCTGGTACAGGAATTGAACCCGCACTGCTGGCCTTGTTCTGCATTACAAACCAGCTGTCTAGATCACTGAGCTAAACCAGTCCTTTATGCACAAAGCTATAATACAGACACTAATAATCTTTGGTCTCTTCCCAAGAGACGAGGAAGTAGCAAAATCAGGACCCAAATCAACAGTGTTGGTAAGATGTTTTCAATCTTTTGGGCCAACCTTCACCTCAAAAGCTGTACCAAGTGACACAGAAACAGGATCTAGCTGTCATGAGGCTAAGCGACTCACAGATTTGACTTTGGTCAATCCTGGCAGATCCTAAAGCTTCTCTGTAGCTCAGAACGTGTTCCAGCATTCCTGCTCCAGCAAAGGCTAAGTAACCCTACATTCAAACCCCTACTTGCAATGGGCCCGTCTGCATTACATGCAAGAGCGAGAGAGAGAGAGAGAAACAAGGGAGGACAGATGGAGAGAGGGAGCTTCTACAGGACAGGGAAGGGGTGCTTAGAAATTCATTATTGAATGCGGAGGCTGCTGACCGCAACACATACAGCTGAGCTGTATTCAGTGGTCCCTACACATTCACAGTGAATGACAGTTATCATCACCACGTGTACGCTTCGAAGTAGTTTGAACCTGATTATTAGCCACGCAAAATTGGATATTGGGTCCACATTTACTCAACCACTGGTATGTAACCCCACCATAATGGCTGGAAGCTCTATTCTACTGGAACGAGATGTGGCAGCTCCCTCCAATGGCAGGCTGGCACCAGAACTTGCAGCTGTATGGGCTGCCAGGTACCCAAGGTACACCCAGAGTGACAGGGGTACCCACCAGCTAAGTGCAAAATGAGCTGCCCTCTTATTAATTTGACAGGTCTGCAGGAATGAGTTCCCAGATCCTAGCCCAGAGCATTGCAGCCCCACAGTCCTCACCCCTCTCTCTCCCTCTCTCTGTCTCTCTTAAGGAGAGCTTTGTGTGATTCAGTAAAGGTGGGTGGACAGTTTCCATGTCGAGCTTTCTGTCTCTAAAATGCTTGTTTCGCTGCAATATTTTGAGAATTGCCGACTTGTCTTTCTCCTGGCCCAAGAATGTATTTCCCAGCAGTTCTTTGTATTGCCACCAGGAGTCCCCAACTTTGTTGCTGAATGGTTTTGCTGAAGATGCCCAGAGCACGTCAAACTGCATTCTTGATAGTGTAACACACAACCGAGCATCAATACTATCAATTAAGACAAACATACTCATACCCGTATTCATCTAGCACCCGATCGTGTTGTTAGAGCTCCTCAAACATCTTCACAGAGTTACATTATTTTGATGAGCAGGAGACTAGGAACTGGATGGTTACCGAGCACTGTTAGGGTGGTGATGGTTATTTATGTGGCTGCAGATGTCAGTCAACTGTGCCAGGAACGTTTCATAAACAGCAATGAGACAAATGATTAATGTTGATTGAAGGTGAAATGGAGGCTGTGACACCAGCACGAGAACTCCCTGCTCTATTTTTCACAGGGCAATGCGATCATTGCCATCTATCTGAACAGGTAAATAGAATTGCAGTGAAATATCCAAAGTGAGGGATCCACCTCCTGCAATGTAGCTCACCCTTATTATTTTACTGGCTGTGTCAACCCACAGGCCTTTTGACCCTGGGGGGGGGGGGGGGGGGGGGGGGGGGGGGGGAGGGCAGCGGGGCGAGTGGGGGGACAGATGATACTGCCAAATGAGTTGAGCTGACACATTCTCCCATTCCTTTCTCTTCCTCCAGTTTGTTCACCTCCTCCTGTTCTGAAGCGAGTGATTCATGCTGGGGTATGGTTCCATTGCAGCGCCAGGCCTCCAGTCCCTCACCGAACTGAATACAACTCTCCATGCGTTGGCCGAGACAGTAAGTGTCAATGAGCTTTTCAAACACTGGGGAGGGCCTCAGGGTCGGACCCAACATGTATACGCACATACATACACGAGACAAACTCACGGACAGGAGCCAAACCCTTGCTGCCCTTTTTTTCCCCACCCATCCATATCCCATCATTCTACTGCATCTTAGATATTACAGTTTGCAATATTCATGTTTGCGAAAACCCCTTACCAAGCCTTGAATCTCCCCATCTTCACCTCTTGTCTTTTAAGACTTCTTAAAATCTAGTTCTTTAACCAAACTTTAGGTCACCTGACTTAATGTCCACTCCTTGGAGTCAGTACTCTTTTGTCTGATATGTTCCTGTGAAGTGGCTTGGGATGCTTTATTATGTTCCAGGTGCTATACAAATGCAATTTGTTGATATAATAGTCGTGAATAAACATAATTGAATGAAATCACTCTGTAATTTAAGGGAGGCATTGATCTCTTTAAATTAAACAGATTGACACCTACTTTAAAATACTGTGGTGGAGTGATATCACACAAAGTAACAAGGAAGGAGCAGTGATACACTTTTCATGACCACTGGGTGCCTTAAAACACTTCACAGCCAATGAAGTACTATTGAAGTGTATTCACTGTAGGAAATGCGGAAAATGTAACATAATGAAGCAAGAATCTTTTTTTAAAAGAACTTTCAAAAAGAAACACATGAATACATGATCTAAGCAAAATGTCCTTATCTTCTTTATCATTAATTATAGCTAACAAATAAATGATGGTTTATAATAATAAATGATTGCTTGGCAGCAAAAATTTTGCTGAGAAAAGAGACATGCTATTGAAGTTTTTCATCTTGCACTGATCAGGAGAGAATTGCAAGAATACCCATTCTCAAAGGGAATAATGTGTTCCCTATGAGATTTGGTGTTTTTACAATTCTGTCCTGATGAGTGTGAGCCAAAAAGCTTCAATAGCATGTCTCTTTTTGTTTCAGCACTACTCATAATGACAATGTGCTGCTCGGTGGGAATAGCATCTAAAGAGATTTAGTCCAGGCTTTTTTTATATATCACATTAAGCATATGCATTGCTTATTTTAAAAAAAACAAAGCAACAGTGTCTAACAGTATATAAATAAACAATGTACCAATTATGTAACTACTGTGTTAGTTACATAATTATTAATGAACGCCCAAAAGGAAACAATAGCCACAGCGGAGGTTAGTGTTGTAGAGTGTATGGTTCCATCAGCTGCACAAAGAATGCTGACTTGTGCTTTCATCTGCCAGCATCTGCAGTCACCCAGAAGGTGCTGAGCTTTGCAACAGGTGGCACTTTGCACGACAGAGTCCCAAGGGGGCTAACAACTGAAGCTTGTGACTTGCCATGTCTTCATGGAGCTTGGGACAACAACAAAAAAAACATGACAAGATGACAGATAGTAGTTTCAATGTACAGTGACAAACAAATTAGTGCAAAGATGCTTTCTACTGAATACCAGATGTGTTGGATTCTGTGAAATGGAACAAGCAATGAAAAATTGTCAAACACCCATCTGTGCCTTCTGTGCGCTATCGGGCTGTCAAGTGCTGGTGCTTTTGATAGTTGTCGACTGCCTTTAATAAGTATTTGGCAAAGCCAGGCCCATTAATGGGTATGTTTAATGGCCAACTGCTAATTTTGTCCAAAACTTACATCATTGAGTGCAGGTCATAACGCCTCCTTTTTGACTAAGGAACAAATTGCTGCTAACTTTGAACTACAAGAGTCAATTTGTATTTTCTGGTTTTGTCAGCAGTTTTCTCTCAGCTGTTATCTTTTGTCTGCTTTTCTCACCCAAAATAAACATTTCTGTTGTGCCAACTGATGTCCCCACCTCCCCCCCCCCCCCCCCCCCCCCCCCCCACCACCACCTCATACATATGAAGTCTTTCTTTATGTCTTTCAGCAATCATTTGTTTCTTATCAGACACTATTTTCCTCTTGCTGGGAAATATTAGTGACCACAGGCCTTTTGCAGAGAAATTACTTAGTGACGTTCAAAATGAAGCTGCAGATATAGAAATAACAAATAATTTTCAAAGGGTCACTGGGGTCATAGAAGTCATAGAATTTCCAGTGGAGCAGGAGGCCATTCGGCCCATCGAGTCCACACCAGTTCCTGCAAGAGCACCCTACCTAAGCCCACACTTCCACCCCATCCCCACAACCCAGCAACCCTACCGAACCTTTGGACACTAAGGGTAATTTAGCGTGACCAATCGACCAAACTCGCACATCTTTGGACTGTGGGAGGAAACCGGAGCACCCGGAGGAAAACCACGTGCACACGGGGAGAATGTGCAGACTCCGCACAGACAGTGACCCAAGCCGGGAATCGAACTGGGGTCCCCTGGTGCTGTGAAGCAACAGTGTTGACCACTGTACCGCTGTGCTGCCCTGGGTCTGGATCCAGAGAAGCTGGAAATTGAAAATCGCAATCCCGGAGGCCGTCTGGCAATCTTGAGCGTCCGAGACTGTTTGCAATTTTCAAATGGCCAGCACGGGAGAGGACACGGGGAACCTGCCAACCACTAATTAACAGCCCCTTAAGGCCGTTGAGGAGCCTGTCAAGGTCAAAATTGAATTTTTGACCTTCAGCTTGGCGAACCTGAGCAGCATGATGCATGTTTTTACATAGCTGTCGGTTTCATCACACGGTGAGGTAAACTTTATCTGTTTTAGATTTTATTTTTACCTTATTTGTTACCGGAACCTTGTGTTGGTGTGAGCACCGAGCCTTTCTTTGTTCCGTCATGGATTCCTCCAGCTCTGTCGATGCTGTAAGACAGCGACAGTCTCCCAACATGGCTTCCACCGGCCATTTCAGCTGGTGCCAGGCAGGTGGTTCCACTTGCTGGAGGTGCCCAACACCCTAACTGAACTCTGAGTTTTAGAACTATGCCTTTTACATCAAAAATAGCATCTCAAGAGCAATGCTGTTGAGTTGTGGCATTAGGACCTGCAGTTCATCTGGGTGTCAGGTCCCCACCACCTGCCTTACAGCCCAGCCCAAGGACACCTGTTCCATGTTCAAGGTCTACCCGCTATTTACCTTTACCAAACTCTTTATCTTACTTTGACAAAGAGTCATCCAGACTCGAAACGTTAGCTCCCTTCTCTCTCTACCAATGTTGTTAGACCTGCTGACATTGTCCAGTATTTTCTGTTATTGTTTCAGATTCCAGCATCCTCAGTAATTTGCTTTTATCTTTATATTACTGTTAGATTAGGTAGCACCTTCAGAAACATCTGGTGCAATAAGTGTTCAAGAGCAGTTTCTTCCGATACTTTTTCATCTAAAATTACTAGCATTCCCTTCTCCCTCATGCACTGACCCAGTTCCCCCTTAATAAATGCCATTACACAAGCATCGAAACGGCAGCATAACGTTGGTTTCTGTCAGTACTGAAAATGACTGTGAGTCAGTAACTGGTATTACAAAGCATCAAACATATTAGAATTATAACTGTGGCACCAATAGATATGGTAGGGGAGGATCTTCACAGGGCCGAGTTCAACATCGCAACGTTTATAGAACATAGAACAGTACAGCACAGAACAGGCCCTTCGGCCCTCAATGTTGTGCCGAGCCATGATCACCCTACTCAAACCCACGTATCCACCCTATACCCGTAACCCAACAACCTCCCCCTTAACCCTACTTTTATTAGGAAACTACAGGCAATTTAGCATGGCCAATCCACCTAACCCGCACATCTTTGGACTGTGGGAGGAAACCGGAGCACCCGGAGGAAACCCACGCACACAGGGGGAGGACGTGCAGACTCCACACAGACAGTGACCCAGCCGGGAATCGAACCTGGGACCCTGGAGCTGTGAAGCATTTATGCTAACCACCATGCTACCCTGCTGCCCCAAAGTTATCTACAGTTATCTACTGGTGACTTCGGTCATCCATGTAAAGTTTTGTAGAGTTCCAGCGGGGATAGAGAGCAGGCCAGCGTCAGTAGCTTTGGATTACTTTCACAAAGAGCGGGCATGGAATCTTTCTGTGTATTTAAATCTCTGAGGTTCTAAAATTTCACATGTCGTAGTCAAATTCAGCTCTTCAGTGGCAAAGCAAGATTTGATTATCTGTTCTTCCAGTAGCAACTTTAACTTTGATATGGGGTGAGCACATCATGGAAAATGGAAGAGTATCCAGACCCTAGCATTACCTGACAACCTTTAATGCACATGGCCTTTTGCATAAGGCACTTCAGATGGATCTCATCATAAAAATGTGCTTTGGTCATTTATTATCAGTGTGGAATAAAATGCTAAAGCACAGCTGTACATCTGAAGTATTATAAACTGAAGCTGTAATAAGCATCTTTAAAAGAGCAGCAATCTCCCTCTCTCTCCTTATCATTTATCAATCCACTCTCAACCATGCTAGACACTTACAAACAGATTGTTTAATGGAAAACATTCCATGATAGATGACTGGATCATTTGAGAGTTTGCTATTGCCCAGGAAAATACCTCAGACATTAGTCAGTGACAACAGGTGACTATTGTGTTAAGTAGTCATCTCAAATCAGGTTAAAGTAGATAAAGTGACTATTTCCCAGTAGATTGCAAGAGTCCAATTAGATTGAAGGGTGCAAAGACTTTGGGGAGGTAAGTAGAGAACTTGAGCATGATGTACTAGCCACACTGCACCCGAAAAGCAGCGTACCGTGGTGCAAAGTGACCGGTAAATGACGGGAGACCCTGCTCCCAGGATCTACCCGGCTTGCCACGTCGCAATGTGAAGCCCGCCCCCTTGTAAAGCTTTAGGTTCAGTTATAGGCTTACGTTCTCTCTAGTTATCCCTTATTGTAACTGTAGCAGAGCTCCTGTGATGTGGCATGCTATGAGTCAAAGGATGCCCTCTCTTATTGCAAGTCACATTTTCAGAGCCACTGATTTATGGTAATTGGCTATTAGATTTTGAATTCTACATTGGAGTCCTCTGGAACATTTAGTCGAATTTTAAGTGTGACATTTGACCAACTATGTGCATACTTGCAAGGAAACTGCAAATCAGTCACCTTGATCATTATTAAACGCGTGTTTAAGAAAGCCATTAGTATTATATCTTGACTTTTTACAATCCCATGATACATTGGGAAATGATATGATCAGAGTTACAACAGTGCAATTCTCATACACCCATCATGGAGAGCTTTCTTGTCAAATAATCACTGAAATTTCAAAGATGCTTATTTCAGTCTCAATTGCTGCCCCTTATACATTACAATAGTGTTGACATTTCAAGAATTCTTCATTGGTTGCACTAAGGCCATGCAAGCCGCTATATAAATGTAAGTCTTTCATTCCTTTTCCAGGATATTGCTGGCTGGAAAACAGATTAGAGACCCAGTTTAGACAAATCCAGACTCTCAGGACTGGATTCTCTGCAACCCCACGGCAAAATTGCACACACCGCGGGGGCGGAGAATCCACTTTCACGCTGAAATCGGGCTCGGCGCCGGTTCGCCGATTTTCCGGGTCCCAAAAATTGGCATGCGGTTGGGGGCCCATTGACAGACGCCCACCCAGCGATCCTCCACTCCCGGCCGACCGAGTTCCTGCAACGGCATGGAACTAACCATCTCTTGCCGGTCGGGATGCTGCCGTGGCAGCTGCAGACTCAGTCCACGGCCACCTTGGTGGGGGGCAGGGGGATCAGACACTGGGGGGGAGCCTTGTAGGCGGCCAGTGGTTAGATCCGTGCGGTTAGATGATTGGACGCGCGGCCGATCGGGGGAGGGGGGATCTAATTTTTGCGGCTGCCTCCGCAGTCCCAGTCTGCCATGGAGTTTGGCACAGCCGCTGGAGGCCGCCACCATGCGCATGCGTGGACTCCAGACCGGAAGTGTGGGGGTCCGTCTCCGCAGCTATAGCTGCGAGATTTACTCAGGATCCCTGCTCGTCCCCTGCAGGGCATTGAATTTGTTCATATTTTTTCTAGGAATCTCTGAAGTAAAGCTCCGGCGTTTTTACACCGGCATGAGGACATAGTCCCATTTTGAGAGAATCCAGCCCTCAATCTCCCTGTGAGCATCACTTCCTGTTGAGAGCACTGAAGCATGGAATTACATCTACAGTTAAAGATGAGGGGCATTGTCGGGCCAATTTTGTGAATGAACTTTCCGAGTGCAGAATCCTGCCCACAGGGAGCGTGTATCGCAGACCCATTCTTAGTGCAAGATATAAACAGCTGTGTAAAAGCAGGTCCATATGTTGTAACTGCAAAACCTCAGATGCTTTTGACCAGTTTACTTACTCAAATGTTTTACCCAGGTGCCCTTATTTGCCAGATGAACAAAGGACAAAACAGGTTCACGGTTTAACGCAGTTTTATTCACAATTCTCTCACTCAGTATGACTCAAGACTCACAGCTGAACTTTAGGTTTTACCCGCACTTAGTGAAGGAAGCTGGCAGGCTACGATCACTCGATGTGGACGTCTTCTCTGGGCTCCGAAACCCAGGGGGAAGTCTTCTTGCGATGGTTGTGCCTGGGGAACTCCCAGGTTATCGCTGAAGAGCTGTTCTGATTTTTCTTTCTTTATACTGGGAAGCTATGATTGAGTCATTGGTATACGCTCACCACTGGCCATTGTCCGAGCCAGACCCCAACTTGTTAATGAGAAAGACAGGATACTCCTGTTTATCCATGGTGGTTCAATCAAGACCCATTGTCCTCTGAAACTCCCTTTGTCTGACTGATGCGACCATCAATTCATTCAGAGACACGAGTTGAAGTAAACTTTAATCGGCTTACAACTGAGCCTGCCTGCGACTATACTGAACTGAGGGTGGACTCGCAGGACCGCAGCACTTATACTTCCTGCTGGGGCGGAGCCAAGGGCGGAGACCTGTACAAGCTCCTCATCTCCCCCTGTGGGCAGAGCCGCGCAACGGGTCACAGATGGAGCCCACAGGGACACAGTAATGTACAGTGTGAATTTATAGTGGTTACACATTCACCACACTGACCAGCCATCGGCTCATTATGGAGTCTGATGGCTTCTTTAGTCTGTTCTTCGTTCTGCTGCAAAGTTGATCACCTGTGTCTGGAAGTTTGTTACATATTCATAGCATGGTCTTGTTCTTTTGTGGAAACGTGAGTGGGTAATCACAAAGTCCATAAAGCGATAACGAGTTTATGTGTTGAATTGAATGCTCTTGTAGATGGCCAGTATTGATTCCAGCCAGGGCCTTGTGTGACAGTTTCTGTGCCTAGCCTATGTGTCTTGTCAGCCTGTTCCTCGTATCACAGTTTCAATTATAGAGTGAGTGAAATCAATTGTACAATTGTATGATGTCCCACATTAGGGGAAGAAGGATAATGTGCTATCCTCACATTGATGCTGCAAATCGATTTCTCAAATTATTCTAATCATTCTTTAAAGTTCTAGTTCTGTTTTACTGTTCGGGATTTCCCGCTGTTTCAAAAAGTAAATACTTTTTGACCTTCCTTTCTAATTGAAATGATTTAATCGCGAGGGGTTAGGAAAGGTTTGCTGTTTCGTATTATTTGAAATCCTGCTCGAGTTTGCACATGGATGAAATAATTGAAGGTGACGGCCCACTTTTGCTGAGAAAGGCTCAGCGGCTGCTTGTTCTCTTAATCAACTGTCAGATTTGCACTTTTTTTCCACTTTGAATATAAACTCTTTTTGTTGAATTTGTGCTTATCAAGATGAAGCATGTCAGTTTCTGAGGAATTAAACATTTTCTATGTTTTCCAGCGTCAGCATTAATCTCTCACAGACTTTGCTAAAGTTGACTCTAATCTGCCCCATCAGAGAGGCAAAGCTTTCTCTGGTGGCTACGTTTAAGCAACATTGTATCGAGGGCGGGGTAATTCTCTTTGATTTTTCTGGCTAATGTCCTGTGAGGTAAACTGGCGTAACACTGGCTGCAACTGGATGCAGCATAGATCAAAAAGATATTCCAGACCTTGAATTTAGTTCAATCAGGTTTACTGAACTAATGGCACAGTTAGCACATGATGTGGAGATGCCGGCGTTGGACTGGGGTGAGAAGTCTTACAACACCAGGTTAAAGTCACCTGAGGAAGGAGCAGTGCTCCGAAAGCTCGTGTTTGAAACAAACCTGTTGGGCTTTAACCTGGTGTTGTAAGACTTCTTACAGTTAGCACAGTTCTCTGTGAGTTCGACTCTGCTAACTTAAGTGTGGTTACTCTGTCTGACTGAACCAGACTGGCTCTTAGCCACGTGGTGGAGGTGTGAGATTGTAACAACTTGACTGACTCTCTAGATGTTCATCGGTGGAAAGAGGCGGCGTGTGAGTGCCTCGTGTCTTTTATAGTCAGATCCCACCCCTGAGTGTCGTGCCTGCTTATTGGTCATGTCCTGTTCTCTGTGTCCATTAGCTGCTTGTCTGTCTAGCATGGCAGCTAAAACTTTAAAAACACTCGAATAATTAGTTTCCCAGAAACTGGGATCAGAAAATATCATCATGCTCTGTATGCAATGTTTGTAACATGTAGTGACCAGAGGAAAGTTTTCAATGTACACCACGCACCGTAATAACGTGGCATTCCATGCATATGGCCTCCTTCTGTTCTCTCCAACTTTGCAATAATTAGGGTCACATTCAAAGCAATTTTATTCTATGGACTCATTAGAAACTGGATGTTATTCACCGAACTATCAATCTGCCAGAACCAGTTGTGCCATTAGGCACTCCAGCTTTCTCTAAAATTCTGAACAGTGTTGAACAGGACGGCACCGTGGCACAGTGGTTAGCACTGCTGCTTCTCAGCTCCGGGGACCTGGGTTCAATTCCGGGCTCGGGTGACTGTGTGGAGTTTGCACTTTCTCCCCGTGTCTGCGTGGGTTTCCTCCGGGTGCTCCGGTTTCCTCTCACAATCCAAAGATGTGCGGATTAGGTGGATTGGCCGTGATAAATTGCCCCTTAGTGTCCAGAAGGTTTGGTGGGGTTACTGCATTATGGGGACAGGGTGGAGGTGTGGATTAAGTCGGGCGACCACTACACAATCCTTGTGTAGTCAAAGCCTTGGCTTCAGAGTGAGAGCAGCATTGCAGCATGCCATGCAGTGTTACCACTGTGGTAAATGGGACAGATGAAGGGCAGGCCTCGCTGCTCCAAATACTTAGCATTTCTGAAACTGCTGTTATGCTCCAGTTGTCAAAGTTGTTTCCCTGGTGTGCCTCCAATCTCCATTTGAATTTACAGCAAGAGATCAGGGCAAAGCACAATAGGACCCATTATTCAGGCAACAAACACCCAATAAACATTTCCTATTTCCTGGCATTTTGGCATGCCACATGCCAACTCTAATGGACACGAGCGAATCAGCCATAAGCAGGAAAGTAGTTAAATTGTTCCCAGGTAAATATCTTCAATCCTTCATATTTGAGTCATCTTTGGAACTTTACCTTTTTATTGTTGGCACTCAGACCCTCGCCACTCTGTGAGCCAATCACTCAATTTCCCCTTTCCGAGCAAAGGTATTTGGAAGATGAAGCTGGCCCACAAAGGGATGACAGGCAGGTGAGGCAACACAGGAGTTGGTCACTGCCCAGTCATAAGGACCCTCGCCCCCACACCCACTGTTCGAATTGACCAGACCCACATTGGCAGACAACCAGGACATTCAGAGGCTTTGCTTTGCATGGTTTTAGACTGTGCATGCCCTACCACTGTGTGAAAAAAAAAATTTCCTCGTGTCGCCTCTGATCCCATTGCTAATCAACTTAAACTTGCGTTCTTTGATTACTAATCCTTCCACCACTGGAAAGAGTTTCCACGTCAAAATCATTCATGGTTCTGACTCCATCAAATCGACTCTTCACCTTTTTTTCTTCGAAAGAGAAAAGCATTCCCCATCCTTCCTGCCAAGATGTATCACTTCACACTGTTCTGCTTTAAATTTCTTGTTTCACGCGTCTCCCCAGGTCGCTGATCTGCCTGTGTCCTCCTGAAGTGTGTTGCAATCCACCTCAGTGTTTAGCACATATTGGAGTTTCATATCATCTGCAAACTTTGAAATATTGTCCTGTTTACCCAAGTCCAGGTCATTAATATATGTCAAAAATACCAGTAGTATTTTCATCCGTCTGCATTTGAGTTGACAGCTGTTCTTTAAATTCAGGCACAGTACACAAGATGTTTACAGCCAGCTGCAGTTAACAAAAAGAGTGTTGTCGCTGAATTCAATGCCGATGTAACAAGGTTGATTCAAATTGGGCAATAAGCTTGAGGGAAGCAACCAAGCTACTTTTGAACAAAGGTGGTGCAATTTACTCTGTTATGTGCGTGACAGCCAATTATTTTTGAATTTGAATGTCAGCTGTGAAGAAAATCCAGACATGACACAGCTTCGAAGGATACTTCAGCTGCTCCAGCCATCCATTGTGTTGAGTTAATAGAACTGAGTTGAACCAATTGGAGTCTTCACAGGTGCTCCTGCAATCACAAAAGAATACAAAAGATACCGGGATCGTGTGCATATAGAGGTTACCTGTGAAAGAATTGTTTATCATTAGGGTGTGACCTTTTATCTCCTGCTGCGAGCGTCGCAGGTTGGCAGCACTCTCTTGTCTCTGTGTCAGAACGTTGCAGATTTAGATCTCACTCCAGGACCTGAGCACAGAATCAAGGCTGCCAATCCATGCAGCACTGATGAAGTGCTGCACTGTTGGAGGTGTTGTCTTTCAGTTGCGACATTCCCCTTCTGCTCTCTTAGGCAGATATCCATAGAATCCCTACAATGCAGGAGGCCATTTGGCCCAACAAGTCTAAACCGACCCTCAGAAAGAGCACCCTACCTGCCCCCCCCCCCCCCCCCTCCAACCCCCCCCCCCCCCTCCTCCAACCCCCCCCCCCCCCCCCCCCCCCCACTGCAAGATTAGCAGCAGAAATGGCAGATGATTATGAATTAGTTCATAAATCAAAGCTTGGTTTCCGACAACAATTTCAGCCTGTGAGGGATAGAAACTGGGGACAAAATAAATACTCAAGTGATGATCTGATGGGAGATAATAAGGAGAGTGTACCTCAGATTAAAAAAGAAATCCAGGAGGGTGGAAAATAAATTAAATGTTTCAAATGTTCTCACTGTAATAAACTAGGCCATGTAACGTCACAATGTTGGTGGTTTAAGAAAAGCACTGGGAAGGCTGATGTGGTAAAACAGGATAAGACAGTGGGATTTGTTAAAGTGGTCAAGGAAAGCACAAGTGAAGCGAAGGAGGGGCAAAAGATTGTAAAGACTGATCAAGAGGTGATTGATAGGAAGGTGCCAGAGCTCTTTAAATAATTTACTTGTGTGGGTAAAGTTTACTCACGTATATCAGGAGGAGTAGGTAAAGAAGTCACAATTTTAAGAGATACGGGAGCTAGTCAATCTTTAATGGTAAGAGATGAAGAGTTATGTAGTTTGGGAAGAATATTGCCAGAAAAGGTGGTAATATGTGGAATTCAGGGTGAGAGAAGTAGTGTTCCATTATATAAGGTAAGGTTGGAAAGTCCAGTGAAGAGTGGTGAAGTGGTAGTAGGAGTAATCGGGAAACTATCTTGCCCAGGAATACAGTTTATCTTGGGTAATGATATAGCTGGATCGCAGGTAGGAATGATGCCTACTGTGGTGGATATGCCAATGGAAAAGCAGACAACTGAAGTGTTGAATGACAAACATCCTGGGATTTTTCCGGTTTGTGTCGTAACAAGGTCGCAAAGTCACAGGTGTAAGACAGGAGGAGAAATCAAAGAGTGAAGATGACGTTGAAGTGCAATTATCAGAAACGATTTTTGATCAGATGGTTGAAAAAGAACAAGATCAGGTGGAGGATGAGGCAGATATTTTTCGTTCAGGAAATAAAAATTAAATGAATAAAATAATTGAATAAAGTGAATAAACCCCACCGCCGAACTTATAAAACAAAAAGCTGCGACCGTTTAAAAAAATAGCGGCGCGGGAGGGGCCGGAGTCACAGAGAGAGGGAGGGAACCGGGCAGCCGAACGGGCACCCCGGGGGGAGGGCACACACTGGGTGGGGGAGAGAGCACACTGCGGATGGGGGGGGGGAGGGCAGGATGGGGATGGGGGAGAGGGCATGATGGGAGTGGGGGGGGGGACAGGGCACATTGGGGGACGGGGCACACTGGGGATGGGGGTAGGGGGCACACTGGGAATGGGGGGGAGAGGGCAGGTTAGAGGTGGGGTGAGAGGGCAGGATGGGGGGGCGAGAGGGGGCACACTGGGGGTGTGGGGGGAGAGGGCACACTGGGGCTGGGGGGGTCCTTAATTCCACCCGGGCCGAGCGGCTGATCCGGGCAGAGAGGGGGGAGCAGCCCCACCGAGAGGCCGGTGTGTTTGGGGCGGGGGTGGGGGAACAGCGGGGCTGCCTGTCGCTCGGCAGCGCGGCCCCGGGATGAAGTGGCCCCGGGCCCGGGACAAACCCAACACAATTCAGCACCGAGGCTTCGCATCACCACAAACTGCAGTTGGAGCCCCAGCCCCGCTCCCCAGTCAGCTTTCCCGCTCCAAACCCCGCCTCACATAGCCCGCTGCAGCGTCACCACTTCAAACAAACCCCATCAACAGTGCACTTCGACCGGGGAGGGAGGGAGAGACCCCCATACTGAGATCCCCACCAAAAAATATAGCGGCCGCACTGTGCATGTGCACACTATCATCGGCGCGCGTGCACATAAGTGCGCGATTGCGCATAGTTTTGCGCATGCGCGCCGATGATCGTGCGTGCATGCGCAATGCGGCTGAATTTTTTGTTTACATGTTCGCGGCCATTTTAATGGCCGCTTGCAGCCGGCGTTATAAAAAGCCGGCTGCTGTGCGGGGATTTGCGCGATCGGGAGCGCCGCGGACAACGGCTCCGCGACCCTCCTGACACCTGCCCGCGACCCACCCGCGGGTCGCGCCCCTGAGTTTGAAGAACACTGTCTTATCAGATTGAAAGGAAATTAAGTGAGGTGAATTATGTGGTAAAAACACCAGATAGAAGGAAGACTCACCGAGTGTGTCATGTGAATATGCTTGAAAGGTACTTTGAAAGGGTAGGAGAGAAAAAGGAGGCAGTTTTAACGATTCTAACTCAAAGTGACGAACTAAATCCAGATGCCTGTGAATTTGACATACCTCAAATTAAATTTGTAAATGAGGATGTTAAAAATTGGGATAAATTGTTGAGTTACCTTCCAGAGGAAAAACGGACTGACCTGAAAGAGTTATTGATATCACATGGGCAAGTTTGTGGAGATAAATTGGGAAGTACTAAAATGGCTATACATGATGTAGATGTGGGAAATGCTGTTCCAATCAAACAACATCCATATTGACTTAACCCTTTAAAATTGGCACAGGTTAACAAAGAGATTGAGAGTATGCTTAAAAATTGCATAATTGAAGTTGTGGATTGGAGCCAATGGAACTCGCCCACAGTGCTGGTACCTAAACCAGACGGTATCCAACAGTTGTGTGTGAACTATAGAAAGGTTAATACAGTTACAAGAATGGACTCTTATCCTATCCCACATTTGCAGGATTGCATTGAGAAAGTGGGACAATCAGCTTTTATTTCCAAACTGGATTTACTTAAAGGTTACTGGCAGGTACCTTTATCTGAAAGGGCGAAGGTGACTCCAGATGGTATGTACCAATTCAAAGTTATGCCATTTGGCATGAAAAACGCCCCAGCCACATTTCAACAGTTACTAACAAAGTCGTTTCAGAATTATCCAACTGTGCGGTATACATTGACGATCTGGTAATTTTCAGCCAGACATGGAAAGAACATTTAAAACATCTGATGGAGTTATTCGATCGACTTCAGGAGGCGGGTCAGGTGATAAACCTAGCCAAAAGTGAATTTGGAAAAGCCCAAGTCACTTTCCTTGGCCATACAATCGGACAGGGTGGAATGGTCACATGGGATGTGAAACCAACAGTTGTTGAAGAGTTTCCGATACCCTCAAGACGAAGGGAAATTATGCGATTTCTTGGCATGACTGGATTTGATCAAACATTTGTGCAAAAGGTTTGTCTCGTGAGTGCTCCACTGACGGGCTTGCTCAAGAAACATAACAAATTTCAGTGGAGAGCGGACTTTCAACAGGCATTTGATGGCCGAAAAGCTGTGATAACCAATGCTCATGTGTTGGAGAATTACAAGGGACTCTGTGATCAGATTGAACTAAAGTATCTGACTTTAAAGAGAAATGCCGAGGCGTAAAGAAATGCATGGATCGTGCGGAGACCTTCTTGTTCAAAGAGACTGTCAATCAAGAGGGATTTCAGTTGGAGGAGGAACAAAAAAAGAAATAGACTATATTATTATACCTGTTGGCGTGTGTTGTTTTTTGAAACGATTAAGTATATTTACTGTGTGAATTTCTTAAAGGAGGGTGAAAAGGTGAAAAATGAAACGATCTTGAAGTTGATGGTTTATTTTTTTTTCTTGGAGGAAGGTGTCATGTGAGAGTACCTTTAAGAAATGGGTGTTTATAAATGGGTGTGTATATAAGTATCTGTAGTGAGAGTACCTTTAGGAAATGGGTGTTTATTACTGCAATGATGCCAGAAAGTGGGTGGAGCTGGGCTGTCTTGTCAGCTTTTTACTTTTATTTTAGACTGCTGCAGAATTTGTTTTAGTTTCATTTTCAGAGCTGGGTAGCTGCAGTCACAGCCAGAAGGTGTATTAGAGTCTCTCTCTGTAATCTAAAGACTGTAAATCAATCCTGGTGATTTAAAGCGAATCACAGTAGTGACTTTAACCTGATGTGCTTCTGGTAAGAGGTGTTTTAAGTCTTAGGGATGTTAAAGGGAAAGCTTAAAGGATTACTTTGTGTTGTATTCTTTGGGGGTTGTATTTGAATTAATGGTTGCGAGGATGTTCTCTGTATGTTTTAAAAAGGTTAACTTGAATTCATAGAATAAACATTGTTTTGCTTTAAAATGTACTTTTCCATTTCTGCTGTACCACACCTGTAGAGTGGTTTGTGTGCTCCCATACCACAATCTATTAAAAGTTGTGGGTCAGGTGAACTCCATGATACACTTTGGGGTTCTCTAAACCCTGGCCCATAACAGGAAGCAGAGAGTGGGAATAAAGTGTATTTTTCAAAGTGGCAGGCAGTGACTAGTTGGGGACCACAGGGTTCAGTGCTGGGATCCCAGCTGTTCACAATTTACATTAATAATTTGGACAAAGGAATTGCACGCAATATCTCCAAATTTCCAGCCCACACTAAGCTGGGTGGCAGTGTTTGCTGTAAGGAGGATGCAAAGAGACTGCAGGGTAACTTGGATAGGCTGGCTGAGTGGGCAAATACTAAATGAGAGGTTATCCCCTTTGATGGCAAAAACGGGAAGGCATTTTGGAAAAGGGAAAGTCGCTGAAGGTTGGCATGCAGGTACAGCAGGCGGTGAGGAAAGCTAATGGCATACTGGCCTTCACAGTGAGAGGATTTGAGTATAGGAGTAGGGATGTCTTGCTCCGGTTATACAGGGCCTTGGTGAGGCCACACCTTGAGTATTGTGTGTAATTTTGGCCTCCTAGTTTGAGGAAGGACATTCTTGCTATTGAGGGTGTCCAGCGAAGGTTCACCAGACTAATTCCTGGGATGGCGACTGACATATGAAGAAAGACTGGATTGACTGGGCTTGTACTCACTGGAGTTTAGAAGAATGAGGGGGGATCTCATAGAAAACCCTGATGGGACTTGACAGGCTAGATGCAGGAAGAATGTTCCTGATGTTGGGGACGTCCAGAACTAGGGGTCACAGTCTAAGAATAAGGGGTAAGGCATTCAAGACTGAGATGAGGAAGAACATCACTTGAGAGTTGTGAACTGTGGAATTCTCTACCACAGAAAGCTGTTGGGGCCAGTTTGTTGGATATATTCAAGAGGGAACTGAACGTGGCCTTTGCAGCTAAAGGGATCAAGGGGTATGGCGAGAAAGCGGAAGTGGATCTGAATTTGCATGATCAGCCATGTTCATATTGAATGGTGGTGCAGGCTCGAAGAGCCAAATGGCCTACTCCTGCACCTATTTTCTATGTTTCGATGTTTTCCCACATTTAGTTTGGCAGGATTCACTGGAATGGTAGATACTCAGCTTGGACCAGATAACCAAGATTCTGACCCTTCTGGGGATCGAGCCCCATACCTACCACCCTCCGAGCAAATAATGTCATACTGGTTGGGGAGGGAGGGGCAGAGCATGGCAGGAAGTTCCTGTTTCTTGGGCCTCAGCATGATCCAGTATTCAAATAACTCCGATGGGCCTGGTTTCATCAACCTTGGTGAAAGGACAGAAATGGGGCCTTTGGGGGAGGTCCCAAGTCAAAGTCAGTATTAGGGAGGCAGAATTTTTGTTGATGTTTAAAATGGAGAGAAGGCTCCTTTTGGGCATTCAGATTATTTTCTGGGGTGGGAATAAATTGACTCCTCCCCCTACATAGTGACTGTTGAAATGCATCACAACAAAGATTCCTGAGGAAGTGTAAATATCACAGCATCGTTCAATAAAGGATAAAGCCAGTCGCTACAACTCAGAATGTTTAACCTCTTCGGTGGAAAAGGATTTAGAAACAATAATCTGCACTTGAGCAAGAGGAGATTAAATAATGATAGCCAACGTGGACTTGTTGCGGACAAATCGGCCGAACGTCTCCGGCCATTGGGATTCTCTCTTCCCACCAAAGGCACACCCACACGGGTTTCCCGGTGCTGGGCAGCAGCTCCAATGGGAAATCCCATTGACAAGCAGCGGGAGAAGAGAATCCTGTCACCAGCGAACAGCGCATTTCCGAGAAACACGGGGCTGGGAGACCAGAGAATCCAACCCATCGTCTTTAACTAAATTGATTGCGTTTTTCTGATGTGTTAACAGAGAGGTAATGCAGATAAATATCTGAATCTGGTGCACAGATACTTCCAACAGGCATTTGATAAACAGTAAGAAGTCTTACAACACCAGGTTAAAGCCCAGCAGGTTTGTTTCAAACACAAGCTTTCGGAGCGCAGCCCTAAATTGGGGCAGCAGGGTAGCATGGTGGTTAGCATAAATGCTTCACAGCTCCAGGGTCCCAGGTTCGATTCCCGGCTGGGTCACTGTCTGTGTGGAGTCTGCACGTCCTCCCCCTGTGTGCGTGGGTTTCCTCCGGGTGCTCCAGTTTCCTCCCACAGTCCAAAGATGTGCGGGTTAGGTGGATTGGCCATGCTAAATTGCCCGTAGTGTCCTAATAAAAGTAAGGTTAGGGGGGGGGGTTGTTGGGTTACGGGTATAGGGTGGATACGTGGGTTTGAGTAGGGTGATCATGGCTCGGCACAACATTGAGGGCCGAAGGGCCTGTTCTGTGCTCTACTGTTCTATGTTCTATGTCCTTCCTCAGGTGAATGGAGAGGTATGTTCCAGAAACATTTATATAGACAAAGTCAGAGATGCCAAACAATGCTTGAAATGCAAGCATTTGCAGGTAATCAAATCATTACAGATCCAGAGATAGGGAGTGATCCCAGGTTAAAGAGGTGCGAATTGTCTCAAGCCAGGACAGTTGGTAGGATTTTGCAAGTCCAGGCCAGATGGTGGGGGGGTGGATGTAATGCGACATGAATCTAAGATCTGGGTAAGCGTTCTCCAAGGCGGTCTTCAGGACACGCGACAACGCAGAATTGCCGAGCAAAAACTTATAGCTAAGTTCCGCGCGCATGAGTGCGGCCTCAACCGGAAATGGAAAGTTGCCTTTCCATTTTTCTGACCAAAGTGGATAAACTCACACTTATCCATGTTAACTCCATCTGCCAAATTTTGGCCTATTCACCTAACCTATCTAGATCCATTTGTAAATTTATTATTTCCTCATTGCAACTTACTATCCCACCTACTTTAGTGTCATCTGTGAATTTGGCGAGAGAACCTTCTATCCCTGCATCCAAGTCATTAATATTTATTGTAAATAGTTGGGGCCCGAGGACCGAACCCTGTGGCACCCCACTAGTTACATCTTGCCAACCAGAAAGAGACCCATTTATCTCGACTCTCAGCCTTCTGTCAGTTAGCCAGTCTTCTATCCAAGCTAATACCTTACCCATAATTCCATGTTATCTTATATTGTGTATTACTCTTTTATGTGGAAAGTTATCAAATGGTTTCTGGAAGTCCATACATCTGATGGAGCCTCATTATCCACTTGGCTTATTACATCTTCAAAGAACTGTAGCAAATTAGTCAAATATGATTTACCCTTCATAACATCATGCTGACTCTGATGGATTGCGCTTTGACTTTCCAAATGCTCTGTTATTACTTCCTTAATAATGGATACTAATAATTTCCCAACAACACATGTTAAACTAACTGGTCTATAGTTTCGACATTCTACCTCCCTCTCTTTTTGAATAAGGGCGTTACATTATCATTTTTCCAATCCACTGGAACCTTTCCCGCATCCAGGGAATTTGGGAATATTATAACAAATGGATCCACTGGCTCCTCTGCCACTTCCTTTAAGACCCTAGGATGTGGGTGATCAGGCCCTGGGGATTTGTCTGCCTTCAATCCTTTAATAAGGACATGGGGTGGGGGGGGGGGGGGGGCGTCCACACCGAGTAAAACAAGAAACAAAGTTTTATTTACACAAACGATATGTTCACTCTCTGGTAGATCCTTACAATCACAGTCTCTTCATCTCCATCAAGTTAGAACAATGTACTGGACAATCAGTAAGAGGTGGCTGAACTACGGATTCAACGTCCAAGAACTGTGAGATATGTGTCTCCATTTCGGAGGCGGAAAACACAACATTGGGCATGTCGGCATCGAGAGAGACTGGAGGAGTCACAACAGGTTGGTTCAGCATGGAGCTGGAGAATCCAGGACAAGTTTCTTTTGAGGCACTGCGCAAGGGAGTAACCTCCGTGAGCCAATGTGATCCAGTTGCTGTCTCATTTATGCCCCCAAACCTGAACTTGGTAAGAGATTGGTCCCGTTTGACAGACGATAATCCCCCAGAGAGTCAGTGAGCATCATTGTTGAAGTTACAAATGAATACTGCACCTTCAGGTCTGAAGTGTCGAAGAGATCGACGTCAAACTTGTTTACAGCGCACCTTTGCGTCTATGTCTGATAGAAGCAAACAGTTTTGTGCAAAGCCTATGATCCATTGACATCTCAGTAGGGGACCAGTATTTCCACCCCATCGGTCCCGTGCGGGATATGACAATAGTTTATTTTGTACTTTTTCCCTATCGATGATGATTTTTCTAGGTTCCTCCCTTTTTATTACCTCTGCATTACCTATTACTATTGGGATGGTACTTGTATCGTCCATCATGAAAACTGGCAAAATATTGATTTAGCGTCTCCGCCATTTCTGTTTTACCCACTATTAACTCCCTGGTCTCATCCACCATGTGACCAACATTCACTTTAGCTATTCTCTTCCCTTTTATATACATAGAATCGTAGAAACGTTATAGTACAGAAGGAGGCCATTCGGCCCAACTTAACCATGCCAGCCTTAGGACACCTCGGGCCTTTCTAATCACACCTTCCTGCACCTGGTCCATAGCCCTGTAGCTTACAACACTTAAGGTGCAGATCCAGGTATCTTTTAAAAGTGTTTAGGCTTTCTGCCTCCACTACCAACATGGGTTGCGAATTCCAGACTCCCAATACCCTCTGCATAAAAATGTTCTTCCTCATGCCCCCTCTACATCTTCTGCCACTTATCTTGAATCTATGTCCCCTGTTTCTAGAATTCTCCACCAGGGGAACAATTTTATTATGTCCACCCCATCTCTTCTCCTCATAATTTTGTACACCTCAATTAAGTCACCCCTCAGTCTTCATTGTTCCAAGGAAAATAACCCCAACCTATCCAATCTCTCCTCTTCGCCACACTTTTATAGCCCTGGCAACATTCTTGTAAACCTCCTCTGCACTCTCTCCAGAGCAATAATGTCCTTCCTGTAATGCGGTGACCAGAACTGCACACAATATTCCAGTTGTGGCCTCACCAGTGTTTTATACAATTCCAACATTATATCCTTACTTTTATATTCTATTTATAGAACTATTTTATATTTATATTATGGGGCTGGTTTAGCACAGGGGGCTAAATCACTGGCTTGTAATACAGAACAATGCCAGCAGCGCGGGTTCAATTCCCGTACCGGCCTCCCCGAACAGGCGCCGGATTGTGGCAACTAGGGGCTTTTCACAGTAACTTCATTGAAGCCTAGTCGTGGCAATAAGCAATTATTATTATTATTATACTCCAATGAAGGAGAGCATTCCATATGCTTTCTTAGCAACCTTGTCTACTTGAACTGCTGCCTTTAGGGACCTGTGTACCTGTACGTCAAGATCCCTCATTTCATCTACCCCGTTTAGTATATTCCCATTTCTTGTGTATTCCGTAGAACTGTGTGACCTCCCGAAATGCATGACCTCACACTTCTCTGTGTTAAATTCCATCTGCCACTTTATCGCCCACTCCATCAACCCATCTATATCATTTTGGAGATTATAGTTATCCTCTACACTGTCCACCGCTCAGCCAATCTTTATATCATGTGCAAATTTCCCAGTCATATTCCCCACATTCACATCCAAATCATTAATATATAACACAAATAGTAAGCGTCTCAACAACGAGCCCTGTGGAACACCACTTGAAACAACGTTCCATTTGCAAGGGCAGCCATTGACCACACCCTTTGTTTCCTGTTATTAAGCCAACTTTTTATCCAGTTTGCTTCATTGCCCTGTTTCCCATGGGCTTTCACTTTCTTGACCAATCGTCGAACGCCTTGCTAAAATCCATGTATACCACATCCACTGCACTACCTTCATCAACCCTTCTTGTCACTTCCTCCAAGAATTCAATCAAATTTGTGAGGCAAAACCTTCCTTTAACAAATCCATGCTTACTATCCCTGATTAGTCCATGCCTTTCTATGTGACAGTTAATTCTATCTCTCAGGATTGATTCTAATAATTTGTCCACCGCTGATGTAAGACGAATCGACCTATAATTGTTCGGCATTTCCTTCGATCCCTTTTTAAGCAATGGTACCACATTTGCATTTCTCCAGTCCTCTGAATCTAGTGAGGATTGGAAAATCGTCCTCAGAGCATCTGCTAAGTCCTCCCTGACCTCCTACAGTAGCTTCGGAAACAATCCATTTGGTCCCATCACCCAACAACTTTCAAGGATTTCAGTCCTTCAAGTACGTCCTCTCTCTTTATGATTATCCCATCCAGTATCTCATCGTGTTCCTCCTGAACTACTTTATCTGCATCATCCTTTGCGAACACAGAGACAAAGTATTCATTTAAAACCCTTCCCACAGCCTCTGCATCTACACACAGGTTCCCTTCTTCATCTCTGATAGGCCTCACTTTTTCCTTAACTAATCTTTTACCATCAATATATTGATCAAACATCTTTGGGTTTTCTTTAACTTTATTTGCTAATCTTTTTTCATGCCCTCACTTAATTTCCTTATTTTCATTTTGACTTTGTCCCTGCACTTTCTATACTCGTCTCGGCTATCTGAGGTTCTTTATGTCTATTATGCACTTTCTTTTTCTGGTTGATGTTCCCCTGAAAGCCGGGCAGGGTGCGGGGGGGGGGGGGGGGGGGGGGGGTCTAGATTTGGCAGCACCACTCTTAGTTTCTATATTCTATATACATATAGAAACTTTTTCCTATCCTTTTTTGTATTTACATCAAGCCATGCACTGACAAAAGAATAACTACTCTAATCTGCATTAATCCCATTTCCCAGCACTTGAATGTTATGACATTTCAAGTGCTCGTCCAGGTAGTTTTTAAAGATTGTGAGGTTTCCTGTCTCAACTGCCCTCCCAGGCAGCACATTCCAGATTCCCACTGCCCTCTGGGTGAAAGTTATTTTCCTCACATCCCTTCTGAACCTCCTGCCTTACCCCTTAAAATTATGCCCTCATGTTATTGACCCTTCAACTAAGGGGAACAGCTGCTTTTTATCCATCTTGTCCATGCCCCTTATAATTTTCTGCCCTTCAATCAGTCTCCTCTCAGCCTTCTCTGCTCCAAAGAAAACAAGCACACTTATCCAGCTTCTCTTCATTGCTAAAATGCTCCATCCCAGGTAACATCCTGGTGAATCTCCTCTGCACCCCCTCGTCACATCCTCTGTATAGTGTAGTGACCAGAACTGCACACAGAACTCCAGTTGGGGCCTACCATAAGTCCTGTACAGATCCAAGATGTCCTCCCTGCTCTTGTAATCTATGCCACGACTGATAAAGGCAAGAGTCCCATATGCCTTCTTAACAACCCCGTTAACCTATCCTGCTGCCTTCAGGGATCTGTGGACAAGCACCCCAAGATCTCTCTATTCCTCTGAGCGTTGTAGTGTCCTGCCATTCACTGAGTACTCCCTGTTGTGTTACTCCTTCCAAAGTGCATCAACTCACACCTTTCAAGGTAAAATTCCATCTGTCACTGATCTGCCTATCTGGCAAATTCATCTATATACTCATGTAACCTAAGACCTTCTTCTTCACTGTCAACCACCTGGCCAATCTTCGTGTCATCTGCAAACTTACTTATCACCCCCAACATTATCTTGTATATCGTTTATATGTATCACAAACATTTGGGTACCCAGCACTGATCCCTGTGGTACAACACTGGGCACCGACCTCCAGTCACACAAACAGCCTTCTGCCATCGGCCTCTGCCTCCTGTCATTAAGCCAATTTGGGGCTCAACTTGCCATGTTACCCAGGATCCCACGTGCTTTTGCCTTCTTTATCAACCTCCCATGTGGGACCTTGTCAAAGGTTTTGCTGAAACCCATATAAATTATATCACCTGCACTACCCTCATCTGCACACCTGGTCACCTCCTCAAAAAGCTCAATCAAATTTGTTAGGGATGACCTCCCTCTGACAAAGCCATGCTGACTGTCCCTGATAAAACCTTACCTCTCCAAGTGGAGATTGATTCTGTCCTTCAGCATTTTATCCAACAGTTTCCTATCACTGATGTGAGACTCACTGGTCTGTAATTCCCTGCTTCATCTCGACCACCCTTCTTGAAAAGTGGTGATATACCTTCAATTCACCGTGAGGCAGAGAGAGCAAGTTATTAGTCATGAACTTGGATGCCGCCTACAAGAGGCCGGCTTATATATGCCCTGGTGTGGGCGGAGCCAGAGGCAGAGCCATACCGGGGTTACAGTACAGTGCCTGGAAGCAGTTCATATCACCACTTCCAGGTCATAGGTCACAGGTTACAGTATCATGCATGCATTATGGTGAATACATTCATCACAAGTTGGAACATGTTAGCTTGCCTCCATTCCTCTGGTGCCTCCCCTGTGGCCAGCGAGGAATGGAAAATTTGAGACAGAACCCCTGTATTTTCCTCCCTTCCTTCCCACAGCAGCCCGGGAATACAACTCATCTGGACCTGGGGATTTATCCACTTTTAAGCGCCCCCAAACCTCTACTACCTATGTGAAACAGGTCAAGACCCTCACAGTCCCTCTGTCTGAATTCTGCACCCATATCCGCCGAAGTGAAGACTGATGTGAAGTACTTGTTTAACACCCTCCCAATGTCATCCGGCATGAAGCACCGATTACCCCCTTGGCCCCTGATTGGCTCCGACTCTTCCCCTGGTTCTCCTTTTCCCCTTGATACACTTCTGAAATATCTTGGGATTTTCCCTGACTTTACCTGCCAGTACTTTTTCATCCTCCCACTCTGCTCTCCTAACTGATTTTTTGATTTCCCCCCCTGCACTTTCTGTACTCCATGAGGGCCTCTGTAGATTTTCTCCCTTTGTACCTGTTAAAAGCCTCTCTTTTCCTTCCTCTTTAGTCCTGAATATTCCCAGACATCCAGGGTTCTCTGGACTTGTTGTTCCTACAGGTTGCAGCGATGATTTATATGAATGTTTTAGGAATGAAAGACTTCAGATGTATGGGTAGACTATTGATCTTGTTCTCCTCAGAGAAGGGAAGGTTGAAAGGAGTGTTCAAAATCATGAGGGGTCTAGACAGAGTAGCGAGAGAGAATTTGCTCTTGTTGCCATTGGCAGCAGAGTCGCGATCCAAAGGACACAGATTTAATGTGATTGGCAGCAGAACCAAAGGTGTCAGAAGGGAGACCTTTTTATGCAGCGACTGGTTTGGATCTGGAATGCACTTCCTGAGATTATGGTGGACGCTGATTTAATCATCAGCGGAATTCTCCATTCCTGAGACTGAGGGCTGGATTCTCCCATGGCTGTAGCCGAAATCGCGTTCGGAGATTGGCCGGATAATCCATTTTTACGCCGAAATCTGGGGCGGTGCAGTTTTTCGGATGCTCCACCCCTTTAAAAACGGCGTCACGCTGAGTGCACCGCACGCCATTGGGACGGCCTCAGGACGTCACCTGAAGCCCTCCCTCGATGCTCCACCCCTGATGGGCCGACTTCCCGTCGGCGTCGATCGCGTGTCCTCACAGTTTTTGGGGACTTCGCGTGGCGGCTGCAGACTGCGTCCAGCTGGTTGGGGGGCTTCAGGGGGTGTTGGGGGGACTGGTGGGAGATGGTCCGGGGGTGGCTGGGGGGAGGTTACAGGGGGACACTATCTGGGAGGCCAGGTCCGCACACGGCCGACACAACATTGTACGGCGCGACCGCTGCAGGCCGCCGATGTGCTCATGCGCGGCCACGGACCTGGCAATACTCCGTCCGGATCTGCAGGTAGAGCTTTACGTGGCATGGTCTGCTAGCCCCCCACCAGGAGGAGCATCGGTGTGCGGGTGCCGCTGACGTTTTGGTTGTAAGACGAGACGCATGCTCCGGACATAGCCTCAAAATCGGAGAATCCAGCCCTAAGTTTTGACGCCGGGACAGGATATGTAGACTCCTACGACAGCTAAACTAGTTCCACACCTAGACCGATTCAGCGACCATTGAGGGGCTAGCACCGGTGCCATGTGGAACACAATCGATTCCGGTGAGAAACGGTGCGAGATTCGCCGGGTCTGTGATTGACATTCAGGAGGCTGACAAGCTGCAGCCGCATGTACACATTACAATCCCCACACACACTCATCCCAACCAACAAGATGGCACTGGTTGCACTGGAGCACATCCATCCCGTTGATGGGTTGGCTTGGGCCAGAGGGCACCTAGAGGTGTGGCCAGAGGGCACCGCCCATATGCCCTGTGCCCCTAAATTCATAGTGGGCTGTCAGAGGTGTGTGAAGCTGCATGGCTGCCTTGCCAGCTGCGACAGTGGTGTTCCATATCCGTCCACCCCAACCCCAGAGCCCCCCTCCTGGGCACACCCCGCTACTCCCCCGGCCGTGGCAGAAACCTACCCCCCTGGCCAGAAACCTAACTGTCAGCAAACTACGGCAACTTTGGACACTTTCCGTACCCTCTCTCTCTCTCCCTCAGCAACCACGGCGCTTGTTTCACGATTTTTAAAAGCACAAGTAAACCTCGCCGCCGGGAATTCCCCCCCCCCCCAATGGAGGCGGAGAATCGCGGAGGCCCTAGGGAATACCGGGTCAGGCCCACTAATGATATGCAAATGGTATTTACTGTACATGTGGAGTGGAAAGCATTGACGCCACTGTCGAGGCCACCGGAGAATTGAAATTTGGCGTGAAACCAGCGCCAGCCACGATTACGGTGTCAAAACCGATTCTCCGCCCAATCGAGTCTCCCAATTCCGGCATCACCCGACGGAGAATCCTGCAGGTACAGGAAATGGGCAGGGATTTGAACTAGCTGAGTGACTCTTGAAAAGATTCAGCCAACTCAATGGCTTCCTTTTTACTGGTGTAAGTAAAGTCACCATAGCTCCAGATGATCATCGGCTGCTTTGACAGGGAGAACTGACTGGTGGCAATTTAACCTGAGGATCACCGTGCCTCAGGTGAGGGGGCAAGGTTAAAAAGGCAGGGCCTTCATGAACAACCTCAGCCAGTACAGGATTTGAACCCATGCTGTTGGCCTCACTCTACATCACAAACCAGCTGTCCAGCCGACTGAGCTAAACCGGCAGCCCTGGTCTGATTCTATTCTATTGTATGACTTCCCTACCATGTACACCTAAACTTTCAAACTGCTCTTAATGGTGCAATTGGATAGTTTACATCCACCTGATTCAGCAAGATAAACCTCTGTTTACCTTGGGAAACAAAAGGCAGCACCTCCAACAGTGCAGTATTCTCTCAGCTCTGCCCGGTAAGTGTCAGCCTGGATTCCATGATCAGGTTTCAGGTGTGAGGCCTAAAGCCACAACTTCCTCAGAAACAAGGGCGGGATTCTCCGACCTGCCGGCACGGGCGGGCTCTGGGGTCCTGGGGGGGGGGGGGCACGGGGCGATCTGGCCCGGGGGGTGCCCCCACAGTTGCCTTGCCCATGATCGGGGCCCACCAATCCGCGGGCGGGCCTCTACCATGGGGGCACTCGTTTCCCACGCGTCGGCCGTGTCAGCCTCCGCGATGTCTGACGCGTAGGTGAACCGCCTTGCGCATGCGCGGGGATGACGTCAGCAGCCGGTGACGCTCCCGCGCATGCGTGGACTTGCGCCGGCCGGCGGAGTCCCTTCGGCCCGGCTGGCGTGGCGCCAAAGGCCTTCCACGCCTGTCGGCGGGGCGCAAACCACTCCGGCGCCGGCCTAGCCACTGAAGGTGCGGAGGATTCCACACCTTTGGGGCGGGCCGACGCCGGAGTGGTTCACGCCACTCCGTCCTGCCGGGACCCCCCGCCCCGCCGGGTACGGGAGAATCCCGCCCAAGAGTGCTGTCACGCAAGTCAAATACACCAATTTGCCACCAAGCAGGGTAGCAGCAATTGAAGCAGCTATTGAAGATTTGTCAAACACAATCTGCCCCCTGTAAATCCATATTGACTTATTTTTAATCATTCAATGTTTCTTCTGCTATTTTTAAAAAAATTTAGAGTACCCAATTATTTTTCCAATTAAGGGGCAATTTAGCATGGCCAATCCACCTAGCCTGCATATTTTTGGGTTGGGGGGCGAAACCCACGCAAACACGGGGAGAATGTGCAAACTCCACATGGACAGTGACCCAGAGCTGGGATCGAACCTGGGACCTCGGTGCCATGAGGCAGCAGGGCTAACCCACTGCGCCACCGTGCTGCCTTCTTCTGCTATTTTACCATTCTCTCTGTCATGTTGCTTGCTATTACTTCTGTCAATAATGTGCTGGCAAATCAACAGTTTCCCTTGTTAAACTTGTACCCTTTATATAAATCGGCATCTAGTTGCATGTTTCCAATTCCTTGACGCAACTCCTTTATTGAGCGATATCCGTCAATCCGAGACTGATTCCATTCACACCCTCTTGCCAATGCTCAATTTTGACGTTTATCAACACTTGATGCCTTGGTTCTCTCTGTACATCCTTCAACTATCGGTTCTTAGTGCAGATTATCTCCATCTACCAGGTTTTCTTTCAATACCAAATGTGAATATAGATGATAATTCTCAGATTCATTTGTAATACAGACACATAAATCATGAAAGACATCTGTGATCCTTTGGTTATTAATTATCATATCCCACTAGGATTCTGCTGTTTCTTTTGAGGTAAGACTCTAGTAATCTTACGTCGACATAAAAGCCTTTGTGGGACACAATTTCAGCCCAGTTCCATTAAGGTAATAAGAATTTACATTTTTCTCACGTTGGTGTTCTCTCAAAGCTGCAGTTGATGCCCAAAAAGGGGGTCCACGAATCATTGGAGACCATCAGTGAAGTCTTTAACATGTAATAGAACCAAGAGTTAAGAGTAATAAATGGTATCCTGTTAAAGCACTCTAGCATGAAGTATACTTCAGGGGAAGGAAGACTGGTTATTTCCTGCCAGCTATGCAAAGTGTTTGAATGAATCAGAACAAAGTGTATTTCTTTTTCAATTTCATGCTTATTGGTTTGAAGGTCAGCCACAATACGCTTTGAAGGGATGTCAAGGTCAAACTTTTATGAGCTTTTACATATTAAATGGAGGACAACAAACCTCCCCTCTGCCCTCCATAGCCAATAATCTGCTGTCAGTATCCCAACCTGCACACATTGAGCTGTTCATTCCTAACCTCTGTGCTTGCTAACTTGATTTGGCTTCAAAACACTCCAATTTCAAATTCTCTTCTTTGCATTCAGTTCTCACATGGCATTAGCACTCCCTGTCTGTGTATCCTCGCTCAGCGATCTGAAATGACGCTATTTAAATGGTGAGAGATTGCCAATCTGAGTGTCCTTGTACATGAATCGCAAAAAGTTAGAATGCAGGTATAGCAAGTAAATAAGAAAGTAAATGGAGTGTCGACCTTAATTGCGAGGAGAATGGAGTACAAAAGTAAGGAATGCCTGCTGCAACTCCACAGGCATTGGTGAAGCAATATCTGCAGTACAGTGTGCAGTTTTGGTCGCTATTTAAGAACAGGTATACTTGCAGTGGAAACAGTTCAGAGATGTTCCAAACAGTTAGACATTGGCCCATGACATCCGGCTAGCGGTGGGAAGGCATGGATGACCGATTTTAAAAGGGAAAAATGCGACTTAGCCTGCGCTCGGACTTCGCATCCAACTTTCCCCTCGGTGTGGCAGCCTTGAGGGCAGGCATTAAAACTGCAGTTATATTCAAGACAACAGGCAACATATTTAACAAGTTTTTAAAGGTATATAGAAGGTTTTTTTAAACAGTTTTTTTTTGCTCTTTCTTATCTACAGGCATTGCTGTTATTGATTCCTTTAAAGTAATTTTTAAATTTTTTAATGATTTGGTTGGCATGGACCAGTTTGGGCCAAACAGCCTGTCTCCATGCCATATATTCTATGATCTATAGTCTATGATTAAAGGTGATTATTGATAAGTGAACGTAGGTTTGTTTTAAATCTGTGAGACTATTTAAATCTGCACTATATTATTATATAATTTTCCATGTGGCATGTTTAAAAAGGTTTGAATGTTTTAATTTAGATTATGGTCATAAGATTTTAAATGCGCCCCGGGGCTTTTTGCTGTCGCTGTCCTTGTAACATCCGAAGTTTTTTTGATTTGTGCGTATAGAATCAGTGCAGTGCAGAAGAAAGCCATTCGGCCCATCGAATCTGCCCCGATGCTCCAAAAGAGCACCCTATCCCCATAAATCCACCTAACCTTTGGACACTATCGGCAATTTAGCTTGGCCAATCCACCTAACCTGCATATCTTTGGACTGTAGGAGGAAACTGGAACGCCCGGAGGAAATGGCGACGGCACGGTGACACAGTGGTTACTCAACCTGCCTCACAGCCTCACGGGGACAAGGGTTCAATTCCAGTCTTGGGTGACTGGAGTTTTCACTTTCTCCCAGTGTCTGCGTGGGTTTCCTCTGGATTCTCTGGTTTCCTCCCACAGTCCAAAGATGTGCAGATTAGGTGGATTGATAAGTTGCTCCTTAGTCCTAAGCAATGTACAGGTTATGTTTTGGGGATAGTACGGGAGTGGGCATAGGTAGGGTAGTCTTTCAGAGAGTCGGTGCAGGCCCAGTGGGCTGAATGGCCTCCTTCTGCACTTTAGGAATTATATGGTTCTATTCCATGGTTCTAGGAAACCCATGCCAACAATAGGGAGAATGTGCAAGCACCACAGTCACCCAAGGTCCGAATTGTAAATGGGTCCCTGGTGTTGTGAGGCAGCAGTGCTAACCACTATGCCACCATGTTACCTGTGTTATTATGTTTCTGCCTTGTTTACTTCAATTATCTTTTCATTTATAATTATCTCATAATTAAATGTTGTGTTTTGATGTTTCAGTAAGATATTTGTGGAAGCTTGTAAAGTTTAATGGAAAATATTTATTAACAAAAATAATTTTATAAATATAAAACTTTGAAACTAGTTAACACTTAACATTTAACATTATCAGCTGAACAATGGCATCAAACTACCTCAACTTTTACAAATTTCTTGCAACAAAATATATTTTCTCACTTAAACACAATGGTTAATAAAATATATTTCCTTGCATAAACTCAACGGTTCTGTCTATTTGTAAAGAGGGGGGAAGGGGAGGGTTTTGACTTATCAATTGTTAATGTTGCAAGCTCAAAGTCCAAAAGCAGCAGGTGCTGAAGCACAGTGTCCTCGCACACATCTCCACTGGCATCATTTCAGGATGTCCTTGGCCAGTACATTCTGAAGGGTGGGTGATTGATTCACTGCAATACCTGTCAGAGAGATAGTTCACATTCACTTACAAGCTTGCATATGTCAACTAAAGAATTAAACTTTGTTAAAGCATTTTATGTAATCACTGAGACTTGTAAGGATGAACATTACATCAGGGGGTCTCTCAAACAACACAGCTTAAAATATATTTTAAAATCCCAATATACTTTAGCTGTCAATCAGTTGGGAAGACAGGTATACTAACATTAATGTCCTTGAAGGAGTCAATAACACCAGTTTTGAGGCCAGGATCATCCAAAACCAACTCCACTGAGCCATCCATATGCTTAGATGTCAGAGTCCTGACTACCAAAGCAAATCTTCTTCATCCATCACAAGGAAGGATCCCGAACAAGGGGAGGATAAAGGAAGCTCTTGAAAGACACCTTGAAGAAATGGAACACAGACTTCAATGCCTGGAAGACCTTTGCTCTTTTCTCAGAAGAGACCTCCTTGGAGGATCCTCTTGATTGAAGGGTTACAATCCTTCAAGAACACCCAAAAGCAAGAGGAGGCCTGGAAAGTAGAATCCCTACATAGAATAGAATCACTATAGTGCAGAAGGAAGCCATTTGGCCTATCAAGTCTGTGCCGGCCCTTGAAAAGAGCACCCTACTTTTTTTTTTGTTTTGTTTATAAATTTAGTACACCTAATTCATTTTTTCCAATTAAGGGCAATTTAGCGTGGCCAATCCACCTACCCTACTCATCTTTGGGTTGTGGGAGCGAAACCCACGCACACACGGGGAGAATGTGCAAACTCCACACGGACAGTGACCCAGAGCCGCGATCCAACCTGGCACCGCGGCGCCGTGAGGCAGCAATGCTAACCACTGCGCCACCGTGCTGCCCAGAGCACCCTACATAAAGGAGCCTGAGAAAGGAATACAAGGACCAATCCCTCCTTTTGCAAACTCCTGGCTACTGAGTGATTGAAGATGCGGCTCTAGGATCGGGCTCATCAGCCACACAAGGACACACCGAATCCGTGATAAGTATATTAGGTGGACAATCATACTAGTGATCACGTGATGATAGTGAGTGATCACTGAATTCTATCCATTATAGTTCCTTTAATGGAATAACTTCCTCATGACAAAACAAAGTTTTTTAAAATCTTTTTTTCACTTTCTGTGACTCCAAACTCACTTTATACAGTAAAGTACCTTTGTAATGGAATTAACAGCCTCATGACAAACCAAAGTTTGAAGAAAAACCTTCCTTTCACTTTATTTACATTTTAGACATATTTATAAATGCTAAATATTAATAATATAAAACATTAACCTACCAGAAAAATGTCTCCCGATGCCTCCGGCCTCTGCTCGATTACGGTAGACCGAAAAATAAAAGTGCAAATAAAAAGATGTAAAAATTCAAGTAACATTGGGCCAAGTCATCCAAGTTATTGATATACCTGCATTTTTTATTCAACAGTTCCAGTGCAGTGCAGGGCTTCAAGCAGGGAATAAAAAACGGCCAGAGTTTAAACACTGTGTGCTTCCAGCGTGCATGCCCATACGCCTGTACTTCCGGGTCATCACACCGCACATGTGTGGTGGACCAGAGAGGAAGTTACAGACCATTATGTTCTGAGTTTTATAAATCTGGGCTGTATTTGTTTTCTGCGCACAGCAGAAGGGACTTTTCATAGAATTCCTAGAGTGAGAAGGAGGCCATTTGGCCCATTGAGTCTGCACCGACCATGTGCTGTTTGATACCATCCTCCACTCATTGGGAATGTGTGGCCCACAGCAATGCCTTCATTTAAAAAAAATAAATTTAGTGTACCCAATCATTTTTCCAATTAAGGGGCAATTTAGAGTGGCCAATCAACCTAGCTTGCACGTTTTTGGGTTGTGGGGGCGAAACCCACGCAAACACGGGAAGAATGTGCAAACTCCACACGGACAGTGACCCAGAGCCGGGATCAAACCTGGGACCTCAGCGGCGTGAGGCCGCAGTGCTAACCCACTGCGCCACCGTGCTGCCCTTGCAATGCCTTAATGACCAGATAAGCTGTTCAAATGATATTGGATGAGAGAAAAATATTGACCAGGACATCAGGGAGATCGCCCCGGGTCTTCTTCAAAATAGAATCAAGGGGTCAGATTCATCTGAGGTGGAAGATGGGGCTTTACTTTCACATCTCCTCCGAGAAATGGTAATTGTAAATGTGCCGCAATCCCTCAGTACTGCATTGGAGTTTCAACCTGATTTGTACGGCCCCAGTTTCCACGCTAGGTCTTGAACCGTAGCAAAACATGATTTAATTTATTTAATTGTGAACATGAAAAATGTTCCAGCCTGCGTCATGCTAGATTTTGAGACCTGGAGCTGACTGAGGGACAAGGTGCAGGTGTGTCGGCCTCTTATTCCAGTGGGAAACTCAGGAGACTCCTCCTCAATACCATGATCAAGCCAGCGGGCAACCAGTGCTCTGTCTGCTGCCAAATAGGAATTGAACCAAAGTTGCTTTCAAAACTGGTTATTCAGTCACTTTGGAACAAATTGAATTTACTGTCTGGTTGCAGAGTATCTTCCTATGGGCTTCACCTCAGCAGTTAAAACTAAACACGCAGCTTGTTATTGTCACTTGGAGATAGTGGAATCTAATCGTGGGAAGCCCCATTTACGCTGATATAATTCCAACAGCCTATGTCACTTGTCAAGTAGCATTGTGGATACAATTGTATATTGTCTATTTATAATGAGGATTTGAGCATGAATCTGCCATTGTTTATCCCATAAGGAGATGGGAAATGCACTTCACACATCATTGGGAACTGCAAAGACATTTGTCTTTGTCTCTGTACTGACTAGCTCTCTTAATTACTCCACTTTAGAGGTATAATTCTGCATCAGCTAGAGAACAGGCCAGTCTGGGATCAGAAGCTTTTTCATTTTAAATAGCTACATCAAGTCAGCTTCACAACTCCGCAAGGCAAAGAACAAAGGACACTGTCGGAACAAGAGAAAGGCCCTTGAGTCGTTCTCTCAGCCAGTGCTGACATTACAGCACTTTCAATCCAGGCAGTCTGATGTAACAGTGTTTTGAAGCTGCAGTGTCCTTTGTTTTATGGTATGTTTATAGGTTATGATCAGGTAGAGATGGTGAGCAGCTTCAAATTCCTAGGGGTGCACATCACCAAAAATCTATCCTGGTCCACTCATGTCGACGCTATCACCAAGAAAGCACAACAGCGCCTTTACTTCCTCAGGAAACTAAGGAAATTCGGCATGTCCACATTAACCCTTACCAACTTTTACAGATGCACTATAGAGAGCATCCTATGTGGCTGCATCACAGCCTGGTATGGCAACTACTCGGCCCAGGACCGCAAGGAACTTCAGAGAGTCGTGAATATCGCCCAGTCCATCACACGAACCTGCCTCCCATCCATTGATTCCATCTACACCTCCCGCTGCCGGGGGAAAGCAGGCAGCATAATCAAGGATCCCTCCCACCCGGCTAACTCACTTTTCCAACTTCTTCCATCGGGCAGGAGATTCAGAAGTCTGAGAACACGGACGAACAGAATCAAAAACAGCTTCTTCCCCACTGTCACCAGACTCCTAAATGACCCTCTTATGGACTGACCTCATTAACACTACACCCATGTCTGCTTCATCCGATGCCAATGCTTATGTAGTACATTGTATATATTGTGTTGCCCTATTATGTATTTTCTTGAATTCTGTTTAATTCCCTTTTCTTCCCATGTACTGAATGATCTGTTGAGCTGCTTGTAGAAAAATACTTTTCACTGTACCTCGGTACACGTGACAATAAACAAATCCAATCCAATCCAATCCAATCCAGTACAGAAAAATCCCGGGCTCTGATGCTGGATTTGTGGGCTGCAATTTGGCTGACCCAAACTGCTTCTCGAAGTGAGGCAGCGCATACCACCTTCCTTAACTCTTCTCAGGCCAGTGGTGGTGGTACAGTGCCCCACCACTGGCAGGGTGCAACTGTGGTGTGACAAGTTTACACCGATGGGGCTGAAAGTTCCCAGGCCTGCGGAGGCAGCTTTGGCTTCAGGGCAAGAGGAAATTTGGAAATGAAAACGGAAAGTGCTGGGAAAACGTAAGTTAAGATGGCAGCATCTGTGCATAGAGAAACAGCGTTTCAAAGCCAATATAACTCTGCTGTGGAATTGAAGAGAGGGGTAGAAATGTGATGGGTTTTATGCTGTTTGAAAGTGGGGATGGGGGATGTTGGGGGGCAGGCGCAGTTACGTCAAATTTGGAAATGATTCCTCCTGGAATAGCATTTCCTGGAGACACACTAGCAGGGGAGGCTGTTGAAGCAGATACTTTAACGGCGTTAATAGAACATAGAACATGCAGTGCAGAAGGAGGCCATTCAGCCCATAGAGTCTGCACTGACCCACCTAAGCCCTCACTTCCACCCTATCCCCGTAACCCAATAACCCCTCCTAACCTTTTTTGGTCACTAAGGGCAATTTATCATGGCCAATCCACCTAACCTGCACATCTTTGGACTGTGGGAGGAAACCGGAGCACCCAGAGAAAACCCACGCAGACACGGGGAGAACGTGCAGACTCCGCAGAGACAGTGACCCAGCAGGGAATCGAACCTGGACCATGGCGCTGTGAAGCCACAGTGCTATCCACTTGTGCTACCGTGCTGCCCCAAAAGGCATCTCAACAAATACATGGTTAGAATGGGTATACGGCGCTAGAAAGTGCTGAGGGTTTTGGCCAAGGGTGGTATCATGATCAGTACAGACTTGGAGGTCAAAGGGCCTGTTCCTGCACTGTATTATTCTTTATTCTTTGTACACATCCGGAAGCAGCAGGTATCATGCTAAGGATGGTAATGAGCCACTATCTTCAGTTATCCATGGCATGAGATGTTCCTGGCAGCCTGCCGTTCAGATTAAAGGTTGGTTCGCAACGTAGGACCGGTGCAGCGACACATTGTATATTTAAATTTATTTGCCAGCCGTAAATCATAAAGAAGATCTATCCCCAGGCAGCAGGTCTGCCCTTACAGCCACTTCATGGAGACTGACTAGTGCTTGACCTGCGACAATAGCATACACCTCCTCCCATGGCCCATTTCCTCTCCTGCTGATGGCCAGCCGCATTGAGAAGGTGGCCAGTGGGCCTAGCCACGGACCCAACCTCGTCAGACTTCACAACCCTGGAAAGCAGCCACCATCACTAACTAGGCAGAACATCCCCTTAGTGGAGGGGTAAGTGGGCATAGATTTAAGGTAATGGGCAGGAAGGTTAGAGGAGATGAGAGGAAAGATGTTTTCACTCAGAGGGTGGTTGGAACCTTGAACTCACTGCTTGAAAGGGTGGTACAGGCGGGAACACTCACAACTTTTAAGACGTTTTTGGAGAAGCACTTGAAATGCCATTGCAAAGAAGGCTACAGACTAAGTGCTGGAAAATAGGATTACAATAGCTAGGTTCTTGATGGTTGGCGCAGGCATGATGGACCGAAGGGCCTCTTTCCGTGCTGTAAAACTCCATGACTCTATGACTTTAACTTCTGGACTAGATTAATTAGCTGCCTCTTGGAAGATTGCATCTGTCTTCCTGGCACGGTCACTTTCGGGTTAGAATCATAGAATCATAGACAGGTTACAGTACAGAATCAGGCCATTTGGACTATCTTCTCCATGCCAGCACAAGGACACCCATGTGCTCTTTCTAATCCCACCTTCCTGCACCCGGTCCATAGCCCTGTAGCTGATAACACATAAAGTGCAGATCCAGGTACATTTTAAAAGAGTTTAGGGTCTCTGCCTCCATCACCAACTTGGGCAGTGAATTCCAGCTCCCACTACCCTTTGTTCCAATGAAACTAACTCCTACCTATCTAATCTCTCCTCATAGCTACACTTTTCTAGACCTGACAACATTCTTGTAAGCCTCCTCTGCATTCTCTACATAGCATTACGTCCTTCCTGTCATGTGTTGACCAGAATTGCACACAATGCTCCAGTTCTGGCCTCACCAGTGTTTTATACAATCCCAACATTATATCCTTACTTTTATATTCTATACCTCTGTCAATGAAGGATAGCATTCCATATGCTTTCTTAACAATCTTGTCTACTTGAACTGCTACCTTTAAGGACCTGTGTACTTGTACGCCAAGATCTCTCACTTCATCTACCCCTTTTATATATTCCCATTTCTTGTGTGCTCCCTACAACTACATGACCTCACATTTCTCTGTGTTAAATTCCATCTGCCACTCCACCAATGCATCTATATCATTTTGGAGATTATAGCTATCCTCTACACCGTCCACCACTCGGCCAATTTTTGTATTATCTGCAAATTTTCCAATCATGTTCCCACATTCACACCCAAATCGTTAATATATAACACAAACAGTAAGGGTCCCAATACCGAGCCCTGTGCAACATCACTTGAAACAACTTTCCAATTGCAAGGACAACATTCGACCATTACCCTTTGTTTCCTATTAATAAGCCAACTTTTTAATCCAGTTTGCCATATTGCCCTGTATCCCATGGGCTTTCACTTTCTTGACCAATCTGCCATGTGGGACTTTGTGAAATGTCTTGCTAAAATCCATGTACACAACATCCACTGCACTCCCTGCATCAACTCTTCTTGTCACTTGTCACAGAATTCAATCAAATTTGTGAGGCAAGACCTTCCTTTAACAAACCCATGCTGACTATCCCTGAATAGTCCATGCCTTTCTATATGACAGTTAATTCTATATCTCAGGACCGATTGTACTAATTTTCCCACCACTGACGTAAAACGAACTGGCCTATAATTATTCATCATTTCCTTCGATCCCTTTTTAAACAATAGTACCATGTCTTCATTCAAATCGCTGCCCACTGCCTCTGCATCTACACACAAGTTCCCTTCTTCATTTCTGATAGGCCCCACTTATTCCTTAACTAATCTTTTACCATCAATATATTAATAAAACATCTTTGGGGTTTCTTTAACTTTATTTGCTAATCTTTTTTCATGCCCTCTCTTTGATTTCCTTATTTTCTTTTTGACTTTGTTCCTGCATTTTCTATAATTGGCTAGACTATCCACAGTGCTTAGTTCTTTATGCCTATTGTACACTTTATTTTTCTGTTTGATCCTGACTCAGAATTCATCCCAACATTACAATCGTGACCAACCTGGGAAGATTCAACCCATAGTTTCCATTATAAAAGAATCAGAGAATCAGACTGCACAGAGGAGGGTATTGACTCTCTCATACCGATGCCAACTTTATTATGTGTTCGATGTGGGTATAGAAATCTAAAATAGAAAAGGTTTGCAGTGCAGATGTAAGAATTTAAAAAATATATTAGAGATATATCATTTACAATATATCCATATTCTCTATGTAGTAGACAAACACAAATCCTTCCACTTGATGCCACAGACCTTCATGTTACATTAACATTGAGTTGGGAACAGGGGCCGGGATTCTCCCCTACCCGGCGGGGTGGGGGGTCCCGGCGGGATGGAGTGGTGTGAACCACTCCGGCATCGGGCCGCCCCAAAGATGCAGAATTCCCCGCACCTTTCGGGGCCAAGCCCTCACCTTGAGGGACTAGGCCCACGCCGGAGTGGTTGGCGCCCAGCCGGCTGACGTGAAAGGCCTTTGGCGCCGCGCCAGCCAGGGCTGAAAGGACTTCGCCGGCCGGCGGAAGTCCACGCATGCGCCGGAGTGTCAGCGGCTGCTGACGTCATCCCCGCGCATGCGCAGGGGAGGGGGTCACTTCCGTCTCCGCCATCGTGAAGACTATGGTGAAGGCGGAAGGAAAAGAGTGCCCCCATGGCACAGGCCCGCCCGCCGATTGGTGGGCCCCGATCACGGGCCAGGCCACCGTGGGGGCACCCCCCGGGGCCAGATCGCCCCGCGTCCCCCCAGGACACGGAGCCCGCCCGCGCCGCCTGGTCCCGCCGGTAAGGTAGGTAGTTTGATTCCCGCCGGCGGGCCCAGCATGACAGCGGCGGGACTTCGGCCCATCGCGGGCCGGAGAATCGCCGGGGAGGGGGCCCGGCGACAGGCGCGGGCCGATTCTCACCCCTGCCGAATCTCTGGTGCCAGAGACTTTGGGAGACGGTGGGGGCGGGATTTAAGCCGCCCCCCGGCGATTCTCCGACGTGGCGGGGGGTCGGAGAATCCTGCCCCCATGTTGGTGCTCCAAAGATTGCAAAATTAACATAATCTCATAGATCCTGCTGACTATCTGTATTCCAGCATTTCCAATCATAGTGTCGCGCCTCACAAACTCCTCCCGTTGATTATCGATGTAGAATGGCCTGATCTGCCAGCGCAGTTTAGTGGAGCAGCTGCCAGTTGCAGTGCCCGCTCACCCCTCCTTACTGCCCAGTAAGTTGTCCATGAGCACTGAACCACCACTCGCAGCTCATTGATGTGGCCCTTCCACCAAAATGGTGTGGACCTTTCGCACAGCCCATGGCCTCCTGTTGGAAGATAAGCCCTGGTGACATTATGTGGTGTCTCCATTGTTAAATACACTGCTTGTTCTTGAGGTGACACACACAGATCTGGTTGAAACCAAAACAAGAAGTGACGCGACAAGTCCTATATCACAATAGCCAAAGTTCTGAGTCTGCATTTCCATCACATCTCATATTTAGAAGAATGTCAATCACCCCATCCTGATAGTTTTCCAGTGAGTTGGAATAATATCTCCTATTGAGCCAAATCCCATAATCCACCATCCAGCTTCCCTTTCCACATTAGTGTCAAACCATAGGCACACAACTTTCTCACATGCTATTAAACCTCGCCAGTGCTCTCAAACTCAAGTGCACCTGTTCCTGCCTTTCCACACCTGAGGGCATTTCTCCCAGTGCTACCTAAACTCAGAATAACTCCTACTTCTACCATAGAGCAGGTCTGCTTCCATATGATGCTAAACTATACCTGGGTCCTGGCATTCTCTCCTTGTTCTGTGTGCTTCTCAACTGTGACTGTTGGGGGGAGTGAAGGGAGCAGAAATTGGAAACAAATTTTTCTCCTCAGATGTAGCTACTGTTTCCCCACCTCTTCCCCCTCCCCTATCCCCTTACGGTAAGAGGGAGAACGTGTGGAGTTTTCCATCCTTTAGTCATTGGGTTATACAGCTCCACAGTGCAGAAAGAGGCCTTTTGGTTCATTGTATCTGCACCGACCATCAAGCACCTATCTATTCAAATCCCATTTTCCACCACTTGGTCAAGTAGGAGGTGGTGGCATAGTGGTATTATCACTGGACTAGCAATCCAGAGACCCAAAGCAATGCTCTGGGGATTTAGGTTCAAATCCTGCCACTGTAAATGGAGATATTTGAATTCAATGAAATAAACCTGGTGTTGAAAGATTAATCATGACCAGAAATGATTGCTGATTGTTGTGAAGACCCACCTGGTTCACTTATGTCCTTAAGGGAAGGAAATCGACCATTCTTACCTGGTGTGGCCTGCATGTGACTTTTCAATTAAAATGCCATGGTGGTTTTCCTGGATTACCAGTCGAGTGGCAATACCGCTGCGTCACCGTACCCTCCCCTGGATTGCATGAGTCTGTTTACTATTGATGCTCACTGTGCTTGATTAAGCCTGGGTGTGGACTCAGGGAAAAGTAAAAGAGCTGCTAGCCAGTCCTGAAGCCTGCAGTAGGCGTTCTAAAGAACTGAAAATAAAGTTCCTTGTGTCATCTCTGAGCAGATCTGAAATATAGGCCGGAATTCTTTGGTCATTTGGGATTCACTTTTCCCGCTGGCAGCGGGTTTTGTGACGGTGTGAGATGGTTTTCAATGGGAAAGGCTAGGGGGACTGAATAACCCTGCCCATAGAGTATACAACAGGCAGATGTTCCAATATGGGATTTGGAAATAGCCCAGAATGCCAGCGGAAGCAGGCGATTGATCCTTGCAGTGGATTTAATGTAAATTTACTGGGTTTGCGATAAGCCCCCTCCTGGGTTGTATCATCAGGGGTGGGGGTTGGGGAGGTAGAGGGGGGGGGGGCTGATGTGCCCTCCAATTGTCATGATATGTACTCATGCACATAATGAGATACAGACAGGCAGTGACAGACACCCAGTACGGCCAATCAACACACAGGACAGAACACAACCAATCACCAGGCAGAACACTAGGAGTTGGTCTCCCACTATAAAACACATGAGGCATCAACATTCTGCCTCTTTCCACTGGTGACAACTATAGTGACAGTCAGGGTGTATATATCAGTTAGCACCTTCTACACATGGTTCAGAGCTAGTCTGGTCTAGTTAGTTAGAGTAAGCATGCTTAGATTAGTAGAGTGTCAAACCCACAGCAAACTGTGTGCACTGCTTAACAAATTCAATAAAGCGTATTGAACTAACATCAAAGTTTGGAGTCTACTTTCAAGTACAACTGCATCCAGTTGCAGTCCGTGTTACCCCAGGGTGATTAACACAACACCAATTAAACCCTATAGGTGCAAAGGACTCTCTCCAAGCAATCAAATGACTCTGCCCCCACTATTTAGGCATGGGGTTGACACCTTCATTAGCACAGCTATGCAGTGGGCTGATTTTGCCCCTGCGGTACCCTGTGCCATCTGGCACAGCGTAAACACCATCTTTCTGTGTCTCCTCAGCTTCAAAAATAGAAATTAATAAAAAACATAACTGTCGGAGTCTGTGTAGCGTAGACAATATTAATTGACCCTTTGCCCTGAATAATGGACAGAATCGTGGAATTGAATCCCTAAAACCAAGAAGCAAAAAGTATTTTGTTTATTCAGCCGTTCTAAATCAGTGACACTGATGTTTTCTCCACTCACTGTGCTATACCTCTGCTGCTATAAAACAGCATTGTCCAGTAGAAATTGCTGATTGGCATACTTAAATGACCTTTTGTGTGTACGTGTGAGTGACCCTCAGTGCTTTATCATTTGTGGGGACAGTTCATCTAGATTTGTGCACATTGTTTCACGTTGAGCCAGTCACACATTTCACGGAGCTACGCTGTGAATCACAGAAGAAAAAGCAAAACGAGGTAAGGGCCTGCTGCAATGAAATGGGGTGGAGCGGAGGGGAACTTCAAGATGTTTGGACAATTCTTCTGGTTCACTGCAATGGAGTCACACACTCATCACGAAACCTGAGACTTAATAACATTTGTCCTTACCAGTGTTTGCGAGATCAAAGACTCACACCCCACAGATGTTAATGGGTTTTCTAGTTTCATTTTATTGCCTGATTTAATCTGCATTAAGCAGCTTTTAAAAAAAATACAGTGTGAATAGAATTTGATTCTTTTAAGCTCATAATTTTCTTCCTCAGTAACACTTCAATGGACGTGGATGTGGAGCCAATCTGGTGCCACTGCCTATCACTTCATTAACTGTGAAGTGTAGAAAGCCGTGTAACCTTAGAGATATTAAATTATACATCAATCTGGAGCCTGGAACCTTCCCACTGTTTTGAATCCGTGCATTAATAATACTTCAACTTTTTTCATTTAAAATTGAAGCACACATGCATGTCAATTTTTAAGCCATACATACAGGTCTGGTGCAAATACTAATATTGCCCTGTCTTTCACAGTTTGGCCAGCCTGCTATGCGTTTCCAGAGCTTTTTGTTATTGTGTAAATTTCCAGCCTTTATGGTTTTAATTTTTTCCACATTTTTCACTTTTGCAACAGAATTTTTAAAGGCCTGTTAAAATGATTGAGAGTGAACCTGCTAAATATTACTGTCCGACAGAAATTAGAAAGGAGGAACTGCATTTATTAAAGCACCTTCCACAATCCTTTTTTTAATTCATGCACAGGATGTGGGCATTGCTGCCCATCCTTAATTGCTCTGAGAAGGTGGTGGCGCCTTCTTACGCTGCTACACCATGTGGTGTAGGTATACCCACTGTGGATTCACGATGTGCAGGAATGCATCTGTATTCCGACTATGCATTGTTGTGCATTGCCACAGTAAGAAGTCTTACAACACCAGGTTAAAGTCCAACAGGTTTGTTTCAAACACTAGCTTTCGGAGCGCAGCTCCTTCTTCAGGTGAATGGAGAGGTATGTTCCAGAAACATATACATAGACAAATTCAAAGATGCAAGACAATGCTTAGAATGCGAGCATTTGCAGGTAATTAAGTCTTTACAGGCCCAGAGATAGGGGTAACCCCAGGTTAAAGAGGTGTGAATTGTCTGAAGCCAGGACAGTTGGTAGGATTTTGCCAGCCCAGGCCAGATGGTGGGGGGTGAATGTAATGTGACATGAATCCAGGGACAAAAATATCTTCATGGTGTTTTAAAACAAAAAATCCTGCATTGAATTCACCTTCACTTCTTCTCTGTAAATCATTTGAGAAGGATTAGAAAAGAGGTGGTTTGACTACATGGGATGGTTGAAGGTAGAAGGTTACATTATCTGTTTAGCACACTGGGCTAAATCGCTGGCTTTGAAAGCAGACCAAGCAGGCCAGCAGCACGGTTCGATTCCCGTGACAGCCTCCCCGAACAGGCGCCGGAATGTGGCGACTAGGGGCTTTCACAGTAACTTCATTTGAAGCCTACTCGTGACAATAAGCGATTTTCATTTCATGATAAAGCCACCATGAAGATAGCCAAGCAAAGTTGCCAAAGCTAACCATGTTCATCATTCATTTCAATAACTGCGGAAAGAGAATTTTAGTTTGAAATTTAATCGACATCGTAACATTAAAAAAAAAGTCGACATTATCCACAGCCAGCCCGGCTGGAGCCTCAGGCAGACAGGAGGAAATCCCAGGCGGATAAGAAATAAATCAACCAACGCACACAACGCTGGGGTTGTGCAATAACTTTATATTATTTGACTGCTGCAGAGGTGAAGGTTCCTGTGGACTGATCATCCCTGTGTTGGAGACAGTGGTTGAACACCCAGAATTGACAGTCCGGATAAAGCCTGGCTCTTCAAATAAAATTAAACAGCTCAAGATCTCATTTTCTTGGCATAAAGTGGATCTTTTGGTGATTTGTATGTAATCCCGTGGTCAATAAAAAAGGAACCAATTTCATTGATATTCGGTCGGGTAGGAAACTTTAATGTGCTTGTTGCTTTTTAACTGGTCGTTGTTTAATGGTTGTATAGCGTGCATTAAACTAAATAATGATTAAGTACAATGTGACACAATCTTTCTGCTCTATTGCATTCCTCCACTCAAATCCTTTCACCTTCCAACCTCCCCCTCTTTCAAAATAAATCCAAAATTAGCCTCTTTATTTTCAGTTCCCAAACTTCACGCGTGGCCCTTTTCTCTCTCATGTTGCCTTTGCCTTTTCCACACCAATGCTTGACATACCACACATTAGGAACTGTACCCTGGTCAGTAAGACCTGCGGGTCGTGCAGCACCAGGGGTTGTGTGTGTGGGGAGGTGGGGGGGGAGGTGTTGGGAAAACTGCCAAAGTGGATAACATGATGGCACAGCGGATGGCACGGTGGCACAGTGGTTAGCACTGCTGCCTCACAGCGCCAGAGACCCGGGTTCAATTCTGGCCTTGGGTGACTGCCTGTGTGGAGTTTGCACTCCCTGCCCCGCCCCCCGCTGTGACTGCATGTGTTTCCACCGGGTGCTCCGGTTTCCCCCCACAGTCCAAAGTAGTGCAGGCTAGGTGGATTGGCCATGATAAATTGCCCCTTAGTTTCCAAAGATGTGCAGATTAGGTGGGGTTCAGGGGATACATGGGCAGGGTGGGAGTAGGCCTAGGTAGGTTGCTGTTTCAGAGGATCAGCGCAGAATCAATGGGCTGAATGGCCTCTTTCTGCACTGTAGGAAATCTATGGGAACATAAACCTCCCACTGGAGTTCCAATTGTTATGGTTTGGGGGAAGATCTTGGTTTGAGATGGACAATACTTTCTGCCGAGACCAACAAAGGCAAGGTAAAGAGATGGAGATATCCTGACACTGCTGAGAACACCCAAAGCCATTTTCATTGCAACGCAAGATGCCACTGTTACTTGCTCAACCCACTCAGTGCAGGCATTGCCAGCATTATGTCAAGGGATACAGAACACTGTTGAGTAGATTCATAGAATTGTTGCAACATAGAAGGAAGCTCTCCAGCCCATCATACCCATGTCAGTTCTTTGCAAGAGCCACTCACCTAGCCCCATTCCCCTGCAACCCTTTCCCTTCAAATAATTATCCAATCCTCTTTTGCAAGCCATGATTAAACCTGCCTCCATCACAATTTCAAGCAGTGCATTCCAGATAATAACAAAAAAGAAAGTGTTGGAAAAACTCAACGGGTCTGGCAGCATCTGTAGGGAGAGAAACCGAGTTAACGTTTCAAGTCAATATGGCTCTACTTCAGAGCTTAAGAGAGGAAGAAATGTGATGAATTTTGTACCATTTAAGAGGGGGTAAAGCTGGTGGAGCAAAATAGAATCAGGGATTGAGGAGCGTTTCGGCAAAGATGTCAAGGAACACAAGACAACAGTCATGTTAATGGTAGTGTTACCCGATAGTGGCACAGAGGTAAGATGGCAGAATGGAAGTGGAAAGCAATGAAGGTGAACGGGGTGACATCATTGTCAAATCTACACAGGACTGCCACAGAAGACCTGGACAATTATTACAGCATTTTCAGGGCATTGCTGCTTTTACCCAATTTACAATCCAGTTAGAGAATTACTAATTTGCTGGTAAGACTTACTCAGATAATTGTAATCACATTTCAAGTCAGAAAACTGAATTCGGGCCTCAGCTCTGCATTGCCTTTTACATTTATCTTAATTTCTTAACTTGACTTATGTGCCTCCTTTCCTAAACCACAAAGAATGACTTCCACCGCTTATAATCTGGTCACAGATGTACACAATTGGTGATTTGTTAGCAGTCACCAGAACTTCAACTAAAGACACAATGGAGAAAATGAGAACAATGTTCTCTCTCTCTCTTTCTATATATATATATACACATATATCTATACATAAAGTAAATTTTATGATCTACCTTGGTCAAATAGCTTTGCATAATTCACAATTTAAGGTGCAATCCCTAGGATAAATTTTCTCTCCTGATAATTTGAATCTAATCTCTGATCTCTAGGTTTTAAAATTAGATCTAACCCGTGCGACAAAGCAATACTTTTACACATGTCTGGTTATCTTAATCTCAACACTGATCACTTTCTGTCGTTTTGTTTATGGATTGCCTGCTCATTTTATGTGCAGCCTTTTATACCATGGGAGATTAATTGAAGTCGAACACAGTGCTAGCAGTAAACACTGGGGCAACGCATCCAGCTCAGAGCATAACAGATACGTTTTCTTAGTAAGAAGAACAATAAGAGGCCCAAATGGTTGCTTGAAAAGGAAACTGTTATCCACATTAAGTTCCCTCTCGAGAATGTGAGCGAAGATTTTGACAATCCGCCAAGATAGAAAATTGAAATACAACAAGAACAGGGAGCACAAATGTGAAAAGGTCAATGCGAGTGGGAAATATTTATTAGTACATTATATTAGGGTTACTTAGTGTTTGATATTGGAATTTTGCACACAAGAGGTATCATAAAAGATCTTTCAAGTGTACTTCAGGAGCAGTAATGTTAAAAGAGTCCTTTGTAATTCCCCATAATTCCTTAATGTTGCAATGGGAAATAAGCTCTGCTCACTTAATTGATACATTTAAGTTGCCCCGTGTTCCTGGTGTATGAGGAACTGCCAGTAAGGGGATGTCTGAAAGCAGTCATTATGAATGGAACCTTCCTTTATATGACATGTTAATGTCTGCTGCAGTTACACAATGAATGGGGAGCTCTACACTGTCGTATAAAGGAAATTCAACATAAAATGCTTCCTCCCAGATGGCCTCTTTCTGACAATATTAACGTATAATTCAGGGTAACCAGGGACCATTTTGTGACATAGCAGACACTGCTCACTTTTATTAATAATTAGGAATGTAGAGAACTTCAGTCGAATATTATTCCCCTTTTTACAGAAACCTGGCCAATGGATTATACCAGGAAGCAAACGTAAAAATAAAGCATTTAAATTATTTTCTATTGAGCCTTCAGAGCTCTGCAGATCCTGATTTCAATAAAAAGGAAGTAGTTTAAATCTATTCTCCGAGTGACTTTTGGAGACCGCTTGTGCTTATGGACCTGTTTAGCTAGACTATTGTTCAGCAGTTTAGTATATGCAAAATTCATAGAACATAAAACAGTACAGCACAGTAAAGGCCCTTCGGCCCACGATGTTGTGCCGACCATTTATCCGAATCTATCTAACCTACACCCCTTCAATTTGCTGCTGTCCATGTGCCTGCCCAAGAGTCACTTAAATGTCCCTAATGACTCTGACTCCATAACTCTGCTGGCAGCGCATTCCAGCACCCACCACTCTCTGTGTAAAGAACCGACCTCTGACATCTCCCCTATACCTTCTTCCAATCACCTTTCCTTCCTCTTAGATTGAGCTGTTTCCCCCTCTCCCGGTCTACCTCTCCCTCCCATGCTTTGGCTGCTTTCCCCTGATTCTTGGCTACCTGGCTGCTCTTCTGCTTGTTCGTTGGCCACAAACAAATCCCGGAACAAATGGATGAATGGCTCCCACGTTCTGTGGAAGCCATCGTCTGACCCTCGGATGGCGAATTTGATTTTCTCCATTTGGAGGGATTCCGAGAGGTCGGACAGCTAGTCTGCAGCTTTGGGTGGTGCTGCTGACCGCCATCCGAACAGGATTCTACGGCGGGCGATCAGGGAGGCAAAGGCAAGGGCGTCCGCCCTCCTCCCCAGGAATAGATCTGGCTGGTCTGAAACCCCGAAGACCACCACTATCGGGCATGGCTCCACCCTCACCCCCACCACTTTGGACATTGCCTCGAAGAAGGCTGTCCAGTACCCCGCAAGTCTGGGGCAAGACCAGACTGGGGCGTGGTTGGCGGGCCTCCTTGGCACCGTTCACATCTATCCTCCACCTCCGGAAAGAACCTACTTATACGAGTTCTTGTTCAGTGGGCTCTGTTTACCACTTTTAGCTGCGTCAGGCTGAGCCTTGCACACGTAGAGGTGGAGTTGACCCTATGCAGTGCTTCGCTCCAGAGTCCCCACCCTATTTCGATCCCCAGGTGTTCCCCCATTTCATTCTTGTTGTGTCCAGTTCGGTGTCGGCCCCTTCTACCTGTCGGCCATACATGCCGCTACAGTTTCCTTTCTCTAATATGCTTGCGTCCAGTAACTCTTCCAGTAATGTCTGTCGTGTCGGTTGTGGGTAAGTCCTTGTTGCCTTTCGTAGGGAGTTCTTGAGTTGCAGGTACCTTAGCTCGATCCCCTGGCTAGCTGGAATTTCTCTGTCAGTTCGTCCAGTGTTGCGACCCTGCCGTCCGTGTATAGGTCCCTGACAGTCAGTGTCCCCCCCGTCCTGGGTCCACCTTTTGAAGGTGGCGTCAGTCAGTGCTGGTGTGAACCTATGGTTTTTGCAGATGGGAGCTTTGTCCGACATTTTGGTCAGGCCAAATTGCTGCCGTAGTTGGTTCCAGGACTGGAGGGTGGCTAGCACCACCGGGCTGCTGGAGTGTTTTTTGGGTGGGGATGGGAGTGCCGCCATGGCGAGGGCCCGGAAGGAGGTCCCCATGCAGGAGGCTGCGTCTGCGCGCATCCATTCGGCTTATGGCTCCTTGATCCATCCCCTTATTTGCTCGGCCATCGCTGCCCAGTGGTAGAATTGTAGGTTTGGGAGGGCTTGCCCTCCCCTTGATTTTGTTTTTTGTAAGACTTTCTTTGTGATCCTAGCATTCTTCCCCCCGCCATACGAACTCCATGATTAGTTTGTCTAATGATTTGAAAAAGGCCTTGGGGATGTAGATCGGAATGGACCTAAGTAGGAAGAGGTACCTGGGCAGCACGTTCATTTTGATCGTCTGGACTCTCCCCGCGAGGGAGAGTGGGAGTGTGTTACATCTTAGCAGGTCCTTTTTTACTTCCTCTATCAGACTGATGAGGTTCCATTTGTGGATTGCTTTCCAGCCATGGGCTATTTGGATCCCCAGGTAGCGGAATTTGTGTCGGGCTTGTTTAAACGGCAGCCCCATTAGTGCTGCCCCACCTACTTGTGGGTGAACCGGGAAGATCTCGCTTTGAGTTTGTAGCCCGGAAGGCACCAAACTCTTTCAGGAGCGCGATGATTCCATCCATGCTGCTTTGTGGGTCCGAAATGTATCGGAGCAGATCATCTGCATAGAGTGAGACTCTGTGCTATCTGCCGCCCCTTTGGATCCCCATCCAGCTTTTTGCCGCACTGAGCGCAATTGCTAGTGGCTCGATCGCTAGAGCGAACAGCAGCGGGGACAGTGGGCATCCTTGTCTGGTGCCCTGTGCAGCTGGAAGCTCCGCACGGTGGGGGGCTAGCAGCCATGCCAAGTAAATCCCCTGGCTTCACCTGCAAATACGGATGGAGAATTGCCGGGTCCGTGGCTGCGCATGCGCACGCTGACAACCTGCATGCAACATGGCGCCGACCGTGCCCGGACACGGCCTGCCGGATAGTGCCCCTGTAACCTCCCTTGCCACCCCTGGACGACCCCACACCAACCCCCCAGCCCCCGCCTAAGCCCCCCCTCCCCCAACCAATGGAACGGCTCCCCCCCTCCCGACTGGCGGCGTTGGACACAGTTCGCAGCCGTCATGCGAGGTCGGCGAAAACTGTAAGCACACGCACCCAACGCTGACAGGAAGTCAGCCCATTGGGGACGGAGCATCGAGACAAAGGCCTCAGATGACGTCCTGAGGCGGTCTCAATGGCATGCGGCGTACTCAGTGATTGCGTCATTTTTGGAGGGGGCGGAGCATCCGAAAAACGCAACACCCCTGATTTTGGCGTAAAAACGGGTTCTCCGGCCAATCGCCGAACGAGATTTCGGCATCAGCAATCGGAGAATCCCGCCCTAGTTGTCTGGAAATTATTTGAGCAGACCCCAGTGACTCATTTTATAATTTTAATGGAGTGCTTTGAGATGGTAAAGATACACCATTTTAACAGTAAAAAAATATCTTAAACTATTTTATCGCTCTTTTGCGTTTTTGGTGAATATTTATATGAAAATGAAATGAAAATCGCTTATTATCACGAGTAGGCTTCAAATGAAGTTACTGTGAAAAGCCCCTAGTCACCACATTCCGCCGCCTGTCCGGGGAGGCTGGTACGGGAAGGACGATAGAAAGAGGGAAGAGGGAAAATCAACCGTGGATATCTAAGGAAATATGGGAGAGTATCAAATTGAAGGAAAAAACATACAAACTGGAAAGGATTAGTGGGAGACCAGAGGACTGGGAAATCTTTAGGGGGCAACAGAAAGCTACTAAAAAAGGTAAAGGCTCAGGTAAATATTGGTGCTTTAGAGGATGAGAAGGGAGTTTTAATAATGGGAGATGAGGAAATGGCTGAGGAACTGAACAGGTTTTTTGGGTCAGCCTTCACAGTGGAAGACACAAATAACATGCCAGTGACTGATAGAAATGTGGCTATGACAGGTGAGGACCTTGAGAGGATTGTTATCACTAAGGAGGTAGTGATGGGCAAGTTAATGGAGCTAAAGGTGGACAAGTCTCCTGGCCCAGATGGAATGCATCCCAGAGTGCTAAAAGAGATGGCTAGGGAAATTGCAAATGCATTAGTGATAATTTACCAAAATTCAATAGACTCTGGGGTGGTCCCGGTGGATTGGAAATTAGCAAACGTGACACCACTGTTTTAAAAAGGAGGTAGGCAGAGAGCGGGTAATTATAGGCCAGTGAGCTTAACTTCAGTAGTAGGGAAGATGCTGGAATCTATCATCAAGGAAGAAATAGCGAGGCATCTGGATAGAAATTGTCCCATTGGGCAGACGCAGCATGGGTTCATAAAGGGCAGGTCGTGCCTAACTAATTTAGTGGAATTTTTTCAGGATATTACCAGTGCAGTAGATAACAGGGAGTCAATGGATGTGGTATATCTGGATTTCCAGAAGCCTTTGACAAGGTGCCACACAAAAGGTTGCTGCATAAGATAAAGATGCATGGCATTAAGGGTAAAGTAGTAGCATGGATAGAGGATTGGTTAATTAATAGAAAGCAAAGAGTGGGGATTAATGGGTGTTTCTCTGGTTGACAATCAGTAGCTAGTGGTGTCCCTCAGGGATCCGTGTTGGGCCCACAATTGTTCACAATTTACATAGATGATTTGGAGTTGGGGACCAAGGGCAATGTGTCCAAGTTTGCAGATGACGCTAAATTGCCACTTAATTGGGAAAAATGAATTGGGTACTCTAAATTTAAAAAAAAAAATTTTCCTCTGCTTGCTGGGCTCTCCCATCATGGAGGACGTGGATATTTGTGGAACCTCCGCCGACAGTGAGTTGTTTAATTATCTACATCATTAATGACTAGATGTGGCAATTATTGTTCACAATTTACATTGATGATTTGGAGTTGGGGACCAAGGGCAATGTGTCCAAGTTTGCAGATGACACTAAGATGAGTGGTAAAGCGAAAAGTGCAGAGGATACTGGAAGTCTGCAGAGGGATTTGGATAAGTTAAGTGAATGGGCTCGGGTCTGGCAGATGGAATACAATGTTGACAAATGTGAGGTTATCCATTTTCGTAGGAATAACAGCAAACGGGATTATTATTTAAACGATAAAATATTAAAGCATGCCGCTGTTCAGAGAGACTTGGGTGTGCTAGTGCATGAGTCACAGAAGGTTGGTTTACAAGTGCAACAGGTGATTAAGAAGGCAAATGGAATTTTGTCCTTCATTGCTAGAGGGATGGAGTTTAAGACTAGGGAGGTTATGTTGCAATTGTATAAGGTGTTAGTGAGGCCACACCTGGAGTATTGTGTTCAGTTTTGGTCTCCTTACTTGAGAAAGGACATACTGGCACTGGAGGGTGTGCAGAGGAGATTCACTAGGTTAATCCCAGACCTGAAGGGGTTGGATTACGAGGAGAGGTTGAGTAGACTGGGACTGTACTCTTTGGAATTTAGAAGGATGAGGGGGGATCTTATAGAAACATTTAAAATTATGAAGGGAATAGATAGAACAGATGCGGGCAGGTTGTTTCCACTGGCGGGTGAAAGCAGAACTAGGGGACATAGCCTCAAAATAAGGGGAAGTAGATTTAGGACTGAGTTTAGGAGGAACTTCTTCACCCAAAGGGTTGTGAATCTATGGAATTCCTTGCCCAGTGAAGCAGTTGAGGCTCCTTCATTACATGTTTTTAAGGTAAAGATAGATAGTTTTTTGAAGAATAAAGGGATTAAGGGTTATGGTGTTCGGGCCGGAAAGTGGAGCTGAGTCCACAAAAGATCAGCCATGATCTCATTGAATGGCGGAGCAGGCTCTAGGGGCCAGATGGCCTACTCCTGCTCCTAGTTCTTATGTTCTTATGTACAGCTACACAGGCAGTGACCCAAGCCGGGAACTGAACCTGGGACCCTGGCACTGTGAAGCAACAGTGCTAACCACTGTGCTACCGTGGCGCCCACGCCAAGGAGCACAGGCAATTCCAGGGTCAAGTGTCTCGACAAGTGCAGTGAGGGAAGGGGCAGGCAAGAATGTAAGAATGATGATTAAAGGGGATGGCTTTTGGGAGTGAGGCAATACCTTGGAGGGAGCCCACAAAGATCCCTTTCCTCTTGTCTGGCACCAGCTCACTCAGTTGAAGCTGTTGGGCTTCCTGATGAAGATGAAATACTAGCAGTAACCAGATGCGGCTCTTCAGTGGCCATTAACTGGCCATTTAAGAGCCTCCATACGCCCAAGTGTGGTTGGGCCACCCGTGACCCTCCCTGTAAAATTTCAGCCCGGTTGGAGAGTGGATGTGTAGATGGCTGGAAGACAACCTGCTGGTTCCACCTGTGGCGAAGAGTACAGTACAGCAGTACTCAATTGGCTGTTTAAAGTAAGACAGCCTCCAGCAGAAGTGCAATATTAACAATTGGGCGTTGGGCCAGGCCAATTCATAAAGCAATAGGGCCTGGTAATAAACCTGGTCTGCCAGCTGACACTTCTTCTACCTCTCTGATTACGACTGTTTCAGGGAGGTCTGGAGTCCTGTCTGGAGTCCTGTCCATCGCTCCAGGGTCCAAAGAAATAAAGTCCCAACAACCTCACAGGTGGAGAAACCAGTTACTCTATTCCGGGTGCAGCTCATGTAAACCCTCCTATAACAAAGTCTTCCAAATAGGCACTGAGAAAGAAACAATTTGAAAATGACATCCTTACACCCAGTGAATTTTGTTGTGTGAGGTATGTTTTTTCCTGAGCTTACTCTGGTTGTCTTAGTTCAAATTCCACTGTGTTTATGTTCACTTCATAGAATTTACAGTGCAGAAGGAGGCCATTCAGCCCATCGAGTCTGCACTGGCTCTTGGAAAGAGCACCCTACCCAAGCCCACACCCCCACCCTATCCCCATAACCCAGTACCCCCACCCAAAACTGAGGGCAATTTTGGACACTAAGGGCAATTTAGCATGGCCAATCCACCTAACCTGCACATCTTTGGACTGCGGGAGGAAACCGAGCACCTAGAGGAAACCCACGCACACACGGGGAGAACGTGCAGACTCCGCACAGACAGTGACCCAAGCTGGGAATCGAACCTGGGACCCTGGAGATGTGAAGCAATGTGCTAACCACTATGCTACCTTGCTGTTCTGGAAGTGTGTTTTAAATATTAAATAACTCTGATAAAGTGCAGGATCCATATTAATAAAAATCTGAAGGCGGCTTTAAATTTATAAATAATGGAAGGCGTGCTGTGATTTATTAAACCAAGTTCAATCAATCTAAATTAATTCCACTAATCCTCATTTTACTAAACAGAAAGTAACTACTGATAAAACATTGAAAGAAGTGGAGATAGCGGAGGCAATGGATGGTATGAAAATTGAAAGGGAGGAGGTACTGGAAAGGCTGGCTATGCTTAGGGTATAGATAGACCAAATGTTCTGGCGTGCTTGCCTCACAGCTTGTCAAAAGAAGTACGGGGTGGAGCTACTTGAAGGATTTGCCTTAACCTTTCAATCTTCTCTGGATATAGGAAAGGTGCCAAAGGATGGGAGAGTGGCAAATGTATTATTTCTTACTCTTTTCATGGGATGTGGGCATTGTTGGCAAGTCCAGTGTTTGTTGCCGATCCCTAATTGCCCTTGAACTGAGTGGCTTTCCGGATTGTTTTGGAGGGCAGTTAAGAGTCAACCGCATTGTTGTGGATCTGGAGTCACATGTAGGCCAGACTGGGTAAGGACGGCAGATTTCCTTCCCTGACGGGCATTAGTGTACCAATTTTTGTTTTTCAACAACATGGTCATTACCAAGCATTATAATGTGGAGTAAATTGTATTAGCTGAAGGTTGATATCTGTGATTCTGGTGACCTCTGGAGATCCACTTGGTATATCTGGTTGAAGATTGATGCCATTGCCTCAGCCTTGTCTTCTGCATATATGTGCTGGGCTCCTCCATCATTGAGGATGGGGATATTTGTGGAGCCTCCTCCTCCAGTGAGTTGTTTAATTGTCCACCACCATTCACGGCTGGATGTGGCAGGACTGCAGAGCTTAAATCTGATGCGTTTGTTGTGGAATCACTTCTCTCTGTCTATTACTTATTGCTTATGCTGTGTGGCACACAAGTAGTCCAATGTGTTGTAGCTTCACCAGGTGGACACCTCATTTTTCAGTATGCCCGGTGTTGCTCCTGGCATGCTCTCCTGCACCCTTCATTGAACCAGGGTTGATCTTCTGACTTGGTGGTAGAGTGGGGTTTATGCTGGGCCATGTTGTTGCAGAATGAGGTTGAATACAATTCTGCTGTTTCTGATAGTCCACGGCACCTCATGGATGCCCAGTCTTGAGTTGCTTGATCTGGTCGAACTCTTTCCCATTTAGCATGGTGGTAGTGCCACACAACACGATGGAGACTAGCCTCAATGTGAAGACGGAACTTTGTCTCCACAAGGACTGTGCATTGGTCACTTCTACCAACATGGACAAATGCATCTACAAGCAGGCAGATTGGTGAGGATGAAGTCAAGTATGCTTTTGCCCCTTGATGGTTCCCTCACCACCTGCTGTGGTCCCAATCTAACAGCTATGTCCTTTAGGACCTGGCCAGCTCGGTCTGTGGTAGTGTTGTTTGATAATGCAAGTTGTTGTTGTCTGGTCAAGTAATTGTTTGATTTAAATAAGAGTAGAGCTGCATAGAATTGAATAGGGATTATGAAGTGTTAAAGATTGGATTTGAAAAGGAATTTGCAAACAGTGGGGTTTCAGTATAAATGTTAAGTCCGAGAACATCTCCATCCTTCATTCTTGTGATAGTTTGACTTCTGAACAGTAAACATGCAGCTTTGCTTTCTTTTTCCCCCTTTGGCCCGATTGGCAGGATCTGTTGGACTACCTTGTACCTATACGTTTATTAAATGTGCAACGTGGCTCACTATTTAATACTGCAAGGAGAAAAGCAGCCTGTGCCACTTACAATTTACTTTCATACAATGGATCACTATATTCAACTGCACAATAATGCTTTTAGCTAAGTCAAGAACGTTAATCACATCACACTAAAATGTTGATGCAGTCTATTTTTTTTAGTCTGTTAGATAGATCTTCTTATCCATGTAAAGCAGCTTACAACAATCAGTTAGAGTAGAATGGCTGACCTGAATGTGTAAAATGACTTATTCTACTCGTCTGGATTGTTGGGGGCCATCTGGATGATCCTTGATGTGTATTTAGTGCATGCAGTTTAATAGCAGTTATTAATAGCATTCATTAACTGCCTGGCAAAGGAGCAGACTGCTAACTTCATCTGATGATTGACTTCTGTCCTAGAAGAGGTTCACTGTAAATGACAACCATCTGCATATACCACACTTCTCTCAATCAGTCTTCCAGTTTTTAGCGCGTTGCCTAGCAGAATGTACATCATTCAGTCCTTTAATAGGTAGCTTGTCATTAACAGGTTTAAATTGCACCTAGTGGGTCTATTCAAGAGGAGCCAGTCAAGGATTGAGTGCTAATATCCCTTGCAGATGTCGTTTTAAATTTTATTTTCATACCAGAAGGCTCAATAGCTGACTTCATTATGACTGAGATACACAATGAAGTGTGGACAGGTGACCCCCTGAGTTCTCAAAGTAAAAGAGGATTTACTATCCCCAAACATAAATAGATCATGCTGGTCCAATTTTAGTTCTGTTGTATCAATGGACATTATGGGCCATGTTGCAGACTTGGGTCTGGCATAACAAGTTCAGTCGTTTATCAAAGTCACTTAGGTGCCTTACTTTTCTGAAGGTTCACTCATTCTGCCCTATATGATAGTGTAACCTAGAGGCGGCACGGTGGCACAGTGGTTAGCACCGCTCATTCACAGCTCCAGGGACCCTGTTCCAACTCCAGGTGACTGTCTGTGTAGAGCTTCCGCTGGGTGCTCCGGTTTCCTCCCACAATCCAAAATGTGCGGGTTAGGTGGATTGGCCATGCCAAATTGCCCCCTAATGGCCAAAAAAGTTTAGGTGGGGTTACAAGGTTCCGGGGATATGGTTGGGATGTGGTATATGGGGATACAGTCGGGCATGGGCCTCTGTAGGGTACTCTTTCCAAGAGTCGGTGCAGACTCGATGGGCCAAATGGCCTCCTTCAGTGATTCAAAGCGGATATTTGTTCTCTCTGAAGTCAGGCCAAGCTAATCCATAAACTGCTTCATTTCACAGTGAGGTAACGTTTTGACTGGATGGTCTCACCTTAGCCTTATCTGAACTAAAGAAAAGAAGCTGAACTTCTCCAGTCCATCCATCTAAATGCAATCTCTCATCCTTGGTACCTTTCTAGTAAATTCCTCCTTTTCCAAATCCTTCACTTCATTCCGAAAGTGTGGCACCTGGAATTGAACAAAATACACCCGCTGCGGCTGAACTATGGCTGAGATTTTCAGCACCCACCCCCGCACCTAATCTGCCGATAGTATTTCCTGTGGGGCATGCGGACAGCATTGACCACCAGCAGAATCGTCTGGTCACGCCAAAATCTACAGGCTTTTGCATGGCTTTCCCGCTCCATCAGCAAACCTGCCATGGGGGATCAACTTGGGTGAGGTAAGAAGATCCCACCAGAGGGAGGGTTGGAAAATTCTGCTCAATGTTTTATATAGATTCAGCATACTTTCTGTTTTTTTGTATTTCATGCCTATATTTATAAAACCAAAGATCCTTTAACTGCTTTGATGATCTCCCTAGCACCTTCAAAGATTTGAAGCATAAGCATCCTAACGTTTCTTTCTTGATCTCCATTTTACATTTTATTTTGTATGTATTACCTTTCCACATTCTTCTTAGCAACATGTATCACACTTTCTCTCTTTTATCCTCCACTGCTGCTGCTGTACTCTCCTCCTGATCTCTCTCTCCCTCTCTCTCTCCCTCGCTCTCTCTTGCGCCTCCCTCCTCTCTCTCTTATCCTTTGCTGCCTCCAATCATCCCTGCCTGGTTGAATAAGGTAGAATCTGGCACAAGGTCAACGTGATAAAAATTAACAGTTAGAAAATAATTGCTAACAAAAGAGGTTTTGTTAAAGCTTTTTGTTTTGCACTTATCCGGACAATTGCAAAAATACCAATGTCAGGGCAAATAACAACTTTACAGACAGAAAGAATATGTATGCACATTGCACCTGTTTCAGCTAAACAAAATATTTGATAGCCATTTGTTGGTTCATTCCAGAGGGCAGTGCCTTGACCAAGCAGAGTGAAGCTGTCTGGTTTAAATTTCAATCAGTGCCCGGCAGTTAACTGTGAACTGGTGCATTCTCCATAGCAACGCCTCCACCAATCAGAGTCCACTTGCCAACTCATCAGCACCCTGTTTGCATACTGTATAAAGTTGTTGTTTCCTCTGACATTGGTGTTCTTCCAATTGACATGATGAGTGAAAGATGAAAAACTTTGGCAAAATGTACGTTTGCAGCAAAATTCAAATTCTTTAATACCAAATGGTTCGAAGAGAGTTTGAGTGCGGTGTACAGTTTTAGGCACTACTTCACAGAAAGGGCATTGAAATTCGCAATAGCATCCAGGGCAGGTTCACCAGGAAGACATACGGGTTGATAGTGTGTTGTTATGAAGAGAGACCTCAGATACTGGGACTATTTTTGGTGGAGCAGAGAAAGCCAAGAGACTACTTTACAATTCTGTAAGTTTGACAGAGTAATAACAAATTATTTTCTCTGATCGGAAATTTAGTGATGAAGAGTTACTCTCACCTGTGAGACTCGGCATGTTTGTTTTGATGAACAGGAACAGGCCACTCAGTCTCTAACCCGTTCTGTCAATTAGTTCATTGTTGCTATGCACCTCAAATTTTGCCTTGGTTCCATATCCCTGAATATCCAGACCTAACCAAAATCTATCAATTTCATGTTTTGAAATTTCTAGTTGATCTAGGGACAGCAGTTTCTTAAATAAGAAAGTTCCAGATTACAACTACCCTTTGTGTGTTTCCTGATGTCACCCCTCAACAATCCAGCACTAACTTTTACATTATACCCCCTTGTTTCAGAAGCCCCCAAGAGAAAGCAGAACTCCAGAAGCAGTGTAACCAAGCTTTATACAACCTATAACTTACACTCTTTCTGTTCCTGTGCTGTATTCCGCCATTGATCAAAGAAGCTGGCTGCATAGACAATGTGTAAATGCAATGGGGTACAGAATAGATCTACTTGCATCTGTGATGAACCCTGATGGACCTGTGTCATTGCCAAATGTGGTCTTTGTTGGTGGATTCATTATTTTCTCACACATTTCTTCTAACTTGTGCATTGTTAGTTAATGAATGTGTCAATCAATACCACCTCGCTGCTCCATCGACAAACACAATCTCAAGTTTATGGATGACTGCAGTGTCTTTTCCCATTCTGCAACAGATTTGCAAGGCACTCTCGATCCCTTCAATTATGCGGACAAGAAATCCGTCCTGACCTTGCATGTTGTTGGAAACATAACTCCTCTGCCAATCCACACCTGGTCAGCCAAATATTCCACCTTCCACCGTTTAAGGAGCGACTCTGGAACAGGCTGCATACTTCCCTCACCTGGACAGTGACCTTTCACAAAAGGCTAAGGGCCAAAGAGATCCAACATCGGATCAGCTGTGTCGGTTCAGCTTTCCACAAACTATGGCAGTAAATGTTTGACAACAGAGACCTGCGCAAGTCAACGAAAGCCCTATTGTACAGCTCAGCAGTTCTCATCACACTCCTGCCATGTAGTGAGACCTGGACTGTGTATCTGTGACACACACTACTGCACTGCAGTGAGACCTGTACTGTGTATCGGTGACACACACTCCTGCACTGCAGTGAGACCTGTACTGTGTATCGGTGACACACACTCCTGCACTGCAATGAGACCTGGGCTGTGTATTAGTGACACACACTCCTGCCCTGCAGTGAGACCTGGACTGTGTATCTGTGACACACACTCCTGCACTGCAGTGAGACCTGTACTGTGTATCGGTGACACACACTCCTGCACTGCAATGAGACCTGTACTGTGTATCGGTGACACACACTCCTGCACTGCAGTGAGACCTGGACTGTGTATCTGTGACACACACTCCTGCACTGCAGTGAGACCTGTACTGTGTATCGGTGACACACACTCCTGCCCTGCAGTGAGACCTGGACTGTGTATCTGTGACACACACTCCTGCACTGCAGTGAGACCTGTACTGTGTATCGGTGACACACACTCCTGCACTGCAATGAGACCTGGGCTGTGTATCAGTGACACACACTCCTGCCCTGCAGTAAGGCCTGGACTGTGTATTAGTGACACACACTCCTGCCCTGCAGTGAGACCTGGACTGTGTATCTGTGACACACACTCCTGCACTGCAGTGAGACCTGTACTGTGTATCGGTGACACACACTCCTGCACTGCAGTGAGACCTGGACTGAGTATCAGTGACACACACTCCTGCACTGCAGTAAGGCCTTGATGCACGATCAATTGCACAAAGACTCAGATTGGGTACAACTGTGGCTTTATTGCAGTCAGATGCGTGGCCTCCTGCTGCAGCTGGTGAAATGGCAGATCAATGGAGGACATGCATATTTATACAGCGCCTAGAGGGCGGAGCCAGCCAGCAGGGGTTACTGGTGAACCAGTAGTACAGGTCCTACCTTACATCCCCTAATACAGATGTACAGTGGTTCACCACATTTACCCCCTGTTAAAAATGAGTCCAGCAGGGGTGGTGTGGAACAATATACAGTGTTGAGAATTATGTACAGTGTCTTAGAAAATAAGTGGGGGAGGAAATAAATGTCCATTTTGACGGTCCGGTGCCCGTCAGAGGTTCAGTCGATCCAGTGCTTTGACGATTCACTGGGAGCGACATAACGGTGGCGGCGATGTCGGTGCTGGTGTCACCGACGTCGGTGCTGGTGCTGGCCTGCAGTCAGATGACTCTGGGAGCGTGCCGAAATCTTCCTCGTCCTCTTGTGTGGGCAGGGGAAGGAGGGATGGACCTGGTGGGGTTAATGTTGGGAGCACCAGGTGGGGGGAGGATGGCACCTGGGTGGGGAAATGAGTTTGGTTGGAACCTGATGGTGCCAGGTCCCTGAGGGAGACAGTATCTTGGCGGCCGTCAGGGAATTCCACGTAGGCATACTGGGGGTTGGCATGGAGCAAGTGTACCCTATCCACCAACGGGTCCGCCTTGTGGAGTCGGACGTGCCGACGGGCAGGACCGGTCCTGGAGCTGTGAGCCAGGTCGGGAGCGACACCCCGGATGTGGACTTCCTGGGGAAGGTAAAAAGACGTTCATGGGGTGTGTTACTTGTAGCGGTGCACAGTAGCGACCGGATGGAGTGTAGTGATCTTGCCCCGCTGTGTGTTATTGAACATGAAGGCTTCCGACCGTTGGTCAGTGAGGAGAGTGAATCTCCTGCCGGCCAGGTAATGCCTCCAATGCCGCACAGCTTCAACAATGGCCTGGGCCTCTTTTTCGACGGATGAGTGCCGAATTGCAGAGGCATGAAGGGTGCGGGAAAAGAATGCCACGGGTCTGCCTGCCTGGTTCAGCGTGGCGGCAAACGCGACATCTGAAGCGTCGCTTTCTACTTGGAAGGGCAGTGCCTCGTCTACTGCGTGCATCCTGGCCTTGGCTATGTCTGCTCTGATACGGGAAATTGAGTGACCTGTATGAGTGGACGGGCCTTGTCTGCATAGTTTGGGACCCACTGAGCGTAGTACGAAAAGAACCCCAGGCAGCGTTTGAGGGCCTTGGGGCAGTGGGGGAGGGGGAGCTCCATGAAGGGGCGCATGCAGTCGGGATCGGGCCCCAGAAGCCCGTTCTGGACTACATAGACGAGAATGTCTAAGCGGGTTGTGCTGAACACACACTTCTCTTTATTATACGTAAGGTTGAGAAGAGTGGCGGTGCGGAGGAATTTTGCGAGATTGGCATCGTGGTCCTGCTGATCATGGCCGCAGATGGTGACATTATCTAAGTACGGAAACGTGGCCCGCAAGCCGTACCAGTCGACCATTCGGTCCATCTCCCTTTGGAAGACCGAGACCCCGTTAGTAACGCCAAAGGGAACCCTAAGAAAGTGGGAGAGTTGACCGTCCGCCTCGAAGACAGTGTATGAACGGACCGAATTATAGATGGGGAGCTGGTGGGAGGCGGATTTCAGGTTGATTGTTGAGAAGACCCGGTACTGCGCAATCTGATTGACCATCTCAGATATGCGTGGGAGGGGGTACGCGTCGAGCTGCGTGTACCGATTGATGGTCTGGCTGTAGTCCATGACCATTCTGTGTTTCTCCCCAGTTTTATCTACTACCACTTGGGCTCTCCAGGGGCTGTTGCTGGCCTCGATGATACCCTCCCGAAGCAGCCGCTGGACCTCCGACCTGATGAAGGCTTTGTCCTGGGCGCTGTACCATCTGCTCCTGGTGGCAACGGGTTTGCAATCCGAAGTTAGATTGGCAAAGAGGGAGGGGGGGGTCAACCTTTAGGGTCGCGAGGCCGCAAACGGTGAGTGGAGGTAGGGGCCGCCGAATTTGAGGGTGAGGCTCTGGAGATTGCACTGGAAATCCAGGCCCAGCAATAGTGCAGCGCAGAGGTTGGGGAGGACCTAGAGACGGAAACCGCTGAATTCTACGCCCTGGACTGAGAGTGACCGTGCAGAACCCTCGGATCGGGACAGAGTGGGATCCGGAGGCCAGGGAGATCCTTTGATTGGTGGGGTGGACCGCGAGGGACCAGCGCCTTACCGTATCCGGGCGTATGAAGCTTTCGGTACTCCCGGAGTCCAGCAGGCAAGAGGTCACGTGGACGTTGATTTTCACCGTTGTCGAAGCGGTGGCCAGGTTGTGTGGACGAGACTGGTCCAGCGTCATCGAGGCGGGCTGTGGGTGATCGTCAGAGGTTTCAGACGAAGAACGTTGGCGGCCCAGGTTGTGGGATGTCGTTGGAGTTCCTGCCCTGTGGGGAAGACAAGATGGCGGCGTCCAGAAGTCCTGCAGGGAACAAAATGACGGCGCACATGGGGGGCACGTTGCGGGGTCAGGACAAGATGGGGGCGCCCATGGCCGCACATGGCCCCGGGGGGAAGATTGCGGCGCCCACTGGCCACACGTGGCCCCGGGAGGAGAAGATGGCGGTGCCCATTGTGCGTTTGGCAGGGGGGAGGGGCAATAGCGGCGACTGCATGGGCCTGGCACACTGCGGCGAAGTGGCCCTTCTTGTTACAAGACTTGTAAGTGGTGGTGCAGGCCGGGCAATGTTGGCAGGGGTGCTTCTGTTGGCCTCAGAAGAGCAGCGGGGACCCCTGGAGTACGCGGATTGGCATGCGGCACAGGCGTATTGGCTAGGCAGGGCCCCAGCTGGGGGGGTCATTTGCGGGGTCCAGGAGGGATAGGAGGGGTAGGCCGCTCGGCGAGAGTGGTAGACCTGAACATTACGGGAGGCGACCGTCATGGAGAGCACTAATGTTTTTGTCTCCGCTAGGTCGAGCGTGGTCCCTTCCAGCAGTCGTTGTCGGATGAGGTCTGAACCAATCCCCGTTACGAACGCATCGCGCATGAGGAGATTAGAATGTTCAGTGGCCGTAACGGCCTGACAGTCACAGTCCCGGATGAGTGGAATTAGAGCCTGCCAGAAGTCTTCGATGGACTCACCAGGGAGTTCAGAGCGAGTGGCGAGTACATGCCTGGTGAAGAGCGTGTTCGCTTTATTTGCGTAGTTCTCTTTTAGGAGTGCCATGGCTTCCGCGTAATTCGAGACGTCCTGGATCAACGGGAACACGCTTGAGCTCAACCTGGAATACAGGACCTGTATCTTCTGAGCCTCCGTCGGTGTGGGGGTCGCTGCGTTGATGTAAGCCTCGAAGCAAGCTAGCCAGTGATTAAAGCCCTTTCTGGCGTTGGGCGAGTGCGGATCCAGCTGCAGGCGATCTGATTTGATTCTGATATCCATCTTGTTGAAAATCTGACTGCAATAAATTGATGCATGATCAATTGCACAAAGACTCAGATTGGGTACAACTGTGGCTTTATTACAGTCAGATGCGTGGCCTCCTGCTGCAACTGGCGAAATGGCAGATCAGTGGAGGACACGCATATTTATACAGCTCCTAGTGGGCGGAGCCAGCCGGCAGAGGCTACCGGCGAACCTGTAGTACAGGTCCTACCTTACATCCCCAATACAGGTGTACACAGTGGTTCACCACAGACCTGGACTGTGTATCAGTGACACACATTCCTGCACTGCAGTAAGGCCTGGACTGTGTATTAGTGATACACACTCCTGCACTGCAGTGAGACCTGGACTGTGTATCAGTGACACACACTCCTGCCCTGCAGTAAGGCCTGGACTGTGTATCAGTGACACACACTCCTGCCCTGCAGTAAGGCCTGGACTGTGTATCAGTGACACACACTCCTGCACTGCAGTAAGGCCTGGACTGTGTATCAGTGACACACACTCCTGCACTGCAGTAAGGCCTGGACTGTGTATCAGTGACACACACTCCTGCACTGCAGTGAGACCTGGACTGTGTATCAGTGACACACATTCCTGCACTGCAGTAAGGCCTGGACTGTGTATTAGTGACACACACTCCTGCACTGCAGTGAGACCTGGACTGTGTATCAGTGACACACACTCCTGCACTGCAGTGAGACCTGGACTGTGTATCAGTGACACACACTCCTGCACTGCAGTAAGGCCTGGACTGTGTATCAGTGACACACACTCCTGCACTGCAGTGAGACCTGGACTGTGTATCAGTGACACACATTCCTGCACTGCAGTAAGGCCTGGACTGTGTATTAGTGACACACACTCCTGCACTGCAGTGAGACCTGGACTGTGTATCAGTGACACACACTCCTGCACTGCAGTGAGGCCTGGACTGTGTATTAGTGACACACACCCCTGCACTGCAGTGAGACCTGGACTGTGTATTAGTGATACACACTCCTGCACTGCAGTGAGACCTGGACTGTGTATCAGTGACACACATTCCTGCACTGCAGTAAGGCCTGGACTGTGTATCAGTGACACACACTCCTGCACTGCAGTGAGGCCTGGACTGTGTATCAGTGACACACACTCCTGCACTGCAGTGAGACCTGGACTGTGTATTAGTGACACACACCCCTGCACTGCAGTGAGACCTGGACTGTGTATTAGTGATACACACTCCTGCACTGCAGTAAGGCCTGGACTGTGTATTAGTGACACACACTCCTGCACTGCAGTGAGACCTGGACTGTGTATCAGTGACACACACTCCTGCCCTGCAGTGAGAACTGGACTGTGTATCAGTGACACACACTCCTGCACTGCAGTGAGACCTGGACTGTGTATCAGTGACACACACTCCTGCCCTGCAGTGAGAACTGGACTGTGTATCAGTGACACACACTCCTGCACTGCAGTGAGACCTGGACTGTGTATCAGTGACACACACTCCTGCCCTGCAGTGAGGCCTGGACTGTGTATCAGTGACACGCACTCCTGCACTGCAGTGAGGCCTGGACTGTGTATCAGTGACACACACTCCTGCACTGCAGTGTGACCTGGACTGTGTCTCAAGACACATAGAAATACAAAGAACAAAGAACAAAGAAAAGTACAGCACAGGAATAGGCCCTTCGGCCCTCCAAGCCCGTGCCGACCATGCTGCCCGACTAAACTACAATCTTCTACACTTCCTGGGTCCGTATCCCTCTATTTCCATCCTATTTATCAAGATGCCCCTTAAACGTCACTATTGTCCCTGCTTCCACCACCTCCTCTGGCAGCGAGTTCCAGGCACCCACTAACCTCTGTGTCAAAAACGTGCCTCGTACATCTACTCTAAACCTTGCCCCTCGTACCTTAAACCTATGCCCCCTAGTAATTGACCCCTCTACCCTGGGGAAAAGCTTCTGACGATCCACTCTGTCTGTGCCCCTCATAATTTTGTAGACCTCTCTCAGGTCGCCCCTCAGCCTCCGTCGTTCCAGTGAGAACAAACCGAGTTTATTCAACAGCTCCTCATAGCTAATGCCCTCCATATCAGGCAACATCCTGGTCAATCACTTCTGCACCCTCTCTAAAGCCTCCACATCCTTCTGGTAGTGTGGCGACCAGAATTGAACACTCTACTCCAATTGTGGCCTAACTAAGGTTCCATACAGCTGCAACATGACTTGCCAATTCTTATACTCAATGCCCCAGCCAATGAAGGTAAACATGCCGTATGCCTTCTTGACTACCCTCTCCACCTGTGTTGCCCCTTTCAGTGACCTGTGGACCTGTACACCTAGATCTCTCTGACTTTCAATACTCTTTAGAATTCTACCATTTACTGTATATTCCCTACCTGCATTAGACCTTCCAAAATGCATTACCTCACATTTGTCCGGACTAAACTCCACCTGCCATCTCTCTGCCCAAGTCTCCAAACGATCTAAATCCTGCTGTATCCTCTGACAGTCCTCATCGCTATCTGCAATTCCACCAACCTTTGGTCGTCTGTAAACTTACTAATCAGACCAGTTACATTTTCCTCCAAATCATTTATATATATTACGAACAGCAAAGGTCACAGCACTGATCCCTGTGGAACACCACTAGTCACAGCCCTCCAATCAGAAAAGCACCCTTCCATTGCTACTCTCTGCCTGCCCACTGTGACTGGCTGGCTGAACGTAACTTCCCCTGCCAGGTCCTGTTCTCTCAGCTCTCAAATGGTCAAAGTTCCAGGGAAGCACAAAGAAAATGCTTCAAGGACACTCTGAAGCTTTTTTTGAAGTGCAGCTGCATTGACCTTGATCAATGGGGGGGGAGAGTTTGCTACCAATCATTCAGAATGGTGACAACTTGTCCATCATGCTGCATGTCACTTTAATTACCCAAAGTACAAATGATGAGGTGAAGTGGAACAGGGAAGGAACGAAAAGGAAGCAAATCCTGCACTCCAGATCCCACTAGTCTTCGGACATCCTGTCCCATGTGTCCAAAGTTAGATCAAGACTCTGCCTGTTCAGTCACATGAAGACCCATAGCGGAAACCCATAAGTACCCTGAGTACTCATCATCCGCAAATCGAGGGACAACCAATGATGTTGCTCCATGCATTCCTCATTGAATCATAAACTGACACAGCGCTGAAGGAGGCCATTCAGTCCATAGTGCCTCGGCTGACTCTTTGGAAGAGATATTCGACTTGTCCCAATTTCATACTCTTTCCCAACGTCCAGTAAATCGTTCCAAAAGCCTTCTTTATTTTGGAGAGCCCAATCAAATCTTTCATGTAAATGTTCTTGCTGTAAGGAGAACAATTCAGTTTCTCTGTTCTCGCTGTAACTGAAGAACTAGCATTTGAGTAAATTCGAGTATCTCAAATGTCTTGATATCCTTCTGAATGCTTGATGCCCAGAATTGGCCACAATATTGCAGCTCAGACTTAACCAGTTTTTAATAATGTTTTGGCATAATTTCCTTGGCTTTGTATCCTATGACCCTTTTTACAAAGCCAAGTAATCTTATATGTCCTTTCAACAGTTTTGGCGACTTGGCCAAGCACCTTCAAAGACTCGCATGCATACAACCTCTCCCAAGTCTCCACGTTCCTATATTCCCTGTAAAATGTTACCGATTAGTTTATCTTGTTGCCAAAACACTTCTACACGTTAAATGGCAACTGCTATATATCTTCTCAATGTACTTATTTGTCTGTATAGACCACATTTACAAAGTCTTTGAGCACAACAGCGCCTATACTTCCTCAGGAAACTAAGGAAATTCGGCATGTCCACATTAACCCTTACCAACTTTTACAGATGCACTATAGAAAGCATCCTATCGGGCTGCATCACAGCCTGGTATGGCAACTGCACGGCCCAAGACCGCAAGGAACTTCAGAGAGTCGTGAATACCGCCCAGTCCATCACACGAACCTGCCTCCCATCCATTGATTCCATCTACACCTCCCGCTGCCGGGGGAAAGCGGGCAGCATAATCAAGGATCCCTCCCACCCGGCTTACTCACTTTTCCAACTTCTTCCATCGGGCAGGAGATTCAGAAGTCTGAGAACACGCACGAACAGACTCAAAAACAGCTTCTTCCCCGCTGTCACCAGACTCCTAAATGACCCTCTTATTGACTGACCTCATTAACACTACATCCTGTATGCTTCAACCGATGCCAGTGCTTATGTAGTTACATTGTATATCTGTGTTGCCCTATTATGTATTCTCATGTATTTTCTTGAATTGTTTAATTCCCTTTTCTTCCATGTACTGAATGATCTGTTGAGTTGCTTGCAGAAAAATACTTTTCACTGTACCTCGGTACACGGGACAATAAACAAATCCAATCCAATCCAATCCTTCCCTATGGATTCCTGTGCAAGGGAGTCAGTGCCTACCCTCCATTGTATTAGCCTTGTGTTGAAAGTAGGGCTGCTAAGCTCATTATCCTCGTGGGAGGCAATCGTTAGCCGTGCTTGAACGAGTATTGGTGCGACCTCTTCATCAGAAGTGTAGACTGCCTCGCCTTCTAATTCCACAGCTCCACCTCTCTGCGGAAAAAGCCGACAACTGTCCTGGAGCTTGACATAAATGGCAAACTGAATATGGCTGTTCTGGTGAATGTTGGTCTTTAGATCTTAGTGGGCGACTGTACTTCTTGCTCTGTTACATGAGCAGATGGTGCATTATGAGAAAATGAGTACACTTATCCATTTTGGTGCTGACATTAATCGCTCCATTATAAGCTTGCGCATAATCAGTGTGTGTGAAAATGTTCAGAAAGCATATAGTACAAATCTGGACATCTGAATAACAGAATGCATACCATCAATTCTTCACATTGCCCACAAAATTCTGAAAGAATCGATGGTGACCTTCTCCTCACATTATGTGGTCATTTTAGCTCTGGCGTAGCGTCCCACAGACTCAGAACGTTAGCTCTGTTCTCCCTCTGCCGCTGCTGTCAGACCTGCTGAGTTTATCCAGCATTTTTGTCTTCATTTCAGATTTCCGACATCCACAGTATTTTGTCCTTATGTCATATGGTCGTGGTCAGTTTTGGCAACAGACAGATGTGAAGCGAGGATCAAGACATCCATGGAAACAACTTCCTGAAATATATTTTACCAACCATCTTAAAATGCTCACATTTTCACATGGCTGTTTAAAAAAATATTATTTAATAGGTGTCGGAATCGAACACCAGAGTCTCGGAGCAGGACATCCAGCTTCGCCAATAATGTTGCGCCATTCAATTAGATCACGGTTGATTTGTGCCTCAATTCCATACAACCATCTTTCATCCATATCCTTTGAACTCTCGTACTGAACAAAAACCTACTGATTTCAGTTTTGAAACTTCCAAGTGAGCGACCCTGCACATGTCGTCCACCACCATTTGTGTGAAAGAGCTTTACCTGACTTCACTCCCAAATGGCCAATATCATAATAATAATCTTTATTATTGTCACCAGTAGGCTTACATTAACACTGCCATGAAGTTACTGTGAAAAGCCCCTAGTCACCACACTCCGGCACCTGTTCGGGGGCACAGAGGGAGAATTCAGAATATCCAATTCACCTAACAGCATTTCTTTCGGGACTTGTGGGATGAAACCGGAGCACCCGGAGGAAACCCACGCAGACACAGAGGGAACGTGCAGACTCCACATAGACAGTGACCCAAGCCGGGAATCGAACCTGGAACCTTGGAGCTGTGAAGCAACAGTGCTATCCACTGTGCTACCATGCTGCCAATTCTGACAGATCTGTGTACACCCTTTCCAAAGCTAATTTGTCCTTCCTGAGATGCAGTATGTGGAACAGAGTGTACCAAGGCTCTGTGCAACTGAAGCTTAACTTCCTCACCATATAAAGGCGAGCAATCCATTAGCTTTTTTTGATTGCTTTTTGTACCAGTTCCCTAAATGAGTGACCTGAGCACATGGACAGCCACATTTCTTTGCTCCTTCACCTCCTAGTTTCTCACCATTTGGAAAATACTCCAGTTTTTAAATCCAAAGCGTACGCTTCCCCACATTGATCTCCATTTTTCACGGTTCTGTCAATTCACTGAATTCTGTATCCACATGTAACTTGCTGTGGTCATTTGTGCCATTAAATCTGTCTCCCAACTTAGTTCCATCTGTGAGCATGGATGCACAACTCTCTATAATCAGCATCCAATTCATTGTTAAATATAGGCCCAGATTTTCACAATCATGGAGAGGCTCATTATTAAGGCAAGAATCCCAAAAACCAAGTGGCACTCGGGGAGGTGGTGACCTAATGGTATTGTCACTGGACTAGTAATCCAGAGTCCCAGGATAGTGATCTGGGGACCCAGGTTCGCATCCCGCCACTGCACATGGTGAAATTTTAATTCAATTAAAAAATAATCTGGAATTAAAAGCATGATGACCATGAAACCATTGTCGATGGTCATAAAAACCCATCTGGTTCACTAATGTCCTTTAGGGAAGGGAATCTGCTGCCCTTACCTGGTCTGGCCTACATGTGACTCCAGACCCACTCTTAACTGCCCCCTCATCGGGCAATTAGGGATGGGCAATAAATGCTGGCACAGCCTGCGACGCCCACGCTCCATGAACTAATAAAAAAAACTTGACCTCGTCCTCAGCAATCTGCCTTCTGTATATGCATCTGTCCTGACAGTATCAGGAAAAGTGACCGCTGCACAGTTCCTGTGGATATCCTGCATCGCGTTGTGTGGCACTGCCAACATGCTAAATAGGATAGATTTCAAACCAATCAAGCAACTCAAAAACTGTACATCCAAGAGGCGCTGTGGGAAATCAGCAGCGACAGAATTTTACTCGACCACAATCTGTAACGCCTGGCATATATATCCCCCACTCTACCATTACCACCAGGGAATCAACCTCAGCTCAAATGAACAGTACAGGGGGCATTCCAGAAGTAGCACCAGCATGTCAAGAAATTAGGTTTCAACCTGTAAGCGGTAACTACCTGTGTATGCCAAATAGCATAAGCGGAAAGTGATACACTGAGCCAAGTAATTCCACAATCAATGGAGTGTGATTTAATGGCCTCGTCACGCCCAACTTGGTGACACTACAAAGCTGTTAAATCTCGCAAGCACCCTCGCTGGGTGAGATCCAGGTTGACATATTTACTTGAGCCATTAGGCTCATTTAAATTTATCTGCATTTCGATTCTCCGGAGGGCCTGGGAACTAACACCAGCACCTGGGAGACCTTGACATGGCACTGTTTAACACTGGTCCACACGGGGCATCTCCCAGGCCATCGGAGGTACCCAGGTGGTCAGGCTCTGGGCAGGGTGGTACCCTGGCACTCCCGCTGGCACCCAGGTGCATTGGCACTGCCAGCCTGTCACCTTGGGAGTGCCACCTGGGCATCGTAGCAGTACTATCTGGTGTTCAAGTGGCACTGCCAAGCTGGAAGGGGAACTGCCATGGTACCAGGCTGGCAGTGCCAAGGTGCCTGGGTGCCAGGTAACCTGTGCTAGGGATCAGGCCTGGGGTTGCCCTGCCCTTAAGAGGTGGGCTGACGGGTCCTCGATGACCCCCGAAGAGGTGAGTTGGGGCAGTGGCGAGGTTCGGTGGCCATGGTGGGGATTCTGAGGGGGTCGAAAGATTGGGACAGTATTTATAAATGAACTGAGCTTGTCACTGCAGGAAATGAGGGCGTTCCCGACCGAGGTCAAAATAAATGGCAGAGTCCCGGTAGATAGCGGGGCAATTCCCAGAACTGCAGGCGCCAAGAATGACCCCGCCATATGCGTCCAAAACAGGACTCTGTTATTTACGTGTTAAATCGCGCCCATACGTTCTGCAGTCTTGCCACATCTAGTCATTAATGATGTAGATAATTAAACAACTCACTGTCGATGGAGGTTCCACAAATATCCACGTCCTCCATGATGGGAGAGCCCAGCAAGCAGAGGAAAAGTTTTTTTTTTAAATTTAGAGTACCCAATTCATTTTTCCCAATTAAGTGGCAATTTAGCGTGGCCAATCCACCTACCCTGCACATCTTTGGGTTGTGGGGGTGAAACCCACGCAAACACGGGAAGAATGTGCAAACTCCACACAGACAGTGACTCAGGGCCAGGATCGAACCTGGGACCTCGGCGCCGTGAGGCAGCAGGGCTAACCCACTGAGCCACTGTGCTGCCCACGCAGAAGAAAAGTTAAGGCTGAAGCATTCGCAACTATATTCAGCCTGAAGTTTGTTGATGATCCATCTCAGCCTCCTCCAGAGGACCCCGGCATCATAGAAGTCTTCAGCCAATTGATTTCAATCCGCATAGTATCAATGAATGGCTGAAAACACTGAATACTGCAAAGGCTATGGGCCCTGACAATATTCCGATTCGAGTACTTGAAGATATGTGCTCCAGAACTTGCCGTGCCTCTGGCTAAGCAGTTCCAGTTACAACAGCTACAACATTGGCATCTGCCCAGAAATGTGGAAAATTGCCCAGTTGTGCCCTGTCTACAAAAAATCAGGACAAATTCAACCCAACTAATTACCGCCCTATCAGTCTAATCTCAATCATCAGTAAAGTTATGAAAGAGATCATCGACAGTGCTATCACACGGCACTTACTCAACAATAACCTGCTCAAGACGCTCAGTTTGGGTTCCGCCACGGTCACTCAGCTCCTGACCTCATTATAACCTTAGTTCAAACATGGACAAAAGAGCTGATCGGCAGGGATAAGGTGAGAGTGACTTTCCTTGACAGCAAGACTGCATTTGACCAAGTGTGGCATCAAGGAGACCTTGCAAAACTGGAGTCAATAGGAATCAAAGGGACAATTCTCTGCTGGTTGGAACCATACCTAGCACAAAGGAAGATGTTTGTCACAGTTGGATGTCAATCATCTTAGCCCCAGGATATCACTGCAGGAGTTCCTCAGGGTAGTGTCCTCGGCCCAACCATCTTCAGCTGCTTCATCAATGACCTTCCCTCCATCATAAGGTCAGAATGGAGATGTTCGCTGATGATTGCACAATGTTCAGTATCATTCGCGACTCCTCAAATACTGAAACAGTCTATGAAATGAAAAAAAATGAAAATCACTTATTGTCACGAGTAGGCTTCAATGAAGTTACTGTGAAAAGCCCCTAGTCGCCACATTCCGGCACCTGTCCGGGGAGGCTCGTACGGGAAATGCTGCCCAAATGCAGCGAGACCTGGACAATATTCAGGCTTGGGCTGACAAATGGCAAGTAACATTTGAGCCACACATGTGCCAGGCAATGACCTTCTCCAACAAAAGAGAATCTAGCCATCTCCCCTGAACATTCAATGGCACTGCCATCACTGAATCCCTTGCTATCAATGTCCTGGGAGTTTCCATTGACCTGAAAATGCACTGGACTAGACATATAAATATTGTGGCTACAAGAGCTCGCCTATAGTGTGTTAGCGTTTATTAACAGGGGGCTTGCGTTTAAGAGCCGTGGGGTTATGCTGCAACTATACATGACCCTGGTGAGACCACATTTGGAGTATTGCGTGCAGTTCTGGTCACCTCATTATAGGAAGGATATGGAAGCATTGGAAAGGGTGCAAAGGAGATTTACCAGGATGCTGCCTGAATTGGAGGGTAGGTCTTATGAGGGAAGGTTGAGGGAGCTAGCACTTTTCTCATTGGAGTGTAGGAGGATGAGAGGCGACTTAATAGAGGTTTATAAGGTGATGAGGGGGATAGATAGAGTGGACGTTCAGAGACTATTTCCTTGGCTGGATGTAGCTGTTACAAGGGGGCATAACTATAAGATTCAGGGTGGGAGATATAGGAGGGATGTCCGAGGTAGGTTCTTTACTCAGAGAGTGGTTAGGGTGTGGAATGGACTGCCTGCTGTGATAGTGGAGTTGGATACTTTAGGAACTTTCAAGCGGTTATTGGATAGGCACATGGAGCACACCAGAATGACAGGGCGTGGGATAGCTTGATCTTGGTGTCGGACAAAGCTTGGCACAACATCGAGGGCTGAAGGGCCTGTTCTGTGCTGTACTGTTCTATGTTCTATGTTAAGAGCAGGTCAGAAGCTGTCAATCTTCTGCTGAGTAACTCACCTCCTGCCTCCCTAAAGCAGCTACAAGGGACAAGTCAGGAGTGCGATGGAATGCTCACCACTTGCCTGGAAGAGTGCAGCTCCAACAACACTTAAGAAGCTTGATTCCATCCAGGACAAAGCAGTCTGCTTGTTTGACACCCCATCCAGCACCTTGAACGTGAACTCCTTCCACCGAGGAACAGCAGCAGCAGTATATCCCATCTACAAGATTTACTGCAGCAACTCACCATGCCTTCTTCGACTGCACCTTCCAAACCCGTCACCTCCATCATCTAGGACCAGTGCAGCAGATGTATGAGAAAACCACCATTTGCTAATCCCCCTCCAAGTCACACACCATCCTGACTTTATATATCATGGCTCCTTCACTGTCGCTGGGTCAAAATCCTGGAACTCCCTCCCTAACAGCACAGTGGGTGTGCATGCACCACATGGACTGCAGTGCTTCAAGAAGGCAGCTCACCACCACCTTATTACGGGAAATTAGGTATGGGCAATAAATGCTGGCCTAGCCAATGATGCCCACATCTTGTGAAAATAATCTTTTAGCAAGTACACCTCAAATAACATTGTATTGGCTGAAAGGCACTTTGAGACAACGTGCTTTCATGAAAGGCATTATATACATACAAGTCTGCCTTAAGCTCATTTCCACATTTCCTCTGTTTAAAGTTGGATTTCTTCTTTCACAGTGGAATAGTTGAGTTCACATTTGAATCAATACTACCTATTTTCCACTCTCATTCAATGTCAAAACCACCCCCTTATCCTCCTTAAAAAGCACAGGGACTGCAGCTCCTGCCTGAAAAAGACAAGAGCTCCCTTGAAATATTAAACTAATGGCTGGGTGAGGTAATCTCAATGTGACCCCCAATTCCCTCATGATCCAGCCAGCTTTCCTCCCAGTGACCTTCACACACATAGACGCCATAATAGACAGTTTCAAGGGTGATCATTTACAAGGAGGAAACCGTATATTGAACTGATAACTAAATAACAGTGTAGCTCAGTGGAGCGGCACAGAGGGATTCAGCGTTAATTGACTGGAGCCAAATTGGTGAGAGTTAGATTTAGTTTCCCTTTAGTAGTCGCCTTTCTAACCAGCGGGTCGAGAGAAAGGCTTACATGGCCTGCTCTTGTGTTTTGTTTCAGCGTTAATAAATACTGTGGCTGCAAAAGCAGGTCAGAGGCTGAGAATTCTGTGGTATGTGACTCACCTCCTGACTCCCAAAGGCCTCTCCACCTGTACAAGGCACAAGTCAGGGGTGTGATGGAATTCTCTCCAATTGCCTGGATGAGTGCAGCTCCAACTCAATGTTCGTCACCACACAGGATCACCGTCCCATCACCAGCTTTAACATTCACCCCCTCTGCCACTGGTTCACAGCAGCAGTGTTCATGGACCATCAACAAGATGCTCTGAAGCAACTTGCTGAGGCTCCTTTTACAGCACCATCCAAACCCAAAGCGCAAATAACACCAACAAATGAAGGCAGCAAACATTCGGGAACAGCGTCACTTTCACTGTCAGTAGGTCAAAATTCTGGAACTCCCTTTTAACCGTGGACAAAGTTACTCCACGTGGACTGCAACGGTTCAAGACGTAACTCACCACCATCTTCCCAAGAACAGTTAAGGAAGGGCAATAAATGCTGGCCTTGCCAGAGATGAACAAATGAAAAAAATTCAAAAATTAATAATTCACAAATTGATTGGCAACTTGAAAATATGTGTGGAGTCTTTACTTCTGTCCATCTGAGTCGCAAAGTTCTTGTACGACTGCACAGAGTACAGGGGTCGGATAGCAGTGGGACTACGTTACTGGACTAGTGATCCAGAAGCCCGGACTAATGATTCACAGACAGAGGTGCAAATCCCTATAAGTCAGCTCGGGATTTCAAGTTTGGTGAAGTAAATAAATCTGGAATTAAAGCCTAGGCTCCGTAATGATGACCATGAAAAAAATCATCGATTGTTGTAAAAACCTATTTGGTTCACTACTATCATTTAGGGAAGGAAATCTGCCACCCATACCCGGTCTGGCCTACATGTGACTCCAGATCCACAGCAATCTGGTTGTCTTTTTATTGCCCTCTGAAATGGCCTAGCAAACCATTCTCTTGTACCTTCACCACACGGACTGCCATGGTTCAAGGAGGCATCCCATCTCAAGGAAATTAAGGATGGACAATAAATGCGGACCTTGCCAGTGAAGCCGCATCCCATGAAAGCGTTATCAAGAACGACTGGAATAAAATGAGGGGAAACTGAAGGTGGAAGTAAAATGGATTGGATAGGTAGTAACAGAAGCTGAGTAAAGAGAAGGCAGCCTGGGAAAGTTGAAGGAAACAGTTAATGAGTGTGGCCAAGTGTGAGAATGCCAGAGATAGGAACGAACCAGACCCACATACAACCAGGTGCAAAAGGTGTTGTTTCTCTCGCCACGCCTAATGATGCACAAGGCAGACTTTCATCTGTTCCCCTAGCTAGTTTTATCCTGGAACAGGTCTCTAGCCTGTCTCCAGAGGCTTACAGCTTGAGGGGCGCCACTCCACACCAAACATGACTGGCCCATGCTGGTCATTGGCTTGTTAAAAGGGGAGGCGGTGAAATAGTTGCATTGTTACTGGACTAGTAGTCCAGAGGCCCAGGATAATGATCTGGGGATCTGGGTTCGAATCCCATCACGGCAGATAATGGAATTTAAACTCAATAAAATATTTGGAATTAGAAGTCTAAAGCTGACCATAAAACCATTGTTAATTGTGGTAAAACCCCATCTGGTTCACTAATGCCCTTTAGGGAAGGAAATCTGCCGTCCTTACCTGGTCTGGCCTACAGGTGACTCCAGACCCATGGCAATGTGGCAGACTCATTACTGTCCCAGCTTGCCTTTTCGTAAAACCTGTGCATAGAAACATCTTCAGTGACGCTTGATATACGAGGTCAAAGTGTCTTTGCTTGCTCATTTTAGCTGAAAAGTAGACTTTGGGGGGTATAGGTTTTCCGATCGCAGGACCAATTGGGGTTATTTGATTTTAAATGGGTTACTGTTGATGTTTACTTTTGAAAAGAATATCTGCATAGTATTACTCTGAACATGCCTAACCCTGCAAAATGGATTAGTGAACAGCACTTGTTAAAAGCTATTAATGAAGATCTTTACCCAAATCCTGAAGGAATTTGGCCGGTTCTATCCTGAAGGAATTCGGCCGGTTCTATCCTGAAGGAATTCGGCCAGTTCTCGGGGTACAAACTGAACATGGCAAAGAGTGAGTTGTTTGTAGTCCAGGCGAGGGGCCAGGAGGGTAGGTTGAGGGGGCTGCCGTTCAGGTTAGTGGGGGACAGTTTTAGATACTTAGGGACACAGGTGGCGCGGGACTGGGGCCACCTGCACAAGTTGAATTTGTCTCGGTTGGTGGAGCAAATGAGGGCTGAGTTCCGGAGGTGGGATGTGCTCCCACTGACACTAGCGGGGAGAGTGCAGACGGTTAAAATGACAATCCTCCCAAGATTCCTGTTTGTTTTCAAGTGTCTCCCCATTTTCATTCCGCGGTCTTTTTTCAAGAAGGTTACTAAAATGATTATGGGATATGTGTGGGCAGGAAAGTCCCCGCGGGTGAAAAGGGTGATGCTCAAGAGGGAAGGGGGGCTGGCGCTGCCAAACTTCAGTAATTACTACTGGGCAGCCAACATAGCTATGAAAAGCATGATGTGGAGATGCTGGCGTTGGACTGGGGTGAGCACAGTAAGAAGTCTTACAATAACAGGTTAAAGTCCAACATGTTTGTTTCAAACACTAGCTTTCGGAGCACTGCGCCTTCCTCAAGTGAATGAAGAGGTGAATGAATAGACCTCTTCATTCACCTGAGGAAGGAGCAGTGCTCCGAAAGCTAGTGTTTGAAACAAACATGTTGGACTTTAACATGGTGTTGTAAGACTTCTAGCTATGATAAGGAAGTGGATGGTGGGAGCGGGGATGGTTTGGGGGCGGATGGAGGCTGCCTCGTGCAGGGGGACCAGTTTGGCAGCCCTGGTTACGGTGCCCGTGCCACTCCCGCCGGCACGGTACTCCACCAGCCCCATAGTGGTGGCGACTGGGGCCAATGGAGAAGGCACGTGGCGGGGAATGGGAGCATCGGTTTGGTCCCCAATTTGCAACAATCACCGGTTTGCCCCGGGGAATATGGACGGTGGGTTCCGAGCATGGCGGAGGGCTGGGATTAAGAGGATGGGGGATTTGTTCTTGGAAGGGAGCTTCCCGAGCATGACGGCATTAGAGGAGAAATTTGGGCTGGCGAGAGGGAATGAGTTCAGGTACCTGCAGGTGCGGGACTTTCTACGCAGACAGATTCCATCCTTCCCACGCCTGCTACTCAGGGGAATCCAGGACAGGGTAGTGTCCAGTGGATGGGTGGGGGAGGGGAGGGTCTCGAATATATATATAAAGAACTTATGGGAGCGGAGGAGTCACAGACCGAGGAGCTGAAGCTTAAGTGGGAAGACATGCTCGGAGGTGAGATAGAAGAGGGCTTATGGGCGGCGGCGTTGAGCAGGGTAAACGCGCCCGCAACATGCGCCAGGCTCAGCCTGATTCAATTTAAGGTCGTCCACCGGGCCCACATGACAGTGGCCCGGATGAGTAAATTTTTTGGATTGGAGGACAGGTGCGCTAGATGTTCAGGAAGACTAGCGAACCATATCCACATGTTTTGGGCATGTCCAAAACTCAGGGGGTACTGGCAGGGGTTCGCGGATGTTATGTCCCGGGTACTGAAAACAGGGGTGGTGATGAGTCCAGAGGTGGCTATTTTTGGGGTTTCAAAGGACACGGGAGTTCAGGGGTTGAGAGAAGCTGACGTTTTTACCTTTGGTTCCCTGGTAGCCCGGCGACAAATTCTGCTGGCATGGAGGGACTCAAACCTCCGAAGTCGGAGGCCTGGCTATCAGATATGGCAAGCTCTCTCGATCTGGAGAAGATTAAGTTCGCTTTGAGAGGCTCACTGTATGGGTTCACCCGGAGGTGGCAACCGTTCATCGACTTCTTCGCGGAAAATTAATCGTCAGCGGGGGGGGGGGGGTGTGTGTGTGTGTGTGTGAACGGGGTGGGGGAGGGAGGGTTAGGGTAATGTAGGTTAGGAAGGTAGTTAGGCTGGTCCTTGTGGGACCAGAGCTGGGATTCTTGCACTATAACGATTGTTTTTTGCACACTGTTTTATATTATTGTTGTTTATTGTGCAAAAATGTCTCAATTAAATTGCTTATCAAAAAAAAAGATCTTTACCCAGCATTATAGGACGCTGCAGTTAGATAAAATATTGAGATTTTTACCGTATTTAAGACCTAGTTTTAGTGAGCACAATGAAGTAGAAAATGGGGCGTGAGCAGCACAGCTGTGCCAGAAATGAAAAGCGTACAGCAGCTTTTGGCTGAGAGCATGGGCAAAATGGACACAGTGCAGCAGGAGCGGGGACACTTTTCCCCGTCTGTTAATCCATTTTGCAGAGATAGGAACACTAAATCTACCATTTAATGCATCATTGTTTCTGTAGGTCAACCGTTTTGCTAAAAATTAACAAGGAGAGGGAGTGCAGAAGGCAGAGGAGGTAGATAACTCACTGCAGCCACCGCCCCAAGCAATGAAGCTGCTTCAATAGCATCAGCTGCCCTGGACATGTCAGAAGGGCAGGGTATGCCTAAGCTTGGGTGCAGCAGGGAAGCTACAACTCAGCTGCACCACCTGGCCATGAACACCTGTAGGGGCGGGCAGCCATCTGCCACGCTCTGGTGGCAAGGAAAGTCAGCTGGGCCCTCGGTGTTTGTACTTTCAGCCACTTACACCTGGGGAGATCAGGAGTTAGCAAGTTTTGCTTCTTGCCCTTCAGACAACAGACACATTTCTGGACCATAAAAGAATGACAGATTGCAAGATATAGTGAAAGCAAAATTGTTCGATTTTGTCAATGCATTTGGCGTATGGGCTTAATATGTTTAGCTGTTGTATTCTTCCCTCATTTTCTGTGGACCTCTAAATGTTGATTGATCATGTGTTCCTGTGGTTGAATGAAAACCATTATTGGGTGACTGCAAACTCATGTGGCCAGCTACAGGGGCTGCAGAGAGCCTGAATCTATGGTTAACTCTGATACATCAATGTTAAGGAGATTCTTTACGGACTCATTCTTTTAGAGACAGAATTTACTGTCATTTACTCATGACCGAGTGATTGGAAAGAGCTGTCACGACATCAATACCAATGAGTTGCTCCTGTCATTATCTCCATAATGCCCACTGACCATGAAACAGAAGGTATCTGATGTGGCCTCTGAATTGATTCACCTCCACATGTCAGTGGTGGAGTCCATTTCGATCAGTGTCATGAAGCTTGATGCTCTGATTCACGGTGGCGAGCTTCAGGACCTTAGTTTCTTACTCTCTGGACAAAATGATATTAGAGCATAAGGAATAAGTGCAAGAGAAGGCCATATCGCCTCTCGAGTCTGCTTCAACATTCAATTAAATCATGACTGAACAGCTATATCAACTCCAATTTCTTGCTCGATTCCCCTTTATCCCTTGATTCACTATATGCCCAAAATCTACTGGTCAGAGATGTAAGAAAGCGAGTGGTACAATTGAGTACATGGGGGCACATATCTATGTAATTATCATCAGAGGAACTAATTTTTATTTGTGTACGATCACGGTGTGTGAAGACGCTGGTAGGATAAAGTCTGCACATCGTAGGTACTTTCTAACATAGAAGTCCTGCCTTTTTGTTTCACAGTGATATTCTTGTCATATTGCCTTTTCTTTGCGGAACACATTCCAGGCTTCTCAGCAGATAGGCCAGGCTGTCTGTGGTATCCTATGGCACCAGCTGCCTCCTTGGAGGCCATCTTTCTGCATCAAACTCTGTTTATGTTAGTCCAGAGAACGGTGTACACTGCTTCTCGAGGCTGGCCGCTAAATTGGTAAGCACTGCTGCCTCACGGCGCTAAGGATCCGGGTTCGAACCCAGCCCCGGGTCACTGTCCGTGTGGAGTTTGCACATTCTCCCCATGTCTGTGTGGGCCTCACCCCCACAACCCAAGGATGTGCAGGGTAGATGGGTTGGCCACGCTAAATTGCTCCTTAATTGGAAAAAATAATTGGGCACTCTAAATTTATAAAAATAAATAAATAAATAAATAAAATTGGGCCTATTAAATTTTGCTCGCTTCCATCTGTCATGATTGCCAGATAAGAAACCTTTGTGACATTTGTTATTGAATCGCATATGAGAGATGTTACATGAGCTTATTCCCGATACCGCAGGAAAGATATTACTGCCATAGAGGGAGTGCAATGAAAGGTTACCAAACTAGTTCCGGGATTGCGGGACTGTCCCATGAACAGAGATTGGGGAAACCTGGTTTGTATTCTCAAACGTATTGAAGAATGAGTGGTGATCTTATTGAAATCTACAAAATACTTAAAGGGATAGACAGGAGCAGATGTTTCCCCTGGTTGGGGAGTCTAGAACCAGAGGACATAATTTCAAAATAAAGGGGAAGCCACTTAAGACTGATATGAGGAGAACTCTTTTTACTCAGAGGGTTGTGAATCTTTGAAATTCTCTCCCCCAAAGGGCTTTGAAAGCTCAGTCGTTGAGCAGTGTTTAAAGCAGAGATTGACAGCTTTCGAAATGCCAATGATATACTGTGATATGGGAATAGTGTGAGGGGAAAATGGCCTTGGAGTGGATGATCAGCCATGATCATGTTGCATGACGGAGCAGGGTCGATGGGCCGAAAGGTCTTCTCCTGCTCCCTATGTTCCAAAGTTCCTCTCCAATGGCAGCTATGTTGAGATTGGTTGCTTTGCGTAATTCAGGCTTAGAAAAAGACACATTGAGACAAATCACACGTTTCTAAAGCACACATGCCTGTGATATTTTGTTAGCCGCTCATTAATTTCATGAATAACAGGCATCTCTCCCAATCTTCTCAAACAGAGGAAAATATAGACCATAATGAAAGAGCAATAAAACTAATGTTCTATTATATGTTTCTTTTCCCAGATAAGTTAAACACACTTTCTTCATTCATCGGTCCATTCAAATATTTCAGCCCTGGCTTGGAAAACACTGAAGATGAGGACAATTTGAGTAAGTATCTTTCCAGTTTTTGATGAGTAAATCACTGATGCCACTCAATAGAATTAAAATAGAACCATATACACAGGCACACCTTTGACAAAATGACCTGCCTGCAAGTCAAATAAATGGGTCATCCTTGTCTTGAAATAGGTTGAGGGGTGTCACATGAAACACGAAGCAAAGGAGTCCAACTTTCAGCTACATGTGTTTATCTTTTACTTATAAAGGTGTTTATGATAGGGCAGCACGGTGGCGCAGTGGGGTTAGCCCTGCAGCCTGACGGCGCTGAGGTCCCAGGTTCGATCCCAGCTCTGGGTCACTGTCCGTGCGGAGTTTGCACATCCTCCCCGTGTTTGTGTGGGTTTCGCTCCCGCAACCCAAAGATGTGCAGGCTAGGTGGATCGACCACAATAAATTGCCCCTTAATTGGAAAAAAATTGGTTACTGTAAATTCATTTAAAAAAGTGTGTAAGATGCTCTGTCCAGCTTCACAGCCAAGAGTCATGACAGGCAGAATCGAGCAGTAAAGAACTCAGCCATACAATAATGAGAACATCTGGCTGCGAAACCAGAACACTTAGTACTAGTCAACCATATGTTCTAGTTTATGAAAGCCAATATAAGCAGCTGGCATAGAGCAGCCACAACCCATAAAATGGAAAGTTTAGTATCAGATGAACTAAATAAGAAAATTATTAAAATGCTTCTTACGCCATTACCCAAGTGGTCTAATGGGCAAATACGCCACTTCATGCAACTCAAACAATCCTGTGCAGAAGTCCCCGTGTTTGTTTGCCAGTCTGTATTGGGTGAGCTGGAATAACTGGTGATGCCCACAGAATGGAGAGGGCTCCCGTTCCGACCACCATCAGGGGAGACCCACTGCATGATTCCTTCGCTGCCAATGCTTACACTGTTCAGGGAATTGGACAAAGCAGGATGACTTTTGGCAAACTGTTGAAGGCTGTTCGCAACTTTTAAACAGTATCCCAGGAAGAAACAACCATGAAATATATATGTACAGCATAATATAATTTAAAAAATAGTGTATATGACATTTATCAAGTATAGATTGTTCAGTGTGAGATTTTCATATAATAATCTTTATTGTCACAAGTAGGCTTACATTAACACTGCAACAAAGTTACTGTGAAAAGCCCCGAGTCGCCACATTCCGGCACCTGCTCGGGTACACTGAGGGAGAATTCAGAATGTCCAAATTACCCAACAGCACGTCTTTCAGGACTTGTGGGAGGAAATAGGAGCACCCGGAGGAAACCCACACAGACACAGGGATAATGTTCAGACTCCGCGCAGGCAGTGACCCAAGCGGCAATCGAACTTGGGACCCTGACGCCATGAAGCAACAGTGCTAACCACTGTGCTACAGTGCTGCCCAATTTATGCCACCTATGAGAATTTCTCCACATGATTAGTCTCACTGACGCAGGATTTATTGTCCCTCACCAGATCTGGCTGGTCACATCCAACATGTCTGGGCTTCACTTTTCACTTTTCAAACCAAGCCCTGCTCTGGGAAAGCTATAAGCGTGAGCTTTTTTCCATCGCCAATTATTCATCCTAAACCTCTTTCCCTCATCTGCTAACTCATGATGCTCGTTTGGAGAGCCGGTGCAGATACGATGGGCCAAATGGCCTCCTTCTGCACCGTAACAATTCTGTGATTCTTCCAGCCTCACCTCCAACAGTAAATAAAGGAAGCTGATGAACTCCTTTGTCACTAAAATTAAGACCTTTCCTTCAGTTACCTCTGCTGCTCTGCTCCCTTCACCTCATTTCCAAGCCAAGCCTCCTCATCAGGCTCCACTCTGCCCTAACCTGGAATCTGCATCTCTCACTCTGGTTTCTTTCCCATCATGCCCTCTCCGATGCATCAATGAGATCCACGTGCTCTCTCAAAGCTAATTCCGCTAAACCAAACTCTTCTGCCTCTCCTCTATTGTCCAGTTTCTTCATTGAATCCACTCTTAGTTACCTGATCATAACCAGAGCATCCCCAGCAATGGCTACTCACCCTCCTCCTCCTCGCAGCATTCCCGCTGGAGTCCCTCAAAGACCTATCCTTACCTCCTCCTCTTCCTCATACCTTCTGGTTCTGCCATTTGCAGATGGAATCGTCTTCCCCATGTTTGCTGATGCCACACAGCTCTGCCTCTTCACTTTACTTCTTTCAGCCCTTCCACGACTTGTGATGTCAGGCTGTATGTCCGACATTCAGCCTCAGACTAGAACATAGAACATAGAACAGTACAGCACAGAACAGGCCCTTCGGCCCTCGATGTTGTGCCGAGCAATGATCACCCCTACTCAAACCCACGTATCCACCCTATACCCGTAACCCAACAACCCCCCCCCCCCCCCCCCCCCCCCCCCCCCCCCCCATTACCTTACTTCTTAGGACACTACGGGCAATTTAGCATGGCCAATCCACCTAACCCGCACATCTTTGGACTGTGGGAGGAAACCGGAGCACCCGGAGGAAACCCACGCACACACGGGGAGGACGTGCAGACTCCGCACAGAAAGTGACCCAGCCGGGAACCGAACCTGGGACCCTGGAGCTGTGAAGCATTTATGCTAACCACCATGCTACCGTGCTGCCCTAATTGCGATTTCATCAGTGTAAACACCAGGAGAGGCGAAGACATCACCTCCAGTCTGTGCCAAAAGATCCACATCCTTTTCACCAATTCCAGTCTCCTGCCAACCACTTTCTCAGGCTGAACCTTTGCGTCTTATTCAAACAGGTCTGAACTTCTGACCCTATATCCTCTCCAGCGCAAAGACGGCCTCGTTGCAGTCTGAAACATTACCAAATTCTGAGAAGTGCCTGTGGTATTATCATAAATGTAAGAACTACAAGGGTTAATTAAATGTCTAGAGTAGCCACTAGAGGGAGCTACAGTTACAAGTATATAAGGCACTGATGCTAAGCCTTGTGGGCGAGTGTGTGCAGTAGTTAGCTCCAGAGAGCCAGATGTACAGATAGTATGAATAAGAGCAGATCATAGTTTATATCAGTACAGAGATTAGTTGTGGATGAGTGTAGCTTAAATGTTAATAATCAGCTGAGTATTCTTTAGGAGTACGAGTCGAATCCAAAGTAGTAGTGTTAATAAATTCAAAGCTTTGTTATAGTTCAAGCTATTTTGTGGTCTTTGTGAACACTATGCCAACGACCCTGAATAAGCACCACAAAGAATGCCACAGTACCAAGTGTGAATTTCAACTAGCACAATCATACCTAACAAACCTCATAGAACTCTTTGAGGAGTTACCAGACAGGGTAGATGGAGGAAATGCAGTGGATGTAGTGTACATTGACATTCAGAAAGCTTTTGACAAGATATCATTTTGGAGATCAACAGAGAAGATTAAGGCTCATGAAATTACAGGGTGGATAGCCAACTGGATTAAACTAGGTGAAAGGGAGAAAACAGAGAGAAGTTAAAGGCAGTTTTTCCAACAGGTTGAAAGCGTAGTGGTGCCCTTCAGGGTATAAGACTTAATGTTCATTGTGTACATAGGTAATGAGGACATAGAGCTAGATTTATCAAAACTTGCAGATGATACGAAAGTGAGATGTATAGTTAATTCTGCAAATGACCGGGAGCTGGAAATGGAGCTTGAAGAAGGTGGAAGAACTTGCTGAAAAGTAGCAGATAGAATTCAGCAATGGTAGGTCTGAGAGGATTAATTTGGCATTAAAAAAAATGGTAATGATGCTCTGAATAGATGGTGTTGTGGAAGAACAGATGGAGTTTGAGATGTAGGTTCACTGTGGACTTAGAGGAAACATTTCAGGTCCAAAATGCTGTAAAAAAGATTCTAAATTGTAATTTAAATACAAAAGCCAGGAGGTAGTGATGATCCAATATAAACCATACAGCACTGCACTTGACATTAATGGAAGGACAAAGAGCCTCTAGAAGAGTAAGGGATGAATTTTGCTGCAAGCTTCAGTACCCTGTAGTTGAGTTAAAAATGCAGGTGCTCAGCCAGCTCTTGCTGGCAATTGGACCAGTTCAGTGATTTAATCGCAGGTAGTCTTTTAACTGGCCACCTATGGACCGCAGCCATCCAATGAGAAACTCCAGGAGAGTTGGGTGCTACTGAAGGTGCTCAGGAATCGAGAGACCCCTGTGAGTTAAATATAAATTGCACCTCGTACTTCACGAAGGTAGCTGCCCTTATAAAACATCAGCTGCCTCCAGTCAGGTTAGATTTTCATCAGCTAGGATTAGGAAACATAATGGGCGGGATTCTTCGTTGGCTGATGCCGAAATCGCGGAATGCAATTGGGGGGAAAATAGGTCCCGACGCCAAAATTGGGACACGCGCCGATTTGACGCCAAATCGCAATACTACTTCATCTCGACAGCGGCTTCAATGCAGTCTGCAACAAACAGTAAACACCGTTTGCATATAATTAGCAGGTCTGACCCGGTATTTTCAAGGGCCTCCGCAATGTTCTGCTTCCGATGGGCCGAGTTCCCAACGGCACAGTTCACTTGTGCTTCTAAAAATCATGAAACCGGCGCTTTCGCTGCTGAGGGAGAGAGAGGGGGTACGGAAAGTGTCCAACATCGCCATAGTTTGATGACTGTTGTGCCGCTGGCCGGGGCTTTTGCCAGGACCTGGGAGAGCAGCGGGGAGTGGCCAGGAGGTGGGATGTGGGGTTGGGGTGGACAGGGATGGAACACCATTGTTGTAGCCGGCAAGGAAGCCATGCAGCTGTGCACGCCGTTGGCAGCCCACTGTGAACTTATGGCCATGAGTCGTATAGGTGTCTCCCCCTGCCACTCCCCCACCTTCCACTGTCCCTTGGCCTCAGCCGACCCATCAGCTGTATGGGCGTGCTCCAGCACAACCAGTGCCATCTTGTTGGCTGGGATGAGTGTGTGTGGGCATTGTAATGTGTATGTGCGGCTCCCGCTTGTTAGCCTCCGTAATGTCAATCACAGACTCGGGAAATCCCGCACAGTTTTCATTGGAATCGATTGTGTTCCATGTGGTGCCGGTGTTAGCCCCTATAGCTGAATCGCTCCAGGTTCGGCTCCATTCTTTCTGTCGTGAAAGTCCACAAATTCTGCATCGGCATCAACACTTAGTGTCAGAAACGGAGAATCCCACCTAATGTGTTTGGGAGAGGTAAGGCGCTCTTTGGGAGAAGAGCTCTTTGGGAGAGGTAAGGTACTCTAGGATTGTTAAGAGTAGAAATTTTTCAAACTGGAGGCCTGTGACCAGCGGTGTGCCTCAGGGATCGGTGCTGTTATATATATTAATGATTTGGATGAGAATGTAGGAGGCATGGTTAGTAAGTTTGCAGATGACACCAAGATTGATGGCATAGTGGACAGTGAAGAAGATTATATAAGATTGCAACAGGATCTTGACCAATTGGGCCAGTGGGCCGATGAATAGCAGATGAAGTTTAATTTGGATAAATGTGAGGTGATGCATTTTGGTAGATCAAATCAGGGCAGGACCTACTCAGTTAATGGTAGGGAGTTGGGGAGAGTTACAGAACAAAGAGATCTAGGGGTACAGGTTCATAGCTCCTTGAAGGTGGAGTCACAGATGGACAGGGTGGTGAAGAAGGCATTCAGCATGCTCGGTTTTATTGATCAGAATATTGAATACAGGAGTTGGGACGTCTTGTTGAAGTTGTACAAGACATTTGTCAGACCTCACATGGAATACTGTGTTCAGTTCGGTCACGCTATTATAAAAAGGATATTGTTAAATTAGAAAGAGTGCAGAAGAGATTTATGAGGATGCTACCAGGACTTGATGGTCTGAATTATAAGAAGAGGCTGGATAGGCTGGGACTCCCCCTGGAGCGTAGGAGGCGTAAGGGTGATCTTATAGAGGTCGATAAAATAATGAAGAGCATAGATAAGGTAGATAGTCAACATCTTTTCCCAAAGGTAGAGGAGTCTAGAATGAGAGGGAGGAGATACAAAAGAGACCAGAGGGGAAGTTTTTTCACACAGAGGGTGATGAGCATTTGGAACAAGCTGCCAGAGGTAGTGGTAGAGGCGGGGACAATATTTTCCTTTAAAAAAGGTAGACAGTTACATGGGCAGGGTGGGTAAAGAGATATATGGACCAAATGTGGACAAGTGGGACTAGCTTAGTGATAGAAACTGGGGAGCATGAACAAGCTGGGCAGAAGGACCTGTTTCAATGCTGTAAACATCTATGACTCTATAAATAAATGTGCATGAAAAGTACATAAGCTCATTGAACTGTCAAAAGAAACCGTCAAACTGTCAAGGCATTTAAAACCCCTGCACTTCAAATACTTGGGGGGAAACAGCCAGCAGTGTTTAAAAAACAAGTGCTTGCTATTTCACGCTGACTGTTGACATATTTCTGAGTGTTGTCATTAGTAGATTAGTGCTGCACGACTGATTTCGAACCTTTCATTATCACAGTTGGTATCCCTCATTTTTCAGTTTGATTGAACGCTTCATCTGGTTATAAGCTCTTTAAATTGGGACATTGAATTCTACTGCGTGCTTTCATAAGGGATTAAAGGAACTTAAATTTAATAAATGGATTTCCATCAATGAGTGTTTTTAAAATAGCAAATTCATCTTTAGACACATAATAATTTTATTTAATCTCAGCATGCATCTGGAGGTCTTCTCATGGTGGATATAGTCATGATAAGTGTAAGGTTAAAGGGTGGTGGTTAGGTGAACTATGGGTTGGCACAGGTTGGCACTAAGTTGGCTCAGGGACTATAAAGAGCCATGGGGAATGGTGGGCATATGTTGACATGGAGGGTATGAGGGGCTATGAGAGGTATATGTTATCAGAGAGTATGAAGGGTCATGGGGATGTGGATGGGGGAAAGAGGTAGCATGCGTAGAATGAATGAGGCATGGAGAGTGCGTGGGGGTGAGGGGCTGTAAGGGGTGAGGACAGGAGGACTGTTTTATTTTATTTTTAAAAAACTTTGACATAGCATTGTTGCACCAAGACATACCTTCTACCCAGCCCACGTCTGTATCTGGCAGCCTCTGTATTCATTCTGGGGTCACTCACCATGGCTCCCATTTTCACCCGTGTCCCGACTTTGCTCTCCTGGCCTGGAGCAGAAATTCAGCCCAGACTGTATTGGAGGAAGGATTAGTGATTTAGTGTGTATCAAAAGGCAGATTAGTGATATACTGCAGTATTTTTCAAACTCTTTCCCGGGACCCACTTTTGATAATCGGCTGACCTTCGCGACACACGCTGGCCGACCTTCATGACCCATGCTAGCTGACCTTGGCAAACCACGGCAGATGTCCTTCGCGACCGATGCCGGCCAATCTTTACGACCTGTGCTGGCCGACCTTGGCAACTCACGGCAGCTGAACTTCTTGCCCTACGCCGGCAGACCTTCGCGAGCTACACTGACTGACCTTAGCAACGCCGCCAGCTGAACTTCGTGACCCACGCCGGCCAACCTTCACGACCCATATCTTTTCATTTGGAGTCAGCTGTAAGTTAATAACTGACTCTGGGGTCTCAACCTCAAAATTAATTTTTTAATCCACCACTTCTCTTTCAAAATCTGAAACTTCTCTCATTTGCCAGTACTTTTCTGCATAGACACACATTGGCTTTGCATCTTTATCTGCATTGACACAATTGACAAAACCATACGTCAGGAAATCGTCTTTATACTGCTTTGTTCCAGAGTTAAGTTTCCTCTGTTCACCAGAGGCCCTGGAGCTCTGTTCAGAGCTAACACCAGTACTGCTCTGTCCTGCCCTGGACTCTCCTGCGCAGCTCTCTCCAGATTCAGATGTGAATCCTGTCCAGTAGGTTTGCCTATTTGTATCTCTAGTCATCTCTTCCTTGCAACAAAACTATCCACTTTCACAGTCCCCTTGCCTTGCTTGCTAGCCACTATAAAATGGGAGAAGCTGTCCACTGTGATTTGGTGCCAAAAGGACGTATATAAAGGAAACTTAACATCAAGTGTACGTGTAGCATGCGTGACCGCCTCACCGCTGCCACCTTTGGCCGGAAGACCACACACAACCTCATTTCTCATTTAAAAGGTAGCAGCAGCCACCATTCTCATTAAAAATGGCAATAGCGGCCGTTGGGTGCTCCTCCCACGATCGGGATCATCGCGGGAACACCGCGACCGATTGCTCCGCGACCCTCCCGACACCTGGTGGATCGCAACCCACACTTTGAAAAAGCCTGATATAGACTGTATCAGAGGGAAAGTTAGTGATATAGAGTATATCAGAGGAGAGCTAATGCTGTAAGATTTATCCAGGGGACATTAACGATATACAGTGCATTCGACAAGGGAGAGTTAGTGATATACAGTATATCGGGGGGGTGGGATTCATGATATACAGTATATCGGGGTGGGGTTAGTGATATACAGTGTATCAGAAAACCCCCGATACCGGCAGCAGTGGTGGGGAAGGGGTGGGAAGGGGGTGCTGTAGTGCTGGGGGGGGGGGGGTTACGTCCCATTAAAATCAGGGCGCCCTTCCGATTTCTGTAGAGCCAGAACGCAGGCTCTATGAGGCCCTGTCCTGCCAGAGTGATGGCGCAAACCACGATCACCTGTTTTTTTTTGCAGAGTGTCAAAAGATCTGGAGAGAAAAGCTGGCTATTTCCCTGGGGAGAAACATGCCAGTTATCAGTCAGAACCTGGCACTTTGTTGGCACAGTGGTTAGCACTGCTGCCTCACAGCGTTAGAGACTCGGGTTCAATTCCAACCTTGGGTGACTGTCTGTGTGGAGTTTGCAAGTTCTCCCCGTGTCTGCTTGGTTTCCTCTGGCTGACCCGATTTCCTCCCACAGTCCCATGATGTGCAGGTTAAGTGGACTAGCCATGCTAAAATTGCCTCTTAGTATCCAAATACTAGGTAGGATTACGGGGTTGCAGGGATAGGGTAGGGGAGTAGGCCTAGTTCGGGTGTTCTTTCAGAGAGTCAGTGTAGATTCAATGGGCTGAATGGCCTCCTTCGGCACTTTAGGGATTCTATGACTTTGCCATTTTTTGTGAGTGTATTGGAGGGAGGGTTAGTGATATACAGAGTATCCAAGGGAACGTTTGTGTTCTATTGTGTATTGGAGGGCTGGCCAGTGATATACAGTGTATACGACGGAGGGTTAGTGATACACAGTGTATGAGAGGAAGAGTTTGTGATACACAGTGTATTGGAATTAGGGTCAGTGTTGTACAATGTATCTGAGGGAGGGTAAGTTATACACAATGTATTGGAGGGAGGTTAGTGATGCACTATATTGGAGGTAGGGTCAGTGATATGCAATGGATTGGAGGTGGGGTCAGTGATGTACAGTGTATCCGAAGGTAGGAGGGTGGGAAGAAGGGAGAGTTAGTGATATGCAGTGTATAAGAGGGAGGTTAGTTATACACAGTGTATTGGAGGGAGGTTAGTGATACACAGGAGGAAGGGTCAGTGAAATACAGTGTATCTGAGGGAGGATGGGTATAAGGGTAGGTTACTGATATACAGTGTATAGGATGGAGGGTTAGTTATACACAGTGTATTGGAGGGAGGTTAGTTATACACAGTGTATTGGAGGGAGGTTAGTGAAACACAGTGTATTGGAGGTAGGGTCAGTGATATACAGTGTATCTGAGGTAGGGTCAGTGATATGCAGTGTATTGGAGGGAGGTTAGTGATACACAGTATATTGGAGGGAGAGTTAGTGATACACAGTGTATTGGAGGGAGGGTCAGTGATATCCAGTGTATTGGAGGGAAGTTAGTGATACACAGTGTATTGGAGGGAGGTTAGTGATACACAGTGTATTGGAGGGAGAGTTAGTGATACACAGTGTATTGGAGGGAGAGTTAGTGATACACAGTGTATTGGAGGGAGGTTAGTGATACACAGTGTATTGGAGGGAGGTTAGTGATACACAGTGTATTGGAGGGAGAGTTAGTGATACACAGTGTATTGGAGGGAGGTTAGTGATACACAGTGTATTAGAGGGAGGTTAGTGATACACAGTGTATTGGAGGGAGGTTAGTGATACACAGTGTATTAGAGGGAGGTTAGTGATACACAGTGTATTGGAGGGAGGTTAGTGATACACAGTGTATTGGAGGGAAGTTAGTGATACACAGTGTATTGGAGGGAGGTTAGTGATACACAGTGTATTGGAGGGAGAGTTAGTGATACACAGTGTATTGGAGGGAGAGTTAGTGATACACAGTGTATTGGAGGGAGAGTTAGTGATACACAGTGTATTGGAGGGAGAGTTAGTGATACACAGTGTATTGGAGGGAGAGTTAGTGATACACAGTGTATTGGAGGGAGGTTAGTGATACACAGTGTATTGGAGGGAGGTTAGTGATACACAGTGTATTGGAGGGAGGTTAGTGATACACAGTGTATTGGAGGGAGGTTAGTGATACACAGTGTATTGGAGGGAGGTTAGTGATATCCAGTGTATTGGAGGGAGGTTAGTGATACACAGTGTATTGGAGGGAGAGTCGGTGATACACAGTGTATTGACGGTAGGGTCAGTGATATCCAGTGTATTGGAGGTAGGGTCAGTGATACACAGTTCATTGGAGGGAGGTTAGTGATACACAGTGTATTGGAGGGAGGGAGGGAGGGTGGGTGTAAGGGTGGGTTACTGATATACAGTGTATAGGATGGAGGTTAGTGATACACAGTGTATTGGAGGGAGAGTTAGTGATACACAGTGTATTTCAGGGAGTGTCAGTGATACAAAGTGTATCAGAGGGAGGGTCCGTGATATACAAAGGGCTGGACTCTGATCAACGGCGCCTAAATCGCGTTCGGCGATTGGCCGGCGAATCAATTTTTTCGCCAAAATCAGGGGCAGTGCCGTTTTTCCGATACTCGAGGAGTACGCTGCACGCCGTTGGGATGGCCTCAGGATGTCACCTGAGGCCTTTCTCCAATGCTCAGCCTCCAATGGGCCGACTTACCGACGGTGTGGGACACGTGTCCTCTCGCTTTTCGTGAAGCTCGTTTGGTGGCTGCGGACTGTGTCCAGCGCCGCCACAGTCGGGGGGGGGGGGGGGGGGGAGCCATTCCACTAGCGGGGGGGGGGGGCAGTATTTGGCAGGCCCAAGCGCGACTGGCGCCATGTTGTACGGCGAGACCGCCGCAGGCCGCCACCATGCGCAGCCACCGACCCAGCCATTCTGCATCTGGGGGCTTTAGGTGGCGCGGCTGCTCGCCCCCTAATGGGCAGAGCATCGGTACGGGGGTGGTGCTGACTTTTTGGTTGTAAGACCAGATGGATCCTGCAGACATAGCTGCAGAATCAGGGAATCCAGCCTGAGGGAGGGTTAGGGATACACAGTACATTTGAGGGAGCATCGGTGATACACAGTATATTGGGCGGAGGGTCAATGTAATACAGTGTATTGGAGGAAGGGTCAGTGACATACAGTATATTTGAGGGAGGTTTAGTGATACACAGAGTAACGGGGGAGGGGGGGGCTGTTAATGATACACTGTATATCTGAGAGAGGCTCTGTGGTAGTGTGGTAGAGGGAAGGTTAGTGATAATGTAATCGAGGGAGGGTATAGCGATCGTGTATCGGAAGCGGGTTCATGCTACACATAGATACATATACTTACTTCTCAACTGTTGTATATGCACAAAAAACTGAGAAATGAATACATAAAAGCATTGAACAATATGAATATCAAAGTGATGGCAAGAGATATCTAAGCGTGGAAAATGTAAGTTATTACAAGTTCAATGAAGGAAAAGAACACTTTTAAATTAATAGTCAGTTGCCCAGCAACGTGGTTCTTCACCTTGGTTGGAAATAAAAACACTTTCCAAAAAACATACTCCCAGCTTCTTTTTAATTTCTAGCAGTCCGTGTTTGCCTTATGGTAAGAGATAGACAATAACAAAGCATGACCGGGAAACCAGGAGCTAAACACTACGGATGCTGGAAATCTGAAATAACAACAGGAAAAGCTGGAAATACTCAGCAGGTCTGGCAACATTTGTGGAAGTAGGAAAGACAGTTGTCATTTGAGGTGGTGATCTTTTGTCAGAACTGGGTGAAGTTATATTATTTTTATTTCATGCATCATTTGGGGGGAGTACGTGAGTGGAGAGGCCATTCATCAAATGAGATCTGGTGCTAAGGGTCACTACACCTGGATGCTATGCACTTTCTGGCACCTCGGTCGGGAGTGTGTAAGACTCGGCTGAGAATAGTTTGTGAGCGTAAAAGAAACAAAAAGCTGCGTGAACGACTGCAAAGGCAACAAAAAGTAATGCTGGAAGATCCGAGCAATATATCCCGTGAGAGCAAAGTAATTAAAAATAGATGTTCCGAAAAATTCTCTGGGGAAAGTGATGCGAAAATCCACATTGGGGCTGACTCTGTTGAAGATATGGTGCAGCTAAAATATTGACGTGCTACAGAAGAAGGCCACTTTGCGCAAGCTCACCTGAATAAAATCACGCTTCGGAAGACAGACATTTTGCACGTGCGCAGTTGAAGAAAAACGCGATCCGGAAGTTGACCGTTCTGCGCATGCGCACGACAGTGTTACACACGCGCACTTGCAAAAAGAGCGCACTCCGGACAACGACCGATTTGCGCATGCGCATGCGCATGAGAGGTTTGCGCATGACCTCACAAGCGTGATGATGCGTAGACAAAGTGATCACAAGTAGCATCCAAGCTGTGCAGGACAACGGCGAGACTGACAGATCTCAGCTGGATTGTGCAGAGGCTGACAATAAGAGTGCAACAGTGAACAGATCAAGTGCGAGCACATCAATTGTGAACAGTTAACAAGAAAATGACATCTTGGGGAAGTTGACTCCAGATGAGAAGCACGAAGAGGTCAAAGATACATCAGATGATCCAAAGGGAACTGATTTCAAAAAATTCAAAGCTCCATCAGATAATCCAATGGGCACTGATAGTAAAAAGTTTTAAAATGAATCTGATAAGCCAAAATGAACTGATCTTGAGAACACAAAGAGTAACTGCAGAACAACTGAATTTAATCAACGGTATGACTTTGAAACCAAAGGACAACAAACCAGTGCATTGCAATTCAATGGAAACAACGTGTTAGGATTTGCAGTCACACTTGACAAACCAGGCAGTATGGAAAGCAATCCAGATGGCAACCGAGCAATGGACTGCAGGACAGTGTGTGAAAAACATATAACATTCGAGATAATACAGACAGATGCGTGTATCGATCATACCAAGTTCACATGTGATGGCACAAATGCCAGGAAGAAAAGGACATTATTTAAAAAGAAAAAATCGAGAAGAGTTGGTCCTTGCAAAAAAAAACAGAAAGCCAACCGTTTTTTAGGGCAAAGGAGACACAAAATCAACACCACAAGCACAAGAAGAAAGACCATGGCAGGCAACAAAACTGATTCAACCAGTCGAACACCTGATCAATTGAACTGATGGCTTGTTAGTTATGTACCACACTACCACAGAGACGATTGAGTACAGATTTAATTTGTGGGCTGGAAAAAAGTTTTTAAGAATTTTTAACTACTGTACAATATCAGTAATCAATTACATGTAAAGAACATACAATGCTCTTACTGTACATATGTTTGCAGAAACATATATTCTCCAAACATGTTTTTTTTTTAAAGGGGGATGTCATGATATGTATATTGACTGGGATGTAAAGTTAACAAGTTATTGATAATGCTTTTTACCAATAGGGAGAATTACAGAACAGTCATATATATATATATATCATGTGACTTCTGGGATTCTGGATCGAAGGTGGTTAGGCATGATGGGGGATCAGTTGTGTATTTGCGAGTTCTTTAGTTAGAGATAGCATAATTTAATACAGTAACCTTGTACTTTAGGAATACGTACAAATCTTATTTAGTAGAGTTAATAAATAAGTTTTGGTCGTTAACAAAGCTTGTTGTTCTTTGTTGAACACTACACATCCAAGCCATCCAGGTAAAGCGAAACAGAGAACAACACAGATACGTCCACCATGCGGTTGATGGGAGGGAATTTGTTATTTTGACCCAGGAACAGTGAAGGAATGGTATTACAGTTCCATGTCAGGATGGTGTGTGGCTTGGAGGAGAACTTGTACCATAGAAGTACCATAGAATCTCTACAGTGCAGGAGTCCATTTGGCTCATCGAGCCTGCACCGACCGTCTGAAAGAGCACACCACCCAGGCCCACTTCCCCGCCCCTGATAACCGATGCATCTTTGGACACTAAGGGGCAATTTAGCATGGCCAGTCCACCTAACCTGCACTACATTGGGTTGTGGGAGGAAACTGGAGCAACCGGACATGGGGGAGAAGGTGCAAACTCCACACAGATAGCCAAGGTCGGAATTGCACCCTGGTCCCTGGTGCTGTGAGGCAACAGTGCTAACCACTGTGCAAATGTGCCACCCTGCAGGTGGTGGCGTTCCCATGTATCTACCGTCTTGCTCTTCTAGGTGGCAGAGGTCATCGGTTTGGAAGATGCTGTCAATGGAGGCTGGACAAGTTGTTGCTGTGTATCTTGTAGATGCTATGCACTGCAGGTAAAATAGGGTGGCAGTGGAGGGAGTGAATATTTAAGGTGGCAGATGAGGTGCCAATCACGTGTTTCTTGAGTGTTTTTGGCATTGCACTCATCAAGGCAAGTGGAGAGGATTCCACCCCACTCCTGACTTACACTTTTTCGAAGGTGGATGGATTTTGGGAAGCAGAAGGTGAGTTGCTTCCCACAGAATTCTCAGCCTTTGACCTGCTCTTGAAACCACAGTATTTATTGACAGTATTTCTATATTGGGGCAGAGGGTGGTGAAGTGAAAATGTCACTGGACTAATAGTCAAGAGGCCCAGGCTGATGCTCTGGGGACACATTCAAATAAATTGGAATATAAAGCTACTCTCAGTAATGGTGGCAATGACAACTACTATCGCAAATTATAAAATCCTAACTGGCTCATTAATGTCCTTTAGGGAGGGAAATATGTCCTTACCGGTTCTAGCCGACATGTGAGTCCAGATGCATAGTAATGTAGAGCATTGTAGCCACGAGGTTCAAGGGCAACTAGGAAACTAGCTGTACCAACATCTCATCAAAGAATAAAGAAATATGGTTGATCCAGTTAAATTTCTGGTTCATGGTACCCCCAAAGATATTGGTGATGGGTGATTCAGCAATGCTAATTTCTTTGAACATCAAGGAGAGATGGTTAGGTTTTCTCTGGTTGAAGATGGCTATTGCCTGGTACTTGTGTGGCACAACAGCATAATAATAATCTTTATTGTTGTCACAAGTAGGCTTACTTTAACACTGCAGTGAAGTTACTGTGAAAATCCCCCAGTCGTCACATTCCGGCGCCTGTTCGGGTACACTGAGGGAGAATTCAAAATGTCCAATTCACCTAACAGCACATCTTTTGGGACTCGTGGGAGGAAACCGGAGCACCCGGAGGAAACCCATGCAGACACAGGGAGAATGTGCAGACTCCGCACAGACAGTGACCCGAGCTGTGAATTGAACCTGTGACCCTGGAGCTGTGAAGCAACAGTGCTAACCGCTGTGCTACCATGCCGCTCATAACAGTACCTGAATAGTTGCAAATTGTATTGAACCTTTTCAATCATCAGCGAACATCACCATTCTGACCTTGTGATGGAGGGAATGTCATTGATGAAACAGCTGGAGATGGTTGGGCCTAGCACAGGGGACAAGAGAAACGTCTTTCGAAACAGTCATAGAAACATGCATACATCGAAAATAGGCTGTGTTCATCAGCTCCACCCTCCGTCCCTCCCCCAAATCTTCCCTCTCTCCACATTTCCCTCCGTCCCTTGATCCCCATGCCCAACCACTGCCAACTTTCCCCCCATTACCTTGAGCCCCCGCAATTACACCGGCCCCCTCCCCGATCACCCTCGTCCCCCCTCCGAAGGTCTGTGTAACATCACTCCAGGGTGATGGGCCTGTGCTGGCACTGTCAGTGGCTCATCATGCAAAGCAGTGTTATGGGAGAGGTGTTTTCAGAACCCCAAAATGTATCATGGAGTTCAACTAACTCCCACCTTTAATGGATTGTTGCTTTTGAAGCACACGGCTTGTTCCCCGGGTGTAGTATTACAATTATGGACACGTGGTTTTTAAAACAAAACAATGTTTATTCCATGAACTCAAATTAACCTTTTAAATAAACATTGGATCTCTTAACACCCCTTACTTCAAAGATAACCCCAAAAATAATACAACACTACCCAATCCTGCAAACTTTTCCATTACACATCCAAAAGACTTAACAAATCCTTCAAACAGAAGCAAATTAGATTTATATTCAATACTGAGACCTTTTTACAATTCCGATTTCACCAACGGATTAAGAGATAGTCCTTCATGGCAGAGATCACCAGCAAAGCAGCTCACATCCACACCCAAGCTTTCTTCAAACCGAAACTAAAACTCCCAAAAAGCAGAAGTGAGCTCAGCTCCCACCCCCCCCCCCCCCCCCCCCCCCGTGACATCACTTCAGTAATATGATCAGCTTCATTTCTTAAAGGTACATTTCTTAAACATCCAATTCTTAAAGACACTCTCACATGGCAGCAGGAAAGTGGTGATAACTCACTGTGAGGAAAGCTCTGGTGCTCCTCAGTTTCTGCAAATGTCTGGCTCTTGTCCAATCCAATCCTGGAGGTTCCAGTTGTCTGCACCATGGTGCTGACATAGAACATAGAACATAGAACAGTACAGCACAGAACAGGCCCTTCGGCCCTCAATGTTGTGCCGAGCCATGATCATCCTCAGCGATGATCCGCAATAACTTGTATTAAGGGCCAGGGTTCAGAGAACACCAAAGTATATTATGGAGTTCACCTGACCCACAACTTTTAATAAATTTTAGTTATGGGGAGCACAAGGGCCCACTTTACAGGTGTGATGCAACAGAGATCTAAAAGTATTTTTAAACAAAAACAATGTTCATTCCATGAACCCAGTTAACATTTTATAAACACACAGTGAACAGTTTATCAGCTACCAACACACGTAACCCCCCAAAAGATACCATACTTTATAGATAACCCTTAATATCTTTGCAAACAACATCCATAAGTCACAAAGACAGTAGGTTTGCATTTCTTACAGAAACAGGTATTACTTTGAAATCATCAAGTGATCTGGAGACTTTCTTTAGATTGCAGAGAGAGAGATCAATACACATCTGCTTGCTTTGAATACAGCTCTCCAACTGAAAACGAAACTACGACACACTGCAGCTCCGAGCTCAAAACGAAAGTGAAGACAGAACCACATTCCAGCTCCACTCACACAATGACATCATTGCAGCTATTTGATAAACAACCATTTCTTAAAGATGCACTTCCATGACACTTGGCCAGGCTCTGTAGTGCCTCGGCAATGTCCAGCTGCATCTGGGACATGTCCCTCCTTGATTGGGACAATGTCAAGACCCTCAGCTCATAGTCGCCACAGACTGAGCCTTGGATGCCACCACTCAAGGCATGGATATCATGCTCCAGGTGTTCCACTGTGCTCGCCCCCCCCCCCCCCCCCCAGCAGTATTGGTCTCAGTGCCACGCATTGTCGGCATGATCTGCTGTGCCTGCAGCCTTTGGGTCTCCTCCAATAGGCCTTGCAATCACTGGAATCTCACTGATATCCCCTCCTGATTCTCATGGCTGTGTCCTGTCATATGCATCAGCTCTGTGAGAACCTTGTCCAGAGGCTCAGCATCTGGCTGGGATCCAGCTGTGTCCTTGCAGTTGGAGCAGACCTCCAACTGCTGTCACCCTTGGATGTTCCTGCTTCTAGCAGATGTGCATCAGCAATTGTGTGGTGCTCACCAGATTGTGCCCCAGAAACCTGTCCACTAATCTTGCCCACCGAGGTGTATGTCTCTGCACTGATGAAAGGTTTGGGTGGTATCCCTGATGCCTCACTGGTGGGCTCCTCAGAGCTCCCCTCTGAGGTGGTCTCTTGGGTGGTGGGGGGATTGACTACGAATGGCCCAGCCCCATCAGATGGCGATCTTGCGAGAGAATGGACGTGGTCAGTGAGAGGGAAGGATCATTTTGTCTGACATGAGCAAAGCACTTGAGATAGGCCAGCTGGGTGAAGGGGCATTGGATCCTCATCTTTCTGGAGCTGTTCACTCTCACTGTCGGTGACTGCTCTCTCCTCGGGCAACCGTGTGATTTACAGGGTCCGATCCTCATAGGGGGTGAGGACTCGAATCTCTGGGATTTCACCCCCCGTCTTGGCCCTTGCCCATTTATTATGGGCTATTATGCAGGGACAAAAAGAGTGCTTTGTGAGCTGCATGCTTGATGGGTCCGGGGTGGGGGGTCTATAGCAGGTGGGCACCACAACTGGACATGAAGGGGTTGTGCTGATGGGTGCCAGAGGGTTCTGACAAACAAGCATGAGGATTGGATGTGGGAAGAGTGCGAGGTGTCAGCCAGTGGATTGGGGGCGTTTCTCATCCACAACGTCGAGAAGCCTTGTGAAGTCGCCAGCCCCAAAGTGAGAAGCAGGTCTGGGCACCGCCTTGCTTGTATGGTGACTGAGAGTGAGTGATGAGGGAACGCTTATCGGCAGCTCCCCCTTGTTAACAGCGAGCTGCTGAAAGAAGAGTCGGATGAATCAGGCGGCGAGGCAGCCAGTAATGTTGAGAATCTCGTGGGGGCCTATTTTTTGGCACTAGGAGCCGTTGAATACAGGCCGCGATGTCACTAACGTGGCCAACGCAAAACATCCAGCCAAATGCGGACTTTCTTTGATCAGGTTTTTGCTGCTTTTCTATAATATTTTCTTCTTTGAATATGGAAATTTAAAAACAAAGTCTTGGGACATGTTTCGACATTAAAGCCACAAAGAACATTATTGTTACGGCATGTGGCATTGAACTAATCAACATCTATAGCTGAGTAGGGAAAAGATGCTCAGCAATAAAAAGCAATAGGTTATTTCACAGAAGGATGGTGGGAATATAATATTCAAATTAGAATATGTACAGGTGTTTAATTTATCCTCTTGATAACTGTTCTCAGAATGTCAGGGATAAAGTTAGGTTGATCTTAGATTAGGATAAATGATCGGCACATCGTGGGCTGAAGGACCTGTACTGTGCTCTAACGGTCTATGTTCTATGTTCTAATATAAGCAAAATATTCCCCTCTTGTACTCACAGGACATTTCTGGTAAAGTTAGCAAACTCCAATAGTTCCCTTACTATAAAGAAAGGTATTTATAAATTCATGGAAATCTCAGACTCGGGTCTAAACCCTGTTTGATATCTAAAAGATCCATGAGCAGCAGAGACAAGAGGCTGGTTTCTCTGTTTGGGAGAGTGTTCCCTCCAGTACTTAATAGCTTGCAATTTACGTTGGGGACACTATTCATTCCACGATTCAGGACATGAAAATGGGCCAGCTCTCTGCCAAAATGAATTAGAAACAATTCCCAGCCCAGCGGGCAATGTAATATCTGAGACCGGAATTCGCCCTCAAAAGCCTGACAAACTGGAGCTGCTTATAAATGCTCCACTCACCACACACTCATTGCAGCCACCACGATGGCTCAGAGGGGACAATTTCGGGAGTCTGAAGTGGACCCACTGTCAATGAAGAGAGCAGCGACAGCCTCTTCTCCAGGGTGGGCTGCAGTCTCAAGCCTGACCTGCTGAACAGCACCTGGGAGATGGTGGCAGAGGCAGTCAGTGCTGCCAGCCTCACCAGGGGGAGACAGCTCATGATCCTGAGGGTTGGGTTTCATAGATGAGGCCTCTGCCCTGAGAGGGGCAGTGTGTTAGGGAGGGTTTCAAAGGTCACAGTGCAGGACTCCTTTGGTTGGGGTGAGCTCTGCTAATCCCCTGCTTCCTCGACAGTGGGGCAGAGCTTCTGAGGAATGCGAAAACCTGCTGGGCCATTAATTATACATGGCGACGCCAATCCCCTCGATCATACTTCTCGGGTATGAGGGTATCTGGAGGGGCAGCCTGGGTGGGTTCCCACATCGCCAGAGCCTCTCTGAACATTTACAGAACACTCAGCAGTCAGCAATGTGAACAGCCAGGAGCCTGTAAGTATCACCAAAAAGGTTCATTTGAAACTCACACTGCAGCAATGGCGGTCTGAGCCAGGCCACGCCAATCCCAAAGAGGGGGCAGCCCAAGTTTATGGACTTATCACCAAGCTGCTCCCAGCTACTCTCCGCAGCCCAGGCAGCCAAGCCCCAGCAAGCCCAACAATCTCTGAGAGTTTATTTATCCTCTCACTCCCCCTCAACAGCCACGGCACTCAGGCCCCAATTCACGCTTGCGTGACTTCTGCCTGAGATTTGGGGAGCATCTCCGGGGGTGGAGCATGCAGTGTCCAACCAGATAATGAGATTGAAATCCATGCAAATGAAGGTTTTGCGTGGGCTTGCCGGCAACGGGCGTAAATGTCACTAATTGCGCCAGCGGGGAACCAGAGCACGGCATCGGAAACAGCGCCGGCCGCAAATCGCAATTTTTCCATTGCGTACCATTCTCCGCCCGATCGCAATTCTCGCTGCCGATGGTGGGAAGCGGAGAATTCAGCCTGAAGCTTGTTGTGTGTCACCATGACAAAAATGCACAAGCAAATTCATAAATTTACCAAGTCTGTTTTACTTCAATAAAATGCAGTCATATGGAAACAGTGAATCTCTTCCAATTCGTTGCTCATAGTGGGCACTGGCTTTTTGGGATTGTTGATGCCTATTATAACTGTAAGCCGATGATTGTACTCATTTAGGAGGTGTAATTTACATCCGCCCAGGGTACACTTAAAATAACCAGTTTACAGCACAAAGCATTCAATTACCTTTGGCTGCGGATTGTTAACTTGCGAAAGAATCCTGGGCAAAACCGCACTGTTCGTACTTTGCCAGCTGTCCCCACCCTCAGTCTAAAAGCAGTTCATTGGAGCTGAAGAGAGAGAGTGATGGAAACATCTGGCCTTCTCTGCTGAGATGTTTTCAATACCTCCACTTCAAATTATCTGAATTGCTGCAGATCCATGTGGTGCTCTTGTTTGCACCCCTCATATAAATGTTAAGGTGTGATTATGCTCAGAGAATGGCATTAACAGAGAATGGCATGTACCCAGCTTGAACTGTACCCTGACATGTAACAACCATATTAGGTACTCTTAATATAGTTGGGAATGAGTCAATAAAACAGTGGACTAGAACCTGCTGCAGCTGGGCACTTGCTAGATTTGCATTGCATTTCTGTGCTCCAAGCTCAGGGGCAGCAGGGTAGCATGGTGGTTAGCATAAATGCTTCACAGCTCCAGGGTCCCAGGTTCGATTCCCGGCTGGGTCACTGTCTGTGTGGAGTCTGCACGTCCTCCCCCTGTGTGCGTGGGTTTCCTCCGGGTGCTCCGGTTTCCTCCCACAGTCCAAAGATGTGCGGGTTAGGTGGATTGGCTATGCTAAATTGCCCGTAGTGTCCTAATAAAAGTAAGGTTAAGGGGGGGTTGTTGGGTTACGGGTATAGGGTGGATACGTGGGTTTGAGTGGGGTGATCATGGCTCGGCACAACATTGAGGGCCGAAGGGCCTGTTCTGTGCTGTACTGTTCTATGTTCTAAGTTGTCAGGTACTGATTGGTAAGTGGAGGACTTGCAGCTCAGTGGGTAAGCCCCAGGTTCGGGTCCAACCCCAAGACTTGATAGTCAAGAACAGTGGGCGGGATTCTCTGTTCCATATTTCTGACACGGCGCACCCGCAGATTTTCCATCTCGCCAGCCGCCAACGAGGTTTCCGGCGCAACGGAGAATCCCAGCCGCGGAGAATCCAGCTTTGTAACATGGCCAAACAAGTTTAGTATCAACTCACAAATTCGTTCCACAGTGCGGGCACTAAGAGTGGGAGAGATTCCCGGTTATGTGATAAATAGAACATTGGAGCCTCTATCATCACTATCCATAGCTCCGATGTGCGTGTTGCCGCAGCAACTCGGACCGGACTTTCTGAGTGAACCGTCGCATATTACGACCACTGATCTAACGCAAGCTGATCTGAAACATTGCCGCACGGACAAACTTTGGTTAGCAAGTCCCCCTCACAAATGAGTGTGCTCTTCTCTAACCAACCAGGGGTGAACAGGGACGTTATCAATATAGGAGAGCACTGACTGAACCACACGCAATCACGACCCAATAACTGAGTTACTGTCTTAACGCCGAGGGAAGGGGAAGCTACAAAATATTTGCAGCCATGTTTGTTTGAGATTTAGTTGACTTTTAAATTGAATGCACTTTTTCTAATTATTGGCTGCACCAGGACATGTGGGATTTTCATTTCCCTCTTAAAAGACACTGCAGTGATAAAGTGAGAATCTTCCAATATAATACTTGCATTAGACAGCTGTAATCAACACATGGGAATTTAAAAATAACCGTTTCCTGCAGGAAGAGTGAAGTCTCAGTTTACCAGAGGAAGCTCAGGTAATGAAATGTTTTTCATTGCGTCCTCTTTGAAATGTTTAATTGAAAGATAAATGAAAGTTCCCTGGGGTCTCAGTGATTTTTTTGCGGCCATCAGAAAGCACTTGGCGGTTAATTTTTCAAGACCTCTTTAGGGTGTAGATGATCTTCACATTATAATATTGCAGGATGCTCTTTATTACTGTGGCGTACCCTGAGAGGAAAGGAATTACATGTATTCTGGTGCAGTGAATGGTTTAATAAGGTTCCAACACAGCTCACAATATTAACTGCCATAACTGTAATAAAAACTTCTGGTTCAAAAGATAAAGCGCCTTTTCTCTCTCTCCCTCTCTCTCTCCCTCCCCCCCCCCCCCCCCCCCATAAAATCTGGCCAAACTCTAATTTGGAATCTTGAAGTCAAGCCTGCAAGATGGCATCAAAGAATCCTGAGGACCTAGACCCCAAATCTCTTAGCATTCCCTCGTGCAGTCAACATACGCTGCCCCTTTAAGAGGCATTGGCTGCCTTTGAGGTGGCATCAGAGACACCTCGGCCGGAATTCTCCAATCGTTGGGGCTTTCTTGCCCCACTGGCAGGTTCCCCGGCGATGAGGGGTGGCTTGAATGGGAAATCCCATTGACAGCCAGCAGGACGATAGCAGGAAGGGCGGCGCAGTGGTGCAATGGCTAGCACTGCTGCCTCACGGCGCTGAGGACTCGCGTTCAATCCTGCCCCGGGTTCAATCCCGGCCCTGGGTCACTGTCTGTGTGGAGTTTGCACATTCTCCCTGCGTCTGCAAGGGCCTCACCCCCAGAACCTAAAGATACGCAGGGTAGGTGGATTGGCCATGCTAAATTGCACATTAATTGGAAAAAAATAATTGGGTACTCTAAATTTATTTCAAATAAAGGAAATTAGTATCCTGCCGCCAGTGAAAGGCGCACCGCCGAGAAACACCTGACTGGGAGACCAACCCCTGATTCTTCGATCCCCAAACACTAATCCAGCAGCATTCCGCTGGAAGCATTATAATGAGTTGCGGAGGCATAGTAGCATTATTACTGGACTAGTGGGGGCCCAGGTTCAAATCTCACCACTGCAGATGGTGAAATTTGAATTCAATAAATATCTGGAATTAACAGTCTAATGATGACCATGAAACCATTGTCATTAAAAACCCATCTGGTTCACCAATGCCCTTTAGAGAAGGAAATCTGCCATCCTTACCTGGCCTGGCCTCCGTGTGACTCCAGATGAACACAGCAATGTGGGTGACTCTTAACTGGCCCCTAAAGAGCAATTAGGGATGGGCAATAAATGCTGGAACAGCCAGTGACGCCCATGAGCAAATACATTTTTTAAAAGCACCGATTTGGCCTACGATTTGACCTATTTCCCACACACCCACAAGAACAGGCATATGTGGAGTTCTCCGTTTGCTGCTTTCCAGGCGCACTCAAATTTCAAGGACTGTAAAATTCATGTTTTGAAGAGTCAGACGGAGAACAGAATCGCACTAAATCTGCCTTAGGGTTGTGTCTGATACTGTTGATGCAAAAATCAGAAAGGAAATTTCTTCCTCTGCAGCAAACATTGGTTTGAATTGGTATCCTGCGCAAAATATTATTTTGCATGGGTTTAAAAGTAATAAAATTGAAAAGAATTACTGTTTTTCTGTCATGTATGGGCGGCACATTGTCACAGTGGTTAGCACTGCTGCCTCACTGTGCCAGGGACCCGGGTTCGCTTCCGGCCTCGGGTGACTGTGGAATTTGCACTTTCTCCCCGTGTCTGCGTGGGTTTCCTCCGCTTTCCTCCCACATTTCAAAGATGTGCAGGTTAGGTGGATTGACCATGATAAATTGCCCCTTGGTGTCCAGGGAGGAGCAGGTTAGGTTACTGGTGTAGGGAAGGGCGGACGGGGGAGTGGACCTGAGTGCTCTTTTGGAGGTTCGGTGCAAACTCGCTGGGCCGGTTGGATTCCTTCTGCACTGTAAGGATTCTATGATACCATTTTGCAGCTGTCTACAAAACAGTCAGATTTGCCAATAAAATCTAAAAAACATCTTCTAAAAAGCCTTTTGTTCACTGAGAGAGGCAATAATTTTTGTGTCACATTTCAGTCCTCGGTAAGAGCATGAGGGACAGCATGAAGCTGAAGGAAATGGCATTGAACCCAATGCCTGCAGTGAAGTGATAGTTTGTGATGAAAACAGAAGATGCTGAAAATGCAGCTTGAACTGCATCCGTGGAGAGCGAAGCAGAATTAATCTTTCCGGTCATCAGAACTGGTGAAAATTTGTGTACAGACACACCCGATGGAAAAAAAAGTGTTTGTTATCCATGTTCTCACAGTGGGTGTGTGAATCGCTTGGTGGTTGAAGTTCTTGGTTGCTATCCACCCTTCTTTCTCTGCAACATGTTAAATTGTTGGGTTTTCAGCCTTAGTGTTAAGGAGGCAGAGGGAGATTTTATCCTGAGGGAAATGGCTATTTTGGGCTCTTCTCAAATAAACATTGGGAACAACAGCAATGTGAATTTAAGTAGTGCAATTAATGGATGAAATGTTTTGAGTCTATATCACAGTGGCCTATATCGGAAAGAAATGAATTTGGGTTGAAAAAAAGGACAATTATCGTGGGGTGACCTAAAACATGGGATGTGTTTTGGGAATCACCATTCACCCCGGCAGAGATGGACACGACATTTAGGTGGTGGCATAGGTGGTGGAATGAGTGACGGACATGTTCATGGAAGGAAGGTTTGCAACTTTGGGCGAGTTACAGGAGATATGGCGGCTGCGTGTGGGGGGTGGGGGGAGTTCAGGTATATCCAGTTGTGGGATTTTGTGTGGAATGTGGTGCCCTCGATCCCTCGGTTGCCACAGCACACTCTGTTGAATGGAATATTATTGGCAGATGAGTTGGGGGATGGGAAGATCGCAGATATTTACGGATGGCTGGTGGTCACAGGGAAAGTGCCAATAGAGGAGATTAAGTGGAAGTGGGAGGAGGAGCTGTGCATGGAGTTGGGATGGAGGGTTTGGAGTGAGATTATGCAATGGGTGAATGCAACGTCATCCAGTGCTACATTTCAAAGTGGTCCACAGGGCTCATACGACCCTGCGATGAGCGGGTTTTTTTCTAGAGGTAGAAGATAAGTGTGAGAGATGTGAAGGGGGACTGCCGACAAATCATGTGCACGTGTTTTGGCCATGCCCAAGATTGATGGGGTTTTGGGGCCCGATATCTGATGCACTATTGAAAATCGCAGGGGTGGAGATGTCGCCAGGTACTCTGGTGGCGATCTTTGGGGTATCGGAGCTTTTGGAGGGGAAGTGGGCCGATGTGGTGGCCTTCACCGCTCTGATTGCCCGTCGCAAATTCTACTGGAATGAAGGTCGGTGGAGCCAATGAGGGTATCGTCATGGCTGGGGATGTACCAGAATTCTTTAGTTTGGAAGAGATTAAGTTCGTCCTCGGGGCCGGATGGGGGTTTCTGGGTTAGATGGAGGTTGTTTGTGTCCTTGTTTGAGGACTTGTTTGTTGCCAGCGGGTGGGGGGAAGTTACTAAGGGAGAAAAAGGGAAAATATATCAAAATGTGGGGATTGTTTTATATTTTTGAAGGAGTTTGTGTTCATGTTTATATATATTCTGGTTTGAATAAAAATATTGTTTTGAGAAGAGATGAGTTTTAAGGAGAGTCGTTGAAGAAGATATTGGGCTGGGTTCTCCGATCGCCGACGTCAAAATCGCGTTCAGCGATCGGCCGCAGAATCCACGTTTATGCTGGAATCGGGGGACGGCGCCATTTTTGCGATGCTCCGCCCCCTCAAAAATGGCACACCATATGGGCGGCCTGAGGATGTCACCTGAGGCCCTCCCCCGATGCTCCACTCCGATGTGCCGAATGCCCTACGGCGTCGCTCACACCATTCCGGGACCTCGCGTGGCGGCTGCGGATTGTGTCCAGCGCCACCACAGTTAGGGGGTAGCCGTTCCGCTGGCAGTGGGGGCTTCGGCGGGGGCTGGGGGGACTGGTGGGGGATGATCCAGGGGTGGCAAGGTTGGTTCCAGAGGGTCAGATTTTGGTAGGCCATGCGCGACCGGCGCAATGTTGAATGGCACGGCCGCCGCAGGCCGCCATTGTGTGCATGTGCGGCCACGGACCCGGCCATTCTGCGTCCGTATCCGCAGATAAAACTGGGAGCTTTACACTGACATGGGATAGGGGTGTGGGTAACAAGCACCCCTGACAATGAGGTGCCATTTGGGGTAAACATCCCATTTGGGGTAAGCTTCTCATAGCCCGCTGTAATTTCCATATAGATAGGCCAGCTTTTCCATAATTCATGGCCCCTCAGAAGAGCCATGAATCATAGTCTGGATTTGCGAATTATTAGAAAAGTAAGTTCAAAAGGTTTCACCCTTTATGTCCTTACCATGCACCCATACCACCTTCAGGCCCTCAATTCTTCCTGCATGACATCTGCATACCTATTCACCCAGCACACATTATGCAGAGAACCAATGAGCCATATAACAATGGCAAGTGTTGAAATGCTGAGAAAAAAAAATACCCATCTAGAAAACATCTTTGAAATAAACTCCTGTTCCTACAACCATTTGAAAGCATCAATCAGTGTGGTAATCATAAATTAGTTTCTGGAGCGTATTGACAGGTAATCCAGGCCACTCTCTCATGTTCCACAGCATAAGTGGCATAATCAATCTGAGCATCCAGCATTTTTAGAAGGATATTCACAGTTCCCTATATCTATTTGTGCATTAATGTAACCTAAAGGTGTAACAAGTGATCAACATTGTGATCAGCCTGAATTATTGTTTGCACATGTACTTTTTCAATCTCAGCAAGGGCAGAGTTAACATTTGATGAAGAGAATTTTGGTACAGATATTTGTGATATTTGTAGTCGTAATTGGGGATAGTATAGGTAGGGGCATAGGCACTGTTCTCTGTGACCAGGATCAGTGTTCCTAAGGTTGCATTGCCTACCTAGTGCCAGTGTTCAGGATATTCCATCTGAGCTGCAGAGGAATTTGGAGTGGAAGGGTAAAGATCCAGCTGTCATGGTCCATAGAGGTACCAACGACATGGATAGAACATGGACAGAGGATCTGCTAAGGGAATTGGCACAGGGTCATTAAGATTAGGGAGATAAATGCGTGGCTCAAAGATTGGTGTGGAAAAATAGGTTCGAATTTGTTAGACATTGGCACCAGTACTGGTGAAGAGGGGACCTGTTCCAATGGGACGGTCTTCATTTGAATCATGGTGTGACCAGACTCCTGGCGAATTGCATAATTAAGGCTGTAGATAGGGTCTTAAACTGAATGAGGGAATGGGGGAGGAATGTTCAGTTGCAGGTAAAATTAGAAACCTAAAATTAAGGGAGGAGGTAAGAGTACAGGTTAGCAATGTGGCAGATGGTTACCAGAAAATAAAGGTGAGGGACAGAACGGATGAACAGTGAAATTTGACAATAGAATGAATTTAAAGTTTTATATCTAAATGCATGAAGCTTTTGGAACAAAATTAATGATCTAACGCGCAAATAGAGAAAAAGGGTATGATTTGGTGGCGATTACTGAGACATGGTTACAAGGAGACCAGGTCTGGGAATTGAATATCCAGGGTTACTCAGTATTTCAGGAAGATAGACTGAAAGGAAAAGTAGGTGGTGTAGTTTTGCTGGTGAAGAAAGGGATCAGTGCTGTAGAGAAATGATACAAGCACCAGAGATCAAGATGTGGAATCAGTCTGGGTAGAAATAAGAAATAACAAAGGGGAGAAGTAATCTATAGGTCCCCAAACAGTAGTTCTACAGTGGGGCACAGTATAAACCAGAAAATATTATGGCTTGTGAGAAAGCTACAGTAATAATCATGGGTGATGTTAATATGCACATAGATTAATCAAATTTGCAAGGGTAGCCTCAAGGGAGAATTTATTGAGTGTATGAGAGATTGTTTCTTGGAACAATATGTTGTGGAACAAACCAGGAATTGTATAATGAGGAGGGATTAATTGATAATAATAATAATCTTTATTATTGTCACAAGTAGGCTTACATTAACACTGCAATGATGTTGCTGTGTAAATTCCCTAGTCGCCACACTCCGGCACCTGTTCGGGTACACAGAGGAAGAATTCAGAATGTCCAATTCACCTAATAAGTTGGTCTTTCAGGACTTGTGGGAGGAAACCGGAGCACTCAGAGGAAACCCACGCAGACCCCGTGTGTGCAGACTCCGCACAGACAGTGACCCACGCCGGGAATCAAACCTGGGTCCCTGGTGCTGTGAAGCAACAGTGCTACCTTGCTAACATGCCTAGAACAAGAGGTCATAGTCTCAGGATAAGAAATAGCAAATTTAAAAAGATATGAGGAGAAACTACCGCAGAGTGAGATGGATGCTGGGACAGTGAATAAAGTTAAGGAGGAGTTAGACAGATCTTTAATTTGCACTAGATTGAAGGGTTACGGAGAATGGACAGGATGGTGGAGTTGAGGCTATGATGAGATCAGCCATGATTGTATTTGTAGAATCCAACAGAAGAGACACAGGAACACACGGTAGGATAGGAAGGAACAAAGGTTTATTTTGGTGTCCACATTAATTACAAAGCAACAACTCCTTTCCCCAAAGGACCACCCTCCCCGACCTGTTCCCAGGTCTGGGGTTTATACTGAGAGGTTCCCTTTTGTTCAGGGGATACCCTGCCCCCAATTACCAGGGGAGTTCATACTCTGTGGTAAAGGCAGACAATCTTATTGAGCAAAGTCCTTGGGCCCCGAGGAGGTCGTAACAGTATTAAACGGTGGAGCAGGCTTGAGAGGCTAAATTGTCTTTTCCTGTTTCTAGTTCTGATAGTTAGCCTGTGGGTAACAGCACCTTAAGCACAAATCTGATGTTCTTGATTAATAAGGGGATTTCGTGATTAATAAGGGGATCAGGGATTATGGGAGATGGCAGGAGAATGGGAATGAGGAACATATCAGCCATTATTGAATGGCGGAGCAGACTCAATGGGCCAAATGGCTTAATTCTGCTCCTATATCTTATGGTCTTATAATCACAGCAAATAAACAACAGCAAATAAACATGTGGAATAACAGTGATGGTTAGATTCTATTTCATAGAATCTCTTTCATAGACTTCCTACAGTGCAGAATGAGGGTCACTCGATCCATCGAGCCTGAATCAACCGTTGGAAAGAGCACCCAAACTATGCCCCAGCCAACATTTGGAAATTAAGGGACAATTTTTAGCTTGGCCAATCCACCTGATCTGCATATTTTGGGACTGTGGGCGGAAACCGGAGCATCCAGAGGAAACCCATGCAAACACAGGGAGAATGTGCAAACTCCAACAGTCACCCAATTTCAGAATCGAACCCGGATCTCTGGCATTGTGGGGCAGTAGTTCTAATCATTGTGGTTCCATTCCGCCCTGAATCAAATCAATTCACTTCCATGCCCTGATGCAAAATAAAGGCAACGCCACACTTTCCCACATCAATGGGTTGGTGGGTCGTCCTACTCGACTTATCAAGGGATTTCATTGTGCCCACCAGCATTTCAGTCTTTCTGAGCCACCCTAAAGAATTAGCAGCACTTGTTTCGAAATCTAAGTGCCTATTTTTCCACTTTTCTCTCATTTCCCCATTTGTTTGCTGACAGACAAGGAACAAAGGACTTCCCAAAACCATGGGCATGAGTTGTTTTTCAAATTACACAAGATAATTTGGCGCTGTTTCGTCTCTGGGGGGAGATGACATCCATTTCAGGTATTAGCTTTATTTAAACTTGTGGGAGTCTGCTTTTCTTAAAATATCAACCGACATTAAATGGAGCTCTACTCTCAAAATCCCTTCTGTAGAAAAAAACGTCAAAACATCATGAAGCATGGCAGAATCCACATGTTAATCTCTCTCTCTCTCTCTCTTTGAGCACATCACCCATAATATTTCCATAAATGCTGCAAATGATCCATTTAGAAAGTAGGGGCGGGATTCTCCGACCCCGGTGGCCGGAGAATAGGCACCAATTGGTGTCAATGTGACCCCCCCCCCAGCGATTCTCCCCACGCAATGTGCCGAGTGCCCGCCAAGTTCGGCCGAGTCCTGCCAGTGTCGTTCTCGTGTGGTCCTTTCGGCATTCATGCTGCCTGGGGCAACCTGGTGGGGGGGGAGGGGGTATCTGACCCCGGTGGGGAGGGGGGGGGGGGGGGGGGGGGGGGGCTCCACAGTGGCCTGGCCCGCGATCGGGGCCTACCGATCGGTGGGTGGTCTTATCCCGGTGGGGGCCTATGTTTCTCTGCGCCGGGCCCCTGTCAGTCTTGGAGAAGGCAACCCACGTGCATGCGCGAATTTGCGCTGCCGTGGCGCGCATGTGTGAACTCAAGTCGGCCTTGGTGCATATGCGCGGACCCGCGCCGCCCGTGCTGACGCCCGTATTGGCAGCAGGAGCAGCGTGCAGCTCTCCAGTGTCGTGCTGGCCCCCGTGCAGTGCAGGATCGCTGATCAGTGCCCACATCAGTTGCTTTAAGGCCAGCCGCCCAAAGGAATGCTCTGGGGAACTGGGTTCGAATCCCACCACGGTGCAATTTGAATTCAATGAAAAGTTGAAATTAGAAGTCTATAAATTGTTGTAGCAATTGTCGTCAAAACCTATCTGGTTTACTGAAGTCCATGAGGGAAGGAAATCTGCAGTCCTTACCGAATCTGGCCTACACATGTTTCCCGTTCCACAGCAATGTGGTTGATTCTGAAATTAGCCCAGCAAGCCACTCAAGGGTAATTAGGGACGGACAACAAATGCTAGCCCACCCAGTGATGCTCACATCCCTTTAATTTAAAAAAAAAAATGGTAAATATGGGGTCGAAGCTGGTGAAAATTCTCTTGATGCTGCCTTGAATATACACCTTCACCCCTGGAGTCAGAAATAATAAGCCCTCGGGTAGGATTCTCCGGACTTCCAGCCACCGTATTATTCGGCGGCGCTCCATTCGCTGGCAGCGCAATTCTCTACTCCTGCTGCTTGGCAATGGGATTTACCATTGGAGTCACCACATTCTCCAATGCAAGCAGGGGTGCACTGCTGGTGGGCAAAGTGAATCACAATGGCCAGAGAATTCCGGCCCTGTTCTTTCATTGTGAGTTTTTCCACCTCACATTCCAATTGAGTGAAATTGTAAATTTAATACCAATAAATAATTAAATATAAAGAAAAAGAATTATGAGAAGGAGTAGGCCATTCGGCCCCTTGAGCCTGTTTGCCATTCAACTAAATCATGGTTCTACTTCAACGCCATTTTCCCGCGCTATCCGAATATCCATTGATATCTTTAATATCTAGTAATCTATGTCTTAACTATACTCAACAAAAGCCTCCACAGCCCTCTGGGGTAAAGAATTACAAAGTTCCTCCACCTGTTCAGTGAAGAAATTCCTCCTCATCTCAGTCCTAAATGGCCTACCTCTTGTTCTGAGACTGCGACTCCTGACTCTAGAAACCCCCAGTGAGAGAAACATCCTTTTTGCATCTACCCTGCCAAACCCAGTAAGACTTTTGTATGCTTCAAAAAAGTCGCCTCTCATTCTTCTAAACTCACGTGAATGTAGGCCGAGTCTCCTCAATCTATCCTCACAGGACAATCCTGCCATCCCAGGAATCAGTCTGGCGAACCCTGACTGCACTCCCTCTATGGGAACTTTATCCTTCCTGAGATAAGGAGACCAAAGCGGTGCCCCTCCGATTCAGTCTGACCAAGACTCTGTACAATGTCAGCAAGACATCTTTACTCCTGTACTCAATTCCACTTGCAATAGAGGCCAACTAACCATCTGCCTCCTTATTGCAACTGGATGTCAATTTTCAGTGACTTATAAACAAGGATAGTCAAGTCCTTTCAGACACAAACATTTGGAATCTTTCACTGATAGCTCCAATGCACTCAGCACTCGAGTCTGTCCCGATTGTCAAACAATTTATTGATTTAACGTTAGCGGGGAGAATAATGTTGGGCTGACCATGTGCTTCTCCACCGCACAAAGGAAAAAACACCTGTTCTTATACTGTTACTTAGCCCATCCTGGCTGGATATAATCCAATAATAACGGTTATTGATTGCATACATCCTACCTAATTCCAATGAAATTAGTAATTTAGGCATGATGGGGCTGCATGATCATCTCGTGGACAGTGAAAGTCCCTCCCTCTCATGATGTTTACCAGATGCCTGATCAATTGTCCTTGGGTATTCCTCGCACATCACAGAGATCAGAGTCCCTTAATCTTCTCTTTCCTTCCTTGCTAGCACTCTGTTTTAATTATTGTAGAGTGCAGCTGCGAGCCTACACGATAAGAGAGGCCCTGCTGAGCCAGTTAAATGTCTGTGAATCACTGCAAGAATGTAGTCAAGTTAGTCAGGCCCCAGGATGCCTTACATTTAGTTAGTAGTCCATTTTGATGAACATGTCTTAATACTTATGCTTTATAGTTGCTTTAGCCTTGGCTCACTCGAACACTCACCAATTGAGAAATACTCTGCATTTCTGATTTTCCTACAAAAGTGAATAACTTCACATTTTTCCACATTATATTCCATCTGCCATGTTCATGCCTACTCACTTAGCCTGTCTCTTTGCATTCTCCTCACAGCTTACATCCTCAGTCATGGATATAGCATGTGAATAGCTGAGGCCCAATCATCGATCCTTGTGGTACCCCATTAGTCAGAGGCTGCCAACCTGAGAATGACGCAAACAAAAGCAGAAAATACTGGACAATCTTAGCAGGTCTGACAACATCTGTGGAGAGAGAAGGGAGTTAACGTTTCGAATCTGGTTGACTCTTTGAATGACCCATTTATTAGAACAGTGGTTGGCACAGTTGCTTCACAGCTCCAGGTTCCCAGGTTCGATTCCCTACTTGGGTCACTGTCTGTGCGGAGTCTGCACATTCTCCCCATGTCTGCGTGGGTTTCCTCCGGATGCTCCGGTTTCCTCCCACAATCCAAAGATGTGCAGGTTAGGTGGATTGACCATGCTAAATTGCCCTTAGTGTCCAAAAAGGTTAGGTGGGTTACTGGGTTACGGGGATAGGGTGGAGGTGTGGGGTGTTCTTTCCAAGGGTCGGTGAAGACTCAATGGGCCGAATGGCCTCCTGCACTGTAAATTCTATGTCTATGCCTATTCAACACTCTGATTTCTGTTCATTACCCAATTCCCAGTCCATGCCAGTATATTACCCACCAATACCATATGTTCTAATTTTTGCTGACAACCTCTTGTGTGGGACCTTATCAAAAGCCTTTGCCGTAGGCCGAACAGGGATCAGACTGAAGCGACCCAGGCTTGCTCACGTGGGGACCCTTGTAGTGAGAGCAGAGAGGTGATATCTATCCCATTTGTTTTGCCAGTATTCCAAATGATATGTTCCAGTGCGTTAACTATGTTCGTAGCAAATTACTGTGGATGCTGAAATCTGCAACAAAAAAAGAAAATCCTGGAAAATCTCAGCAGGTCTGACAGCATCTGTGGAGAGAGACAATGGAGCTAACATTTCAAGTGTGGATGACAAAGAACCATCCAGACTCAAAACGTTAGCTCTGTTGGTATGATACTGTGCTTCACATCCAGATCCTTCAAGTAGTTTAACAGCCCCTGGTTACCAACTCACCACACCAATGCTCTTTACTACTATCACCATTTTTTCCTGAGATCCCAAGTGTCTTTAAAAATGCAAAGAATGAAGATTGGACTGAAGTCTGGTGCATGGGGCCCTGGTGAAGAATAGGAACAGAAAAAAAAATGGCTGCAGTCCATCTGCCTAGTCACAAAAATACCTGTCAATTCATCCTATGAATAAGGATGATGGAAAGTACGAGTCCAGGATAGACTGCTGAACATTCCGGCCTAGGTTTCTAGTCTGAGGTAACCACAGAGTCAGAGGATCACACTTCTTAGTCAGTGAGAGAGGCTGAAGCGTGATGGGAAGAGAAAACATTAGCGCTAGTCAGCACAATAACTGTTAACCTGTCTGTGAGTTTAATCCATCATCGGGATGTACCTTACTGTGTTAGATTGCGAGGTTTGGCAAGAATTTGAAATATATCACTGAAAACTTTACTTTGCCCAAATATCTCATCTGATTATGCCTCATCCTATTTTTCTGATCATATGCCTGTGAAAGGCACTGTATAAATGCAAAGGTTTATTGTTATATTTTTAATTTAAAATTAACCAATTTATTCACAGAAACTCCCTCCCTAACAACACTACAGATGTAGCGTAACCACATGGACTGCAGCGTTCAAGGCAGCTCACCACCACTTTCTAAAGGGTAATTAGGGATGGGCAGTAAAAGCTGGCCAAGCCAGCGGCACTCGAACCTCACAAATGTGCTTCTTTTCTTCTTCAGTGCTCTGCCCAAAGAGCACCACAGCTCCACCATGGGTAGGGCAAGGTGGCATGTCCTGAATCCACCCCAGCCAGAATGGGAGAGGTCCAACTCCCAACTCCATGCTGTTGGCGCCAATCTCATCCACACCAACCATGGGAACCAAATGGTCCCCCCCAACGGGTCCGGGTTGCTGTGGCAACATGTACTTTTTGCATGCAAATTGTAGTCTGGAGCCATGGATAGTGATGGTAGAGGATCCAATTTACTTTCCATCGCATGACTGACCAGGAATCTCTCCCATTCCTACCTCCTGCCACTGGTATATGTTGGAAGGATTTGCAGATTGATACTCAATCTGTTTGGTCGCACTATGAACACACCTTTCTTGGCCATCAAGCTCTCGAGTGGGACTTAAACCCAAAGCTTTGGGCTCTGAAACAGGGATGCCGCCCACTGCATCACAATACCTCCCATACCCCATGAATTAGTTTGAAAAAGATTTCTCTCGGTAGAGAGATGTTCAGATTCCTAACAAAGAAATAGGAGTGTGCCTGGACCCCAGCGTGAGTGAGATCACAGCACACAAGAGGTCTACTATTACCATCTTCAGTTCAGGATACTGTACAGCTACATATCTGGGGCTGGTTTAGCACAGTGCGCTAAACAGCTGGCTTGTAATGCAGAACAAGGCCATCAGCACGGGTTCAATTCCCGTACCAGCCTCCCTGAACAGGCGCCGGAATGTGGAAACAAGGGGCTTTTCACAGTAACTTTATTGAAGCCTACTTGTGACAATAAGCGATTATTATTATTAGGGAGTAGAAATGTGCAACAGATTCTAGAGGTGTGGAGTCTGAGCACAACAATAACCAATGGCACCGAACCGGTGGAAATATCTACTGGAGATTGGAAAGATGGTGGTGTCACGATATTGTCACTGGACTAATAATCCAGAGACCCATGCCAATGCTCTGGGGAGATGGGTTCACATCCCACCACGGCAGCTGGTGGAATTTAAATTCAATTAATAAATCTGGGATATAAAGCTAGTCTAACGGAGACCATGGCAACAATCAACGATTGCTGGTGCCCTTTAGGGAAGGAGATCTGGCATCCTTACCTGGTCTGGCCTACGATCTGTCTCCAACAACAATGCGATTGGCTCTGAACTGCCCTGTCCAAAATGGCCTGACAACCTACTCAGTTCAAGAGGCAATTAGGGATGGGTAACAAGTGGTGGCCCTGCCAACCATGCTCACATCCCGTGAAAGAATAAAGGGGGGAAAAGAACTGTGAATTTGTAAAAAGCTAATAAACAGGTGAGAGCAACTGATACTGTGGAACCACACGTTACAAAATTCCTCTTCACTCGGAATGGAAGGAATATGGTACGGTTTAATAGGAGGTTGAGAGATGCTGGTGTTGATTGCACAGTAACTGTACCATCTCCTTGTGTTTTAACAGGCACCAGTAGTGTCGAGGTAAAAGAGAACCGCAATGTGGGCAATTTATCGCTGGAGGATCACCCACGGCCGTCCAGTGACCGGCAGATCTTCCGCTGTTCTGACGTTGCTGCGAGCGGCACAGCTGGCCTGAACAGGAAAAGGCCGCTGGAGGAAGGGAATAACGGGCACATGCACCCTAAGGTGCAGCTGAAATGTAAGAAGCTGTCGTGGTCAGTGACACCAAAGAATGCCCTGGTGCAGCTGAACGAACTGAAGCCAGGATTACAGTACAAGATGGTCTCCCAGACTGGGCCTGTGCACGCGCCCATCTTCGCCATCGGCGTCGAAGTGAATGGCTTGCTGTTCGAGGGCACGGGGCCCACCAAAAAGAAAGCAAAGATGAGGGCTGCGGAGATGGCCCTGCAATCCTTTGTGCAGTTTCCAAATGCCTCCCAGGCACACTTGGCCATGGGAAACTGCCTAAATCCCAGCGCAGATTTCACGTCCGACCAGGCCGACTTCCCCAACACACTGTTCAAAGAGTTTGAGCCCTCGGCTCAGGGTGACGCCTTGCCTTGCTGCAGCCCTGCTGAAAACGAATTGCTCCACAGCGGCTGCAGACATGGGCGATTACTCTGCCACACGTTGGATTTAATGGTCCAAGCCAAACAAAACAAGCACAAGATGCCGTTCCCAGCGGCAAGCAGGAAGAATCCAGTCGAGATGTTAAATGAGCTGCGTCCGGGACTGAGGTATGTGTGCCTCTCGGAGACTGTGGAGAAGCATGTCAAGCGCTTTGTGATGGCAGTAAGGGTTGATGGGAGAATGTTTGAAGGCTCGGGACGCAGCAAGAAGCTGGCGAAAGCCCAAACGGCACAGGCTGCTCTTCAGACTCTCTTTAATATCCAGCCAGTACCCAGCGGAAAGCCTTGTCACATGCCTGGCAGGAATAAATGTCCTAATTTACCACAGGTGAGAATCGCCTGCCAGCTATTGGCAGACCTCGGAAATTTCGCACCAAATTGTTGGCCGACCTTAGGTAACCTTCATTTACACAGATTGGTAGGTGGGAGAGAAATGATGTGAAGTCATTGCGAGGTGCTGAGCACATTTGAACCTATCTTGTATTTGCAGTAGCCCAGTAAATTAATGAAAATTGAATTCTCTGCAGTAGAATTATGTTTTCTCATACAGATTTTGAAGTTCCATTTTCAATTAAACAATAGAATAAGTATGCGACATATGTGGACATTTTTTAGGTAAAAATTATAATTTCTAATTTCTATGTATATATAAAATTCATATATATATTAGACACATATATAAAATCTAATATTCCTCAATATTTATTTCAGTATTTAGTTTTATAAATAGGAATTAGTATCTCTCTCTCTCTCTCTCTCTCTATACGTGTATATATATATGTTAATTCCTATATATACTAATTCTGATATGTAACAAAATCATTGAAATAAGCACAGGGAAATATTAGGGGTGGCACGGTGACACAGTAGTTAGCACTGCTGTCTCACAGCACCAGGGACCGGGTTACTCTCTGTGTGGAGTTTGCACTTTCCCCCCATGTCTGCGTGGGTTTCATCTCGTTGCTCCGGTTTCCCCCTACAGTCCAAAGATGTGCAGGTTAGGTGGATTGGCCAGGATAAATTGCGCCTTAGAGTTCAAAAAGTTCGGTGGGGTTAATGGGTTACAGGTTTAGGGGGGGGTGGGGATGGGGGGGGGGGGGGTCCTAGGTGGGGTGCTTTTTCAGAGGGTCGGTGCAGACTCGATGGGCCAAATGGCCTCCTTCTGCACTATAGGGATTCAGTGGATTCCAGATCACTAAAGGCTGTTTCATGCAAGTGGCCAGTAATATAAGTTTATTTTTCTTTCAAAGAATAGGACCTTAAAAGAAGGGTCCAGTTCCCCCTGCAGTTGTTTTGAGGGCAGACGATGGCATTGAACAGTTCAGCACTGCCTGGAAATGACATCAGAGCTGGTAGGTGGGAATGGAAATTGGGGGAGCAAACTGTTGCCAGAGGATATAGAGAAGCCGCCCTGGTATAAACTGCAGTGGCCAGGGTGGGGGAGGGAGTGATTGCAAAACCAATACTGATTGGGCAGGGAGAGGAAAGACCATGGCTGGGTCTGTCCAAGAGTTCTTTGAAGAGGACCCTGAAGAGTACTCCTGCTCCTTCAGGTCACCGTGGATTGCTTTGCAAATTAATACCTGCACTTCAGGTTACTCTGCCACCTCTTGCTTGGTCCCATGGGCAGCTTGGCCATTTGAGCCTATCCTGAGTCCCAGTAAAAATACCATTATGGTACTGTGACTTTTGCACCTCAATTGAGGCCCACCTGTACCCCGAGGTTCAAGCCGCTTGATAATCGGCCAAGGTAAAATGTTATCAGGCAGGAATGGCAAGATTACGGCCCATTGAGTCATGTCACCTCACCACATTTTAACCGCTCAGTTAAATTCAGTCCCGCTTTCTGCCCTTTTCCCTAATCCATGTAAATCCAGCTCTGTTCCCAAGAAGGTTGAAGGTTTCCTCAGGCTGACAGTTATAAAGGCTAAAAGTGGGTCAAGCTGGTAGTCATCAGTCAGGTGCTAGAACGGAGAACTCTCAGGCAAGACTAAACAGCATTGCACTCTTTTCTCTAGAGAAATGAAGGCTGAGAGGTGGCCTGGGGGAGAGATCTGTGAATTTCTGAAAGAGTTTGATAGGGCAGGCGCAGAACGGATGTCCGTTTGGAAGGGGGGGTGGTGTCCAAAACCTGGGGCTGTAAACTTAACGTGGTCGTTAATAAATCCAAAAAGGAATTCAGAAGAAAATTATTTCCTCAGAATGTGGAATATGCTGCTGCAAAGTGTGGTTAGGATGAAAAGCACAGGAGCATTTAAGGGGAATCTAAATAAGTACATGAGGAAGAAAGGGATACAAGAATATATCGATGGGCGAGATGACATACGGTCAGAGGAGGCTAGTGTAGAGAATAAACACCAAAATAGATCTTTGTGACTGAATGACTTGACCCATGTCACTGCATTCTGAAAAACGTCAAGTAAAGGTTGTGCAAATACCTGCAAGTTCCAGGATATACAGAAAGGTGGGGTGAGATCCAATCCCATCACCATCATGAATTTAGAGGATGGGAACATACACCACTCAATGAATCAGGACAGGTAATCCTTCCCTTTCTTTTGGTCAATAGAATGGACACCTAATGGAAGGGCCTAATCCAGCTAGTGTTGGAGGCAAGAAATTCTCAGAGTCTGTCTGCGACCGCGTGGTGTTGGTAAAACTTTGTTTATTCGAAAAATGGCTGTGTGCGCTCAGGAAAACTAGGAGCTGCTGCTGTCTTTAGTGAGCATCAATCCTGTTCTGAAACTTACAGGGATTTTCATGCATATATTTCAAGTTTGTTCACAGTTACAGATAAGCATTGACGTCATCAATTAATTTCATACCATACAATCGGATCAGTGGAGATGTCTTGATGTGGCATTAATGGGTTAGTGTTCCCTACTCTGGGTAGGACAATGGATCTCTTGCAGACAAGCTGGGGCCATAGTCTCGTGACGAAGGTCCCCCATTATTATTTTGTCCTGTAAGATGATTAAATTATCCTGAGTGCAGGTTTAAGGTTTCTGGCTGATTCAACAATTGAAAATGAAATGAAATGAAAATCGCTTATTGTCACAGGAAGGCTTCAAATGAAGTTACTGTGAAAAGCCCCAAGTCGCCACATTCCGGCGCCTGTTCAGGGAGGCTGGTATGGGGATTGAACCCGCGCTGCAGGCCTGCCTGGGTCTACTTTAAAAGCCATCTATTTAGCCCACTGTTCTAAATTAGCTCCTAACTAATTTAACCCTTTGCCTACCGTTTTTCCACTCCCCATGTGTTAATTTTAATCTATGGCATCTTTTATTCATGTATATATTATTCTTCCGCTAACAGCTTTCCTAATAAAGGAATGCAGCAACACTGAAGTAGCAGCATTTGAGGGTGTCAGAGGGGTGGGAGGAGAGGGATGGGGTTGCATGGAAGTCAATGAGAAGGTACCTGGAGTATTGTGCACAGTTTTGGTCCCCTTAATTGAAGAAAGATGTAGTGACGTTGGAGGCAGTCCAGAGGAGGGTCACTAGGTGGGTTCCAGAGGTGAATGAATGAAATGAAATGAAAATCGCTTATTGTCACAAGTAGGCTTCAATTAAGTTACTGTGAAAAGGCCTTAGTCGCCACATTCCGGCACCTGTTCAGGGAGGCTGGTACGGGAATTTAACCTGCGCCGCTGGTCTGCCTTGGTCTGCTTTCAAAGCCAGCTATATATCCCTGTGCTAAACCAGCCCCTGGTGAGAGATTTGTCGTATGAGGAGAGATTGAACAGTTTAGGCTTACGCTCTCTAGAGTTTAGAAGAATGAAGGGTGATGAAATTGAGGTATACAAGATGCTGAAAGGTATGGATAAAGTAGATGTTGAGCTGAAGCTTCCCTTTGTGGGGCATTCTAGAACAAGAGGTCATAGTCTCAAGATAAATGGTAGCAAATTTAAAACGGAGTTGAGGAGAAACTACTTCTCCCAAAGGGTTGTGAATCTGTGGAACTCGCTGCCCCAATTTAAATTTAAGGAGGAGTTAGACAAGTTTTTAATTGGTAATGGGTTGAAGGGTTCTGGAGAACGGGCAGAATGGTGGAGTTAAGGCCAGGATGAGATCAACCATGATCGAATGGCAGAGCAGACGTGATGGGCCAAATGGCCTAATTCTGCTCCTACATCTTATGAACTTACGAACTTATGAACCAATGAACGATCCTCCCACCCCGGTGAAGTGTCAATTAGAAGCATCAAAGTTCTCTGCCCCTGTCCTGACTGGGATAGATGATCGGAAAGTGGGTCTTAGGATGCTATCATCCTAGAGCAGAATAGTAGCGATCCCACCCTGTCACAATGCATTTCCAGCAATGGAACAATAGATTGAAAGAATTTCAGAACCATTGAAGTCATCCCAGTGCAATGAAAAAGTTTGTAGTAGATGTTAAGGTTCCAGGATCCAGTATGGGAAACCCCGCCTTGGCGCCCCATAATTAACCGCAAATTCCTTAAGTGCAAATCCTGTCAAAATGCACCATTAATTTGCAGTTATATGGTACAATCTGAATGAAAATGGTTTATTCTTCGACCTGTTTTCTTTCTCTGAGCAAAAGGTGAGTCTTGGCAGTTTAGGAAAATGCCAGCGAATAAATAAAATGTCAAATGCTTCTTTTTACAACAAAGGCCCGTTTAAATGCTGCCAACTTTAACATTTGTAAGTGACAAAGGTGCTTTGTCACTATCCGATGCTTCATGGGTTTTATTCAAATGTTATTGTACGTAATATGCTGACTTGGTTTTATAACATTTCACAAACCCTGTCAAGAATAATTTTAACAATGGGCGGGATTGTTGGGGGTCGGTGTGGTTCCCGCCCCCTCCATCCTCCGAATTCTCCGACCCCCCATAAGTCGGCGAGGCGTGAATCGCACCACCCGCCTCGGAGAATGACGGGGCTCGGCGCGACTCAATGGGCCCCGGGGCTGCCCGAATTCTCCGGCCCGCAATGGGCCGAAGTCCCGCTCGTTTTTTGCCAGTTCCGCTGGCGTGAATTGGAGTAGGTCCCTCACCGGCGGGACCTGGCGGCGCGGGCGGCCTCTGGGGTTCTTTGGGGGACACGGGGGAGATCTGGCCCCGGGAGGTGCCCCCACGGTGGCCTGGCCCGCGATCGGAGCCCACCGATCCACGGGCGGGCCTGTGCCGTGGGGGCACTCTTTTCCTAAGTGTCGACCATGTCAGCCTCTGCAATGGCTGACGCATAGGTGACCCTCCCGCGCATGCGCAGGGATGACGCCAGCAGCCGCTGACGCTCCAGCGCATGCGCGGACTCTCGCCGGCCGGCGGAATCCCTTCGGCCCCGGCTAGTGTGGCACCAAAGGCCTTCCACGCCAGCCGGCGGGGCGCAAACCACTCCAGCGCCGGGCTAGCCCCTGAAGGCGCGGAGGATTCCGCACCTTTGGGGCGGGCTGACGCCGGAGTGGTTCACGCCACTCCGCCCTCCAGGACCCCCCGCCCTGCCAGGTAGGGGAGAATCACGGCCAATGTTTTTGTTTTGGTGTCCAAACACAGCCCATAAGAGGAAACGTATTCATTTATACAGCCCAGTTTGTCTGCAGAAGAACAGTGACTGCATTTCCCCTATAATGCATTGGCCGTGAAGCACTTCTGAAAATCCTGAGACGCAAAAGGTTTCTTTGTCCTTTCATTTCATGAAACCATTATTATATTTAAGATTATTCCTGGTGTTGTGACTTCAGTTGCTGTCTGTCAGCTTCCTGGCGCCAAAATAATAGAAAGCTTGTGGTAATGTGTTGAACACTAGCGGCGCGATTCAGCAGACAAAAGTTAAAGTCCGCTTTGGGCGGGTTTGATGGGGTGATTTTCGTTGGCTGTAGCGGCAAGAATCACCCCGCTATTCAGCAATGTTTTTTTGGGTCTCAGGTAGTTTCTCCCCGCCGGGGCCATACACACAGAGATTTCCTACTGGTGAACTGATACCCCCGCCCCAACCTCCAACCTTGTCGAAGCCCGTGGGAATCCCCCCTCACCCTGCCTCAAATTGGCAAGGACCCCCTGGGCACGGCCCTTGGCAACCTGGCACACATGCACATTGGCAGTGCCAGCCTGGCATCCTGCCGGTCGTGGACTCCCGGGCAGCGGGTCAATCCGGTGTCCGGGTATTTAAATGACTCATTAGGCTAATTTAAATATGCAGGTCTGGCCCGCTCCCTCGCTGTCTGGACCTCGCCCTGCGAGGTCAGGATCCAGATCACATCAGGTGGGGGGGAACGAGTCAGGTGATTCGCAATCGGCCTGGCGTGGAGCCTGATTTGGGGCTCACCATGGATTCACCGGGCTCAATGTGATCGCTGAATCGCGGCCTACATCCCAAAGGCTTTTGATGCTGACGAAAGACATGGAACAGGCCTGAACCACAACAAAAACACAACAAAAACACAAAAGTTTGTGAAAGTTGCACCAGCCCCTGTCCTCTGCCACTGACCACTCTCCCCCCCCCCCCCCCCCCCCCCCATTGAATCTTTTTATGGTCAGGAGGAACATTCATCAATGCTCTCACAGTATCGATCAGTGCCACTGCAAAAAAATAAAGTGCAGTTTAACCGTCAAGATGAAGAGGTCGGCCAGAATCCTCACATCCATGTGTCACGGGGTTCTAATCACCACTGAATTCAAGGAGCGCGTCAACAACCTAATGATAGGATCATAGCCACGGCCACAGAGGAGTATTGGAACATTGGACTTAGGAGTAGACCATTCAACCCCACTGGCCTGTTTGACCATTAAATTCAATTATTACCCCAATCTCCATCCCAACTCCTTTTGTCCAGATCACTTGATTCTCTTGCCTAACAAAATTCTGTTGATCACATTCTTCAAAGCTCCAGTCGTCCCGGCAGCCACAATCTTTTGGATGCGAGCCTGCCAAATTTCCACCACCCTTTGTGTAAAAGAGATACTTATTGTTTTCGCTCACTCCTCAATGTCTTAGCTCTGTTTTAAGATCATGGCTCCTTGTTCTTGTTTGGATTAGTTTATTGTCACGTGTACTGAGGTACAGTGAAAATAAATTTTCTGCGTGCAGTTCCCCATCAGAGGAAATGGCTGTCCTGTTTATAATCATCTTTATTGTCACAAGTAGGCTTACATTAACACTGCAATGAAGTTACTGTGAAAAGCCCCTTCCGGTCACCACATTCCAGCGCCTGTTTGGATACACAGAGGGAGAATTCAGAATGTCCAAATTATCTAACAGCACGTCTTTCACGACTTGTGGAAGTAAACCGAAGCACATGGAGGAAACTCACGCAGACACGGGGAGAACGTGCAGACTCCGCACAGGCAGTGACCCAAACTGGGAATCGAACCTGGGACCCTGGAGCTATGAAGCAACAGTGCTAACCACTGTGCTAGCGAGCCGCCCGTCGCACCTTATCAAATTCAATGAACATTTTAAACAATCTCCTACACTCAAGGGAATGCAACCCAAGCATGTGCACCCACCACAGTGGTAGTAGGATTGAGGTAGTGAGTCATTACTCATGATTATTGAGGTGCCAACACATCCTCTTCAATTTCTCCTGCAAATTTTAGTTTCACATGCAAGCAATTCTTTCTTATACATTGTAATATATTTTGCCGTAGTGCTGAGGAAGTGGTGCTATTCAAAGAACGGTAGCCCTGGCCACCATTAGTCCTTCAATCAACACACAAAAGAACAAATTGATAGATTATATATTCTCCGCAGAGCCCATGCTCATACATGTGTATTCCCCAGCAGCCCAAAGGCTAAAGGTATGGATAACAGGTGATTCTCATGGTCGGTACACGGCTTTGGTGGGAAGAGAGAGGGTGTTAGTGAGACTTTGAATTGATGTAGTTTAGCTAGTGAAACATATATATGCCCATGTTCTCTTGCAATTGGTGTTTCTTGCCAAGTTCTACATATAGTGAACACAGCTGCCGAAACGTAAATGCTCATTCTCATGAAGTATTGCTTTAAATGCTGACACAAGATGAAATGTTCAAACTGCTTAACCCTATAACTACTTGAACAAAGAGGACTTAAATCAACAGATGAGCCAATAATGACTAGGGGCAAAAAGCTTGTACGTTTTGTGGTCAATTATGTCTGATAAGTAATTCATCTCATTAGACCCTCGGGCCACTAGCATGAACACAATTGGCATAATGTATTCAGTGCACATACAATTATTTCCCTTACTGCCTGCAGTGAACCAGACTTAACCATAAAGCTAATAAATCCGTGAACAGATCCTTCCTGTATAATATAGTGCTTTATATTGCACTGAAATTATTGCACAGCCATATCACACTGTATGCCTTATGGCAGGGGAGGGGAGCAGTGAAATCTGTTGTCAGCAGTAGTAGGCTGATGACAAACAGACTATTTATCTTTCACACCCTGTCCAATTTTCTCTGGGCCTCATCCACCTCCAGCGGCAGGCAAGGGACTCAATGCAGCGAGCATGACAAGCAAACCCTGGCATCTTTGCTTGCAGGATCCAAGTGGAGATCCATTGTATTGGATCTGGAATCACATCTTGGCCAGACCAGGTAGGGATGGCAGATTTCCTTCCCGAAAGGGGCATTAGTGAACCAGATGGGTTTTTGCAACAATCGACAATGGTTTCATGGTCATCGTTAGACTTTTAATTCCAGATATTTTATTGATTTTAAATTCCATCACCTGCCGTGGTGGGTTTTGAACCAGGGTCCCCAGATCCTTGTCTTTGGTGTCTGGATTACTAGTCCAGCAGCAATACAACTATGCCACTGCCTCCCCTGGAATGTGTGGGAATCTAGCTATGCACAAGTTGGCTGCCACATTTAACAAAGTAACTAGACTTCAAAATAACTTGTTTGGCTGTATTTGAGGCATCATGAAAGGTGCTTTATAAGTGCCTGCCATTCTTTCTACTTTCTGGCACCTTACTGATCATATCCTCCACATGATCTAGATGGGGATGTGGGGGGTATGATCAGTAAGTTCACCGTTGACACGAAAATTGGTGATGTTGTAAATAGCAAGTAGGGAAGCCTTAAATTACAGGGTGAATACAGACGGTTGGTCAGATGGACAGAATAGTGGCAAATGAAATTTAACCCTGAAAAGTGTGGGGAGGTGATGCATTTTGGGAGGACTAAAAATGCAAGGGAATACACAATGAATGGGAGGACGCCAGGAACTGCAGAGGGCCAGAGGGACCTTGGGGTACATGTCCATAGATCCCTGAAGACAGCAGGACAGGTAGATACGGTGGTTAAAAAGGCATATTGGATACTTCCCTTCATTAGCCAACGCATAGAATCTAAGAGGGGGGACGTTATGAGGGGGCTGTATAAAAAGAGAGGCTGGCCAGATTTTCCTTAGAGCAGAGAAGACTGAGGAGGGATCTGATCAAGATGTACAAAATTACGAGGGACATAGATAGGGCAGATAGGATGAAACCTTTTCCCTTGGTAGAGGGATCAATAACCAGAGGGCATAGATTTGAGGTACGGGGCAGGAGATTTAGAAGGGATTTTAGGAAAACTGTTTTCACTCAGAGCGTGGTGGAAACCTTGAACTCACTGCCTTGAAGGGTCGTAGTGGTGAAAACCCACAAAACATTTAAGAAGAATTTAGATGAGCAATTAAAACACCATAACATACAAGGCTATGGACCAAGTGCTGGAAAACAGGGTTAGAGTAGATGGGTGCCAGATGGCTAGTGCAAAGATGATGGGCCGAATGGCCTCTTTCTCTGCTGTAAAACACTCTGACTATGACTGCTGTTTGTGGGAGTTACAATGTGCAAATTAGCTGCTACATTTCCTGCCTTAGAATAGTGACTATACTTCAACAAAGTATTTAGTTATCTCTAAAGTACTTTGAGAGATCCTGAGATTATGGTAGGTGCTACATAAACACAAATCTTGCTTCCTTTTCCTTTTCCTCTGTTAGTTAGGCATTATCAAGCATCATTGACATCTTATACCTACCTGATTTTATTCAGGGGAAGCTTTCTTCCACCTCCACTCTAACCTAATCTCCCACAGCAGGCTAACCCCCGAGACACTAACCCCAAAATTAAGACGCCCAATGTCTTTGACGCTATCATGGTCAATCTGCTGAATTTTACACATTCAACTTGTTAAGATTATTGCTGTCATATCTTCCACCACACAAAGACATGCGCTCCGAATGCGTTGATCCTCTCTTGAGTTTTTAAGGCTTTCATATCCCGGCTTAATGGGCTTCAAGATTCCAGTTTTTCACTTTCAAAATTGACTGCCCTGTCTCACCCACATCCTACTTCAGTACTCTCCAACCATGTTGCCCTGCGTGTGACCTCCTGCCCTCTCCTGTGATACATTGCTCCACCGCCAATGGTCACTCCTTTCAGTTGCTGCAACTCAGCCTATTGTTAATCCTTCCAATTTCACAGATAGAACCATAGACAATTACAGCACAGAATGAGGCCACTCAGCCCATCGGCTCCACTCATCCAGGTAAGTGAAGAGTATTCCATCACGCTCTTGACTTGTGCTTTGTAATTGTATGAGATTCATCTTATTAACAGCAGCCTAATGACTTTAATGGGAATAAACAAAATATCAGACCAGGCATAAATCAGGCGGCTGATCCACCGGTTTGCACTACTGCCTAAGACCAACTTCACCTTTAAATTCTCCTGTGACTTTTCAAACATTAAATATATTGCTCCTACAGTACAGACACATTGCTCTCTTTAATGCCTCTCTGCATATATCTGCTGAGATTGCTAGCCAACTGCGTGCATACTCTATCCTGCTCTCAGCAGTGCTGACCTAATGGATTTCCACTAAACATTCTCATCAGACACATTGATACATATGGATGTCTTCAGGAAACATCTAAACTGTTGTGTACAAAATAAATCCTCACCATTTTCTCCTTCTAATTTTCTTCCCTTTCCTAAAGATGCTGACTCTCACTGGGTACCCATACCTTGCCAAGTGACCATGCCTAGACAGTAAGGCTCCATTATTGAACAGGGAGGGAATGGTGAGGGGCAGTTCTGTGAAACCTCAGGTTCTCCTGAATGTAATGGCAGCTGTTTATCCATCACTGTTCCCCGGCCATTGCCAGCCTGATTAAAAAGCTGGTTGGATGTTCGGCTGGTCGGCCTGCAACACCAGGCCCAAGCCACAGGGAGTTGAGAGGTAGGAGGAAGAGGGGCATGTGTGGTGAAGAGGAAGGGGGGGGGGGGGGGGGGGGGGGAAGGTGGCAGAAATTAGGGTTTCAGTAGACATTCATTGGGGGTTGGGCAATCAGGTGATACTGGGCAAGAGCGGGAAAGATGGGGGTGCTCCTGAAGAGATTGTGTGAGAAGGAGTGAAGAAATGAAATGAAATGAAAATCGCTTATTGTCACGAGTAGGCTTCAATGAAGTTAGTCGCTACATTCTGGCGCCTGTCCGGGGAGGCTGGTACGGGAATCGAACCGTGCTGCTGGCCTGCTTGGTCTGCTTTGAAAGCCAGCAATTTTAGCTCAGTGAGCAAGATGGCAGGACTCAGGGATGGGGATGAGGGACGAATTCTGGAGGGTGGAGAGATTGGGGAGGAGGAGTCCAATTAATAGGGAGGACAACCTCCCCTTGTTGAACCGAGGAACGGTCTCCTGCTCCCCCTCGTTCATAAGCAGTGCAGGAAAAACTTATCTGTTTCATCCAGAACCTCTCTCCTCCCTTCAGCTGTTCTTTCCTCAGGCCTGGGAAAACCATCTGGCCAATATTGAAATTGGAATATGGAAATAAATATGAGGCAAGCAACCCCATTAAAATAATTAAATGAAGGATTCACCCCCTTAGAGTGGGTTAATTTCCACCCCATCACCACCTGCCCCCCCATGGCTAACTCCCTTGTCTGGCCTCCATTCAACCCAGGTGGCTGTGTTAGAGATGGGCAAGTTTGGGATATTTGACATTTTTGTACCCCGCCCAATTCAAACCCACCCATTCCTGGAGGTTAAAAACTGGCGGACAAAACCCGTGAACTTTTGAAAATTGAATAGAGCTGAGACATTTGGACATTTCCAGGTTAATCACCCCGTTCAGGCCCCACTTCCGCTCCGACCATTCCAGGCACCGCTTCTCACCCCTGCCGGAATGGTGCTTAAAAAAACAGAGAATAAAATGACCCCCGCCCCCAGGACTAATTGAAGGAATCTGCTTTCAGAGACCTTGGCCGGGATTTTCGACTCCCGTTCACATTGGATAGGTTCAGCGAGAGGAGCTGGAATATATTGCGAGAAGGCCAAAGGCTTGTTTCACGTCGATGTAAAAGCAGGAAGTAATTTTCCCCTGCAACCCCCCCCCGCCCCATCAGTGGTGAGCCACATTTCCCCATGCTGAAAATCGTGAAACGCATTGCAAGAAATTAACCCATTAATTTCCACCCATACGTCGAAATCTAACCCCTAGGTCAGAAATTGTGTCCATGGTGCCTGATGTCAGAATGCCGTGAAGCACGGCTGGTCTCAGAAGGATTGCACCTGGCAAGAGGTACTCCCAGGGGAGCTTAGAGGTGAGCACAGTGCTTCAGAGGAGAGGGTCATGCCAGGGCGATAACAAGTAATCCCAGGAGGTGCTGTCTTGATGCCAGCTTGGTACCAGGGTGGTGACAGGAAGTGACTAAGGGTACACCTGGGTGAAAATTGCTTAGAATAGAATCATAGAATCGTAGAATTTACAGTGCAGCAGGAGGCCATTCGGCCCATCGAGTCTGCACCGGCCCTTGAAAAGAGCACCCTACCCAAGCCCATGCCTCCACCCTATTCCCGTAACCCAGTAACCCCACCTAACCTTTTGGTCACTAAGGGACAATTTAGCATAGCCAATCCACCTAACCTGCACATCTTTGGACTGTGGGAGGTAACCGGAGCACCCGGAGGAAACCCACGCAGACACGGGGAGAAAGTGCAAACTCCACACACAGTCAGCCGATGGATTCTTGAAATAGTTCACTTGTAAATGTGGTACCGAAAACAAATTAATTTGGCCGGCCACGAGTTGAAAGAAATTGACATAGCTTCTCCGCTGTCTCAGGAGCTTTAATATTACTGATGATATGTGCTTCCAACCATTTTGAATGCGCATCCACGGCAACCAGAACTTGAACCTGTGTGCTGGGTTGGTCTTTAAAAATGGCGCCTGGATCATCGAGTCATTGATTAGATGGCCGGGTAGCGTAGGCGAATCAGAGGCTGCCTCCTAGCGATACGTCATGGAACCCGTGCCTGCAATTGTTTTTCCTAAGTCCTGGACTATCGGCTCAGAGACGCTTTCCCCGCCCAACTCAGCCTTTTCTCACATCAGAGAAAATCTCGCCCTCCCACGACATCTCCCCGTTAAAATGTGTCAAGGTTTCTTCTCCATCATGGCTGCCGTCTCATCGGGGAGAGACAACACAGATAAGCGAATTGCTCGTGGCGGTTGGCGTGGTGTACAAAGGTTTTTGTGTGAGTAAGCAAACACACGAACAAGGAAGCCATGAAAGGCAGCACTTTACTGTCATCAGTTTTGGATGGTGTCAGTTGAAAGAAGGTATTGTGTAGAAAAGCTTCCTTGTTCCTCCACAACATTTACCATACTATCATTTACATCAGCCTTAACAAGAACACAAACAAAATACTGCAGATGCTGGCAATGTGAAATAAAAACAGAAAATTCTTGAAATACTCAGGTCAGACAGCATCTGTGGAAGAGAAACACATTGACCTTTAATCAGAAGGTACATCCGGTTTAAACATTGATCCAAAGGGCAGTACTTTCTCAGTACTGTAATAACTTATCTAAATTCTGAACTCAATCTATAGTGGGACTGGGCTCAGAGGCCAGAGTGATAATACTGAGCCACAGCGGTCACCCATTTTGACTGACCTATTAGTCTACAGTTGGCTTTGAAATCCAGACGTGAGCACTCGCTCTGAGGCAGACTCGTAGCTAAGAGTAACGTTTTGGGAAATCTTTCTTTGTTTAGAAACATATTATATAATGGCACAATCTACTCATACACTTTTTTGTAAAGCACTTCTTGAGGTCTAGATGCAGTGGGAAAAGATTTGCATTCAATGCTTTGACAGACTAGTGAACCATTTCCCCTCCAACCCTTTTATGAATTCTGAGAATAGGGTCGTTATACTATTTAGGATGGACTGTCCGCACATGTGAGGAAGCTCGATTCAGCGTCCTGTGGCTCTCCGAGGACAACAGCTACAGATCAATGTGCATCAATGACTTATATAAAGGGAGCAAAGACATGGCAGACAAATTTGTAGACAACAGAGATATGTGGAAAGTATGTTGTGAAGATGACATAAGGAGGTTGCAGACGGATTTGGATACGTTGAGCAATAGGGCAAAGATCTGGCAGACGAAATACAATGTGGGAAAGTGTAAAGTTGTTCACTTTAGCAGGAAGAATAAAAAAGCAGAATATTATCAGGGCAGCACGGTAGCACAAGTGGCTAGCACTGTTGCTTCACAGCGCCAGAGTCCCAGATTCGATTACCTGCTGGGTCACTGTCTGTGCGGATTCTGCACATTCTCCCCGTGTCTGCGTGGGTTTCCTCCGGGTGCTCCGGTTTACTCCCACAGTCCAAAGACGTACAGGTTAGGTGGATTGGCCATGATAAATTGCCCTTAGTGACAAAAAAGGTTAGGTGGGGTTATTGGGTTACGGGGATAGGGTTTAAGTGAGGGCTCAAGTGGGTCGGCGTAGAGTCGATGGGCCGAATGGCCTCCTTCTGCACTGTATGTTCTATGTTCTATTTAAACAGAGAACGACTGCAGAATTCCGAAATGCAGACGGATCTTGGTGATCCCGTGCATGAGTCACAAAAGGTAAGTAGACAGGCGCAGCACGTAATCAAAAAGGTGAATGGTATTCTATCCTTTATTCCGAGAAGAATTGAACTTAAAAGTAAAGATGTTTTGCTTTAGTTATACAGGGCATTGCTGAGACCACATCCCGAATACTATGCGCCGTTTTGGTCTCCTTATTTCAGGAAGGATGTAAATCCATTGGAGGCGGTTTATAGGATGATACCTGGAATGAGAGGGGTTGTCTGACGAGGATCTGGTGGACAGACTGGGCTTGTTTCCATTGGAATTTAGAAGAGTGAGAGGTGACTTGATTGAAGTATCTAAGACCCTGAATGATCCTGACAAGGTGGTCATGGAAAGGATGTTTCCTCTTGTGGGGCGAGTCCAGAACTTGGGGGCACTATTTTGAAATGAGGGGTCACCCTGATAGGACAAAGATGAGGAGAATTTATTTCTCTGAGGGCTGTGAGACTTTGGAACTCTCAGCCTCAGAAGGTTGTGGAGGTGGGAGTCATTGAGTATTGCAAGGCAGAGATAGATAGAATCTCGTCAGGCAAGGGAATCAAAGGTTATTGGAGGTAAATGGGAATATGGAATCCGAAACACAAACAGATCAACCATCATCCCATTGAACAGCAGAGCAGGCTTAAGGGGCCAAATGGCCTACTTCTGCTCCTATTTCGTATCCCCATGTGTTCCTAGATCCTCATCAGATGAAAGACAGGATGCTGAAAAATATTAAAGCCTCCAGTCATGGCAGTTTTCTTTTTTTTAAATAAATTTAGAGTACCCAATTCATTTTTCCCAATTAAGGGGCAATTTAGCGTGGCCAATCCACCTACCTTGCACATCTTTGGGTTGTGGGGGCGAAACCCAAGCAAACACAGGGAGAATGTGCAAAGTCCACACGGACAGTAACCCAGAGCCGGGATCGAATCTGGGACCTCAGCGCTATGAGGCAGCAGTGCTAACCACTGCGCCACCGTGATGCCCTCAATTTTCTTGGCATCAGTTGTCATGTCACCTTCACTTAAGGCCTACATTGGAGGCTTGTTGGCATGGGATTTAAGACCACAAGACATAGGAGCAGAATTAGGCCACTCGGCCTATCGAGTTTGCTCCGCCATTCAATCATGGCTGATTTGTTTCTCATCCCAAACTCCTGCATTCTCCCCATAACCCTGATCCCCTTATTAATCAAGAACCTATCTATCTCTGTCTTAAGGACACTCAGTGATTTGGCCTCCACAGCCCTCTGCGGCAGAGTTTCACAGAAGAAATTCCTCCTCATCTGTTTTAAAATATCATCCCTTCAGTCTGAGGCTGTGCCCTCGGGTTCTAGTTTTTCCTACCAGTGGAAACATCCACTCCACATCCACTCTATCCAGACTTCTCAATATTCTGTAAGTTTAAGATTCCCTTCATCCTTCGAAACTCCAATTAGTACAGACCCAGAGTCCTCGACCGCTCCTCATATGACAAGCTCTTCATTGCAGGGAGAGTCTTTGATGACACAATGGGAAGGAACAGCCCCGAATGTCTTGGGAACATCGCCTCCCCACTCAAGCCCCTCCCCACCCTTCCCAAGACAGACCCCTTCAAAATGGTGCATTGAACAGAAGGAAAATAATCCCAGTGGTCAAGATTTCCTTCACAGGCCAGATTTGTATCCCAAACTGTGCCATCCCTGAAAGAAATGCAAAGAATTTCCACCCTCCTCAACTCCCGAAATTTCGACCGTATTACCTTCTCACTTGCTTGTCATATCATCAAGACAAAAACGTTTAAGTCCATCTGTATCTGCTTTCTCGTCCAAACAAAGGCTTTGTTAAGTTTGTGAAAGCAGTGTTCCTTCCAAAGTAAATGAATGTTTACAACCAAGGTGCAGGCCGTTTCAGTCTGTGAGCCCCCGCTTTTGATTTCACAGCCTTCTCAACCGGCGTTTCAAAATTCCTGCAAAGAATGGTGATGGGAAAGTGTTTGAACTAAGCCTGAAAGCAGTCAATAATCAGCAGGATGATAGCGGAGCCAAATTGCCTTCGTCCTTATCCGCATTGTGTATTAAATGGGCACAGGTGTCACACAATATGATCGAGCCTTGGTGTATTGTGCGACCAAGTGATAGGAGCCTTATATTTCCCATTAGGTGAGTTTTCAATCTCAGTTGTGTGAATGTGGGCAGATGCAAGGAGTAGTTTGAATTCCTTTGTAAGCAGGATGGGCGGCTCACTGCTGGCTTACTTTTATTTTTGTCAAATGTAGTGTGGTATTGTAAGGGAGCTACATTGAAGCTGCTGAGCTATTAGTCAGGGAGGGTGTGAGTACGGAGGTACCAAAATGAGAGGATAGGAGACAAAATTTTTTTAAATGTCATTAAAGAATGAAGAACAGAGACAGAACAGCTGAGTTTCCAATTCTGTGCATTCTCCATATGAATCCAATTGGCAGTATTCAAATTTCAAATGATCCCCGGATTCAATTCAATCCCGACAGTGCAGAAGGAGGCCATTCGGCCCATCGAGTCAGCATGTACTCTACCGAGCACTCTACCGAGTCCCGGTGGGGTGGCACGGTAGCACAATGTTACTTCACAGCGCCAGGGACCCGGGTTCGATTCCCGGCTTGGGTCGCTGTCTGTGCGGAGTCTGAACTTTCTCCCTGTGTCAGCGTGGGTTTCCCCCGAGTGCTCCGGTTTCCTCCCACAAGTTCCGAAACACATGCTTGTCAGATGAATTGGACATTCAGAATTCTCCCTCAGTGTACCCGAACAGGAGCTGTCGTGTGACGACGAGGAGATTTCACAGTAACCTCATTGTAGTGTTAATGTAAACCTACTTGTGACACTAATAAAGGTTAAAAGGTTAAAAATCCTCGTAAACCTACACATTTATCCACCTAACCTGCCCATTGAAGGACACTGAGGGGAAATTTAGTATGACCAATCCAACAAACTTGCACATCTTTGGACTGTGGAAGGAAACCAGAGCACCTGGAGGAAACCCCATGCAGACATGGGGAGAAAGTACAAACCACACAGACACCCAAGGCTGGAATTGAACCCGGGTCCCCGGCGCTGTGAGGCAGCAGTGCTAACCATCATGCTGCCCCAATGCCACACAGAGTTCGGAGAAAGTATTTGCGACATCATTCAGGATGAAAAATGAAGCAAGAATTGCATTTATCGGGAACCCTTTATAACCTCAAGGCATTCAAAAAAGTGCTTTGCAAGCCAATGAAGTACAGTCGCAGTTAGATTGGAAGAAATGTGGCAGACAATATGCGCAAGGCCAGGTCCCATAAACAACAATGTGATAATGACCAGGTAATCTGTTTTACTGATGTTGCCTGAGGGATAAATCTTGGCCAAGATTCGGGGAAGAACTCCCCTGCAAAATGGTGCAATGGGATCTTTTACATCCTCCTCAGAGTGTAGGTGGGGCCTTGATTTGAAGAGTCGTCTCAAGAACGACACTTCCAACAATGCAGCCCTCCCTCTGAGCTGCACTGCAGTGTCAAACACAGAGGCAGGAAAGGACTTTTATAAGGATTTTTAAAAAATCAATTCAGAACAGTCGACTTTCTGTGTTCACTGGAACACTGACAGATTAATTATCACAGCAAAGTTACATCAAGACTAAATGGCTAAGAGCAGTTCAGCAAAAAAAAAGCACCACTCCGACTGCATGTGAGCAAGGAGAATTTTATAGCACACCCATAAAACCTCAAGCTATTGTTGGCCGATACATCTGTGTGCTGAGGATTGGGACTGCCGTGCACTCAACTATCAGTCACTGCCGAGACTCCAGCGCGCAAGACTGACTGCCTGCTGTTGTCAATGTTAGTCTGCCATCAGGCACAAATTAGGGCTCCTGCAGGGTGCTGGCACTTACATTATCTGAGACATTTGTTTGTTTGTCACTTTGCTCTGCCATACTGTGCGTTGGCTTGGCGGAGTGGAAGTGTGAGAAAATGTTGCCGTATAATGCCGATGAAATATTCTGCCTGTCAAATGCCAGTCACATATTAATAACCCGCTGGTTGGAGTGGTGGGCACTGCAGTTTGAGGATCTGGCTGTGTTGGGATCTGGCTCCTTTATATTGGAACAATAACAACAACAACTTATATTTACACAGCCCAGTTAACAGAATGAATGATCCAATGATGCTTTATGGGAACGTTGCAAAATAAAATATGGCACCAAGTCACATCAGGAGATATCAGGTCAGATGACCAAATGCTCAGTCACAGCGGCAGGATTTAAGGAATGCTTCAAAGGAGGGAAGCAAAGCGGGCTGGCCTGGAGCAGGTATTACAGAGCGGTTAAAATCGAGGATGCACAAGTGGCCAGAATTAGAGGAGCACAGGTATCGCGGAGGGTTGTGGGGCTGGAGGAGATTACAGAGACAGGGAGGGGCAAGGCCATGGAGGAATTAAAAGTGAAGAATAAGCATTTTAAAATCCAGACATCACTTGGCCAATGTAAGACCATAAGACGTAGGAGCAGAAGTAGGCCAATCGGCCCACCGAGTCTCCTTCACCATTCAATGAGATCATGACTGATCTTATATGATGATGTTCAACTTCACTTTACCGTCTTATCCCCATAACCTTTCATTCCCTTACTGATTAAAAGTCTGTCTATCTCAGCCTTGAACATATTCAATGACCCAACCTCTACAGCTCTCTGTGGTAAAGAATTCCACAGATTCACTACCCTCTGAGAGAAGAAATTCCTCCTTGTTTCTGTCATAAATGGGTGACCCCCTTACTCTGAGATCATGGCCTCAATTCTCCACTTCCTGCCGCCGGCACTGAGATTTGCGATCGGGCGGAGAATGGAAAAATCACGATTGACATCTGCCACTGATCTGGGGCGCGATTCTCCGCTCCCGGGAAAAATCGTGAAGGCCGTCGTGAACTCGGCCGAGTTTCACGACAGCCTCGGAGCCCGCTCCTCTCACCGAATTCACCCCCACCCGGGGGGCTAGGAGCGGCGGTCCGTTATTCTCGGCTGCCGGGCCTTGACACTTGCGTCAAGGCGGCGCGCCGAGAATGACGCGACGGCGGCGCCTATGTGACGTCAGCCGCGCATGCGCAGGCTGGCCGGCTCCAACCCGCGCATGTGCGGCTGATGTCATGACGGCTGACAGCTCGAACCCGCGCATGCACGGTGGCCGTCTTTCCCCTCAGCCGCCCCGCAAGATGTGGCAGCTTGATCTTGCGGGGCGGCGGAGGGGAAATAGTGCGTCCGATTGAGACACTGGCCCGATGATCGGTGGGCACCGATCGCGGGCCTGTCCCCTCCCGAGCACAGGCGTGGTGCTCATTCCCCACCAGGCCCCCTACAAGCCCCAAAACGGGCATCTCACGGCTATTTCACGACGGTGTCGACTAGGTGTGGTTGCCGCCGTCGTGAAACGGTCGCGAACGGCAGGCCGCTCAGCCCATCCGGGTCGGAGAATCGGCGGTCGCCGTGAAAAACGGCGAGCGGCGATTGTCCCGAGCAGGGGGTGGGAGGATCGCGGGGGGCGCCAGGGGGACGTGAAATTAGTCGGGGGGCCCTCCTGTGATTCTCTCACCTGGCGTGGGGAGCGGAGAATCGCGTCACTGGTGCCTCACAGGTGCATTTTTTAGGTTTGCGCAGTGCGCCGGTGGGTCCATGCAAAACCATCATTTACATGGATTTAAATCTCATTAACACATTGGACACATCATGCTCCACCCTACATGATGCTCTACCCCTCTTTCGCAGGCGTGAATTGGTGCAAGTATTTACAAGTGAGCCCTGAGAGCCATGGCTGTTGAGGGGGAGCGGGAGACCAAATAAACTCTCAAAAACCCTGAAATATTGTGGGGTTTGCTGGAGGCTGGCTTCCCGGGCTGAGGGTAGAAGCGGGGAATGACTTGGTGCCAGGTCCGTGGATTCAGGGTCTTCCACTCACAATTTGGCGTGGCCTGGCTCAGACCATCACTGCTGCGGCATGTTATTTAAATGCACCCATGTTCTACTACCTACAGGCTCCTGGCTGTTCACATTGCTAACTGCTCACTGTGTCCTTTACATGTTCAGAGAGCCCCTGGTGATTTGGGAGCCCACCCAGGCCACCCCCCTGGAAACCCTCATACCTCATCTGTTTAATCAAGGGGTTGTGCGTGGCCAAGCTCAATCAGTTACCCAGCAGGTGTTGGCATTCCTCTGAAGCACTGCCCCACCGCAGAGGAAATAGGGGATTAACAGAGTTCACCCCAAACAAAGGGCACCTGCACCATGGCCTTTGGAGCTTTTCCTGGCACTCTGCCCCTCTCAGGGTAGAAGCCTCACCAGTGACCCCCATCCCTCAAGACCATGCCGAGTCTGCCCCTGGTGGGGCTGGCAGCATTGACTGCCTCTGCCACTACCTCCTAAGGGCTGTTTGTGTGCAGGCTTGAGTCTGCGGCCCACCCTGGGGAAGAGTGTGGCCCTCCTCTCTTCTTTGGCATGGGGCAATGGGTCCACTTAGGACTTCAAAATCGGGCGGGGTGGGGGGGGGTAGGTCTTCTCTGAGCTATCTTCGTGGCTGCAGTGAGTGTGTGGAGAGTGGAGCGTTTATAAAACAGCTCCAGCTCTCAGACCCTTTAATATTAATTCCAGCCTCAGTGGTTACACCACCTACTGGCCGTGGAATTGCTTCCAATTCGCGCCGGCCCATTTGCATGCCGTGAATCAAATAGCACCCCCAAGAGAAATGCGAATCGCATGCTATTCAGTTCCGGCGAGAACACTTTCTCCCAAACGGAGAATCCAACCCAACGTCCTCCGGTCCTAAACTTTCCCACAGAAGGAAACATCCTCGCAGCATCTACCCTGTCAAGCCCCCTGAGAATCTCAATAAGGTCGACTCTTATTCTTCTAACTGCAGTGAGTACCTGTCCAACCTTCTCAACCTCTCTACGTAAGAAACTCCCTCCATTCCCGGGATCAACCTAGTGAACCTTCCCTGAACTGCCTCCAATGCCAGTAGAACGTTCCTTAGATAAGGTGATCAAAACTGTGCACAGTGTTCTAGGTGTGGACTAACTAGTGCCTCATAAGCCAGCAAGTGCAGAGGCGATAGGCAGACAAGGCTTTGTGCGAGTGAAGTTACAGGCAGCAGAGTTATAAATGACCCCAAGCTTTCAGAGGCTAGAAAATGGGAGTCCAGCTAGCAGTGCTTTGGAATGCAATGGTGAAGTCCAGAGATAATCAAGGCACGAATGAAGGGAGAGGCATGATGATAGATTCCATAGTGTTTGGATAACACAGAAACATCTGCACAAGGTGAAATTCCTCTGGTTGACATGGTGTAGCAACATTTTAAATGCATTGGCAAAGATTCCATATTTGTTCTGGCCAATTTGTAACCTCATTCTAATGAGGCAGGTGAAGAGGACAGAAGGTAATCACACATCATGCAGGAATTGTACAAATGGAGACAGTGAAAGGGAGTGAGGGCAGTCCAGGGCCGGCACACACAGCAGAAATCCAATTATGTTGACGTCTGGGTTTAAGACCTTCTCAATTTGCATGCAGTCTGGGATTCGGCATTTGAGTAGCTCCGTTCAAAAGAAATTCTGTTCAGATTGCTCGAGAAATATTCAATCAAGGACTCCTGAAGGGAATGCAATGTTCCCCGCCATAATTCCATGAGGAATATTTACCTTGATCTGTATGGACTCTTAACGAATTCCTTTATGGTCTCCAGGTTGGGGATGCTGTGAGTGGGGAAGAATTTGACTTGCTATTTCTGCCTACAAAGATTTCCAATGTCAGTTTCAATTCGGCTCAGCTGGAAAGGATCTGAATCCAGTATCAGAAAAAAAAATCATCAAGCATGCTGGGTAGCCAACCAGGTTGAAGAATTCCCACAGACAGAAAAAACAGAAAGGAAAAAGCAGGTTTTATGATTCACAGGTTAATTGGGCGGCACGGTGGTGCATTGGTTAGCACTGCTACCCATGGCACTGAGGACCCGGGTTCCATCCTATCCTGGGTCACTCTACATGTGGAGTTTGCACATTCTCCCCGTGTCTGCGTGGGTTTCAAACCCACAAACCAAAGATGTGCAGGTTAGGTGGATTTGCGGTGCTAAATTGCCCCTTAATTGGAAAAAAATAATTGGGTGCTCTAAATTTTTTTTAACTGATTCACGTGTTAATAATTTTACAGAGGTGGATTGGGACATGCACATGTGATGAAGGTAGAATCTGAAATATCACAAACGCACTTTTAAAAGCTGACCATTTAAAAAATCAGTGGAATGTTTATCATCGAATGGAGGGAATGAGACTTCAGGCTTGTAAAATTATTTTTTCAGGGCCAGGAAGGATGCACAGCAATGATAATGCATTTTAAAACTGAGTTACACCTCATTCAACAAGCTGTACGTTTTTCTTTGCTTTTTTACAGCAAGAGTAGAACGTAAGGAGTTGAAGTCCACATCAGATAGCTGATTCTCTGTTAATTGCATCTTCAAAGACTGCAATGGTGCACCCTGTGGAGGTGCAGGATATCACTGACAGCAACTTCCAGATTTCCACATTTAACCGGGTGTGCAGACACTAAGTTGCTGTCAGTTTTATACGGTGCTGATGTTTTTGTCATCATTGCAACTGCATAATCCAGGCCTTATGAGCCCCAGGAGGTAGCAACAGACTGAACTAATAAACAAGTTTATTAATAGATTGCATTATTTCCATAAGCAAACATTACTGGTGAGATATTAAACAATATGGATGTTCAATCAAGTCAAATCAGTCTGCCAAGCGGATTTGTATTTCTGACAGAATTTTAGCTATTTCTCAGTTAAAAACAAAAATGTACAAACCCATTCTTCAGTGGGAGTAATAAGTAGCCTGCTGAGCCTGCTACACCACTTAATACAATCATGGCTGATCTAGGGATTTCAGATCCATTTCCCCCCCTCTCTCCCTATACTTCAATTCACTGTGAGGCCAAGAATCAGTCTATCTCAGCCTAAAATCTATTCGATGATGGAGCATCCGCGATACCTATGGTAGAGAATCCTGTAGATTCACAACACTTTGAATGAAGGAATTTCTCCTCATCTCACTCCCAAATCATCGTCACCTTATCGTAAGAATGTGCGGCAATTAAAAGTTGATGAATCATAATTCATCTTCATATTGATGGCAAGACTAATCAAGTCACCAAAACACAAAATTAGCTGTTTTATTTATAGTATTGCAGGTCCTGTACAAAACAGGTACTTGCTTTCAAAGCTGATCTTGTCGGATAAGGTTGAGTAGCTTTCCGACTCCAGGATTGTCAAAGTAACATCCAGGAATTCATGTTTAATCTCCTCCACACAGTTTTGAGCAACGGGGGGGGGGGAGAAAAATCGTAGAAACGTCAAAATATTTTTCGTTTTCTTTGAATGTATTTCTTTATCAGTTGTGCACATATTGAAGATGGAAAAAAATGGCCGTTTGACGGGGCAGGATGGTTGAAGGTCATGTGATGAGTCCCATCAGAATTGGCATTCCGAAGGCTGCTCTGATAAGTAATATGAGAATAATCACATGGGACACTGGAGTATTAATATAATCCTCTAGATTTGGGCATCTTGACATGAGTTCAACCCAGAAGAGTAGAAGTATTGTATTTGCACATAGGGAGAGAACCGTTGGCCATGATGCTCCTGACCTTTCACCTCTTTAAAAAATTGCTTCAAGACACAGAGAAATGTATCAAATCTACAGTCCTGCCATCCAAAAGGACTCCGTATATTCCCTATCCCACAAATGTCTTCTTCCTGCATTCCATCCTCTGCAATGCGTTGACGTGGTTAAACTGTGTGCTATTGATATTCTTCTATTGGCACCACTTCTTAATTGTTTAGAATTGATTCACAGCAATACACAAAAATCATAGAATCCTGACAGTGCAGAAGGAGTCAGCACCGACCCTCCGAGAGAGCTCCCTACCTAGGCCCACACCCCCGCCCTATTACCGTAACGCCACTTAACCGTGCCACCCCCTCTTGTCACCAGAAAAATTTACTAGCCTTGTATAAAAGTAAGATGGTGTCTAAATCTGTTCTCTGAGACAAAGCAACAATAAGAAGCAGCATAACCAAATTATATTCTGTTGAATGTAAGATCGCACCACTGCCCTGCAAGTTTAGGCTCAGCCATAAGCCATAAATGCTTTTTCCATGACAACAGTGGCCACATTTCAAAGTATTTAATTGACTGTAAAGCACTTTGGGAGCTGCTGAGGTCCCATGCACTATGTAAACTTTCTTTTATTTTTATGACAGTCACAAACGATAATGAGGTTAAAGTAACAAAGGGAATCTCCCAACTGTCTGCAGTAAATTCAATGATTTGGAGAGCCCCTGCAGGAAATTCTGCCCTCATGCCTTTACCCATTGTCACAGACAACCGCAGCTGTCCATTCACTAGTGGTGGCTATTTCTACTTGTGATTCGGCCATCAGAGACATATGCGTTTGCATCGTTAGCCGTTTCTTGGGCGACAACCTAATACAAGTTCATTTTATTTTTAACTTCATAAAAATATGAGGGAAGAACATGGAGAATGGTCATTTGGAGAGTTAGCGCAGCCTCTGTCGGGACTCTTGTTTTACCTTCTTCTAATAAGATTCTATTGCCCAGTTGATTGGAGGTGTCGAAAATATAACTTCATTGCTAATTATTCAATTTAATTCACTTGCATAAGAACTGAATCAAAACTTAGAAACAAGATATAAAACAATAGACATGGCAAAGAAAAGCATTAAACATAAAAGCATAAAGTAATGACTTCAAAGCAAACGAATAGGATGATTCAAGAATTCAGGAAAGCAGATATTCAGGAATGGGACCTCGACCATGAGGTCTTACATTTAAGGGAATCCTTATCTATGGTTTAATCCATCATTTATTCTCATTGGTTTCTAATTCTCAGATGAGAGCTCCTGGTTTGTTCAAATGGATGTCTGTTACTGAGAGGATGATTTATTGATCAAACATTGGCCATTACTTAAGATTGACTGGTGTCTATCAAAGTTAGCTCAGCGTCTACATGCACAGTCTCAAGAAAACAGGCTTCTTACGCCACCTCTGGCCATAGACCTTGCTGCAACTAGTTAGTTGAAACATTCTTATTGTTAAATGCACTTAAATACAATAGTCAATTCATTATATGAAACATTCACTGAAACAATGTCTAGATCTCCACAGTCAAGACACTAGAGTTCAATAGTTGATTCATTATCTAAAACAATGACTGTATTCTCACAGTCAAGGGGCGAAATTCTCCGCACCCGTGGAAAATCGTAAAACCGTCGTAAAAATCGGGAGCGTTTTACGACGGTTGCGAAGGCTTCATTTCCCGACGGATTCACTTCCGGGAAATGGGCTAGTAGCGCGGCCGCGTCAATTACATGCGTGATGACGACGGAACGCGGCGACGACACGATCACGCCCACGTGACGCCGCCCGACGCCGTAAAAAGGCGCGGGCGACCACAGAATCTGTCGGGCAGGATGTCGGAGCCGAGGAGAGCTGCTCCTCGCTTTGTTGATGCTGACGTCGAGGCGCTGCTCGATGCCGTGGAGCAGAGGAGGGGCATCATTCGCCCGCGGAGAGGGCATCGCCAACCTGCCAGCGCGGTACGCCAGGCCTGGCGTGACGTGGCTGCTGCCGTCAGTGCTGTGGGGCAGACCCCTCGCTCAGCTGAGCAATGTAGGAAGAAGCTACACAACCTCACCAGGTCTGCCAGGGTAAGTGCCATGAGGGTGCCCCCTAGTCACAACCATCCCTCCCCCTTAACTTAAGCACCCCCCCCCCCCCCCCCCCCCCCGGCACGGGAGGGGGGGGAGGGGGATTGGGGCAGAGTTATTTGAGGATGGTTCACAAAGTTGTCGCAGACCCAGCGCTCTGGCCCCGAGGAGAGATGCAATCGTCTTCTGACAACTTGACCACCCCAAACTGTGCCAGTATCTGAACGGACTGCTGATACCTTCCGTTTTGTAATGATCTACCTATGTTCCCTCCCCCAACAGGCCAAGGCCGCTCACAACCACCGTGAGCGGCACAAGACTGGAGGGGGTTCGCCCAACCTGCACCCCCTCAGCACCTTTGAACAGAGGGCCCTGGACCTTGTTGGGGGGTCTGCCACCCGCGATATCGTGCTATGCGAGGTTGGCGGAACTGCAGCAAGTGAGACAACCCTCCCTGACAAACACTCACCCCTCCCCCATCCTCTGTCCCTTCACACACCCTGCCCACTGGGACACCTCCCCCATCCTCTGTCCCTTCACACACCCTGCCCACTGGGACACATCCCCCATCCTCTGTCCCTTCACACACCCTGCCCACTGGGACACCTCCCCCATCCTCTGTCCCTTCACACACCCTGCCCACTGGGACACCTCCCCCATCCTCTGTCCCTTCACACACCCTGCCCACTGGGACACCTCCCCCATCCTCTGTCCCTTCACACACCCTGCCCACTGGGACCGTCCAGCGGCCTGCCGAGCAAATCTAAATAACCCGTCTCATTCTCTTCCCTAGGACGTGATGCCGAACGACCAGGGCCGTCTGCCTCCAGACGGAGACAGGAATCTGCCGCCACCTCACCCGGGCCCTCACAACAGAGGGTGCCCGATCAGCGGGCAGCCCCATCCGCCCCAACCCAATCTGCGGACCAGGACACACAGAGGGTTCGAAGTCCACAACCACCAGAAATGGCCAGGGACAACCCTCCTGACGCTGAGCAGCCCCACACCCTGGAGGAGGCCCTAAGCATTGAGAGCGTCGGGCTTGCGGCACTGCTTTCTCCCACCACATCCATCATCCCAGAGACACACACCCCGGCGGGCCTATTTAGTGATGAGTCTCCTGGGGCACAGTCTGGTTGGCACATCACAGCTGAGCAGGTACAGCAGGTGGAGGTCGGAGCAACAGAGGGCCCGGACTCGCGGAGACCAGACCAGGCCCAGGATGCAGCTGGCTCCCAGTCGTTTTCTGAGTTCCTGGAGTTTATCAACCCACCCGCACAGCCGATGCCTCAGGAAACCCAGGGAAACAATGACGGGAGGAGGGCTGCCTTCCTGGCTCTGCAGACGCTGTTAGAGGAGTCGAACCGCGTCCAAGAGCAGGGAGTGGTGCCGCTCATGGCAGAGACCCAGTCCGACACCGCACGGGTGGCATCCGCGGTGGAGGCAATGGGTCAGGTTATGCAAGACGTTGGGGTTAATGTGCACGCGTCATCCTCGGCCCTGGACAGGGTTGCCCTCTCACAGGCAGCAATGTGCCAGAGCCGAAACGACATTGCCGGCGCCCTGCGGGCCATGGCCGAGTCTCAGCAGGTCATGGCCCAGTCGCAGCACACCATGGCACAGTCCCAGCAGTCGATAGCACAGTCCCAGCAGTCGGTCGCGGAGACCATCAACCGCCTGACACATGTGCTGGATGGCGTCGTGCACACACAGGTTGAGGTCGCACAGTCCCTGGTGGGAATGTCTAACTCCCTGGACTCCGTCTCTGCAAACCTTCGGATCCTGGTGGATACCGTTGCAGGCCTCCGGGACTGGCAGCGCCAGGTGTCGGTGGTGCGACGGGGCACCTCCCCGCTCGCACCTCTGTCCCAAAGTGAGGCCCGGGGGCCACTGGGCTCCCCGAGGGAGGAGGAGGTTTCGGGGTCCGTCCCATTAAGGCCATCACGGGACGTCCCGGAATTCTCGGCCTCCCCCCATCCCATCCCTGGTGCATCGGGTGGACAGCAGGCAGAGCAGGGTGGCACAATGTCACCCGAGACGCCCGCAGAGCAGCCTGGCCCATCAAGGCCGGGTCGCCCCAGGAAACACTTAGCCAAGGAGAAACGAGTCGAGGGGGGCGATTCACAGCAATCCTCCTCCACTCCTGCTGTATCATCTGGGGAGTCACTTAGACGTAGTGGTAGGGCCCGTAAGGCAACTAAGATAGACACTGAGTAAGTTGGCACGGGTGAAGGGCACAGTTTAGTTGTAGGGGCTAGGGCACCTGTAAATAATTGTTAATATTAAACGCACTGTTCCACCTTACTTGTAATACCGTGTGATTGTTCCACAGCCACAGGAATCGTGATGGTGACCGAATGTCGCTGGGGTTGACGAGTGGTGAAACCTCGGTGCCGGGTGTGCAGTCCCTGCCCCTACCCCCTCCCACAGCTAGCCCACGCGGGCATGTGATGGAGTGTCAGTGACGAACTCAGCGGCCACCAAGGTGGATGGTTCAGCTATTGCCATGGGTCAGACTCTCTAACAATTCTGAGCTCACAGCTCTTCGCAGAGCGGGCTGTCATCATTCCACATGGCACTGATCACACCCGCTGACACAGCCATCAATGTTGTGCCATACCGTCTGGACCCAGTGATAAGCGTGATGTCGAAGTGGAGCAGTGTACACTGAGAGGGGGGGGGGTTGTGGTGGTGGCAGTTGTGTGGTGACCCTCTGCATGACTAGCGATGCAGGTGGTGGTTTGGTGTTCATCGGGGACGTCACATGCGATGCGTGAACCGTGCTGCCACCAGGGCGCCGCGTGCCCGCCGTCCTTGCCGGGTCCGTCGTGCCGCCTCCTGGGCATCACCAGCACCTGGGTCGTGTCTGCGTTCTGCGCCCGCCACTCCGCCAGCCTCCTCCTCCTCCTCCTCCTCCTCCCTCGCCTCCTCCTCCTCCTCCTCCTCCTCCTCTGTGCTGGCACCACTGCCACTAGCTTCTCCCTCCGCCTCCTGCAGCAGGTCATCTCCCCTCTGCATCGCGATGTTGTGCAGCGCACAGCAGACAACTACAATGCGAGCGACCCTGTCGGCCTGGTACTGCAGGGCCCCTCCGGAGCGGTCCAGGCACCTGAATCTCATCTTCAGGAGGCCAAGGCAGCGCTCCACCACACCCCTGGTTGCTGCATGGGCATCGTTGTATCGTGTTTCCGCATTGGTCTGAGGCCTCCGTATTGGCGTCATCAGCCAAGACCTCAGCGGATAACCCCTGTCACCTAGCAACCAGCCCCTCAGCCGGGGGGGACGTCCCTCCTCCTCCTCCCCCCCATGCTGCTCGACGACTGGCAACTCCTCGGCCCTTCCCTCTGCTGCTGCAGCTGGCCCTGCATCCACTGCGGGTTGTGGCTGTGGATGCTGCTGCATCTCCAAATCCAGTAGAGCGGCCCCAACCACTGCGCAGAACATCGCCGTTCTGTTCACAGACATTGTGCTAACCTACAGAAGGGTGGTGGGTGGCAGAGAAACGGGACATGTTAGACGGAGGTTAGTCGACACCTCGGCAGCCGCCAGCCATGGGATACCAGTGTGTCCCGGTGGCCTGGTCGCGCTGCTGACACGCGGGCAGCCTAACCCCTGGTCACTTTCTGCATCCAACGGCCAGTAAACTATGTCCTCCTCACGGGTGCGTCAGTGGCCTGTGTCCGGAAGCCACAGGGGAACCAGCGGCCGTGTCCTCGTGACCGGCACGCCATGGCATGGTGGCAGACATTTTGTTACGGGGTTGAACGGCTCACTCTCTACCTAACCCCCCCCCCATCCGTCACCCCCCACTGCCTCCCCCGTCGCCCCCCACTGCCTCCCCCGTCGCCCCCACTGCCCCCTCCGTCTCCCCCACTGCCTCCCCCGTCGCCCCACTGCCCCCTCCATCTCCCCCACTGCCCCCTCCGTCTCCCCCACTGCCTCCCCCGTCTCCCCCCCACTGCCCCTCCGTCTCCCCCACTGCCTCCCCCGTCGCCCCCACTGCCTCCCCCGTCGCCCCCACTGCCCCCCCCGTCGCCCCCACTGCCCCCTCCGTCTCCCCACTGCCTCCCCCGTCTCCCCCACTGCCTCCCCCGTCGCCCCCACTGCCCCCTCCGTCTCCCCCACTGCCTCCCCCGTCTCCCCCACTGCCTCCCCCGTCGCCCCCACTGCCCCCTCCGTCTCCCCCACTGCCCCCTCCGTCTCCCCCACTGCCCCCTCCGTCTCCCCCACTGCCTCCCCCGTCGCCCCCACTGCCTTCCCCGTCGCCCCCCACTGCCCCCTCCGTCTCCCCCCACTGCCCCCTCCGTCTCCCCCACTGCCCCCTCCGTCTCCCCCACTGCCTCCCCCGTCGCCCTCACTGCCTCCCCCGTCTCCCCCACTGCCTCCCCCGTCGCCCCCACTGCCCCCTCCGTCTCCCCCACTGCCCCCTCCGTCTCCCCCACTGCCTCCCCCGTCGCCCCCACTGCCCCCTCCGTCTCCCCCACTGCCCCCTCCGTCTCCCCCACTGCCTCCCCCGTCTCCCCCACTGCCTCCCCCGTCGCCCCCACTGCCCCCTCCGTCTCCCCCACTGCCCCCTCCGTCTCCCCCACTGCCCCCTCCGTCTCCCCCACTGCCTCCCCCGTCGCCCCCACTGCCTCCCCCGTCGCCCCCCACTGCCCCCTCCGTCTCCCCCCACTGCCCCCTCCGTCTCCCCCACTGCCCCCTCCGTCTCCCCCACTGCCTCCCCCGTCGCCCTCACTGCCTCCCCCGTCGCCCCCACTGCCTCCCCCGTCTCCCCCACTGCCCCCTCCGTCTCCCCCACTGCCTCCCCCGTCGCCCCCGCTCTGGACCCCCTCCCGTTCTCAGGGATGCCTTCCCCGTTGTGGCCAGACTCGAGCGGTGCGCTGAGCGGTGCGCTGAGCGGTGCGCAGAGTGGTGCCCTGACCTCCTCCAAGCTGTCGTCAGCCAGGCCGACTGGTTGACGAATTTAAAAAGCAGGTGTGTTTCACGACGTGCAAACAGGGCGCCATGACGTCGGGACTTCGGCCCATCCGGGCCGGTGAATAGCGGGGGGGGGCTATCAGTGGCGATTCTGGTCGTGTCAGGGGCGGGAAGGAGGCGTTTGTCGGGAATGGCGACTCCGACATTTTGCGGGGTTCGGAGAATAGCGGGCGGGCGTCGGAACAGTGTCGCCGTAAAAATTTCCGACGCACGCTATTCTCCGAACCATCGTGAGTCCGGAGAATCGCGCCCAAGATATTTTTAGCAATCTCACTCTTTAGTTTTGCACCTAAAACCTAAATCAATAAATCACTAATAAAACCATGAGATCACAAGACATAGGAGCCGAATTAGACCACTCGGCCCATCGAGTCTCCTCTGCCATTCAATCTTGGTTGATATTTTTCTCATCCCCATTCTCCTTCCTTCTCCCCATAACCGCTGATCCCCTTATTGATCAAAAATCTATCTATCTCTGTCTTAAAGACACTCAGTGATTTGGCCTCCACAGCCTTCTGCGGCAAAGAGTTCCACAGATTCACCACCTTCTGGCTGAAGAAATTCCTCCTCATCTCTGTTTTAAAGGATCGTCCCTTTAGTCTGAGATTGTGTCCTCTGCTTCTAGTTTTTCCTACAAGTGGAAAGATTCTCTCCACGTCCACTCTATCCAAGCCACTCAGCATCCTGTAAGTTTCAATAAGAGCCCCCCTCGTGGTTTAGCACAGTGGGCTAAACAGCTAGCTTGTAATGCAGAACAAGGCAGCAGTGCGGGTTCAATTCCCGTACCGGCCTCCCCGAACAGGCGCCAGAATGTGGCGACAAGGGGTTTTTCACAGTAACTTTATTGAAGCCTACTTGTGACAATAAGCGATTATTATTATTATTAAACTTCAACGAGTACAGATCCGGAGTCCTCAACCGTTCCTCATACGACAAGCTCTTCATTCCAGGATCTATCAGCCTCCTTCTCCATTGTAAATTCTATGATGAATAAAGGAAATCCAGAATGTTAAGTTCAGGGCATCAGATTGTCATGAATATGCAACCATTGGAGACCACAATTCGCACAGAGTGAGAACAGGTTTGCTCGTAATTATATCACTATGGGAAGATGCCATTAGGAGACAGGCAATTCCTCACATGATGAACTTATTTTATCAGCCTTAACTGCTGCAAACATTGCGTAAGCAAACGTAACAAAAGTCGTGACATGTAAACGTAAGAGCACCCTCTTGTGGCCAATTATGTGTGTATGTATATAAGCAAACTGGAATAAACAAGTTTCATTGCGTACTTCAACACAATATGCATGTACCCATCTCCTTTGTGGTGCAAGATATCACAACCAAAGTGGCAACAAAGTGGCATTGCAGATTTCCCTAGCAAAACAAATTTGGGTTGGAGAAGCTTCCAGCAAACCAGCTGGGGAACTATGAGTTTTCTTTGGCTGAGAAGTAAGGGGTTAAATGTTCTGTCCCACCCACCACGGGAATTGATGTGGGGGACGGAAAATTTGACCGACCATTTAATCATCCATTGACCTCAGGTAGGAATTTCCAGACTTGGCGCGGGGGGGGGGGGGGGGGGGGGGGGGGGGGAGATGCAACCGGATGATCCTGCCCAATATCTGGTTTTGGAAAAATGTTTGTGGAGTGACTAACTTTTCATTGTTAAGAATATCCTCAAAGAACCTGATAATCCAGCTATTAATCAGAGAGTCGGGGGAAAGGGCGATATTTTCGACTGAAGCAGGCCCAGGAATGTGTGAGACACACAAGAATTTGCTTGTCTCTGCTAAGCCAGAAGACACACTGCTGTCAAGCATTTTGTGTAATCTTGAGTTGCAATAAGGAGCTAAATCACCAGAAATTGTGAAAAGCTGTCAGTTTCGAATAAGGAACCAGTTGCCCTGTGAAGACATTGAAGGCTTTATTATAGCTTCGGAAAAACTGTCCATCCATTGTAATTTTGGAAAATTTAAAAAGACAGCATTGCAGGACAGATTTGTGTGCAGTTAAAAAAGTAAATACATTTGTATTAAGTTGCTGACATGGCCAAATTCAACTTTAGAAGTGGGCTTCCCAAGCAGTATATGAACATCATTTACTAACTTACAGGGGCAGCACAGTGGTTAGCACTGCTGCTTCACAGCACCGGGACCCAGGTTCGATTCCGGCCTTGGGCGACTGTGTGGAGTTTTCACTTTATCCCCGCGCCTGCGTGGGGTTTCCTCCGGGGACTCCAGTTTCGTCCCACAGTCCAAAGATGTGCAGGTTAGGCGGATTGGGGTCGGGCAAAATTGGCACTTAGTGTCCAGGGATGTGTCAGTTACGTTACTGGAATTAGGCGGGGTGGGGGTGGACCTGGACCTGGGTGGGGTGTTCTTTTGGAGGGCAGTGCAGACTCGATGGGCCAAATGGTGTCCTTTGGCCCTGTAGGGATTCTATGATTTCAAATAAATTGCAACCGAATGGACTGAAGCCGGTGTGCAAAGCTTTGACAAAGAGTAATCGGACTCGAAACGTTTACTCTTTTCTCTCCCTACAGATGCTGCCAGACTTGCTAAGATTTTCCAGCATTTTCCCTTTCGTTTCAGATTCCAGCATCCGCAGTAATTTGCTTTTATCCACTGTAATGTTCTATGTTCTATTCCCATAAGCCAGTAACCCCACCTAACACTAAGGGCAATTTTGGACACAAATGGTAATTTAGTATGGCCAATCCACCTAACCTGCACGTCTTTGGACTGTGGGAGGAAACCACAGCACCTGGAGGAAACCCACGCACACACGGGGAGAACGTGCAGACTCTGCACAGACAGTGACCCAAGCCAGGAATCGAACCTGGGACCCTGGAGCTGTGAAGCAATTGTGCTAACCACTATGCTATCGTGGTACTACAAAGTGCTATGGCACTTAGACCAAACACTATCAATTCCTGAAAAGGCAGACTGCTACAGCTTCAAATGAAGGGTCATCTTCCCAAGGGCCATGTCGAAAAAGCCTAAGTGGAGAAATTGTTGGCCGGGGGAAATGGCAGTTGCTGCACTTGTCGATCAAGGGTGAGTTAAGATCCATAGAATCTAAAGCGTGAGGCTGCCCAATGGAAAATTGCAGGGCATGGCCGTCAACGTAGCATTGGATAGAACTCTGCTGAACATGGAGGTCAACACGGCTGTGTTCATTAACACTTTCACCCAGATGGTAGTGGGAGTCTGGAACTCATTGCCTGAAGGGATGGTTGAGTCAGAAACTCTCGTAACATTTAAGAAGTATTTAGATCCTCACTTGGACGGCCGTAACCTTGGACGGTAGCATAGTGGTTAGTACAATTGCTTCACAGCTCCAGGGTCACAGGTTCGATTCCCAGCTTGGACCAAGTGCTGGAAAATGGGATTAGTGTGGTCAGATCTTTGTTGACTGACGTTGACATGATGGGCCGAATGGCCTCCTTATGCGCTGCAAACGTCTATGAATCGAAATTAAGCCAGTTTTTTCATTCTTTCAAGGGATGTGGGTGTAACAGACAACGCCAGCATTTGTTGCCCATCCCTCATGCCCTCGAACTGAGTGGCTTTTTTGTTTCAGAGTCAACCACATTGCTGTGGATCTGGAGTCACATGTAGGCCAGACCAGGAAAGGACAGCAGATTTCCTTCCGTAAAGGACATTAGTGAACCAGATGGGTTGTAAGTTATTAGATGGTACAATGCTTGTATACTACGATGCATCAAAAAGATTAAGCTGGCATGATTTGCCACTCCTTAGGACTAGCTGCTGTAATCTCTCATGTGTTCGATATGATGGGAAAAAGCCTTGTGACAGCACAGGCAGCACGGTAGCATAGTGGTTAGTACAATTGCTTCACAGCTCCAGGGTCACAGGTTCGATTCCTGGCTTGGATCACTATCTGTGCGGAGTCTGCATGTTCTCCGTGTCTGCGTGGGTTTCCTCCGGGTGCTCCGGTTACCAATCACAGTCCAAAGATGTGCGGGTTAGGTGGATTGGCCATGCTAAATTACCCTTTGTGTCCAAAAAATGTTAAATGGGTTATTGGGTTGCAGGGATAGGGTAGATACGTGGGCTTCAGTAGAGTGCTCTTTCCAAGAGCCGGTGCAGACTCGATGGGCTGAATGGCCTCCTTCTGCACTGTAAATTCTGTGACCCTATGACTATGACAGAGGCCCAAAGTGGGTGGTAATGGATCAACCTCCCCTTATACAGCCCACCTGTTTTTCTCTTTAATGTGTGAATAGTTCCTATGCTAGTGGACCTGTGCAAGTGTGTCACGCACCCTCAGTGTCAGTGAGTGGAATTATACACAGATGGAATGTGAAGCATTGACTTTGATTTTTAGAGTCAGAGGATTTCATGAATATTCGTATAGTCAGAAAAATAAGCTTGCACCCATTTAGGACAGTGATGAGGTGAAATGTTTTCTCTCAGAAGTTTGCGAGTCTCTAGAACTCTCTTCATCAAAAGGTAGTGGAAGCCGAGTCTTTAAATATCTTCAAGGCAGAGATTACAATCAGATCGGCCATGTTCTCACGGAATGGCAGAGCAGGCTCAAAGGGCCGAGTGGCCTTTCCTGCTCCTAATTCATATGTTTGTAGTTTCAGAATCAAAACCACTGATGGCTATGTTGAATCCAAAGGGCGGAATTCTCCGCTCACGCGCGGAATCGTGAACTTGGCCGGGTTTCAGAACGGCCTCGGAGGCCGCTCCTCGCACCCTATTCACCCCCCCCCCCACACCCCCAGGGGGCTAGGAGCGGCACTCCGTAAATCACGGCCACCGGGCCTTGACGCGACAGCGGCGCCTATGTGACGTCAGCCGCGCATGCGCAGATTGGCCAGCTCCAACCCACGCATGCGCGGCTGACGTCACTACAGCTGACGGCTCCAACCCGCGCATGCGCAGTTGCCGTCTTCCCCTCCACTGCCCCGCAAGACGTGGCGGCTTGATCTTGCGGGGCAGCAGAGGGGAAAGAGTGCGTCGCTTGGAGACGCCGGCCCGACGATTGGTGGGCACCGATCGCGGGCCAGTCCCCTTCCGAGCACGGCCGTGGTGCTCACTCCCCTCTCCGCCCCCCACAAGCCACAAACGAGCATTTGGCGCCATGTTCACGACGGCAGCGACCAGGTGTGGTTGCCGCCGTCGTGAACCGGTCGGGAACATCAGGCCGCTCAGCCCATCCGGGCCGGAGAATCGGCGGTCGCCGTGAAAAACAGCGAGCGGCGATTCATCCGAGCGGGGGGTGGGAGAATCGCGGGGAGTGCCAGGGCTGCGTGTCGTGAGTCGCCCGGCTCTCCCGCGATTCTCCCACCCGGTGTGGGGAGCGGAGAATCGCACCCAAAGTCTCACTAGTACCGACTGTAGCTGCATACGAATGCAGAGGTGGCCTTTGATGTTGTCTGCTTATCAGTATGGCATTAAGTATGACGATCGGAAGATTATTGTACTGCCAATGCAATGTCTAGATTTTACATCGACAGAGGTAGAGCCCAACATGGAAGATGGATTTTTCTTTTCACATGTAGATGAGCTGCCTGTCACAGCAGATGACATTGGTAGGTAAGAACAACTCACAGGGACCCTCTACTGACAAGGGCATACTACTATAATGCAAACGATTGTCCGACACAGATACTGGATTGGCGGCCAGGCTGAGATAAGGATATTGGAGGCATGTGAAACAGTGCCGGGCATGTCGAACTGGAGAATAGAGCCGACAGAATTAGCTTTGCAACAATGGAAATCGCCAGCTCGAGTGTAGCAGAAGCTGAACAGAGATTGTGCAGAATTCGAAGGGCAACAGCTCTGCATTGTGATGAGTCGGCATGCATATAGCGGGTGGGAGGGGGTTTCTGATGGGTCTAACAACAACTTGCAAAACTCTAGATATATTTTGCCTGGTTTATTTGCTGCTTCCGGGTTCCGAGAGGAAATTGTGCCCCACAACAGACTTCAGCTTTGTTCCAAAGAGTTTGTAAAATTCATGGGAATAAACAGAAGAAAACACACGAGGGTGCCTTCGTATTATCCTGCATCAAATGGAGCAGCCAAGTGCACTCATTGTTAAACGATTTGTTATTAAGCAAGGTGAGATACAAATTGTAAGAAATATCAGCTGTCATTGAATCACAAATTGGTGATTTTTTTTTGTTCAACTATCTAGCACACCTCACACCACTTCCTGCGGAACGCCAGATGAATTGTCTCTCAGAAGACATCCTGGAATTGGGTTTTCATTACTGAAGCCACATTTAGCACAGTCAGTAGTAGAGAAATAGTCCAGGCAGAAAGAGAGCTATGATACAGGCACAGTGAGAGAAAGAAGTCTGAAGTTGAACCGGAAGATTAAGGTGAAAGATCATCGTCATAAGTGGTTGACGTGGCTACCCGGAAGGGTGGTGAAAATATGGTCCTTGCATGTATTTGGTCAAGATGTTTGCTGGTGGAATGACTAGGTTTGTACATAAAGATCCTGGGCTGGATTTTCCGCAGCCCCGCATCAAAATGGCATTTGCCGCGGGGCGGGGAATCCATTTTCATGCCGAAATCGGGCCCACCGATTCTCCAGGACCCGGGAATCGGCATGTTCATGGAGAACTCCGTGCGGCTGGGGGGGGCATTGCCAGAGGCCAGTCCAGCGATCCTCCGCTCCCAACCAGCCGAGTTCCTGCTGGCGTGGTTCGAACCACCTATCGCCATTCGGAAAGGCCATGAGACGGCTGCGGACTCAGTCCGCGGCCACCCTGGTGGGGGGTTGGGGGGGGCGGGGTTCAGGCAATGGTGGGGGGCCATATGGGTGGCCGTGGGACAGATTGGGCCAGTCGGATCTTCGGCCGCACAGCGGCCTACATTCTGAAGCTACCTCCGCGGTCCGTGTCCGCCATGGCGCTCAGTGCGGCCACTGGAGGCCGCCACCGTGCGCATGCGAAGACTCGAAACTGGAAGTGCGGGGGCCCGTATCCACAGCTAAAGCTGGGCGAATCACTCTGGGTCCCTGCTAGCCCCCGGAAAGTGAGTGAATTAACTTATATTTTTTTATCGGAAACTCGGGAGTGAAATGCCAGCGTTTTTACGCCGGCGTGGGGACATTGTCCCATTTTGGGAGAACCCAGTCCCATGTTTTACCTTCCGAGATTTACAAAGAAGACGGAAATTGGGAAGAATCAATTGAATCTGATGAACTGGATAGTTGGAATACGAGTAGTAATTGTTACTCCAACAAAGGTGGTGCCTGAAACCAGTTCAGATCCGAGTCAGAGTCAGTCACGTCTGATGAAGTGGATATTTAATTTGAAGATCAAGGGCAAAGTCAGTCCTTGTCAGAGAAAATTCCTCAAACTCAGGGCCAGATGTGGCAAGGTCCTTCTCCACGTTGTGAAATTTTAGGAAACCAGTAGTTAATCACTGTATCATAGAATTTACAGTGCAGAAGGAGGCCATTCGGCCCATCGAGTCCGCACTGACCCTTGGAAAGGCCATCCTAATTAAGCCCACACCTCCACCCTACCCCCATAACCCAATAACCCCACCTAACCTTTTTTGACACAAAGGGCAATTTAGCGTGGCCAATCCACCTACTCTGCACATCTTTGGACTGTGGGAGGAAACCGGAGCACCCGGAGGACACAGACGCGGGAGAATATGCAGACTCTGCACAGACCGTGACCCAATCTGGGATCCTGGCACTGTGAAGCAAGAAATGTATAAAAGTTGTATGGAATTTAACTTGTTAATAAGGAGGCAGGAGTGTAAACGCACCCTCTTGTGGCCATTTGTGTGTATATGTATATAAGCCAATCGGAATAAACCAGTTTCAGTTGGGCACTTGCCCACTTACAGTTGGGCACTTGGTAAAGCCACTGTAAAACTCTGATTGTTAAATTTTAGGGCTCCAGTGCAAACAGAAGAAATGATGGGAAATTGACCAAAGGGTGGAATACACCCTTAGAGTTATGTCAAAATTGGAGAAGGAACAGATTAAACTGCCTCTTGATTCAGTGTTGAGACCACTACTGTTTTTAATTTACATTAATCACCTTGCTTCGGAAACTTAATGTAAAATGGCCGAATTTGCAAATAATACCAAAGTAGGTGGGCCAGTGTAATCAGAGGAGCCAGTTCGGAAATGGCCCAATAAGAGATGCAGTATGTAAGTGGACAGGACAACGGCAGGAGAAATTTTATGCAAACTGCTACATGTAAAGGAGAAAAACATAACTGACACACACGGGGTGAAAGTTAATTGCGTCAAGGACACAAAGCAAGTGGTCATGGATCGGCCCCCCCCTTATCTCGCCCACCTGCTTTTTCATTGCACTCTGCTCAATGTGCGAATAGTTCCTATGCTGGTGAGCCTGTGCTGGCAGGAAACTGGGGGTGAGATTTTGCAGGTTAACCTCAGTATAGGTGTGGTAAACCACTGTTGCACCTATATTAGGTGATGTATGGTAGGACCTGTACGACAGGTACGTCGGTAGTCCCTGCGTGCTGGCTCCGCCCAGTAGGCGGAGTATAAATGTGTGTCCTCCATGCTGCAGCCATTTCGCCAGCTGCTGTGGGAGGCCACACATCTTAGAGCAATAAAGCCACAGTTGTACCCAACTCAAGTCTTTGTGCAATTGATTGTGCATCAATGGGGATGGTTGAACTTGCCAGGGTTCAATAAGTGGTAAGGTGGCTGGTCCCAGATGACACGTTTGTCAGCCTTTGTTCTCTTCCTCTCCGGGAGGCAGTGACTGGCACTGGGATCTGTTAAACACTGTGAGTCTTCCGATACCTCATGCAGATGGCGACTCCTCACATATCATTCTGGGCAGTGAATACCAGTGGGCTATTTGACTGTGTGAGGCAGCTGAACTGGGCCAAATTCTATCCTCAACTGGCACTCGCACACACATACTGGTGCATCAGACAATACCAGAACTAAGAGTAACTGAGGCCTGGTGAAAACAGCACGGGCCTGACTTTCAGTGGGGAAGCGGATAATTTTCCATCCTGTGAGGTGAGTGATAAAATTGGAAGCTGGCCCACTGCTATAATTACCCAATGAACTGTTAGGGGAGGGAAACAATTTTCTCTTTCCTTAAAAGCAGTGAAGAAACAAGGTACAAGTCAAAATAGGCAAATTCACCATCACATCTGGGTTAAACTGGAGAAAGCAGCACATATTTAATGAGACTGCATTCTATGTTAATAGCTCCCGGTGACGGCATCAACTTGAAGCGTGTAATCATTGTCACAGAGGCACCAGAGTGTTTGTATCTGCCTATTTTTCTGTGTTTAATCGAGGTGAATGGAAGTGATATAAAGTCCTGCTGCTGAAAAATATCACGCTGCCAACCTGTGAAAAAGCAGAACTTCTGCCATGCTGATGTTATGACTTTTGGACTCAGTCCCTCCAACTAACTCCGACTTTTGACTGCGCGATACGCAGGTGATAGTGAGCCAACAACTCATTCTTACATCTTACTTTTATTGGCTTCAGTGGAACAAAAAAAAACACAGGGCAAGTTGTTAAAGAAGCTGCTGATGCGCTGTCATCTAGAACATAGAACATACAGTGCAGAAGTAGGCCATTCAGCCCATCAAGTCTGCACCGACCCACTTAAGCCCTCATTTCCACCCTATCCCCGCAACCCACTAACCCCTCCTAACCTATTTTGGTCACTAAGGGCAATTTATCATGGCCAATCCACCTAACCTGCACATCTTTGGACTGTGGGAGGAAACCGGAGCACCCGGAGGAAACCCACACAGACACGGGGAGAACGTGCAGACTTCGTACAGACAGTGACCCAGCAGAGAATCGAACCTGGGACCCTGGCGCTGTGAAGCCACAGTGCTAATCACCTGTGCTACCGTGCTGACCTGTTTTACACCATCACACAAAGTGAGGACCCCTCCCCCTCACAATCCGACTGGCAGCATCTCATAGCAGTGCTGCTTTCAAAGTTCATTACAGAGGGCAGCAAATAGGTTCGAATGAGCTACAAGTACTAACAGGTCACATGATTCCAATGAACTGTGACATTTGACGGGTTGGCCAGTTTGCGGGTACGAGCTGTACCTCAAGATGTCCCTCATCTGTGCATCTCACAAGGGGCGGTTTTGTCCTATTTCCGTTGAGGTTTCCTTTTGCTAACGGCTGAAGGTAGAGTGAAGACTGATGGATTGCAAGCTCCAGCAATAGTACAGATCGCTATCGGGGATAAGAATGCCATTGGTCACTATATTTAGACCCAGCATAAGAATATTGGCAAAGGCTTTCTCTGTTATCAGAACAGTTTTGCCATTTCAACAGAATGGGAAAACACTGCTGTGAATCGACTTGCGATATGTGCTGGCAAAGCCTCACTTATCAGCCCGAGTGTCCCCAAGAAGGTGATGATAGGCATTAAACTTGAAGCACTGCATTGGTCATAATGATGGTGATTCACAATGGTATTAGATGGAAAATGTTAATATTAAACCAGCAAAGGATCTGTGAGAAGTGTCCAAGTCAGGATAGTGTGATTTGGAGTGGAAGTTGGTGGCGGTGTTGATGTTCTCATGACAATGCTGCTCTTGCCCCTATCAGTGAGATAGATAGTTGGCGGGGGGGGGGGGGGGTTGCAGTCGAGGTAAACTTGGTAAGTTCTGCAATACACATTCTTAGCCACAGCACCTCAGTGATGGAGCGGGTAAATATTAAGTCAAGTGGCAAGGACAATGAACAAGCAAAATTGCTCTATCAAAGTTCCTTCACTGTCACGGGGTCAAAACCCTGGAACTCCTTCCCCAACAGCAGTGAGGGTGTTCCTACTCCACATGGACTGCAGCAGTTCAAGAAGGCAGCTCGCCGTCACCTTCTCAAGGGCAATTAGGAATGGGCAATAAATTCTGGCCTAGCCAGCGAAGTCCAAATCCGGTGAATTAATTTTTTTTTAAATGCCCTCAGCATTGTAACAGGCAAGTGTCAGGCCTTCCATGAAATCAAGACGCTATATGGCTGGAAATCCCTGTTCTAAGTCAGAAGTACAGTGAGCAGGTTGCTCTGAGGCCCAGTATGACGTTCACCACTGGATTTCTGGGATATAGGTAAGTGGGGCAGGGTTAAGATTGCGAGGAGGATGTCCTCTGGGGAAGAGGGGAGGGGGTGGGTGGGGTGTGCCATGCAAGGACAGGGGGTGCAGCTCTCAGAAGCCCGCTCCTTACAAATGCCAGGACCGTCAATCAGGCAGCATGTGCTTGTCAATGAGGAAGACCAACTCCCCCCCACCCCCCTCACGCACACCTCTACCATAGAAACTGGGAATGCCAGGAACAGTCAGCAGAGGACAGGTAGCATCAGTGGGGAGAGAAACCCGTGTTTGTTGTTTCAATTTGCCGATCGTTCAATTCTCAGCATCACCTTTATCGTGCTTTCCTCCTTCCTTAACATTCTTTTTATAATTAAATGTGAGTAATGATAATATCACTGGGGATAATAACATGCAGAATTCCTGAATGATAGCACTGAACTGACAGCAGAGCTAATAAAATGCAGCAAAGAGCAATGCAAATTGTCACTTAGATAACAATTAAGTGATAAATTAAGCTGCATAGAATCCTTTGGAACAGATCCCGATTGGCATTATCACTGACTCCTGTATCAATGATTTGGTCTGAGCCCTCATTGGGTGCAAGGATTCAAAAAGTGAAGGGAATCGCAGAGCAAAATGCTTGAAATAAGGGCTCTTTCTATTGGAAAGAAAATGGCAGATTTGTACAGAATGCAACAGAGATCCTCCCCGTTTTACATGATGGCTACAGAAAAAGATTTTGTGGGGAGCTGATTACTTTAATTATATAACGTCATATTTTGCTAGACAATCTATTTGGAACAGGAGCATTCTAACAGCATGTTAACCCTTTCCTGAATAATTTGGCACACACAATTAACCAGCTCATGTAGACGACATCCAAAACAGGCAAGGATCGTTTGTTACTCATGGAAGAGCAACTGAAGGATATTTCATCTCATACCAAGTATCTGGGGAATGTACAGTTAGAACCCAGCTTGTAATTCTGGCATTCCCTCTCTCTGCTGGACATAGGAGGCTGCATGTGGCACAGTGGTTAGCACTGTTGCCTCACAACTCCAGAGACCTGGGTTCAATTCCCATCTCGGGTGACCGCCTGTCTGGAGTTTGCACGTTCTCCCCGTGTCTGCGTGGGTTTCCTCCGGGTGCTCCGCTTTCCTCCCACAGTCCAAAGATGTGCAGGTTAGGTTGATTGGCCATGCTAAATTGGCCCTTTAGCATGTTAGGTGGGGTTAGGGTGATAGGGTGAAAGCGTGGGCTTAAGTAGAGTGCTATTTCCAAAGGCCGGCACAGACCAGATGGGTCAAATGGCCTACCCCTGCACTTTAGGGATTCTATGATCCTCAAGCAAACAAAATCCATGTACCTCATTTGCGTTACATATACATAGCACAAGCCTATCACTGCATGGTGTACAGCAGTGATTGTTACCTCTGAAGTTAGAAAGCAGAAACAAGAATACAAACTTGAAGACCAAGGGAAAAAACAGCAGACACAGTTAATAGGCATTTCAGAAATTCCATGGTAAAGAAAACAGACGGAAACAAGCCCTGAAATGGAAGAAACGACTTACTTGCTTTGCAAACCGTGAGCACCTTTGGCCTGGGTACGCCCGGGCAAGCAACGAGCCTGAGGTTCATACAGCTACAAGTAAAGAGAAAGTTGAAACAGAGCTGAGTTACAGAGTTAAATACAAAATGAAAAATAGAAAATGTTCACCAAATACAGTGCTCAAGGCATGCAAGGAGTGCACAAAGTGAATTAAAAAGCAAAAGGAAAAAAACAAAAAGTAAAGAACACAGCAGCAACACGGCTGAGGGCACATAAAACATTCCTGCATATCAAGACTCAAGAGGGTTGACACCATCCAGGTCAAAGCAGCCCGCTTGCCTGGCACCTCCTCCACAAACATTCACGCTCTCTGTTAAGTAATGGGTTAAGAGACATCCCAATTAGTTGTCTCATTTATGTTAAGTATCCAATAATTGACACGAATATGTAAAGGGGCTTCAGGTGGCCTTCGTGTCAGGTGATGTGATGTTAGAGTTTTGTGCAGAGTCTGTTAAAGTGAAATAAAGGTGTTGGTGAAAAGGAGCAGAACCTTTGACTCTTTATACAACAGCAGCTAAACGTCTAACAAATGGTAGCAGAGAACGGTTGCTGTGCAAATGTGAAGGTTGAAAGATACAACTTTTCCAGACCAAACCAAGGAGTGAGTGAGAAGAAAAAAAAAAAAGATATATGGCTGAACCTAGGATAAAGATGGCCAGATATGACTATCCCCCCTTATTTTCTGAAAGGCGATTGCACGACCAATGGAGGAGTGCAGTAGTTATGTAGTTATATGGACTAAGGTAACTGCCTTGGGAAACAGAAAACAAGACATGGCATTGGCTCTTTCTCTACCTTATGACAGTAAGATCCGGAGCAAAGTGTTTTCTGAGCTGGAATTGGAAGAGTTAGACTCAGAAGAACGTCTGCAGACTCTATTATGTTATATGGATAAGATTTATAAGAAGGGTGACTTGTTAAGTGCGTATAAAGCATGGTTGGATTTTGATAGGTTCTGGAAAATAGCGGATTTCTCCATTGAAGACTATATTATGGAATTTGGCAGACTATATAAAAGGCTGCAGAAACACAACCTGGAATTTCCACAGTCTGTGTTGGCCTTTAAATTACTTGACTGTGCTCGAGGGAGCAACATGGATAGGCTCCTGGTTTTGACAGGAGTTCAGTTTGAGGAGAAGGATACCTTATTTGATCAGATGACGGAAGATTTCAAAAACGTTTCTGGGGAAACATTCAATTTCAATGGCTCTGATGACCCAAATAGGTCAGCCTGCAATAAAGCAGACTATGGAAGATACACTACTAACAGGATGGCAAAATCGTACGGCTACGAACAGGTTCAAAGACTATAGAGGGAGATTGGGACCCGGAAATTATGAAGACAGAAACCCAGTTTGAACCTGTTTGAAGATGAACCCCAGAAATGCACATGGCATGATAGATCGATGTTTTCGATCTGACTCTCAATATCATTATGCTTTCAACTGAAGGGCAGCAGGGTAGCATGGTGGTTAGCATAAATGCTTCACAGCTGCAGGGTCCCAGGTTCGATTCCCGGCTGGGTCACTGTCTGTGTGGAGTCTGCACGTCCTCCCCCTGTGTGCGTGGGTTTCTTCCGGGTGCTCCGGTTTCCTCCCACAGTCCAAAGATGTGCGGGTTAGGTGGATTGGCCATGCTAAATTGCCCGTAGTGTCCTAATAAAAGTAAGGTTAAGGGGGGGGTTGTTGGGTTACGGGTATAGGGTGGATACGTGGGTTTGAGTAGGGTGATCATGGCTCGGCACAACATTGAGGGCCGAAGGGCCTGTTCTGTGTTGTACTGTTCTATGTTCTATGTTCTAACTGTCCAACACGTTATAAAAGAGTGTTTGAAGCGACACATGACACGGAAGAGTTAGAAGAGGAAAAAGATAGTGACCAGAAAGAAGGCAAAATTCCTTACGGACAATGGGGGAGAATTTGCTAATGATGAGTTTAGGGATATGTGTGAAAACATGAATATTACAGTTATGAATACGGCTGTGGAAAGCCCATTTAGTAATGGCGTCTGTGAAAGAAACCATGCTGTAATCGATGACATGCTCCGGAAAATTTTGACAGATGGACCAAATTGCAGGCTAAATTCAGCTTTAGCATGGGCGGTACATGAAAAGAATCCATGGCAGATGGTTGGGGGCTATAGTCCCTATCAATTAGTGTTTGGTAGAAATCCTAAAATTTCATCCATTTTGGATGACAGCCTCCAGCTTGGGAAGGAACTACAATTCGCTCTGCCTTTGCTGAGCATTTAAATGCATTGTATAGCAGTGGAAAAGCCTTTTTGGAAGCAGAAGCCTCTGAAAGAATTTTCAGAGCTTTAAGACATAATGTACGGCCACCAAATACCATTTTTCAGCAAGGAGACATAGTATACCATAAGAGAGACAATTTTAATGAATGGAAAGGTGCAGGGAAGATCATAGGCATAGATGGCAAAACAATTATTTTGCAACATGGCAATCAAACTGTTAGGGTACATTCATCAAGGATAATGGGTACAGACTACAAATTTTCAAATTTAGACAGAGTAGACAGACATGGCGAGGAACCAGGGTCCTCTGGTACACAAGTATTACAGAGCTATGCGGATCAGTTAACTGATACAGACAGGGTTTATGCAGAGGAACACAACACTTCTGATGAATTAGAACAGGCCATTTTTCCAAAAGGACAACTGCCAAAAGTTGGTACAAAAGTGACATATTTCTCTGAACGGTCTAGTCAATGGAAGGATGCAACTGTTATAAGTAGAGCAAGGAAGGCAACTGGAAAGTATAAACATTTGTTGAATGTACAGCATTCAGGGGAAGGAGTCAAGACAATGGATTGGGAACACAAAGTTAAAAAATGGAGGGCACAGAAACGTAGTGCCAGTTCAGATAGTACATCGGACAGTGAACAGGTCTGCAGGAAAAGGTTGAGAACTATGAAAGGTCATCCCACAGCAGAAGGGAAAGATCAAGCAGTAGCAGTACAGAACGAGATACCAGGCGGGAGAGGGGACGTAGTTTATCAAGGTCTCGGAACATGAGTAAGACTACAAATACTAATAGGAGTAGAAGCCCACATTCACATGAGGTTTTGGTGGCTTCCAGTAAATTAGATGAAAAAGTTTTCAAAGATGCCAAACGGCAAGAAGTGCATAGTTGGAGTGAATTTGGTGTATACACGGAAGTACCAGATAAGGGACAAAGAGCTCTATCCCACAGATGGATTTGCATGGAAAAGGTTCTTCCGGATGGAACGTATAAGGCAAAGGCCAGGGTTGTGCCACGGGGATTCGAAGAAAACTTAGAAGATCAGGACTTAAGGGTAGATTCACCTACGGCAGGAAAGCTTATTTTAAAGATATTCTTGGCAGGGGCATCAGCTCCAGAGAGACATTTTTCTCCGTCCTCCTAAAGAGGCAGCCAACACAGAAGGGGTACTGTGGAAGTTGAACAAATGTGTATATGGATTGATTGATGCATCTAGAGTCTGGTAATTTTTGGTAAGGTTAGTTTTGTTAAAGTTAGGCTGTTGCCAGTTGAAAGCAGATCCTGCAATGTTTTACCGGCACATAAAGGAAATCTTTCTGGCATATTTATGATGCATGTCGATGATTTTTTGTGGGGTGGGACGAATGATTTCAAAGCTATTGTAATCTCTGGTTTGAGGAAAGAATTCAGGGTTGGAAGTCAGGCTTCCGGTGCATTTAAATATATTGGACTGGAAATCGGACCAACACTAAGTTGGGAGCAACTTTCCGTCAGCAATATTATTTGGAAAGCATCAGCCCAATAGCAATTAGCCATGGTTGGGTTTCACAAAAAAGACGCAATGGTTTCAAAGATGGAAAAAGAGCAACTGCAAAGTTTAATTGGGCAACTGAATTGGTTAGGTAGACAAACTAGACCAGACATGAGTTTTGAAGTCTTAGAGTTGAGTTCAAAAATGAATGATCCCAAAGTGGAAGACATAATAAGAGCAAATAAAGTGTTGGTCAAACTAAAACTACAGGAGTGGGTTTTGAGGTTCCTGGTTTTAGGTGACTTTAGGCACTTGAACCTCAGAGTTTATAACAATGCGTCCTATGCAAATTTATGTGATGGGGTTTCAAGCGCAGGAGGTTTTATAATTTTCCTTTTGGTGAACAATGGTAAATGTTGCCCTCTACTGTGGGAAACAAAGAAACTAAGGAGAGTGGTCAAAAACACTTTGGCTGCTGAGACGTTAAGCCTTGTAGAGGCGATGGATATGGCCTTTTATATATCTCGTATATTGACAGAAATTTTGAGATTAGTGGATTTGGGTAATATACCTATTGAATGTCACATTGACTATAAATCCCTGTGGGAAAATGTGCACTCTACAAGAAGTGTCAATGAAAAAATGTTAAGGATAGACATCGCAAGTTTGAAGCAGATGTTGGACAAAGGGGAAATAGCAAAAATTAAATGGGTTGACAGTAGCTGTCAATTGTCAGACTGTCTTACAAAAAGAGGGGCTAGTTCACGGAAACTTTTGGATATTGTTAATGAAGGGCGTCTGTTTCTGTGTCATTTTTTTCTTCCAAAAATGGAAAAAATAAAGGGGGGGGGGAATTGCGTGTGTGTTTTTGAGTTTCTTATAATTTTGTTTTCACCTAATTATTTTTGTTCTCCAAGGAAGGGGAGACTGTTAGGTAATGGGATAAGAGCATTCCAATTAGTTGTCTCATTCATGTTAAGTATCCAATAATTGACATGGATATGTAAAGGGTTTCAAGTGGCCTGTGTGTCAGGTGATGTGATGTTAGAGTTTTGTGATGAGTCTGTTAAAGTGAAATAAAGGTGTTGGTGAAAAGGAGCAGAACCTTTGACTCTTTATACAACAGCAGCTAAACGCCTAACACTCTGCACCACCGGCACACAGTGGCAGCCGCGTGATCATCTACTGGAACTCATCAAGGCTCCTTAGGAAACACTTTCCAAACCTATCTGGAAGGACAAGAGAAGCAGATACATGGTCATACCACTACCTGGGCACTCCCCACCAAGTCACTCACCATCCTGACTTGGAAATATATCGGCCATTCCTTCACGGTCGCTGGGTCAATATCGCGGAACTCCTTCCCTAACAGCGCTGTGGGTGTACCTACATCACATAGACTGCAGCGGTTCAAGAACACAGGTCACCACCCCCTTCTGGAGGGCAATTAGGCATGGGCAAAGAATGCTGGCCTAGCCAGCAAATTCCAAATCCCTTAAATAGTAAAAGAAAAGTATCTGCAAAAGCCTAGGGAACAACAGATAGTCCTCAATATATCCTCCACGATAGCCCTCAATACCAGAGCCCCGCAAGACTGCATGCTGAGCCCCCTACGATACTCCTTATACACACATATGCTTCACTCAATGTCTTATGTTTATGTATTTCCACTGTGTATTTGTAATATCTTCTATATGTTCATGCATGGAGCAATCTGCCTGGTCTGTACGCAGGACAATACTTTTCACTGTACCTCGGTACACGAGACAATAAATAAATTAATTAATTAAAATAAAACAAAACGGATTGATACAAAAAACCCAACATGAATTGAAAAGTCATCCATGTCCAATCGAAATTCAAACTTTTTAAACGAAGAATGCAGCTATGGTTCATTGACCGAGAAGCTGCAGACCCGGATAAGCAGGCAATGATTTACATTGCAAAAGGAGACCATTCGGCCCATCGAGTGTGCACTAGCCCTTGGAAAGAGCACCCTACTTAAGCCCACGCCTTCACCCCATCCCAGTAACCCCACCTAACCTTTTGGACACTAAGGGACAATTTAGCATGGCCAATCCACCTAACCTGCAGATCTTTGGACTGTGGGACGAAACCGGAGCACCCTGAGGAAACACACGCAGACACGGGGAGAAAGTGCAAACTCCCACACAGACGGTCACCCGAGACCGGAATTCAACCTGGGGCCCTGGAATTGTGAGGCAGCAGTGCTAACCACTGTGCCACCGTGCCGCAAACAAACAGAAGACAAGAGCAGGAGCACAGCAAAAGCAGCAAGGAGAGTGCCATAGACCTGCACAAACGCAAGGTGATACATAAAGTTCACAGCAAACAAACCTGAATTGAGACCCAGAGTGGAACAGCTTTCGACCAGTGGATGAACAGACGTTACACATTGTGAGTGTAGCATATTGTATGGATGAAGTCAGGCCACTGGAAGCTTTTGCCACGATCAACATCTTGTGCCCCAAAAACGTCAGCAAACATAAACTCATGACCAAGTTTAACACGAACGCTGGAGCAAATATCCTGTCAGTCGGAATCCTGAAGAACATGTACCTGGGCCGTTGGAAATCAAATGTACAACCGACACTCGCTACATTGACTGCACCCAATGTGTCGTCAGTCCCTTGCTTTGGTACCCTGACAATGCAATGCAGATAAGGCAATTCAGCATGGAAACCACAAATATATTTTACCTGGTAGACACGAGCAGATCAGCAGTGGCTGGACCATTAGCATGTATGGATCTCAACATTGTGACTATCCACGAGTTCACCAAGGTACCAACGGCAGCAGAAGAGACCAAGAATACTGGCATTGAGTCGATCCAGGAGGTACAACAACTGCACCCAGACAGATCTGAAGCCAGAGGAGGTTTCAGGTGTAAAGCTGTACTGAACCTCAGGAAAGACGTAATTCCGTCAATTCCTCCCAGAAAGTTCACATATCAGAAAAGCTTAAGTGCAAGCTGGATGACATGGAATGCAATGGGATCATCCACCAAGTGCATCACCACGTGTGTTCTAAAGAAGGACGGTACAATCAGGCTATATCTAAATGCCTAAACCTCTCCCGAAAGAGAAGCCCACACAAGATTCCAACACCAGAGGAACTGAATCCCAGGTTCACAGGAGCTTAATTCTTTTCCAAGCTGGATGCCGTGCTTGGGTATTAGTCGGTCCACGAGGTAAGGAATCTCAGGAAGTCACCACCTTTAGAACACCATCGCAGAATGAGTGCTTCGATGCCTATACATCACCGATGATACTGTGGTGCTGGGCAGAACCAAGGAGAGCATGACCACTCACTAATGGCAGTGGCTCGCCATGACATGCGCGTCTTCAGCAGCAGGAAGTGTCAGGTCAACGTGACTGAGATCAATTTCTTTACTCCATCTATTCAGGTTGCAGAATCCATCCCAATCCTGGCGAGGTTGAAGATGTCAGACATATGCTTACCCCACAGGACAAGACCTACAGACGTGGAGTTTCCAGCTACTTGCCATCATCCATTCCAACAAAACTTTGTCATTGAGAGAGTTACTGGCGAATGATTTACGTGTGTCAGGAGGACCACCAAATATGTATGAGTCTCTCAGCAGATCATAGAATAGAATCAGAATTTTAAAAAAATGCACAGCTGAGTTCTTAAAAACTGCTGCTTTCCATAAGACCATAAGACATTGGAGCAGAATTAGACCACTCGGCCCATCGAATCTGCTCTGCCATTCAACCATGGCTGATATTTTCTCATCCTCATTCTCCTGCCTTCTCTCCATAACCCTGACCTCCTTATTAATCAAGAACCTATCTATCTCTCTCTTAAAGACACTCAGTGATTTGGCCTCCACAGCCTTCTGCAGCAAAGAGTTCCACAGATTCACCGCCCTCTGGCAGAAGAAATTCCTCCTCATCTCTGTTTTACACGATCATCCCTTAGTCTGAGATGGTGTCCTCCGGTTCTAGTTTTTCCTACAAGTGGAAACATTCTCTCCATGTCCACTCTATCCAGACATCGCAGTATCCTGTAAGTTTCAATAAGATCCCCAATCATCCTTCTAAACGTCCTTCGAAACTCCAACGAGTACAGACCCAGAGTCCGACACCCGAATGCCTGTGACATATTTTAATATTTGTAACAAATCTTTCCTAATAGGCTTTGAACATTCTGATGAGGAGCAATATGTGTTTAAACAATTGTAGGTTCAGCCATTAATTAATCTGTGCAGCCACAGCCTGCTTTCAATTTCTGTAAGACGTATCCAGATAGCACTCTCGTAGTCAATTGTCTGCCGTGTACAAGAAATGGCTGCATGGCCATTCTGAACATATTTGCTGGACAAGCTGGGGTGATTTCAAATCAATGCCTAGCAGGTTCCAACCAAAATTAACCCCTTCAGCAAACAGCCCAAGGTTTCCAATTTGGTTGTGGTCAGGTCAAATATTATTTTAATCATCACCTTGGAACTCACGTTTGAATCCATAGAATCCCTACAGTGCAGAAGGAGACCATTCGGCCCATCGAGTCAGCACCAACCCTCTGTAAGAACACCCTAACTAGGGCCACTCCCCCAGCCTAACCTAACCTGCACATTTTTGGAGACTAATGGGGCAATTTTTTTCGCATGACCAATCTACCTCACTGTGCATCTTTGAACTGTGGGAGGAAACCGGAGCTCCCGGAGGAAACCCATGCAGACACAGGGACACAGTGACCCAAAGCCGAAATCAAACCCAGGTCCCTGGCACTGTGAGACAGCCGTGCCAACAACCCCAATTTTATCTGGTTTTGGGAGAGGGGGTAATTCTGACTCCTGTTCAACCAGGGTCTCAGGCAGGTGGGCAAGAGGTGGGTGCACAAAAAATGGAGATCACTGTTCCTGTAAGTCCCCAGGTGTGCCGTGGAGACCTGTTGACATAGTGGTATTGTTGTCACTGAACTAACCCTGATTCCTGGGATGGCGGGCTGCGGGGCTGTCATCTGAGGAGAGACTAAGTCGGCTCGGATTATATTCATTGGAGGTTTGAAAGAATGAGAGGGGATTTCATAGAAACTGATAAAATTCTAACACCCAGGCTGCGCGGTGGCCCAGTGGTTAGCTCTGCTGCTTCACGGCGCTGAGGACCCGGTTGAAACCTGGCCCCGGATCACTGTCCATGTGGAATTTGCACATTCTCCCCGTGTCTGCGTGGGTCTCACCCCCATAACCCAAAGATGTGCAGGGTTGGTGAATTAACTGCACTAAAGTGCCCCTTAATTGGAAAACAATAATTGGGTACTCTAAATTGAAAACATTTTTTAAAAGTAAAATAGAATAAAATTCTAACAGGATTAGACAGGGTAGATTTAGAAAGAATGTAGCTGATGGTGATGGAGTCCAGAACTGGGCGTCATCGTGTGAGGATTTTCGGGCTGTGGTGAGGAAAAATGTCTTCACTCAGAGAGTAGTGAATCTGTGGAATTCACGACCACAAAAAATAGTTGAGGCCAAAATGTTGTGTAATTTCAAGGAGGAATTAGATATCACGCTTGGACTAAAGGGATCAAGGAATATGGGGGGGAGGGGGAAGACTGGATCAGGCATTGAACTTGAAGATCAGCCATGATCATAATGAATAGTAGCGCATGTATTGTTATGCTCTTGACGTAGCATAAGCTGCTTCCTTGATGTGCACTCTGACAAAGGAACGTTCAGACTTGGAGATAGCTTTAACACATTTATTAAACTGTTAACGATTCTCCTATTTGGTTTCGACTCTCCTGTTAATCCTGCTATAGCTACTCAGACTGACGAACCAGTCTGCTACAATCCACGTGGTGGGTGTGATGTGTTCAATCAACCCTGTCTGTACTCACTAAGTGTCTCCACTGGAAAGAGGAAGATCATGTGTGCTGTGTCCTTATATATGGGTTGGTGTAATGCCCCCCTGTGGTAGTGTCACCTCTGTGTGCGTCGTGAATGCCCATTGGTCGTGTCCTATCTTACTGGCCTATTGGTTGAATGTCTGTGTGTCATGTCTCTGGTGCTCCCTCTAGTGTCTAGCTAGTCTACGTGTATTTACATTAACCCCTTGTGTATTTACAGTGATGCATATCACCACAGCGCAGGCTAGAAGGGCTGAATGGCCTCCAACTGTTTCTATTCTATGGGGCTGGTCTAGCACAGGGCTAAATCGCTGGCTTTGAAAGCAGACCAAGGCAGGCCAGCAGCCTGGGTTCAATTCCCGTACCAGTCTCCCCGAACAGGCGGCATAATGTGGCAACTAGGGGCTTTTCACAGTAACTTCATTTGAAGCCTACTTGTGACAATAAGCGATTTTCATTTCATTTCATTTCATATTTTCTATGTATGACTGTGCCCTCCGCTCCGTGTTTCATATTCCCAGACCAGCGGAAACAATCTCTCAGCATCTGAATGAGATAGCATCTCGCTCTTCTAAACTCTAGTGAATATATCATAAATGACTGAAACCAAACCTGTAAACGAATGAAGTGGTCTTTCTTACAGGGAATCTGTTATGATCCTGCACCAGACACTTAGGTTCCAAATTGGGACCACTAACCTTTTTGGTTCACCATGATGTGGAGATGCCGGCGCTGGACTGGGGTGAGCACAGTAAGAAGTCTTACAACACCAGGTTAAAGTCCAACAGGTTTGTTTGGAATCACTAGTTTTCGGAGCACTGCTCCTTCCTCAGGTGAATGAGCACGTGAATCAGGTGAATTCACCTGAGGAAGGAGCAGTGCTCCAAAAGCTAGTGATTCCAAACAAACCTGTTGGACTTTAAGCTGGTGTTGTAAGATTTCTTACTTTTTGGTTAAGGTAGACAACAGAATAATGCTCCAAGGATCCATGGTTTTTCAAAAAACAAGATCAACTTTACCATACAAGGTCAGAAAGATACAACAATTTACAAATATCTATTCTATGTTCTAATAATCAGAATTAATATGAGGTACATGAATGGGCAAACTGTGGTTCCATAGATTTCTCAGTTAACCAACCTAGACCTCAGTAATCACTGTGAGTTAACCAATCTCATTGAAACACTGTCTGTCTCACAAGGAAATTTCGAAGATCTTGTGTTGGAATTCTTTCTAAAAGTCGCCACCAATGGTCACCCCACAGAGTTTCGATCTCATCTCCCGAGATTCCATTCTCCTGGATTCCCGAGTTCACGCTGCAGCACCAAATCACCAAGTATAAATCCAGCTCTTCAGCCACACCATGCAGAATACAACTGCTCCAAAGGGTCACCTCCACCCCAGTGGTATACAGCACTGAGTCACCAGCCTTCTACTGTCTCCATCAATCACCAGGGCTTCTCCTGAGCCCTCTTTAATCGTTGGGGCTTTTCTGAGTCTCTCCATTTTCTGTTTGGAGCCTCTTTCCCTGTGCTTCTTTCTTCTTAACTGGTACCTCTCCCTGTCCCCTCTCCCTCTGGAAGCTCGCCCTCGTCCCTCTCCGTGTACCCTGCTTGGTCCGGGGTCACATGATGCAGTTTTCACACCGTGATGGGATTCTCCGTTTCTGAGACAGTGTTGACACCGATACAGAATTTGTGCACATGCGCGACAGCAAAACTGGTGCCGAAACCTGGACCGATTATCAACTGTGGAGGGGCTAGCAGAATTGATTCCATTGAAAATGGTGCGGGATTTGCCGGGTCCGTGACTCACACTTGGGAGGCTGACAAGCTGCAGCCGCACATACACATTAAAATCCCCACACACACTCATCCCAGCCAACAAGATGACATTGGTTGTGCTGGAGTGTATCCCAGCTGATGGCTCAGTTGGGGCCAGAGGGCATCTGAGGGGATGGCCTGGGGGGGACACCCAGACAACCCATGGCCCTGAGTTCACAGTGGGCTGCCAGCGGCATGTGCAGCTGCATGTCTGCCTTTCCGGCTACGGCAATGGTGTTCTGTGCCCATCCACCCTGACCCCACAGCCCACCTCCTGGTCACTCCCCTGCCACATCCCCGGCCCTGGCAGAAGGCTCCTGCCAGCGACACAACTGCCAGTGAACTATGGCGATGTTGGACACTTTCCGTATCCCCTCTCTCTCCCTCAGCAGCCACGAAACTGGTTTTACGATTTTTAAAAGCGCAAGTGAACTTGTGCTCGGTAACCGAGGCCATTGGAGGGGAGCATCGCGGAGGCCCCGGAGATTAGCGGGTCATGGCCGCTAATAACATACAAACGGTGTTTGCTGTACATGGGTTCCGGAATGAATTTACGCCGTTGGCAAGGTGACAGGGAATTGCGATTTGACATCAAATCGGTGCCCGCCACGATTTTAACGCCGGAACCTATGCTTCAACCAATCGCATTTCGTGATTTTGGTGTCAGCCAACAGAAAACCCCGTTCCATATCTTTTGTTTTCTCTTCACGCAAGCGCCCTGAGAACTCCAAAATGCTGCGCGGTGCATGTCCACTCTCGGTCTGCACATGCTCGGAATCTCCCGAGGCATGCCGGGAGTTGTAGTTCCCAGCTCCCTGACCATGATGTAAGTTTGGATCACATAATAAAAAATGCCCGGTAATGCACCCATCTATTATACACCCATTACTTTTTAAACATGAAGAGTGAGTTGTGAGGGACATTAGTTTAAATCTGTTATGCTACGTGATTTTCAGTTTCCTATTCTGCATCTGAGGAGCACAGCAATGTTGGTGGTCCCTATGGTAACGATGCTACCAGATCTGTTTGCAGCTAGTTCTTCTTTGTTCTTACGAGGTGAAATGTTCAGCTTTGTAAGGAATGTGTTCAGTTCAGGGAAGAGATATCGATGTCATATGATTATTATCCTCGCTGTTGGAAACTGAAAAATGATAGTAATAAATAAATGCACAATGAGAATTTGATCTACACAGAACTACCATGTACCCTACAATTATTGCCGTTGGCGTGTCTTGGTTGGGAGTCTCACCTCTGGGTCAGGCGATTTGTGCTGCACACTGGAATTTGAGTGTTTACTCTTGGCTGACATTTTAATGCAGTATTGAAAAGCACTGCATTAACAGAAGTGCCCACCTTGGGATAAGATGTTAAACCGATGTCCTGCCTACTTGCTCAGGTTGATGTGAAATGCCCAATGGCACTCTCCGAACAGGTAAAGGTTCCTCAGCCAACTTCCGCAAAAAAAGAAGCACATTAATTAACCATAATGTGTTGCTTGAATCGCATCCAGTCGCAATTTCCCTTGGTAACCCTTGGGGCGGGATTTTTTATTTTCCAGCACCCCCTGCCCCCCACGGCATATTTTCCGGCCGCATACGCAGCCCGCCATTGGCTAACGGTGGGATATTCCAGTCCTGCCCACGTACTTGGGGTTTTACATGCCATGCAACCTCTACCACCAGAGAACGCACCACTGGAAGGGCCAGAATATTTCAACCATTGTCTTGAACCCCTGTCACAACCTTCGTCAACTGGGAATTGATTCAAACCTTGACCGCTGTGTCAGGGTCAACCAGACTGTTTACGACACACAAAACAAACATGGATGAACAGGGATAGGGTGGATGGACGGGGAAGGGTAAATGGGTAGCGTGCTCATTCAAAGGGTCAGTGCTGACTCAATGGGTCGAATGGCCTCCTTCTGCATGTAGGGATTCTATGATTCTTATTAACCCAATGATGGGTTAGGGGCTCAGCATGCAGAGAGGATGAGAAGAAAGTGCGTACAGGGTTGCTCGCAGGCTCCCCAGGGTGGGTAGGGAGGGGCAATCAGTGTCTGATCGAAGGACCCAGCATTGGGAAGGGGAGGCCACTGAGAGAAACCCCCTGCCCTTGCTCCTGATCCCATCCATCAACCCACATGACATCCACTCCACAATCCCCATCCCGTGATCCAGTGATGCCCGTAGTCCTCATGGGTCATACCTGAGGTCATACCTGCAACCAACCACTGTCTCCTCAGTGGTGCTGTTGTTCAACAGACTGTTGGCCTCTGATTGGTTGACAGCTCTTGGTGGGTGGGACCTCTGCCCCCAGGTCCTTGATCCTGGGGAATGTTCGCTGCTAGCAAGTCAAATGTCTGAGAAAATCAAGATGTAACAGGTCTTCCGTAAGTGAGGGAACACAGGGCTCTGGTCAACTCTCCAGCTGGTGGCCAAGAAACCAATTGCCTCCACCAGGTTCCGGACCATGGCCGGGATTCTCCAAAATTCCGGCTAAGTGTTGACACCGGTGCAAACACTGGGGTGTTTCACGCCGGCGTCAACAGACCTCTAGGCCCAGCGATTCAGTGGTCCACAGGGGGCCAGCACGGCGCCGGAGTGCTCCACGCAGCTCTGGCGGCGATACGCGGCCCTGCACTGCCAGCGTGGTTCCACGCAAATGCTTGGTGGCCATTTCCGTGCCGGCGCCACGCAACATGGTGTAGCGACACAGTGGGCCCGCGTGGAAGCAGGTAGGCCCCCCCAGATTGCGTGTGCCCGCTGATTGGTAGCCATCAATCGCGGGCCTGGCCGTTGTGGAGGCCCCCCCCAAGACTCTGATCCCCCCCCCCCCCCATCAGCTCGGCCACCGCGGCTGCGGGTCCTAGCTCCCGCCGGGTGGTACCAAATGTGAAACACGCCGGCGGGATCTCGGCTGGTCGACCGTGGAGGATCGCCGCAGGGGCCACTTTTCAAAGGCCCCGACCAGCGCCGCGTCGACCGCGCGAATGCGACTGGCACCGATTCGCTGGTCACCGGAGAATCACGTCCTGGCATCGGAGCGGCGTTGCGGGAATTTTAGACGTCAACGGCGAGTTTCCTACCCGGTGCGGGCTTGGAGAATCCCGGCCCACATCCTTGCAATCCAAAAATAGCAAGAAGGCATTTTTAAATGTTTTGAAGTAGCAAAATACTATCAAATGCATTATTGCATTGGTGCTAATTCATGAGGGAAAATAATTGAAATTCAATTTTGATCCCAGTTTTCTTCCCTTCCTCACTTTCCACCCTGCAAGTATTCAGTTAGGTAAGAGTAGGGCTCCTCAACCTTCAGTTCTCACTGTCATGGCTGCTCCCCACACCTCACAGTGCCTGACTCCACACTGTATAAGTCCATCTGCCACTGATACCCTCATCCATGCTCTTTGTCTCCTCTGAACGTGACTGCATAAATGCTGTCCTAGCTGATCTCCTATTGCCAACCTCTTATAAAGTTCAGCTCATCCAGAGCTCTGCTGCTTGCATCTTAACTGCTGACCCAATACCTATATCTCACATTGATTCTCATTTGGCTTAAATTTGAAATTCTGATGCTCGTGTTTAACTTCATTCGCAGGTCCTGCCTTCCTCCAACCTTACAATCTTCCTAATTCCTTCCCAGCAACATTCTGTCCCTCTGACATTGGCTTTTTGTGCATTTCCCATTCCCTTTTTCTTATCATTGGGAATCATCCCTTCCCAAAGTCCAGAGGCTCTCTGCCTCCCTCTCTGTCATGTTGAATTGCTCAGTTCTGTGTTTGATCATATGAGGCCGTTTACCATCGATCATCACTGGGCTTGATTATTTAAGCCTGGGTGTGGACTCAGAGACAAGTAAACAGGCTGTAGAAGTTGTTGGAAACTCGAGCGATAAGCTTGGAGCAGATATTTTTAAGCAATGTGTATAAAACCTGAACACAGAGAAACTAGTGGCATCTCTGCGTAGCTCTGAGGTACAAAATACACAACATTCTCATTCTTCAATTCTTTTCCTCAAGCCTATCTCTTCAACCAAGTGCTAGGTCACCCCTCTTAATATGCCTTCTTTGGTTTGTTGTTCTTTTAAATTGACTACACTTGAGGTGTTTTGCTCTGTTAAGTACAAGGTAGCAATGTTGCTGATATAGAATGGCTGTTGCATCTGACTACATAGAAACAGCCACTGCCCTTCAAACATAATTCATCGTGTAAGGAGTTGTTTCGAAGTGAGGAAATACTATTAAATGTATGATTGCTGTCCACAGTAACTGACAGTGCTAATTCAAAAGGGGAAATAATTGAAATTCAATTTTCATCCCAGTTTTCTTCGCTTTATCACATTCAAGTGTGCAGTGAAATAGGAGTACGGCTCCTCAATCTTCGGATTTCGCTCGCATGGCCGCTCTTCTCCCGCGACCCAGACATCTGTTATTGCAGCCAAAATTGAACAACGCCGCAGTGAAGAAAGTTGGAAAGACATGGGCACTGAGACCTACCACCATATCATCCCACTGATTCCCCTCCCTGTAACCACCCCTCCCCAGCCCACACTCCCACCTTCACCAGGAAGGCCGCTGGCTGCTCCTTCCACATCAGTGTTGAGCAATGGGAAAGGGAATGAAGGACCACAGCACCAGGCCCTAACTCGCAGTAAGGCAGTCTGCAGACAGGTGCCATTTGACAGTCTTTAGAAGCATGAGCTGAGAATATTCATGAGCAGGTTTGAAGCAATATAGAACAAGTTTTTAAAAAAAACCTTTACAGCTCAAGGATGTATGGTGCCCTTCAGCATAAAAGCAAAATACTGCGGGTGCTGGAAATCTGATGAAAAATGTTGGAAAGGCGCAGCAGGTCTGGCAGAATCCGGGGAGGGAGAAGCAGAGTTAACGTTAGAGTCCGTGTGACTCCTCTTCAGACATGGAAAAGAGCCTGAAGAAGCATCATTGTCCTTGCGCATTTGCTCCACCCGTGTGACGAAGACCTGAATTGCCTGCGGTTCTCATGTTCTAGGAAAAGCAAAAACTTGCATTTATACAGCATCCTCCACAACCCCAGGAAATTCCAAAGAGCCTTCCAGTAAAAATGTGTAGTTTATTCACAGTTTTAATGTTGCAAATGTAGCTGCCAATTAGCACACAGCAAGCAGCCAAAAACAGCAATAAAAAGCATGGTGAATACTTTGTGTTAGGTACTGATGGCTTATAGCTCTTAAATATTTGAGAAGGTAGATAGGGTTTAAAATTACACCAACATTAGCAATGAACATGTTAGCGCACATGTATGCTGCTTCAACAGATTGACTTCTTCACTGGAATAGGAGGTAAAGGAATTCATAATAATAATTTTTATTGTCACAAATAGGCTTACATTAAAACTGCAATGAAGTTACTGTGAAAAGCCCTCGTCGCCAAACTCCGGCCCCTGTTCGGGTACACCGAGGGAGAATTCAGAATGTCCAAATGACCTAACAGCACGTCTTTCGGGACTTGTGGGAGGAAACCGGAGCACCCGGAGGAAACCCACCCAGACACAGGGAGAACGTGAAGACTCCGCACAGACAATGACCCAAGAGGGAATCGAACCTAGGACCCTGGTGCTGTGAAGCAACAGTGCTAACCACTATGCTGCCGTGACAAGCAAGGGGGTGAAAGGTTATTGGGGTGGGCAGGAATGTGGAGTTGAGCTTACAATCAGATCAGCCATAATCTTACTAAATGGTGGAACAGGCTCGAAGTACCCAGTGGCCTACTTTTGCTCCCACTTCACAAATGCTGGAAGAACACAACCAGGTTGGCAGCATCTGTGGAGAGAGAAACAGAGTTAATGATTCGAGTAAAATATGACTTTTACGTAATCTTCAATGTTGGAATAATATCTAAAATATCTCGATAAACTTTATCTTCAAAATAGAAAAGTCCAGGATCTTCAACTTCATCCTCATAATTCAGTGAAACACATTGATCTGTGTGCCCTTGGCTACTAAAATAACCATCTGTGGATATTGTAGCATTTTAGGTACAGGATGTTCCAATGCTTGTTACATTAGATTCTTGTTTGGATAATACAGGTCAAGTCTCAGTGAACCACCCTTCATGAGGCGGCCAGATTCAAGAGACTCAGAAGCAGGGGGACGAAACTCCCTGCAGACAAAGTGTTGCTGTTAACTCTGAGGGACTGGGAAGAGGGCTCAGGAGAAGCTCCAGTAGTCCACAAGGGCTCAGGGGAAGCTCGGGAGGTCATATCCGGTTGGATACAACCAGGAGGCAAGATTTTAGAGTAACTATCGGTAGTGCTAGCTCAGTGAGGCTAGTTATCTAGTAAAGAGCGGAAATTCTATCAGCAAGTAGAGGCTGGAGTACAGACCTTGGAATCCAAGGAATGGAATCCCGAAAGATGAGATTAAAACCCGGGGAGGTGGTTGTCTATTAAAACAAGTGGGAATGATTTGGGGAGAAAATTCCAAGGAGAGCTATTTGAGGTGAAGCGTGAGACAGAAGTTCAATAAGATTGTTTGACTTGGTATTTACTGATGTTTGGGTGGGTTCTTTAGAAATCCATGGACTCTGCCATGGTCACATCTGTCATTTACTCCAATGTGGCGTGTTCAGCCACAGCTCATTTGCTAATTCACAAGTACCCCATATTTACCCTGAATAGTAGAATATAAACCTGTAAATTGTTTTATCTTTCCGAGTTTGCATACCAAAGTATGTTTTTCATTTGTTCAAAACCTGTGGAATCTTGTGGCTTTATTCCGTAAAAGGCACCTTGAATCACAAAATTGATCTACTTTAAACAAAACATTATTGACCCCGAACCAGATCTCCCCCATCGTGTCCCGGGTTCTGTCCAAGGATCATAACAGATGTCTTTCACTAGATGTGAGTATGGTTGCTCTTTTCTATACTTAACTATACCCAGAATTTGACGTACTATTCCAAGTGTGGCTGTGTCAGTACTTTATATCAGCTCATCATTACCTTCTGGGATCGCCTCTTTTTCTTGCTATATATCCTACAATGTGATCTGCTGTCTCTGCTGCAGCCACATACTCTGCGATTGCTTTCAGTGAGCCGTGGCCCTGGATTCTGAGCTCCTATTGTATTCAGTGGCCTGGAGCCACTTAGTTTTTATTCCCTCTGTTTATTTCTGTTCTCTCAACCTAGAAACCTGTAGATATAATTCGATTTGCCACTTACAGGTCCACCTTGCCAACTTATTAAATCTCAGGGCGTTTTCATTCCTAATATATTGTGTGGTACATTTCCTACTCAATAAAGAAGCAGATCTATCAGGAACGTAGAATAGGGATGCCCTTAATGTTGCACCCCTGTCCCTGACAAAATCCTGAACAACTGTGGAAATTGGTTTTGTGGCGGCTGCAATAACATAAAAACAATATTGCGGTCACTCATGTCGCTCAAATAACTCCCCTCCCCCGACATGGCCAAGCATGAGAGCTCAGCGTTTAGTGCCAAAACCCATTTATAATGTACCCTTTTCCGGGAACAGCTCTGAAATGCGATTGTGCGCAGCGCCATGGAGTCACTTAACCCATGAGATGCCCCACCATGTTGTGTAATTCGATGCATGAGTGGGATTTTACCCATTTTAATCATCTGAATCCAAATTGAAGTGCCATTGATCTAACCTGCTCCCATTCACACCCTGTCATGTCCCACCAACTCCTAATAGTGATAATAAATAGCTCCCATCAGTTACTCCATGCTTTTCCTCCAACTGCAGGTATGGAGGGCATTAGTTATGAGGAGAGGTTGAATAAACTCGGCTTGGAGGGCCGAAGGGCCTGTTCCTGTGGTGTACCTTTCTTTGTTCTTTGCAATGCACTGTTGACAATGTAGCTTTTCAGTATTAAAATGAACGGCTGAATTTTCACTCAGGGGCAATGTCCAACTCCACAAGCCCACCTCAGGAGATAGAGCCCCAGGTGGTCTAATTTTTGTTTTGGGGCGGCGGGTGTGAATGGGAAGCAGGTCCACCCACCCAGAAAGAGTTTGGCGGCAGCCATCGTGACTTGCAGGTGCGGAGACAGGCTGTTCAAAAGACCCACACTTCCATCCGTGCCAACCCATGTCTTGTTATGGCCCCCTATCTACCCCCATGATTCTTCTAACCTAGCCTGCCAATATATGTCCCTCTGCCCACACCCCAAGGCCCTTTACAGGCCCAAATCATTTATAACCACTTGGAGCTGTCAATTACACTGTGAACTGACAGGCACCCCACTGTGATAATGACAGGTTGTGAAATTAGTCATGAAGCACAAATACACTAATGACGACCCTCAGGCTTATGTCAGTGAACTAGCAAGCACTGATTTCTTTTTTGTAAATTATAGAGATAAAGAAAAATGTAAACACCGTGAGATTTAAATGCCTTGGCAGCGTGGCAGTTCCAATGGGTTTTGTAGTTCCAATGAGAATTAAATGTCTTGACAACTTAACAATTCCAGCAGATTTATCTACTTTTTATGCACATTCATGTCTACTGTTATCAACCTCGAAGGGCACTTGACATCTCCCAATCATGTCCCTGGACCAATGCAAAAGTCTGCTTTATCTTACCAAGGAACTCCATCAACTTTTGACCTTCCCCTAAAAGGTTTAAAGCCTCATAGCGTGTTTTTGAAATCCTACGAGCGACACCTTTGCACGTGCCTCTGTGAACCACAGATGTAAAACTGTAACCCCCCCCACCCCATTCTCACAACCCCGCCTCCCCCAGCCACCTATCACCCACATGAAAAAATATGGGGACTTCCGGTGAAGGAGATGGGCTGAGCAGTCACACATCAGTGGCTGTCCTCCGAAGGACAATAAAATAGCCACTTTTAACTGAAATTAGCCCACAAAAAACAGACTAAAACATTCCCTCACCCTCAACAATACAAGGATCAACAGAGATTCCAGGAAGCAGCAGCTCCAGAGGCCACAGAGACACCAGGAACGGCGGGAAAGGACAGGCGTGGCGAGCGAGCGGATCAGTGGATCCACAAGGACGGCCCGGCTACTCCTGAGAGAGTGAGACCATAAAACAAGCCCCCCCTCCCTCACCAGAGGATAGATGGGAGGCGTTCCTCACGAGGGAACTGAGAGAGTTGAAGGAGGAGATAAAGTCAGAAATCAAGGGGGCAGTCAAGGTGGCAATGTTGGAAGCATTGACCACCATGCAGATGGCCCTTGACAAAATGGGAAAGAGATTAGAGGTCCAAGGATAAAGGGACTGGAGAAAGGCTCGATGGGCAAGAGTGACCCAATCATCACCCTGGAGGCCGAAATAAAGAGTTTGGTGGCGACTCAGGGGAACCTGAAGGGGAAGGTGGAGGACCAAGAGAATACGATAATCGGCCTGCCAGAAGGGACCGAGGGCAGGGACCCAACCGACTACGTGGCTCAGATGCTGGGGACATAGTGGGAAGAGACAGCTTCCCCAAGTCGCCGGACACCCACATGGCGTACACATAGCTGGCGGCCATGTTGTGTGGTCCCTGGACAAAGGAAAACCCCGGAGTGCAGGGGCTGAGCCTCATAGTGAGTATGATGACCGCGCTCACTTTAGATGGCCCCCTAACAAAGGGAATCCCCCCCCGAGTGCAGGGATGCATCCACAAGGTAAGTATGATTGATCCTTTAGGAGATGGGGGACAAAATAGTCATCTGGAACATTAAGGGATTTAATAGCCCAGTGAAAGGATCCAGAGTCTTCACCCTCCTGAAAAGTATAAAAGCCAACATTGTCTTCCTCCAAGAGACGCACCTGAGGGAGAAGGACCGACTGCAGGTAAGATATGGCTGGGTGGGACAAAGCTACCATTCATGTTACGGGACGAGAGCAAGGGGGGTAGCCATACTGCTCATCTAACGCGACAAAGACGGTTACGGACCTAGGAGGGACGATACCTCATACTCATCGGAGTCCTGGATGGGGCACCGGTGGTCCTGGTAAATGTGTACGTGTCCAACTGGGACAATGCGGAATTTGTAAAGAAGACCATGGCAAAATCCCCGACATAGGTACGCACCGACTGATCATGGTAGGGGGACTTTAACTATGTACAGGACGTGTAAACAGACAGGTCAAACCACAAAACGGGGAAAACAGAAAGCATGGCTAGAGAACTAGGGACATTTATGGAGCAGATGGTGAACTCATGGAGTTACATGCACCCAGGTGAGAAGGAGTTCTAATTTTTTTTACAAGTGCACAAGGTCTATACCCGTATTGACTTCTTTGTGGTGGCAAAATCAGTGTCTCCAGGGATAGTAAGAGTGGAATACTCTGCGATCGTAATTTATGACCACATTCCACACTACATGAATGTTGGAGACCTCTTGGCCTTTTGCCAGAAAATATCACAGGCCATAGACGAGTAAATTACTCACAATCGGAATGGAGAGGTCTCACCCTCCACGTCCTGGGACTGCTGAAGGCTGTGATCAGGGGAGAAATTATCTCCTACAGGGCATACAGATACAGGAAAGAGAGGGCGGCTCGGCAACAATTGATCTTCTCCATTCTGGAGATAGAAAATACTTCAAGCCCCCGACCATAGAGCTTCTGGCGGAGATGAAAGAGCTACAAATGGACTTCACCTTGCTATCCACCAAGAAAGCAGTGCACCAACTCCGCCAGACACGGGGGGATCTTCTACAAACAAGAAGACAAAGCCATCCCCCTGCTGGCTCACCATCTGAGGAAGCAGGCAGCCACGAGGGAAATAGTTCAGTTTCAGGACAACAACAGCAGACGAGTTACTGAGCCTACAAAGGTCAACAAGGCATTCAAGGCCTTCAAACAGGGGCTGTATACCTCCGATCTCCCCCGACAGGGACGCGGGGATGAAACAGTTCCTAGATGGCTGGACATGCCAGTCGTGGTCCCTGATCCCCCTACTTGCAGGAGATGTTCGCAGATTCACTAGTGAAGGGCACCCTGCCTCCAACTACCATAAGCCACTGTATCACGGATACCAAAAAAAGACAACGACCCAACTGAATGCGGAACCTATGGACCCATTTTGCTGCTCAATGTGGATTCTGGCGAGGTGACTGGAGAACTGCGTACCGGAGGTGGTCATAGAAGACCAGACAGGCTTTGTTAAGGGTAGACAGCTAACAGTGAACATCAGGCAACTGCTAAATGTGATTATGACCACATCTGGGAAGAGAATACCTGGGCCTCCCAAAGCTACAATACTACCGCTGGATAGCCACAGCAGAAAGAGTGAGGGGATGGGTGAAAAACTAGGCCAGCAGCAGCCCCTGGGAGTCCAAGTGGTAGTGGTGAAAACGGGGGAGAAACACAGATTGGTCGTGGACTACAGCCAGACCATCAATCAGTACACGCAGCCCGACGCGTACTCCCTCCCACGCAAATCTGATATGGTCAACCAGATTGCGCAGTCCCGGGTCTTCTCAACTGTAGACTTAAACTCCTCCTACCACCAGCTCCCCATCCGTAAGGCGGACCGCCCATACAATGCCTTCGAGGCAGATGGCCGCCTCTACCACTTTCTTACGGTTCCCTTCGGCGTCACCAACGGGGTCTCGGTCTTCCAAAGGCAGATGGACCGAATGGTCGACCGGTACGGGTTGCGGGCCACTTTTCCATACCTAGACAATGTCACCATCTGCGGCCACAACCAGCAGGACCACGACGCCAACTTTGCCAAATTTCACCACACCGCGACTCTCCTAAACCTCACTTATAACAAGGAGAAGTGCGTATTCAACACGAACCACTTAGCCATCCTCGGCTATGTGGTCCAGAACGGAGTTCTGGGGCCCGACCCCGACCTCATGCGCCCCCTCATGGAGCTCCCCCTTCCCCACTGCCCCAAGGCCCTCAAACGCTGCCTGGGATTCTTTTCTTACTACGCCCAGTGGGTTCCAAATTATGCGGACAAGGCCCACCCACTCATCCAGTCCACCCTTTTCCCCCTGATGGCCAATGCTCAACAGGCCTTCAACCGTATTAGGGCCGACATCGCCAAGGCCGCGATGCACGCAGTCGACGAGACGTTACATTTTCAAGTGGAGAGCGACGCATCAGACATCGCTTTAGCCGCCACCCTCAACCAGGCAGGCAGGCCCGTGGCATTCTTTTCACAAATCCTTCATGCCTCCGAAATTCAGCACTCCTCCATCGAAAAAGAGGCCCAGGCTATTGTTGAAGCTGTGCGGCATTGAAGGCATTACCTGGCCAGCAGGAGATTCACTCTCCTCACTGACCAATGGTCGGTTGCCTTCATGTTTAATATCACACAGCGGGGCAAGGTCAAAAATGATAAAATCTTGAGGTGGAGGATCGAGCTCTCCACCTACAACTATGAGATTTAGTGTCGCCCCGGTAAGCTCAACGAGCCCCCCGATGCCCTATCCTGAGGTACATGTGCCAGCGCACAGGTGGACGGACTCCGGTCTCTGCACGACAATCTTTGTCACTCGGGAGTCACACGGTTGTAGCACTTCATTAAGGCCCGCAATCTGCCCTATTCCGTCAAGGAAGTCAGGGCCATCACCAGAGACTGCCAGGTCTGTGCAGAGTGCAAACGGCACTTCTACCAGCTGGACCGTGCGCACCTGGTGGAGGCCGCCCGCCCCTTTGAACGCTTCAGTGTGGACTTCAAAGGGCCCCTCGCCTCCACTGACCGAAACACATATTTCCTCAGTGTGGTCGATGAGTACTCCCAGATTTCCCTTCTCCATCCCATGCCCCGACATGACGTCTGCCACCGTCATCAAAGCCCTCAACACCACCTTCGCTCTGTTTGGCTTCCCCGCCTACATCCACAGTGACGGGGATTCTCATTTATGAGCGATGAGCTGCGCCAGTACCTGCTCAGCAAGGGTATCGCCTCGAGCAGGACGACCAGGTATAACCCCCAGGGAAACGGACAGGTGGAGAGGGAGACCGGGACGGTCTGGAGGGCCGTCCAGCTGGCCCTACGGTCCAGTAATCCCCCGGCCTCCCGCTGGCAGGAGGTCCTCCCCCATGCACTGCACTCCATTCGGTCGCTCCTATGCACTACGACTAGCGACACACCCCATGAATGTCTCTTTGCCTTCCCTAGGAAGGCCACCTCCGGGGTGTCGCTCCCGACTTGGCTCACAGCTCCAGGACCTGTACTCCTCCGTAAGCACGTATGACTCCACAAGGCGGACCCGTTGGTGGAAAGGGTGCAGTTACTCCACGCCAACCCCCAGTATGCCTACATAGCGTACCCCGATGGCCGCCAAGGTATTGTCTCTTTAAGGGACCTGGCACCAGCAGATTCCACACACACACCCCCCCCCCAGTCCGGCAGCACCCTCCGCTCCCCTCCCCTGGCGCACCCAGCAGCAACCCCCCCAGGACTATCCGTCCTCCCCCTGCCCATGCACGAGGATGAAGAGGATCACGGCATGCTCCCAGAGTCACCAAGGACCCGACCGATGCCAGAAACGCCACCACCACTGCGTCGCTCCCAACATCAGATCAAGGCTCCAGACCGGCTAGACCTGTAATTGGTTCTGGACTCAAATTTCTTTTCTCTGTATTTTAAACTTGTGCTGTATATAGTTCTCCACCAACCCCGCCGGACTCAATTTTAACAGGGGGTGAATGTGGTAGTAACCACTGCGGTATATATTAGGGTATGTATGGTAAGGCCCTGTACTACAGGTACGGGGGTAGTCCCTGCCTGTTGACACCGCCCAGTAGGCAGAGTATAAATATGTGTGCTCCCCGTACAGCAGCCATTTCGCCAGCTGCTGTAGGAGGTCACACACCTTGGTGTAATAAAGCCTCAGTTGTATTCAACTCTTGTCTTTGTGCAATTGATCGTGCATCACATCTAGGCCATAATTGTGTTTTACAAGTGAGCGTTAATGATTCTTTTGTTTAGAATTGATATGGGTTTAGCTGTGCTGAACGCATGTGCCGTGGGGACCGAGAGGTTGGCACACAGTGAGTTAAATTGCCCTTTTTGTGAAGTCTGAAATGAACATTTGTAAAGTCAGCCCTGGAATGCTAATGTTTATTTGATTTCTGTTGCTTCTGTGTAGAAAGGACTAGTGCCCTGAACAACCACAGGATTGAATGCAATTATTCTAATATGAAACACTCTTCAGTTTTGATTACTTTGCTATCCATTGCATCCCTTGAGGCATTTACTAGCAGCGCAGGTTCTCTTGTAAAAATGCTAAACTGTTAAGTGCTTCAGGTCAGAATGTTTAATTGCGGTGGCTCTGATACCTCCTCCCAGTTTTACACTGTTAACATATTTTTTTAAAGTTGCTTATCACAGCTCTTGCTGTTTAGAATGAGTATTCTTGAGAACGGACATGAGTAAGCATCGACGCTCCTTTTGGATCGGTTTTCCAGAAGCTTTCCTTGCAAAGATCAAGGGAGGTGATATTGTTGATGTATGTTTTATAGCTCTAAGCGCTATGCAGAGATGACACTAGTTTCAATGTGTGGAGGAACGTTGGGTAGGATTCTACCCTACCCAGTGGGGTGGGGGGTTCTGGCAGGACGGAGTGGCGTGAACCACTCCGGCGTCGGGCCGCCCCAGAGGTGCGGAATCCTCTGTACCTTCAGGGCTAGCCCCGCCCCGGACTGGTTTGCGTCCCACCGGCCGGCGGGAAAGGGGCTTGGTGCCCCGCCAACCGGCGCCGAAGGGCCTCCACCAGCCGGCGTGAATTGGCGCATGTGTGGGAGAGCCAGTGCGTGCTGGCGTCTTCCCCGCGCATGCGCAGAGGGCTTTGTTTCCACACCGGGAATGGCATACCGGTACCGTCTCCAGTGCGGAAGGATAGAGTCCCCCGATGGCACAGGCCCACCCGCGGATTGGTGGGCCCCGATCGCAGGCCAGGCCACCGTGGGGGCACCTCCCGGGGCCAGATCCCCCCACGCCCCCCCAAGAACCCGGGAGCCTGCCCATGCCACCAGGTCTCGCCGGTAAGGGACCTACTCCAATCTACGCCGGCGGGACTGGCAAAAGACGGGCGGGACTTCAGCCCATTGCGGCTGGAGAATTCGGGCAGCCCCGGCACCCATTCAGTCGCTCCGGACCCCACCGTTCTCCAAGGCGTGTGGCGCAACTCACGGCGGGCCGATTTATGGGGGGGATGGAGAATTAGGAGGACGGCAGGGGCAGGATTCACGCCGACCCCCGGCGATTCTCAGACCCGGTGGGGGGTCGGAGAATCCCGCCCTACATTTACAGCACTTTACACAATACTTTCAAACAGACTCGTCCAGTGTGGGTTTCCTCCGGGTGCTCCGGTTTCCTTCCACAGCCCAAAGATGTGCTTTGAGGTTAGGTGGATTGGCCATGCTAAATTGGCCCTGTGTTCAGGGATGTACCGGTTACGTTACGGGCATAAGACGGGGTGGGCGGGGGAGTGGACCTGGGTAGGGTGCTCTTTCAGTGTGTCGGTGCAGAATCGATGGGCTGAATGGCTTCCTTTTGCACTGTCGGGATTGTTTGAAGCAACAACAGAGGAAAAACCTCTGTGAAACAGGCCAGATTTTCTGGCCCCTGACCCCTCTGGTCTCGGCCCACCATACTTGTTGGAAGATTTGAAAAATATTGTAAAGCCAATCACAGGCTGGTGTCTCTCTGTTTTTTTCTGCTGATTGTGGGCAGCTTGAATGAGTGAGTATCCTGAGACTGGAAATGAGTCAGACACACACATTCTCACCCCTTACACTCAACTTTATTTATCACTAGTTTCTTCAAAATATCAATTAATTTGATTTTTGTTTTTCACTCAGCTCGTTTCTTTTCATCCCAGCTTTGTTTCTGAAATTCATGTTTAATGTTGCGTCAAACTTTATCTTTCCAAAATTGGCCCCTTGAATGAGAAAAGAATTGAAAAGCGCCCCGTGTCAAAAAGGTTGGCCAACTCTGCACTTGTGGCTTCCAGCTTTTTCCAAAGCTTTGTTCAGTTGTTTTTTTGTTTTTAATTTAGTTTTCTCGGAGTCCACACCCAGGCTTCACTAATCAAGCAGAGTGATTGTAAACAGACACACGTAATCAAACACAGAACAACTGAACAATTATCCCCTGTACTTGTGCTGCATCTTCCTCTCGTATCAACTCACCTGTTCACCTCGCTATACATTTCTTCCCAATTAAAGGTATTTTGTGACAGATCTGATAAGGAAAATAGGCTGCCTCAAGACCTTTTGGCAATATTCCCTGTTAACGTCACCCAGAGCCTTAAAAACAACTCTCGGCAGCAATAATTTTTAGAATTAAGTAAATTCTGAGAAAATACGAATGGTCCTTCCATATGAATTGCTGCTTAACAACCAGTTAATAAGCATAAGAAAACTTTAACCCCAGAGCCCATTTCTTAATGTGCATTAAGAAATATTTGCTCCCAACACGGGAGCACGGGCAGGCATGGTAGCATAGTGGTTAGCACAAATGCTTCACAGCTCCAGGGTCCCAGGTTCGAATCCCGGCTTCGGTCACTGTCTGTGTAGAGTCTGCACGTTCTCCCTGTGTATGCGTGGGTTTCCTCCGGGTGCTCTGGTTTCCTCCCACAGTCCAAAGATGTGCAGGTCAGGTGAATTGGCCAGGCTAAATTGCCCTCAGGGTCCAAATTGCCCTTGGTGTTAGGTGGGGTTACTGGGTTATGGGGATAGGGTGGAGGCATGGGCTTGGGGAGGGAGCTCTTTCCAGAAGTCGGTGCAGACTCGAATGGCCGAATGGCCTCCTTCTGCACTGTAAATTCTATGAAACAGTAAACTTCGGAGCAACAGCAAAAGTTACCTTCTGCTTAATTGGTCGCAAATCACAAACATCCTGCCTTTAATATACAATTGATAGGTGCACTCGCTTGAAAGCACAGGGCAGCTGAACATTCCTGACATAGACATAGACATGTTTGTTACTTCCACAGTATAACACATCCATATGAAAATGTCTGAAATTACAATATCCAACCCCCAAAGCACTGTCCCTTGTAATCAAAGCAACATTTCACTTACACTGCCATAGTAAATCCTCGGTCAGCGTTCAGGAAGTGGTGGAACAAAACAGATGAATAGATGGATTTATTAATTCAGGGACACTTACAATATGTTAGAAATCCGGGCTAAGCACGGTCGTGCAAGTGGTTCGCACGGTTGTCTCACGGCGCCGAGGTCCCAGGTTCGATCCCGGCTCTGGGTCACTGTCCGTGTGGAGTTTGCACATTCTCCCCGTGTTTGCGTGGGTTTCGCCCCACAACCCAAAAGATGTGCAGGATAGGTGGATTGGCCATGCTACATTGCCCCATAATTGGAAAAAAAAATGCATTGGGTTCTCTAAATTTAAAAAAATATATATATAAAAAAAAGAAATCCAGGCTAATATCTTTCTGTCCCGATTCGGACGGCGACAGAGCTGGGAGGGGTGGTCACCAAGCAGCACACCGAGGAGCCCCATCTCCATTTCTGTTCCCCACCATTTTCCTGAAGGCAGGAGAGGGAGCAAGACCCAAACAGCCCTCTGTTTATTAACCACCTGAGTTCCATCGCGGCAGGTTTACGGGCACTCGGAAGCATCCAGCTTTTACAGTCGTGTTTGCGATTTCATTTGTTTCCAAAGTGGATAAAGTATAGGGGAGGGGATGGGTGGGAGAAATGACGGGAATGTGAGAAATGGATGGGAAAATACTTTTAACAGTGAACATTTTGGAGATATTTTTCATAGAATCTTTACAGCTCATCAAGTCTGCACCGACCCTCTGAAAGAGCATCCTGGCCTATCCCCATAACACCACCTAACCTGCACATCTCTGGACACTAAGGGGTCAAAGCTATTCCACCTAACCCATGCTTGTTTGAATTGTGGGATGAAACTGGAGCACCCGGAGGAAATCTACGCAGACACGAGTGGAAGGGTAGGAATGGAGGCAAGTCTTTTAACCTGCCTGCTCCCAAGTCATTAACCCACCCACACTCTAGCCTTAGGTCTGGCAAGGTGGGTAGCAGACTCACCTCAAGGCCAATTAAGGCTCCATGGAACGCCATTCTGCCACATGGACTGCAGTGGTTCAAGAAGGCAGCTCGATGCCACCCTCTCGAGTGCAATTATGGATGGGCGATAAATGCTGGCCGAGCGATAAATAACCATATCCCATAAAAATAATAATTTAAAAAACATTTATCTGCATTATTTCCAGCAAAATAACGGGCTGGATTTTCTGTTCGGGAGCCTAAGTTCTCCCGCTGGAGTAGAATCGCTCCTGGTTTAAGGGACTGGTTTAGCTCAGTGGGCTAGACAGCTGGGTTGTGATGCAGAACAAGCCCAGCAGCGCGGGTTCAATTCCTGTACCAGCCGAGAATTCTGAATTCTCCCTCTGTGTACCCAAACAGGTGACGGAGTGTGGTGACTAGGGGCTTTTCACAATAATTTCATTGCAGTGTTAATGTAAACCTACTTGTGACAATACAGATTATTTATTTGGGCAGCACGGTAGCCTTGTGGATAGCACAATTGCTTCACAGCTCCAGGGTCCCAGGTTCGATTCCGGCTTGGGTCACTGTCTGTGCGGAGTCTGCACATCCTCCCCGTGTGTGCATGGGTTTCCTCCGGGTGCTCCGGTTTCCTCCCACAGTCCAAAGATGTGCAGGTTAGGTGGATTGGCCATACTAAATTGCCCTCGGTGTCCAAAATTGGCCTTAATGTTGGGTGGGGTAACTGGGTTATGGGGATAGGGTGGAGGTGTTGACCTTGGGTAGGGTGCTCTTTCCAAGAGCCGGTGCAGACTCGATGGGCCGAATGGGCTCCTTCTGCACTGTAAATTCTATGAAATCTATGGTCTGCGTTGGCACCTGCAGCAGTGACCAAGAGTGATTCCCTCTCGCTTGCCATGCAAATGTATGCATGCCGGGGAGCTGGCAGGATTCTGTCAGAACCCTGGTACCAGGCCATTTTGAGCCGATGGTCCGATACCGAGGTAGGGCTGTTGGCCTCCCACCCCCCCCCCCCGGACAATGCAAATGCTGCCCCCCCCCCCATGACAAGTAGGGCATCCTGCCCCCACCACAACAGGCATTATGGGTCACCCTCCCCACTGCACGGATGCATGAGGGTGACCCGACAAACCCCCTCCCTTACCAAACCCCCATCAGACCCTCAACAGAGACCCCCCATCAGACCCTCAACAGAGACCCCCCATCAGACCCCAACTGAGGCACTCCCATCAGACCCCTGTCAGGGCCCCCATCAGAGAGCCCTGCCAGAAAGTTGACGAGCAGTGCAGGCAATAGGGTGAAAGATTACTGCATTTTCATTTACCCTTTCCTAACATCTGCTGCCTCAGACAGAGATGGTCAAAGCAGCAGCTGTTGCAAGTGACAGAGGTTTCCTGGAACACCTAAAAGCACTTGAAATCCCTTCACAGCCTTTGTGTGATCTAGCCGGCACAGGGCGTGTAGCTCCTGGCTGCCACAGGTGGCGTACCGGAGCATCGAATGCTGATCCCATTTTTAACCCAACACTCAACTCTCCTCCGGAATCGGAACCCCACTCCCGGTGGCGAACGGTGAAGAATCCACCCCAATATATGTGAAAACCTTAAAACCAGCCGTAAGACTGAAGGTAGTTATGGAAACTGTTAACAATAACTGATGTGCACCTTGCATTTGTGACGAAAGAGCTGGTGCAAAGAGAAAATTAGCTCATCAGAAATTCATATTTCACTAAAATAATGCACAGAATATGTAGAATGGTGTCAAAACTGCTGGAGAACTTGTGCAATATTCTGTCTAATATATATGTGATCTTTGATTCAGGTGGGGAGGATGGGGAAGATCAATCCTGGGGGTGTTGGATGAGTTGACAGGGTGGAGGAAAGGGCATTCACTCCTGAAAGTGGGGGTAGATGAGGTGGAACAATCAATCAGGTAGCCTCTCCCAAGTTCCAGGAGGGGCGAATTCAGAGGCCTTGAAGCCTTAAGGGTAGTTTGGGGAGAGAGTCAGAGGTGTAAAGATAGTGGTCAGAAGCCTGGGAAAGGGGTCAAAGGGCTGGAATGGGAATTGAAAAATGAAATGAAATGAAAATGAAATGAAATGAAAATGAAAATGAAAATCGCTTATTGTCACGAGTAGGCTTCAAATGAAGTTACTGTGAAAAGCCTCTCGTCGCCACATTCCGGCGCCTGTTCGGGGAGGGTGGCACAGGAATCAAACCGTGCTGCAGCCTGCTTGGTCTGCTTTAAAAGCCAGCGATTTAGCCCTGTGCTAAACAGCCCCGTGTTGTAGCCGAATTGTAGCCTTGCAGGAAGGTCAGAGCCCCACAGGTGGGGTGGGGAGATCAGGCAGGTGGAGGCCAAGTGGGGCTGCTTGTTGGAGGGGTGGGCGAGGAGAGCGAGACAGTGTGGAATGTCCAATCACTGGGGTTGCCCATGCAAGCACACTCACCTCAAGAATCTGGCAACTCCTTGCCTCAATGTTGCTGCGGCGTTTCCCTAGGGTTCTGCAGCCTGGTTAACAATAATAATTTGTCTGAGGTGGATCCTTCTACCTTCGACTCGAGACATGGGACTTGGCTCTTGGACAAACTGTCGCCATACTCTGGTATTTGCCTGACATTTGTTTAATGATGGTACACAAGTTACAGAGTGGGCATACTGCTCCGAGGCAAGATTCCAACCTCTAACATGGCTAACCGATGCCAGTGGCACTTCATCATGTCTATCAAGCATTAGCATATCCCACCTGTCAACCCTTCATCTGGCAATATTGAGATTTGCTGCCATGTTATCTGATTGAAAGTGCCAACTCACTTCTGTGAAGGGGGTAAGTTACCGGCCCACCTCCAGCCTCAGTTAGAGCAGGAGTGGGCTTGGTAGAGGTGGATTTGGGTTGGGATTATGCTCTTTTAAAACTCTAACTTACCATCCAACCGTTCTTTTTGGTTACAATTCCCCTCGTACTTTCAAGTTAATGTCATTTAATCTTTAATTCTTCACTGCCCTGTTAAGACACGCTGGACTAGTGCGCGGTCAATTCCAGTCCCGGAGTCCCAACACAAATGAATCTTTTAAAAATCTTTTTATTCTCCTAATTTTTAACATTTTCATCAAATGAACAACAAAAGAAAAAACACACAAAACAAATGCAATAAGAATCTCCCAAACAAAAACAACTGGTTTAGCAAAAACCGGGCTAAATTGCTGGCTTTTAAAGCAGACCAAAGCAGGCCAGCAGCACGGTTCAATTCCTGTACTTGCCTCCCCGAACAGGCGCCAGAATGTAGCGACTAGGGGCTTTTCACAGTAACTTCATTTGAAGCCTACTTGTGACAATAAGCGATTTTCATTTCATTTCAACACCCCGTGCACTATACAGATCGAAACAAAAATTAACAGTCAAACAGTAAACAGTGTAATCAAAGACAACCCCCTCCCTCTAATGTTCGATGGCAACCAATTCTCAAAAGTGCATAATAAACAGTCCCCATGAATTGTAGAACCCCTCATTCATCCCCCTCAGCTCAAATTTCACCTTCTCAAGGGTCAAAAATTCAAGTAGGTTCCCCCGCCAAGCCGAGGTACAGGGCGGAGTAACTGACCTCCACCCCAACAGGAACCGCCTCAGGGAAATTAGCGAGGCGAAGGCTAAGACATCCGACCCCGCACCCGCCTGCAGCCTGGGCCGGTCCAACACCCCGAAAATGGCTTCTAGGGGCCCCGGCTCCAAATTCACATGCACTACCACCAAGGTGACACTGAAAAATTCCTCCAATACATCTCCAGCTTTGGACAGGACTAAAATATATGTACATGGTTTGAGGGGCTCCTGTCTGCACCTGTTGCTGGACTGGGCTTCTTTGCAGTTCAATCTGACTGTATAAAGTGAAAGGTCTTTATTCTGAACCTTTAGACAGAGTCCATCACATAAGAGAGATCAGGGCTTTTATCCTCCAGCTTCTTGATCAAAACGAAACACTCACAGGCTGGATAGAGAGGAAAAGCTGGCTGTTCTATTTACCTGGAGTGGGCACCAACCGAGGTGTTTGAGAGAGTTCCACCATTTTTAGGGAAAGAGAATTCCGGAATTGTCAACATCAGCATAGACTATTAGCTAAAAGCCCAAAAGTAAACAGCTCATTGGCCGACAGCCAGGTCCATCAAAATGAGTCATCATCGATGTCATCTCATCTCGTCCATCTTAAAGGAACAGGTGAATTTTTGTCCTGGTACAAAAATAATGAAAGCCAAAATAAAGGGAACACACAGGGGAAACAATGTTTAATCAGGCTGATCCTTACAGCCCCAATAGCTTTCTTCTGGGATTGTTTACAGGAATGTCCAGGAGATGAATCTTTAATTCTTAGAGACTCCAGGACAATCCTGAAGGATTTGCAAATCAAAGCCTCGATGAGACAAAATAATGCTAAATTTTAAATTTTTTAATAGTTTTGTACTGTAGGCCTAGGTGAAAGGTCAGGTGAGACAGCTAGATGTTGTGTGACGACTATTCTCAGGACTCAACCTCAGATCAGTGACTGCTTGTGAACAGGTTTTCTCTTAACAGTTTCAACTTTACATACTTTTATTCCACTTTTGTTTCAAATATTGAGACATCTCCAAATGCTCATGAAATGTTGCTGCACAATCTATATTCTGACAGCGCAGAAATTGTCCCTGAGATGCTAAAAATGAAAAGATATGTCCCTGAGATGCTGCAGAATTCAAGGGTACCGACATCTAATTATTCCGTGCTTCATTATTAAGAGGAAATGATTTATTACAAAGGAAATACCTGCTTTATGTGGTGAAACAGATCTGTCACTGATACATATTTGTAGCACTAATCATAGCTCACACAATGATTGTGTATGAGGTAGAAGTGGCTCATTATGAAAATTAGTTTGGAAGCTGCTCTTTGAAAAAAGACAGCAGGGCCAATTTTGATGTGACTCCTTTCATTAAGATGGCTGACAATGGGGACACTATCTGACAGAAGCTCTGAGGGCTGTATCACTATTATTTCCCCAAACCAGCTTGACTAACAGGGGCCAAGAAATGTGACAGCTTCACTACCAGGTCAAAATGGTCAAATTGTGCTGTGGGTGGATGGGAGTAGGGTGGTGGGTGTGAGGATTGGAGGATTTTCGGAATATTGGTTTCTAAATATTGGGACAAGCTAAGAAAAAAGCCTGGGGGTATAGTGCGTGACGGCAGTGATGATGGTATTTAAAAGGATTTTCTTTTCTTTCTAGGGGATAGCAGGTGAAGTTGATGAAGGAATGTGTTATTCAGTCTAGGTTAATGGGCTGTGCTTTGACTGAGGCATTTTCTGGGTGGTTGATGTGCTTTTGCAGGCTGAAGAGATCATTTGTTTTTTCAGCTTGGGGAGATGAGGACATTGCTAGGTGGAACCCAGAAAGGCAGAGAAGCAGAGAGTTTGGAGAAGCTTGGAGAGAGAGAGGAGCTGAGTTCTGACTTCCCTGACTCTGAGCCCGCAATTCTTTACAAGTAGGAAAGAGTAATAATAATTTAAAGCAGAGCAATATTGTCTGAAGAGAAGGAAGAGGCTAAAACAACCTAGTTGAAGCAGCTATTTGAAAATATTCAGCTAGAGTCTGAAGGCTAAATATGGGCGGCACGGTAGCACTGTGATTAGCACTGTTTATTCACTGCGCCAGGGTCACAGGTTCAATTCCCGGCTTCGGTCACTGTCTGTAGTCTGCACATTCTCCCCATGTCTGCGTGGGTTTCCTCCGGGTGCGCCGGTTTCCTCCCACAAGTCCCGAAAGATGTGGGGCGTGATTCTCCGCCCCCCCACGCCGGGTGGAAGAATAGCGGGAGACCCTCCCGACATTTTTCACGCCCTCCCGCTATTCTGCCCCCCCCCCCACGCCCGACCCACGCCACAAATCAGATTCTCCGAGGCCGATGGGCCGAGCAGCCGGGCCTTCGCGCCCGTTTCAACACGGCAGCAAACACACCTGCTCGTTGCCGTCGTGAAACGGGCGCCAGATGCCCATTTGGGGCATCTGGGGGCCCGATTGGCATGGCAGTACCACGGCCGTGCCAAGGGGGCATACGCCCGCGATCGGTGCCCACTGATCACGGGCCGTGCGTCCTTAACGGACGCACTCTTTTCCCTCCGCCACCCCGCAAGATCAAGCCGCCACGTCTTGCGGGGCGGCTGAGGGAAAAGCCGCCAACTGCGCATGCGTGGGTTGGCGTTGTCCAACCTGCGCATGTGCGGCTGACGTCATCGGCCGCATCAGCCGGCGTGACGCTTGACATGCGGCCTTGACGACGGTCGTCAAGGCCGCGCCGCCGTGACGCACGGGGCCTCGCTCCTAGCCCCGCCCGGGGGGGGGGGAATTGGCCCCGGAAGTGGGCGTGAACGCTGCCGTGGGTCACGGCCTGTCCCACAGCTGCCTTTACGATTCTCCGCATTTGCGGAGAATCTCGCCCGTGCTTTTAGGTGAATTGGACATTCTGAATTCTCCCTCGGTGTACCTAAACAGGCGCTGGAGTGTGGCGTCTGGGGCATTTTCACAGTAACTTCATTGCAGTATTAATGTAAGCCTACTTGTGATGATAATGAAGATTACTAAAGATTAATCAACCAAAGCCAAATCTGGGCGGGGATTCTCCAAAATCGCAGCAAAGTGTTGACGCCGGCGTAAATTGGAGCACAAGTACAAGCCCCAGCACTCCGGCCGCGGGTCTCCGCATGGCCGCGACGGTCTGCACCGGCCCCCGCGCAACATGGCGGTTGCCCCCAATGTCGGGTCTGGCCATCATGGAGGCGCCCCCCCCGGAGTCTGATCCCCCCTCCCACCCACCAGAATGGACCCGCAGCTGCAACGCCGAGCTCCCGCTGGGTGAAACCATACGGGAACCACGCCGGCGGATCTCGGCCGGTCGACTGTCGAAAATCGCCGCGAGGGCCGCTTTCAATGGCACCTAAACGGCGCCATATTGACCGCGTACATGCGACTGCCGTTGATTCTCCAGTCACCAGAGAATCACATCTCGGCGTCGGACGCGATCGGCGGCATTCTCCGTCCCCGCGCCAATCGCTATTTTGGTGCAGAGGCTCGGAGAATCCCGCCCCTGGTCTTTAAATCAAATACTCTTCTATGACCTGCTCATTTTAAGCTGGATTAAAAATGATGGGCTGGATTCTCCGTTGCCCGACACCGATATCGTAATCGGCAATCGGGCGGAGAATTGACTCCGACGCCCAAAATGGGGTTGGCGCCGGTTTGATGCTGGTTAGCCATGCTCCGCCCCCTCAGAAATGGCGTTAACGTGCCGTGCCATTGCAACGGAGTTGGCAGGTCTTCCCACAGTGCTCCACCTCCGATAGGCCGAGTTCCGACAGTGCGGGACATGTAAGGTCTCAGCGATCGGGAATCCGGCATGGCGGTGCCATGTTGTACGGCATGACAGCTGCCTGTCATCAGCCATGCATATGTGCAGCCAGTGACCGGCCATTTTCAGCGCAGGCGCCCGGAGTTTCACCCGGTGCCGCTGCTGGCCCCTCATCGGTGAGGGGTCACGCCGATTTGTTGGCCGTAAAGCTCCCACGAATTTTCCATTCGAGCCGGCACTTAGCCACTGAAACGGAGAATCCATAAGACTATAAGACATAGAAACAGAATTAGGTCACTCAGCCCATCGAGTCTGCTCCAGCCCTATATGTTTGTTTTCTTGTTGTTTAATGGGAAATTGTATAGTTCTGTAGTTGATTGTACTGGGGTAATTGTAAGCTGGTCTTTGTCGGGTGTGAAGTTAAACGTTTAATCTTGTATTTAAAATAAAAGTTTTGTTTTAGAAATGCCCAAGTCCTATTTTTTTCATGCAATCACTCCTGGAGCGAATCATTCTTTCTGCACAGTCTTAAAATATACTAAACTTTTGGGTTTCGGTTCAGTTTTCGGGTGGGGTCTGGAATCGTAATAAGGGGGTAGGTATTTTTAAAAATTAATTCATGGGATGTTAGCGTCGCTGGCTGGACCAGCATTTATAGCTCATCCGTAGCTGCCCTTGAACTAAATAACTTGCTATTTCAGAGGGCATTTAAGAGTCAACCACATTGCTGTGAATCTGAAGTAACATGTAAGCCAGACCAGGTAAGGATGGCAGATTTCCTTCCCCAAAGTGAACCAGATGTTCTTTTTCCAATAATCGACAATGGTTTCTCAGTCATCATTAGGGTTTAACTTCCAGATTTTATTGAGCTCAAATTTCACCATCTGCCGGTGTGAGATTCCAACCTCTGTCCCAGAGCATTACCCCTGCTCTCTGAGTTACTAGTCCGGTGACAATAGCACAACGCCACTGCCTCCCATGTTGTGGGAATCCTGAGAGAAGCTTTAATGATCCCTCCCATTGCTGCAAGAATACCATTTTGATAAAAAAAACCTACCCACCGCTTTTTGGAGTGGCCTGCAACATCCAGTGATGATAGCACTTTAAAATTGCATCAAGACCCTATTGACATTATCAAACGATTTTTCCGACAGGAGCCTTGGCCACCTATCTGAAGGCCCCCAATTAAAATGGCACTTGGCAGATCATGGCAGTAATTTCCACACTGTAATTTTGAATACGCTGCAATCCTATTCCCGCCTGAAATTGGTGTAGACCAAGTGGTCACGCGATGACGCAGTTACTTAAAAGGTCACATGACGGAAGCATGGGTTCTCCTCGGGAGTGCGAGCAGAGTAGAAGCATGGAGCAGGTGCTCAGCGAGCAAATTGGGTATTGTTTGTCACAGGTCCTTGATCGCCAATCTTTGGGAACACAGCACTTCTGAGAATGAAAATTGTGGACAATATTTGCAGGCAGCGGGGAAGGAAACCCTCCGTCCAAGCCTCAACTTCAGGGCCAACATTGGAGAATTGTTCTTCATGCTGGGTGAGATTAATGCTTTCATGTAAGTCATTTAAGAAACACATAGATGAGATATTCCGTCCCACCGCTATCAACCAGGTTTCCTATGGTTCACACCCTCTGCTGTCGGGGAACCCATGGTGGGGGGAGTCAACGTCGGCGGGACCAGAAGATCCGACGGTGGGATGGCCCACAAATGCTGCCAATTGACGCAGCAATGGGGGAATGTTATGATAGAACATAGAACATAGAACATTACAGCGCAGTACTGATGGGAGAGTGTAGGATTTTTCAGGGTGGATTAAGATGGGCTGGGTGGCCTTTGTCTTGTGATCCGATGAGCGCAAAAAATATATACGAGCAGGAAAAATTTGTGTGGTCCACCTAGCCAAACGGCTTCAGAAAGGAAATGACTTTGTCTCGCTGTTTAGACTTCATTTGGCAACTACAGAACCAGAAAATTGATAAACCAACAGCCATAATGCTGCACCACTTATAAGTTATTCACTGGGAGCTGTATAAAATGTGCAATATACCAGGGGGGCCAATTACATATATTATTTTATGTCGTCTCGCTATAAAAATTAATGTAGTTCAATTTCAGTTTATTCTGGAAATCACAGTTTGCATTTTAAGTTTGTTTCAGTTACAGTTAGAAGTCAGGTCTACTGCTATGAATGGAAAAGCAATGCACATCAACAAGATAAAATACAATAGCAACGCAGCGGGTATTATCACTTGAACAGTACAGAAATTATGGCGTGAAATTTAACCTCCAAAAATGGATGGGCTGGGTCGGCTGACATAAAAGTGCTTTAAAAATCTCGAACCAGACTACAATTTACCCACTTCCATGTTTAATGGAGAAAGAGGAAAGGGTGGTGGCAAACGGGCAGTCAATTTTCTCTCAGGGTGTGGCCTGGCTATTTGAATGTTATTTTTTTTTTAAATTTAGAGTACCCAATTACCTTTTCCTATTAAGGGGCAATTTACCATGGCCAATCCGCCTATCCTGCACATCTTTGGGTTGTTGGGGTGAAACCCACGCAAACACAGGGAGAATGTGCAAACTCCACACAGAGAGTGACCCAGGGCCGGGATTCGAACCCAGGTCCTCAGCGCCGTAGGCAGCAATGCTAACCACTGTGCCACCATGCTGCCCTGCTATTTGAATGTTATAATGGGCCTGAGAAACACATAGCGGGGAGCTTGCAAATGGTGGTGTTCCCATGCATTTGCTGCCCTTGTCCTGTAGTAGTAGTCATGGATTTAGAAGGTGCTGTCAAAGGAATCTTTGTGAGATGATACACTGGGTCATATAGATGGTGCACACTGCTGCACTGTGCGCTGGTGGTGGAGGGAGTCAATATTTAAGGTGGTGGATGGGGTGCCAATGAAGTAAGCAGCTTTGGCCGGGATAGTATCAAAATTCTTGAGTGTTTTTGGAGCTGCACTCCAACAGGTAAGTGGGGGGTATTCCATCGCATTCCCGACTTGTGCCTTGTTGACGAGGCAGGCTTTGAGGAATCAGGAGATGAGTTACTCACCACAGAATTCCCACCTCTGAGCTGCTCTTGTTGCCACAGTATTTATATACTGGACCAGTTAAATTTCTGAGCAATTGTAACCCCTGGATGTTGATGGTGGGGGTTTGGGCACTGGCAGTGCTGTTAACAGCGCCGGCCCTAGGGTTGCTGGCGCCCCGGGCAAGCTGAACTTCGGCGCCCTTCGGGGGGGTGGGGCCGGCGGGGCGGGTGGGGGGGTGGGGGGGGGGGGCCGGGGGGGGGGGGGGGGGGGGCGGGAGGGGGGGGGCGGAGGGGGCCCGAGGGGGGGGGGCAGAGGGGGCCCGAGGGGGGGGGGCCGGAGTGACCACTGGCGAGCCTGGATCCATCCGCCATGTTTGTGCGGGGCGGCCTGAGGGAGGGCGGCCACCGCGCATGCGCTGGTTGGCACCGGCCCAACTGCGCATGCGCGGGACCCGAGTCTTTTACGCGGCGCCCCTAGCACATGGCGCCCCGGGCGACTGCCCGAGTTGCCGGTACCTTGAGCCGGCCCTGGCTGTTAAATGTCAAGGAGGAAATGGTTAGATTCTCTTTTGCTGGAAATGGTCATTGCCTGGCTCTTGTATGGTGCGGACGTTACTTGTCGAGCTGGAAGCTGAATGCTACACAGATTCAATGAGGAGGACATATGGAGGCTGCATAAACTTGGTTCGTATTCCTGTGAGTTTAGAAGACTGAAGGATGATCTAATCAAGGTATTACAAATAATGAAGGAATTCATCAGCGTAGATGCAGATAATCTAGCCACTCAATTCCAGAGGACTTGGTCTTAGTAAAATCAAAGCTAGACCATTCAGGAGTGAAGTCAAGAAGCAGAGTGGGTAGTGAAAATTCACAACTCGTTTACAAAAAGCTAAACCAGTTGAAATTTTCAAGACTGAAATGGGCGGTGTTTTGTCAGCTTAGGGAACCCAAGGAACACGAAGCTGAGGTACACATCTGTAATAACCGTCACGAGGCCCATGGGGATACCCTAATCGATCTCCGTGTGACTCGTGGAATACTAGTTTCCCCGCTAGCGGGCGGCGGCTCGCCCAGCTTGGGCTCATGATTAACCTGGATAAAAGCCAGCCCGGTCAATCCTGACTGGGACTTATGCTGTGTGTATTTGCCGCTGTCGCAACCGTTTCCTTCGACCGTGAATAAACTACCGTTTACTCTACCACTCGGCCTCTGGGGTCTTTGTAACATCATTATCATTTAAATGAATTGCTGGAACAGGCTGAAGGGGATAAATGGCTCCTGCTCATATTTTATTCATTTATTCTCAACGTTTTTCTCCCCAGTTTAAGTTCTTATCCCCATTTCACTCATTTCCTGAAAGCAGCAAAACGTGACCCATTTCCAAGCTCCTGCATTGCACTTCCGCTGTTTTTGTCATCTTTCCCTCTAGGTAGAGAGTTAATGCATTGTGCATCCTCCTCACACGGAAGAGATCCCCCCCCACCCCCCGCTCCCCGCCCCCGCCCCTCCATTTCCAACAAAAATCATTCTGAAAGACGTCTGTAATTTTGCTGAACGTAATGTTAATGCTATTAGCACGCTGCAGAAATGAGAGAATATATCCTCGCATTGGGAATCGTTTTAATTCAACTGTATCCCCCTGACACATGGTTTAATTGTTTCTCTGTCGCCAGGCTGCCAAGGGCGGCAGGGTAGCACAGAGGTTAACACTGTTGCTTCACAGCGTCAGGGACCCGGGTTCGATATCCGGCTTGAGTCACTGTCTGTGCGGAGTCTGCACGTTCTCCCCGTGTCTGCGTGGGCTTCCTCTGGGTGCTCCAGTTTACTCCCACAGTCCAAAGATATGCGGGTTAGGTGGATTGGCCATGATAAATTACCCCTTGGTGTCCAAAAGTAAGGTGGGCTTACTGGGTTACGGGGGTAGAGTGGAGGATACTCTTTCAGGGGCCGGTGTAGGCCCGATGGGCTGAATGGCCTCCTTCTGCACTGTAAATTCTATATGATCTATACTTCAGGTGAACCTGTATCCTGTTTCACTCTGGGAGATGGTGAGTGAGTATGCGAAGCACGGAGAATAGTGCCTGATTTCACTGGGAGCGTGGTGGCCTGTTACGGTCCAGTACACTCCTCTGCTATATGGGTGATCATGAGTTGCGGATCATTTTATAAACCTACACCAAACACATTTGCTGTTTGACTGACAGAAGATCGATGGCGAAGAATGATTCCCTCACTGTTTGTAAGAAGATGATTTCAACCATACCCGAGTGAAAATCATAAGTAATGCGGAGTGCTGACTGTTGGGTAACCTTCTCCTCGGTCTTGAATGGAGTGGGTTTTATTTTCATTCTGTGAACAGATTGCAGAGTTGTACAATTGCACCGCCAACTTCCGTTAGCGACAAAATAAATTACTTGCCTCAGGGTGGAGTTTGAAATAGAAAAGAGCAGCTGATCTTAGTAGGATCAACTTAGTTACATCCTGAACAATACAGTCCACACATGCACCACTGAGTTGCATAAAGACTGAATTGGCTGCACATTTTATAGTGTTCCTCTCCAAGTACAGATATAGCCATCTCTATAAACTTTCCGTGATAAGTTTATGGAACCTGGGAAACCTAATAATTACTAATGCGCGCAATGGTTACTTCAATGTAGTGACGAGACATCTTGGAAAATCCATTTCATTTTCTTATGCTCTGAACATCCTCATGCTGCAGGACAGCTGGAAATTCATCTGATCACGTATTCAGGGCTGAAGACACTGTGCTGATCCTGTCCTCAGGGCTGGTTTAGCACAGGGCTAAAGAGCTGGCTTTTAAAGCAGACCAAGGCAGGCCAGCAGCGCGGTTCAATTCCCGTACCAGCCTCCCCGAACAGGCGCCGGAATGTAGCGACTAGGGGCTTTTCACAGTAACTTCATTTGAAGCCCACGTGTGACAATAAGCGATTTTCATTTCATTTTTCATTTCATTTCAACACCAGCAGAAAATAAAAAGGAAGGTTCGGACATAGTGCATGGCAGTGTCTATTGCTTGAGCAGGAAGAATTGGGCAGATTAGATTTATTTTGTTTTTGCCAATCCATATAAAGGCCTAAGCAGATCTGAATAACTCAAGGTCCATTAGTTTCACATCAGTAATGGGAACGAAGCATTAGTGACTCAATGGGGGTGTACTACTTTTTGACTACTGTACTGCAATTGGAGACATCTAACATAGCTTGGGATACAGGGAAATGTGGCTTTCTGGATACAGAATTGGCTGACTGAAAGAAGACAGCGAGTGGTAGTGGATGGAAAATATTCTGCCTGGAGGTCGGTGACCAGTGGTGCCCTTCAGGGATCTCTTCTGGGACCTCTGCTCTTTGTGGTTTTTATAAATGGCTTAGATGAGGAAGTGGAAGGGTGGGTTAGTAAGTTTGCCGATGACACAAAGGTTGGTGGAGTTGTACATAGTGTTGAGGGCTGTTGCAGGTTACAACAGGACATTGACAGGTTGCAGAGCTGGGCTGCGAAGTAGCAACTGGAGTTCAACCTCGATAAATGTGAAATGATTCATTTTGTAAGGTCGAATTTGAATGCTGAATACAGGGTTAAAGGCAGGATTCTTGGAAGGGTGGAGAAACAGAGGATCTTGGGGTCCACATACATAGATCCATCAAAGTTGCCACCCAGGTTTATATGGTTGTTAAGAAGGCTTATGCTGTGTTGGTTTTCATTAACAGGGGGATTGAGTTTAAGAGCCGCGAGGTTTTGCTGCAGCTTTATAAAACCCTGGTTAGACCACACTTGGAATATTGTGCCCAGTTCTGGTCGCCTCATTATAGGAAGGATGTGGATGCTTTGGAGATGGTACAGAGGAGATTTACCAGGGTGCTGCCTGGACTGGAGGCCATGTTTTATGAAGAAAGGTTGAGGGAGCTAGGGCTTTTCTCACTGGAGCAAAGAAGGAAGAGAGGTGACTTGATAGAGGTGTACAAGGTGATGAGAGGCATGGATAGAGTGGATAGCCAGAGACTTTTCCTCAGGGTAGAAATGGCTGTCACGAGGGGACATCATTTTAAAGTGATTGGAGGAAGGTACAGGGGAGATGTCAGAGTTAGGTTCTTTACATAGAGTGTTGGGTGCATGGAATGCACTGCCAGCTGGGGTGGCGGAGTCAGAGTCAATAGTGACATTTAAGTGACTCTTGAACAAGCACAGGGACAGCCGTAAATTGAAGCGGTGTAGTTAGGTTGATCTTAGATTAGGATAAATGGTCGTCACAACATCGTGGGCCAAAGTACTGGGCTGTACTGTTCTATGTTCTATAGCTTCCCAAAAGGAAGCTCCTGTCTTGCCTATTTCGTTCTTTTTTTTGAGGGATTGACAGGACGGGAGGCTTCTCTACAAGCTGGGGTTTCTGAAAGTAAGAACTGGATGAAAGCCTGTTGGCAAAAAGTGGTTGTCGACTGGTAGTGTCCCACTGGGATTGATGTTAACAACATTGCTATTTACTATTTCATGAATGACTGAGAGCTAAGTGTTAAGGAGTGAGTTGCTAGTTTTCAGATAATGCCATATGTGCGAGTCAGAAAGTGGATGTTCAACTGCTGCAAGCAGATCTAGACACACTGGGGGATTCGATCCATGATTGGCAAATGATGTTTAACTCAAAAGAGACTCATTATAAATTATAACTCAACTCCACTTTCCTGCCTGCTCCAATGACCCTCACAAACATACAAATTAGGAGCAGGAATAGGCTACTCAGTCCCTCCAACATACTCCGTCATGCAGGCAGATCATGGCTGATCTGATTGTAATATCAACCCCACCTAGACTCCCTTGTCAATCAAAAATCTGTCTAAATCAGCCTTGAATATATTCAGTGATCCAGCTTCCACTGCTGTCTGCGCAAGAGAATTCCACACAATAATGACCGCCTGAGAGAAAAATGGCTCCTGATCAAAGCCTGAAATGGGACACCCCTTGGGCTAGATTTTCCATCGGTGGGAACCTCCGTCTCGCTGGCAGCGCACTCATGTCCACGGACTTCCCAACAGCATGGGAGTGCCCACAATGGGATACCCCATTGGCCAGCTGCCAAGACGGAGGAGTCCACTGCCGGGGGGAGGGGGTGTGGTACACCGCACCAGAAAATGGATGCAGCATGATGGAGAATCCCACCCCTTATTTTTAAACTATGTCCCCTAATTCTAGATTCCCCCACAAGGGGAAAAATCTTGTCAGCATCCACCCATTCAAGACCCTTCAAAATCTCATCGCAGAATTGTTACGGTGCTGAAGGAGGCCATTTGGCCCATCATGTCACCATCATCTCTCCCAAATGAGCATTACGATTTAGTGCCATTCCCCGGCTTTTTCCCCGTGCCGGTGCACATTGTTTCTATTCAAATAATCATCTAATATCCTTCTGAATGCCTCGACTGAACCCCCCTCTCTCACACTTCCAGGCAGTGCTTTCCTGACCCGAACCACTCGTTGTATGAAAAAGTTTTTTCTCACATCATAGAACATAGAACATAGAACATTACAGCGCAGTACAGGCCCTTCGGTCCACGATGTTACACCGTCCTGTAAAACCCTTCTAAAGTCCCTCTACACTATTATAGAACATAGAACATAGAACATCATTCTTTTGTAAGTTACGTTATACCTCTCATTCTTGATCCATTTACGAGCTGCAGCAGTTTCTCCCTGTCTGCTCTGTCCAGCGGCCTCATGATTTTGAACATCTCTATCAAATTTCCTCACAGCCTTCTTCTCTCCAAGGGGAACAGGCCCAACCTCTCCCATCTATCCTCATAACTGAAGTTTCTCATCCCTGGAACCATTCTTGTAAACCTCTTCTCTTCTCTATCCAATCCTTCCACACCCTTCCTAAAGTGTGACGCCCAAATCTGTACACAATATTTTAGCTGAGGTCTAACTAGTGTCTTGTATACGTTCAGCATAACCATCTTGCTCTTTTACTCCATGCCGCTATTAACAAAGCTGAGAATACTATATGCTTTATTGGCAGCTCTCTCCACCTGTCCTGCAACCTTCAATGATCTATGCACTAATAGGCCCAGGTACCTCTGCTCCTGCACACCTTTAAGAATTTTATCCCTTATTTTATATTGTTTGTCCACGTTCTTTCTACAAAGGTGCATCATAGATATCATAGATATCATAGAATTTGCAGTGCAGAAGGAGGCCATTCGGCCCATCGAGTCTGCACCGGCTCTTGGAAAGAGCACCCTACCCAAGGTCAACACCTCCACCTTATCCCCATAACCCAGTAACCCCACCCAACACTAAGGGCAATTTTGGACACTAAGGGCAATTTATCATGGCCAATCCACCTAACCTGCACATCTTTGGACTGTGGGAGGAAACCGGATCACCCGGAGGAAACCCACGCACACACGGGGAGGATGTGCAGACTCCACACAGACAGTGACCCAAGCTGGAATCGAACCTGGGACCCTGGAGCTGTGAAGCAATTGTGCTATCCACAAGGCTACCGTGCTGCCCACTTCATACTTCGACACTGAACTTCATCTGCCGCCTATCTGCCCATTCCACCAAATTATCTATGTCCTTTTGAAGTTCCACATTGTCCTCTTCACAGTGTACACTATTTCTAAGTTTTGTGTCATCCACAAACTTTAAAATTGTCCCCTGCACACCAAGATCTAGATCACTAATATATATCAGGAAAAGCATGGGCCCCAATATCGACCCCTGGGGGTCGAACCTTCCTCCAGCCCGAAAAACATCCATTGACCATTACTCTCTGCCTTGTTAACTTTCAATTTTTCAGTATATTTTTCAATAAGATCACCTTTCATTCTTCTAAACTCCAATGAACATAGACCCAACTTGTTCAATCTTTCCGAACAGGACAACCCTTTCATCCCAGGAATCAGCCTAGTGAACCTTCTCTGAACTGTTTCCAATACAAATGAATCCCTCCTTCAATACGGAGACCAAAACTGGTACACAATATTCCAGGTGTGGTGTCACTAATTCCCTGTAAAGTTATAACAAGGCTTTCCTACCTTTAAACTCCAACCTTCTGGCATTAAAGGCCAATATTTACTGTACTGGCTTGCTAACCTTTTGTGATTCATGCACAAAGACATCCAGATCCCTCTGTACTGCAGCATTCTGCAGTCTCTGTATATTTAAATAATATCCTGCTTTTGAGTCTTTCCCGCCAAGGTGGACAATGACTCAATTCCCCACATTATACTCCATCTGTCAATTTTTTGCCCACTCACTTATCCTATCTCAGTCCCATTGCAAACTCTTTATGTCCTCCTCTGGAAATACTTTGTTGACTGGGTGGTGACAATTCCCCACTCAAAGCACTGTCATGACTCACCTCAATGAACTGGACAGGACGCCCCTGTTCTTCTTCAAAATAGTGCTCGGGATCTTCTGCAACAACTGAGCAGGCAGACGGGACCTCGGTATAACATCGCCCAAAGGCAGTGCAGCCCCACACTCTGTACTGCGTGGAACTGTCGGCCTTGCTTTTTGTGTTGAAGCCTTGGAGTGGGGATTGTACCTGGCGAGAAGACGACTGGCTGAGGCACAGCTGACACTTGATGCTATTGTGTCGTGTGGATGGCAGAAACTGAGTGGTATTGTGGGTTCGGGGACTGACGAGGTCCATTCCGCAGCATTAATGACCTTCATCTGGGCGAAATATAGATTAAAGTGTCAACTACTGTACCGACAAGAAACGCACAATCTCTAAATGAGCACCTTACCTCAGCATTAGGAATTGTCCGTTTGGCAAACCAACCATCATGAGATTTCTCCCTGTGAGACTATAAAATAGTGCTGAGTTATATACAAGTATGTGCTGTGATTCCTCAGCTGCAAAGAACTAAGTTAAGGATGGCTGATTCCATTTTAGGACCAAGCAGTGAGAGGAGATTGGGAGCTGCATTCTAATTCAAGCTCCAGAGATGGAAGAGAAGCAGCCGAGCTCTCTTCAATGCGTGTACCTTTTTAATAAAGTGGTAACTCCTTGGCCTTCACTGATAATGCTTGGAGTTAAGGACCAGATGCTGCACAATCAGAAGAAATGGGAAATACAGCCCCTCCAGCATACTCCGCTAATCACAACCTTGAATGGCTTTGTGTCTAGTTTGCTTTCTCCCATGTGTAACCTCTCTGCTCACAGTCCAGCACTGAATGGAAACACCAAAGTGAGGCACTGCGAATGAGTTATCACAGCACCATGTGTGATGGTGGGTCATCACACAAATATTTTGCAATGAAATAAAGCGGATGTACATTCCTCTATTGTCAAAAGGTGCAAGAACCCAGTTCGCACCTACAAGTGGAAACAAAGAACAAGGAAAAAGCAGCAACTATATTTGTCCCATTCTGAGGCGGTATATTTGCTCAGTGGTTCGCACTGCTGTCTCACAGCGCCATGGTCCCAGGTTCGATTCCCGGCTTGAGTCACTGTTTGTGTGGAGACTGCACGGTCTCCCATGTCTGCATGGGTTTCCTCCGGGTGCTCCGGTTTCCTCCCACAGTCCAAAGATGTGCAGGTTAGGGAGATTGGCCAGCCACATATTCTGGCAATACTACAGAAGACCTGTGCTCCAGAACTTGCAGCACTCTAGCCAAGCTGTTCTAGTACAGCTCCAACACTGGCATCTACCCAGCAATGTGCAAAATTGCCCAGGTGTGTCCTGCACACAAAGCAGGACAAATCCGACCTGGCCAATTACCATCTCATCAGTCTACTCTCCATCATCAGCAAAGTGATAGAAGGAGTCATCAACAGGGCTATCAAGCGGCACTTACTCAGCAATAACCTACTCATGGACGCTCAATTTCGGTTCAGCCAGGGTCACTTTGCTCCTGGCCTCATTGCAGCCTTGATTCAAACTTGGACAAAAGAGCTGAATACCAGAGGGAATGCCAGAGGTGAGCTGAGAGTGACTCCCCGTGACATCAAGGCAACATTTGACCGAGTATGGCATCAAGGAGCCCTAACAAAACTGGAGTCAATGGGAAATAGGGGGAAACTCTCCAATGGTTGGAGTCGTACCTGGCACAAAGGAAGATGGTTTGAGGTCAATCATCTCAGCTCCAGGACATCAGAGCAGGAGTTCCACAGGGTAGTGACCTGGGCTCAACCATCTGCAGGTACTTCATCAACAGCCTTCCTTCCATCATAAGGTCAGAAGTGGGGATGTTTGCAGATGGCTGCACAATGTTCACCACCGTTCGCAACTCCCCAGATAATGAAGCAGTCCATTTCCAAATGCAGCAAGATCGGGACAATATCCAGGCTTGGGTTGACAAGTGGCAAGTTACATTTGCACCACACAAATGCCAGGCAATGACCATCTCCTACAAGAGAGGATCTAACCATCGCCCTTTGACATTCAATGGCATTACTATTGCTGAATCCCCCACAATCAACATCCTGGGGGTTACCATTGATCAGAAACCCAACCGGACTAGCCATATTAATACTGTGACTACCAGAGCAGGTCAAAGGCTAGGAATCCTATGGTGAGTAACTCACCTCCTGACCACCCAATGCCTGTCCACCATCTGCAAGACACAAGTCAGGAGTGTAATGGAATACTCTCCACTTGCCTGGATGAGTGCAGCTCTTTCAACACTCAAGAAGCTCGATACTATCGAGGACAAAGTAGCCCGCTTGATTGCTCCCCTTCCGCAAACATTCAAACCCTCCATCACCGACAAAAAGTTGCAGCCATGTGTACCATCTACAAGATGCACTGCAGGAACTCCCTATGGTTCTTTAGACAACACTTTGCAAACTATGGCCACTACTATCCAGGACAACAGCAGCAGATACCTGGATGTTCTCCTCCAAGTCAGTCACCAACTCTCTCCCTAACAGCACTGTGGGTGCACCTACACCTCAAGGACTGCAGTGGTTGGAGAAGGCAACTCACCACAATCTTTGAACGGGTAGCAAGGAATGAACAATAAATGCTGGCCTAACCAGCGATGCCCACATCCTGCAAATTAATATTTTAAAAAAACATAATAACAGGCAATTACAGATAAATTCAAGAGTAGGGTGATTTATGTTTCAGAATGGCAGTCAGCTCAGGGTAGATCCTTGGGGTGGACATGGAACTATGGTGTTAGTCTCATCTACTGAGTGGTACTTCACTTAATGAACTAAATAACTGTGGAACCATTCAGCAGCAGCAATAGTGAAGCTATCTCACTAGAACTATCTTTTGGTTATCAAAGTTACAAATGTTGATCAGGTCAGAAAAGCTGAGTAATGTTTTCTTTTCCGCGCTCTGTATTTCCCAGCAGTTTATCCATGATGCACAGAAGAATTGATTCAACAAACACTTCCCCGCAGGGAGCTAAATTAGTGCTGAGATGCATTTGCTTACTTGATTATAGATTAGTCTGCTAATTTGCTAAATGAATGGTGATAGTTTTACAGATGGTGATTTGTGCTTAAATGATTTGCCACCACTTTAATGAATAGATGTGACCACTGATCTCTTTCCTGTCCTTCTGATGCCGTCACTTTATTGAATGATCTGGGATGTCAAAATAATGGCACTAATCCGAGATTCTTGATTGTTTTGATGAGTTTTGAGTTTACTTTGTTTGAGGGAGTACATTTGAGGGAGGGGCAGCGAGTGGAAGCCCGACTTAAATTGTCAGATTCATGATGGAGCAGAGAAATCCATGGATCATAAATATAAGGAAGTGACACTGAATTTGTACGGTACTGGTTAGGCTATTGTGTTGCATGGAGCTCTGGACATCCCAGATGGGAAAGTTATCAAATCCATGTCGTAAAGATTGAGCGGAGCTTGACAGGGAATCAGAGTTGTAGAGGTGAAGGACGGCTCTCTTTTGGAAGCTAAAAGGATAAGGAGAAATGGAATAGAGGTTTCCAAAATTCAGCAAGGTTTTGGGAAGGCTGAACACTGCATGCTTATCGCCACAGGTTACTCAATCAACAACAAGAGCATATGGACTGAGAATTGTCCTTAGAATTAAGAAGGCGGAAGTTAGAAGACATTTGTTCGCAGAGTGCTTTATTAGTACAGGATTGATGCAATAAAGCCACTGTGTTGCACCCGTCATGGAGCTGGCGCAAGCGGGTGAATCCCGCAAGAGCCCCAAATCGGGCTGTGTGCCAGGCCCATCGCAAGTCACCCAACTTGCTACGACCAGCGGGATCTGGATCCGCCCTTGCAGGGCATGATTCATTAAATGATATCTAACTGAACCATTAGGCTCATTTAAATACCCGAATGCCGCTTTACCCGGGTACTGGGAGACAACAGCCACGCCTGCGAGGCTATAACTGGCTGCCGTTCAGCACTGGTTTCCATAAACGTGGACCAGGCGTGACGGAACCTTAGGTAGTCTCGCAGGCTTATTACACCACCCCGGATCATCGGGGACAGGGCGGGGTAGTACTCTGGCACTCTCCCTGGCACTTTGGCACTGCCAGCCTGGCACCCTGGCAGTGCCAATGTGCCAGGTACTACATTGGCACTGCCAGGGGTTGGGCGCAGGGGGGTGGGGGAGGGGAAATGTCATTAGACTCGAAGTTTTAGTTGACAAGTTAATACTGGCGCAAGTATGTCAGGATCCTCCTATTTAAACCTGGTTTCCCCTGTGTATTCCTTTTATGTTCTGTTTTTTTGGCTTTTATAACTTTTGTATGTGGAATATTACTGAAACCCATCACCACTAGAGCCCCACCCCTGGAAACCCCCGGTCAGATATGCTGCATGGTCTGGCCTAAGTGATGACACATTTGATGGAATTGGCTTGCAGCCAATAAGCTGTTTCAAATTCCCTAACACTCGATGCTGATTGGTGGCATCTGTTCTGGAATGTTCTTACTCAGTGAGACTGTTTTCCAAATTACTTTCGTTTTGGTCAGAGCTGACGACGGCTCTCTCTCAGTGGGTGAATCTCTCTCAACACCTCAGCTGGGGCTCACCCCAGATAAACGGAGCAGCCAGCATTTCCTCTCTATCCAGCTGGTGAGTGTTGAATGCCTGAAGACAGAGCTTCTCTCCCTGCAAGGTTACCAGATCTCTCTAAGGTCTCTTGGAAGCTGCTTCTCTGATACTCTGTTTATCTCAGACAAGCTGTTGGTCAGACTGCTGAAGCTGACAACAAATGAGAATTACAGACCTGGAGCTGTTCTTTTGTTTGAAGGCTCAGGTTAATAAAAGTGAATGTGGCTCCCCAGAGGGAGTCTTCCAGCCTGAAAGTTCTGATTGAATGGGCATAGAACATAGAACATAGAACATTACAGCGCAGTATAGGCCCTTCAGCCCTCGATGCTGCGCCGACCTGTGACACCCCTCTAAAGCCCATCTGCACTATTCCCTTATCGTCCATGTGTCTATCCAATGACCATTTGAATGCCCTTCGTGTTGGTGAGTCCACTACTGTTGCAGGCAGGACATTCCACACCCTTACTATTCTCTGGTCCAAAACCAACTGGTGGCTTCAACACTCCGCATCCTGGCAAGATAGCCGGCTATCAGCAACAAGGACACTCATCTCACAATTGCCCCTTAATTGGAAAAATGAATTGGGTACTCTAAACCTATGACAAAAAAAAAATTTGAATTTTCTACACTAACCTTTACTGGCGTATCAATTAAATTTAGCTTTTTAAAATTGATTTAAGGGATGTGTGCATTGCAGGCAAAGACGGCATTTATTGTCCATCCCTAATTGCCTTTCAAAAGGCGGTGGTGAGCTGCCATCTTGAGCCGCTACAGTCCATGTGGTGTTGGTACATCCACAGTGCTGTTAGGGAGGGAGTTCCAGGATTTGGGCCCAGCGACAGTGAAGCAACAGCGATATATTTCCAAGTCAGGATGGCCTGGAGGACACGTCCCAGTGGTGGTGTTCCCAATGACATTCTACCTTTGCCCTTCTCGATGGTAGAGGTCACAGGTTTGGAAGGTGATGTCAAAGGGAAGGTTGGCAAGTATTCATCTTGTATATGGCACTGTGTGTCGGTGGTGGAGGGAGTGAATGTTTAAGCCGGTTAATGGGTATTGATTAAACTGGCTGCTTTGTCCTGGAGGTTGTCAAACTTGTTAAATGTTGTTGGAACTGCATTCATTCACACAAGTGGGGAGTATTCCATCACACTCCTGTCTTGTGCTTTGTTGATGGTTCACAGACTTTGGAGAGTCAGGAAGTGAGTTATTCATTGCGAAAGTCCCAGCCTCTGTTCTCCCCTTTAGCCGCAGTATTTATATTGCCAGTTCAGTTATGTTTCTGGCCAAGGGTAACCCCCAGGATGTTGATGATGGAGGATTCAGCAATGGTGATGCCATTGAATGTCATGGGCACATGGTTAGATTCTCTCTTGTTCGAGATGGTCATTGTTTGGCACTTGTGTGGTGCACATGTTGCTTGCTACTGATGACTCCAAGCCTGAATATTGTCCAGGCATTGCTGCATGAAGGCACAGACTACATCATTAATCTGAGGAGTTGTGAATGATATTTAACACTATGCAATTGTCAGTAAACATCTCAACCTCTGATCTTAACATGGAGAGAAGATCATTGATGAAGTACTTGAAGGTGTTTTAGCTCTGAGGAGCTGCTGCAACGATCTCCTGGGGCAGAGATGACTGGCCTCCTACACTGTCATCATCTTTTGTACTCGGCATGACTCCAGGCAGTGCAGAGTTTTCCCCTGATTGTTAGGGTCCTTGATGCTACATTCAGTCAAATGCTGTCTTTTTGTCAAAGGCAGCCGCCCTATCCTCACATCTGGGATTCAGATCCTTTATCAATGTTTGGAACAATGCTGTAACGTAAGGGGCACGATTTAACCATCGCATTGCCCCAGCCCGGATATGAGCGTGCCAGGTAAATAGCGGGAAAGGCCAAAATCGAGATTCATGCTGGGCACAAATCATTTTGCTATCTTTTATAACTCATAAGGAAGCTGTCATTAATGAATGTGAATTTATTTACATATTTACAATGACATGCTTAGCACAGCATCTCACTCCCAGTGCAGGCCTCACTGGGAGGATAGGTCTCACCAGACCCGGAGTTGGGCCTACTTTTATCCCCTGCCTTAATGAGCCCCAGGTGGTTGGCCTGAGCCCCCTACCTGGGGAGCTCATACTCCACGAATCTCACGGGGAAATCAAAGGTTGTTTACCATGAGAGCTATCCAACCGGATCATGCCCAAATAAGGCGAACATATCATTAACTCATTTGCATTTGGGCTTGGTTGGGGGACTGAAGCATTCTAGGTCGGGGGTCGCCTCTGGGTCAGGGGTGGGGGGAGGTACGAGGAGCAGGGGGTAACAGGGGCCGGGGGCGCGGACAGGCCCGCTGCGAAGATTAACGTGACAGAGGCTCCACATGTGTCAGGTGTAACATGTTTTAATGCACATTTCTATTCCATTTCCCCTACACAAATGGTGACACTCCCCCACCACAGTGCCCCCTAGTGCCCGTTCAGTGCTCCTCAATCTTTGTAATCGTATTTGGTCCAGTGCACATCTCGGTGTATCTCCAGGATTCACATCAGACCTAATTCAAAGTAATTCAATTCTCAGGATTGGATATTTCCATAGAATCCCAACTGTGCAGAAGGAGGTTATTCGGCCCATCAAGTCTGCACCGTCCCTCTGAAAGACCATCCTCGGTCCCTCTGAAAGACCATCCTACCTCTGACCACTCCCCCACCCTATCTCCGCAACCTTACCTGACCTCCACATCTTTGGACACTAAGAGGCAATTTAGTATGGTCAATCCATCTAACCTGCACACCGTTGGACACTAAGGGGCAATTTAGCATGGCCAATCCACCTAACTTGCACATCTTTGGACTGTTGGAGGAAACCGGAGCACCCGGAGGAAACCCACGCAGACACTGAGAGAACATGCAAATTCCGCACAGTCACCCAAGGATTAAAGTGAACCCAGGCTGTGAGGTAGCAGTGCTAACCATTGTGCCACCTTGCTGCCCCAGTGGAAGCAGCCTGCTGCTTTCCATGTTCTGTGGTCTTTGATGCCCTTGGCAGCTGTCCTCTGGAGCGTGTGGAGCGCGCTGCCCTTGAGATGCGCCGATGTCAGGAGGGAGGATTCGGAAGAACTGGAGACCGCCGTTGTGGTAGGCCCCGGGTTGGCCTCCACGCTTCCTCCTCCCTCATGGTGCCCGTAGGGTCTTGGGGGTCTCCATAGGACAGAGGGACAGCTGGAGTGAGCTCAAGAGGCCGAATAATCTGTCTCTAGCAGTCCTGGTGGCTCCTCATCGTCTGGACCAAGGTGTCGATGCCCTCAGCGGTGCTCCTCAAAGACTGGGTAATGTTCTGCAATGACCCAGCAGTGTCCACCTGCATATGGGACATTTCCCTCAGTGACTGGGACATAGATTTGAGGCCCTCAGCCATGGTCATCACAGACTGAGCCTTGCCTTGGACACCACTACGGTGTGGGAATTTGGGCAGAACTGATGCAGAAGAGAGGTGGTAACTTACCCTTGGAGGTCATTTGTCTGACATTGTCGGTGGTCCTGCTTGTCATGCTGCCCACGCCTCTGCCTCCACTTTGCCACTGCCTCCCAGGCGGTATTGGTGACCCTTCCGCTGGTCCACCGACTGAGTAAGTGAGGCCTGCCAGCACTGTTGACAATACATTCCATCACTTTGCGTACACAGAGATGGGTGTGAGATTTGCCAATTTGGATTTGTCCTGCTTTTTTTAACCAGGTCATACCTGGGATATTTCTTGAAAACACGTGGAGTGAATCAAATTGGCTAAAGGCTGGCATCTGTGATACTGAGGACCCTAGACGGAGACCAAGATGGATTATCCACTGGACACTTCTAGTTAAAGATGGTTGCAAATACTTCAGCTTTACTTAATGCACTGAACTGCTGGACTGATCCATCATTGAGGATAGGGGTAATTATGATAAGGATGATTGTGAGGACTCCCTTCTCCCATTACACACACAATTTACAGTCCAGAAGGAGGCCATTCGGCCCATCGAGTCTGCACCGGCTCTTGGAAAGAGCACCCTACCCAAGGTCAACACCTCCACCCTATCCCCATAACCCCACCCAACACCAAGGGCAATTTTGGACACTAAGGGCAATTTATCATGGCCAATCCACCTAACCTGCACATCTTTGGACTGTGGGAGGAAACCGGAGCACCCGGAGGAAACCCACGCACACACGGGGAGGATGTGCAGACTCCGCACAGACAGTGACCCAAGCCAGAATCGAACCTGGGACCCTGGAGCTGTGAAGCATTTGTGCTATCCACAATGCTACCATGCTGCCCTTAGTCCCTTACCTCTGATAAGTCGTTCTGTCCAGTTACTGAGCCAATTGGAAAGTCAGATATACCAGCAAAGTGAGCTGATTGCCTTTCCTTTGAAATCTACAAATTAATTTATTGTTTCAAATTTAACACCATGATGATTCTTGGTGGTGAAATCCCAGTGAAATCTTATGACTGTCACAGGGTTGTGCCAGGTTTGGACTGTGCTTATCACAGAATCAATCACTGAATGATTCTAGTAAGAAGTCTTACAACACCAGGTTAAAGTCCAACAGGTTTGTTTCAAACGCTCTGAAAGCTCGTGTTTGAAACAAACCTGTTGGACTTTAACCTGGTGTTGTAAGACTTCTTACTGTGCTCACCCCAGTCCAACGCCGGCATCTCCACACCATGAATGATTCTAGGCACAGAAGGAGGCCATTCAGCCCATCGTGGTCTTGTCAGGTCTCAGCGAGAGCAACTGAACTCGTCCCACTCCCCCAGTCTTTCTCTGCGGCCCTGAATATATTTCTTTCTCTTCAGGTGCTTTTCCCTCCATCTTGGGGGAGTTTATCGGCCTCCACCACATTCAGGTGGTGTATTCCAAATCCCGACCACTCACTGTGTAAAAAAAGCTTTCCCTCATTGAGTCTTTTGCCAACCCTCATAACTAAGTGTCCTCTGTTGTTGACCCTTCTGTTAATGGGAACAGTTACGCCTGATCTGATCTGTCCAGATCCCTCACAATTGTGAACATATCATAGAATCCCTACACTGCAGAAGGAGGCCATTTGACCCATCAAGTCTGCACCGACCCTCCAAAAGAGAACTCTACCCAGATCCACACCTTATCTACTTCCCCCTCTATCCCTGTAACCTAACCTGTACTTCCATAGACACTAAGGGGCAATTTAGCATGGCCAATCCACCTAACCCGCACATCTTTGGACTGGTGGAGAAAACCGGAGCACCCAGAGGAAATCAACGCAGCAGGGGGAGAACGTGAAAACTCCACACAGACAGTCACCCAAGGCTGGAATTGAACCCAGGTCCCTGAGGCAACCATGCTAACCACCGTGCCACCATTGTAAAAAAAAACACCTGCTTCAAAAATGTCCTTTAGAATCATGGAATCCCTATAAATCAATCAAATCTCCTCTCAACCTTCTCTTGAATATGGAGGACAACACCTGTTTCTCCAAACTATACTCATCGCTAGAATTATTCTTGTAAATGTTTTCTGCCCCCTCGACTTTTATATCCTTCCTAAAGTGAGGGGACCAGAATAGGTCAGAGAGGCTGAAATTCTCCGGTCGTTGTGATATACTTGATGTACCATCGATTGTACGCGAGGCGAGTGATTTACCAAAGTCTGGCTTTAATTGACTAGAACACAGCTCTGCGATCGTCTACAGTGGAAAGGGACGATCGTCAGGCGTCTGAGCAATTATACCTCGTTAATAGAGGCGTGGTTAACTCAGCCTCTCGGCCAATCGGTCGAGAGGCACATGACTGACCAGGGCCAATGGTAAGCCGACGTTCTGGCCCAATGGCAGACGAGTATGCAGATCATATCACCACAATACTTTTCCTGCCAATAGCACACCCCTGCCTGTGGGGTTCCCGGCAGTGTGGAGTGGTCACAATGGGAACTCCCATTGGCAAGGGGCGAGAAAATAGAAGCCCGCCACCAGCAAACGGCGCGCAGCCGAGAAACACGTGGCTGGGGGACTGCAGAATCCAGCCCAGTATTTGTGTTGAGGTCTAACCCTGTGAACCTTGTCACAGTCTGATTGGCAGAGCAAATGCTCAACATTCAACAACTTGCATTTATTTACACTATTCCTTAAATCGTAAAATATCTGAAGGAGCAACCCAGGAATTTGAGGAATGTGGACACCGAGCCAAGGAGAGAGAGATTCTATTTAAAAGGATTGTTTTCATAGAATAGAATCATTGAATCGCCACAGTGCCAAAAGAGGCCATTCAGCCCATTGCATCTGCACCGACCTACTGATAGGCCCACGCCCCGACTTTATCCCCGTAACCCAGTAACCCCATCTAACATTTTGGACACTTAAGGGGCAATTTAGCATGGCCAGTCCCTCTAACTTGCACATCTTTAGACAATGGGAGGAAACGGCGCACCCAGCGGAAACCCACGCAGACGTGGAGGAAACTCCACACAGGCAGTGACCCAAGGCTGGAATCGAGTCCAGGTCACTGGTGCAGTGAGGCAGCAGTGCTGACCACTGTGCCACCGTGCTGCCCTTTTAAGAGCTAGGTTTTTCAAAGGCTCTTAAAGAAGCTGGAGAGGTAGAGACAGAGTATATATGTATAAAAAAAGACGCAGCTAGCCAGGGTTAATTAAGAAACCCCCTACATTTCAGAAAGTACATCCTTGAATGATTGGGACATCTTGAGGTTATGATTGTAAATTATTTATTTTGCACTTCCCATATCAGTATTTGTATCGAGTCAAAAGATCGTTTTGAGGGATATTAGGGAACACTTAATTTATTTGTATCTTACTCTGCTGCTCCCTCTTTTGATGGAGACAAGAACACATTTAAAATAGATGGGTTGATGTCTGCATTGAAACCGTGAATAGTGGAATATCATATGAGGTGAAATCTCAATTCAAGCATTGTGCTAATAATAGATGAAATGACATTGGACTGCTCTCCAGTTAAATCAGTGATAGTTTACCTGTACAGACAAAAGAGATGTGACATTTTTAAGTTGTCGGGGAATTTTTATTTTCCAATGTACATTTATAAATATTGGCAATTTGCATAATTAATTTCGATGTTATACTAATTGCCCAACAATGATATTTGAGATTCATAAAGGTAAGAAATATGATCCTTGAATTGATCAGACAACCTAGTTTTCTAAGTAACCAAATTTTTAAAATTTGCTTGCGTAAATTGGTGCAATTAATATAATATATTAATATCTTATACCGAGTATATTCATAGTTGGCCTGAGATAGTGGTTGTAGTTGAGTTCTTGGTGAGTTACCTTTCCTAATTGAAGACACAGGTCTAATTAGTATCGTCACAAATTGTGAAATTTGTGCTTTTGGTTTGTAAAACATAAAACACCAACGTCGAATGGGGGTTACATCTTTTTATTCATTAATGGGGTGGCCAGAATTTATAGGTCATCCCTAATTTCCCTCACAGAGTAGTGGTTAGCCACCATTTTGAATAGAACACGCCATTTCAGAGAGCTGTCGGGAGTCAACCACATTGCTGTGGATGCGGAATCACGTTTAGGCCACACCAGGTAAGTGTGGCAGATTTCCTTCCCTAAAGAACATTAGTGAACCATCTGGGTGTTTGCAACAATCTGATAATTGTTAGTGATGCTCATATTGAGATAAAAATGTGCTACAGCCTCCCCAATTACCTATCGGCATATTGAACTTCTTAAGGAAGACCTGTTTCTTAAAGAAATAAATAAAGTTACTGACCAAATGATGGCCAATACTGCAAAGTGACTACTTTTTGGAAAATTGCTTGTGTGGATTATATTGACAGATCTTCCTGGGAGGACATGGAGTTTGACACCTGGAGAGGCATCAAGGCCCACTTCAAATAGAGACAATTCAAAGTAAGGTATAGAAAATGCAAAAGGCTGGACTAGTATTCTGGGTTTGTCAGGACAATGGGGACTGTTTCATGCATCTGATCAGACATCCAAAAACGCCATGCCCTGTTAATTTATCTCTCAATGTGTAATTTGTTAAGAGATGAATGCAAGACTTAACTATTTCCTCTCCTGGGAATACACAGGGAAAATTGGTTAAATTTGTTAATTGATTAAAATTGGTTGACAACCATTGAGAAGGAGCAGACGAAGAAGCATGAAGGACCTCTCTCACTCTCTCTCTCTCTTGCTTGAGGAAAGTTGTCAAGCAGGCACAAGCATCATGAAACAGGGCACCCGCTTCAGTTAACCCTGCAGAGACATCCAGATCACCTTTTCCCCTGGGACATGCCAAATGTGTCTCCAATAGACCATGAAACTGTCCAAGTCAGCCCTACTGAAATCACCCAACTTAACAACACAACATACCTTCTTGTAGCACAGTGGTTAGCACTATGGCTTCACAGTGCCAGGGTACCAGGTTTGATTCCTGGCTTGGGTCACTGCGCGGAGTCTACACATTCTCCCCGTGTCTGCGTGGGTTTCCTCCGGGTGCTCCGGTTTCCTCCCACAAGTCCCGAAAGACGTGCTTGTTGGGTCTTTTGGACATTCAGAATTCTCCCTCTGTGTACCCGAACAGGCGCCAGAATGTGGGGACTAGGGGCTTTACACAGTAACTTCATTGCTGTGTTAATGTAAGCCGACTTGTGACAATAAAGATTATTTAAATACCACCATCTATGCCTCACAATATATATGTGTGTGTGTGTGATGTGTTCACTCGCATGCCCATGTGCATGTGCATGTGTTTATTACTTCCTTCGGTAGTAGTAACTAATGGACTCAATCTTTCTTCAACTCACGAGAATCTGGGTAAATTGGTTCCTTATAAAATGTAAATACATTTGGATTGAAGAAAGTTATCCACAGGGAAATAATTTTAAATAAACCTTTATTGCGACCAACTGACGAGGTTGAAGAAAATAGGGGAGCCCTCTTCACCAAGTCATAACAATAGTTATTCATAATAATAATATTTATTATTGTCACGAGTAGGCTTACATTAACACTGCAATGAAGTTACTGTGAAAATCCCCTAGTCGCCACACTCCGCCGCCTGTTCGGGTACACAGAGGAAGAATTCAGAATGTCCAATTCACCGAACAAGCACGTCTTTCGGGACTTGTGGGAGGAAACCAGAGCACCCAGAGGAAACCCACCCAGACACGGGGAGAACGTGCAGACTCCGCACAGTCACCTAAGCCGGGAATCGAACCCGGGTCCCTGGCGCAGTGATGCAACAGTGCTAACCACTGTGCTACCATGCCACCTGTACCTAAATTATTGGCTAAATTCTCCAGCAGGCATGGTGGGATCTGAACTCATGTTTCTGGATCATTAGGATTGCCTTCTGGAGTTTAGTCCAATAAATAACAATTATACTAATGTCCGCCGAATATATTGGGAGGAATTTTCCACACAACCAGTCAAGTGTTTCGCAGTGACAGTAGTGGCCCGCCATTGTCCAATGGCAGAATCTTCTGGTCCCACCCTTGTCAGCGGGGTTTCCTGTTGAATGCATCCCTCGGCATCATGAAACCCATGGCGGGTGTGTGCCTCGGTGGGACCGGATGGTCCCATTGGCATGAATGGGCGGAAGGTGCAGCTACTGCTATGGTCCACAGTTGAATTAACATGGTTGGTAAACTCACCTTGCTGGCGATAAGAAATAGCACGAGTGAAATTCAACTTGAAAGGAAAGCAAAATGGGTGACAGCAAATTGGAAGCTTGTTTTTCAACCTGTGCAGTTTTGTTTTCCATTGAAGTCTGTAGGAGAAGGATCTAGTACCTAAAGGGTTAACATCAGACTGAATACAGTGATGTGAGAAGGCACACAACCTAGAGCTGGACCAGGCTAGAGATGAGTGGGAATGTGTAAGGACCGATTATGGAATCTTTGCCATACCGACTGTAATTATGTGCATATTTCCTTATGGTTAATGAAGATGTGCAAGCAGTGCTCTTCAAGGGGAGCGACAACTGAATATAACATGGTACCAGCAGTAGGATCCATTGATCTCCACACACCCTCAGTTGAATTGTTTCAGAGTTGAGTTTGATTTTCTAGATGTAAAAGTAGCTGTCAATATTGGGTAAATCCTGGATGTGAGATATGCAACCATGAAAAATCAATTCATGCCAGAAATATTTGAACAGGAGTAGTACAGGCACCCAGATTGTGACCTAGATCACAAGAGACAAGGGAGTGACATTATATTTCTCTCTCTTCATTTTTATCTTCTCCCTTTGCTTGTGAATTTTTAGGTTTGTATTTCTCTGTCTCTTGCAGAGCAGGTTTTGCGACTTGCAAATGGCATCCTTTGCTTTCTCTCGCTGGAGGACACGTGCTCACCGATGATTCATTCGGGTGGATTTTATGAATGCAGACATTCATTTGGGAATCTTGCCTACCAGGTTTGGGGTGGGGGCGGTGTTGGAGTGCTTATCAAATTTCTACATCTCTGCATGAATAGGGTTAACTCCCCACCTAGAAAGAAAGAAGAAAGATTTGCATTTATGTCGCGCTTTTCATAATTACTGGACATCTCAAAGCACCAGTGACGTGCAGTCACTTGTAACATCAGAAAACATGGCAGTTAATTTACGCTCAGCAAACTCCCTCAAATGACAGTGTGATAATGAGCAGATAATGTTTATGGAAGGATAAATATTGGCCAGGGCACCAGGGATAAATCTCTCATCTCATCCTCTAAATAATCCCCACATGCATATCTTTTCCTGCTAGCTTCATTTAAGTTGTAAATTGATGAGGGGGAGGGGAGGAAACGGACCCTTGCTTTTTCCCATCCTGCCTACACCCCTAGTCCTCCCACATGCAAAATATTGGCTTCCAAAAGAGAGTAATTATGTAATCCACGCTTTTGGAGTTGCTAAGAGATATTAAGCTAAAAGGCCCCAAGAGCTAGTCCAAGGTGTTTCCTCTTGTGGTCAATTCTGATACATCCCTGCCCTCACAGTAAATAAGAACAGTAAATGTTGGAATTTCTCCATAGGTCCAACAGAATCCATGGAGGAGAGAGACAGAATTCAGGTTTCAGGCCAAGACACATCAGCAGAACAATTACATTTCTAAGCATTCTCAGTTCTGGCGAGGCATCATCAACCTGAAACGTTAGCTCTCTTTCTCTCTCCACCGAAGTTTTCCCGCTCATTCGGGATGCAGCTCTGAGACAGCCAGAGCCCGTAATCAGTGGCACGAACATCTACCATGTGCTAGCAGTATAGTCTGGTCAAGTTAGCCATAGGTCTTCAGTCAACCTAACATAGTGTCGACCCACAGTGCAAGTATGTTTAACAGCTCATAGTTAAATAAAATAGAGTTGTACTTCTACAAGTGTTGGTAGCCTGTCTCTCTCACTGCTCTGGTAAACGCAGTCCTCACAGACCCAGCATACCCAACACATCACACGCAGCGCTTTGAATGTTGTGCGGTCATGGTCATTAAATCCAACTTGAGTGTTTAACTTCGCATACGGTTGCCTCACAAGTTGCCTCAAAGCAATGGACCCTTCTGTTGATGTAACTTTCAATCTGACATCCATTAATCATATCCCAGTGGGATGTCATTACCTTCAAGGGAACGAAGAGAGAGGAAAAATATGTCTTTTCAACAAAGTCACCTTCGTTGGATATGTCACTCTTGAAATAAAACCTGCAGTCAAATGGATCTGAAATCTGCCTCACTCGTTTCAAAAATAAATTTTTGTTCCCAACGTTTCCCCAATTCCGACGACTCAGCATGAACAATTCCAAATCACACCTTGAAGTTCAACCCCTCGGAGGTACTCGGCTTTCCATGTGTTAGATTGATCGGTCCGAACGCAGTGTGGTGGGGGTACCGTGCAGGAGTGCACTCTGCATCGCAGGTTGCTGCCAATCAGAAATCCACAGCCAAACAGCGGCGGCCTTACATGCTTGATGACAGCAAATGTGGACGAAGAAAGAGAAAACCTCACTCAGAAAAGAAACCCAGCTGGAAGTACACAGATAGCATCGGGAAGAGGAAAAATAAGTTAATTTGGGTCCTTTATCAGCACGGCATAAGCATGTATTGTCAAGCTAGCAACTTGAAAGGTCATTAACTCTCGTTTCCCAACAGAACAATCTACTTCAGCAATTATGCACTTTAAGATAAAGTAATTATGACCATAACAACATTTATAGTGCATTAATAAACCATATGGATTTGGTATTCTCCTGAGTAATGGGTAGCTTTCCTTTGTCAGTTGAACAGAGGTGATACAGTGTATGCTAACTCCTGTTACCATACACAGTTTGAGATCTCGGCTTTCCAGGCCCTGCAGTAGCTCACTTAATAAATATGAATCATTATGTCTGATTAAGTGACAAGTTTTGAAGTCAGCAGTTCATAAAGAGTTATCACTGTGAGTTAATGCGCCCTGAATGTAGAAATAACGCCTCCTGGATCCACAGTAATAATTTTGTTCTCTACCTCAAATAGCTGTCAGCACTTGAGGATTTCTGAGCTGCCTAAAGTGGATAGTACTTCCACACCGCTGCAGCTCAAGTAGACATTCATGTATTTTTGCTGGCTGGACGTGCAATAGGCATTCTGGATAATGTTGTCGACGATTATGGGTTCAATGGCAGGAATGTTACTGGAGGAATTTTATGGATGTAAGAGGCAAGGTATCGTGTGTTACGAACTGTGGTGCTGGCCAGATAATTCAACATCATCTTTCCAAAGCTGTGTATTTGTTTAATTTATTTTTTGTTCTTGAATTGAGGGGGGAATGTTGGCACGCGCTTCATTTATTTCCTGGTTTCACAGACACAACTGGGTGACTTGCGAGGTCATTTCAGAGTGATAGTGTCACCCGTATGTTATGAGTCATGAGTCACTGGAGTCATGAGTAGGCCACATTGGGCCCTGAGGTTTGGCAGGTGTCCAGAGTTGGCTGGCTCTGCAAACCTGGCCTGGGAGGAAATGCCCTGGCAGGTGGATTTTTGGACTGGGGTAAGGTGAGGTGGGGGTGGGGGTAAAAATAGAAGTGATGGCGGACGACCCCAATTATAGTTTGCTTTTTAAAAAATAAATTTAGAGTACCCAATTATTTTTTCCAATTAAGGGGCAATTTAGCGTGGCCAATCCACCTACTCTGCACATTTTTGGGTTGTGGGGGCAAAACCCACGCAGACACGGGGAGAATGTGCAAACTCCACACAGACAGTGACCCAGAGCCGGGATCGAACCTGGGACCTCAGCGCCGTGAGGCGGTTGTGCTAACCACTAGGCCACCGTGCTGCCCCAATTATAGTTTGCTTGGTGCGGAGGAGGGCTAGGTGGAGGGTTTGCCTCGGTACACCAGTAGTGTCAATGTTTTTGACAAAAACAAATACATAAAACAACCCTCTAAATGCCATCGCTCATGACCCCACACAATCCTTATGCTCCACCCATGCCACTTTATGTCACCTCACTCAGGTCTCATGGCACCTCATAACTTCCATGCTACCCTATGCCCCTTTACCCACATCTTTCACCCAATCACTGGTAGCCCACAGAGCAGGTCAAGCATCTGATCAGGCCTGGGCAGTTATATGATAAAACTAGCCAGGCCTTGATATCTCTGTTGTTTGTGGATGCACCTTTATGCGTAAGTGCTCCGATAATCCGGCCTGGATGTTCACCTAGCTGGGATATCTCAGGAATGCTTTATAAATAGCAGGTGGTTCCTTATTCCAGGATTCTCAACCACATATTGGGGTTCTCTGAATTTCAGGAGTGCCACTAAAGGCTTGTCCTTGTCAAAGATGCACATCTGGTACTCCCAATTTGACTGGCTCCATTGCAAATATAGTTTGAAAGCCAACATGGTGCTGTTGCAATAGATCCATCTGAGGGTGAAGGACCAGGTGAGGCTGTGGATTGGGCCTAGGTTTGTGGCTTGGGTAAAACTGTTGTATAAGGACAAGATGGCGAGTGTGCGTACAAACAAGATAAATTGAGGGTATTTTCCTCTGCCTAGGGGAACGAGGCAGGGGTGCCCCATGTTCCCCCCTCTGTTCACGCTGGCAATAGAGCTCTCGGTCATCGTGCTGAGGTGCTCAGATAAATGGAGGAGGATAGTGAGGTGGGGGGGTGTAGACTGATGGTTGGATGTTGTATATCTCCAATCCGGGCTCCTCAGTGGAGGATATATTGGTACTGCTGAGGAGATTTGGGGCGTTTTCAGGCTGCAAGTTCAATTTGAGGAAAAGTGAATACTTTGTGGTATCTTCTCCAGGGTTGGGAGTAGGGTGGGCTCCAGGGTTGGGAGTAGGTGGGCTCCAGGGTTGGGAGTAGGGTGGGCTCCAGGGTTGGGAGTAGGAGGTTTGCCATTGCTGGGTGCAGCATGTTAAGATGAACATTTTGCCGTTGTTTTTATTCTTGTTTCAGTGGCTGCCGGTCTTTTTGCCAAAAACATTTTTTTTACAGAGGCTGATTTTTGTCGTTTGCGTGGGCAGGGAAGGACCAGGAGGACGGTGCTCCAGAGAGCGCAACAGTTGGTGGGCTTGGCATTTCCGAACTTGTTATAATATTCACGTGTGGCAAAGGCTGAAAAGGTGCGGGCTGGAGTAGGGAGACGGAGGCCTTGTGGGTGAAGATGGAAGCAGGTTTTGGTAAGGGTCGGGGATGTGGGCGTTCGAAACGGCGCCACTTCCGTTTGCCTCGGGGAGCTTTTCGGGAGCCCAGTGCTGGTGGCCACGCAGACAATATGGAGGCAGTTTCAGCAGCACTTTACGTTGGAGTGGGGATCCAAGTTGATGTCAAGTCGGGGAACCATAGCTGGATTCTCTGATTTTTCAGGCTATGTCCGGAGGATCCATGGCATTTTACGTAAAGAGAAATTGGCGGCGCCCTAGCATTGATCCTCCGACCGGTGATGGGCAAGGAGCCGCGCCCTGTAAAACGGCCGGCTTCCACAAAATAAACGTCGGGAGAATTTCCGGGTCCATGGCCATTCATGTGCATGGCGATGACCTGCTGCAGTCGCGCAGTACAACATGGCGCAGGCCATGCGCGGATCCGATTTCCAGATAGTGCCCCCCTGGAAAACCCCTGGCCAGCCCCCACCAGTCCCCCCAGCTCTCGCCGAAGCCCCCCCCGGCCAGCAACATGGCTCTCGCCCGACTATGGTGGTGCTGAACACAGTCCAGAGCCGCCACGCCGCGTTCCTGACTGCTGAAACCATGTGTCAACCACGTGGTCGGGAACTCGGCCCATTGGGGGCGGAGCATCGGGGAATGCCTTCAGGTGGCGTCCTGAGGCCTTCCCAACGGCGATCAGTGGGCCCCGATCGCGGGCCAGGCCATTGTGGGGGCACCCCCCAGGGCCAGATCCCACCCGCACCCCCCCCCCCCCCCCAGGACCCCGGAGCCCGCCTGCGCTGCCTGCTCCCACCGGTAAGGTAGGTGGTTTGATCCACGCCGGCGGGAGAGGCTTGACAGTGGCGGGACTTCGGCCCATCGCAGGCTGGAGAATCGCCGGGGGGGGGGTGGTGGGGGGGCCCGCCGATCGGCGCGGCGTGATTCCCGACCCCGCCGAATCTCTGGTGTAGGAGAATTCGGGACACGGCGGGGGCAGGATTGACGCCGGCCCCCGACGATTCTCCGACCCGGCGGGGGGGGTCGGAGAATCCTGCCCCTGCTTCCTAGAAGGATGGTTTGCGAGTCTGGAAGAGTTGGGGGACAAAGATTGAGATGCCACGAGAGCAGGATTTCAGGTACATTCAGGCGCAGGATTTTGTGGAGGAGGTGTGTCCAATCTTTACGTTGGCACCGCCCTCTTCGTTACAGGAATTGGTGTTGTCGGGATGGGGTTGTGGGTGGGGGGGGGGGTGTCACCTTGACAATTTATGGGAGAATTATGGAGGAGGAGAGGGCGTACTGGAGGGGGTTACAGCCAAATGGGAGGAGGAGCTGGGGTTGGCGCTAGAGGAGGGACTGTAGTGTGAGGTGCTACGGAGGGTGAATGCCTTAACCTTGTGTGCGAGGCTGGGGTTGATGCAGCTAAATGTAGTGCACAGAGCGCACCTCACAAAGTCGAGGATGAGCCAGTTGTTTGAGGAGGTGGAGGATATTTGTAAGCGGTGTGGGAGGGGCCCAGCCAATCATGTATTTATGTTCTGGTCCTGCCCAAAGTTGGATGGAGAAGTTTTGGGGGTCATATCACACTCCCATGCCAGTTGTCTCACTATTCATTGTCTAGAACCAACAAACCCTATAGTGTATAGTGGAATGTACAAAAAAAAACTTTTTAAAAAGTAATGCATTGATAACTCTCTCCTATGTTGAAAAGAAAGAATTAACTACAAGCTAATAAAAGTTGCAATCATCCAAACCCTTTAAAGTATCAATAGTAAGAACTCAAAACCTTTGAAATCTTTATCTTTTGTAAACAGACATCATGAAATTGATAGCAGAGATCAAGGAGCCTGGGCTGTCAATCAAACAATGTTGTCCCTGGGGTGAAGGTGTTTTGGTACTCTAATGGTTGTCTGGGCTCTCAGAAAAATCTCATTATGTATGCTTGGTTTCTTCAATTTTGCAGGAGTACTAAACTGTTTAAAATAAATAGGTTAATGCCCACGTGAACATAACAGAGGGGAAAATTTCAGATATGTATTAAGTGTTTGGTATGGTGGTGTTCCACAGCATAATTTCAGCACAATTTACAGAGCTTGAATAAAACCAGGCATAAGTCTAATTGTTGATGGTGAAACCTTGTGTGCAAATTGCGATTCACATTTGCCGATGAAACAATGGTGATTGTACTTCATGATTTCCTGAGGCAACGAAAGGAATTATCTCAGTGTAAGACTTTCATTTGTATCTGATATATCAGTTTGAGCAAAAGTATATAAGATATTCCCAAACGCGCCACCTGAATCAATAGCTTTGTGAGGTGAGAGTGTTAAAGAATATGGAACAAAGGCGGATAAATGAGCTGACAAAGCTGAGTTACAGAATAGCCACAATCTAACTGAAAGGTAGAGCAAGCTTGAGGGGCTGAATGGTCTTCTCGTTTCCTACATCCCTATAAATGTTTGCTTTAAAATATTGATGAGCTTAAAATCTCACTATATTTGGTTGTGAGAATTTCCAGTTCAACTTTTCCATTTGCATTGTTTTTTTCCCTGCTGTGTCATTTATCTTGAAAATTCATCATCCCGAAAGTAATGGTAAAAGTATTCGAGTATTACACAATATTTTTAATTCTGCCAATTATTGATTGTTACATGCTTTCTTGCATTTGTCTAAGATACTTCCCCTATTTATCTTTTTTTTCCCCTCTCTCTCTCCGGAAATAATAAAAAATCATAAAAGCGTGAAGGGTATAATGAATACAACATACATAGAGTAGCTATCTTAAAGCGATAAATATTTCAGGTGGGGGGAAAAAAGTGTAGCAGATTAACTAATAACAGGCCTCCCAGCCATAGTTAGGCACGAGGTGAAGACTAACCAATCAAAGTGAGGTGACCTAGGGCACTCCTCCAACCAGCCGGCCCACACCACTCTGAGCTCGGATCGGTGCAAAATTGACATTTTGCTTTTGATCCCTGCTTGACTGTTTAGAATTAAAAAGGAACACCTGAAGCTATAAATCAAATGTCAGGTGTGGCAGCCTAGTGGAACCATATCAATATTTCATGATGTATGGTTAGCTGCAAATCTGAGAAAGAGCAACGTTTCCAGATATGACACCCAGTATGCTTTGCACTCACCCGACCGTAGCATGCTCATTCCAGCAGTAAATGAATGTAAGAGTCATGTATATACTGGGAGAGTTTGAAGTACTGGACTCAGCAGCATTACTAACTCTAATTATAACGCAGTAGCATTGATTGAATGGATTTTAAAACAAACATTTTGTTCTGTCTATCATTGAAAACATAGAGGTTGATTCAACCAAATGGGAACAATAATAATAATAATGTTTATTGTCACAAGTAGGCTTACATTAACACAGCAATGACGTTACTGTCAAAAGCCCCTAGTCACCACACTCCGGCGCCTGTTCGGGTACACACAGAGGGAGAATTCAGAATATCCAATTCACTTAACAGCACGTCTTTCAGGACATGTGGGAGGAAACCGGAGCACCTGGAGGAAACCCTCACAGACACAGGGAGAATGTGCAGACTCCGCACAGATAGTGACCCAAGCCAGGAATCGAAGCCGCGCAGCGAGTGTGTTTCCTGGCACTCGCAGTGCTGAGAAACGTATGGTTGTTCAACGCAACTCACCAGGGCCGCATGTAGCATCGTTTTGTCGAGTGGGGAGCTCTGCTCGCCGGAACTCCCCAGGGTATTGAGTGATCGGGACGACATTTTAAAATTGCGTCCCGATCTCCAAGGCCCCTGAAGCAAACCCCGACCTCCCACACATGCAAAAAATGCAAATGTGCACTTTGGCAGTGCACATGCCAGCTGGCAATGCCACCTGGGCATCTTGGCAGTGCCAACCTGTAACATTGACCGTGCCTATGCCAGCTGGCACTCAGGTGGTACTACCAAGGTTCCAAGCTGGCATTCTGCATGCGTGCATGATCAGGCTGGGGTTGCATGGCGTGGGTGTTAGGTGGGTGGGTGGGGGTGGGACTGTTTCGGGGCCTCTCGCTATATTGGGGCATTCTGGCAAGCAGAGCTCACCATTATACAAATCGGGGCTATGCTGTTCCCCCATTCAGGCCCCTTAATCAATGCGTGCGCCTGGAAACACGTGGCTAAACACACTCAGCCAGAGAGTGGGTCAGGGCAGAGGATGTCGACTGCAGACGGAGTCAGGGAGAGGGAAGTTCGGCTAGAGAGTCAGTCAGGGAGGGGGAGGACTCCAAAAATCAGATGCGGAGAGGGGTGAGGCCACTCCAAAATGGCATCAATCGGGTCACGCGCGAAATTACATTGAGACAAATTTTAGGACATTAACTGGGACTCACTGGGACTAATGTCACTGGGACATTAACTAGGACTCACTGAAACCGCATTCAAAATTACTGCAAAATACCTTTTAAAAAAACCATACAGACCATTTGCTAGTTATACCAGGGTTAAGTAGTTCAGTTTCTCAATAAATTGGAAAGAAAATTGTATTCAATATCTTTTTAAAAATGCCTATTAGTATCTTTGCACCGAGAAAAATTCTCAATTTTTGCAGCCTCCTCAAAACCTGCAAACGAGTGTAATTAGCGGAAACTTGCCATTGGTAATTAATTCAATCCAGGGCGTTGCCAGTTTTGTGCGCAAGGTTGGCATCCCATGCAATGTTATATAAACTAACGCAAAGGATAGCAGAAATTTGATTTACGCTATAAAAATAAATCAGTGTAAACAGGCAAAAGCTCCAGGACAAAGCAGCAAACTGATCAGGTTATTTGGCTCAATAAAAAATCTCATTATTTCTGTTCATTGTGAGTGTCACATTGCATGTCACAAATCTGGGGCAATGGCCCCATACTTACAGGGAAGGGGGAGGAGTATCTGGCAGCCACCAGACAACTTAGAGGAGCCACGAACATTGGACCTTGCTCGCATTTTAATTCCTTTGTTACCCAACAACTGGTCAGATTGACAGGTAGACTGGCTGTCGGGCAGGAAAGCCAGGTAGCAGTCACGGACCACTGGGATTTCAATTGAGAAAACCAGATGTAGAACTCAGATCGAGAGATTAAAAAGTCAAAGCGGGGTCAGATCAGGGTTGCTCAGATTATGGGGGAGGAGGAGAGGGAAAATCACGGCGAAGTTAAAATTACTCACAATGTGATCTTATCTCATTTTTTCCAGTAGCCACTATTTTCCGAATGAGCTAAATATTGCCTCCCAGTAGCTTGGTCAATTGAACATTTTTCTTGGTTCAAACATGGACCAAAGAGCTCATGAGGTGAGAGTGACGGTCCTTCACATCAATGCGGCATTTCACCGAGTATAGGAGACCCGAGCAAAAATGGAATCAATGGGCGCGATTCTCCCCCCGAGTTGTGCCCGGCACACTCCCGTCCTTGCCATAGAATAGCAGGAGAGCCCCTAAACGGGGTTAACGCTGGGCGCCAAACAAATCGTGATGCCAAAAGGGATCTGGACGATGCCCTCACTGGGCGGGAACCAAACTGACATATTTAATTAATGCTTTAAACTTATTTAAATATATGCAGCCCGTTTGAAGCCTGAATCTCCCTGATTCCGGGATTCACTGTGTACACTTGCGCAGTGAGGCCGCCGCAAATCAGTACTGGTTTCCAAAAACGGAAATCGAACGTGATGCCCTCACTGGGGGCTTGGAGGCCATTGGAGATCCGCGTTGCCTGGGGCAGAACAGGGCATTGCCTTTGGTACCCTTACAGTGCCAGCCTGGCACCCAAGCACTGCCCAGGTGCCAGATGGGCTCTGCCAAGGGGCGGGGCCTGAGAGGATCATGGCCATGAAGGGGGGAGGCCCAAAGGGCGGAGGCCTAAAGGGGGAGCGCGAAGAGTGGGGCATGAAGGGGAGGAATGAAGGGGTGCTGAAGGGAGAGTATCAAGGGAGGGGATGCTGAAGGGGGCATGAAGGGAGGGCAAGCCTAAAGTGGGCACATGGGAGGGCCCTGAAAGAGGTGGTGGCTCCTCAGCGACCGCATTGCAGGGTATGCTCAATTGGAGCAGGGGGGGGGCAAATATCCCAATGCCAATGAGGATGGATAGGGGTGGGGCCGTCTCACTCATGTCTGCGTGGTGCAGGGGGCTGGGGAGCATGCGGGCATTTAATGATGGGGGAGGTTACCCCTCCGGGGTCAGTGGCTGGGAGTGTTGGTCAAGTCTGCGAGGTGACGCAAGTCCATGGGTGGGTGGGGAATCCACAACTTAACTTTGAAAAGGGAACCCGATCTATGAGGAGCCAGACTTGCCAGCATCTTTTGTTCTCCACTGCAGAAAAAAATTTGAAGTGTGGGATAATTCAGTGAGAACCTCCCCGTGCTCCAAACTAAAAGTGGGCGAATTGCAATGAGAATTATGCTGGAACAGCCCGTCAGGATTATCACTGGTTTTCCCACCCAAAATGACGCTTAGGGCGGGCTTTAATGGCAGTTCGCCCCGGTGGGAAATTCCGGTCCCATGCCAACGCACGGGTTTCCCGGCGGCGCGGGATGCTGATCCGTTGACAGCAGCGAGACCGGTATATCCCGCTGGCAGGCCGACCCCCCCCCCCCCCTGCCGAAAAACACACAGCGGGGTGGTGGGTAAATCCCACCCTTAGTCATTATTTAGGAGAATTGCGCCTAATGTGAATCGAGGAACCCTCTGTTGGTTGGTGTCATGCCTGACACAAAGGAAGATGGTTGTGGTGGTTGGAAGTCAATCTTCTCAGCTTCAGGATACCACTGCAGGGGTACTGAGGGTAGTGTCCTCGGCCCAATCATCTTCAGCAGCTTCATCAATGACCCCCCCCCCCCCCCCCCCCTTCCATCATAACGTTAGGAGTGGGGATGATTGTTGGCGATTGCACAGTGTTCAGCACTATTTATGAATCCTCAGTTAATGAAACAGTTCATGTCCGAATGCAGCAAGACCTGGACAATATCCAGGTTTGTGCTGACAAGTGACAATTAACATTGGCACCACGCAAGTGCCAGGCAATGACCAGCTCCAATAAGTGAGAATCTAACCACTGCCTCTTGATATTCAATGTCATTACCATTGCCGTATCTCCACTCTCAACATCCTGGGGGTTACCATTGAGCAGAAACTAAACTGAACTAGCCATATAAATACTGTGGCTCCAACAGCAGATCATGTTGATTCGGCCCAATCTCACCATTATTTTCGGTGTCCAGTCGTCACATCCTTTATAATAGATTCTACCAATTTCCCTTCTCCTAATTTCCAGCTAACAGATGTGTCTTCCCCATTTTCTTTCTCTCCTTCCTTCAGAAAAAGGGGGTTTACGTATGGAAGCAGAGGGCATTGCTGAGGTAGTAAATGAATATTTAGGCCCGTTTTTGTCACAACAGAGTGCCTCTATGTTGTGGTAGAAATACCAGACATGGCTGAAAATCATAGGATCTGTCCCTGAACGTAGCAATTCCCAATTTCATTGCGGAGGGCAAGTCTCACGCATGTATTATACAGAGGCAGCTGGCTATTTAAATGATGTACTACCTCCACTCAAGTGACATTTTGGTTGGGTTGGACTGTAGTGTGCAGAATAGACATGGTAATAGCAGTTCTGAACTCTATGGATTTGTTTAAATAACCAAGGTACCCTTTTGGAGAAGTAATGTACCCCTTTGGATCTGGCCCTCGGACACCTTTGGTGGAGTTAGGTGCCTTTTGGGGCGGTAAGGTGCTCTAAAATTAAGGTTAATGTTAAAATTAGACATAGATGTGCACAAAATGTGAATAAACCCATTACTGTCAAGCTCATTGGAATTGTCAACAAACCTGTAAAATTCAACTGAAGTGTCAATGTTTCAAACGAACCTGTCAAACGTGTCAACAGAAAGTGTCAAAATCAGATGGAAATGGGAAATGTCAAGCTGCCAAGGAATTTAAAGTTTCTGCCCTTTAAATCTTTGACCAAAGATGTCTGGAGTGTTAAAAAAAATTGTTTGCTTTCCGCTATGTTTATATAAGTCGAGGGCTTCCGTTACTGGATTACTGCTGCATGATTTTACAAACACCAATTAACACAGTAGAGTGCCTTCCATTGTATAGTTTGGCAGCTACAAGTGGTTATAGACTCTTTGAAGGAGGAATAGAATAGAACAGTACAGCACAGAACAGGCCCTTCGGCCCTCGATGTTGTGCCGAGCAATGATCACCCTACTTAAACCCACGTAACCCGTATACCCGTAACCCAACAATCCCCCCATTAACCTTACACTACGGGCAATTTAGCATGGCCAATCCACCTAACCCGCACATCTTTGGACTGTGGGAGGAAACCGGAGCACCTGGAGGAAACCCAAGCACACACAGGGAGGACGTGCAGACTCCACACAGACAGTGACCCAGCCGGGAATCGAACCTGGGACCCTGGAGCTGTGAAGCATTGATGCTAACCACCATGCTACCGTGAGGCCCCGTGAGGACTATGAAGTCTAATGTTTCTTGTTATAACGGATTGTGCACGTGAATAAAATGTTTGTTGTTATAAGGCTTAATGTAGTTGAAGGAAGGTAAATATAGTAAATGTTGTTTTCATTGTAGTGAGGTCCGCAATAGACACTCAGAACTTTATTTTATCTTATCTCTGCATGGGCCCTGACGTCTGCCTATGATCGGCACTGGGTGATTTGGCATGGGCACTGGGTGATCTGGCATGGTGAGTGTGAGGGCAAAGACTGGTCTGTGGAGGGGCATTGGTTGGGATTGAGGGAATAAAGAGCATTGGATGGTGGGAGAAGGGCTGTATGTTGATATGAGTTGACATAGAAAGTGTATGTGGGGGATGAGGGGGCAAGGGGTGGAGGACTGTTTCGTGTTTTATTCTTTTAAATTTTGGACACCAAGAGATCTGAGGCAGGCCTCCTGCCCAGCCTATCTCTACACGAAGCAACCTCCTTCATTCTTCCGGGGTGGCCACACATTGCCTTCTAATACAGCCAGCCCCACCCTCTACCAAATAAAGTCTGTGTGGAGTCTGCACATTCTCCCCGTATCTGCGTGGGTTTCCTCCGGGTGCTCCAGTTTCCCCCCACAGTCCAAAGATGTGCAGATTAGGTGGATTGGCCATGATGAATTGTCTTTAGTGTCCAAAAAAGGTTAGGTGGGGTTACAGGGATAGGGTGGAGGCATGGGCTTAAGTAGGGTGCTCCTTCTAAGAGTCGATGCAGACTCGATGGGCTGAATGGCCTCCTTCTGCCCTGTAATTTCTATGATTCTATGAAATACTTGGCTTCCGAGCAGCAATTTTTAATGGTCAGGTTTGTGGGCCTCGGTATCCACCTGACACATGAGGAAAAATCCAGGCGTTTATATCGGTCTTTTGCAAAGAATATGCTGTCAAGGTCATGGTGAAAGAGGACGTAGTTAAGATTGATAAAAGGAGGAGGCATTTGGATAGCTGTCTACTAAAGATGCACCAGAAATGGATGAGATGTGTACAAGAATGATAGAGGGAAGGAGAGTGGAAATTGCAGAGGCGCGAGCCATAATTTTTCAATCCTTCTCGAACTCAGAGGTGGTGCCAGGGCATTGGAGAATTGCAAATATTACACCCTTTTTCAAAAAAGGGTATAAAGATAAACTCAACAACTATCGGCCTGTAAATTTAATCTGATGGGGAAGCTCTTAGAAATTATGATATCATGTACCACCCACTGATTCCCTTGCTTCATTAATTTAAAAGGTTCAATTCATCCTGCTTGTATTCCTAACTTCCACATTAATGTCTAACATTGTTGTGAACCATGTATGTCTGCCAACCCCTGGTTTACACGAGAGAATATCTTTCTGACAAATTTCCTTCAAATCCCTTCCATCTGTCATCATTTCCCTTACAAAATGAAAGTGTATATTTTCCATTACAGCATTTGCAAAACCACATTGAACTGTCACTTTTCCAAATAAATTCTCCCTATTGTTAAATACATAGTAAAAAAAAAAATTAAGTCTTATCTTAACATATTACTCATTACCTAACCACACAAATAGATTGTGTGTTACAACTTAACATATTTTCAACTGTTATGACAATTTCAATACTAAAAATAAGGTACAATATCGATACATCCCTTCGTGGTTTTGGGGCCAATAATTATTACATATTAAATATGGCGTGTAAACAACATCAATATTATTTGTAATGTTCTATGTAGTTAAATCAAGAAAACACACTAAACTACAACTATTCCCCCTCTATTAAAACATTCACACAGTTTAGAAATGCGGATCAAGTTCTTTAACGGCACACATACCCCCTTATCATATATAGCAGTCCCTACCAATTTACATAACATTTCTTTCTTTAATAACGATTACAGCCCTTCAATGCAATATTGTTTGCTGCATTGGTAACAATTTTCCCGCCGTGGCATCAAGCTACAAAAATTCTTAAACTATTGGCATTTATCATGTTGGGGTTCCTCGTCAGTCGCTGCTATCTGCTGAGACCGTTAATAACTCCACCGCGTAGTACATACCCCGTGGAGACCACAGATCATCCATCAGCTAATGTCCAGTTAGAGATGTCTGACCGGAGGTTTCACTGTTCAGTAATAATTTGATATTTTGATTTGTTTCTAACCCGTAAAGTTTTCCTCCGGGCTCTGTCAATTCCCTCAAATATGTAGCCAATTGTATCATTAGTTTCCCCCCAATCCTGTCTACAACATTCCTCTCTGGAGTGTAGTTCTCTTCCTTCTTGTAAACTGGTTTGTTATTTATTTTTTCCATCTGAAAAATCAAATGAACAGGTCAAGGATAGAGAGGGCCCTAATCTTTAATTTGTACTTTCTATTTTCATTTGGATTCCCCAGAAGTGCCCTCTCCAGGACTTCCGGATTTCTTTTGCCACCATTTCTTTTTGAACTGGTTTATTTTCCTTATCATTGATATACATCATACAATTAAAGCCTGTTAAGCCTCCTCTTTCTGTCATTGCACCCCTGAGTGAGATTCAAAGAATCTCAAACTCCTCCTCTGCTCACCCAGTGATCCAATCTGGTCAAAACCTTACCCTGATACTTTCCTGATATTGCTACTGCATTTACTTTAATTACTTTATTTTGATTACGACCGGATTTTTATGAAAGTAAGTTCCAAACATCACATTTGAACTTCATCATCTGTCCAATCAATGCTGCTAACAGGTTTTAATTCGCTGTCTTCCCACCAATTGGGTCATGTGCTTTAATTGTGATACAATTAATTTCGCTCCAGACACCATGCCTCTCTAATTCAAATGTATGTTTACCCAGAATCTGAACAATCTTGTCTTGACATTTTACAGCTTCAACGATTATTTTTCCTGCAGTTTTAGATGGTAGCTTCAACCAAATTTCCTCTGTATTATCAATTGGTTTTAATATCTTAATTTTTCTGCATTAATGTTTATTAAATCTTTTCCTGCAATCAGATTCTTATTTCCTGATACTACAATTAATTCTCCTAATCTAACTTCTGGTCCAATATTTTCATTCTCTAAAGCTCCTTCTTCAATGTATTTAACATTCTAAACATCATTATTTTTGCTAGTGATTTTTTGTGATCGTCGGGCACGAGGACCCTGCGGAGCTATGCAGTGTCATTTTCAACACAGCAGTTTCAAAGTCTGCAGCAGCTGACTGCTGCTGAGTAAAAACTTCTGTATCTGTTTATTCTGAGACCAATTTAGTTCTGAACATACTGATTCACCAACTCATAATACTGCTCACATTCCTACCTGCCATTTATAACATCTAATTTATGTGAAACTCGGTTTTGCAAAATACAACATTTTTTTTTAAAAACAAACATCAAAGGAAATTCACAATTCCTTATTAACATACACACACTCATTCATCCACTCAGATCTTGGATCTCTACTCTGCAGGATTTCACAAATCCTTATTAAACACACACTCATTTATCCACTGAGTTCGTGGACCTCTATTCTGCAGGGTTTTAGTTACTCTTAACAAAAATTGAGACCCCTCCATGCTGATAAGTTTCACTTATGCAGGAGTTTTTTTGCCTCTGTTAAGCTTTTCCACTCTTGTTTCATTGTTTCTCTCTTGACCATGTTTCAGAGCAAGAGGATTATTCTCATTGCCATTTTTCGGAATTCAAGTTCTGTTCCTGGTTGTCCCTTTCAGGTGCAATCTGAAATTAAGGATAAGTACCCTTTCTGGGCCCTATCCAAGGCTGACTAAGGCACTATCTTCCTGTTTTAGTTAAGGGTCGATTGGTTATTGGTCTCTGAAGATTCTAGGCATCCCTATTTTCCAGAAAATTTCCGCACAATCTGCCTTACTCTAAGGATGATTCATTTTTTGGCCTCCTTTTACCAGTAATGGATGCAAGATTTTAGTGCTGTCACCAAAATGTCCTGCAGACTTTTTCTCAGGGTCAGTACCTTCTAGTCTACTGATTTTCACACCCAACCTGAGTTTTATGTCCCCTCGATCCACAGAATATTCTTACAAAAGTCAATCACACATGACTTTCCAAACTAAAAACTCGGCAGGTAAAGTTTGACTCACACATAGACTAGAAACTTCTAATATTCTAGCCTTAGTGCCGGTTAGAAACTTCTGATATTCCAACCGTTTCTTGAGAACTAGAAACTTCTAATATTCTAGCCCCCATTCTAGCCCCCATTCTCCTCAGCTAGAAACTTCTAATATTCTAGCCTCGCTTTACCTAGAAACTTCTAATATTCTAGGCCTCCACGTTGGATGCCATGGAGAAAGCAAAACAACCGGCTGGGCGTAATTAAATTAACACGGTGTTAACACGTCGGGTGGCATGTAGAAAATAAAGCTACCCGCTAGGCGTAATTAACAGGATTTTAATAAACCGTTGGTCGCCATGATTTTTAAAACTCACCACTATTCTTAGAATTCCCCCTATACCAAAAAGGGTTGATATTCTAAATGGTGAACAGGGATTCTCACTCCCTGACTCTGATGCAGGCTTCGGTGGGTGCTATTCAGGTCGAACTATATTTTCAGGTTATCCCCCGGTATAACCCATACCTTCACCGAAGATTTTATCTACTTACCACTCAGTAGCATCGATGTCCTGGGTCCTGCATTGCTAAGTAAGTAAAGTAGACTTTAGGAAAAAAACACTTTTTCAGGTTAAGTAAGTTATTTTATTATTATATTTTTTCTTTTAAAAGCTGCAAACACTTTATTTACAGAAAGGTAAAAAGATCTTGCTTCTGGATCCTGCTGGTTGGTTGTAGGGACCTTCAGGCCCACCTTGACAATCAATCTTCTTTAAATTCTGGTTTTCTTGGGATGTATTCGCTGGTTAGCTCTGTTGCTGTGTTTTGTCGATCCCATGTATTGAGCTATAAGAGCTGGCTTTGCTAGCTATCTCTCAGCTGACTCTGACTCCTGTTTAAATTCTAGTCTTCCTTAGATGTATAGCTGTTTAAGCTCGGCTGCTTGTCTTGTCTTTCCCATGACCGAGCTGTGAGAGCTGAAATATGCTTCTCTCCTCTCTCTGAGTTCTCCTCCCCTCCTGTTGCTGTTGCTGGTCTGCTTCTGCTCCCTGGGTTTATATTCTCTTTCTAACAATTATTAAGTTTTTAGAGCCTTATTGTAAATTAACTTATTTCACTTTGATTGTTAAAAAAGTATCTTTGATGTAAACATTTTAATACAACTAAGTATTCATTTTGGGCATGGCCTCACCTCTCAGATCTGATTACATTGTCCTTTGTGATGTTCAAAGTTGCTTTGGTTTAATTCCTGTCATGTGAATAGTTTAATTTTACAATTGTCCCCAGCTCATAACTTTGCCTTTGATTTTGACTTTAAATTATGTTTCTTGTACATAGGTAGTCTCCAATTTTCTTTAATTTACTTGAATTTCACACTTAGAATTGACACCAAATTTGACTGAGCATCATCATCCATCCTTTCCAGCTGTTTACTAAGAGAGTTAATTTCAGTGAAGGTGTGAAACCTTTGCTTTTAACTGTATGCTAAAATTTTACTTGGTTGTGACTTGAAAGACCTGCCTGTTTTAAACATTCGTCACTTAATTCAATTGAAACTCCCATCCATGCTTTTCCAGATACTTCCTAAGATAGTTACATTCAAGGAAGGTGTGAGCCATTGTTTTTAGCTTATTACATGAAACCTGGGTGTTTGCTAAGCCTGCTTGTGAGAAAGAATCTGCATTTTATAATCCTGCTCTTCGCAGCTGCTATTAACTTTTTGTGGGATCTTTCCCTGTATCCTCTCATGCTTCTCGCAGACCAGATATTGCCAGACTTCCATGTTTCAATTGACACATTTTGCTGTATTTCCAAGAACAGAGGGCGAGATTCTCTGCACTCCCGACGGTGCGGAGAATAGCGTGGCTCGTAAAATTTTACGGCCACGCTGTTCCGACGCCCTCCCGCTATTCTCCCCCCCCCCCCCCCCACGCCCAACTCCCGACACGAATCGCTGCCGCCGTTTTTTTATGGCCGGCAGCGATTCACAGCTGATAGATGGGCCGAGTTCCCAGCCCTTTACGGCTGTTTTTACGAACGGCAAACACACCTGGTCTGGCCGTTCGTAAAAACGGCCGTAAACACTCGCATTTTATAACCATGGCACCGATTGGCACGGCAGTACCACGGCCGTGCCAAGGGTGCCATGGGCCCGCGATCGGTGCCCACCGATCGCGGGCAGCGGGCCCGATGCCCACGCACTATTTCTCCTTCCGCCGCCCCGCAGTATCCATTCGCGGGGCGGCTGAGGGGCAACCCGGCCCGCGCATGCGCGGGTTTCGCGCAAATGCGCGATGACGTCATCCGCGCATGCGCGGGTTGGAGTCTTCCAATCCGCGCATGCGCGGCTGACGTCATATGACGCGTCAGCCGGCGCTAACTCCGGCAAGCGGGCTTAACGAAATTCGTTAAGCCCGTGATGCCGGAGCTTACGGCGTCGGGCTGCTAGCCCCGACCGGGGACCAGAATCGGTTCCCGGTCGGGAAGGGGGGGGCTGGCGTCAAACCCGCCCGGGTTTGACGCCAGCCTTACGATTTCTCCCCATATGGGAGAATCTCGCCCATAGATTTTCAGTGAATTCAAATTTCACCATTTGCAATGGTGGGGTTCGATCCCAGGTCCCTCGGGCATTAGCCTGTGTCTCTGGATTACTCGCCCCGTGGCAATAACATTATGCCTTTGCCTCCATCATTGATGAGGACAATACTGTAGATGTAGATGTACTGGGCAGCACGGTAGCATTGTGGAGAGCACAATCGCTTCACAGCTCCAGGGTCCCAGGTTCGATTCCGGCTTGGGTCACTGTCTGTGTGGAGTCTGTACGTTCTCCCCCGTGTGTGCGTGGGTTTCCTCCGGGTGCTCCGGTTTCCTCCCACAGTTCAAAGATGTGCGGGTTAGGTGGATTGGCCATGATAAATTGCCCTTAGTGTCCAAAATTGCCCTTAGTGTTGGGTGCGGTGACTGGGTTATGGGGATAGGGTGGAGATGTGGACCTGGGTGGGGTGCTCTTTCCAGGAGCCAGTGAAAACTCGATGGGCCGAATGGCCTCCTACTGCCCTGTAAATTCTATGATTCTATGTAGTCTACATAGACGTCCAAAAGATATTTGATAAAGTGTCGCACAATAGACCTGTGAACAATGTTAGAGCTCATGGATTAAAAGTGACAATAGCGACATGGATATGAAATTGGCTGAGTGACATGAAACAGAGAAGGAGTAAACAGTTATAAAATAAAAACAGAAAATTCTAGAAAAACACAGCAGCTCTGGCTGCATCTGTGCAGAGAGAAGCAGAGATAATGTTTCAAGCCCAATATGACTCTTGATTCAATGATGAGGACTTGAAACATTAACTCTTTTTCTCCCTCCACAGATGATGCCTGACCTGCTGAGTTCCCCCAGCACGTTATATTTCAGATCTCCAGCATCCACAATATTTGGCTTTTATAGGAGGGAACATTTGTTTTTTTGGACTGGAGGAAAGGTTACAATGGAGTTCCTGAACGATCGGCATTAGGACCCTTGCTCTACCTGTTATATATTAGTGAGCCATACCTTAGGGTACAGGGCACAATTTCAAAATTTCTGAATGACTCAAAACTTGGAAGTATTGTGAACAGTCAGGAGGTTAATGTAGGACTTCAAAAGTGTATAAACACGTTGATCGATTGGACAGGCAAGTGTCAGGACCCTCAGTCGGGCATGACCCTCAGTCGGGCAGGACCCTCAGTCTGGCAGGACCCTCAGTCGGGCATGACCCTCAGTCGGGCAGGACCCTCAGTCGGGCAGGACCCTCAGTCTGGCAGGACCCTCAGTCGGGCAGGACCCTCAGTCGGGCATGACCCTCAGTCGGGCATGACCCTCAGTCTGGCAGGACCCTCAGTCGGGCAGGACCCTCAGTCGGGCACGACCGTCAATCAGGCAGGACCCTCGGTCGGGCAGGACCCTCAGTCAGGCAGGACCCTCAGTCGGGCACGACCGTCAATCAGGCAGGACCCTCGGTCGGGCAGGACCCTCAGTCGGGCAGGACCCTCGATCAGGCAGGACCCTCAGTCGGGCAGGACCCTCAGTCAGGCAGGACCCTCGATCAGGCAGGACCCTCAGTCGGGTAGGACCCTCAGTCGGGCAGGACCCTCAGTCGGGCAGGACCCTCGGTCAGGCAGGACCCTCAGTCGGGCAGGACCCTCAGTCAGGCAGGACACTCGGTTGGGCGGGACCCTCAGTCGGGCGGGACCCTCAGTCGGGCGGGACCCTCAGTCGGGCGGGACCCTCAATCAGGCAGGACCCTCAGTCGGGCAGGACCCTCAATCAGGCAGGACCCTCAGTCGGGCGGGACCCTCAATCAGGCAGGACCCTCAGTCGGGCAGGACCCTCAATCAGACAGGACCCTCCGTCGGGCAGGACCCTCAATCAGGCAGGACCCTCAATCAGGCAGGACCCTCAATCAGGCAGGACCCTCAGTCGGGCAGGACCCTCGGTCGGGCAGGACCCTCGGTCAGGCAGGACCCTCGGTCGGGCAGGACCCTCGGTCGGGCAGGACCCTCGGTCAGGATGGACCCTCAGTCGGGCAGGACCCTCGGTCGGGCAGGACCCTCGGTCGGGCAGGACCCTCGGTCGGGCAGGACCCTCAGTCAGGATGGACCGTCAGTCGGGCTGGACCCTCGGTCAGGCAGGACCCTCGGTCAGGATGGACCCTCAGTCGGGCAGGACCCTCGGTCGGGCAGGACCCTCGGTCGGGCAGGACCCTCGGTCGGGCAGGACCCTCAGTCAGGATGGACCGTCAGTCGGGCAGGACCCTCAGTCGGGCAGGACCCTCAGTCGGGCAGGACCCTCAGTCGGGCGGGACCCTCAGTCGGGCAGGACCCTCTGTCGGGCAGGACCCTCGATCGGGCAGGACCCTCAGTCGGGCAGGACCCTCAGTCGGGCAGGACCCTCAGTCTGGCAGGGCGCTTAGTCAGGCAGGACCCTCGATCAGGCAGGACCCTCAGTCGGGCGGGACCCTCAGTCGGGCAGGACCCTCGGTCGGGCAGGACCCTCGGTCAGGCAGAACCCTCAGTCAGGCAGGACCCTCGGTCAGGCAGGACCCTCAGTCGGGCCGGACCCTCAGTTGGGCAGGACCCTCAGTCGGGCAGGACCCTCAGTCGGGCAGGACCCTCAGTCAGGCAGGACGCTCAGTCGGGCAGGACCCTCAATCAGGCGGGACCCTCAGTCGGGCAGGACCCTCAGTCAGGCGGGACCCTCAGTCGGGCGGGACCCTCAGTCGGGCGGGACCCTCAGTCGGGCGGGACCCTCAGTCGGGCGGGACCCTCAGTCGGGCAGGACCCTCAGTCGGGCAGTACCCTCGGTCGAACAGACGGGCTTGGTTGGCCAGGGTGTTCGCTTGGACAGGACGCTCGATCAGGCACAGGCTTCAATCAGGAAGCTGACAAGTTTCATGCAAATGAAGATAGGTAATTAAAATTATGTGTTTAAATGACCAGGTTTACTCCCCACGTTGTGCCTTCCCCACACACACAATCCCACTTTCCATTTAAAATCTACCCCAGATACCCTCAGAATTTGCCCCATGAATAAATATTATGGGTTGCTAACAGAATACACAAGAACACGACCCCACACACAAACCAATCCACATGTCACACACCCACTCCTCCCCATTCACACAAAAGGACGAACTGGATACAAGGGGTGGCCTGCACCCCACCTCCCTTTCCGCGCTCCCCCTCGGTGTGGTTCTGACAGTGGCGGTGGTTCAGCAATGTTTAGCGGTGGGATCTTCAAGTACCGCTGATGCCAACACCATTTTGCGTTGCGTTGTTCGCCGGCCACGCCGTCGGGATCCCACCACAGGGGGGTTGCCATTGGCAGGACGGGCAGATCCCATCGGGGTGGGGGGGAAGGGTCAAAAAATTTGGCCCACAGATTTTTATTTTTAAAATGATATGCCGGGGAATTGGTTGCGCCAATTATCATAGAATTTACAGTGCAGAAGGAGGCCATTCGGCCCATCGAATCTGCACCGGCCCTTGGACAGAGCACCCAACTGAAGCCAGCGCCTGCACCCTATCCCCAAAACCCACCAAACCTTTTGGACACTAAGGGGCGATATAGCATGGTCAATCCACCTAACCTGCACATCTTTGGACTGAGGGAGGAAACCGGAGCACCCGGAGGAAACCCACGCAGACACGGGGAGAAAGTACAAACTCCACACAGATGCCGGAATTGAACCCGGGTCGCTGGAGCTGTGAGGTAGCAATGCTGACCACTGTGCCACCATGGCTTAATTCCAGAATGCAGGTCACCAAACGGATTGACCTGTCCTCTGGGCTGGTTTAGCTCACCAGGCTAAATCGCTGGCTTTTAAAGCAGACCAAGCAGGCCAGCAGCACGGTTCAATTCCCGTACCAGCCTCCCCGGATAGGCGCCGGAATGTGGCGACTAGGGGCTTTTCACAGTAACTTCATTGAAGCCTACTCGTGACAATAAGCGATTTTCATTTCATTTCTTGCTGTTTTAAGGCTGTGTCTGAATTTCTGGATTCGATTTACAGCCTTGTAATTTATCCCAAGAGGTTACTCACTAAATGATTTTCTTTGGGTATTTTTTCCTAAATGCTATTTTACTCAAACACCATTGAAAAGTAAATCATACAGTTTTAATTATCAAAGTATTAACTTCATCCCCGACCACCCACTGGTGCTGATTGCTGACTCAAAGAATGCAGCCTCATATTTAAAATGAAAACAGCAGCTTGCTGGTCGGGTTGAGCTCATTCCCCCAGTCTCCCAGCGAGTCTAGGCAACATCTGTTAATGTGACATGTTGACTGCTTTCCACAAAGGCAAACTCAGAAATGGTCTTAACACAAAATGGGATTATGTGTATAATTATGTCTTCAAAAATAGTTTAAACGGCACAATCACGACAAATATGCAGCAGGAATTACAATGTGTGCAGCTGACGCCAATAGATGCAATTCACTTGTGAAATTGTAGATGTTTCGCTTAGCATTTACATACCTTCGGTCTGTTATTGACTTGTTTCCCAGTCTTTGGGTGAATCAAAGCCGCCAATATTCTTTCACGGCTTCACAGGGTATTTGTATGCTTTCATGTGCAAGTCAAACTTATCGTTGAAGGTCCTTTTCATCCAGCTGACAATTTCCCCACAGTATTTCCCCTGCATCCATTTTAACATTGGAGTCAGTGGGGTTGAGATGACAACAGCCAATTTTTGAACTTGATCCACCTGCAGCCAATTGGTAACAAGGGCAAGCAAATACCTGCATTGGTTTTGACATAGAAATGCACTTGTGGGCGCAGCACAAATTGCCTGGGTTGGATTTTTGGCTGGGGCCCATTTCTGGCAGATTGACACCTCATTTTGCTTCGACAGAAACCTCCTGCCCAAGTGGAAGGGGTAGGTTCCTCCATCCACCTCGTCCCATTGTGGATAGGCAAACAGGATAAGTATCATAGGGGGCAGGCTTCCAATACACTCCGTGTAGCTTCGGGATCAGGGGGGAGAAGCATTGCCTTCTTATAAACAGATCCTCTTGTCCCAAATGATTGATTTAAAGATGCCTACAACTTGATGACTGGAAGGGGCTGCCTATCCCACCCCCTCACCTACCCCCACCGACCTCTCTCTTCCAGCCCAACTCCCCCCCTCCCCCCTCCCCCTCCCCCCTCCCCCTCTCCCTCCCCCCCTCCCCCCTCCCCCCCTCCTCCCTCCCCCCTCCCCCCTCCTCCCCCCTCCCCCCCTCTCCCCCCTCTCCCCCTCTCCCCCCTCCCCCCCTCCCCCCTCCTCCCCCCACCCCTCTCCCCCCTCCCCCCTCCCCCCTCCCTCCCCCCCCCTCCCCCCCTCCCCCCTCCCCCTCCCCCCTCCCCCCTCCCCCCCTCCCCCTCCCCCTCCCCCCCCTCCCCCCCTCCCCCCTCCCCCCCACCCTCCCCCCCTCCCCCCTCCCCCACCCCCCCCTCCCCCCTCCCCCCCCTCCCCCCTCCCCCTCTCCCCCCCTCCCCCCCCCCCTCCCCCCCCCCCCTCCCCCCCTCCCCCCCACATCATTAATGTGGCTAATTGATATCCCACCACCGGTGGCCAGGAATTGACATCTTTCCCTTCCACCCTTCGACTTAATCGGAGGGGATTAATGTGGGGCCTCTCCCGTGATTTTAGTGGGTCGAGCCGCAATGTTTCTTGCTCTGATGGGGATGGGCTACGTTTAATCCATCCCAGTACTTGTTAATTACTGGAGGGAATTTAGTGAGTAAATTCAAAATTTACCTCCTATGTGTGTCCGAGAAAAGGACAATGTAATTGTTTTATCATTTGATGGAATATAAATGATAGATACAACCGAGATAACATTGTGCACACCAAAGCAATATTCTCGTTGCGATGATTCAATTACACTCTAGTTTTCATCAAAGCTGAACACTAATACGTGACATTTAAAAATCAACTTCAATGCAATTAAAATAATTCATTAGAAGGTAGTTGTGACAAACAATCTGATCGGTAAACAATGTGATCAGAGTCTAACCAATAATCCTGAACTAGATATGATATATAACAGAGGACTGGCAAGATACAAGACTATAATTATAGAATAATAATAAGTATAATTACACAAGATATTATTGCATTAGAAGCAGTTCAGAGAAGGTTCACTTGACTCATTGCTAGATGTGGGGCATTATGAAGAAAGGCTGGACAGGTTGATAAGACAGAGTTGAAGAGAAATATTTTCTTTCAAAGTTGGTTAGTTTGTGGGATTGTCTTCCCCAGGAAGCAGTGGAAGATGGGTCATTGAACTTATACTGGGCAGGGTTAAACGGATTTTTGATGGACAAGCGCACCATTGTCCCAGGAAACTACTAAGGGCCCAATCTAACCAAATGGGAACAGAGTCCCATAGCGAGCACGTTTAGCCGTGTGAGTCCCAGTGCTTGCAGTCTGTGGGAACCATAGGTTTGTGGCGGGGGAATGGATGGGATGTATAAAAAAATGGAAGGAGGCAGAGATAATGCAGGTTAGGGACCTGTTTGTAGAGGGTAAGTTTGTGGGACTGGAGGAGTTGCGGGAGAAGTATGAGTTACCAAGGGGGAGTGAGTTTAGGTATTGGCAGGTGCGGGATTTTGCTCTCATTTCCCCAGGTACCGGAGTACATGCTGTTGGAGAAGTTGTTGCTCCCAGATGTGTGGGGGGATGGAAGGATTGGGGATATATATGGGTGGTTGGGAGTACGCCTATAGCATTCATGCACCTCGCCTCCCCTTTCGAATTCTAATAGTCTCTATTTTCATTTGTTTGCACTGAACTTATACATTAGTCCATGTGTAAGCCCTCTTGTCACGAGCTCTCTGACAATCTTTGATCGTTTTTATGAATTCACGATCCCTCCTCCCTGGGCGTCTCCATAAAATCTGTGCAAGTGGAAGAGATTGAACAATACTTTTAACCAGGCCTTCTCTAACCAGTGTTAACACTTGATATGCAGTGTTGTAGAAATGCTCGCATCTCATTCTCAGTGGAAGAGGCCATTGCCTGAAAATATTGCCTTAAATCAGCTTTATCAAAGGGTCATCTGGACTCGAAACGTTAGCTCTTTGCTCTCTCTACAGATGCTGCCAGACCTGCTGAGATTTTCCAGCATTTTCTCTTTGGCCTTAAAACAGATCCTGTGGAAGGGCCAGGTTCGAAAACAGACCTTTTTACACCTTTATGTGTTCTTTCAATCCCAGCTGGACTTCTATAAAAACATATCAGATTCTCTCTTTCGCACATTTCCATCTCATTGTGAGTTTACCCTGATTTCCTCTTGGCACCCTGGGTTACAGTGTTGTTGGCAACAAAAGATTATCCTCAATTGTCTCCACTAGAATTTCCTTCGACTCTACGCACAGTCAGCACTCCTGTAAAAGCTGAACACTTGTACTGTATCGCAAAATATCAAAGGAATAAGCTTTGTACCAGAGGGAACTATTTTCTAATATGTCGAATTGAATGTAGCTGGTATCTATGACAGCATGAAGCTCAACAGCCTTGAAAGACCTCTCTTTGTCCTCTCCTCACACTTGACCCAATCAATACACTGCAGCTGGTCTGGCAGAAAATGCTTGCTATTACTGCTCTTATTCTCTTCCTGTCGACTGTCTAGTTTCCATTTCATTCAGGAATTTTGCTGAATTCAGTCCACTCTCGCCTGTGTAAGCAACATCTTCTCCAGATCATGGAATTATAGAATCCCTACAGTGGAGAAGGAGGCCATTCTGCCCATCGTTTGTGCACCGACCCTTTGAAAGACCACCCTACCTAGGCCCAATCCCCTGTCCTATTCCTGCAATCCTATCCGAAGGGACAATTTAGGATGACCGATCCACCTAACTTGCACATCTTTGGACTGTGGGAGGAAACCGGAAGAAACCTGCACAGACACGGGGATAACGCGCAAGCTCCACACAGACACCCAAGGTTGGAATTGAACCCGTGTCCCTGACACTGTGAGGCAACGGTGCTAACCACTGTGACACTATCAGCTATACTATTTAAGATTAGCTTTGGGCAGAAAGGGGTAGGGGGAAGAAATGAGAGAAAGAGCAAGGGAGAGATTTTTAATGCATCCATCGAGGATGTGGGTGTGGGAAACAAGGTGGTAACCTCCAGAGATTGTAGGAGAAACATCACCACCCCAGTCCCATTCTAGATCCAGCTGATACGATCCAGAAAGAGGGCCTGTTTCAGGCAAGAGGACCTGTATTATATGGAAATTAAGGTGCTAACACATACAGAGGATGCCAATCGCCAATTTGGAAATATAATTCAGCAGTTCATTAACCATGTACACTTCACCCGGTTTTACCTGCCTTCACAGAACAAGAAAGACAAGAATGGTAATTTTAGAGAGAAGCAGAAGTGCCCCAACAGGCTATACAATCAACAATCTGAGATGCCCCTCCCTGCCAATCATGTACCGTCCATCCCTCCCCTCCCAATCCTCTTCCTGGTCCAACCTTGCTGCTGGCCAGGTAAGCTCCTAGGAACCCTACCCCTCAATACTACATCAGCTCAGAGATGGCAGCCTGCAGGACGGCACCTATTTAATGTCCACAGGCCTTTAGAGGCATAGTGAGGAGGCCCAATTCTCATACTAGACTGAACCTTCCACTGGCAAGACAAGGCTCCACCAGTGGCCTACTTGATATTTAAACTCTAAACTCCAACAAATGGCTTGCTTTTGGGGAGGTTGCTTTTTTATAATAATGTTTATTAGTGTCACAAGCAGGCTGTGAAAATCCCCTAGTCACCACACCACGGCGCCTGTTCAGGTACACTGAGGAAGAATTCAGAATGTCCAATTCATCTAACAAGTACGTCTTTCAGGGCTTGTGGGAGGAAACCGGAGCACCTGGAGGAAACCCACACAGACACTGGGAGAAGGTACAAACTCCACACAGACAGTCCCAAATCGGGAATCCAACAGTGCAAATCATTGTGCTACCGGAGCACTGGAGGACCTGATTATAGAACAGTTAGTCCAGTGATTTGACAATTTTATTCTGTCTGTATGAGAACGTGAAATATGACTGTTCCTCAAAAAGTATTATTGGAACCGTTTGAATGATAGTTGTGAGAATCAGACTAATACCCAGGAGAGAATAAATGATAATTGTAGATGTTCAATTTTTCATTATTGTTCTGTTTTGTTTCCCTTTAGTCAGGATACTATTTTATCAACCTCGTTAATGGTCCTGCCTCATTTTTGCCTCCATCAATTGTTGGCCACACAGACAATCACACCATCCCTTATTCTACCTATGGACATAATTAGGAAGGACAGAAGACTTTGGGCGGGATTCTCCAACTGCGCTCGCCCGGCGACCGGAGAATCTCGCTCAAGGTCAATGAGCTTTTCCATTATCCGCATCTTGTCCTTGGCGAACTTGCGGTGGGCGGGGCGTAGGAATCCAGCCCTTTATTTACTCTACACAGCGGTCACTTCCCTTTAAATGGCCACTTTCTCTTTAAATAGCCATGATAGACAGCAATAACTTGCATTTATGTGGCAGCTTCATTAGAACAAAACAAGCCATTGCCTTCCCACAGCAGTATCATCATCCATCAAAGATTGACACCAACTGAAACCTCGGAGGGAGACTTTAGGAAAGGTAACCCCAAAGCTTTGCCAAAGAGGTACATTTTGCGTGAGGGACTTAAAGGAGGAGAGCTCGGTGGAGAAGCAGAAATGTTCAAGGAGGAAATCCCAGAGCTCAGGGCCTAGATGGTTGAAGACACTATCGCCAGTGAAGGGAGTGAAGCAAATCAGAACACAAAGTTCACAGATAGCCCTCGGGTCCCAGGGTGTTACAGAAATAGGAAGGGATTTGAACACAAAGGTGTGAATTTTTAGTGAACCCAGTGGTCCATGTAGGGCAGCACAGGGTGAGTCAGCACATCGCACGTCAATCCCAGAACCTGGATACAATCTACTCTTGAGACTCTGCGCTGCAAGTAATTATGCAGAACCTCAAGGTTTGTCATCGTCTGTCCTGAATGAGTCTTGCCAAATTTCCATAATTTACTGATCTTGAAGCACCTGAATCGAACAGAAAATGTTTTTCCCTTGGGTTTGCTCCCTATCTTTCCTGTAGGCTTTGTAACACATTTGAGACAGACACCATCATGCCAGTCACTGCCAATACATAACCCTGATCACATTTACTCACACGTGAGCCTATTCAATAATACTATTCAACTTGGGTGGACTGAAGGGGGTGAGTGGCGGGAGAGCAGTGATCCTCGCTACCTTTGGGGTAACAAGGCCATTCGTGGCATTCACATCGCCGTGATTGCGAACGGCTATAATGCATTCCCAGTCGGCACGACTCCATATCTCAGCAGACTCTGCCTTCGCTCATTGCTAATGACATTTGCATTTAGCGACAAACTTCTTTTGTTTGAAACTCATCTCCAGAAGCTGCCTAGATATGAAAACCAGAAGAAGACGACTTTATGCTCAGGAAGATTGATGAACTCCCTCTGGGTAAATCATGCTACCTTCCTCTGGCTGATAGACAGCACTGTCCTCAGGCAGTTACAAATTGCTGCCAGTTATTTCTCTGTTCTCAGAACAGCCACTTCGAAATCAGATGGAATTGTCTTGTTGGCAGCGAGTTTTGTTTTTATGTTTTCAGTAATGAAGCACCATTTTTGCTGTATGTTTAAGCAATGCGGATAGACAATCCCCTATTAACATGGTGCAGAGAGCCCGATGCACAGGTCGTGTGGCCACCATGGTTGAATTGAGTTTTTAAGCACCGACACTCATTGAAATCTGTTTATTGAGCCCAAACCGCAACGATAACGCAATTCCTGGAATTTTATCAGCTGCCTGACAATAACCTAGAGATAAACAAAAGATTTCAGTCAGAAATAGCAATCTCTTCAGGAGCTCTTGTCAGTGGCGGAATGGAGCAAAATTGAAAGGCGCCTTTCCAAGCTCAGACCGGGGCTAGTTGAAAGACGAGTTGCAGAGGGCAAGGACTTGAGGCACGGTTTAACCACCCCGTTGCGGCCAGCGCGGATTTGACACACTGGTTAAATAACAGGAAAGGCCAAAATTGAGACTTGCGCCAGACATGAATCAGTTTGCTATCTAATCGGCCCACTCCCAGCGGCGAGGTCCGGATCTCATCCAAATATGGCGAGCATACTGTTAACCCCGATTTGCATTCATTTCCATCTCATTAACGAGATTAAAGTCGAACGTAATGGCCTCCCGGGAATTAACCGGCTCCCCAGTGGGAAATCACACAAGCGTCGTTCAGCACTCCTTATTAAAAACATGAGGCTGGTGCAATAGCTGCTGCGGGGAACTGAGGCGTTGCGTAGCTATTTCCATTTTCCGGCATGCAGCTCAAGGGCACTGGAGTTGTTACCCCAGTGTGCTCGGCAGGGCGGGCGGGGGGGGGGTGTTGGATTTGACCCAGGTCGGGAGTCGTTCCGTGCTGGAGGGCGTGGCGGGTGAGGGGCTTTTCGTCTGTGATGCTTTCAAGCCATCTTTAAATATTGTGGAAACACATAACAGGGGCAACTGTAGATGCTCCAATCCATCCTTTCAAACACTTCCAGGACAGATCCCTATTCTTGGTTATATGCTGATGGTCACTTTAACTCCCTTTGACTGTGACCAGCCTCTAGCTTTAGGCTGAAGGCTATTGCTAATGAGGAATTAGCCTTGTTAGTTGTGAGAGCACTTCACAGCTGCAGGTTGAGTTTGCTGCTGGTGGCTGCAGATGCCTGGAGGCTGCTGTTGCTGTTTCCTTTCTTTTCTGTACCCAGAAGGAAGGACAATTTTTTCTAAGATACCTGGATCCTGGAACACCGTGCTCAGGGGAACAATTTCAGTTTGAAGCAAGAAGGCACTGCGGGACCTGGTGCGTGACATTGATCCAAATGGGCCACCTGATGGCACCATTGAAGAAGTGCTTTTGCAGATTGCTGATTTGTTGCTGGTGTGGTGAGTGCTGCATGTAACTGGCACATCACCGTGGGTTAAACATGCTGGAAGTCGAGGATGTTCAGCTGCACCTTGAGTGCCAGTGGAATATGTGGATGTCAGGATTGGTTCCGGGGAGATTGGGCCGTGTGGGAGGGCCTGCACAGCTGTGGCTCTTGGGTGGAGAATGGTTCTAATACTTTTAACAAGTAACACATTGATGGACAGATTTAAAATGAATTTAGTGTACCCAATTCATTTTTTCCAATTAAGGGGCAATTTAGTGTGGCCAATCCACCTAGCCTGCACATTTTTGGGTTGTGGGGGCGAAACCCACGCAAACACGGGGAGAATGTGCAAACTCCACACGGACAGAGACCCAGAGCTGGAATCGAACCTGGGATCTCGGCTCCGTGAGGCAGCAGTGCTAACCACTGTGCCACCGTGCTGGCCTGGACAGATCATTTCTGCGACAACGTGATAACACATTCTCAGGGTTGTCCTCCATTTTTGTTGAGGAACCTGCGAGGGGTAATACCGTGTATTTGTTTATTTTGTGAAAATGAGCTGATATAGCTTTGTATTGGCACCGATATGGAACTTGTTGTTTAATGGTTAGTGTGATATGTGGAGTTTTGCATTGATTTGTGGCAAATCTTTGTTACTGTTGACCGTTCAATAAACAAAATATTCTCAAGTGGCTTCTCGTGGGTACACGTGTCATGTCTCAGATGCTGATTATTGCATCGCATTTCAATCAAACTTTGAAGCCTGAACAGTTTGCCTGAACTCTAGAGTCGTCAGCATCATAGAGGCAGCAGCCAGCAATCAAACACTAAAGGACTGGGCTTCAGCACTGGGGATATCCTCACAACCAAAGAGCGAGTTTGTGGATCAGGGGAAGGCACCTGAGCACGGTCTCCCTAATGTGCCCAGCAGGCGCCTGGGGTCTCGGGGCTCCTGTTGTGGCTGGGTGAGTGTGCAGAATAAGGCTTTCCAGCACAACTGGCTCGCTGGATGGCATTCTGAGAGAAGGCGGGATGCATAAGGATGGGGAGGCTTGGGAGATTTGAGGCTACCGGAGTGGAAGCCCCAATTGATTGCCAGTCTCTCTCCTTCTCCAATTCCTTGCAGATAGTAAAATGGATGGCAGTGTCTGTCCCACAGAGAACGCCCTCGCAATGCTGGTGGCAGCCCAGGCGGCCAGACGGTGGAGAAGCCAGCAGCGTTGATGCAGGCTGGAGGTGGCATTCCATGTGCAGGGGGCCAGCGCACACTCTGAAGACACAGCCGGCCATCAGGCCAAGGAGGAATCCAGAGGGGGAGGCCAGTGATGGCCCACAGTGTACTGGCATCATTGGTCTTTGGAGGAGATGACAGGCAGCATGTGCCACAGGGGACTCCGTCCCAACAAAGGGACAGTGCAGTACCTGTGCCATGTCCTCGCAGACTTGGCACACCATGGAGGAGAAGGACACCTGCTCAAGTTGGCCACGAAGGTCACAGCAGCCCTGAACATTTGTGCAATTGGCTCAAGCAGGCACTTGTGTGGCATTTCATAAACCACAGCCTACAAGTGCATCCGTGAGGTCGCGGATGCCCTGTATGCCCGGACATCAGACTTTATGAATTTTGAACTGGACCAAACGCACCAAGATGCCTGGACTGCAGGATTCTCCGCCATCACTGGGATGCCTCAGGTCCTGGGATTAACTGATGGTAGGCATGTTGCCTTGTGCGCAATGCAGCATCGGGGAGTGCCCTTCACTAACAGGAAGATGATCCACTCACTACCTGTTCAACTCGGGTGCAACCACTACCTCCAGATCATGCACATGTGTGCACGCTTCCCAAGGAGCGTGCTAGGCAGCGACATCCTGGGGACACTCGGAGATCCCCGGAGTCTTCTAGGATAACCCCAGGATGACAGGTTGGCTCTTGAGAGATAATGGGCTGGATTCTCTGCACCCTGACGCCGATATCGTGCCCGGCGCTGGGCGGAGAATCCATGTCCGTGCATGGAATCGGGACCAGCGCTGGTTCCTCAATTCTCCGGCTCTAGCGTATCTTCTACTTGCGGCCATTGCCAGAGGCCTGCCCCGCTATTCTCCATCTCCGACAGGCTGAAGTCCCGACAGCATGGATCTAACATGGTCCCAGCCATTCGGGATACTCGTGTGGCGGCTACGGACTCAGTCAGTGCCCGCCGTGGTCGGGAGCGGGCCGATTGGAGAGCAGGGGGGGCTTCATACGGGACCGGGCTATTTTTGGATGGGGTGGTCCGGGTTGGGCGCGTGGCCGGTCAGGGGGCACTATTTACGCAGTCGAGCTCTGCGGTCTGAGTCCCCCAGGAGCATAGCACAGCCTTTGTAGGCCGCCGGCGTGCACATGCACGGCCTCTGATCTGGAAGTGCGGGGGCCCGTATCTGAAGCTGGAACTGCGAGTTTCACGATGGGTCCTTGCTAGCCCCCTGCAGGACTGTGAATATATGGCCTTTTGACGCCAGCTTTTCTACCATAAGAGGCCGCAGTTTTCACGACAGCGTGGGGACATGGTCCCTGAAACGGAGATCCAGCCCAAAGTCCTGGCTGATGTTCCAGTACAGGAGCTGGAGACCGAGACATAGATCCACTATATCAAGGCCCATGTTGTCATGTGTGCTGTCATTGAACGGTGCAAAGGACTGCTCAAAATGCAGTTTACCTGTTTACAGAAAAATGACTAATGGAAAATTGCTTCTGTTTAGGAGGTTCCCTATGGTGTTGACAATTTATGAGGAATTGTGTTTAGTCCTAGCTGAGCAGGTCAAGGGGCATCTTGGTGGGGGAGACTGGAGACTGACTTATGCTTGGGATTCAGATGATATTGTTCCTGAAAGGGTCAGTCTCCAAAGGTTTGCACAGAGAAGCACGTAACCTTGATTGTTAACTTCATTTGTAAGTGGTATATGAACTGTATTGGGCTACTTAATTGTCGTGCATAGTGATAGATATAGATAGGGTGTTAAAGTTATTTTCCTTTATTAAAGAACTGTTTAGTTGTTAATTAAAAACTATTACTGTGTTGCTAATGTGAATGTTTTTGTGTCTGAATTAAAGTTTGTTTTAACATAAAAGATACTTATTGGTCACAGTTAGCACTGCTGTGGTTTCGTAGTTTTCCTTCACAGTCTTACAAATTGCAAATTGTTGGGATTCTCATACAGGAGTCCTAACACAGGAAATGAAACATCGTCTCAGAATGAGACTGACCCTCATGTTTCCAAATTTGCCAGGGAGGGTAGAAGCCAGCCAAAGTAATCAGAAAGTAAACCGTGTTTCACTAGTACTGCACAATAATTTATGATAAATGAAGCTGCAAACGTGAGAAACTTCAGGAGTGGCTCAAGTTGGATCCCCGTAATTATTGTTTCTAAGACCAGACCACTTTCATACCAAGTGGACAATCGTTCACAAGCACATGGACCACGTGAGGAGTAGAGAGACGTCAGTGTTACCATCAAGAAATGGTTTTGAATCTGTAAGCACCAAAGGACCTGCCCAACCTGGTGTTGACATAGCCAATGTCTCCGTGGAAGCAAATAGTGATGGACTGCCTGTGCCAGAAGAGGTACCCGCTATTGCAATTCCTGTTATGTCATGCTGGTGGAAGCATCTCAGACAATAGAATTACGCTGCTCTCCAAGTAACAGAAAACCCCCTCAAAGATTCTCCACCCCCCGTCGCCGAACACGAGAATCCGTTTTGGCGCACAAAATCGGGATCAGCGGCGGTTTCGCAAAACCCCACCCCCAAAAAATTGGTGTACTCGTGGAGTACACCGTGCCGAGTATCCATCGCCTATCTTTACACTCAACGTCCTATTGCTCATCCCTTTCTGAAGAGCATCAGCAGTAACTTGTTTGAAACTTATATCCACAAATATATAGTTACATTTTCAGTGATCCACAATTTTCTGTCTCCCCAATCTGCTGGTTGGGATAGTCCCCCCCCCCCCCCCCCCCCCCCCCCCCCCCCATCCCCCCGTCCCCGTCCCACCCATCGCATGTGTATCCTGACTCTCAGTGACAGCAAAGAGAGTGAGGAATCTGTCATATGTAATAGGGAGGCACATATGGGGCCAGCATAGGAAGTGCAATGCAGAACAGATAGAGAGAGGCTCACAGTTGGATGAGGAACTATGACATAATATTTGAAAAGATTGTGGGGGGCGGGGGGGTGGCGGTGCAGTGGGGGCAAGGCGGGGTTCAAATTACTCATGGGTATTACATTTTTATAAAACCTGTTCACTTCTGTTATGAAGGTACCAGGGAGTTCCACATTCTAGCCCCACTATTGGTAAAGAGCTAAAATAAATGAAGATAATGAGTGAGAACTAAGAGACAATTGACAGTAAAAATCAGGTTGAATGTAACCGATCGGAAGGCTCTGGTCTACCAGATGGATGTTCCATGACCCCCTAACTGGTTTAGCTCACTCGGCTAAATCGCTGGCTTTTAAAACAGACCAAGCAGGCCAGCAGCACGGTTCAATTCCTGTACCAGCCTCCCCGGACAGGCACCGGAATGTGGCGACTAGGGGCTTTTCACAGTAACTTCATTGAAGCCTACTAGGGGCCTCACGGTAGTATGGTGGTTAGCATCAATGCTTCACAGCTCCAGGGTCCCAGGTTCGATTCCCGGCTGGGTCACTGTCTGTGTGGAGTCTGCACGTCCTCCCCGTGTGTGCGTGGGTTTTCTCCGGGTGCTCCGGTTTCCTCCCACAGTCCAAAGATGTGCGGGTTAGGTGGATTGGCCATGCTAACTTGCCCGTAGTGTAAGGTTAATGGGGGGATTGTTGGGTTACGGGCATACGGGTTACGTGGGTTTAAGTAGGGTGATCATTGCTCGGCACAACATCGAGGGCCGAAGGGCCTGTTCTGTGCTGTACTGTTCTATGTTCTACTCGTGACAATAAGCGATTTTCATTTTTCATTTTTTCAACTAATTTGTTGACCTCAATCCAGTTGGGGTTTCAATAATAGAAGAAAAAAAAGTCCCGATGAAAGATCATCAGCCTGAAACATCATCTCTCCTCTCCCTCCAGACTTGATATTATAGAATTGTCAACAAAGGCACTCTATAATCACTGTCACAGACTCGCCTCAACATCACACTAAACAAAAGCCTTTTGTATTTGATCAGCGATGTCCTATTTTGTAAACGATCCCCTTTTGCCTGAAACCTGAGCCATTGTTTTGAATTATTCAACACTGGTAGACAACCTCAGCTCACTCCCTGTAAGAAAAGGCAGTTGGGTTAAAGAGCTCCTCTTGACATTTGTTAGCAAACATTATATTGACTTTGAGAAGAGTACTGCAATATTGGCATTGGCATTCTCCACTGCCTGAGCAAGAAAGTCCAGAAATGAATCCAGGAGGCTCATCAAACCAAATCACTTCTTTCCTTCGGAACAAGGAACAAGAAGCGCGGCAAATGCAGCTGCAGATGTGCTAGAAATTTGTGTGTGGGCTTTTTAATGCTTAGTTCACTAAAATGTTATTTCTGTCAACTGAGGTTAGATTTGAGATTCGTTCTTTGCAAACTCTGTGTGGGACTGAGAATTATTTAAATTCAAATGGAAACCATGGGTTGATCGGCTAAAAATGTGAGTGGGAGGAAATTCTATCAGCATTCACAGACCATACTCGTGAAGAATATCATTCTTCTGTTTATTCTTCACCCTTATCCCCCCCCCCCCCCCCCCCCCCCCCATCGATTTGAAGTTTGGAATCAAATGCATTGCTGTAACCACTGCCAACTGCAGTTAACTAATGGAATTCAACTACTTTTAATTCATTAATCCAACTTAAACTGAAAGAAGCAATCATCAGTCCGCAAAAGGGGTAATGGTCATCATTTTGCAATTGAATCCAAGCACGTTGCTATACGACGATAATCTGCATTTATGTAGCGTCTTTAACATGGACAAACCCTGGCACCAAGTGAAACATTTGGTGGAGTGAGTTAAACCTTGGACAGATAGTTGTGTTTCAATCAGGGTTTTAAAGATGGAGGTGGATAGATTTAGGGAGAGAATTCCACAATGCGGGGACTGGAAGTATGGCAGCTAATAGTGGGGTGAAGTGGGTGGGGATTCCCAAGAGGCTAGAGTCAGTGGAACACAGACTTCTCAGAAGGTTGCAGAATCACAAAATCAAATAATCACACAGTGCAGATGAAGCCCTTTGGCCCATCAAGTCTGCACCAACAGGTAAAAAACATCTGACTTACTTACCTAACCCCATTTACCAGCACTTAGCCCATGTCCTCGAAAATTATGAAGTGTCAAGGGCCTATCCAGCTACTTTTCAAAGGATGTGAGGATAGAGATACAGAGATAGGGAGGCACAAGGGCAAGAAGTGATTTAAATGCGAGGACGCTCATTGTCGTGGTAAATTTCTCCCTCTCCTTAGATGCTGCCCGCCTCACCTTCAAACCTGCTTCATTCTCAACCCCCTCTCCTCAAAAAGCCACCTTTGACCCCTCTGTACACTGATAACCCATCTCCAATCTCTGCGACTTTTCCTCTTTGCACTTGTCCATCGAGTAAACCCATCTCCATCCTCTCAAAAATCAGACGCCCATTGATCTGATATTTTCATTGTCCATTTCCAACAGACAAGGCTCCCAGATGTAAGCAGTTAGAAAATTGCTTCTCGCTTGTTAAGCCCAGTCAAGTTTCATTATGATAGATCTGAGCCGTATTCTCTGGCCTCTGGAAAGTCAAAGCATTATCTGAGCAATCCAGTAGACAATACAGAGGCAAGAGAAAGCTTTCTTCATAATTCCCAATGCTTCTAAATTTATAACATTTCCATCAGTTATGCCTCATAATTTTTGAAAGGTGTTTATTAATGAATCATGTGCTTGAGAAAACTTTTACCTATTGCCGAATATTTGCTTTTTGCTCAAAATCCTTAGCGGCCTGAACATTGTGGACAGACTGAAATACATGATCAGGTGTGCAATGCATTTGATCAGATTGCCATTTGAAGCAAACGTAACCATGCGCCTCTCCACCTCCACTATCACGTCCAGCAGACAGCACAAGGCACTTTTAACATGATGGGTTCAGGCTATTCCTTACAACAATGGGAGTTTATCTTGCCTAAAAATTTGCCAAGACAGTAACATTCCCCATTCAGCTCAAAACACTTCCCTGTGGTCTCGAGGCCAGTCAAAGGTCGAGATGCATATCTTTTAAAACTGCTTCCAATGAAGCGCTCTCAATACCGCAGTTACAAGGTTCATCGCACAGAACCTTTCAGCTCAATTGAAAAAACTTTGAAAGCCACTGTGCTTTGAACTGCAATGTGTCCATGATTAGCCAAATAGCTGCTTCCTCCCAGCCCGCCATGCCCCCTGGTGCACTCTGCTTCTCCCACCCTTTGGATGCTTTAGAGAGGGTGCAGAGGAGGTTCACCAGGATGTTGCCTGGTATGGAGGGTGCTAGCTATGAAGAAAGGTTGAGTAGATTAGGATTGTTGGCGTTGGAAAGACGGAGGTTGAGGGGGGACCTGATTGAGGTCTACAATATTATGAGAGGTATGGACAGGGTGGATAGCAACAAGCTTTTTCCAAGAGTGGGGGTGTCAATTACAAGGGGTCACGATTTCAAGGTTTAAGGGAGATGTGCGTGGAAAGTTTTTTACGCAGAGGGTGGTGGGTGCCTGGAATGCTTTGCCAGCGGAGGTGGTAGAGGCAGGCACAATAGCATCATTTAAGATGCATCTGGACAGATATATAAACGGGCGGGGAACAGAGAGAAGTAGATCCTTGGAAAATAGGCAACAGGTTTAGATAAAGGATCTGGATCGGCGCAGGCTGGGAGGGCCGAAGGGCCTGTTCCTGTGCTGTAATTTTCTTTGTTCACCCAAACATATCCCTAGTGGTTCCTCGCTGATGGTCCCAGCTCTTACCTGACATGAGGCTGTCAATTTTGCTCTGAGAGTAGACACCCCCAGCGTTAGCAGCAATTTCAATGCTGCGGCCTCATCTGCAGGTTACTGGCAAGGTGAACACCCAGGTTGCAGGGCAGAAAGTGGCAGGAGCAGAGGTTCTGGGCACGGGAGACTGTCGGCTACCACCAAACCAAGCCGCATCAGCAAGAAGGTAAGTGGTGGAGGGGACGCTCTGGGCTGGGGAAGGCCTAAACTTTCCTTGTGATGTCGAGTAGAATATCCCCATTCTTCTTTACATGGGAAGGAAAAAAGATATACTTCAAGCGACCTCTTCTGCTCCTGGATCTTCCTCTTGCTCTCTACCCAGCAGGAAGGCCACAGCAGCCTGAGCCATTTAGACCAGAATGTTATTAGAGCCTGATTGGTTCTGATAACTAAAGGGCTACTTCAGTTATGAGTCTCTGTGCCCGCTGAGATGAGTATATATATTAACACTGGGACTGGTGCAAAGCAGGCTGCAAATTGATGGGTAAGTCATTGTAACTGCACACAGTCCATTTGCTGATAGATGTCTGGGGTTATTATCACCCCGGTGAATTTCAGCCAAATGTAACTGCTTGGAGCTGATTTATGTGCCATGCTTACCCTATCTAACTAAAGTGATGTAAATTATATAATATTGGAATTTTCCTTCACATGCCTCTGTCAAATATCATTCAGATGTGTTAACCCATGTTTGGTGGCAGCCTGTAAAACAATGTGTTGTACCACATGGTCGGAAATCCCGCTATGGTACGGCAGTCTCCACCATATCTTTTGCAGAGGAAAACTGTGGGCTGAGAAGGTACGCAATCTATGTCATAGAATCCCCTACAGTGCAGAAGGAGGCCATTCAGCCCATTGAGTCTGCACCAGCCCTCTGAAAGAGCACACTACCTACGCCCATTCCCTTGCCCCATCCCTGTAACCTTGCCTAACCTGCATTTCGTTGTACACAAAGGGGATTTTTTAGCATGGCCAACCAACCCAACCTGCACCTCTTTGGTCTCCATTTGTCATTGATCTCTGTTTTGTCTGGGGCCGGCTTCTCCGCCAGCTGAGCTTTGCCTTTCTGCTGGCCTCTTCCTGTGCGTTTCCAAACAGTCAGCCTCCAGAGGTCCTAAGTGATTGTCTCCCAGTAATCAGTGTGTTGTGGCCATGTGAGAAGGGATGAACTGGCTCCCCTCGAATCCTTGGCTGGTCACAGCAAAGGCTTGGGTTTTCCTTTTCATTAGGATGTGCTGTGAGTAATAAGAACATAGAACATACAATGCAGAAGGAGGCCATTCAGCCCATCGAGTCTGCACTGACCCACTTAAGCCCTCACCTCCATCCTATCCCCTAACCCAATGACCCCTCCTAAACCTTTGATCACTAAGGGCAATTCATCATGGCCAATCCACCTAACCTGCACGTCTTTGGACTGAGGAGTCAATCAAACAAAGTTTCCTCGAGTCAAGAAAGAGAAATACTTTTAATCACTAAACCCAAGAAAAATAATAAAAACGCAACAGGCGACCCTCATGCCATCATTTAGACACACACACGCATGTGTGCACACGCACACTTATGCAGGCACATGCATGCACACACAGGTATGAGAAATAAGGTGAGTTAGAGGCCAATAACAAAAGAAAAGGTAAAAGTCAATGTGGTTAAATGTCCTATGATTGTTTTGGAACAAAGGTTTTAAACACTGCGGCCCATTCAGGTGAGATGATTTCTTGGATGCCATCTGAAGTAGAAGATATTGCAATTATTACAAGATCTCGGTTTGTTGGTAGGGTTCTGGTAGAGTTGGCTTCTGAACTGGGCAACATTCTTATTACAAAACAGAATCACTTGCAATCTCTCTCAAGTGACTGGGATGTCTTGCCATGAAATATTTCACCCATTTTGTATTTGTAAGAGGTTTTGGGTGGGTCTGTTTGTGACAGCCATTGTTTCAATATCAAGCACTTTTAATGTCTCTTCCTTAGACAGTGACAAGTTTTGATGGGTCCCTGTATAATAGGAAATGTCTCTCTCTTCACACTCCCCTGAGATTGATTTGTTTGTTTCTCACCTTCACCTTGCAATGTGGCCTTGCATTTTTAAGCAATTCAAAATACAAAATTTGCTGTCAGTTAAAAGCTAAAAATAAATGGGTATAGCTTCATGACAGGTGTCAACGGGCGGTATTCTTCGGAAACCGGCGGGGCGGACAACACTGGCGGAAAGGAGTGGCGTGACCCACTCCAGCGTCGGGCCGCCCCAAAGCTGCAGAAGTCTCCGCACCTTCAGGGGCTAGGCTGGCGACGGAGTGGTTTGCGCCACGCCGGCCAGCGCGGAAGGGGCTTGGCGCCATGCCAACCGGCACCCAAAGGCCTCCGCCGGCCAGCGCGAGTTGGCGAATGCGCGGGAGCACCAGTGTGTGCTGGCGTCATTCCAGCGCATGCGCAGAGGGGGTTCATCTCCGCGCCAGCCATCACGGACCGTTACACCGGCCAGTGCGGAGGAATAGTGTGCCCCCATGGCACAGGCCCACCTGCAGATCGGTTGGCTCCAATCGCGGGCCAGGCCACCACGGGGGCAGCTTCCCGGGGCCAGATCCCCGTGCCCCACTGAGGACCCCGAAGGCTGCCCGCGGAGCCAGGTCCCACCGGTAAGTACCTGTTGTAACATACGCCACGGGACCGGCCGAAAACGGGCGGCCACTCGGCCCATCGCGGGCCGGAGAATTGCCGGGGGGGCGCTGCCAGTGGCTGCCGACCGGTGCGGCGTGATTCCCGCCCTACCAAATCCCCGGCACCTGAGAATGCGGCAGCTGGCAGGGGCAGGATTCGCCCCACCCCCCCCCCCGGCGATTCTCCGACCCGCTGGAGGGTCGGAGAATTCCGCCCAACATTTGCCATCTCCATATCTCACTGCAGATATCCTTGACATGGAGGTATTGACACCCAAAAGGTCATGACGCAGTGGCCAAGTAACCATACAGAAGGTCTTTGGGTATATGGCTGTCATCCAATGAACAAGGCTGAGCCAGTGTTGACGTCGTTAGTTTAGCAATGAGTGTATGCCATTGGCTTAGCAAAATTCCGGACCTCTGAGTTGGTGACCTTGTCTTGCAAAGAAATGCCGAGGCTGCGGCTGAAACAGTGAAAGTGGAACCTGGTTAGCCTTTTCTCCTGCCTAACAGATGTGGCCCAGGTCTCACCACTCGAGAGGAGTGTGCTGAGGATGCAGACTGTGGTGGACTCACAGTTTGGCTTTGTCAGTCAGATAGCTGTTACCCAACACTCTTTCTCAGTTATAGCTGTAGCTATAGCTGTTATGATCAATGTGCTGATTTCAGCATCAAGTAACAGATTGCTGGTAATTGTGGAGCCTAAATATGTGAAGCTATCAACAACCTCCAGCTGCATATTATCATTGCTGTCAGATGGCAGTGTGGCAACATCCTGGACCAGCACATTTGTCTTCCTGATGATGATGGTGAAAGCAAACTGTTTACAGGATTGAGTCTGTCCATTTGCTGCTAAAGGTGTTCCTCAGTATGAAGTGCTAATGCAGCATGGTCAGCATACAGTATTCTCTGATGAATACTTGGTGTGTGTTTCTCTTAGATATTAGGCTAGCAAGATGTGGTGAATTATATGCCATTGTAATTCACACTGTATTGCCTTGCATTGTATTATGTCCTTATGGGCTCTGTATGTGAGCCGTTGCGCGGCTCTGCCCATAGGGGGAGATGAGGAGTTTGTACTGGGATCTACCCTTGGCTCCGCCCATGGCTCCATCCATGGCTCCTCCCACTAACCAGTAGTATAAAGCACTGCAGCCGTAAGCCTGCTCTCAGTTCCTCTGGTCGCAGGCTGGCTTAGTTGTAAGACTATTAAAACCACAGTTTACTTCCAATCACGTGTCTAGTGAATTTATGGTCACATCACAAGGCTGCGCAGATTTCTGTCAGTTCTGCAGCAGAATTCTCCGTTCCTGAGACTAAGTGTTGACGCCGGGGCAGGATTCGTGGACTTTCACAACACCAAAACTGGTGCTGCACCTGGACCGATTCAGCGACCATTGAGGGTCTAGCACCGGCGCCACGTGCAGCACAATCGATTGCAATGAGAAATGGTGCGGGATTCGCCGGATTCGCAATTGATAATCAGGAAGCTGACAAGCTGCAGCCGTATATATACACTTCACTCCCCACACGCACCATCCCAGCCAACAAGATGGCAGGAAGGACAGCGGTCCTGAGCTTCACGGATGCTGAGCTTGAGACCCTCCTGTACACAGTGGAGGAGAGGTTGGCGACCCTGTACCCCGGCCCGGGAAGGAGGCAGCCAGTCAATGTTGTTCGCTGTGCCTAGGCGCGGGTGGCAGAGGCAGTAAGCGACCTGAGCAACACCATCCGGACCGGCCAGCAGTGCCGGAAGAAACTGCACAACCTCCTCGGGACAGGGCTCACCAGCACACCCTGCAGCTCGAGGCCGAGGATGCCACAGATTGTGATGGCAGCCATGCATGCCACCCAGGCCAACACTGCACGGCTGCCGTCCGCGGTGGAGGCCCTTGGGGGGCAAGGGGTTCGGTCCTGCCAGGGCCCCAAGGCCTCCACCACGGATGCCACCTGTGCAGTGTTGTGCTGGGAAGCCCTGTCCTGAGGAGATCGTGCAGTTTGTTCCGGCACTGGTGGAGAGTAGGTGGTGGGATGGGATCATCCATACAGCCGGTGTCACTCTGCAGAACTAGGGGCCAGCGTGGGTGGGCGGTGGGGTGCGTGGCAAGATGGCTGCCTTGCAGGCTGCGACAATGGCGGCCCATGCCAGGGCACTGCCCCAGTCCTGTGGGAGGTCACCCTGGCCCCCACGGTCCCCCCCATCAACCTCCCCCCACTAAGCCCTGGCCCTCCTAGCCTGCCCAGCCAGTGTCAGGACCGGTAGCCCACAGTTACGTGTGTGCCTGACCTCCCGTCTCTCTCTCTCCCTCATCAGCCACGGTGCCTGTTTCACGATTTTTAAAAGCACAAGTGAACCTCACCGTAGGGAATTCTCTCTGGCGGAGCTGAAGCATCACGGAGGCCCTGGAGAATACCAGGTCAGGCCCGCAAATGATATGCCAATGGCAATTACTGTACACGTGGAGTGGAACACATTGACGCAACTGTCGAGGCACCAGAGAATTATGATTTGGCGTGAAACCGGCACCCGCCACAATTTCTGCGTCAAAACCAATTCTTCACCCAATCGCGTTTCGCGATTCCGCCGTCAGACAACGGAGAATCCCGCCCCTGGATGTATAAGTAGACACCGACTGTGGATGGGCTGAAGGCAAATGGCAGCAGCAGAGAGATGAATATGCCAAAGAGCGCCTGCGCCCGATCACAACCCTATTTGACACCACTGTGGATCTCAGTGTGCCTGTGTTTCTCAGTTATAGAGAAACAAGCTAACCTCAACCATCACGTTGTCACGGAAAGAGGAGATCATATTGTACAGCTTTGTGGCTAATATCACAAACAGTAATATAATGAGCAATAATGATTTATAAGTTATAAAATTCCCAGCCAAACTTGACGGCCATGGAAATTTTCAGGGTCAAAGTGGTAGCAGCAAAATAGGTTAGCAACCAGATACCTAATACCGCACCAACCTAAAAGGCAATCAGAGCAGGCAATGAGTGTCATAAGGAAGATGTTCGAACAGTGATTATGTAGTTTAATGTGATTATTCATATTGAGGTACCAAACAAAAACAATAAGTCTTTGAAGCAACCATCATTTCTCCCTTCCTTCCGTCACATGACTAAGGTACTTCAAGTAACTCCTTGTTATCAACAGTGTCTCCTGGGTCAATTATAACTCCGTCTGACACCATTCTCACTGCCATCACGCAGTACAGACAACAGTCCCCAGAGGTAGCATGAAAAATTATTAAAATGTGCTCAAAATAACACGCATTATGAAAATTCTAACAAAATCACATCACACCGACCAGATTGGCTTCAACCTGCCAGTGTTGTGAATCTGATGTTTTGTTCTCAATTTATATTTCAACCAATGTTCAACGCTTTTCGAGGCCATAGAACTGAAGCTGTCACTCCCATCAGGAAAAGTGGTGATTTGAAAAGAAGAAATAGAGGTGCAAGATTTGTATGTAAACACCCTGGAGTTTTGTTTGCAGATGGCTTTGTTGCAGGGTTTGAAACATCAGAGCTTGCAAGACTGTAAGTACAATGCTAATCCAAAGATGCTGCAGAAGTGTATTTCTACAGTGACAAGTGTTTTGAAATGCTGTCACATTAGAGTGACAGAGACGTGGTCAAACAACGCTAGGCGGGGGAGAAGGATGTCCAAATTCTATCACAGTTACTTTGAAGCAGACAATCCAAGGAAGAAGTCCTGCGAATATGATTATGAAGTGAAAAATGTTCCGTCCAGAGGTCTTGTGTCAAAGCAGGACAATTCAAAGTACACCAACTCTCTGGACGTCTTCAAAATAAAATTAAGACGTTCCACTTTATCCGCTTCAAAGGTTTGCTCAGAATATTTTGAGAAAAGCGCAAAAATAGCCGAGACGGATGATAGAATTGCTTCATTATACTTGGGGAAGAATCTGCATCGAAGCATCAAATTATTCTGTGCCATCTAACTCTCATAGATGCGCTGATTCAGCAAAGGAGGCAATCTTCACCAGGCCCTGTGATTTATCACCAAGTCACCTCTTATACCTTGAATTAGGCTCCTTGAATATTAGTGCAGGAGCACTTAAACACGTTAATTTAAGATTATTTTCCATGCCACTTAATAGAGAGGCTAACTGACTATTTCAAATAGATCAGTAGCCTCCTTGAAATAGCATTCAAAGGAATTTCACACAAGCAATCATATGTGAATACCAACTGAGGCTAATTTCAAGGTATTAATGTGGAAAATCACAAGCTAGCTTGGGGAGAGACTGGGCAGTGATAATAACCCCCACATTTGACTTGCCCGAGCCAATTCAACATTATTCATTTTTTATGTTGATGCAAAGGAACTTGTACATAGCTGTACTGAATGTCATTTTCCAGAGTTCTGCCCACTTCAGTTAAGGCTTAGCTGATCCACCAGACTCGACTGGTACTCTCGCCCAATCTGACCATTTTGCATTCCACGGTATTCATTCACAACAACAGCCAGCACAAAGTGCATTTAAGCAATGTCTTTAATGTAGTATAACATCATAAAGTGCATCGCAGGTGGTTTACCAAACACATTTGACACCAAGTCACACAAGGACATATTTGGACCAGTGATCAGAAAGTTGCTCAAAGAGGTATATTTTATGTAGCATCTAAAAGGAGGAGAGAGGTCTAGAGACAGAAGTTTCGAGAAGGAATTCCAGAGCTTAGGGTGGAGGTAGGTGACGGCAACCCTACCTGAAGCAACGAGAATTGGGATATGCAGGAAGTCAGAATTGGAGGAGTATGGAAATCCTAGAGGGCTCTAAGGGTTTGGGGATGGATATGGAGGTAAGGAGGTGCAAGGTGGGATTTGAATACAAGGATGAGATTCGAAACTGTCGGGGCTTCAACATCAGTCCCTGGGTTACTGCACTCAGTACATCTCCCAGTATACTCCTTGAACTTGTAACTGTTGACTGGCTCTCTTCCATTTTAATCACCTTTAGATTTTACCATCTATATGCACAGCTGATAGCCTCTGTAGCAGAATCTCACATGGAACTTTAACGAAGGCTTTAGACCGACACCATGTGGCCGACACATTCCAGCATACATTTAGGATGTAAATTTGTCAAAATGTGTGGGCTGACAGGATCTGCCTCTTCTAAAACCAAGTGAACTGAGTTATGAAAGTTAGACTAATGGGCCTCCAGTGAGCTAAGTCCACCTACTTATGTTTTTGAAACCAGTTGGCATTTTTCCAATCCAAATGGGGCATTCTCTGTGGTGAACTCTCAGAATTGCTACCGGCATTTTGTAGATCTTATTTTTACTGCTACTTAACGTCCCCTGATATGTGGCATTCACAATTTTAAGCACTTTAAGTCTATCTGCAAGTGGTGCCAAAACAATTATATTTAGTTGCAGAACCTTTTGTTAAGCTTTTCATGTTCGTAGCATTCTATATTGTAATCATTTAACTTGCATTTCCCTTTTTTTGACAAAGGTGCTTCAGAAGAAAACATCAGAGAGGTTGCATTATACAAAGTTCATCTCATTTTGAGGCTGAATACCAAAAAGGATTCAGTATGACTCCTGAAAATGGTTTTGTTTTAATGAATTCTCCAGGACTGTAGGAAAGTGTGGGTGAGGAGGGAGGCGGCGGAGTGCAGGGGGTCCCAGGACCAAAATGAGCAAATCCTGCCATATTCTGTCAATCACAAAATTGAGTCAATTAATTTGTTCACATTAAAAAGTGACTTTCAAATATGACCCTTGACTTGTTATTCGCGCAGGAGGATGATTGAACATGAACATAGAACATACAGTGCAGAAGGAGGCCATTCGGCCCATCGAGTCTGCACCGACCCACTTAAGCACCCACTTCCACCCTATCCCCATAACCCCTCCTAACCTTTTTTTTGGGTACTAAGGGCAACTTATCATGGCCAATCCACCTAACCTGCACACCGTTGGACTGTGGGAGGAAACCGGAGCACCCTTGAGGAAACCCACGCAGACATGAGGAGAACGTGCAGACTCCGCACAGACAGTGACCCAGCAGGGAATCGAACCTAGGACCCTGGCGCTGTGAAGCCACAGTGTTAATCACTTGTGCTACCGTGCTGCCCTACTGTCTTCCACAAGTCCAAAGGACCTTGACATGTGACAGACAAACACAGGACTTTAACAAATAAACAGATTGCTGTGTTCCATTAAATCATGTGCATTGTATGTATAGTGTAATTTGCCTTTTTAGAGTTCAAATATTAATCCAATCACTCAAAATCGATCAGGTTTTGCATCATCACTTTTTTTCCAATTAAGGGGCAATTTAGCATGGCCAATCCACCTACCCTGCACATCTTTGGGTTGTGGGGGCGAAACCCACGCAGCCACGGGGAAAATGTGCAAACTCCACACGGACAGTGACCAGGGGCCAGCATCGAATCTGGGTCCTCGGCGCCATGAGGCAGCAGTGCTAACCACTGCCCCACCGTGCCGCCCTGCATGACCATGATTAACAACAGTCGAATGACTCACCGGCGAAACCTGTGCACAAACATATATGTATTATGCATCATTGATATGAGAAGGTAGGAGGGATTAAACCTGATTTTGGCATCATTTTGTTTGCAGTAGCTGCAATAAATCAGGCAATGCCTCTCTGATATTCAGATGAGATCTGCTCTAAATAACTGCCTTAATTGGTTTTTAGGCAACGTGTGATGTTCCATTAGAGAACATTTAAAGATAATGTTGAAAGTACAGAGCAGCAGTTAGTGCTTTGTATCACCGCACGCAAGATGCTTCAGGGAAAGAGAAAAACTGCTTCCTTTTTCAAATCGATTCAAAGGAAGAAATTAAGAAATTCCCCTCTTGTAATTGTGTATGTCTTGAATATAGTGAATACGTTTTGAAGGTGTTAAGTCAACCTTTCGCTTTTGTTTTTTTGCTGGAATTAATAACCCAGGGAATTTTAAAAATATCGACAAACACGCAGATTCATGATTAAAGAGAATTCACAAAGATCTACATTTGCCATCTAAATCTGGCAAAATTACTTGACTTCCATTCGATATAAGTACTGCTAAAAGCTATCGCTGAGACGAATGTAATGAGATTGCAAAATGCACCTATGAAATGAACTTGTGGTAACCAGAGGCGAAGGGCAACATTGTTAATTATGTCTTACTCTCAGAAACAAAGAAAATTACAAATTAGTACGTGAAGATATGCAAAGCCTGCTCTGCATTTGCAAGGTTTAACTATACGTATTTGTACTTTAAACAGAAGGAATTAGTAATTGAAAGCATTTAAAACTTGCATCCAGTATCAAAAGCGAATTAGAAAGATAAAGGGATTAATAATAGGTCGTTGCACTTAACTGGAGACAGCAGTGACGATGGTGTTATAACAAATGAACAAGAGGGAGGCAGGTTCAATTGAGTCATTCAAGAGGGCATCAGATATTCATTTGAATAGGAACTATGTGCAGGGGTACAGGCAAAAGGCAGGGAATGGCACTAAGTCACAATGCTCGATTGGAGAGCTGGTCCAGACACGATGGGCCAAATGGCCTCCTTCTGCACAGTACCAGTTGTGTATCTTTGTGAGGATATGTGCTGGCATTACATGCTGAATGTATGGGCAGCATGGTAGCACAGTGGTTAGTACAGTTGCTTCACAGCGCCAGGGTCCCAGGTTCGATTCCTGACTTGGGTCACTGTCTGTGCAGAGACTGCATGTCCTCCCCGTGTCTGCGTGGGTTTTCTCCGGTGCTCCGGTTTCCTCCCACAGTCACAAAGAGATGTCCGGCTAAGTGTATTGGCCATTCTGGATTGCCCTTCGTCTCAAAAAGGTTAAGCGGGGTTACTTGGTTATGGGGATAGGGTGGCGGCATGGGCTTGAGTAGGGTGCTCGTTCCAAGGGCCGGTGCAGACTTGATGGGCTGATTGGCTTCTTCTGCACTGTAAAAATCTATGATCAATGAATGGACCAGCACCATTGCCCGGCTGTTCAAGGCAGAAAGCCACTCAACTGGTGAGTGAAGTGATCCAACGTTTAGCACAGAAACAAAAATCGCTTGTTTTTCTTTTCATCTCAATGATTGCTCAGGAAGAGAAGGAACCGTGGGAATGGTCGCCTTCAGTATTTGTACCAGAGCGGACAACATATGATCACACACAAAACAAAAGGCCTCACAGCAATAAAATGTACCCGTGTCTTTCAGGAGTTTGCTGATGCAGTCTTCCAGATGGTCACAGAGAAATTCAAGGAGCTGACAGACAATTTGACCTCCTCGCATGCACGGCATAAGGGGCTGGCAGGAATCGTGATGACAAGAGGTAAGGCACGTCTAAACCCTGAGGACTATTTCTCCATCACACAAAACGTGCTGCCTCACCTTCCTTCTTTTGCTTTCAGTAAAAACTGCTGAATGTATTTTTTACTGTCCAGGCTGTTTTCTAAAAGGCTCTTCATACTTAAATATATATACTCTTCCTTTTCAGCTGGCTGTTCAGCTTTTGAAGTATTATTTTAACATTTCCTCGTTGCTGCATGCTGCAAGTAATTGCAGTTGTCTGAAATATCGAACGCTGCTAAAATATTTTCATTTGAAATAGCTTCTAGCTGAATCGAGTCATCGTTTTTCGGTTCCTTTTTAGATGATCTCTCACAAACTCCGAAATTCACAACAACAAATATAGTTCCACGAGGCAAGGTCAAGTCGCCATAGTCCCAGGTGACCACAGGGTGTTTTCCCCTTTTGAGGGGGAGAGCTGACTGGTGGTGATTCAACCTGAGGATCACCACACCTCAGGCAAGGGGGAAGATTGGGAAGGCACGGGGCCTTCATGAATAACCTTCACCAGACAAGGGAGAAAGTGAAAAATTGTCCCGGAATTCGCTGGACAAATGCATTCGCTGGTGTGTGCATTAATGGAAGTGCCATTCCTGGTTTGCAGTTGCCAACTTAGCGAGCGCCGTGTGAGGCAAACAGTTAGATTTTCTTTGGTTGTCCAGCATCAGTCGTAGGGTTGCCAACCTTCCAGGATTGACCTGGGGTCTCCAGAAATTGAAGATCAGTCACCGGGACAATGCTCGGTGCAACCCACGGAGAAAAATCATCGGGACATTAAAAAAGGTTGATTTTGTTTAGCTCACTTCCTTCGAACATTTCTCTTCACCAGATATAAACATATTGGAAAAAAGAATCTTTCTATCACAGTCCAGAAGCGGGAAAAATATTGACTTCTGCACCAAGGTGAATCATACCTTGTGCCGGCATCCGTCTCTTCCCTCCGGGTCGTGGCTCAATCACTTCTTCAGTCCCCCATGGAATTCACTCAGGGTATTGGTTTTTGCTTCGCAGCGCCAAATGTAGAAGTCAATATTTTTCCCGCTTCTGGACTGCGATAGAAAGATTCAACAATGCTCGTTAAGAAAACATAACAAGACTTTATTTACGAACAGACTGCAGTTTATGGCTGAAACTTGAGGTCAGAGCGCAGTTAATGTCACTACAGATTCCTTCCCAAGTTCGCGCTTTCACAGAAATTTAGCTCAGTATTTATACATTATCAGAATCAGGATTACGTGACTGCAGCTTGATCAGGAATTCGATCAGAAGTACAAACATAAGCAATATCATAAAACAGGCGTCACCTTGCTGACCTTTCAGGACTCTGTCCCGTCACTCAGATCATTATTTTGTCCTTTGATGGAATGTTTAAGAGTCGGAGGAGACTTGTTTCTTCCTGACCTTATCTTGTCGTATTTAGACTGCTTTGGGTTATGACGAGTTAGTCTTATCAGAATTTACGGAGCCCAGGCATTTCGGAACAGCTTGACCTTCTCTGATCTTACTCAGGCTTTAGGTCATGCGAAGTCAACTTTTCTTACATTGTACCCAGTAGTTGACCAGTTTTCCCATCATGCCATTATTTACTTCATACAACATCACATTGTGATTTGGTACAAACCTGTTGGACTTTAACCTGATGTTGTGAGACTTCTTACTGGGCCCACCAGAGTCCAGAGTCTACACCTATAAGTCAAGCAAGTGATTGAAATTTGCATTGACGAGACTTGTCCTGTCATCAACCTCCAGATCCTGGGATGATGATTCCTCTGCTATATTAATCCCGAATCCTGGTAAATCCTCGCCTTGATAAGGCATTTACATATGCTAAATAGTTGAATAAGAATGTTGAAGTTTGATCTGATTTGCTTGTTTATTTTTAGCTTACAGTACTTTATTTGTAATGTTTAATGATATGCTTCCAGTTTGCTTTTCACCACAAATTTTTTATGTTAATATAATCAGTGTCATTCTTTGCAGTCTAGAAATGAAGTGTATGAGAAGCAGGTAGCAAGGTTGGATGGCATATAATACCACAACATCATGGGCATAGTCAAAGGGCAAGGAAGATCATAAAAGTTTAGAAATAGGTTTGAAATTGCGGATGATCCCAAAATAGTAAATACTCTGAATGAATACTTCTTCCAATTATTCTCAAGGGAAGGCATGAGGAAGAAGTTTCTAAACAAAGCCATCCTAAAGAAAATCAATGTTTTTTAAAAATATATAAATGAGATGGCTAATGCTGTGCCCTTATTCAAAAAGGGTGACAAAACAGACGCAGGCGATACAAACTCATTAATCCAACTTTATATGCGTAGCATAGAGGAATCAATTCTCAGGTCTAAACTTGTACAGGATCACCTGCACATCAATAACCTCATTAACAGCGGTCAGCATAGAATCAGAAGGGGAAAATGGTGCCTAGCTAATCTCCTGAACTGTGACAAGGCCATCAAATGGTGTGTACTGACTTCCTCAAGTTCCACATGAAAAATTACTAAACTCGAAGGTCTGCAGATTCAAGGCAAGCCTAACAAATAGGTAAGAATGGCTGAACATTGGAAAATAATGGGCGGATTCTCCAGCCGCACCGACCCGTCAGCTGGAGAATCCCGTCCGCGGTCAATGGACTTTTCGATTGTCCGCGTCTCGCCCGTGGTGATCTTGCGGCGGGCGGCGTGGAAGAATCGAGCCCAATGGATGTTCATTGGAGATGTTATGTTGTAGTGGGGATTTGATACTCAATGGGCGACCCCGGGGCTCACTATTATATCTAACACGCATAAAAGACTATGAATCAGAAACCTCATGCAAAATGGCCAAATTTGCAAACATCACCAGACCACGAGGGACAGTGGATCAGAGGAGGGAGCTCAGAAATTACAGAAGGAGTTGGAGAAAATATGCAAGTGAGAAGAACAACAGTAGACAAAAGTACGACACATACGGAGGAGGGACTTCATGAATTGAAAGGTAGACGTAGAGAAGATGCTTCCAATTCAGAGGGAAACCAAAACTAGAAGCCTGGCATATAAGGCAATCACAGGGGCTGGTTTAGCACAGGACTAAATCGCTGGCTTTGAAAGTAGACCAAAGCAAGCCAGCAGCACGGTTCATTTCCCGTACCAGCCTCCCCGAACAGGCGCCGGAATGTGGCGACTAGGGGCTTTTCACAGTAACTTCATTTGAAGCCTATTTGTGACAATAAGCGATTTTCATTTCAGTGACATCAAATAAAGAATTCAGGAGAAATTTCTTTACCCAGACAGTGGTTAAAAATGCCGGACCCGCTACCACAAGGAAAAACTGAGGAGAGGCATTTAAGGGTAATCTAGATTAGCACAAGAAGCATAAAAGAAATAGGAGGTTATATTGATGGGGTTAGATGATGATAGCTCGGAGCAGGTTCGTATGGAGCAGATGTATAAGATTATTCTAAGATTATGAGCAGTTTAGAAAGATGGTTAACCCAGAATCATTACTTTAAATTAAACGGTGTGAGTAGAATTAGGAGCAGAGTTTGTCAAGAAGAATTTCTTAATACTAGTCCAAAAATTACATTTCACTAATTGGAACTTCCGTTCCCTTGCTACACTCCCACACTTTAATCTAAAGTAATGATTTCTGGGGTTTTGTCTCCACTCTCTATCTGTATACTGTAAGAAAATCAGTTCATCTGAGGTAGGAATATGAATTACATTCCTCACGGATGTCAAATAAAAGAGGCTCGGAGTATGTATCATATGTGCTATCTCTTTTGACATAAGAAAAATCTGTGACCATGTTCGAAGTCACAATGTATTATAGAATGATAATGAGATCTAAAGAGCGCGTTAAAGTTCCTCAGGTGAAGCATACATCAACAGATTCTATCCCAGAGGCTATGAATAAGAAAACAAAGTCTTTGTTTTTGTCGACTCTTAGGCTCTTTGACAGAAGATGAATTTTATTTCCCTCTGAGTGTTGAATTGCTCGACAGATTTTGAACATGCATGCTTGCATTTTCCCTCTGACACCAACAACAGAAGATTCTAATCACAAGATACCCATTGAGCGGGATTCAATGAAAAGGTTCCTAAGTGTGGTTGCGAGCGGGAACTGCCGCGAGTTTCCCGGCGCTCGGCTCGGCAAGGCCGTCACCGCAATCCAACTTAAGGAGGCCCCGTGGTCTTCACACCGCAAATCATGTCTCACCAACCAATTTGCCGAGACCACGCTCGCCAGCCCCCTGCTAACAAGGTAAAGCAGCATTTAAACTGCTCTTGTACAGCCAACCCAACTCAGCTCACAGCCATGGCACCAAGATTACCGACCCCACGATTCAGGGCCGCATGGGTGAGCTGATGTGGACAATAGGGTGTGGCCACAAGATTGAGAGGGAGATATCCACGACACTCCAGCAGGTCCATAGCCAATTGGAAGAGTCCCAGAGGCTACGGGGACAGGAGATGGTGCTGGCAATACATGGCACCGGGACCAACACTGCTAGGGTGGCGACCGCAGTGGAGAGCCTGGTGCACGACATCGGCAGCATGAGTGAAGGTGTCCAAGGTTTGGCACAGTCACTGACGATCATGGCTGAGGGTTTCGGCACAATGTCCAACTCGCTGGGGGACGTGACCCAGTATCAGGCGTACCTTGATGTGGCACTGCAGGACATGCCTCAGGTGGGCATTGCAGAGGCACTGCAGAGCATGGCCCAACCACTGAGGAGCAGATTGGGGTGACACCACCGGGATAGTGGGGCATTGGTGTACACTTGTTTGAGACAAATTTTAAAACTTTCACCACAACCAGTAAAAAGCCTCTGGCTGTTTCTTCCACAATGGAGGCTGACCACCAAATCCATGCCTCAACCCCCCCCAGACATGGGGGTCCTGGAACCCCCACCCCGCGCCACTCTACTTGCGAAGCCCTGCCCACACGTACCCAGCCGCAGCGGGGGCCCCTGCTCACCGGACCCCACACCCTGTGCCGCCTGACAGCCGAAAATAATGTTGCCTGGGCCCAGCGCCGGTCCCCTCACCGCTGGATTCACTCATCCGCCAGCCACGGACATGCGACCAGGGCTGGGGCCCATACCCTGGGTGTTCGGATGTCGGCTGCTGCGCCTGTGGTGTTGCCGTCCGCAGTGTCCAGGCATCACAGTCTGATTGGAGTGCTCGGCAATAAGCACCACATGCTACATGGCCCGCCCACCCACGGGGATCCACTTGGGATGTGTGAAGTGCTCACTTAACCACAATTGCCAATTCACTTAGGCCACACAACCAGAGGAATCCGCGGTCAGTGGGAGTTATGGGTGGTCAGTGAGGCAGACAGGCAGGGACTAGGGTTGCCCCCGGAATGGGTACACATGATCCTGGGGTTGGCATTGAGGACCCGCGCGTGGATGCACCAACAAGCAGAGACCCCCCCACCCTCAGCTCCGATGCCCCCAACCCCCCATGGCGGTCCACCCCAAACGAGGTTGGACTCCCTTTTCTCATCCCCCCCCCCCCCCCCCCCCTCCCAGCACTGGGCCAGCAAGTCCTGTGACCCCGGGTCTTTGCCTGCGAACAAAGATGGGTACTCACCTCCTCAGGTCCATGCAGCAGCCCTTCCGTCAGGTTCACATTTATAAAAAGGAGTACTAACCGGTGCCAGCGTGACCACTTACTGGGGAGACCATTAGATAGGGGATGGCTCCCGTTAATTGTATGGAAATCAGTGTTAAGCGGTGAGTATCGGTTTCGCACCACACTATGGCAAGATCCTGATTCCGCCTACAGGATTGGGCTGGTTGAATCGCGAACGGTTTGGCACCTGGCGCGGATCTCAGTTTCGGCCTCTCCCGCTACTCACCTGCTTTGTTGCACTCGAGCGCAACGAGGCCACTGAATCATGTGCATAGTCTTTGTTCAAAATTATCGCCAAATGAATTGCACTGCACAAATATTCTATGTCCGTCCATGCTGGAATCGATGGATACCACAGTGACAAGCGTGTCTCCCTTGCCTCTGTTGTTAGTAATTAATCAGCACTGTTTACCTATTGCTGTTTGCACAATTCCACAGCTTGGCAGCCAGAAGACAGCTCGAGTCCATTGAGTTCCAGTTAAATGTAACTGGTATTCAGTGCTCTCCCAGGCTGACAACAATAGTTGCTACATTAACAGATGAATGTTGCTTGTTTGCCTGCCACCATCCAACGTGATTGTTGAAAAATTGTAACAATCCGAAAAACCAACGGATCAAATCCAATGTTCTGCGGCCCTGCCACATCCAGTTGTGAATGGGGGCGGACAGTTGGACTAAACGTAGGAGGAGGCTCCACAAACATGCCTATTCTTAATGAGGGTGGGGACGGGGTGAAAGCACTGGCAACCAACTTCAGCCAGAACTGCTGAGTGGATGGAGCACCTCGCTCTGCTCCTGAGGTCCCCAGCTTCACAGTTACCACTTTTCAGCCAATTTGATTCATCCCTGACAGCACGTGGACTGTAGCAGTTCAAGAAGACTGCTCACCCCCGCCTCCACTTTTTTTAAAAATAATTTTTATTGAAATTTTTTACAGAAAATATAACAACAAACAATAGCAAGCAACAATAAAACAACATAATAAGTATAACACCCCCAAGACCGTAGCAACGCATGTATCACCCCCCCCCCCCCACCACCCCCCCAAACCCAGTAAACAACAAGATAACTTAAAAATAAATTTAAATTAAATAAACAAAATCAACGCCCCCCCCGCCCTTTTCCCCCCCTCCCCCCCGGGTTGCTGCTGCTGCTGACCCAGTACCCTATCGCTGAGCCAGAAAGTCGAGGAAAGGTTGCCACCGCCTAAAGAACCCTTGTACCGATCCTCTCAGGGCGAATTTGACCTTCTCCAGCTTAATAAATCCCGCCATGTCATTGATCCAGGTCTCCACGCTTGGGGGTCTCGCATCCTTCCATTGTAGCAAGATCCTCCACCGGGCTACTAGGGACGCAAAGGCCAAAACACCGGCCTCTCTCGCCTCCTGCACTCCCGGCTCCGCAACCCCAAAAATCGCGAGTCCCCAGCCTGGCTTGACCCTGGATCCTACCACCCTCGACAACGTCCTCGCCACCCCCTTCCAGAACTCCTCCAGTGCCGGGCATGCCCAGAACATATGGGCATGGTTCGCTGGACTCCCCGAACACCTGACACACCTGTCTTCCCCCCCAAAGAACCTACTCATCCTAGACCCGGACATGTGGGCCCGGTGCAGCACGTTGAATTGGATGAGGCTAAGCCGCGCACATGAGGAGGACGAGTTAACCCTTTCCAGGGCATCAGCCCATGTCCCATCTTCGATCTGTTCCCCCAGTTCCCCCTCCCACTTAGCCTTTAGCTCCTCTACTGACGCCTCTTCCACCTCCTGCATTACCTTGTAGATATCAGACCATCCCCGACCCAGACCCCCGAAAGCACCCTATCACTCACCCCCCTTGCGGGAAACAAAGGGAATCCCTCCACCTGCCGCCTGGCAAACGCCTTTACCTGCAGATACCTGAACATGTTCCCCGAGGGGAGCTCACATTTCTCCTCCAACTCCCCCAGGCTCGCAAACCTCCCATCAATGAACAGATCCCTCAGCTGTCTGATGCCCGCCTGCTCTGTGCCAAACCTGGAACCCCCCATCAATGTTCCCCGGGACGAACCGATGGTTCCCCCTTAGCGGAGCCTCCATCGAACCCCCCACTTCCCCCCTATGTTGCCTCCACTGCCCCCAAATCCTGAGGGTAGCCGCCACCACCGGACTCGTGGTATACCTCGTAGGAGGGAGCGGCAACGGCGCCGTTACCAGGGCCCCCAGGCTTGTGCCTCCACAGGACGCCACCTCCAACCGTTTCCATGCTGCCCCCTCCCCCTCTACCACCCACTTGCCATCGACACATTGGCCGCCCAATAATACCCCGAGAGGTTGGGTAGTGCCAGCCCCCTACCATCTCTACCCCTCTCCAAGAAGACCCTCTTCACCCTCGGGGTCCCATGCGCCCAAACAAAGCTCATGATACTGCTAGTCACCCTCCTAAAAAAGGCCCTAGGGATAAAGGTGGGCAAACACTGAAAAAGGAACAAGAACCTCGGGAGCACCGTCATTTTGACGGACTGCACTCTACCCACCAGTGATAATGGCACCATGTCCCACCTTTTAAATTCCTCCTCCATCTGCTCCACCAGCCTGGTAAAATTAAGCTTATGGAGAGTCCCCCAACTCCTGGCCACCTGCACCCCAGGTACCTAAAACTCTTCACTGCCCTCTTAAACAGGAGCCTCCCAATTCCCTCCTCCTGATCACCCGGGTGCACTACAAATACCTCGCTCTTGCCCAGATTCAGCTTATAGCCCGAAAAGCTCCCAAACTCAGCCAACAGCTCCATCACCCCCGGCATTCCCCCCACTGGGTCTGCCACATACAGCAGCAGGTCGTCCGCATACAGCGATACCCGATGTTCCTCCTCACCCCGCACCAAACCTCTCCACCTCCCCGACTCCCTCAACGCCATAGCCAGAGGTTCAATTGCCAGTGCAAAAAGCAAGGGGGACAGGGGGCACCCCTGCCTGGTCCCACGATAGAGCCTAAAGTACTCTGACCTCCTTCCATTAGTAACTACACTCGCCATCGGGGCCTCATACAGCAACCTCACCCATTTGATGAACCCCTCCCCAAATCCGAACCGCTCCAGCACCTCCCACAGGTACTCCCACTCAACTCTATCAAACGCCTTCTCTGCATCTAGCGCCACCACTATCTGAAAAATGAAAATCGCTTATTGTCACGAGTAGGCTTCAATGAAGTTACTGTGAAAAGCCCCTAGTCGCCACATTCCGCCGCCTGTTTGGGGAGGCTGGTACGGGAATTGAACCGTGCTGCTGGCCTGCCTTGGTCTGCTTTAAAAGCCAGTGATTTAGCCCAGTGTGCTAAACCAGCCCCTCCGCCTCCCCCTCCCCCTCCACCGCCGGCATTATAATAACATTTAGCAATCTCCGCACATACGTGTTGAGCTGCCGTCCCTTGACAAATCCTGTCTGATCCTCATGTATCACCCCTGGCACACAGTCCTCTATCCTGGTGGCCAGGATCTTCGCCAGCAACTTAGCATCCACATTGAGGAGCGAGATTGGCCTGTATGATCCACACTGCAAGGGGTCCTTATCCCGCTTCAGGATCAGAGAAAACAGCGCCCGTGACATCGTCGGGGGCAAAGCCCCCCCCCCTCCCATGCCTCATTGAAGGCTCGCACCAACAGGGGGCCCACCAGGTACGCATACTTTTTATAAAATTCCACCGGGAACCCATCCTGCCCCGGCGCCTTTCCTGACTGCATTTGCCCAATCCCCTTGACTAGCTCCTCCAACTCTATCGGCGCCCCCAGCCCCTCCACCAGCTCCTCCTGCACCTTTGGGAAACATAGCCTGCAAACTGCGCGTACCTCCTATGCACATCCAAGAGCTCCCCCACCAGTCTCTCCCTCTCCCTCCTCTCCCTCCTTTCCCTATGGGCCCGGATGGAAATCCCGATGGCATATGCCCAATATCATAGTGGTTAGCACTGTGGCTTCACAGCACCAAGGTCCCAGGTTCGATTCCCCACTGGGTCACTGTCTGTGTGGAGTCTGCACATTCTCCCCGTGTCTGTATGGGTTTCCTCCGGGAGCTCCGGTTTCCTCCCGCATCCAAAGACGTGCAGGTTAGGTGGATTGGCCACGCTAAATTGCCCTTAGTGACCAAAGAGGTGAGGAGGGGTTATTGGGTTACGGGGATAGGGTGGAAGTGAGACCTTAAGTGGGCCGGTGCAGACTCGATGGGCCGAATGGCCTCCTTCTGCACTGCATGTTCTATGCTCTAAGTAAGGGACGTAGTTTCAAAATAAGGAGGCCCATTTTAGACAGTGATGAGACTTGAGAGAAGAATATGGCGGGAGGTCCACAGATCATTTTAATGTCGGCGTGAATTTACAGCGGGATCTTCCACAGGTGCCTGCTCTGGCGGGTCAGAAAACCCGCCAGAGGCCGGCGTGATCCTCATTTGCATCCCGTTAATGGGATGAAGATGAAGGTACGACCCCCTCATGCCAGATTCTCCACAATGCCAGCAGGAAAAACATGCTGGTGTGAAACATACAGTGCAGACAGACGCCATTCGGCCCATCGAGTCTGCACTGACCCATTTAAGCCCTCACTTCCACACTATCCCAATAGCCCCTCCTAACCTTTTTGGACGCTATGGGCAATTTAGAATGGCCAATCCACCTAACCTGCGCGTCTTTGGACTGTGGGAGGAAAGCAGAGCAGACACTGGGAGAACGTGTAGACTCCGCACAGACAGTGACCCGGGGGGGAAACGAACCTGGGACCTTGGTGCTGTGAAGCCACAGTGTTAACCACTATGATATCGGGCATATGCCATCGGGATTGGAAAATCTGGTGTGTTTTCCTGCTAACCTCTGTAGCAGGAATCGCTGCACATGCCTACCCTCTCCATGTCATTTATTCTCAAAATGGGAGAATTCTACCCAGTGTAGTATGGGTTCATATTTCAAGCGTGCCACATCAGTTTTAGAAAATGGTGTTCATTCACACATTTCAGGGAGGAAATCTTCAGATCAAATTCCTGGAACTCTCTTCCGAACAACATTGTGGATGTACCTACAGTCCAAGGAGGGCAGTTCACTACCCTTCTCTAGGGCAATTATACACAAGGCTCATTGTGTATAAAATGAAATTAAACAAAGAAAGCACCACTAGCTTAACAGTACAGCTCATGAATGCTTGTCCTATATTATCAGTTTTACTTATTACTTCCCCGCCAAGAATTTCCATATCTGACAAAACCTTGAAGGTTCATTTGCTTTTCTTTGGACCAACCCAAAGGTATGCCACAGCCCTCTGAAATCTACTTTAATTCTCCTCAGGATTCCAGCTATCCCTCAAGGTATAAATTTTATGGAGATCCTTCCATTAGCTTCCGGCTAAACAATCCTCCATTTTTTTTCTTTACAGACCTCAGGTTTGTGGATTCTGCAGCTCCTTTTCCTGGCTTTGCATATACCTCAACAGTTTTGTCCCTGTCTTCTCCCAGGGTTTCTAGATAGCTAACCATTCAAACGGACTTCTTCCTGCCACAAAGTTCCTTGCGGGCAGCTGTCTCCACGAATTCCCTCAGCTGCTTTTCCCTCACAAAACCCAAACTGAACTGTGTGCTCCTGTCAGTGAATACGCACAGATAGATTAAACACAAGAACGTTCAAATCAAGGTTCCACCTTGAATCACCATCTCCATGGTAATGTAACATGATTTGGGATGCTTCACCCAGAAATGCAAACAGATTATTTACCTTCAACGTAATTATTTGATTTTGAATATGAATAATTTAGATTGTTAATTGAGTTTTACGACTCTCTTTCCCTGATTGAAAGCTGTTAGCTTCCATTATTGAGATGACGTTGGATGCCTTTGCTCTACCCAGAGGTTCAGAAATTCGTCACCAATTGTTTAAGTTTTTATCTCACTCGCAACTGTAAGATAAACACAAGTTATAATTTAACTGTAATTATCTCCAAGCTTGTTTGAGTTGCATTTGCTTCAGGGTTGCTTCTCAGCTTCTCAGTCAGATGCCCCCATTTTCTATTATTAGAACTTTAATTCTTAAAACTAAAAATTAAACAGTGGGGTTCTCCTCTCCTTTCGTGGCATGTTCTGCAGCGACAGAGGGCGGGGCTCGCAAGTGGCCGGCAGCAGGATTTTCTGGTTGTCAATGGGATTTCCTATTGAACGCACCCCTTGCTGCAGTGAAACCCTGCGGAGGGAGTGCACCGTTGGTGAGACTGTAAGATCCCGCCAGTGTCAACGATCAGAAAATCCCACCCATATTCTAAAACATATAAACCATGAATTAGAATTCTGTGGTAGTATAAAATGTATCTGCTTGTTAATTTGCAATAAGCCTTGTCTCAGTAGAGTGTTCATGTGTCCACCTTCCAGTAGATAGAAGAAACTAACCTGAGTATGCATGTGAGATTACTGAATGCAGGTTAAACAACAAGAGATTTAATTGTCAGAACACCAGGTCGTGCTGATGGATAGATATTGGGGGAACTGCTCATCGAGTACACAAGGCCCAGTTATGAGGAAATTGATTACTCTGAACTCAAGAGAATATCCTGTGCAAACCCAAAATTTCGACTAGCTTGCACAGAAACACAGTCAGCTGGAAAACAGTTGACCCTCTCAGCTGGATACGCTTTTGGTGATGAAGTAGCTGAGGCATTTGTCCAACATATTGTTGTTACACTAACTGGTTCAGTGTTTCAGATAGCGAGAGACGATTGTCAGAGAGTCAAAGACTCCACTGGTGAACAAAGATCCAGCTCACCAACAATCTTTAACTGCAGTCACTAACACTTCAGTCAGTAGACCAGATGCAGACAGTGGCACTTTTAAATATATGGAAGAGTAAACAATTGATAGGTAATACACAGCTCAGTTGTACAGCACAATGGATATATGGCAGAGAAACAGATCTTTCGGTTCACCCAGTCTATACCTATGTCTATCATCTTTGCGTACCTGCTCCTCTTTTTCCACATCTAAATCTATTGCCTTCTCTCTCAGATCCTTGTCCAGTTTCTTATTAATACACCAATACTTTTTGCTTCAACCACTCCCTGTAGTAGCAAGTTCCACATTCTCGCCACTCTGGGTGAAGATGCTTCTTCTGAATTCGCTTTTGGATTTCTTGTTAACTATGTTTCATTGATCGACCTTAGTTACGTTCTTCCCAAAAAGAGAAACCTTTCTCTCTATATCCACGCTATCTAAAGCTTTCAGAGTTTTAAAGACCTCCATTAGGTTACTCTTCTGCCTTATTTTATCAAGAGAAAGGAGACCCAAGCCTCTCAATCATTTCTTAATATGCACTTCTGATCTCATTCTTGTGTATCCTCTCTGCACCCTCTCCAGTGCGCCTATGAAATGGAGACCAGGACTACGTGAAGTGCTCTAACTGTGGTCTAACTGAGGATTGGTGCATCATCCTATGTCCTAACTTCCTTACTTTTCAATTTTAGCCACCTATTAAGGAAACCTCGTGCTTCATTTGCTTTTTCTTTTTTTACAGCTTGATAACCTGTGGTGTAACTTTTAGGAATGGTGTATTGGTACTCTAAGCTCCCTTTGTTCCCCTGCCCCACCTACACTTTCACGTTGCAAGTATAAGTGGCCTCCCTATTCTCCCTACCAAAATGTGCTCCCTCAGATTTAACTATGTCAAAATTAATTTGCCAATTATTTGTCCATTCTGCAAGTTTACTGATATCCTGCTGCGCTTTTTTCACAGATCTCCTCAGTACTGATATTCGCTCCCACCTTACCCCAATTTGGCGTCATGCACAAATTTAGAAATTTTGTTTTTGATTCCAAACCCCCTCCTTTCTATCTCCACCCCGACATGAAATCAAATAAATCTCAGTTCCCGCTCTTGAAGCAGGCCATCACTTGATTAGTTTAGTGGCTCTTATGAGAGGTGCAAAATGAGCATTATTTTCAGGTAGATCCTGCTTGTCCAAGATTCTGTCAGTTAGGCGACTGAAATCTTATAGGATATAATCACCCACTGGAAACTAAAGCCATTTTTAGTTCCATTCCGTGCCATTAAAATTATCAAAGTATTACACCATTGATATCTTGGTTTCTAAAAGTGGAAAACATCACTTGCATGTTTAACAAGTCCCTTAATGGAACATTATGCACACTCATTTTGATATTAACTGCATTATTAATAGCGTCAGTACCCTCTGGCCACCTATTAGCTCAGCTACCTCATTACCAATTGCCATGGTGATGGATAGTATGGAAATCAGCACTCATCAGGTTAACAATGAAAGCATTGAAAATTGGTGAAGCTACATTGCGTCTTAAATTTATAACAAATCTGTGTTTAATCGTTCCAGTAATTCTGAAAGTTTGTTTACAATGGATTCTGAGGTAAAAGCAACCAAAACACTTAAAATAGTGCCAGCCATAAGAAAGGATCAATATAGCACTGCATTTAACCTCTATTATTGGCGCCAACCATTGAGGCGACCTTTAATTTTGTCTTCTAAGCTGTTGAATTTGTGGTTTGAAAAGCCAAACCTTACATCCACAGCCCAGATCAGAGTATGGTCGCTTATGGTTATTGAACCCATTGACCGGGAGATCTGGGTTAACAACGAAAGAGAACGTGAGTTGAAATTTAAATTTCAGTTAAGTAAATAGATCTGTAATACGTAACTGGTGTCTGTGACGATGAGCATGAAACCGACTGGAAAATCTTTTTTAAAACACATTTGGTACACTAACGTCTTTTCGGGAAGGAAATCTGCCATCCTTACCTGGTCAGTGACTCCAGAATCACACAATGTGGTTGACTCTTAACTGCCTTTTGAAACTACCTAGCAATGACCACTCCATTTCACCAAGCTGATATGGCAAAGGACTGCAGTGACTCAAGTCACCTCTATCGCAAAACGATTTTTAAAAAAATGATCAGCAACCTCAATCGATTGCCAAGGCGCAGACTGCTTATGTAGTTGAGGAGTCAAGAATGAGGAGTCATAGGTACAAGATAAAATGTGAGAGATTTGGAGCAGAGAGTATGAGAATCTGCTTCACTAAGAGAACTGTGAATCTGTGGACTTCATTTCCAAGGCTCGTGGCGAGACAGGAACTAAGTCAACATTCAAGAGGAGAAGCATAAGGGGATAAAGGAAGCAGGGAAGGGTTTACCTGATTAGAACTATTTGCGTGTGTGAAAAATAGACACCGACGTGCACTTTTTGAATTGATTTTCCTGTTCCTGTATTTTAACTTGGGAATCAAAGCAATGCGAGCAGCCAAAAATAATTAGCTTTATCCTGGCCCAAGCGTAGAATCATAGAATCACTACGGTGCAGAAGGAAGCCATTCAGCCCATCGAGTCTGCACCATCCTGGCAGATAATTGATTGTCCCTTTAAGTCTTCTTGGACTAAGTTTGGACAACTTAGTCATAACTGCTCCTTATTTAAGCAAAGATATAAAGATATACTTGCATTTGAGGCAGTTCAGAGAAAGTTCACTTGGGTGATCCCGGATATGGAGGGATTTTCTCATGAGGAGAGGTTAAGTAGGTTGTGCCTGTACTCATTGAGGTTTAGAAGAATGAGAGACGACCTTATTGGGATATATAGGATTCTCAGAGGCTGGACCGCTGGCTGAGAGGTTTCTTCCCTTTGCGGGAGGGTCATGGGCCGAGGACATAATCTCAAAGCAAAGGGTTGCCCATTGAAGAGATGAGGAGGAATTTCTTCTCGTAGAGAGCAGTGATCCTGTTAAATTCTCTATCGCAGAGGGCTGTAGAGGCTGGGCCATTAAATATGTTCAAGGCTGAGATAAACAGATTTTTAATCAGTAAGGGAATGGAGATAAGGCAGGAAAGTGGAGTTGAGAATTGTATCAAATCAGTCATGATCTCATTGAATGGTGGAGCAAACCTGATGGGCCATATGACCTACTTCTTATGGTCTTATGGTCATCCTGGGCCTAGTCAGGCATTGGTTCTCCTATCATGACCATGACGCTGAATCTATGGAACTGCACCGGCTGTGAGTCATCTGCCTCCGCACTGTCTCTGAAACTGAGGCACCCTCTCTTCCTCATACAGTTGCAGAGGTATCAATGGGCAGCATGACCTTGAACAGAAAAATGCCATGCTTTATTCACTTCTCTCACTGCTCTGTTGGCACGATGAAACCCTCACCAGGGTGAAGCTGATATATGCCATGCGTGGCAAGTGGGGTGCCCATAACCCTTTCTCCTTTTCATGTTTGAAAACAATAGTGTAGGTGTGGGGAATGGAGACAGAATTGTCAATAATTGCTTATGACACCAAACTTCATCAAGAGCAGGCTAACCGGGTGCCGAGGAATCCAGATAACACGGGAACTGGGCTGGAAAATGAAATTCATTGTTCGTGTATGGCAAGTGGGGAAACTCAGAAGGGAAAATAAAGCCGTGTAACTGTAAACCACATGGCAATAGTCTGCAGAATACAGCAAGATCAGAATGGAACAGATCAGATATAATTATCGAACACAGAGGGTGGTTAATGCCTGGAAATGGAATCAGTAAGAAGTCTTACAACACCAGGTTAAAGTCCAACAGGTTTGTTTCAAACACGAGCTTTCGGAGCACGGCTCCTTCTTCAGGTGAATGGAAAGGCTTGTTCCAGAAATGTTTATATAGACACAGTCAGAGATGCCCCGGAATGCGAGCACCTGCAGGCAATCAAATCATCAAAGATGCAGAGAGAGAGGTCTGCTTTTTTGCATCTTTGTAGAAACTGAATGTCAGTGTCTATATGCGCGATCTTCCTGGAGATCCTCTCCACTTTGAGCCGGCAGTTTGCGGTGTCAATGGTAGCCATGATGCCTCGCATTCCGGGGCATCTCTGACTGTGTCTATATAAACATTTCTGGAACAAGCCTTTCCATTCACCTGAAGAAGGAGCCGTGCTCCGAAAGCTCGTGTTTGAAACAAACCTGTTGGACTTTAACCTGGTGTTGTAAGACTTCTTACTGTGCTCACCCCAGTCCAACGCCGGCATCTCCACATCATGGAAATGGAATGCCCAGGAAGTCCATCAAGCCTGAAAACATCAGTAGTCCAGAGCGGGGGTTGAACAGGCATTTGACATAAAATTAGTTCAGGAATATCGGTCATGCTGTTGTTTGTCTTTGAACTCTGGGGCTGGCCAGCTGCACATTCTTATCTTCCTATCTTTGCCTTCTTTATATCATTATCCTCAAGTCTGACCAAGAATAAAATACTTATTTTTTGATGCAGTGGCACAGCTTTGCTTCATCATTAGTAGCCTTTAGCGGGAAAAAGTCAAGCTTTACTTTTCACAAGCCCTTCCGATTCCACTTCTGCAAAGGCAAGAATACTGCATCCTAATGCTCATTGTAGGTGAACCAGCCCTTTCTCCAATACCCTGCCACTTTTGATTCTTAACGATTTTTTCAACTAGAGTTAGCAAAGGCATACAAACTGGAAGCAACATAGTTAAGATTTTTTATATTAAAGCCAAGCGTATGGTTCTTCATGTGCGAAATATCCAATATGGCGAGTGCTATGCACACGCTTATTCCACCACCAAGTATGTAGCCCATCATAACGGTGAAGGGATTCTGAGTATCGGATTTGGGCGGTTCCTAGGTAAGGATTTACGAGGCAATTGTCCAGAAGCAATTGTTCAGCACTGGGAACCATCCCACAAAGTGACTTAAATTTCTAACTTCAAATAAGTAAGTAAGCAAGTTAAGTCACCATAGTCCAGCATAGTCATCACAGTACAGCAAAATATAGATAGATTGGAGAGTTGGGCAGAGAAATGGCAGATGGAGTTCAATCCAGGCAAATGCGAGGTGATGCATTTTGGAAGATCTAATTCAAGAGCGGACTAAGCAGTCAATGGAAGAGTCCTGGGGAAAATTGATGTACAGAGAGATCTAGGAGTTCAGGTCCATTGTACTCTGAAGGTGGCAACGTAGGTCGATAGAGTGGTCAAGAAGGCATATAGCATGCTTGCCTTCATTGGACGGGTATTGAGTACAAGAGTCGGCATGTCATGTTACAGTTGTATAGGACTTTGGTTAGGCCACATTTGGAATACTGCGTGCAGTTCTGGTCGCCACATTACCAGAAGGATGTGGATGCTTTAGAGAGGGTGCAGAGGAGGTTCAACAGGATGTTACCTGGTATGGAAGGTGCTGGTTATGAAGAAAGGTTGAGTAGATTAGGATTGTTTTCGTTGGAAAGACGGAGGTTGAGGGGGGACCTGATTGAGGTCTACAAAATTATGAGAGGTATGGACAGGGTAGATAGCAACAAGCTTTTTCCAAGAGTGGGGGTGTCAATTACAAAGGGTCACGGTTTCAAGGTGAGAGGGGGAAAGTTTAACGGAGATATGCGTGGAAAGTTTTTTACGCAGAGGGTGGTGGGTGCCTGGAACGCTTTGCCAGCGGGGGTGTAGATAGCATCATTTAAGATGCATCTGGACAGATACATGAACGGGCGGGGAACAGTGGGAAGTAGATCCTTGGAAAATAGGCGACAGGTTTAGATAAAGGATCTGGATCGGCGCAGGCTGGGAGGGTCGAAGGGCCTGTTCCTGTGCTGTAATTTTATTTGTTCTCTTTGTTCTAGTCCAAGATGACCATGGGATGTTTTCGCCTTTTGGGGGGTAGAGTTTGGATGTGGTGATGTAATCTGAGGATCACCGTACCTCAGGCGAGGGGCAAGGTTGAGAAGACAGGGCCTTCATGAATAACCTTAGCTGGGATTTACGAGGCAATTGTCCAGAAGCAATTGTTCAGCACTGGGAACCATCCCACAAAGTGACTTAAATTTCTAACTTCAAATAAGTAAGTAAGCAAGTTAAGTCACCATAGTCCAGCATAGTCATCACAGTACAGCAAAATATAGATAGATTGGAGAGTTGGGCAGAGAAATGGCAGATGGAGTTCAATCCAGGCAAATGTGAGGTGATGCATTTTGGAAGATCTAATTCAAGAGCGGACTAAGCAGTCAATGGAAGAGTCCTGGGGAAAATTGATGTACAGAGAGATCTAGGAGTTCAGGTCCATTGTACTCTGAAGGTGGCAACGTAGGTCGATAGAGTGGTCAAGAAGGCATATAGCATGCTTGCCTTCATTGGACGGGTATTGAGTACAAGAGTCGGCATGTCATGTTACAGTTGTATAGGACTTTGGTTAGGCCACATTTGGAATACTGCGTGCAGTTCTGGTCGCCACATTACCAGAAGGATGTGGATGCTTTAGAGAGGGTGCAGAGGAGGTTCAACAGGATGTTACCTGGTATGGAAGGTGCTGGTTATGAAGAAAGGTTGAGTAGATTAGGATTGTTTTCGTTGGAAAGACGGAGGTTGAGGGGGGACCTGATTGAGGTCTACAAAATTATGAGAGGTATGGACAGGGTAGATAGCAACAAGCTTTTTCCAAGAGTGGGGGTGTCAATTACAAAGGGTCACGGTTTCAAGGTGAGAGGGGGAAAGTTTAACGGAGATATGCGTGGAAAGTTTTTTACGCAGAGGGTGGTGGGTGCCTGGAACGCTTTGCCAGCGGGGGTGTAGATAGCATCATTTAAGATGCATCTGGACAGATACATGAACGGGCGGGGAACAGTGGGAAGTAGATCCTTGGAAAATAGGCGACAGGTTTAGATAAAGGATCTGGATCGGCGCAGGCTGGGAGGGTCGAAGGGCCTGTTCCTGTGCTGTAATTTTATTTGTTCTCTTTGTTCTAGTCCAAGATGACCATGGGATGTTTTCGCCTTTTGGGGGGTAGAGTTTGGATGTGGTGATGTAATCTGAGGATCACCGTACCTCAGGCGAGGGGCAAGGTTGAGAAGACAGGGCCTTCATGAATAACCTTAGCTGGGACAGGGATTGAACCCACACTGTGGGTCTTGTTGTACATCACTTTTTACATGGGCAGGGTGGGTTTATAGAGGGACATGGACCAAACGTGGACAAGTGGGACCAGCTTAGTGATAGAAACTGGGCGGCATGGACAAGTTGGGCCGAAGGGCCTGTTTCCATGCTGTAAATATCTATGACAACCAGCTGCCCAGCCAACTGAGTTAAACCGGCTCCACTAATAATTACTCTGAAAGAGTTAGAAATAAAAACACTTCCTACTTCAGAGTAATTACTTTAAATACTGAGACCGAGCCTCGCACGGGACACCCCTCCAACCCCTGAGGAGCTCTCCCACATACTGCCGCAATACGCACCCCACATCCCAGTCCCTATCCATACCCCACCGTGCCCCGAGGCAACCAGAATGCAACCTCCCGCCCCCACCCACACCACCCCGATGTCCAAGTTCCTGCCCATATCCGCCATATCCATCCACTTACCTCAGACACTTAGACACTGCCGTGGAGTCATAGAATGATACAACACAGAAAAGGCCCTTCGGCACATCGAGTCCACACCGACAGTAATTACAACTTTCTCATGCTAATCCCACTTATCAATCCTATACCCTTGAATGTGATGGAGTTTCAAGTGCTTTTTAAAAGTTGTGAGGTTTCCAGCCTCCACTATCCTTTCCAGCCAGTGCATTCCAAATTCTAACCACCCTTTCAGTGATTTTGTTTTCTCAAGTCCCCTATGAATCTCCTGCCCCTCACCCTAAAACTATGCCCCCTTGTTATCACTTCAACCGTGGAACAGCTGCTTCCTATTTACCCTGTCCAAACCCCTCATAATCTTACCCACACCTCAAACATATCCCCGCTCAGCCTTCTCTGCTCGAAAAAAAAACAATCCAAACCTACCCAGTCTCTCCTTATAGCTCAGATGCTCCATCCCAGGCAACTTCCTGGTGAATCTCCTCTGAACTCCCTCCTGTGCAATCACCTCCTTCCTATAGTGAGGTGACCAGAACTGCACACAGTACTCCAATTGTGACTGAACCAATGTTCTGTACAGCTCCATCATCACCCCCTTGCTCTTGGATTCTATGCCAACACTGAGAAAGGCAAGTGTCACATATGCCTTTGTAACTACCCTATTCACCTGTTCTGCTGCCTTCAGGGATTTGTGAACAAGTACCCCAAAATCCATCTGTTCCTCTGAGCTTCCTTGTGTCCTGCCATTAATTACATACTCCCTTGTCCTGCTCCTTCTTCCAAAATGCATCCCCTCACACTTATCAGGGTTAAATTCTATCGGCCACTGCTCTGCCCATCTGTCCAATCCATCTATATCTTCCTGTAACCTACGACCCTTTTTCTCACTGTTAACCACCCTCCCAATCTTGGTGTCGTCTGCAAACTTACTTATCATTCCTCCACGTTCTCGTCTATATCATTCATATGAGGCAGTGGCGTAGTGGTATTATCGCTGGATGAGTAATCCAGAGACTCTAAGTCATGCTCTAGGGACCCGGGTTTGAATCCCGCTATGGCAGATGGTGAAATTTGAATTCATTAAAAATCTAAAGGTGACCGGGAAACCATTGTCAATTGTCATAAGAATCAATCTAGTTCACTAATGTTCTTTCGGGAAGGAAATCTGTCGTCCTCACCTGGTCTGGCCTACATGTGACTGCAGACCCACAGCAATGTGGTTGACTCTTAAATGCCCTCAGGGATGGGCAATAAATGCTGGCCCGGCCAGTGACACCCATATCCTATGAATGAATAAAAAAAAACAATAAGGGACCCGGCACTGACCCCTGTGGTACACCGCTGGACAGCGGCATCCAGTTACTCGAGCAGCCTTCTACCACCACCCTTTGTGCCCTATTAATAAGCCAGTTTCAGATCCACCTTGACAAGTTTCCTTGAATTCCATGTGCTTCAATGATAGTCGATGTCTTCCTTCACTCCGCTTCTTTTATACCTCGACGCTGGTGCCAGGGACCTGCTGCGCTGTCTGAATCTCACCTGGCCTGAGTCAGGAAGGTCGGACAAAACTGGCGCTTGAGAATTTTAACACATGTAAGTTTGTACAAAGTGACAATTCTCCATCAATTGTCACTCTGAGGAAGTTATGGCCCAATATTAGGTCATTTGCAAATGCAAAATAAGAAATTGCCTCAGTTTATAGCCCTCTTTGTAAATTTTGGCTTCTCTAAACACATCTGTCATTCATTGTTGGAGACTGTCGCCTACAAGGGTCCTCTTTTGAAAAAGGATTTACCTGAACGTGGAGCTTTAAGGAGCAGTAATGTTCTTCCTGGCTCCACTGCATTGCTGAAAACAAATGACAGTGCCCAATCAGCCACCACTGCCAACAACTCGGTGAATAGAAATTGAAACAAAAACAGAAAATGCTGGACAATCTCAGCAGGTCTGACAGCATCTGTGGAGAGAGAAGGGAGCTAATGTTTTGAGTCGGGATGACTCTTTGTCAGAGAAATTGGAAGCCACTTACCTTTTGAGCCACTTGGAGACACCCAGCAGATGCTGACATGCTCAACAGTTTCAGGTAAAGGAAGCCGGAGGTTCAGTAATGGCTGTGCCGATCCCCCTGGAAGTCCCAACGCGCCAATTCTGTGGGAATTGCATGGGAGGTTTGAGCTTCCAATGTGCAAATCCTGCTCCACAGAATGCTTGGAAAAACTCCTGAGTTGGAGTCAGAGACTTTGGACAGTCCCAACTTACTTACCTGAACAGTTACCCAGGAACTTACCCAGGACTGAAAGTTCCTCATCCAACTTCTGCGTATCTATATAACTGACATCCCAACGACCGCCTTGACCCCCCCCCCCCCTCCTCTCCACTCTTCCTGACTAACTCCCTGACACCTGAATGCCTCAACCATCTCTTGACTGCCCCCACCACCAAACTCCACCCCGGAATCTCTCCAACCCACATTCACCACCTAACTATCCTGATTCCCAGACTCACCCTGACTCGACCTAACCTCACGACCCCAGCTTCCCCCCCCCACTCCCCAAACACCCCAGCTCCCCCCTATCCTCTTCAACTCCCCCCAGCACAACCTGACTAGCCTCCACCACCCAACTTCCCATCCAATCCCACAATTCTCCCTGATCTGACGCGACCTTGCCACCCTATCAGACTGCTACTCTACCCTTTACCCATGGCTTACCCACACTACCCTCTTACTCACTTACCTCCCCTACCATACCCCCTTACCCACTTACCTCACCCACCCTACCTCCTTACCCACTTACCTCAACCAGCCTACCCACTTACCTTACCCACCTTACCCCTTTACCCACCTACATATTCACCCATTTGCTCATACACTAACACTGAAAAGACGTTTAAATGTGCCAGCCTTTCAGTGTTGGTGAATACCTACCAGAATACAGCTTACCCTGACAATCCAGTGCTACGAGAAAGCGGTCAGATCAAAAGCACACTCCACATTTCTGGAGAGGCCGGGATTGGTAGTCCTGGCCAGAAATGCAGCCCTCCGGCATGGCATGGAAAAGTACAGGAACGGCGTGGTGATCAGATGGTGACTGCCTCTGCTCCCAAGGTACCGGCCACTCGTCACCACAGCCGAAGTGGCGAGATTAGTTAGCTGAGAGAAAACTGCCAGCAGATATCGGCCTTTCAGCAATAAACCTTCGTCACTTTAAGTCTAAATGATTAAAACAAAACAGCACAGTCCCACTTTCATTCTTTCTGTCACTGAGCAGTAATGAGCGCCAGCAAAAAACTTGCAAACTTCATTTCTCTCACATTGACTTTGAAATGAATTGGGGACAGTTATACTTTGTTCCCCTGATCACCAACCCAGATTGGAGGGTATCAAACATGGGAGTTCTAGGAAAGATGGGAAGGGATTTGGGAGGTAACACCTCATTCAGGAACTTTGGAGAAACAAGGGCAGTTCAAGATGGGGCAGTAATTTGCAAAGATGTGGTGGTGGGTGTAGTGATGGGTGTGCTGTAATTCACTGATTGACCACTAGATGTCTCATTGGTATATAAGTGAATGTTAGAGTCAGGTGACCTCAGACTGACTCGGGAGCTGAGAGAGAGAGTTAGTGGTTTGTGCATGTTCATACTATTATTCATCTGTTGTTTTGTATATATTTTACCCCCAGTTAATGTTAATAAATTGTTTATAGCTTTAGCTACAAGTGTTCTTGTGAAATAAATCAGGCCATCCGACAAGAACATTACAGTTGAGAGATGGGGTGGTCAAGGATTGTTTTTTTTTTAAGAGAGGGGTCATCAGTGTCCGTTCAAATCACAGAATGATGCATTATAAGATTGGCATCTGGGGAAACCCTGATTACTGCAACTGCAAGTAAACCAATGGACTTTGGACCCACTTAGTATCATAATCAGACAAATTGAATATTTCAAATGTATACGTTGGAAACAATTTCACACCCCATCAGCACACTGGAGTCCTCTTTTCACATTCGATTTCAGATCCACAATCCTTGACATCCACGCTTATGGACAGCCAAAACTGCATCTCCAAAATAACCTCCTTCGGCACTTGGCTGCAAGCAGACGTACGGCCGTTTATTTTTGTCCCCTTTCCGGGGTTCTGTTTAACAATTCCTGATGGGTTAAACGCGTGTGAATCATCTTTAAGAGTCTCATTTGGATTTTGAAAATCCATCTTCCTCTCGCTTGTCGCCGTTCAGCTCCGTGTGGATCTGTCACAGCTGAGCCCGGGTTTTTCTCATCTCGTTGTTGGATGTGGCAATCACGCTCGCCCTGAGAGTGACTGGGGAGACTGGACTTGTTCTGCAGCACAGCAGGCGGGGCGATGCGCTTATCCTTCTAATGATTGTGGAAGTCGACACGCCGATTTCAGAGTTCCCCTGGAAAGAGGAATGAGAGGAGAGAATTAATTTGATGATTCCCAAAGTAGTGAAGAGGTGTGAAGCACTGCCGACTGGCTGACTATGGCAGGTAGAGCAGTACGAGGTGACTGACTTTTTGAGTGACAAACATGTGGCCATGACTTAATTATGGACTTCAACTTAACTCCCAGAATTAAGGCAAGTCAAACAATGTGCAGTAAGGTACTGTCTCCATCGCTTATCCCAGCTTCGCTCCGTGTAATTTGCGTTCCATCTGTATGAAAAGCTTTAGCTTTCTTTTCTTCACTGTTGTTGATTGCATGGATTTGTGAATCGCTGTTGAGTGGAGAGGGCAAGACCATGATGATGTTCGCCCATGAAACCCATGGGCAGAAAGGGGCAGTGGCAACATGGATACGAAAGGAGCTATAAGGGACAGAAAGCAGAGAATCGGGGTGAACTGTTGTCTTCCATATTTTTTGTTTATCCGTTTAAGGGATGTGGGTGTTACTGGCTGGGCCAGCATTTATTGCCCATTCCTGAGAGCATTTCAGAGTCAACCACATTGCTGTGGATCAGGAGTCACATGTAGGCCACACCAGGTCAGGACAACAGATTTCCTTCCTGAAAGGACATTCGAGAACCAGACAACAATGGTTTCGCCTTTTTTAGACTTTTAATTCCAGATGTTTATTGAATTCATATTCCACCATCTGCCTTGGCGTGATTCAAACCCATGTACCCAGAGCATTGCCCTGAGTCTCTGAATTACTAGTCCAGTGACAATACCACTCCGCCACCGCCTCCCCCTTATACTGACCCCCGGAGAACACCCCGGAGATGAGGCATGATGAACCCTGGTTCACTAATCCCCTTTAGGGTAGGAAATTTGTCGTCTTTTCCTGGTCTGGCCTACATGTGACTCCAGACCCACAGCAATGTGGTTGACTCTTAACTGCCCTCAGGGATGGGCAACAAATGCTGGCCCGGCCCAGCGAGGCCCACATCCCACATCCCGTGAACGAATAAAGAAAACAAAAACTGCCATTTCTGAAATGACCTGGACTTGGGCACTCAGGGGCATTGTTTCAAAGCAGCAGAGAACAGAAAACTTCAAGATGTGGTAAACAGTGGGGAGGTCAGCAGCAGATCTCAGCAACAAAACAGCAGATTGGTGAGCGGGAGGGTGGGATTAATTGGATCGCTCTTTCAAAGAGCTGGCACAGGTGTGATAGGCTGAATGGCCTCCTTCTGTGCAGAAAGATGCTGTGATGTCTCCAACTCTGCATGTTGTTGGAGTAAAGACCTGCCTTCCTTCCACATGTTGAAATGAGACCCTCCTGCACCACCCCACTTTGCAACCCAGAATTTGCGATACTCGGCACAGCTGGCAGATCACGAGTCGCTCGTTATTAGGACTGAAAGCTCTGATATGACCTCTAGTCTGCAACATGATTGTGACTACTGCCGCAGTGCCGGACCACTTGTTAATCCTTGGGTATAAAGCAGGACCATGCTCAGTTTCCACTGCACCAACCTCCTGGAGTGGAAGGCGGGAAATAAGCTCCGCATCCATTGTTGTGCTTTTAGTTGTGCTTGTGAATCGTCTTGAACCAGGAACAAGAAGAGAGCAGACTGCCACCTACAGGACTCGAACCTCAACTACAATTCAAATTCTTTTGGTCATAATAGAGCACCCTTCAAGTGGAAGCTAGACAAGAGGAAGGGATTGGCAACTCCAGTCCTTTAATGCCCAGAACACAATGCCTCAGGCATCTTCGCTGAAAGAGGAATTACAACCATAAGGGATTTTCCACTTCTGGCCCCCATGTTAGCCAATATAGTAAACAGTTCTCTCTCTTCAGATGTTGTCCATCTTTCCTCAAAACCTGCCGTGATCACCCCTCCCTTCAAAAATCCAACTGCTGACCCCCACCATCTTTTCAAGCTACCGCCCCATCCCAAACTGCCTCTCGCCTCTCCAAAGCTCTTGAATGTGTTGTTACCTCCCAAATCCATCGAACCATAGAAAAATTACAGCACAGAAGGAGGCCACTTGGCCCATCTTGTCCATGCTAGTCGAGGACACCCAGGTGCCCTTTCTAATCCGTTCCCATCTTTCCCGGAACTCCATGTTTGAATCCCTCCAATCAAGTTTCCACCCCTGTCACAGTACCAAAACGGCGCTTACCTAAGTCTCAAATGGCATCCTATGTGACTGTGACAAAGGTAAACTTTCGCTGCTCATCCTTCTCAATCTGGCCTCAGCCTTTGACGGAATTGACCACAACATCCTCCTTCAACACCTCTCTACTGTTGTCCAGCTGGGTGGGACTGCGCTCGCCTGGTACCGTTCTTCTCACTGTAGCCAGAGAATCATTTAAATGGCTTCCTGGCCCTGCACCATTGGATTTATGATTAACCCCCTCCTATCTACATGCTGCTCCTTGGTGATATTGTCCGAAGGCACAACATGTACGTTGACAACACCCAGTTCCACCTCTCTCAGTTTCTCCACTGTTGCTAAATTGTCAGACTGCTTCCGGAATTCAGTACTAGATTAACAGAAATTTTGTCCAGCAAAATATCGGGGAGATTAAAGTCATTGCGCTGGATTCTCCGTCCCACCGTGCCAGATTTCTGGTTCAGCACGCCGGCGGGATGCTCCATTTCCCCGGCTGGTCAATGGGGTTTCCCATTGTGGGGCAGCCCCACGACGTCAGGAAACCCATGGGCTGCCGGCAAAACGGATCATCCCGTCGGCAGAGAATCCAGCCCATTGTTTTCAGTCCCTGCTCCAAATGTGTTTTACTAGCTACAGATTCACTTTCCTTCTCAACAGTCTGAGAATAAGCCAGTGTGTTCACAACTTTGGCGTTACGTATGGTCCTGAGATTAGCTTCGAATCTCACATTGATGGCATCTCTAAGACCATTTATTTCCACATCTGTAACATTGCCTAACTTCATCCCTTTCTCAGTCATCTGCTGCAGGGACCCTCAGTCGTGCCCTTCTTACCTCAAGACTGGACTATTCCAATGCACTCCTGGCTGCTATCCCATATTGTACACTCTGTAAAATTGAGCTTGTCCAAAAATCTGGTACCCCTGTCTTAACTCACAACAAATCCCATTCACCTATCACCACTGTGTTACCTGACCTATGTTGACTCCAAACCCATGAATATCCTCGTGACAGGGAGGAGGCTTGACAGGGTAGATGCTGAGAGGTTTTTTTTTAATAGAACATACAGTGCAGAAGGAGGCCATTCAGCCCATCAAGTCTGCACCGACCCACTTAAGCCTTCACTTCCACCTGCAACCCAATAACGCCTCTTAATCTCTTTTTTTTTGTCACTAAGGGCAATTTAGCATGGCCAATTCACCTAATCTGCACGTCTTTGGACTGAGGGAGGAAACCGGAGCACCCGGAGGAAACCCACGCAGACACGGGGAGAACGTGCAGATTCCACACAGACAGTGACACAGCGGGGAATCGAACCTGGGACCCTGGCGCTGTGAAACCACAGTGCTAGCCACTTGTGCTACCATGCTGTCCTAAGGTTGTTTCCCCTTGTGGGACAGCCTAGGACAAGAGGCTGTGATCTCGGAGTAAGGGGCCACACTTTTAAGACAGAGATGAGAAGGAACTTCTTCTCTCATAGTGAATCTGTGGAATTCTTTACCATAGAGGGCTGCAGAGGCTGGGCCATTTAGTATGTTCAAGGCTGAGACAGACAGTTGTTTACTCGGTAAGGGAATCAAGGGTTATGGGGATAAGGCGGGAAAGTGGAGTTGAGAATTATCGCATCAGACCAGTCACGATAATTGAATGGCAGAGCAGACTCGATGGGCCAAATGACCTGCTCCCATGTCTTATGGTCTTACAGCTCTCGATCTCACCTTCCTCCTTTTGCTCCTTAAAACCAATGATCATCTGACCTTGCTACTCCTTACATGGCTCAGTGTTATATTTCTGTTCCTGTGAAGCATCTTGCAACACTTAATTACGTGAAAACTGCTTCATAAATAGAATTTGTTGTTGCTATTAAACTATTGAAATCAAATGACTTGGCCCTATCGTGGAAGAATTTCAGTGATAAAGCTCTGAGTCATTTCTGGCATAAATTGACTTCGAGTCGCGGGATCTTCTGTGGGTGTGATTGCTCCGGTTGCTGTGAAGCTAGAGATTTGAACGTGCTCTGATTCGTGACGCCGATGGTGCAAGTTAAGACCAGGGCAAAGCAAGGAATTGGAATGAGAAGCTTAGGAGCGTAAATCCTGAAAGCTCTGCAATCTCCACAGAGAATGTTACAGGTAGTTCATGTATCTCAGAACAGATTGTCCCCCGGTAATGCCGGAGACCAGAAATTTGTGCTATTTTGACGGATTTAGAAATTATCCACGAGAAGTTAGGGTGAGATATGCCGTCAAGATGCAGAAACCGGTCTTCCATTGCTAACCTGAAAGGTTTTGAAACTCAGAAACTGCAAGCCTTTAACCCCTTTAGTGAAGCTCCTTTCGCTGATCATTTTACCGAAGGTGTCAGAATGGGCACAAAGCGGCTTCTGTTGCTCGAATTATTGAGGAGGAAAAGTGTTCACTTTCTAAATTCTGTGAGCAGAGGAGAGCCACGAGGCCGATCCTTAGTGTTAGCGGTCTGAGTGATGAAGACAGGCTGGAAAAACTCAGGTCTTTTAAGTCTTGAAAGTTGGCCTTCGAGCAGCGACCTTATGGAAGTATATAAGATAGTCAATTGGAGGAAAACATTTACTTTGAAGTAACTTGAACGAGGGGAAACGTGTTTAATCTAGGAATGGGGAAAATTTCCAGCTGATATCAGGAAGTTCTTCGTACAATGAGTGGCCAATACATGAAGGGGCCCTCTCAATAGAACAGTGGAGAGAAAAGGGCACGTAATCATTTAATACACCAATTGGATACGGCAATGGGAAACTTTACACATTTCTGGGTGGATGAACTCAGAATGGCCTCCCTTATCTGTAATTGTCTTGTGATTAGAAACTGAAATACACAGGCAAAAGGACTCCAGCAGCAATGTGTATTGATATCTTGAATGCATTCAAGAAGAACGTTCCATTTTTTGCTCGGAATACCAAACAGTAGATGCCTTCACTAATGTTTGTCCCTCGAGTGGCCAAAAGGAAAATTCCACAGGCACCGCGGTTCACTCTAAAACAAAAATAAGCCATTTTAGCTGTTGCTAACTATTTGGCAACAAGTTCAACTGAAATTAAGAACAGTCACGTCTGCGTATATTGGTTAAAAATAAACACTTCTTTTTTTTTTGCTGTTTCCCCTTCCAGGTCTGAGCATGAAGGAGGCCCAGGTTGTTGCACTGTCAACAGGGACCAAATGTATAAACGGAGAATATATTAGCAACCAGGGTCTAACGCTTAACGATTGCCATGCTGAAATTGTGGCGAGGAGATCTTTTCTTCGCTTCCTTTACTCTCAGCTGGAACTACATTTAAGGTAAAGAAAGACAAAACCTGCTGCTTGTTGTTTATCTTAATACTTTGCTCGACCGCCAAGTCCAGATGAGTGGTCGCCCTTCCTCAAAACCCAGCATTAGTGTTTCCTCAACCCCGATTTTAAAATTCTCATCCTTGTTTTCGGATCCCTCCGTGGCCTTGCCCCACCTCATCTCCACATCTCCTCGAACTCCCCAACGCTCCAAGATTGCTGAGTTCAGCCAATTCTGGCCTCTTGAGCAACCCCGATTTTAATTGCTCCATCATTGACAGCCAGGCCTTCAGCTGTCTATGGTCACCAAGCTCTCAAATTGCCTCCCTCGGTTTTTTTGCATCCACGTCTCACTTCCACTCTTAAGACGTTCCTTGAAAGCTACCACTTTTGCAAAAGCTTTTTGGCCTTCTGCAGTATTATTACATCATGTCGTCCAATGTCAAATTCTGCTCTATGATGTTCCTGTGAAGGACCGTGGGATGTTTTATGTTAAAGACACTAAGATGAGTGGTAAAGCGAAAAGTGCAGAGGATACTGGAAGTCTGCAGAGGGATTTGGATAGGTTAAGTGAATGGGCTCGGGTCTGGCAGATGGAATACAATGTTGACAAATGTGAGGTTATCCATTTTGGTAGGAATAACAGCAAACGGGATTATTATTTAAACGATAAAATATTAAAGCATGCCGCTGTTCAGAGAGACTTGGGTGTGCTAGTGCATGAGTCACAGAAGGTTGGTTTACAAGTGCAACAGGTGATTAGGAAGGCAAATGGAATTTTGTCCTTCATTGCTAGAGGGATGGAGTTTAAGACTAGGGAGGTTATGTTGCAATTGTATAAGGTGTTAGTGCGGCCACACCTGGAGTATTGTGTTCAGTTTTGGTCTCCTTACTTGAGAAAGGACGTACTGGCACTGGAGGGTGTGCAGAGGAGATTCACTAGGTTAATCCCAGAGCTGAAGGGGTTGGATTATGAGGAGAGGTTGAGTAGACTGGGACTGTACTCGTTGGAATTTAGAAGGATGAGGGGGGATCTTATAGAAACATTTAAAATTATGAAGGGAATAGATAGGATAGATGCGGGCAGGTTGTTTCCACTGGCGGGTGACAGCAGAACTAGGGGGCATAGCCTCAAAATAAGGGGAAGTAGATTTAGGACTGAGTTTAGGAGGAACTTCTTCACCCAAAGGGTTGTGAATCTATGGAATTCCTTGCCCAGTGAAGCAGTTGAGGCTTCTTCATTACATGTTTTTAAGGTAAAGATAGATAGTTTTTTGAAGAATAAAGGGATTAAGGGTTATGGTGTTCGGGCCGGAAAGTGGAGCTGAGTCCACAAAAGATCAGCCATGATCTAATTGAATGGCGGAGCAGGCTCGAGGGGCCAGATGGCCTACTCCTGCTCCTAGTTCTTATGTTCTTATGTAAATGCAACCTGTTGTTAGTGTTGCCTGATACACAGACATGACTACTTATTGGCTGGAATTCTCCGGCCGTCCACTGGCGGTGGGATACTCTGATCCCACCCACAAAGCAGCCCCTGCCCTGGGTTTCCCGGTGGCGTGGAGTGACTGTGGTAGTCTGGCTAGAGGTATTACGGTACATAGTAATGCTGGAACACCATTGGTGGATAATGCATGTTGTCTATTGGTCGAGACTGTATGGTAGCTCCGCCCTGCAAGGCGGGGTATAAGAGCCCATGCAGCCCCAGCAGCTTCCTTTCTGTACCTGAACTGCTGGGGTAAACATCTAGCTTATTAAAGCCTTCAGTTGTACTACAACCTCGCTTTAGTAATCATTGATTGTGCATCAGTGACTTCAACAGGAATTCCCATTGACAGCGGTGGGAGCAGAGAATCCTGCCGCCAACGCCGCCTCCCGCTGCCGAAAACTACGAGACTGGGAGGCCAGAGAATCCGGCCCATTGTGTAGATGAGCCTTAAACAGATTTATATTCCATTCAGTGCATCTTTGACTAGGGGAGGATTTTGTTGTTTGCCTAATTTAAAAGCAAATTCGAGCCTGTGACTTTATTGAAATGATCGAGATTCTGATGGCCTGTCAACAACTAGCACCCCCTCCACCCCCCCCCCATCCATCGCATTCCATCCTTCCCGCTGCAGTATGCTTCCCATCTCCCCCCCCCCTCCCCCCCCCCCCCCCCCCCCCCCCCAGCCCCACCCTTCCTACCCTAGCATCACATAGCTGCCTCCTCTGTCACCCTGAGGTCTGGGACCTACTATTTTCCAATGGCAGAACCAGTCTTTTGAGGTTATAATATGATTTTAAAATAATCTTTTTACTTGCCTTATTACGGACTTGGGAGGAGGGCCAAATCCGGCCCTCTGGGCTCCACATTAAATTGTGGCCAACCGTCACTCACCCCAATACTTCACTCAGTTGCACTGCTACCAACCCCAGCCCATTTTGACTCCGCTAAAACAATCCAAAATTAATCTTACTGCCTTGTCCATTTATCCCTTTTTAAAATCTATGATGGCTTCATTTGCTCCTTTCGAGAAATTATTCTATGTTGTATTAACTCTCCATGGAAATAAATTTAGCTGAACCTCTCTCCTCAACTCTCGTCTTGACTTTTCTAAACTGAAGATCGCCCATCGCTGCCTCCCTGTTATCACCATGAATGGTCTTCATCATTCAAAAATCCTCTCAATCTCCCTTTACCTTTTGCTGCATGCTCCAGTGGAAACAGTACCAGTGTCTCATCTTCCCTTATAATCATGGAAAAAGCTACAGGCACAGAGGGAAAGAAGTTCAAGCACACTAGGGCGGAATTTTAACTCGCAGAAAATGAATGTGTTGAGCTCCTGTCAGAGTTGAAATGCAGGAGATCTGAAATGGGATCCCACATCCAGTTTTAATGGAGGAAGCGGTGATAGTCAAGCAGCTAAGCTGCCCAAGGGATGTAAGCTGGTCATTTAAATATTATAATGAGGCAACGTACTGCCACCTTAACAGTCATTCTGTTTTGAACTCCAGGGGCAGGGTTTTCCAGGCCTAAGGGAATCAATAACTTAAAGGAAATAAGCAAGGCTTATGGAGTAAATAGATTTGCGGCAGTGCTTGTGGGCCAGGGGGAATAAGAGTGTTTCCTTAAGTGCTGATAAGCTGCCCAAATTAATTAACTCACCCACCCACCATGCAAATGGTCAAATGCTTCCACCAACCACCATTGGAACCCAACTTGACAATCATCCAGCCCCCACCCAAGACCACTATTGGATCCCAACTCCACACTGACCTAATCCCCATGATCTGAAGCCTCTTGAGTATCCTGACCCACACCACAATCTGAACCGTACCTCCATGCGAGCATCCACTCTCACCCATCTAGCTGCTCTCATAGGCTTCGGGCCTATGAAATAGGCTTCCTGTCTGGAAAATACCAGCAGGCCAGGGAGGCCCCAACCACCTTCTAGTGAACATTTCAATCACCTGGGCTCAGGTTTCCCACCTGTTCCTGTATTTACAAAATGGTGCATGAGTTCGGGTGAGCGACTGGGTGGGAGGAGGGACAAAATAGCACAATTTACTTTTTTTTGGTACTTCTGTGAGCAAGAAGGGCTTTACGAACTAGGAGCAGGAGTAGGCCATCTGGCCGCTCGAGCCTGCTCCGCCATTCAATGAGGTCATGGCTGATTTTTTGTGGACTCAGCTCCACTTTACGGCCCGAACACCAAAACCCTTAATCCCTTTATTCTTCAAAAACCTATCTATATCTTAAAAACCTTTAATGAAGGGGCTTCAACTGCTTCACTGGGCAAGGAATTCCATAGATTCACAACCCTTTGGGTGAAGAAGTTCCTCCTAAACTCAGTCCTATATCTACTTCCCCTTATTTTGAGGCTATGCCCCCTAGTTCTGCTTTCACCCACCAGTGGAAACAACCTGCCCGCATCTATTCTATCTATTCCCTTCATAATTTTAAATGTTTCTATATGATCCCCCCTCATCCTTCTAAATTCCAACGAGTACAGTCCCAGTCTACTCAACCTCTCCTCGTAATCCAACCCCTTCAGTTCTGGGATTAACCTAGTGAATCTCCTCTGCACACACCCTCCAGTGCCAGTACGTCCTTTCTCAGGTAAAGAGACCAAAACTGAACACAATATTCCAGGTGTGGCCTCACTAACACCTTATACAATTGCAGCATAACCTCCCTAGTCTTAAACTCCATCCCTCTAGCAATGAGGGACAAAATTCCATTTGCCTTCTTAATCACCTGTTGCACCTGTAAACTAACGTTTTGCCATTCATGCACTAGCACACCCAGGTCTCGCCATGGATCGCTCCATGGATCAGCTGGTTGTCATGGTAACCTTTCCAAGGCTCGAAACAGCAATTTTCCAGCTTCCTTTTTCTCAGTAATCTGTATCTAATTTCACAGTCAGGAACATCCACGTTGGCACATCAACAATTTATTGTACAGAAACTTCCAGCGACAAGCAGTTTTAATTTTTTATTATTCATTCGAGGGATGTGGGTGTCATTGGCTAGGCCAGCATTAATTGCCCATCCCTAATTGCCCTTGAGAAGATGGTGGCAAACTGCCTTCTTGAATCGCTGCAGTCCATATGGTGTAGTTACACCCACTGTGCTGTTAATGTTCTGCCTGCTTCAGTTTGGAGAAACAAGAACTTTAACCAAAATCAGACAGCTTTGTGTTCAGAGGACTGAGATTAATGTATGAAATTGTAGTATTGAATAGTCTGTAAATACAGCATTCCGTCCTTAACCGGTCTGTCGATAGCAAATGCTCTGTTCAAATAGATTGCTCCTTAATTGGATGATCTACAACAGAAGAACGAAATGCATTTTATTACAAAAAAAAATATTGGGAGGATAAATAATTTACAAACTATTTCACTGTCTCTTGCATCCAGTCAATTAAGGCACATTTCACAGCCAAACTACTAACGATGGTGGAAAGATTTACAAGTTATTTTGTTCATCACTAATTGATGAGTAGACCAAGAGGTTAAAACCTGGGTACTGGAGTTCCATTGGGAATAGCAGGAAGACGCCTGTTTACACCACCAACTTTGAATATCTATAAATAAAAGAGCATTTTTTTTCCTCATCCCAGATACTCCATCCACGTTCACATTTGGGAAGTCAGAGTGATTTTTAAAAAAATTTGTTCATGGGACGTGGGCGATGCAGGCTATTTGCCATTGAGAGGGCAGTTAAGAGTCAACCTCATTGCTGTGGGTCTGGAGTCACATGTAGGGCAGACCAGATGAGGACGGCAGATTTCCTTCCCTAAAGGACATTAGTTAATCAGATGGATTTTTACCAGAATCGACAATGGTTTCATGGTCAGCATTAGATTTTTAATTCCAGATTTTTATTGAATTCAAATTTCACCACCTGCAGTGGCGGGATTTGAACCTGGGACCACAGAGCAGATCTCTGAATCTCTGGATTACTAGTCCAGTGATAATACCACTACACCACCATCTCCAGACAACATCAGGCGTTCTTAAGCCAGATTCAACCCAGAGGGCTGGATTCTTCCGCCCCGCCTGCCGCAAGATCGCCACGGGCAAGATACAGACAATGGAAAAGTCCATTAACCTCGGGCAGGATTCTCCGGTCACCAGGCTGACACGGCCAGAGAATCCTGCCCAGAGATACTTCTTTATCAAGGCCAGTTTACACATTACCAAAGATGACAAACTCCGAAAAATATACTTACCGACATCAAACCTGTTCCTCAATCAACCCGAAAGTTGTCAAGTAATATAAAAACACAGAGTTTTTGAAATAATCAGCAGGCCAGGCAGAATCTGTGGAGACAGAAACAGAGTTAATAATTTGAATCCAAAATGATACTTGTTCAAAATTCCCACGGATGCAGCCTGGCTTGCTGGCATTTTCTGTTTTTATTTCAGAACTCCAGCAACCACGGTATTTTGCTTCTGCAAAATTTGTCCGAGGTGGTTTGGTCACAGATCTTTTCATTTGTGCAGCTTCTCCCTCCATCACTCAGGTGACCTAGCAACGTGGACAAACTTGTTTCCCAGGAGACAGCTCCAGCCCAAATGTCAGGTTTCAAACTTGGAAGTGGAGTGCTCTACAGCAAGAGTGCATGAACAATGGGCCACTTGCAGTTCCCAAATCCTAACGATCCAGTCCTTGAAGCCAAGGCAATTAATTTGTCGTACTGCATCATCCGGATGCAAACGGAGCAGCAGAATGCACTGTAAAAATTGTTGAGCAAATTGTTAAGCAAATGCTCGACACAAATTAGATGAAGCGTCAGTTGTCATTGAATCTGAATGATGAATGTTTATTGTGACACACTTCATACCATTACCGGTAGAACACCAGATGAATTATTTCTTAGAAAACAGCCTAGAATTAGGTTTTCATGATTTATTCATTTTTACAATCTTTATTGTCACAAGTAGGCTTACATTAATACTGCAATGAAGTTATTGTGAAAAGCCCCTAGTCGCCACATTCCGGCACCTGTTCGGGTACACGGAGGGAGAATTCAGAATATCCAATTCACCTAACAGCATGTCTTTCGGGACTTGTGGGAGGAAACCAGAGCACCCGGAGGAAACCGACGCAGACACGGGGACAACATGAAATGAAATGAAATGAAAATCGCTTATTGTCACAAGTAGGCTTCAAATGAAGTTACTGTGAAAAGCCCCTAGTCGCCACATTCCGGCGCCTGTTCGGGGAGGCTGTTACGGGAATCGAACCGTGCTGCTGGCCTGCTTGGTCTGCTTACAAAGCCAGCGATTTAGCCCTGTGCTAAACAGCCCCGTGCAGACTCCGCACAGACAGTGGCCCAAGCGGGAATTGAACCTGGGACCATGGCACTGTGAAGCGACAGTACTAACCACTGTGATACAGTGCCGCCATAAAACCAACACTCAAGTGGGATCGAACCACCAACCTTTCGATTAGTAAGCAGCTGAACGCACTAACCGATTGCGTAACATTATTGAAGCCACATTTAGAACAATCAATAGAAGAGAACCAATCCAGGCAGAAATAGAGTCATGCTAGGGGTAAAGCGAGAGGAAGATGTCTGATGTTGAACCAGAGAGTTAAGGTAAAAGAACATAAATGGTTGAAGTGGCTACCAGGAAATGTCTGGTCATGATCTTTGGTAATGGAAAGGTTGGGTCTGTACATGTAGGTCATATAGACCCTCTGAGATCTACAAAAAAGAAGGGATTGGGAAGAATCAAGTGAGTCTGATGAATTGGATACTTAGGATGCGGGTAGAGTGCCAATAGTTACTCCAGCACAAGTGGTGCCTGAAACCAGTTCAGATCCAAGACAGAGTCAGTTTTGTGTGATGAACTGGAATTTTCAATTGAAGTACAAGGTCAAAATCAGTCACTCCAGACCCAGTCACAGATGTGTCAAGGTCCTTCCCCAAATTCTCAAAGTTTGTATCAAGAAAGTTGGCATCCTTTAGGCCAAGTTGGATTTGTAAATAAATGAAAACATGGAATGTTTGTAAGTTGTATGGATTTTGAATATTGTGTTATTTTGCTTCATTAAGGAGAGAGGAGCGTACTAGTACCCTCTTGTGGCCTTTTGCCTATATATGTATGTAAATGAAAACCGGAATGAATCAGTTTATTTGGGTACTTGATTTCCATGTGGCACACATTCTCTTTTGTGCTGCAAAGATAAGACACCATTGGTGGACAGATCTTGAAATCAATAGCAGGATCTGCAATTGTCTACAACTGCGACAATTAGTGGTAACATCGATTTGATGTAATAAGTGGCTGCTTAAGATTCTTGCTGCACTCCTAAACAGTGCAGAATTGTGAACAACAGAAGAGTTATGTGGTTTAAGCTGTGATGCTAAGATCATAGAATTTACAGTGCAGAAGGAGGCCATTCGGCCCATCGCATCTGCATCAGCTCTTGGAAAGAGCACCCTACCCAAGGTCAACACCTCCACCCTATCCCCATAACCCAGTAACCTCACCCAACACTAAGGGCAGTTTTGGACACTAAGGGCAATTTAACATGGCCAATCCACCTAACCTGCACATCTTTGGACTGTGGGAGGAAACCAGAGCACCCGGAGGAAACCCACGCACACACGGGGAGAACGTGCAGACTCCACACAGACAGTGACCCAAGCCAGGAATCGAACCTGGGACCCTGGAGCTGTGAAGCAATTGTGCTAACCACTATGCTACCGTGCTGCCCACGGTAGCATCGGTCAACTGCAACAATTTAACTGCCAGAATATTGGCAGCTATGGTGTTGATTGGTTATGTCACACTCTCCCTCAAGAACAATAACTTTGAAAAAGAGATTTATATTTCCAGCTACCAGTTGAAAGAATTACATGACAAGATTCCATGGGCGCGATTCTCCACAAATGCGGCGAGTCGTAAAGGCTGCCGTGAAACTGGCCATGTTTCACGGCAGCCCCCGCGCCCCCTCCCGGGATCCGATTCTCCCCCCCCCCCCCGGCGGGGCTAGCAGCGGGGCCCCGTGAAGCACGGCATCGCGGGCTTAGCGACCGTCGCTAAGTCCGCACGCCAAGCGTCACGCCGACTGACGCGCACGATGACGTCACCCATGCATGTGCGGATTGGACAGCTCCAACCTGCGCATGCGCAGGGCCGTCATCTCCCTCGGCCGCCCTGCGGACTGATCCTGCGGGGCGGCAGAGGGAGAAAGAGTGCGTCCATTACGTACGCACTGCCCACGATCGGTGGGCACCGATCGCGGGCCCATGCCCCCCTTGGCACGGCCGTGGTACTGCCGTGCCAATCGGGGCCCTGGATACCCAAAACGGGCATGTTGCGGCCGTTTTTACGACGGCAGCAAGCAGGTGTGTTTGCTGCCGTAAAAATGGCCGTAAAGGCCTGGGCACTTGGCCCATCGGCCTGGGTAGAATCGCTGTTCGCCGTAAAAAACGGCGAGCAGCGATTCGTGTCGTGGGGCGGCCGTGGGGGGGGGAGAATAGCGGGAGGGCGTGAAAAATGTCGGGGACGCCCTCCCGCTATTCTCCGACCCGTCGTGGGCAGCGGAGAATCGCGCCCCATGTTTTAAAACATTTACTGTAACAAATGCACTACTGATTAAACTCCATTTGCCTTTTAAACTACAGAGAGAAACATACCCCTTTTAAAGTTATCGCATATCATATTAATCACAGAATCCAGTTCCTTATTTGACCCAATGTCAAATCTTGCCGAATTCTTGGGAAAGATCTTGGGATGGTTCACTAGATTAAAGGCGGGCGTATAAATGTAATCAGTTGTTGTTGAGTGATACCTACTAGCAAAGGTGACCAATTGACAAACCATAAAGAACCCAAGAAACCAGAATACTATTGTCCTTGACGTGGTGAGAATTCAGACCAGTATGTTGATACTACATTTGCTGATGACTAAAAGATTTCAAGGTGGACGGACGGGGAACTCTTCTAAAGCAGCTGTCTATTCAGTGCCGTTGCTACATCAAGAACTGCCCGGATGACTAGGAAAAAAACCAAAGCTTAGCACTCAACCACTGGCAAGCGTGTTTGCAGCTTCCTTGTTCTTAAGCTCCATTTGTGGAACATTTTGTTGGGGCATCCTGAGGTTATATCAGGCTCTATGTAAATGTGAGCTTTTCCTTTCTTTACTTAGAGGCAGGAGGAGTGTTATTTGTATCTAAAACTCTTTTATCAGATGGGGGATTTTCTTTGGACCATTTTCTAATTCTACCTTTCGAGCGCACTGATTAACACACGCCTGACAGTTTTGGAGATTTGAGCTGAAAAGCAGTCGAACGGCTATGACCTTTGTGCCAAACTTTGCCTCACACTTTTGTTCATGTCAGGAGCATTCCGCAGCCACCTGGGTTCTGAGATTGCCGATTTGTTTCTGGAGTTGGGGGTGGTGGGGTGGTATTATGTTGTGGCTTTTGAATTTCTCGTGCAGCAAAAAAGCAGAAAATGCTGGGAAAGCTTGGCAGGTCAGGCAGCGTCCGTAGAGAGAGAAAGAGGTCATGCTTCAAGTCAACAACCGCTCCTCAGATGAAGTGATTTGAGCGAGAGTTAGAGTCGGCAATTGGGCCAGATATCCACGACTTACTTTGTTACTTGCCTTGGAAGCTGTTTAAAAACCTGAGCTAACACCTGGGTAACTCTGGAACTGATGCCACCTGAATCATTCCCACCAAGTACCATCACCCCCCTCCCCTCCCCATCACCGCATGTCTTTCCCCCCTGACTGCCCCCAACCACCTGACTACCACCCCCCACCCGACAGAACTAAACCCCCGATCCCCGACTACTGCTCCCAACGTGGCCTGACGAGCCCTGAACACCTGACTACCCCCCTTCAACTACCAAAGCAACTACCCCACAACCCCACAACCTATACTGGCTGCCCCCAAACCACCCCCCAAAACACCTGAATTCCTCCCCTCAGCCCAACTGACCAACCTCCCACCAACCAAACCTAACTACGCCTGGCCATCTGATTAGACCCCCCCCCCCCGCCCACCTCAGACACTCACCCACCAACTCACCTCACCCACCCACCGACCTGATTCATCTACCCAGCTCATCCGCTTTGCTCACCTACCCACTTCACCCACTTGTTCATCCGCTCACTCATCCATTTACCTGAGCATTCATCCATTCACTGACCCACACTCATTCATTCAAAGGATGGACCTTTAAATATTCAGCAGAATACGCAGCCAGTGCAGTTACAAGTGGGCGTGTTCTGTCCTTCCCCATCTTGACTGTGATCCTCTGCACTTTCCCGGGAAACACTGTACTGCCCATTTCTCCTTCAGCACCACTGACCAGAAGATTCCGGCCAATCATTCTGGGCAGGATTTTCCGGCCCTTCCCACCAGTGGGATCATCGGGTCTCACCAAAGTCAAGACCCCTCCCGCCCCCCCTCACCACCACCACCACCACCCTACCCCCAGTAGCGGGGTCCCCTGTGGCGGGACGGGTGAAAAACGTCGCAGAAGTCAGCGGGACGGAACGATCTCGCTGGCGGCCAATGGCAAACCACTTCCGCCACTGGAGAACTGGTTGCGGGGCGGGGGGGTGGTGGAGGGACGTCCCGCTCTCTGTTTCTCTCCTCACAGATGCTGTCAACCTTGCTAAGTATTTCCAGCATTTTCTCTTTTTATTTCAGACTTCCAGCACAAGCGCAGCATTTTGCTGTTGCATTCGTCTCTTGTATGATTGTTTAGTGAAATCTGGTGTTCCTGTAACGCCAACGCCTTGCTGCCAAGTCACACATTTTCCCCATCGTAACAATGCAGTATTAATGCACAAAGTGCAATCTGGAAAGTCCACTGCCCAACTGGTAGGGCGTAGTTGGTTGCACTCCTTCTGTCTGCTACCTCAAAGTAATGTTGCTGTAAAGTGGCAGCGTGTCTCTTGGCAGCTGTTGTCAACATTCCACTCGGTGTCTCAACATTAAGCAGCTGAACCAGATCAGGAAATCCTGGTGCTTTCATTATGGATTAAGTAAGGCAAAAGGGATGGATCAATTGGGAGTGATTCCTGGATGGTAGTGGGGTCAGGGGATTCGAACAGGGGGAAGGAGCAACATTGGATGAAAGCCGGTATTCACATTTTAATAAAAACAAATCTGCCGGCTCATTCACCTGTTAATTGTGTTGCTAAGCAGCTCCTGCGTTACTGGCTGCCAGTGTGTGTGGCTGGTTACTTGTGTGTGTGTGTGACTGGCTACCTGTGTGTGTGAATGACAACTTGTGTGTGAGACAGGGGGTATGGATTTAAGGTGAGGTGGGCATGCCCGGCTCGACATGCCCTCCTCAGGAGAAAGTGCCTCAAGCAGTGCGATTTTTATTGTTGGGTGATGGGTGTACGTTGGAGTTGGGCCTGCCACTCCCAGGCGCAGATCAGAAACAGCCATCGGAGCTGCCAATGGCCAAGGCAAGCTGATTAAAAGGTCTGACTCGGTTCTGCCCCAGCTGTGTCCTTCCTCTAGCCATCACCCCTTAAGAGCTCTCACCCCCTCCCCCCACACACACACACATACACAATCCCCATGCCCATCCATGCCAACCCATCCTGCTCACCCACCCACAATGGCCCCGCAATATTGACAGCACAGACATCCATTAGTTGTTGAAACAGGTGCACACAAGGGAAAACTTTGCTAGTTTGACATCTTTATTTTGGACCTATTTTTTTCAATAGCTCAATGTTTATTTGAACGCGTTAAAGAGGTGGAAAGTGCATATAGTTTCTGGTAAATCTGTTCTTTACCCTCCCTAGGGCCTTCATATCTTCCTAAAGTATGGTGATCAGAACTGAATGCAATAGTCTAGTTGAGCCCTGATCAGAACTTTATTAAGTTTCAGCATAACTACTCAATCACAGAATCAGAGAAAAATATAGTGCAGAAAAGGCCCTTTGGCCCATCGAGTCTGCACTGCTGCATGAAAGGCACCTGAGCTGCCAATCCTAATCACATTTGCCAGCACTTAGCCTCGAATATTTAGACGTGCCAAGTGCTCATCAGGTACTTTTTAAAGGATGTGAGGCAACCCACCTCTACCACCCTCCCAGGCTGTCACCATCCTCTGGATAAAAAAGATTTTCCTCAAATCCCCCCTGAACCTCCCACCCCTCACCCTAAACTTGTGTCCCCTCATAACCGACCTTTCAACTAAGGGGAACAGCACGGTAGTACAGTGGTTAGCACTGTGGCTTCACAGCTCCAGGGTCCCAGGTTCGATTCCAGGCTTGGGTCACTGTCTGTGCGGAATCTGCACGTTCTCCCCGTGTCTGCGTGGGTTTCCGTTGGGTGCTCCGGTTTCCTCCCACAGTCCAAAGATGTGCAGTTTAGGTGGATTGGCCATGATAAATTGTGCTTAGTGTCCAAAAAAGATCAGGTGGGGTTAGGGTGGAGGTGTGGGGATGGGGTGGAGGTGTGGGGATGGGGTGGAGGTGTGGGCTTAGGTAGGGTACTCTTTCTAAAGGCCGGTGCAAACTCGATGGGCCAGATGGCCTCCTTCTGCACTGTAAATGCTATGATTCTAAGGACCCTCCACATGTTGAGCTGAAAAGTTCTTGCATATATTTCACGAACTCTGCTCCATCTAAAATTAACTGTATCGTCCCTTGCACTAGATTTCTCCGATAAATATTAAATGCTAAATGCACTAATCTCCACTTCTCTGCTTAGTTATTTACTCTAGTTTTTGAAATTTAGACTAGATTCCCAACCAGCAAGTCAGTTCACTTTACTGTGCCGTCACTTTTCCATTTTTTCCCCCCAGTCCCCGATACCCAACAGGTGAGTTATTAATACTTACTTTTCCCAAGCTCCTCCTCCCCCAAGTTTGCGCTAACTTCGCTGCTTGCTGACCAGTTAGATTAACTCCTCCAATTTCCTATGGCCCTTCTTTGCTTGTCCTTGTTACTACCAATCAGAGCCCTTCCAGATTATAAACTACAAAATTTATTTTCAAACTAGAATTGATGAAAGTTGTGAAGAATTCCCGACTTTGCCCACTACTTACCAATCAGCTCTCTCCCTTGTATCCTCAGCTTCAGCAGGGCAAGCTCACTCTCTGAAGGTTTGAAAGGTACAAAGCAAGGAGAAAAAGCAAAGAGCATCTCTTCCCGCTCTGCATCAAATCCCCGCTCGGCTTCAAATTCCCAAGTTTAAAGCTTAAACCTCACACTGCCTCTGGCCTCACTCCGGATGTGATCTCTCTCCCACTTCTCGTGCGCAAAGCTCACTGTTTCATTTTACAAAGGAACTCAACTTCTTACCTAAATCTAACTGGAAAATAATAATCGCTTATTGTCACGAGTAGGCTTCAATGACATTACTGTGAAAAGTCCCTAGTCGCCACATTCCAGCGCCTGTTTGGGGAGGCCCGTACAGGAATTGAACCCGCGCCGCTGGCATTGTACAAGCCAGCTGTTTAGTCCACTGTGCTAAACCTGCTCCACGTGGAAAATAGATTTGTCTGATTTTTTTTATTAGTAGTTTTCAAGAGTTCAAAATCGGGGTACTCTCGGATAGTGGATTGATGCTCATGTTTATTTTGTGACAATCAGTCTTTACCAAGTTACCATCCTTAAATCTATCATTTTATCAAATGATATTGTAAAACGCTGGTTCATGGCAGATATTGCATTCGGAGATGTGTCAATGAACTGGAGTGGGAACTTGGGTAAAAAAAACTTTTCAAAATGGACACAATCTGGGGAGTAATTTGCATTGGAATTGTTGATTGTATCGGAAGTGCAAACTCTTGCCATTCGATCATCTGGTTATTCATCTTTTGTGTTGTCCGTAGAAATAAATTGGTTGCAAAATAACGATGGTAACATTTCAAACAAATTGATTGGCTGTGATGTGTTTCAGGAAGCTCTGAGGGAGTGAAAGGTTGCAATATCAAAGTTAGCTCTTTCTTTACAATATACGGGCCCACGTGAAAACAGAAGGCTCTTCTCTCAGAGAACACAGGGCACAAACTAGTTGAAATTTACACATTTGCATCCAGCATAAATTTTAAGTTCTAACATTGAACTTCATTTCTGGACAGGGTAGCCTTACCTCGGAAAGGAGATGAATGCCATACAGGGCGTGTAACAAAGATTCACCAGACTTGCTCCAGTTATAGCGGGACTGTCTTATGAAGTGTGATTGGGCAAACTGCGCCTGTATTCATCGAATCCCTATGGAGGCCATTTGCACCAATCCTTCAAAAGAGCACTCTACCCATGTCCATTCCCCCATCATCCCCGCCCTATCCCTGTAACCCCATAACCTAACCTGCACATACCAGGACACTAAGGGGCAATTTAGTATGGCCAATCCACCTAACATGGGTATGGGCAGTTCGGTAGCATTGTGGATGGCACAAATGCTTCACAGCTCCAGGGTCCCAGGTTCGATTCCGGCTTGGGTCACTGTCTGCGCATCCTCCCCGTGTGTACGTGGGTTTCCTCCGGGTGCTCCGGTTTCCTCCCACAGTCCAAAGGTGTGCAGGTTAGGTGGATTGGCCATGATAAATTGCCCTTAGTGTCCAAAATTGCCCTTAGTGTTGGGATGGGTTACTGGGTTATGGGGATAGGGTGGAGGTGTTGATCTTGGGTAGGGTGCTCTTTCCAAGACCCGGTCCAGCCTCGATGGGCCGAATGGCCTCCTTCTGCACTGTAAATTCTATAACACGCGCATCTTTGAACTGTGGGAGGAAACCGGAGCTGCCAGAGGACACGCACGCAAAGACAGGGAGAAGGTATAAACTCCACACAGACAGTGACTTAAGGCCGAAATTGAACCTGGGTACCTGGTGTCATAATATCAACCCATGCACATCATGAGGTAAAAGCAGGCAGTGACGGACACCCAGGTGAGCCAATCAACATACAGAACAGAACACAACCAATCACCAGACAGAACACCAGAGGGGGGGCTTCCAACTATAAAACACACGAGCGTCAGCACTCTGCCTCTTTCCACTGGTGACAACTATAGTGACAGTCAGGGTGTACATATCAATCAACACCTTCTACACATGGATCAGAGCTAGCCTGGTCTAGACAGTTAGAGTTAGTTTACTTAGAGCAGCAGAGAATCAACCCACAGGCAGCTGTGTGTTTTGTTACAGAAGTTCAATAAATCTTATTGAACCAACGCCTACGTTTGGTGTATGCTTTATCGTTTATCTGCACCGTGTTGCAATCCGTGTTACCTCAGGGTGAATAATACGACACCTGGCACTGGGAGGCAGCAGTGCTAGCCACTGTGCCGCCCCTAGTGTTCAGAAGAATGAGAGGTGGTCTCATTGAAACCTACAAAATACTTAAGGACATTGAGTAGATGCAGCTAAGATGTTTTCCTTGGTTGTGGAGTCTAGGGGGCACTATTTCACGGAGAAGAGGAGAAATGTCTTCACACAGAGGGTTGTGAATCTTCAGAATTAGGGCTGTGGAAACTCAGTCATTGCCGATGTTTAAGGTAGAGATTGATGGATTTCTGATTAACAATAACATAAATGGGTTATGGGAATAGTGTGGGTAAAATACATTGAAGTGTCTGGTCAGCCAAAACACATTGAATAGTGAAGCTCGACAGGCTGAATGGCCTGCTCCTATTCCTATGTTTTATGAATTTAAACTTGTGTTCAAATAATTTCATGAAAGAATGAAAGAAGCTTGATTCATAGACTATACTAACACTTGAAACTGTCCAGCATGACACTCCATGGAAGACGCTCATAGACTTTGTTGTACACACACATCTTGGGCAAGATTCTCCCGCAATTGGCGGGATGGCCCGACGCTGGCGCCAAGAACAGCGCGAACCACTCCAGCGTTGGGCCAACCACCGGCCGGTGTGTTTCCTGCATGCACAGGGGGGTTCTTCTCCGTGCCGGCCATGGTGGAGCCCTACAGAGGCTGGCACGGAAGGAAGGAGTGCCCTCATGGCACAGGCTGCCCGCAGTTCGGTGGGCCCCGATTGTGGGCCAGGCCACCGTGGTGGCTCCCCCGGGGCTGGATCCCCCCGCTCCACCCCCCCCCCCCTCTCCCCCCCACCCCCGAGGACTCACCTAGCCGGCCTACAAGCCAGCTCCCGCCGTGATGGACCATGTACATTTCACGCTGGTGGGACTGGCCAGAAATTGACGGCCGATCGGCCCATCGGGGCCTGGAATACTGCCGGGGGGGGCCGCTGCCAACGACCCACAACCGGCGCGGCATAAACCCCGCCCCTGCCCGAAAAACAGCGCCGGAGAATACGGCAGCCAGCATCGCAGAGGCGAGGCAGGATTCACGCCGCCCCCCGGGGATTCTCCAACTCGGTGGTGGGGGGGAGGGCGGGGGGGGGTCGGACAATCCCGCCCCTTGTGTGGCTAATACAAGAGCAAAAAAGACAGGCTTCAGGAGTCATCAGAGTTGGTGATGGGTGTACAAACCAATTCCAGTTTGAGAAGAGAGTGCAGGAGTGTCTTTTGTCCCACGGGCCGCATGGTGCTGTGGGAGAGACGATAATGAGGATGATGCAGGTTGAGTTATCAGAGAGACGTGGCATGTTGAATACAGATGACAGCACACACATAGCCAAAACAAAGGAAGTCCTAGAGATGAAAGCAACCCAGTCAAAAAGACACTGTGGCTCCCCCATCCCGGCAGGTTTTGAGGCATGGGGAGGATGAATTTGCATAGATGGTATTCCCTCAGGTTTCCTGTCTGCCCCTCCCCAGACCGGATGCGATTTTCCGGTTGGGTGGGCAGGGCCTCAGGGGGACGCCCGCCCACATTAATGGTCTTAAGTGGCCACTTAAGGGCCTTTTCCCACCTACCTCAATTTTCAGGCTGGCGGGCAGCCAATGACTGAGGGTGGGGAATGGCAAAAGTCCTCATTCTCAATCTCAGGCGGGAAGTGGGTGCTGCCTCCGTTGGAAGCCCTTTTCTGACAGGGGAGCCCTCCCGACAGGAACTGAAGACCTCCACACATCACCCACCTGACCCTTGCCTATCCCACTTGCAACTCCTCAGGGCAACCCCTACCTTCCCCTTCCCGGGACCATGCCACTCATCCTGACCGGCTCTCTGCACTTAGTCTCAGGCCTGAAGCTACAGTTCCTCTTCCGGCCACTGCGCTGCGCTGTGCCTGGATGGGCTGGAGATTGGTCGGTCAGTCATATTGGCCAAAAGCTCTCCAAGGCGGAAAGTTCAGGCAAGTGAGTCTTCTCAACTAAACACAAATGAAGCAAAGACCATATTATGGCTCAAAATTGCAAATTGAAAAGTCAAGATTAGAAGCACCGAGGTAGAGGCAGTTGACAAATTGAAGTACCTCTCAATGACGACCAATAAAGCTACATCCATGAACAAAATCCAGCTTAAATAAACTATGGCAAGAGATGTTACCAGTAATTTAAGCCGCATCTGAAAGTCCAAAAGCATCATCATGAAACTGAATAAACATTTAATACAGCCACTAGAACAGAGTGTGGAATTCTATGGTATGTGTTCTGTAAGAGTGGGTTTATACAAACACATTTGGCTAACAGGGCAGTTCCCATTTGCCAGTTACCTGTAAGATTCTGGCCGAGGTGCTCTTCAATTGGGATTCTGTTTTTCTTTAGCCTTTGCAAGGAACACCCGCCAAGGCCAATTTAACCTTAATTTTCAGCACTGATGAGCTCCAATCCCACAACTCCCCACCGCAGCCTCCTGACCCCCCCCCCCCCCCCCAATGCCCAATCTACGTGTCACAGGATCCTCGAGTACCCCCTCACCCCACGTCAAAGGGCAGGACACCCCAGACCCGAACCCTGGGTGGCATAGGGTGTCAGGGTGGCACTGCCAGAGTGTCCATGTGGCAGTGCCTAGGTGCCAGGGTGGCAACAGGAGTACCTGGGTACCACCCTGCCCAAAGCCTAACCACCCAGGAGCCGTTATGCATGATCCACAGTTGTGTGCAACAGTGCTAATGGCTGGTTTAGCTCAGTGGGCTAGACAGCTGGTTGGTAATGCAGAACAAGGCCAGCAGCGCGGGTTCAATTTCCGTACCAGCTGACCCGAACAGGTGCCGGAATGTGGCAAAGAGGGGATTTTCACAGTAACTTCATATTTGTGACAATAAAAGGTTATTATTATTAAATGGCACCACGGTGAGGTGTCCCAGTCACGGGCATTCTTTCCCGTGCAGTCATATTTAAGTGAGCCTAACTTAGATCTTGTGAGGCGTTCCGAGCGTCGCAAATCTCACAAAGTGCCTCTTGCGAGATTTAACAGCCCCATAGTATCACCTGGCCGGGTGTGACGAGGCTGTTCAATCACGCCCAATGTATTTCAGGAGATGCAGGGAATATAACAGCACAGCAATGTGCAGCCGGTATGATTTTTGTTGCAACATCATGAGAAAGAAATGAAAACACTTCCACAAAAATGATTCATGGCACCTCATTCTCCTTTAGAGTCCTTGGCGTTTTTCTCACTGATTTTCTGCTGATTTTACACTGTGAGTTACCTCAAAAGAACTGGAGAAACCCTGTGGAAATGATTTACTGTTCCGTTTCATTTCGGCTGTTCTGAAGAATGTAGTCAGAGGTCAGAACGTAATATCATCCGTAAGTGTCTAATTGATGACCAGGAGATCCGCCTTGGGAGCATGAGGTTGAATTTTGTGAGGGAAAAGCTCCCAGCATGGAGCTTCACTCTATAGGAAAACGAATTAGGAACTGGGGCCAGGATTTTCCCGTCCTACCCATGGTGGGGATGGGTGACCGGCGGGCTGGAAAATTTGGTGACCCTGTAGAGCGCCGATTAATTTTTGACAGGAATCTCCAGTTCCAAGTTCTAGCCAGGGCTTTGCAGTCAGCATATGGCACTCCCAATGTTATGCTGAGTAATCTTAAAGCCTTGAGAACCAAGAGTTCACTGAATTGGACCCATTGACCACCCCCGCTGATCCTTTTGCAGAGCAGGTTCGATGATGTTTTTCTCTTTTCTGGGAGTTGATTTCTTTAACCAATCCAGACCGATGAATGATTCCTCCGCTTGATGGCTAGAGCTGGCTTGTGTAATGTGAGTCCCAAGCCAGCACAAAAATGCTCATTCAAAGGGGTATAAATTCCTCTTGAGCAATAGAAAAAATGGCAGAAACCAACTGAAAACGATGGAAATACTTAGCAGGCCTAGAAAGTTGCCTGTGAAAAGAGCAACAGAATTATTGTGCTGGACCATCCCCATGAGCTTTAGGACCTCGGCATCAGCACCAAATGGGAGACTTGAGCTTGCGGCAAGCTCAGCAATCGTCTGGGAGTCAGGCTCTTAATTGGCTGCCTCAGAGTGCTTGATCCAATGAAGGAGAGCAGCAGCCTCTCAATGCTGCAGGCCCAATCAGAGGGCTGGCAGCTCTGGAGCTTTGTCAGCCACACAGCGAGATGTGCACACTGCTGAGGCAGGTCAGGGATCCAGAGGGCACCTCAGTATGGCAGCACCATTGGTGCCCTGCACAAGTTCCCAAGATGGAAGCCGGCAGATCCGTCGGGATCTGCCCACCCTGTATACTAGCCGCCCCGCCACTGAATCAGGATTTGCCGTGATTGCTGCCTTTCATATTTTAGTGCCTGCCAATGGGAAATCTACATCAAGTATTTGGCTGAAAGGACCATTGGCGCGATTCTCCGGTCCTCCAGCCGTGTTTTCCGGCGCACGGAGTGGAATTCTCAGTTCCCGCAGCCGGCCAATGGGGTTTCCCATTGTGGCTACCCCACGCTGTCGGGAGACCCACAGGCGTGGGTGTGTTGCCGGCGGACCGGATAATCCCGCCGATGGAGAATTGCGCTGCCTGTATATTGTGGTTAAATTTGCAAATGACGCCAAGAAAGGTGGGAAAGTAAGTTGCCTATAGTCTGCAAAGGGATCTATAGGTTAAGTGAGTGGAAAAAAGTTTGGCAGAGGGTATATAAAGGTGGGAAAATGTAAACTTGTCCACTTTGGCAGGAAGAATGGAAAAGCAGGGTGTTATTTAAACTGAGAGGGATTGCAAAACCATTGCAGAGGGATCCGGGTGCCCTGGTACATGAATCACAAAACGTTAGTGTGCAGGTACAGCAAGCGATAAGGAAGACAAATGGAATGTGGGTATTTATTGCAAGGGGAATGAAACATGAAATTAGGGAAGTTTTACTGCAGCTGTACATAGGCTTGGTGAGACCACATCTGGAATGTTGTGTACAGTTTCGGCCTCCTTATTTGAAAAAAATACAGTTCAGAGAATGTTCACTCGATTTATTCCTGAGATTCTTGCTTATCCAATGTAGAACAGGTTGGGCAGATTCCTGACGCTGGAGTTTGGAAGAATGAGAGGTGACCTTATTGAAACATATAAGATACTGAGGGAAGCTGATGGGGTGAATACGATGTGGATGTTTCCACTTGTGGGAGAGATTGGAACTCAGAGACACAGTTTAAGAATAAGAAAACAAAAATTAAGACAGAGATGGGAGATTTTTTTTCTCTGTGGGTTATTTATCGATGAATTCTCTTTCCCAGAAAGCTACTGTCATTAAATTTATTACTGACCGGGTTACACAGAATTTTGACAGACAAGAGAGTCAAAGGTTATGGCATTACATGAATGGGAAGTAAGTACTTTTCCAAAGTTTGGACAGGATAAGGCAAGCTCCACTTTGCACCTGGTCAAGAAATTATGCTTGTGGTTGATTCTCTGTTCTGGAGACTAAGTGCTGACGCCAGCGTAGAATGTGTTGACTTTCACGACAAGAAATTCGGCACCGACCCCTCATCGATTCCGGTACCTGTGAGGGGCTAGCAGTGGCGCCGACGGAAACCCCCACCGCCCGCGCCGAAAACAGCCGGAGAATGGCCAGCTCCCGGGCCAAAAATGTGCCCTCCTGATGACCTGCACCGGTCATGCCGTACAACATGGCAGCGGCTGTGCGCTTAACCGAACCCGTAAACCACGGCCCCCACAGCCCATCAGCTGGCAACCCCCCAGCCCTAGCAGTGCCCCCCCCCCCCCCCCCCCCCCCCCCCGCCAGCAGCACGGATTTTGGCCGAGTGTGGCGACGTTGGACACAGTCCACAGCCAGCATGCCGGCTCAGACATACACGTGTCCCGTGCTGTCGGGAACTCGGCCCATTGGGAGCAAAGCATCATGGGTGGGCCGGCCGATGACGCAGCAACAGCGCTGAAAAGGCACGTGGTCGTGCCACGATGAAGCCATTTTGGAGGGGGCGGATCATGGTGGACCGGCGTCAAACTAGCACCAGCCCTGACTTCGGCGTCAGAGTCCATTCGCCGCCCGATCGGCGAACACAATTTCGGCGTTGGGCTTCGCACAATCCCACCCCTTTTCTTTAAAAAGTGGATTCAATTAAGATAAAAATGGAGCAAATCAGAAACTGCGAGATTAAAAAACAGCATAATCCAGCATGTTTAATTACTCCAACACCAGGACGAAATAGTGCAGGATTTGCACTTTAACCTGCCTGCCAGGAGTCAAATTGAACGTACAGCTGTAAAAGCCAACTGAAGCCTTCCGCCAAAGAGGAGGGTGAGGTACGACCTTGAATAGACGTGGCACTTTCCTCCGCGTGCAGATTGAAACTGCCAGAATGGAAGCCTCTCCGCATTACAGAGGGTGACAAATGGAAAACGCTTGCTGGGTTAACATGCGATTGATATTTCTTGTCCGAGTCATTTGAAATGCATGGAGATTCATTGCTCCCCTCGGGTTTCGCCTACTGCCGAGTTCAGCTCAGAAGAAATTACATTAACCATGAACTGATTATGCTGCTCACATCAACAGGACCTCTGCGTAGCTGAGAAATCAGCTCCTTAATGGTTTTCTCACAGTGGCAATGGAAACAAAAGTCTCCGCTCAATCTTTTAAACTGAGAAAAAGTTGTAATAACAATGGGCTCAGGCGAGTTCTTCAACTTCTGCGGTGGCACCTGTGTCATTTTGCCCTTCCTGAGGGTTCGCAGTTTGGGACATGCAGATAGGCGTTTCATAGAATTATAAAACGATGCAGCACTGAATGGACACATTATTAGCCGCGTCAGTCTTTTGGGAGAACTAGCCAATTAATCCCAATCCTCCACCTTTCCCCTGTAGCCTCGCAGAATGTTTCAAACATATGACACCTGACAGAATGCACACAAGATTTTATTTTAAACCCAGGGTCATTACAACCAGCCTTTTAAGGCTTTAAATAAACAGACAAGCATGAACGTGTTTGGGATAAAGCTGCAACAAAGGTTTAATACCTGAAAAGGAAAATGAGTGACCAGCCTGATGCTTTAATAAAATGTTGATTAAGTAAGGTTTTTTTTATTTGTGCGACACTGTTCAGAGAAGGTGCCATATTTCATTAATCTCACCAAAGAAATCAGATAGGCCTGTGATCTAACACTGTGCGCTCTGAAGAAGTGCTGAAAAGGTTGAATTTCCTGCACTGATAGACGGCCCATCTCATCAATGCGACATTGCCCCTTTTATATCAGCATCCTTTTCAGTAAAACCAATGAAGGATAAGACCTAACTGACTCCGAGAAATGCAACACCATCTTGAATTTAGATAAAACTTACGACGGGTTAGATAACAATCGATATTAAAAAAAGGACTAAATTAGGTTTTCAGGGAACTCAGATTTCAGAAGCCATCACATCCAGTATTTATACATTGCAAGAGCTATCTGTAAGCTGAAATCGAGGATTTTTTGCTGATCTGTGAACTAATATTAAACCAACAACATTCAAGAATTGGGCAGTACGGTAGCACAGTGAGTAGCACTGTTGCTTCACAGTGCCACGGTCCCAGGTTCGATTCCCTGCTGGGTTACTGTCTGTGCGGAGTCTGCACGTTCTCCCCTTGTCTGTGTGGGTTTCCTCCCGGTGCTCCGATTTCCTCCCACAGTCCAAAGGCGTGCAGGTTAGTTGGATTGGCCATGATAAATTGCCCTTACTGACCAAAAAGGGGAGGAGGGGTTATTGGGTTACGGGGATAGGGTGGAAGTGAGGGCTTAAGTGGGTTGGTGCAGACTCGATGGGCCGACTGGCTTCCTTCTGCACTGTATGTTCTATGTTCTGTGTTAAGAAGCTCAATACCATCCATGACAAAGCAGCATGTTTGATTGCCATCCAAACCACCACCGTAAACATTTGCTTCCTCCACCATCGACACAAGGAGACAGCAGTGTGTACCTTCCAGATGGTGCACTGAAATGATTCACCCAGGCTCCTTCGACTACAACACCCTAACCCGCGATCTCTGCCACCTCGAAGGACAAGGGCAGCAGGTGCATGGCAAAACTACCGCCTGCAAGTTCCTCTCCAAGCCACACGCCATCCTGACTTGGAATTATGTTATCGTTCCTTCACTGCCGCTGGTTCAAAATCATGGATTCCCTCCCCCCCCCTCCCCTGCACCCCCTAAAAGCATTGTGGGTTTTCCTACACCACCAGCTTCTCGAGGTCAGTTAGGGACGGGCAACTAGCCAGCGACGCCCACATCCCATGAACAAATATTTTTTTAAGTTAAAAGATAAAGATGGTCCAGCAGATTACCACAGAAAACTAATTTAAATTCAGTTGTAAACTTCACTTTGTTGTGGTTGAACTTGTACTAAGGTCAATGTGAAGCTGTGTCTTACAATTTCATACCCAAAGCTATATCGCATACCTGTGCTGGTTTGACTCCAGTTATAAACCACATTTTCCCAATGCTGTGAAGCCAACGACTGCTTCTTGTAGTTCTAAATTAGTCATTTAGCTGTTCCAAAGGTAGGACTGTATCACTTTTATGGTTGGTTTCCACTGGAATCCTGTCCATTCTGTGCCAAGATGTCACTTCTCGGTCGAATGAAGGGTTTTGTTTCATCTGCAGAGACGGAGAGAGGGTATTCTGACCCAGAAAATATAGAACATAGTGTTACAGAAAGGTGAAGAAAACTGGCATTTATATAGTGCCTTTCATAGGGGCAGAATGTAAAAGCTGTTTACATGTAATTAAATAACTTTGAGGTGTAGTTGATGTTGAACGAAGGAGGTTGAGGGGCGACCTGATAGGGGTCTACAAAATTATGAGGTGCATAGACAGAGTGGATAGTCAGAGACTTTTTCCCAGGGTAGAGGGGTCAATTACTAGGGGGCATACGTTTAGGGTGCAAGGGGCAAGGTTTAGAGGAGATGTACGAGGCAAGTTTTTTACACAGAGGGTAGTGGATGCCTGGAACTCGCTGCCAGAGGAGGTGGTGGAAGCAGGGACGATAGTGATGTTTAAGGGGCATCTTGACAAATACATGAATAGGATGGGAATAGAGGGATACGGACCCCGGAAGTGTAGAAGATTTTAGTTTAGACGGGCAGTATGGTCAGCGCAGGCTTGGAGGGCTGTGGTGATCCACTGTGTAATTGTGTGTGTGCCTATATTAGGGGATGTACAGTAGTACCTATACTAGAGGTTCGCCGGTAGCCCCTGCCGGCTAGCCCCGCCCACAAGGAGCCGTATAAATATGCATGACTTCTCCTGAGCAGCCATTCTACCAGCTGCAGTCGGAGGATAAACATCTAACTGTAATAAAGCCTCTATTGTACCCATTCGAGTCTTTAGTACGATTGATAGCGCATCAAGGGCCGAAGGGCCTGTTCCTGGGCTGTACTTTTCTTTACTCTTTGTTCTTTGTTCTAAAGTAGTACATGTGGCAGCCCATTTGTGTACAGCAAGCTGTCTCTAATAGCAATAATCAGATTTTTGTCATGTTGATTGGGAAATAAATATTGGCCCAGACACCTTCCCTGCTCTTCTTCGAGATAAATTTTAAATGTGTGTTGATATAAGCACTTTTTTACAATCTCAGGGTGACCCAAGGTGCCTTCACAGCCAATAAATGTCATCAAACTGCACACTTTCTTTGAGTGAGCTCCTTTGGTGGAGGAGGGAAGAATATGAGACAATAAATGCCTCATCTTTTGAAACAAAAAGGTCTTTATTGACCTCACTGAACCTCAGTTCTGGGAGGCTGTGAAGTGGAGCAGAGAAAAGTAAGGGATTAAATGAAGCAGAGAAAGAATTAACCAAAGATTAGAGAAATTGGAGTATATTTCAGGTGTTGACCTTGATGTTCTTCAGACAAGCTGCTGTAAAACATAAGTGAGCACCAGTTGGACTTTTCCTGTCCTAGTTTGTGTAGAATCAATGTAGCAAATTCAAAGATGGCATCTTCAACTTTACAAGCTCCCTATGTTTAAAATGAGCTTGGCCGAGCTGGTCCATCCGTATCCATGTAATTCAGTTGAATCGATGTGAATTGCTTAAAATACATTCAATTCGGGCAGCACGGTGGCGCAGTGGGTTAGCCCTGCAGCCTCACGGTGCCGAGGTCCCAGGTTCGATCCCGGCTCTGGGTCACTGTCCGTGTGGAGTTTGCACATTCTCCCCGTGTTTGCGTGGGTTTCTCCCCCACAACCCAAAGATGTGCAGGCTAGGTGGGTTGGCCACGCTAAATTGCCCATTACATTGTGGGGCATCACCCATTTTGAAAAGGATACGCAAGAATTCCAGTCCTTAGCTCTCGGCCTTTGGCTTAAACCTCTTGAGCAGCATAAGCTGGAGAAAGGATCTGCGATAATTAAAGGGTTAAACGTCCAGAGAAAACGCTAATAAGGATTTTAAAAAATAAATAACGGGATGCAGATAAATGCAAGTGCATCTATTCTGCAGTACCCCATGTGTTGCTATTGACTTTACACACCGGCAGCACACCCCCGCCCACGATTTTTCCAGCGGCATGGGGTGGCATCAATGGGAAATCCCATTGACAAGCGGCGGGAAGAGGGAATCCGGCCGCCAGCGAATGGTGAGAAACAGGCGGACGGCGCAACCCGAGAATCCAGCTCATTATTTCCAAACTCTGCAAAGATTATTGCACAAACTCTAAGTGAAACAATTTAGATAACCCCTGCTTGCAGTTTGCTATAGGGAATTCATTAAATTAATGTACTGATCTAATCTCTTTCTGTTTTCAAAAGTAAACAGCCAGATGTCTGGGAACAATCAATTTTTGCTCATCAGAAGGAGGGAGGCTACAAGCTGAAAGAGAGCATCCTTTTCCATCTATACATCAGCACACCTCCATGTGGCGATGCACGCCTGAACTCTCACCGAGAAGCAAGGGCTGAATGTAAGTGTAACCATATTAGCGCAGGATGTCCACAGCCACTGTGCATTTCGCAAACAAGTGTAGGTTTCTCTCCAGAACACGGACAATGGAAATACTGAAGCTTTACAGTATTCTGATTGTACAGTTGCCAACCTCAAGCTTTCAGAGCAAACAGTCAGCTTTGCGATCCTGTGTTTGTGCTATTTGGGCAGAAACACAAATGCTTACCAATTTATGGTCTTTTGAAATCACCACACGATGTTTCGCAAGTTCACTCCTCCTCATATGTGGAAACATTGGGCATGCAGAGAAGTCACTCTTCTTCATACATATATTGGGGAGGATTTAGGGAACACCACAGAACCTGGCAGTTCCGACACAGGAATGCTGACAATGAAAAGAATACCAGGAATAACAGCTTGCATTTATGTATAAAGCAAGCCAGAACTTTTCATATTCTCAAGCCAAAGCAGGGCACAGCCAATGAAGTCATTTTGAATGCATTTAAATGAAACATCTCCATTTATATACCTCCTTTCCTAATATCAGGGCATTCCTAAGCAGTTTGGACCAAATGAAGTACTTTTGAAATATCATCGTTGTTGCAAAGTTGATGTATGGGGGGCAACTAGTTTGAACACAGTATGTTCCCATAAACAGTAATGCGATAATGCGAGGTTCTCTGTTTTTGTTTTTGTGATGTTGATTAAGGCGGCACGGTGGCAGAGTCGTTAGCACTGCTGCCTCACAGTGCCAGGGACCCGGGTTCAATTCCGGGGTAGCTGAGTGGAGTTTGCACTTCCTCCCCGTGTCTGCATGGGTTTCCTCCGGGTGCTCCAGTTTCCTCCCACAGCCCAAGATGTGCAGGTCAGGTAAATTGGCCATGGCAAAACTGCCCCTTCATGTCCAAAAGGTTAGGTGGGGTTTTGGGGATGGGGCGGTGGAGTGGGCCGAGATAGGATGCTCTTTCAGAGGGTAGGTTGAATGGCCTCCTTCTGCACTGCAGAGATTCTATGACTCTAATGGCCAGGACAACTCCATTAAACCTTCTTCCAGGCAAAGAAGAAATACTTCTGTTCAGATAAATGCATTTCACAACCCAAAGCGCTTTACAACCAATATAGTGCTTTTGAAGTGCAGACACCATTGTAATGAAAAGAAGTCTCACTTCTACCGAGAGGCCTCACGGTAGCATGGTGGTTAGCATCAATGCTTCACAGCTCCAGGGTCCCAGGTTCGATTCCCGGCTGGGTCACTGTCTGTGTGGAGTCTGCACGTCCTCCCCGTGTGTGCGTGGGTTTCCTCCGGGTGCTCCGGTTTCCTCCCACAGTCCAAAGATGTGCGGGTTAGGTGGATTGGCCATGCTAAAATTGCCCGTAGTGTAAGGTTAATGGGCGGATTGTTGGGTTACGGGTATACGGGTTACGTGGGTTTAAGTAGGGTGATCATTGCTCGGCACAACATCGAGGGCCGAAGGGCCTGTTCTGTGCTGTACTGTTCTATGTTCTATGTTCTAAGTCGGTGCCTGATTATTCTCCATCTTGAGTAAGTGCCTTCAGTAGAAGGAGAGAGGAAATAAGACAATAATAATGCATCCTTTGAAAAATAGATCTTTATTGACCTCCGTTAGCGTAACATTTTATTCAAGAGACATTACTCATAGAAGTGGCTGTTAAGGGAGCAGAGAAAGCCACAGTTGTTTCAAAATGATAAAATGCAGCAAAGGGTGCAAGCGAGTATTTTTTTGAAGTATCGTTCGTCACTGTTGCAATGTGGGAAATGTGGCAGTCAATTTGCACACAGCAAGATTCCACGAAGAACGGTTAGATAGTGATGAGATAATTTGGGCAGTTTTGCTCCCATGACCACCGTCAACGAGAACGACTGCGCAGGCACAAAATCTCACGAGAATCAGGAAACAAGACTGACAGCAGTGCCAATCCTGATAGTGCCAACCTGATAGTGTCAACCTGACAGTGCCAACCTGACAATGCGAATCTGTGCCAGGGGACAGTGCCATGGAGAACCCTCTAGGGAGCTCCATTGGCGGAAGGGCTCACATTCTATTTGTTGGGGGTGATGCTGATCCTTCTGGTGTTGAGGAGTCCTGTTGCTGATGCTTGTGGTGGGGCAGGAGGTGGAGCGGCGGAGATGGGGGTGTGGGGGGAGGGAGAGTGCGGGAGCCCCTGATGTTGTTGGTGTTTGTGGGAGGAGCCCCCCGAAGGGCGGCACGGTAGCACAGTGGTTAGCACTGTTGCTCCACAGAGCTAGGGTCCCAGGTTTGATTCCCAACTTGGGTCACTGTCTGTGCGAAGTCTGCACATTCTCCCCGTGTCTGCGTGTGTTTCCTCCGGGTGCTCCGGATTCCTCCCACGGGTCCCGAAAGAGCTGTTAGGTTAATTGGGCATTCTGAATTCTCCCTCCGTGTACCCGAACAGGTGCCGGAATGTGGCGACGAGGAGCTTTTCACAGTAACTTCATTGTAGTGTTAATGTAAGCCTACTTGTGACAATAACAAAGATCATTATTATTATGCTTGTTTGGGGGATGGGGGGGGCGTGCCTGTGGGGTGAGGGAGAGGGTTGGGGACAGGGCCATGTTCAGTGCTGACCCGATCTCTGTGGAGCCAGGCTCACTGACGCTATCAGGTCCCGCCCTGCCACAGTGACAGCATGATCCATGACACCCCCCCCCCCCCCCCCCCCCCCCAAATTTCTTTTTTCAGAGAAGCTCAAAACCTGGACTAAAAACTCAGCTGTGCAGCTGGAGAGGTGCACACCTGGTTTTCCCTCGGAGACTGACACTTTGAAAAAAAGTAGGTGGAAATTCCAGCCAACCTGTTTTGGTGATGTTGGTCAGGAGGTGAACATTGAGCAGGACACTGGGAACAACTCCCACTTCTCTTCTTCAAATAGCGCCACACAATCTGCCCACCTGACAGACTGCACCTTGGCTTAACATCACCGAAATACGACACTTCCAAATGTTCCATGCCCCATCGGTGCTGTACTGGAGTGTGCTCAAATCCCTGGAGTGGCATGTCGCAAAATATTTGACTCGGATGTGGGAGGATGATAGTTAACACTGTGACCATCAAATTCTCCCTTCACCATGAAGATAACAAAATAGCTCAACATTAGCTCATGAAATGCTCCTCTATTTGAGTGCGGAACTATCGTCACTATTTTGTGGTTATGCTCAATAGGTGACAGCTGCGAGATTTGACAAAGGTTTTCAAAATCATCAAATGGGATTTTATGACCCCCCCCCCCCCCCCCCCCCCCACACCTCCCGCCAGTGTGTAAGGGACTGCCGAAGTAAACGGCTGTTTGAACAGCCCGCCACATCTGCCAGGAGGGAGACGCACCGTGGCGGAACAGTAACATCCTGGCCAGGGAGAAACTGTTGCCATTGGGAGAATGGTCGCGGACCCGAGGACACGGGTTTAAAGGGATTCATAAAAGAGCTGAAGGCAACATGAGGATAAAGCTAAACGAATGCACTGTCTGAAAGCTTGGTGGTGGCGGATTCGAACATAGCTTTCAAAATGCAAATTTGCCAATTAGGAAAGATTTCAGGGCCATGGGGAGAGGGCCAAGGAGTGGGTCGAGATTAATTGACGAGGTCTGGCCCAGACGTAATGGGTGACATGTCATCTTTCTGTGCTGCAATCATTCTCTGATACTATGGGCACAATTCAGCAGACATTAAACAAAGTCCGCTTTCGGGCACGTTTAGCGGGGTGTCTCTTGGGGGCTGCAGCACCGACATTTACCCTGCACATTGCCGGTTTTATGGGCCTCATGAGTTTCTCCCCATCGAGGCTGTGCTTTAGCAGATTTCCTTCGCTGGCGAGCTGCCATTTTGACCCTCTGCCCAGATCTCTACTTTTCACTCCCCCAATCTTGTCGTAGCCCCTGGAAACCCTCCCCACCCCCAGCTCCCTTCATGGGCAAGATCCCACCCCTCCCCCAAGCCCAAGCTCGACCCTGGCAGTTCCAACATGGTAACCGGGCTCTTTGACACTGCCAGCCTGGCAGTACTAGGTTGGCACTGCCAAGGTCCCATGTGGAACTGCCAGAATGTCCACGTGGCATTGATAGAGTGCCAGGCTGTCAGTGTAAAGGTGCCCGACTGTCAGGGGAAGTGCCAGGGTACTATCCTGCCCCTTCCCCGACAACTCAGGCGTCTCTAATAGCTTGCAAGACCTCCCAAGGTGCCATCACACCTGGTCCACATTTGTGGAAACCAGTGCTAAATAGTGCCCTGTTGAGGTTCTGCAGACGCGGCCATTGACTCCCGGGTGCCGGGTGAAAGTGGCATCCGGGTATTTAAATGAGTCATTTAAATATGCTGATCTGGATCACGCCCAGGGAGGGTGCGATCCAGATCATGCCGGGTGGAGCGAGTCGGGTGAATCGTGATCAGCCTGACGACTGGCGTGGAACACAATTCGGGGCATAACACGTTGGCTGAATCGCACCCGATAAGTATGCATCAGTACATTAATATAACTTAAGAATAGTATGGCAGATCCCATTTGATTTCTGCAGCCGACTGAACATACCACACCAAAACCTTTCATAGCTTCCATGCTGACACAAATGCACTAGTCTTTCACTATTTAGTGAGTAGTTTTTATTGGTGGTGTAAACTAATTGTTGCAGTCTGTGAGAGTTTTGCCCTTAGCGTAAAAGCAGTGTCATTTCAGGTGAGATGATTTGACCCATGGAAATTCCCCTCTCGGATAGTTTCTCTTTCATTTACAATGTAACATATACCTCACATGCTACACTCTTGCAAATATTTTTCTGTATAAGCGCAACACTCACATGGGGCCAGTTAGCTCAGTTGGTGAGACAGCTAGTATGTGAATCAGATTAGTGCCAACAGCACAGGATTCAATCCCCATTCTGGCTGAGGTAGATTTTTGAAATAATTTAGGTGTGAAGCTGGGTTGCAGCCTAATGAAGCTCAGAACTATTAATTTAATTAATTTGGGCAGCACGGTAGCACAGTGGTTAGCACAGTTGCTTCACAGCTCCAGAGTCCCAGGTTCGATTCCCGGCTTGGGTCACTGTCTGGGCGGAGTCTGCACCTTCTCCCTGTGTCTGCGTGGGTTTCCTCCGGGTGCTCCGGTTTCCTCCCACAGTTCAAAGATGTGCAGGTTAGGTGGATTGGCCATGATAAATTGCCCTTAGTGACCAAAAGGGAAAGGTGGGGTTACTGTGTTATGGGGATAGGGCGAAGGTGTAGGCTTAGGTAGGGTGCTCTTTCCAGAGGCCGGTGCAGATTCGATGGGCCGAATGGCCTCCTTTTGCACTATAATTTCTATGATTCTATGATATATCCTTGAGGAATTCCTTCCCAAATCTTACTAATTTAAACAGACCATCTAACTGCACCAAAAACAAAAAGTGTTGGAAATACTCAGTAGGTCGATCTGCAACTGAAGAACTGAAGAAGAATCACATTCGCCTCAAAGCATCAATGGCGCGATTTAACTAAAAAAAAAAGAGTCCGATCTGGGAGGTAATCAAGGGGTCTTTCCCAGTACTTGTAGCCCCAAGTTCTCTGTTTTTTCTCGGCCCCCGCCAAGGCTGAACTTGCCACGTAACCTGCACTAAGGGGAGCTCCTCAGTGTAGGAATAGATAAAACGGTGCCCCAATCTCTTGAACCCCCCCCCCCCCCCTCCCACCCAGCACAGGCCCCGGATTCCCCCAATGCCTCAACTCACCTGTTGGGGGGGTCCTCGACCCCTGCGCACCCTACCATATACCGGCAAGGCTTCCCCAGGCCTGATCCAAGGCACGGGCAAAATGACAGCTTGGAACTGCCAACCTGGCACCCTGGCAGTGACCCTGACAGCCTGGCAATGCCAACTGGGCACCCCGGCAGTGCCAGAGTAGCACCCGGGTGGCGCTGCCAGGGTGCCACGCTGGCAGTGCCAAAGTGCCTGGGTGGCTGCTACGGTGCCACCCTGGCCAGAGGTCAATCACCCGGGAGCCTCCGATTGCCTGGGAGACCCGCCCCAAATGCCAGTCTACCTGGTCCCTGTTTGTGGGGACAAGTACTAATTGGCACAGGCCTAGGGTCTCCTCGGCAAAGCTGATGGATGCCGGGTGGCCGTTCGATCCGGTGTCAGCACGGCTAAGTGAGTTCTTGAGAGACTTTAGTAAAGGAGGGAGACGCACGAGGAGGTTCTCTTTCAAAAGTCGCCTTTTAAACCGCAGCGATCTTTCACTAAAGTAAAAACAAAATGACGACTAAACAGTTTCACTCCCCAACTCCAAGATAAAGCCCAAAAAATATAAAAATAGAAAGAAAACGGGCCGCATTTGCTCATCTGACTCGGACTCGGTGGGCTGCAAGGTGGCAGGGGTGGGCTCTCCTTCTGCCCTGCAGACCACATTGCCGATAGCCAACATCAGCCGCATTGTGATGCTCCAATTTGTTTCATCACCGGCAGAGTTCAGCAGAGGAGCTGGAGATGTCGGTGGATGAAGCTCTAGCACAAATGTCCGTGAAAGTACAAAATAAGGGCAGAGTTATAGAAGCACGTGGGGCCACGGTACAGAATATGGAGGCAGCCCCGTCCGACCACTGTGATCAGATCATTTCATCGGAAGCCAGCCTGCCATCGTTTTGGAGACTCATCAGGATCTAGGGGCTAAGTTGAATGACTTAGAAAATCGGTCCCGGTGGCAAAATTTCCGTATCGTGGGTTTGCCGGAGGGGATGGAGGGCAACATCCCAACGGAATATTTTGTCAGCATTATATCCAAAAGGCAAGGGGAGGATGCGCTTGACACCCCCCTCCCCCCCACCCTTCCACCACCAGAGCCAGACTGTGCTCATTACGACCCAGACCGCTGCAGAAGCCCCGCGTGCAGTTATTGTTAGGTTCCATAATTTTTAAAGGAAAGTCCTTCGCTGGGAGATAAAATTGAAAGGCCGCACCATTTGTTGATGTGGATGTGGAGAAGAAAGGAGCATCCTTTAACAGGGTGAAATCTGTTCCATACAAAAAGGATCTTGGGTTTGGTTTGACATTCCCAGCCCGCTTCAGTGTGTCGGTCGGGGAGAAGGATCACTTTTTTGACTCTTCTGAAGAGGCAAACTCATTTGTTCAGAAACTCACTTTGAACTCTGTTTCATTCTCCTCCTATATTATACATTGGGATGTTCGGGAGTTTTCACATTGTTTGTTTGTATAGAATTTGCGGTATAAAGTTATTGTTGGGTTTTGCATGTGGTTTTTCATATTAATGTTGTGAATTATATAAGTGTTAATTTTTTTCTGTAAGGATATGGTTGAATGGAGAGCCTCCCAGCTAATGATGGGGTTAGGTGACGGGAGTTACAAGAGAGGGTTTGCTGCAGCTCCTTGTCACAAACACTTTGTGAATGGGAGCTTAAAGAATCTAACCAACACCCATTGATATTCAATGGCATTAGCATCACTGAATCCCCCACTATCAACCTCCTGAGGGTTACCATTGATCAGAAACTGAACTGGACCAGCCACATTAATACTGTGGCTACCAAAGACTAGAAATCCTACGGCGAATAGTTGACCTCCTGACAACCCTCTCCCACCCCTCCTGAACCCACAGCCCTAAAGACTGGCCACCATCTACAAGGCATAAGTCAGGACAGTCATGGAATACTCTCCACTTGCCTGGATGAGTGCAGCTCTAACAACACTCAGAAAGCTTGACACCACCCAGGACAAAGCAGTCCGCTTGATTGCTTCCGCTTCCACAAACATTCAAACCCTCCAACACCGACAGTGGCAGCCATGTGTGCCATCGACAGGATTCACTGCAGTAATTCACCAAGGTTCCTTAGACAGCATCTAGAAGGACAAGAGCAACAGATAGTAATAATAATCTTTTATTGTCACAAGTAGGCTTACATTAACACTGCAATGAAGTTACTGTGAAAAGCCCCAGGTCGCCACATTCCGGCCCCTGTTTGGGTACACAGAGGGAGAATTCTGAATGTCCAAATTACTTAACAGTACGTCTTTTAGGACTTGTGGGAGGAAACTGGAGCACCCGGAGGAAGCCCACGCAGACATGGGGAAAACGTGCAGACTCCGTAAAGACAGTGACCCAAGCCGGGAATCGAACCTGGGATCCGAGCGCTGTGAAGCAACAGTGCTAACCACTGTGCTACCATGCCACCCACAGTGGGAACCCCACCACCTGGAGGTTCCCCTCCAAGTCACTCACCACCCAGACTTGGAAATATATCGCCGCTCCTTCACTGTCGCTGGGGCAAAATCCTGGAACTATCTCCCTAACAGCACAGTGGGCATACCTACACCTCGGGGACTGCAGCGGTTCAGGAAGGCAACTCACCACCACCTTCTGAAGGACAACTGGGGATGGCCAATAAATGCTGGCCTAACCAGCGAAGCCCACATCCCATAAATGAATTTTCAAAAAAGGTTGATGGTGTCCACTACTCTGTATTCGTCTGGTCATTGGATGTGGATTGGCTGCCATCCTAGTTGGATCTCCTCACCTTGGCTGAATGTGGATTGGCTGCCATCCTGGATGGATCTCCTCACCTTGGCTGGATGTGGATTGGGTGCCATCCTGGATGGATCTCCTCATCTTGGCTGGATGTGGATTGGCTGCCATCCTGGATGGATCTCCTCACCTTGGCTGGATGTGGATTGGGTGCCATCCTGGATGGATCTCCTCACCTTGGCTGGTCAAGTTCCCTTGCTTGAGATTCTTCAGAAGTTATGGCTGACCCCAGCGTAGGAGTTCCATTTCACCTCGTATCTGGAATGTTAGGGGTCTAATAGATCCAGTGAAGAGGGCTAGAGTTTTCCTCATCTTAAGAGCCTGACCTCGGGTATCATATTTCTACAGGAAACCCATCTGCATGTGAGGGACCGGACAAGGCTTCGCATAAATTGGGTGGGAGACGTCTTTCATCCAGGCTTTAATGGTAGGACCAGAGGCATGGCACTATTAAACCATAAAAAAGTACAATTTTCCTCCTCTCGGATTATGGATGACCCGAATGGCCGTTATATTGTTGGCTGTGGTTCACTGGAAAACCCTCCAGTTATTTTAGTAAATATTTATGCTCCCAACTGGGATGACCCAAACTTTGTAAACTCACTGGTGAACCTCCTCCCTGATGTAGATTCACATTGGATGATTCTTGGAGGCGACCTGAACTGTGTCTTGGACCCTAAATCGGACCGTTCTATGCCAAAGTCTCTGACCTCATCTGGGATGTCCAGAATTGTCCTTTTTTGCACCATGCCTATTCACGAATTGATTTTTTTCATTCTTTTTTTAAAAATATTTTTATTAAGGTATTTGAAAATTTTTATAAAAATAACATCAACATGGTATAATAAACATTTCCCCCCCATCCCGATCTTCACACACCCCAACCATAAAACAACAATCTGGCCCTCTTTCCCCCCCCCCCCCCCCCCCCCTTCCCTTGGAATACTGCATCTGCTGACATTTTAATTTTCCCCGAGAAAGTCGCCAAACGGCTGCCACCTCCGGGTGAACACGACCATTGACCCTCTTAAGGTGATCTTTATTTTCTCGAGACTGAGAAACCCAGCCATGTCACTAGCCCAGGTCTCTACAGTCGGGGGCTTCGAGTCCCGGGCTACCAGGGAGGCAAAGGCCCAGATGTCAGCCTCTTCCACCCCCTGCATTCCCGGCTCTTCCGACACTCCAAAGATCGCTACCTCCGGTCTTGGCACCACCCGCACTTTTAGCAGCTTGGACATTGCCTGAGCAAAACCCTGCCAAAACCCTCAAAGCTTTGGGCATGCCTAAAACATGTGGACATGATTTGCTGGGCTTCCCGCGCACCTCGCACACCTATCCTCGCCCCCGAAAAACGTACTCATCCTAGCCGCAGTCATGTGTGCCCAGTTGACTACCTTAAATTGTATCAGGCTAAGCCCGGCACATGATTCCCATACCAGCCTCCCCGGACAGGCGCCAGAATGTGGCGACTAGGGGCTTTTCACAGTAACTTCATTGAAGCCTACTCGTGACAATAAGCGATTTTCATTTTCAATTTTTCATTTCATAAGGAGGTATTAACCTGCTTAGGGCATCCACCCATAGACCCACCTCCATCTCTCCTCCTAGCTCGTCCTCCCACTTGCCCTTAAGCTCCTCTACCGGAGTTTCCTCCACCTCCGAAAGCGCCTGGTAAATATCTGAAACCTTGCCCTCTCCCACCCAGGTACTGGAGACTACTCTATCCTGTATCCACCATGGCGGCAGCAGCGGAAAGGCCGGCACCTGTTTCTCAGAAAGTCTCGCACCTGCAAATACCTAATACCCTGCTGGCAATTTCAAGCTGGGAAAACTCCCATCTATAAATATATCCCCCATCCTCCTAATTCCTGCCCTTTGCCATCTCCGGAACCCACCATCCAGCTCCAGCCTAGCCGTTACAAACCGATAATTATTATAAACTGGGGTCCAAACCGATGCTCCCTCCACTCTCTGATATCTCCTCCATTGCCCCCAGATTCTCAGAGCCGCCACCACCACCGGACGTGTGGAGTATCGGGCTGGCAAGAACAGAAGAGGTGCCGTTATCAGTGCTCCCAAACTGATGTATTTTGCATGACGCCGCCTCCATCCACTCCCATGCCGACCCCTCCCCCACTACCCACGTCCTAATCATGGCTATATGAGCCACCCAGTAGTAATTGCAAAAGTTCGGCAGCACCAACCCACCTTCCCCCTGACTGCGCTCCAGCAACACTTTCTTCACTCACGGGGTTTTACCCGCCTACACAAAGCCCGAAATAACCTTATTCACCCGCTTGAAAAAGGCCTTTGGGATGAAGATGGGAAGGCACTGAAAGACAAACAAAAATCTGGTGGAGAACTGTCATTTCCACGGTCTGTATCCTCCCTGCCAGTGATAGTGGGAGCATGTCCCATCTCTTAAAGTCCCCTGCCATTTGTTCTACCAGCCGGGATAGGTTTAACTTGTGTAGTGCCTCCCATTCCCGGGCCACCTGGATTCCCAGATATCGAAAGCTCTTCCCTACCATTCTAAGTGGCAGCTCTCCCTGTTTCTTCTCTTGTCGTCTTGCCTGGATCGCGAACATCTCGCTTTTCCCTATGTTCAATTTATACCCTAGAAAATTGCCAAATTCCCCAGGACTCGCATTACTTCCCCCATCCTCTCCAAAATATACAAGAGCAGGTGTCATCTGCATAAAGCGAGACCCGGTGCTCCACACACACACCACCACCCCCCCCCCCCCCCCCCACCCCCTCAACCCGAACCAGCCCTTTCCAGTTCCCAGAGGCTCTTAACGCCATGGCCAATGGCTCTATGGTCATGGGGAGAGGGGGCACCCTTGCCTCGTCCTTTGGTGTAGTTTAAAATACCCCGACCTCAGCCGGTTCGTACGTACACTCGCTACTGGTGCCTGATAGAGCAACCGCACCCAGTCAATGAAGCCTTCACCAAACCCAAACCTTCCCATCGCCTCCCACCAATCCCACTCCACCCGATCAAAAGCCTTCTCCACATCCATCGCTACCACCACCTCCATCTCCCCTCCTTCTGAGGGCATCATAATAACATTCAAAAGCCTTCAAACATTGGCCTTGAGTTGCCTGCCTTACAAATCCCGTCTGGTCTTCCCCTATCACCCCCGGGACACAGTCATCAATCCTTGTGGCCAGTATCTTAGCCAGCAGTTTGGAGTCCACATTCAGTAGAGAAATTAGCCTGTATGACCCACATTGCTCTGGATCCTTCTCCCGTTTCAGGATCAATGAAATTGAGGCCTGCAACATTGTTGGGGGGAGGTCTCCCTTCTCTCTTGCTTCATTAAATGTCCTCACCAGCAGTGGGCTCAATATCTCTGAAAACTTCCTATAGAATTCCACCGGGTAGCCGTCCAGCCCCGGGGCCTTGCCCGGCTGCATGCCCTCCAGCCCCTCAATTATTTCCTCAATTTCAATTGGAGCTCCCAGCCCTTCCACCAGATCTTCATCTACCCTCGGAAACCTCAACTGATCCAAAAACTGCCTCATCCCCTCCACCCTAGCCGGGGGTTCCGACTCATATAATTTACTATAGAAGTCTTTAAACACCTCGTTCACCCCCGCTGGGTCCAGGACCGTATTCCCAACTCTACTCTTTACTTTACCTATCTCCCTGGCCGCCTCCCTTTTCCTGAGCTGGTGCGCCAACATTGTGCTAGCCTTTTCCCCGTACTCATAAATCGTCCCCCTTGCCTTCCTCAACTGTTCCACCACTTTCCCTGTGGTCAACAGCCCAAACTCCGCCTGTAACCTCCGCCGCTCCCTCAGTAGCCCCGCGCCCGGGGCTTCCGAGTATCTCCTGTTCACCTGGAGCATCTCCTCCACTAACCTATCCCTCTCAGCCCATTCTGTCTTTTCTCTGTGGGCCCATATCGACATTAATTCCCCTTTGACCACTGCCTTCAGAGCTTCCCAAACCGTCGCTGCGGAGACCTCCCCCACATCATTTGTTTCCGGGTAGTTCTGGATGGACTTGTTAACCCACCCACAGATCGCTTCGTCCTCCAGCAAACCCACATCCAGTCTCCCCAGTGGGCATTGCTCACTCTCCACACTAACCCGTAGATCCACCCAGTGCGGGCCATGATCCAACACTGCGATTGCCGAGTACTCAGTATCCACCACCCTCTGTATTAGCGCCCTGCTCAGAACAAAAAAGTCGATGCGAGAGTATAACTTGTGGACATGTGAGAAAAAGGAAAACTCCTTCGCCCTTGGCCGTGCAAACCTCCATGGGTCTACTCCCTGCATCTGTTCCATAAACCCCTTCAATTCCTTTGCCACAGCCGGTCTCCTCCCTGTCCTGGATTTTGACCGGTCCAATTCCGGATCAATGACTGTGTTAAAGTCTCCTCCCATGATCAGGTTACGTGACTCTGTCTGGCATCTTACCTAAAACACGCCTCATAAATTCCACATCGTCCCAATTCAGAGCATATATGTTCACGAGTATCACCCACACCCCCTCCAGCTTCACCATTATGTACCTACCCCCCTTGTCTGACACGAGTCTCCCTGCCTAGAATGCCACTCATTTGTTGATCAAGATCACTACCCCCCGGTCTTTGAGTCCAGCCCTGAGTGGAATACTTGGCTAACCCACCCCTTTCTCAACCTCATCTGGTCTGTAAACTTTAGGTGTGTCTCTTGTAGCATTGCCACGTCCGCCTTCAGCCCCCTCAAATGTGCAAACATGCGAGCCCTTTTGATCGGCCCATTCAGCCCTCTGATGTTCCATGTAATCAGTCTGGTCGTGGGGGAGGGGGTGGGCTGGTAGCCCCCCCCCCCCCCCTCCCTGCCGACTAGCCGTCACCCTTTTCATGCCAGCCTATAGTTTGCACCCTCCGCCTCCTCGGGCCTGCCCTCAGGCATTCGCCGTTCCCGACCTCCCATTTGTCCCCTAGTAACAGTTTATCCCCTGTCAGCAAAGCAGCTCCCCCCCCCCCAGCAACTACACTAGAAACCCAACCCCCCAAGTCAAGCTCCAGCTTAACACTTGCTCACCCCCCACTGCGCTTCCAAGAGTCAGCTGACCCATGCTGACTTGAAGCGCGTGCCCCTGGCACCAAGCAGTCTGTCTCCCCATTGTTCACTCCCCTCTCCCCCAACTTGGACAAACATATTAAAAGCATCACATTCCCCAGTAAACAAACATCAGAAAAAAAACACTGAAGAAACAGCCACTTTAGAAAAAAAAACACCCAAAAAACAGAACCAAATTCAAAGCCCATCCCCACTCTAACCAGCTCCCTGCAAGACAAAGTTACCTTGAGCCACGCAAACAGCCCTTTATTACACATAGCACTACTTATACAGCGCAGCACAACAAATCGTCGCCACAGTACTTCTCCAAGGCTTCAGTGTCTTTTAATTCACCTCCAACATCTTTTCTTTAATAAAAATCCATACTTCGTCTGGTGTTTTGAAGTAGAAGTCCTGTTCCACATGTGTGAACCACAGACGGGCTGGGTACAGCATCCGAAACTTCACCCCCTTCTTAAAGAGGGCCGTTTTTGCCCGATTAAACCCAGCTCGCCTCTTGGCCAGATCCGCGCCCAGGTCCTGATAAATGCGCAGCTCACAATTCTCCCACTTGCTGCTCCGTTCCTTCTTGGGCCACTGCAAAATGTGTTCCGTGTCTAGGAATCGGTGAAAGCGTACCACCATTGCCTTCGGCCGCTCATTCGCTCGGGGCTTCTTCGCGAGGGCTCTGTGCGCTCTATCCACTTCCAGGGGCCGAGGGCACGCCTCAGCCCCCATCAACTTCTCCAACATGTCCGTCACATAATTCCTCGCATCCGATCCCTCACTGTCTTCAGGGAGGACGACATTTCTAAGATTCTGCCTCCCGGACCTGTTCTCCAGGTCCTCCAGCTTTTCCTGCATTCTTTTCTTGCAGTCGTTCATCATCTCCACCTTGGTCTCCAGCACGATTATGTATTCCTCGTGCTCGGACACCTTTTTCTCCACCCCCTGGATCGCTCTTCCGTGGGTCTCTTGATTCTGCACAACTTGATCAATCGAAGCTTTAATCGGGTCCAGCGTGTTTTTCTTCAGCTTGGCGAAGCAATCTTCAAAAACACTCCACCAGCTGCTCCGTTGACCATTGTACCCCCGCGGCCCTTGCTCTCCGCCATGCTTTCCCACGTTGCCGGCTCTGCTCGAGTCTTCCTTGTCGGAATTTGTCTTCTCACACGGCCACTTCTGGTCCAATTCTCCATATACCAGAGTGGAAATTTTCCTCACTGTCTCACTCTTCACCGATTTATCCCATAAAACCTGGAAAGAAACGGGGGAAGAAGGTCCAAAAGTCCGTCACAGGTGGGAGCTATCACATGTGCGGCCTACTCCTCCATGGCCGCCACCGGAAGTCCGATTTTTTCATTGTTGATAAGTCCCTTCAATGGTGGGAGAAGTTGACTGCCAATACTCACCCCAACGCTAGATCTACTGATGCACAGAAAGAATTTACAGCTCCAATTTGAACTGATATCTACGGATAAGGCCGTGCATCAGTTAGGATGTTTCAGGGGCACCTTCTATGAACATGGGGGAAGGCGGGTCGTCTTGTTGCACATCAACTTAAGAGACAGACTGCATCTCAAGAGATCCTTTGATTCGGAACAAGGAAGGAAACTTGGTTTCAGCTCCTCTCCAGGTTAATGCAGCTTTCAGCTCGTATTACCATGAGCTACACGAGTCTGAGTCTCCGTCATACACTTCAGGTATGAAGAGTTTTCTAGATGGTCTACATATTCTGGCCCTAGGGAAAGGCAGGTGTCGGAAATTGGACTCCTCCTTATGCCCAGAAGAAATACTGAAATGCATTGGGCGGCTACAATCTGGTAAAGCTTTGATCCTACCGGTTTTCCAACCAAATTTTATAAAAGGTTCTCAGAGCAGCTCATACATCTATTATTGACATGTTTATTGATTTGCTGTCCAGGGGGTCACTGCCCCCAACCCTCACTCAGGCCTCAATACCTTTGCTCCTCAAGTGGGACAGAGACCCAGACGAGTGTGGGTCACACCGTCCCATTTCACTTCTTAACGCAGATGTTAAACTGCTGGCTAAGGCTCTGGTAACCCGACTGGAGCCTCATCTCCCAGATATGGGGCGGAATTCTCCGACTCCCCGCAGGGTCGGGAGATCGCCACCTCCGTGGCCGGAATTCTCCGCCGATCGGCGGGCGGGCCTGTGCCGTGGGGGCACTCTTTATCTTCCGCCGCCGCCACGGCCTCCACCATGGCGGAAGTGGAAGAGACCCCCTCCACCGCCAATGCGCCGGTGGTGACATCAGTGACTGCTGATGCTCAGGCGCATGCGCGGACTCACGCCGACCGGCGAAGGCCTTTCGGCCAGCCCCGACGCTGGCCGGCGTGGCGGCAAAGGCCGTTGGCGCCAGTCGGTGGAGCGGGAGCCACTCCGGCGCGGGCCTAGCCCCTAAAGGTGCGGACTATTCCGCACCTTTGGGGAGGCCCAACGCCGGAGTGGTTGGCGCAACTCCGCTATGCCGAGACCCCCCACCCCACCGGGTAAGGGAGAATTTCGCCCATGGTATCTGAGGATCAGACAGGCCTTGTTAATGACCGATTGTCGTAGGCCAATGTTCTACACCTCATGAACATTGTCCTCTCCCCCGCCAGTCATAGTACCTTGGATGCAGAAAAAACATTTAACAGGGTGGGATGGAACTAGCTCTTTGAGATTTTGGGGAGATTTGGTGGGATCTAAACTAATAAGATGAACGCGCTTCCAAGATTTCCATTTTAATTTTACTGTATCCCCATTTTTAGCCCAAATGATTTTTTTTATTATGCGCATATCTCCTGAATGCAAATAACCTCATCCCCAGGATTTGGAGCAGTTTAAGTGCAGTGAGCATTGTCGGATCTCTGGGAAATAGAGCTTGTGAGCCTCGCTTTCTGTCAACTCCTCATTCACCATCCTCTCCGCTACGGCTTTTAAGCCCAGATTGACGGCAGCGTTTTCTGTTTTCTAGTGCACCACACCCGGCCGTTGAACAGGAAAGTCCGGGGACACCTCAGAACGAAGATTGAATCCGGAGAAGGCACCATTCCAATCCGATCCTGCCACTCCATCCAGACGTGGGATGGCGTGTTACAGGGAGAGCAGCTGCTCACAATGTCCTGCACTGACAAGGTTAACAGGTAGGAGTAGAAACCCTGACACATGGTGCAGAAATCGCTGGCTCCGTGCAAGTACAAGTACATTGACCTCTCCTCTGATATCTGCTTCATTGCATTAATTCATTTCATCCTTTCGCCGACACAGCACAAAAAACGCTCCGGTGTTTTTGCAGTAAACGGTTTTTTTTTCACTTAGAGGCCCCAAAGTGCCGTGCAGAAATTAGTATTTTATCATCAAGAGGCCAACTGTTTTCAGTTGGAGACTGTCAAGATCAATATTGGAGGTGCATTTTTGCTCACGATGTCACAACTCTGATCGGGAAAATGCTTTTTGTGCAAAAGCTCGCCACAGATGAAATTATCAAATGGCAGACACAGTGTCGATACCATGAAGAGCTTCACCTTCACCATTTAGGTGGTAAATGCCGATAGTCCAGCCGTTATTGTCCAGCGTGAAATTTCCATTTCACCCAATTGCCAACGGTGAAAGCGCGGTAGAGTGACAACCATCTGGAATGGATTCCCCAACATAGGATTGGGGGCAGAATTCCCAAACCACTTCAAAAACAGTGGGATCCTGGAGGAAGAGGAGGAAGGATCATAAATATGTTCTCCATAGATAGAAAAAGAGGCTATGGTCTTCCTCACCCGGCCCGGGTCACTGTCCATGTGGAGTTTGCACATTCTCCCCATGTCTCAGTGGATGTGCAGGGTAGGTGGATTGGCCACGCTAAATTGCCCCTTAATGAGAAAATGTAGAAAAAAGAATTGCTGGCAGTCAATGACCATGATTCTTGCTGAAGAGAGAGGACCTTTAATTTAAAAAATAAATAAATTTAGAGTATCTAATTATTTTTTCCAATAAGGGGCAATTTAGCGTGGCCAATCCACCTACCCTGCACATCTTTGGGTTGTGGGGGTGAGACCCACGTAGACACAGGGAGAATGTGCAAACTCCACACAGACAGTGACCGGGGGCCTGGATCGAACCTGGGTCCTCAGCGCCATGAGGCAGCAGATTCTTGCTGAAGGAGGGAGGGAGGGGAATGACACACTCGATTTTGGTGGGTCCAGGAGAGCCTGTGTCATACAGTATGCTTCTCTGACCCCTGTCTTTCTGCGCAGGCTGAACTATATGGCGAGGCTTGAGGAATTATTTTGCCCGCTTTCCTGCACATTTTCCCTCCCTACTTCCTAGAAAACACTTAGCATGCTCCCAGCAGCCTCCTCTGGGGTCTGAAAACATACCTCTGCATCTAATTTCAACTTGCAAAACACAGATGCACATAATGTTATGACAGCATGAAAATATTAATGACTCCCCTCAATTGCTGCTCTCAACAAGTGGAAAACATTCATTTAAGTAGATTAAATTAATTAGTGCTGAGATTTATTTCTTACCTCTTTCATGGGATGTGGGCATCGCTGGCTGGGTCAGCATTTGTTCCCATTCCTAATTGCCCTTGAACTGAGTGGCTTCCTAGGCAATTTCAGAGGGCAGTTACGCGTCAACCACATTGCTGTGGATCTAAAATCACATGTAGGCCAGCCCAGGTAAGCACGGCAGATTTCCTTCCCTGAAGGAGATTAGTGAACAGGTGGTTAAGAAGGAAAATTGAGTTTTGTCCTTCATTGCTAGAGGGATGGAGTTTAAGACGAGGGAGGTTATGCTGTAATTGTATAAGGTGTGAGTGAGGTCACCCCTGGAGTATTGTGTTCAGTTTTGGTTTCCTTACCTGAGAAAGTATGTACTGCCGCTGGAGGGTGTGCAGAGGAGATTCAAGAGGTTAGTCCCAGAGTTGAAGGGGTTAGATTACGAGGAGAAGGTGAGTAGATTGGGACTGTACTCATTGGAATTTAGAAAGATGAGAGGGGATCTTACAGAAACATATAAAATTATGACAGGAATAGATAGGATAGATGCGGGCAGGGTGTTTCCACTGGCTGGTGAAAGCAGAATTAGGGGGCATAGCCTCAAAATAAGGGGAAGTAGATTTAGGACTGAGTTTAGGAGGAACTTCTTCACCCAAAGGGCTGTGAATCTATGGAATTCCCTGCCCAGTGAAGCAGTTGAGGTTCCATCATTAAATGTTTTCAAGGTCAAGATTTTTTGAAGAATAAAGGAACAAAGAGTTATGGTGTTCGGGCCGGAAAATGGAGCTGAGTCCACAAAAGATCAGGCATGATCTTATTGAATGGCGAAGCAGGCTCGAAAGGCCAAATGGCCTACTCATGCTCCTAGTTTTTTTACAGCAATGATAGATTCATAGTCACCATTCCCAATACTAGCATTATATTCCATATTTATTTAATGAATTTAAATTCCGCAAGTTCCCATGGTGAGATTTGAACCCATGTCTCCAAAGCATTCACCTGAACTTCTGGATTACTAGTCCAGTGACATTAGCATGATGCCACCGAGGAGAAGAGTGTTTGCCTGTTCAATGGAAGCTGGTGTTTAGCATTCTTCATTACAGACAGCAATTTGTGTTTGCAATATTAAATTTGTAATCGTGTTGCATTTTATTTTGTTTCACCTAACATAGAGTTCTCAAGAAAGTATATTCAATTGTTTACTTCACATAGCTATTATGCATTGAAGTGTATTATCATAAAGATATTTTGTAGAGCTATTATGAAATTAAGCATTCCCATCGCTCAGAAGCTTAGTACCATGTGACAGGAAGCACTGAGGGTGGCAAGGGTGCAGAATATACTCTGGATGGGGAACTTCAATATCCATCACCAATCAGCCAGGATTGAATGGCGGAGTGGACTCGACGGGCCGAGTGGCCCAATTCTGCTCCTATGTCTTATGGTCTTATGGTACCACTCAGACCGATCTGGCCGGGCCCAAAACGACATACCTGCTAGACTGGGACTGCAGCAGGCGGTGAAGGAACCAACAAGAGGGAAAAACATGCTTGACCACATCCTCACCAACCTGCCTGCTGTAGGTGCATCTGTCCATGACAGTATCGAGAGAAGCGATCACCGCACAGTCCTTGTGGAGAAAAAGTCATGATTTCACATTGAGGATACTCGCCATCATGTTGTGTGGCGCTACCACTGTGCTAAATGGGATAGACTTCGAACAGATGTAGCAACTCAAGACTGAGCATTCATGAGGCGCTGTGGGCTATTAGCAGTAGCAGAATTGTACTCGAGCACAATCTGCAACCTCATGGCCCAGCATATCTGGGGGCAGCACGGTAGCATAGTGGTTAGCACAGTTGCTTGACAGCTCCAGGGTCCCAGGTTCGATTCCTGGCTTGGGTCACTGTCTGTGTGGAGTCTGCACGTTCTCCCTGTGTATGCGTGGGTTTCCATGGGTATTCCGGTTTCCTCCCACAGTCCAAAAATGTGCAGGTTAGGTGGATTGGCCATGCTAAATTGCCCTTAGTATCCAAAACATGTTAGTGGCGGTTACTGGGTTACGGGTATAGGGTAGATATGCGGGCTTCAGGAGGGTGCTATTTGTAAGGACCGGTGCAGACTCGATGGGCCGAATGGCCTCCTTATGCACTGTAAAATCTATGATTCTATGATATCGCTCACTCTACCATTACCACCAAGCCAGAGGATCAACCCTGGTTCAATGAAGAGTGCAGGAGAGCATGCCAGGAGCAATATCAGGCATATCGAAAAATGAGGTGTCAATCTGGTGAAGCTACAACACAGGACTACTTGTGTGCCACACAGCATAAGCAACAAGTAATAGACAGAGCTAAGGCGATTCCACATCAAGCGTATCAGTTCTAAGCTCTGCAGTCCTGCCACATCAAGCCATGACTGGCGGTGGACTATTGAACAACTCACTGGAGGAGGAGGCTCCAGAAATATCCCCATCCTCAATAATGGAGGAGCCCAGCACATCTGTGCAAAAGACAAGGCTGAGGCATTCGTAACAATATTAAGCCAGAAATGCCAAGTGGTTGATCCATCTTGGTCTCCTCTGAAGGTCACCAGCATCACAGATGTCAGTCTTCAGCCAATATGATTCACTCCATGTGATATCAAGAAATAGTTGAAGGCATTGGCTACTGGGCCCTGGGCTATGGGCCCTGATAGTTTTCTGGTAATAGTACTGAAGGCCTGTGCTCCAGAATTGCCACACTCTTGCCAAGCTGTTCCAGTACAGCTACAACATTGATATCTACCTGGCAATGTAGAAAATTGTCCAGGTGTGTCCTGTACTCAAGAAACAGGACACATCCAACCCAGCCAATTACCGCCCTACTCCCATCATCAGCCAAAGGATGGAAGGAGTCATCAAGTGTTATTGAGCGGCACTTACTCAGCAATAACCTGCTCGCCATCACAGTCTGGGTTCGCCAGGGTCCTCAGCTCCTGACATCATTACAGCCTTGGTTCAAACAGGCAAAAGAGCTGAATGGCAGAGGTGAGAGTGACTGCCCTTGACATCGAGGCAGCATTTGACGGAGTATGGCATCAAGGAGTCCTCGCAATACTGGCGTCAATAGGAATCAGAGGGAAAACTCTCCGTTGGCTGCTGTCATACCTGGTAGAAAGAAAGATGGTTCTGGTGGTTGGAGGTCAATCATCTCAGTTCCAGGACATCACTGCAGGAGTTCCTCAGGGTACTGTCCTAGGCCCAACCATCTTCTGCTGCTCCATCAATGACTTTGCTTCCATCATAAGGTCAGAAGGGGGATATTTGCAAATGACTGCACAATGTTCAACACCATTCGCGACCCATCAGATAGTGCCAGGCAATGACCATCTCCTATAAGAGAGTGTCAAACCATCACCCCTTGACATTCAATGGCATTACCATCGCTGAATGCCCCACAGCAAACATCCTGGGGGTTACCATTGATCAGAAACTCAACTTTGCCATATTAATACTGTGGCTATCAGAGCAGATAAAAGGCTAGGAATCCTACAGTGAGTAACTCACCTCCTGCTCGCCACCCCCCCCCCCCCCCCCCCCCTTCCCTCACCACCACCATCCTGCCTGTCCACTATCTACAAGGCCCGAGTCAGGAGTGTAATGGAATACTCTCCACTTGCCTGGATGAGTGCAACTCCAACAACACTCAAGAAGCTCAACACCATCCAGGACAAAGCAATCCGCTTGTCAGCTACCCCTTCCACAAACATTCAATCTTCCACCACTAATGAACAATGGCATCTACAAGATGCACTGCAGAAACTCACCACGGTTGCTTAGGCAGCACCTTCCAAACCCATGACCACTACCATCTAGAAGGACAAGAGCAACAAATACCTGGGAACCCCAACCACCTGGAGGTTCCCCTCCAAGTCACTCACCACCCAAACTTTGAAATATATCGCCGCTCCTTTGCTGCTAATGGGGCAAAATCCTGGGACCCTCCCTCACAGCAGTGCGTGCACCTACACCTCAGGAACTGCAGTGGTTCAAGAAGGCAGCAACTCATCACCGCGTTCTGAAGGGCAACTAGGGATGGGCAATAAATGCTGGCCTAACTAGTGATGTCCGCAAATTTTTAATAACATGCAGATTGTGCAAGTATTGTGTTTCAGAGAATGTTCACAGCACAGATGGAGACCATTTAACCAATTGTGTCCATGCCAGCTCTCTGTAAGAGCTACCCGCCTACTGTCACTCCTCCACTTTTCCCTGTAGCTCAGCTGGTACTTTCCATCCATTTTGTACAGGAAGCTGTACGGGTTGAAATACTCTGGGTGTGAACATTACGCTGACAAGTGCGGTTTGTATTGAGCTGATTCCCACTTTGCCTGAATTCTGTTGGGGTTGGGAGGGTTAAAGTCTACCCTTAAGACATGGACATTTAACCAGTCAGGATGAGAATCAAAGTGACCGGCTTAATGTGGATCGCACATTCGACAGATTCAGTCACAAAACGGTCACATGACGTCTGAAGATGGGACAAAATTTCAGATTTTGTTTTTCAATTTTACGAATGCCACCCATTATCTTCTAAAATTGACTGCAGTGGTCTGTTATGTGACAGCTCCACTCCAGCGCCAGGCCATATCACAGGGCTCTCTGGGTGGTTGATTTTAAGTGTATTGAAGTGATCTGAAACTGGCAACAGGAGGACTAGGAAGGGAGGCTGGAGATACTGAGCAATTACTGATTACAGCTCCAGCTTCAATTCAAATGGCACGGCTATAAATCTGCGAGAAGGGTTGGCAGTCAAATCATTAGCAGGCAAATCTTTATTAACACAGCAACGGATAAATCCAGATGAGTTATCTTGATAGATTTTACTCAAAGCTGTGTTTATTAAGCCGTTTAAACCATTGTCCAGCAGCAACATAGAAGCAACGGGCTGGATTCTCCGGTTCCCGACGTCGAAACTGCGCTGGGCGACGGGGTGGAGAATCCCCAATGATAACAGAATCAGGGGCAGCGCCACTTTCACGATGCTCCAACTCCTGAAAAACAGCGTACTGCACACCCTATCCACGGCCTGAGGCCGTTGCCTGAGGCCTGCCCTGTGATGCTCCGTCCCCGACCAGCCGAGTTCCCAACGGCGTGGGACACATGTGGTCTCACCCATTGGGAACTCAGCGTGACGGCTGCGGACTCAGTCCAGTGCCGCCACAGTCGGGGAAGGGCCGATCCGCGGGCATTTGGAGCTTTAATCGTGGGGGCACTGTGTGTGGGGGGGGGGGGGGGGTCCAGGGCACGTAAGCCGGCCGAAGGGGGGACTTTTTTGCGGTCCGGGTCCGTGGGCGCGGCCGCTGCAGACCACTGCCATGCGCATGCGCGGCCATGGACACGGCAGCTGGGAGCTCTACGCTGCCTGGCTGCAGCCCCCCCCCCCCCCCCTCCCACCACCCCCTGGAGCAGGAAATGATCGGTGGCCATTTTGCGCTAGATTTCCTGGCGTAAAACACCACTGTTTTCACGTCGGAGTGGAGACTTAGTCTGCCAAACGGAGAAACCAGCCCGATCTTTTTAGGTATAAACAGATTGCGAGCATTTATAGCAATAAAGTAATAAGATAACATGTAGTAGTGATGTGGTTCAGGTTGTGAGAGACCTGAGAATATATTGGATGGAATTTGCAACCAGTGGCGATAGGACAACAGTCACACCGATCTCGAAGAAAGATACCCACAAAGATTTAGTGGACTCTAGAGCAGGGGTGTCAGACTTGATGTGTTCGGCAGGTTGGTTCGACGTTGACTGCAACTGGATGCAGGGAAGCTCGAAACAAACGTCTGACACAGGAGATGATCCAACACTGTTTTATTTAACTATGGACTGCTGTACATGTTCAGCTGTGGGTTGACACTCTACTAATCCAACCGATTACCTCTTACTGGCTTAACCAGACTGACTAGCTACCGCATGGTAATAGTGCTCACTAGCATGTGCACTCTGACTGTCTCAGTAGCTGGGTCCTAAGAGAGGGAGAGTCTTAATGCCCTGTGGGCTTTATAGTGGTGGTGTTCTGTCTGATGATTGTTTTTTCTGTGTTGTGTGGTCATTGGTCATCCTGTGTGTCAATCACTGCCTGTCTGCATCTCATTATATACATGAGTGGATATTGTCATAATATATACCAATATATCATGGTGCAGACACACACTGATGGACACACACAGGGACCAATCAACATGTACAAACACCGCAGCCAATCACCGGTTAGAATACACACTATAAAGGCAGAGGGCACCACGGTTCCCGCTCATTCTGGGTGCTGCCTCTGAGTGTAACAGGAACTTATTCAGCCCAGCACAGACTCACAACACGTGCTGAGAGAATCAACTGGTTCAGACAAGGCTTAGGTCTCTAGTTCAAGTTAGCATTATTTAGACCCACAGTCATCGTGTGTTAGTTAGTTAGAAGTAGTTAATAAAGGGCAGCACGGTGGCACAGTGGATTAGCCCTGTTGCCTCACGGCGCCGAGGTCCCAGGTTCGATCCCGGCTCTGGGTCACTGTTCATGTGGAGTTTGCACATTCTCCCCGTGTTTGCGTGGGTTTTGCCCCCACAAACCAAAAGATGTGCAGAGTAGGTGAATTGGCCACGCTAAATTGCCCCTCAATTGAAAAAAAATTGAGAAAATGAATTGGGTACTCTAAAAAATTTTTTAAACAAGTAGTTAATAAAATTGAGTTGAACCTTCATCAGTGTTGGAAGTGTCTGTTCATCTCTCAAGCCTACACTAGCCAACACATCAGATATTATGACAAAACACATTTGATGTGGCAAGCCAAATTAGAGGACAGAGGACTTAATGTGGGCCAAAAGTGTGTCCAATGTAAATGTAATCTCAATTTTCTGTAACCATGATAATGTAGCCAATGCTAATAGTTGTAGAACTGAAGGTAGGCCTGATATATCACCTATTAATAACAAACCAACACAATTTAAAATCACAATAACACAATCAAATAAAACCCAAACAGGCGCCGGAATGTGGCGATTAGGGGTTTTTCACAGTAACTTCATTGCAGTGTTAATGCAAGCCTACTTGTGACAATAAAAGATTAGTTCTTTATTAATTTATTTAAATCTATACATACGATTTAAAACAGTGTTTTACTCACATTAATCTGTGTACGGCACTCCCTGACACTTGGCACCTCTTTATGTTAACCAACGAGTCAACACAGGGATAAGCAACTGAAACGCCGCAACATTCACGTTGAAAGTAAGGTTTGTGTTTGTAGTCTTGAACGTAGATTAGCCACAGAACTATAGAATTCCTACAATGCAGAAGGAGGCCATTTGGCCCATTGAGTCTGCACTGACCCTCTGAAAGAGCTCCCGTACCTAGGCCCACTCCGCGCCCTCTCTCCATAACCTAACCTGTACATCCCTGTACACTAAGGGGGAAATTTAGCATGGCCAATCCACCTAACCTCCATGTCTTTGAACTATGGGAGGAAACGGGAGCACACAGAGGAAACCCATGCAGATACAGGGAGAACGTGCAAACTCCACACAGTCAGCTGAGGCCAGAATTGAACCCAGGTCCCTGGCGCTGTAAGGCAGCAGTGCTAACCACTGTGCCACCTTGCCACCCCACTAGACTTGCTTAGATTCATCTACTGAGAACACTTGTTCACAGACATAATTTGACCCAAACATAAACAGAAAGTTTCTTTTAACAGTGTGTCGCACTGCAGCTCAACTATTTCCATTTTTAGCTCATCTGCCTCACCAGATGCACTATCTGAAAAAGAGATGCGAAAAATTGTGAAATCTTTTGTCAAGCTTTCTGAAGTCATGGGACCTACTCTTTAATCCAGCTAATTTGTCCCTGTAATGTTCTGTACTGGAGACCCGGCCGTTTGCAGGCACCAATTTTAATGTGGGGAAAGTGTGCCTGATTACCATTAGAAAGTTGTTTCTCCCACAACTGAAGTTTCAGCAAGAACGTGCAAACACTTTCACAAAGGTCTGTTATTGCGCCCTTGCATTTTGTTGCTCAGCCAGTTCAGATGCTCAGTAATGTCTGTCATATGTACAAGGTCGCTCAGCCGCTCTGCATCCTGTAAATTAAGAACCTCTTTCCCTTTTTTATGGGCAGCACAGTAGCACAAGTGGATAGCACTGTGGCGTCACAGTGCCAGGGTCCCAGTTCAATTCCCCACTGGGTCACTGTCTGTGCAGAGTCTGCATGTTCTCCCCTTGTCTGTGTGGGTTTCTTCCAGGTGCTCCGGTTTCCACCCACAGTCCAAAGACGTGCAGGTTAGGTGAATTGGCGGTGATAAATTGCCCTTAGTGACCAAAAAAAGCTTAGGAGGGGTTATTGGGTTACGGGTATAGGATGGAAGTGAGGGCTTAAGTGGGTCGGTGCAGACTCGATGGACTGAATGGACTCATTCGGCACTGTATGCTCTATGTTCTGGTGTATGAACTCTCCCATCTCTTGACACAGTTCAAAGAAACCGTTAAGCAGGGCTCCTTGGCTAAGCCACCGAAGTTTGGTATGAGAAGGCAACCCCACGATTAATGTCCCTCTCATTCAGAAGACCTTCAAATCGCTGGTGGTTGAGCCCCCTTGCACGTACAAAATTCACAGTTTGGACAACTACGCCCATGACATTGTTCATTTTCAGCGACTTGGCGCAAAAAACCGCTTGGTGCAAATACGATGAAAACTCAAAAATTCCCCTTCCGGTGTTACTGACTGTAATTTCACTTTGAATTTTGCAACAACACCTGCCTTCCGACCAACCATAGAGGGCGCAACGTCTGTCACCAGACTGACGGCCTGTTTCCAGTCCACTCCCAGCCAATCCAATTCTCCTGCAAAGCTGTCAAAAATATCCGCCGCTGTTGTTGTGCCTCCCAATGGTACTAATTCAACAAACTCCTCTATCACGGTCAATGATTCATCAACTCCACAAATGACTACTGCTAGCTGAGCCGCATCGGTAACATCAGCGCTCTTGTCAATGGCAATTGAAAAAGCAATAAATGTTTGTCCATAACTTGGCTATTCAAATGATCAGATAATTCACAAATTCTCTCAGCATCAGTGTTTCTCGACAAACTACTATTTGCAAAGGCTTGTTGCTTATCAGGGCACACTACTTCGACTGCCTTTAACATGCAGTTCTTCAGAAGCCAGCCCTTACAAAATAGTTCTGATGCTAATGAAATTTCCTTTGCGATAATTTAGCTAGCCTTGAGAGCGGCTTCATTTATTTCATGAGAATGAGTAAATATTGACTGTTGTTTTTTTCAGAGCCCCCAATAATTCAGCTAATTAGTTATTGTGGTGGTTCACCTGTGTATTTGTCATACTTAGTGCAAAGTGTGGTTAGGTGTTAATTTTGGCTGGATTATTCTCATGTGAAACGCATTTTACGACATTGAAGCTGTTATATAAATGCAACGTGCTGTTTTTCTTTTTGACAATCATGCTGATGAAAATAGGTTCCCCTTATTTACTCTCTCTCTAAACCCTTTAAAGTTTTGAACACCTCTCGGTAGTCTCCCCTTGACCTAATCTGCTTTAAGGATGCCTACATTAGAACAGGGCCACTTGTCGAGAGATCTTCATTGGTGATAAAACTTTTTGTGACATCCTGCGATTATGAAAAGCATTACGCATAATGACAAGTTTGTCTTTTACCAATAGCCCCTGCACCAATACCCTCTGACAGAAACCTTCTCTGCAGTATTCTTTTCTACTATTGCCATTCAAAATGTAATCAATTTTTTTTCCCCCAGTGCCTGGCCTGAATTGCATATAAAATATTTACTTTTCATTTTGACTGCGCTGATACAGAATACTATATGACTTCCTCATCAATAATATTTAGTTCAGCCTTTGCTTGCAGGCTTCACTATCGTTCTTTCACCCAGATTTGGAGGGCGATGATTCCTTAGACTTTTGCTAAACACGGACAAATAATCCATCAGTGCTCCCTACTCAAATTTTTCATTTAATAAAATTGCCAAAGGAAAGTAACGGAATGACACTCTTTTTATGCTGGGTCCCTATTTTATTTTTTGGTTAAAAATGTTTGAACTTACCCTTAAATGCTTTTAAAGGGAATTTAGAGAAGTAGATGGAGGCCAAAGAAATAAAAGGATGTGCACATTGAGTTAAAATACGTAAACAGAGTGAGGGGAGAAAACCTTTTTTGAGGGAGTGAGGAGTATAGAATTATATAGAAATTACAGCACAGAAACAAGTAATTCAGCCCACAGATTTGAGCCCATAACCTAATCTTGTCCTTCAGTGCTGTTCTGAGGGAGTACAGCACTGTTAAAGATACTGTTTCATTGCTGAGGTGTTAATCCAAGATAGAATCTGCCCTCTCAGGTGGACATTAAAATGTCTGACGGTAAAATTTGAAGGAAAGCGGATGAGTTCTCCCAGTTGCATGACCAACATTCATCCTTCAGCTGGCATCATTGAAAGAGATTAGCTGATTGATGATTGTGGGATCTTTCTGTGCACAGACTGGCTGGCTTGTTTCCTCAAATGAATAAACTTCAAAGCTACTTCATTGTTTGCAAGAGAAATTTGGGACAGCTTGAAGCTGTGAATGGCCTTTTTCAGTTCTTTCTTTCTTAATTGTTAAACCTGCTTTAAATTGAAATCTGGAATTACAAGTCCAGTGAGGATCACAAAACCATTATCGATTGCTGCAAAAACCAAGCTGCTCCACTGCTATCCTTCAGGGAAGGAAATCTGTTGTCCTTACCCAGTCTGGCCGACATAAAACTCCAGACCCACAGCTCTGTGGTTCACTCTTAAAATGCCCTCTGAGATTCCCCGAGCAAGCCACTCAGTTCAAAGGTAATTGGGCGTGGGCAATAAATGCTGACGGGGCAATTAGGGATGGACAATAAATTCTGGCCCAGGCAGCAATGTCTGCATCCCCTGAATGAATATTTTTAACATGTAAAGTACACACAGACTCAGATGTGCAATGAGATGTGAAGTGATTCAAGTGAATTGTGGCGAGGGTGAGATCATGGGCTGAATTCTCCTTTCGGGAGACTAAGGATGGGATTCTCTGGTCCCCAGCCGCATGTTTCTCAACAGCACGGTGTTCGCTGGTGGTGTGATCCTATCTTCCTGCCGCTTGTCAATGTGAAACCACACCACGCCGCCGGGAAATGTGAATCGCAGCGTCCTGAGAATTCCAGCCTAAGTCTTCCCACTGGAACTGAATAGAGTGCAATTCGCATTTCCATCGGGGGGGGGGGGGGGGGGGGGGGGGGGGGCTGTTTGTTCTGAGATTCAGGACAGGCAAATGGGCCAGCGCTCTGCTGGCAAGATTTGGAAGCAATTCCCATTCCCGCGGGTGGCGTACCCACTGGATTCGGAATTTGTGCTAAAGAGCCTGATAAGCTAGAGCTGTTATAAGCGTTCCACTCAGCACAAACTCTCATTCCAGTCAGGAAGATGGCACTAGAGAAGAACTGCCACCTGATTTCAGGTGTGTGAACGGCACCCAATGAGGAGAGGAGAGGAGGGTCACCCTCTTCCCCAGGGTGGGCCGCAGACTCAAGCCCGACTTCCTGAACAGTGCCTGGGAGATGGAGTCAGTGCTGCCAGCCTCATCTGGAGGAAACAGCACAAGATCCTGAGTGGCGGGTATCAATGATGAGGCCTCTACTCTGGGAGGGGCAGGGAGGGCTCCAGATCCCATGGTGCAGGTGTACTTTGGTTGGGGTGAGCTTTGCTAATTTGCTAATCCCCTGCTAATCGGCAGCTGGAGCTGCGTGAAGCTCTCCGGGGCCGTGCTGGCCCCCTGTGGGTTGGGGAATCGCTGCTCCTAGCAGCCAGGTGTCGCCGCCGTAACACACTCCGGCGTTGATGATGGCGTCAACACTCTGCTGCTAAAACGGAGAACCCCGCCCCTTGTTCTCCACACCCACTGTAAAACGGCCACATTTCCCCCAGCATCCATTAACCTTTCTGCCATTCATACACAAAGTATTTCCGAGGTTGGAAGAGTGAGAGGTGACTTGATCGAAACCTTTACGAACCTGTGGGGTCTTCACAGGGTTGATGTGGAGAGGATGTTTCCTTTTGTGGGAGAATCTAGAACCAGGGATCACTGTTTGAAAATGGGGGGAGATGGGGGAGAAATCTTGGGCAGGAGTCCCTGGTCTCCGACGCCGAAATCGCGTTCGGCGATCGGCCTGAGAATCCATGTTGACGCCGAAATCGGGGGCGGCACCACTTTTGCGATGCTCCGCCCCCTCCAAATGGCATACTCCAGGAGTATGCTGCACGCTGTCGGGGCGGCCTCAGGACGTGACCTGAGGCCCTCCCCCCTGATGTTCCGCCCCCAATGGGCCGGGCTCCCGACGGCGTCGGTCGCGTGTGGTATTTATTTTCGGGAACTCGGCGTGGCGGCTACAGACTAAGTCCAGCGCTGCCACACTTTTTGGGGGGGGGGAGGCAATCTGTGGGTAGGAGGGGGGGCTTGGGGGGGGGGGGCAAAGGGCACTGATGGGGTGTGGTCCAGGGGTGACGAGTCTGGCTGAATGGGGGCACTGTTTGGCAGGCCGGGTCCGCGCGCGGCCGGCACCATGATACACGGCCCCGTCAATTTTCCGGCCGCACCTGCAGCTACACAGCGTGCCTGCTGGCCCTCCACCAGACGGGGGATCGGTGGCCGTTTTGCGCTGTTTCTTCGGTCGCAAAACGCCACCATTCCCACGCCGGCGTCAGCACTTAGTCTCAGAATCGGAGAATCCAGCCCCTTTTCTCTGAGGGTCATGGGTCTCTGGAACTCTTCCTCAAAAAGCGGTGGAAGAAGAATCTTTGAATATTTTTAAGGCAAGGCAAATTAGATTCTTGTGGTGAATGTAAACATTCACACTGTATATCACTGTGTCCTTTTGGGCTCCATCTGTGAGCCGTTGCGCGGCTCTGCCCACAGGGGGAGATGAGGAGCTTGTACAGGGCTCCGCTCTTGGCTCCGCCCATGGCTCCACTCATGGCTCCACCCACAACCGGAAATATAAAGTGCTGCTGGCTTGCGAGCCTGCCTTCAGTTCAGCTAGTCGCAGGCAGGCTCAATTGCAAGTCGATTAAAGCCACAGTTTACTTCAATCCGTGTCTCTGAGTGAATTGATGGTCGCATCAATTCTTGATTAACAATGACTAGGGTAAGAGTAGAGCCAGTCAAGGACAGTAGTGGGAAGTTGTGCGTGGAGTCCGAGGAGATAGGAGAGGAGCTAAATGAGTATTTTTCATCCGTATTCACACAGAAAAAAGACAATGTTGTCGATGAGAATACTGAGATACAGACTACTAGAGTAGAAGGGCTTGAGGTACATAAGGAGGAGGTGTTAGCGATTCTTGAAAGTGTTAAAATAGATAAGTCCCCTGGGCCGGATGGGATTTATCCTAGGATTCTCTGGGAAGCTAGGGAGGAGATTGTTGAGCCTTTGGCTTTGATCTTTAAGTCATCTTTGTCTTCAGGAATAGTGCCAGAAGACTGGAGGATAGCAAATGTTGTCCCCTTGTTCAAGAAGGGGGGTAGAGACAACCCGGGTAAGTTTAGACCAGTGAGCCTTACTTCTGTTGTGGGCAAAGTCTTGGAAAGGTTTATAAGAGATAGGATGTATAATCATCTGGAAAGGAATAATTTGATTAGAGATAGTCAACATGGTTTTGTGAAGGGTAGGTCGTGCCTCACAAACCTTATTGAGTTCTTTGAGAAGGTGATCAAACAGGTGGATGAGGGTAAAGCAGTTGATGTGGTGTATATGGATTTCAGTAAAGCATTTGATAAGGTTCCCCACGGTAGACTATTGCAGAAAATACGGAGGCATGGGATTCAGGGTAATTTAGCAGTTTGATCAGAAATTGGCTAGCTGGAAGAAGACAAAGGGTGGTGGTTGATGGGAAATGTTCAGACTGGTGTCCAGTTACTAGTGGTGTACCACAAGGATCTGTTTTGGGGCTGCTGCTGTTTGTCATTTTTATAAATGACCCGGAGGAGGGCGTAGAAGGCTGGGTGAGTAAATTTGCAGATGACACTAAAGTCGGTGGAGTTGCAGACAGTGCAGAAGGATGTTACAAGTTACAGAGGGACATAGATAAGCTGCAGAGCTGGGCTGACAGGTGGCAAATGGAGTTTAATGCAGAAAAGTGTGAGGTGATTCATTTTGGAAAGAATAACAGGAAGACAGAGTACTGGGCTAATGGTAAGGTTCTTGGTAGTATGGATGAGCAGAGAGATGTCAGTGTCCATGTCCATAGATCCCTGAAAGTTGCCACCCAGGTTGATAGGGTTGTTAAGAAGGCGTACGGTGTGTTAGCTTTTATTGGTAGAGGAATTGAGTTTCGGAGCCATGAGGTCATGTTGCAGTTATACAAAACTCTGGTGTGGCCGCATTTGGAGTATTGCGTGCAGTTCTGGTCGCCACATTAAAGGAAGGATGTGGAAGCATTGGAAAGGGTGCAGAGGAGATTTACCAGGATGTTGCCCGGTATGGAGGGAAGATCTTATGAGGAAAGGCTGAGGGACTTGAGGCTGTTTTCGTTAGAGAGAAGAAGGTTAAGAGGTGACTTAATTGAGGCATACAAGATGATCAGAGGATTAGATAGGGTGGACATTGAGAGCCTTTTTCCTCGGATGGTGATGTCTAGCACGAGGGGACATAGCTTTAAATTGAGGGGAGATAGATATAGGACAGATGTCAGAGGTAGGTTCTTTACTCAGAGAGTAGTAAGGGCGTGGATTGCCCTGCCTACAACAGTAGTGGACTCACCAACACTAAACGCTGGTTTAGCTCACTCGGCTAAATCGCTGGCTTTTACAGCAGACCAAGCAGGCCAGCAGCAATGTTCGATTCCCGTACCAGCCTCCCCGGACAGGCGCCGGAATGTGGCGACTAGGGGCTTTTCACAGTAACTTCATTGAAGCCTACTCGTGACAATAAGCGATTTTCATTTTTCATTTTCATTCAAATGGTCATTGGATAGGCATATGGACGATAAGGGAATAGTGTAGATGGGCTGTAGAGGGGTTTCACAGGTCGGCGCAAAATCGAGGGCCGAAGGGCCTGTACTGCGCTGTAATGTTCTATGTTCTAACAAGAGGGCAAAAGTTTATCAGGGGTGGGCAGTAATGTTGAGTCGAGGTTACAATCAGATCAGCCATGATCTTATTGAACGGTGGAGCAGGCTTGAGGAGCCGAGTGGTCTATTCCTGCTCCTAATACATACATAATTTGTGTTTTAAACCAGGGGGTCACTGGATAGCATTCAGGAACAGGATTCCCAGCCGATCCTCTCCAGCACAAGCACACAGAAGCTAATGATGGTGACCCTGTCGCTGCCAATAGAAGCTAATTCAACACTACTTGAACTCACAACCTCGATGATCTTGTGGTGTTGTGCCACAGCGGGTGGCGTATCTACTCAGTGAATCATAGGGGAGCTTCAGGTTTTTTTTTAAGGAGTGTTTGGACAGAAACAATTAGCATTCATGGCATATTCAGGGAAACAATTTCAACGCCTCAGAACACAAGGGAGCTGAATTGACGTAACTTCATTGAAGTGACAAGATTAATGAATGTGCCCTGCCAGCATTAATTCTGTTCCCTGGTTTCCTGAGGTTCAGTAACCCCCGCTCAGATGGCCTCAGAATCATTCTTTTTGCTTTTTGCAAACAGGCTAACATCACAGGAAACAGAAACAAACTAATCGACCATCGGGGACAGTCCTGTTTAAATTAGTTTTCAAGATTGATGCATTCTTGAAGAACTATTAGCGAGGACGTAACAAGGTCCAATCCAAAAGCCCAAACGACTGACAGGCAGTCCTGCACATTCCTTCACAGAAGCCCAAAGTGCTTTCACAGTCATGGCAGTTATCATTGTTATCATGTTGGCAAACAGGGCACCCAATATGTACACAGCAAGATACCACCGAGAACAATGAGATAACCGACCATTTAATGAGCCTTGGTTGTTGGATTAATTTTGACCCAGGCACCCCCCCCCCCCCCCCCCCCCCCCCCGCCCCACGTTCATCTTTGCCTCGAGATTGATTCCATCTCCCAGAATGGACACACAGGGCCTCAGCCTAAACACCTCAACTGAGTGGGGGCACCCTAGAGCAAGCATCTGTCGGTAACTGCATTGATATTTTAGCCTGTGTCATACTCTGACATTCTAGAGTGGGCCTTCAACCTGTAGACCCAAAGGTGCAACCGTCCGATTGGGTGGGACTACACATGCCTGGTTCCTTGCTGATCTAATTCCATGTTTATCGATCTCAGCGTAGCCAGAATATCATTCACTTGTCATGGGGGAAGAGAGAATGATATGAGGCTCGGTGAAGGGAAGGCAACAGTGGATAGTTAGATTGTTGCAAATATCTCTAACTCCTGCCTGGAAGGGTTCAGGTGCATCGAGGGGGCCCGGGGACACCCCCCTCATAGAGAGTTGGGGCTTGGAAGGAGTCATGGGTCGTGTTGGGGTCTCCAGTGATCAGAACGCCATTTGTCAGTGGCATCCCGATCTCTCACTACACTGGCGAGGGGAGCTCTTCAGCTCAGAAAATGGGGCTATGTGTGGCCTCAGCCGAGCATTTCTCGCTGAGCCCTTATCTAACTGGAGTGCCTTGAATAGCATTGTCTTTCTCGGCATTACAAGCACTGGGAAACACGCGACTAAATGCATTCCCTATGGCTTTTTATTCCCATTTAGTTAAATCGCACCCCTTGTCATTATATTGAAGCTTGGGGCGTTTCTCACCAGTAAATCCAACACTTAAAATGTTTTTCTGCAGTGGGAATTAAACTCGACGGCCAGAATAACTCCTCCGAGATCGGGGTGCCCCAATCTCAAAGTGAGGTTGAGGGTCCCCCACCCATGAGCAATGCGACCTCCCGCAGACAAGGGCAACACCCACAATGCTCGACCACCAAGGGGCAACCTTCCCTTCGAAAGGTTAGCATGAGCCACCCCCCTCCCCAATGACACAGGCATGAGGGTGACCCTGCCCGATACCCAACTATGAGGTCACAGAAGGCACCCCCTATTTCAGTACCCCCCCCTTTTCAGAACCCCCCCTTCACTCTTCCACCCATCATGTCCCCCCTTCATACCTCCTTTACCTACCCATCCTTCATACTCCCTCTTCACTCCTTTCATGGGTATGACCCCCCTCAGACCTTCCCCCTTGACAGTGCCAACCTGACCCTAGCACACGGGCCACACATATTTACATGAACCTAATGGCGCAGGCGTGATCCAGAGTGCGCCGGGCATAGTGAGCCGGGTGACTCACAATCTGCTCAGCGCGCAGGTGGAAGCCCACTTTAGATTTCTCCCGTGATGCACCCCTACAACAGGATCGGTGCTGGGTGCACCACGGAGGGAAAATCGTGGACATGTTCTCCTGCTGAGCACTCTGCCCCCTTCTTCCTCCTTTCTCTTCCAGCAACATGTCCTGCTTTGTGTGACCTCTGCTGATTCGCACCGTCATGCCATATTCCATGGGGAAAACCTATTGGGTCACCCATGATTGGGAGCAATTAATTCATGCAGAAGGCTTCAAGTTTAAAAAAAAAAGTCCTTTAGTACCTTGTGCACCAGGTCTCGTAGATTTCAGCAACCTGAAACAGCTATGGAAAACTCCAAACACGTGCCAACAGCCAGAAGAAATCAACTAACAACAAATCTATAAGTAGTTGGCGATCCCTTTAAAAAGCCCTCGGGAGGAGGAGGTCCTTCCTGCTGCTTAATATGTGTTCAGTTGTGGGAGCTTCGGAGTGGGCATAGGCCACAGCATCGATCGCCAAGCAATAGCCCTGATGTCACATCAACGTTATACATCATGATCTGCCTGCTCTGCACACTCCTGGCAGACATTAACTGCGTGAGTGTGAATACCTTCAGCAAGAAACAGCCTGGTGCACTTTGTTTCAGAAGAGTGCGCACGCTGAGAACTTTTCAGATCCCTAAGAGCATTTGCAGCGAGCAATGAAGGGGTACTGCTGAACCCAATGACTTGCCAACCCTCTTCCACATTTCCGAAGTAAATTAGAAATATCCTGGTTAATATCTGCTAAGTATTTCACTTTTCGCTTTTAAGCTCTGGAGAGATTAATTATTACTAAATCTGTCATTTCTCTCATGCTCTCATTTAATTAAGAATTTTTTTTTTTGCGCAGAACTTGGTTGTTCACTGGGCTGCTTCAGTAATTAACAGTGGAAACTATTTGAATAAAATTTGCAGATTGTAACATCTCTGCAGCCTGCCTTTCACAGACTGACAAGAGCGAAAGTATTTAAAATTCATGTTTGACAGTAATTCAGATCAACTGTAAATAATAGAGTGGAGGCTGGTTATTAAGCGGCACCCTTTTCTCATCACAGTTTGATTCGCCAAACCTCGCTTCCAGAAACAGTTAATAAACACCGGGCAGCGTACAAAATAGCAGCAGCAATTTCATCGAGCAGCCCTTTGGAGGTTAGCGCTCCGAAACAATACCGAACTCAGCTGCTTTATCAAGACGACACTAAACCTGCCTGTCTCATTCGGGTGGCATTGATTCTGTCTGCTTTTACCAAACCACTTCTTTGTTTTGTACAGTGAACAACGTGTCTGCTGTTTGCAGACAATCATAAACATGTCTATACAGTCGAGATAATATAGAGTTTTAGCTTTTTTATTCCAATGGCATCGATTATCTCTCCATTATCCACAAGGCACGGAACTTGCTTCCATTCTCTAGATAAAACTGAAGCAGTGTCCTTGGTATAAAAGCTATTGACAGCCCTAGTTGTCCTCAGAGTGTTGGACGTGACACACATGGGGCTAGAGTCACTGTATAAGCCAGGCCATGTGGAGGTGGCAGGTTCCATCCCTGAAGGACATTGGTGAACAGTTGGACCCTTATGGCAGGACTGCACTCTCTGGTGCCGGCACTCCATTAATCAGAATATTTTTTCATCCAGTTCCATTTTATGCCCTGATTTTTCCCCTCACTCCCCTCTCCTAGCTCATTGTATTCCACAATTTCCCCATGCCTCTTACTTGACCTCGGCCGCTCCTCTCCACATTTCCGTCATCCTGTTAGCCAGCCAATGACCAGTCATGTGAGGGAAGGAGTCCGTGATTGTATCGTTCAGTGGTACTTTCCGCCGGCTATTTGCTCATTAAGTTACTCAGTTTGGGTTCTGCCAGCACCATTTATCGCCGAACCTGAGCACAAACTTGGTTCAGGCATGGATTGCAAGAGCTCCATGTCATAGCACGAGGTAGGAGCAACTACATCCAACTAAGAACGGTGTTAAGGAACTGAAGGAAAAGGTCAGCGGGAACACCTTACAATGGCCACTGGAGTCATTGTGTCATCAGCTGACACAATGACAGCTGATTGTGGCGGTCAGAGTCTAAACACCAATGCCACAAGACATCAGTATAAGAGTTCGAAACACAAAAATATTCACAGCACAGAAGGAGACCGTGGGCGGGATTGTCCGGCCGCCGATACCGGCATCACGTTTGGCGATTGGCTGGAGAATCCCCGTTTGCGGTGAAATCGGGCGTGGCACCATTTTTCGATGCTTCGCCCCCTCAATAATGGCGCACTCGGGGAGTACGCCACACGCCGTATGGACAGCCTCAGGACGTCACATGAGGCCCTCCCCAATGCTCCGCTCCCGATGGGTCGAGTTCCCGACAGCGTTGGTCACTCATGCTATTTTTTCTCATAGACCCCATGTGACAGTTGCGGACTGAGTCCATCGCTACCTTTTGCAGGGCCTGGGCACACTGGTGGGGGGCTGTCCGGGGGTGGTGTTGCCAATCAGCACCAGAGTCACCAATAATGTTGCTCTTTTTTAATGAATGGAATACTATCCCACCAGCGTCACCAATAATGTTGCCAAATTAACTAGATATGGTAGTTATTAATGATAATATTGCTTTTCAGAGTCGCTAGGCATCAAATGATACCACCACAAGGCTTTACTGGATATCGATCAAAGACCAAACAACCAGTTAGTCAGTTTAAGTTCAAAGATAGTTTATTTACACACAAGGATTACTTCGACATGCAACACAAAACACTGCAAGTTAAACTACACCTAACAATTACAATAACCTATACTTAACCTCAGGGCAACCAGCTCTATGCAGATGGACAAGGCCTTTGTTTGGATCTTGCGTGGCTGGGTAGAAGTGGCTTCGTTTCTGCTGGGCTCATCCGTCTGGTAGTGATCGTTGGTCTTGAACTTGTCTGTCTGGTCGTTATGCTGCACTTGGGTTGGCCCAGGCCGGATCCAAGAGAGACCGAGCACATGGCTGTGTCTCTTCTTATCCCTCTGGGATTTTGCGCTCTATGGGGCGGTCCTTAGCTTTGGACCCAATAATTCGACAGGCTCCGATCACTGCCTTCAGTTTTGGCCAATAAAGGGGCGGGTGCCTTGATGGCTGGGCATGTCCTTAGCGGTCATTAACCTTGGCTGTTTGGGCTTTCTCAACAAAGGGAGTGGCACCGGTTAGTCTGCATCTGTGTCGGTTACCTGAGTACAGTCCCTTTGTTCTGGGAAAATGGGCCATTAGAATGCAAACGAGCGGGGGTTTCGATCGCGTCTAGCTATCTGGGTTGCAAATACACACCCAAGCTCGGAGTGTGTCTGAGTCCTGGGTTGGCCATAATTCCCATGGTCCTTTGCAGGTGGCCATCTGAGATGGCTACAGTGGCGAAAGGGGTTACTGGGGTACAGTATGTGGCAGGCCGTGTCCGCCCGCGGCCGGTGCCATGTTGCACGGCGCGGCTTCCGCAGGCCACTGCCGTGCGCATGCGCAATCACGGACCCGACAATTCTCCAGCCTTATCTGCAGGTACGCTGCGCATTTGCTACCACCCCACCGGATGGAGGAGCGGTGCATTTTTCGCGCTGTTTTTTCTGGCGTAAATCGCCACTGTTCCCATGCCGGCGTCAGCACTTAGTCTACTAATTGGAGAATCCAGCCCCATTTGGCTCATCACATCCATTCTAGTTTAAAAAAGAGTTATCCAGTCTAATCCCATCATCAGCTCTTAGTCCTTTGCCCAGTAGATTAGGGCACTTCAAGTACACATACAAAGACTAATTAATGCCAAATCTTCAGGCCATGAACAAAGAACATTACAGCACAGGAACAGGCCCTTCGGCCCACCAAGCCTGCGCCATTCCAGATTCCTTATTTAAACCTACTACTATTGCCCGAACAATCTGTATCCCTCCATTCCCCGCCCATCCATGTGTCGATCAACATACATCTCAAGCGTTGCTATTGTGCCTGCCTCCACCACCTCCACTGGCAATGCGATCCAGGCATCCATCACTCTCTCCGTGAAAAACATTCCCCGCACATCTCCCCTAAACTTTCCCCCTCTCACATTGAACCTGTATATTGGAGTGGATTTGGGTTTATTGTCATGTATACCGAGGTACAGTGAAAAGTATTGTTCTGCATACAGTCCCCTTGTAATGTATGTGTCCCCTTGTAATTGAGTCTTCCACTCTGGGAAAAAGCTTCTGACTATTCATTATGTCTATGCCTCTCATAATTTTGTAGCTCTCAATCAGGTCTCCCCTCAGCCTCTGTCTTTCCAACGAAAACAATCCAAGTTTATTCAACCTGTCCTCATAGCTAACACCCGCCAGACCAGGCAACATCCTGGTAAACCTTCTCTGCACTCTCTCCAAAGCTTCCACGTCCTTCTGGTAGTGTCGAGACCAGGGGCGAAATCCCCACAGGGTCGGAGAATCGCCCGAGGCCGGAGAAAATCCCGCCCCCGCCGTGGCCGGAATTCTCCGCCACCCAGGAATTTGCGGGGGAGGGAATCACGCCGCGCCGATCGGCGTGCCCCCTGCGGTGATTCTCCGGCCCGCGTTAGGCCGAAGTCCCGGCGCTGAGAGGCCAATCCTGCCGACATGGTTTCAACCACCTCTGATGGCAGCGGGATTGGCGGTGCGAGCAGGCCCCCGGGGTCCTGGGGGGGGCGCGGGGCGATCGGACCCCGGGGGGTGGCCTGGCCCGCGATCGGGGCCCACCGATCGGCGGGCAGGCCAGTGTCGTAGGGGCACTCTTTTTCTTCCGCCGCTGCCACGGCCTCCACCATGGCGGAGGCGGACGAGAACTCCCCTATCGCGCATGCGCCGGTGGTGACGTCAGCGGCCGCCGACAAACCAGCACATGCACGAACCGGCTATGGCCTTTCGGCCAGCCCCGATGCCGAGTGGCGGGCGTCAAAGGCATTTGGCGCCGGTTTTGGCGCCAGCCGGCGTGGCGCCAACCACTCCGGCGCGGGCCTAGCCCCCAAAGGTGCGGAGAATTCTGCACCTTTGGGGAGGCCCGACGCCGGAGTGGTTGGCGCCACTCCGCTACACCGGGACCCCCCACCCCGCCAGGTTGGGGAGAATCCCGGCCCAGAACCGTGTGCAATATTCCAAACGTGGCCTAGCTAAAGTTTTATACCAAACCTACCAACTCTTGTACTCAATGCCTCGGCCGATGAAGGCAAACATGCTTTATGCCCTCTTGACCACCTTATCCACCTGCATTGCCACTCCAAAGGCCGAGGAAACCTCCGACATGCCGTTACAACAGGTCCACATGTGCGTGGACCAGTACTGAATGGCGACATGGGGAGGTCTCCCAGGCACAGCAGGTGAACCCCGGGCCCTGGGCCACGGCTTGATGGGTGATTTAAATATGCATATCTGGATCTCCCTCAGGTGGTTGGGAATTGGGTAGGGTAGTACCCTAGCACTGCTTCTGACACCTGGGCACTTTGACCGTGCCACCTGGGCACCCTGGCAAGGACACCCTGGCACTGCCAGGCCTTTAGGGGGTACTTCCAGGGTACTGGGCTGCGAGTGCCAATATGCCCAGGTGCCTGTTGCCCGTGCCAGGAGTCTGGTCCGGGGGTGCCTTGCCTATAAGAGGTGTGGTGACGGGGGGCTCGAGGACCCTGAAAGAGGTAAGTTGGGTGAAGTGGGGGGGATCCAGAGGATGCGTTGGGTTTGCTGAAAGGGGTCGAAAGATCAGAGCTGCCTTTAAATATGGTGCCCCGATCCTTGAGTAATCTTTTCTGAGCCCGAACTGCCTGGAGCCTGCTAACAGTAGCACCCTTTTGGATTGCCCCCCGAACACTCAGATACGTTGACAGCAGAGAATCTCTTAAGCTCCACCCATCCTTTTGATGTTGTAGCCTTTCAAGGTTCTTTAAATGCTTTTCAACTAATTATTTCTAATAACATAAACAAAACGGGCGAGATTCTCCGTTGCCCGACGCCAAAATTGGGAACGGGGATCAGGCGGAGAATGGCTCCCGACGCCAAAATCGCGGCAGGTGCCGGATCGCGATGCTCCGCCTCCTCCAAATCGGTGTCACCGGGTCGCGTGCCACACGCAGTCGCAACCCCGTTGGAATGTCATTAGCGGGCCCTCCCGCGATGTTCCACCTCCGATGGGTCGTGTTCCCAATGGCGCAGGCCACATGTAGTCTCAGCAGTCATGAGCCGGTGTGGCAGCCATGGAGAGAGAGAGCGAGGACATGCGGACACAGTCCAGCACCGCCACCTTCGGCCGAGATCCATACCGCTGACTGGAAGGCTTCTGCCAGGGCTGGGGGGAGTGGTGGGGGGGTGGCCAGGAGGTGGGCTGTGGGGTCAGGGTGGGTGGGTATGTGGTCCAGCACAGTCGGTGCCATCGTTTCCGGCGTGGTCGGTGCGTGTGTGGGGGATTGTAGGCCTACCCGCGGCTGCAGCTTGTCAGCCCTGCGCGTGTCCAGCACTGACCCAGAGATTCTCCAGCCGTTTTCCACACATTCCGCGGGTGTTTCACGTGGCGCTGGTGCTAGCACCTCACCGGTAGCGGATTCGATGCGGGTTTTGTGCTGATTTTTCCGTCGTGAAACACCACGGACCCTCCGTTAGCGACCGCACTTAGACGCAGGAATGGAGAATCCAGCCCCACATCTCCAGCCAAGATCTTATCATTCTATCCAGGCCACTTAAGTCAGCATTGCCCCAACCTGTTAAGTATAATAGACTTTGAGTTGATTTGGATGTATTTATCCCATTTTAGAACCGCACAAGCAAAGAAAAATTACAGCACAGAAGGAGGCCATTCGGCCCATATTGTCCATGCCAGCCCATGGACACCCTTTCGAATTCCACCATCCTGCACCCAGTCCACAGCCCTGTAGTTGATCGTACTTAAGATGCAGATCCAGGTGCGTTTTTAAAGAGTTCAGGGTCTGCCTCTATCACCAACTCTGGCAGTGAATACTAGACTCCCACTACCCTCTGCATAAAAACATTGGGTGGATTCTCCCCTACCTGGCGGGGTGGGTGGTCCCGGCGCTGAGGAGTGGCGTGAACCACTCCGGCATCGGGCCGCCGGAAGGTGCGGCATCCTCCGCATCTTCAGGGGCTAGGCCGCCACCGGTGGGGCTTGGCGCCGTGCCAACCGACACCGAAGGGCCTCCGCCAGCCGGCGCGAGTTGGCGCATGCGCGGGATCGCCTGCATGTGCTGGCGTCATCCTACCACATGCGCAGGGTGGTTCATCTCCGCAACACCCATGGTGTAGGTCCACAGCAGCCGGTGAGGAAGAACCCCCCGGGGCCAGATCCCCCACACCCCCCCACCCCCCTGAGGCCCCCGGAGGCTGCCCACAGAGCCAGGTCCCGCCAGTAAGTACCAAGTCTAATTTACGGCGGCGGGATCGGCCGAAAACTGGTGGCCGCTCGGCCCATCACGAGCCAGAGATCGCCGGGGGGTGGGGCACTGCCAGCGGCCACCGACTAGCGCGATTCCCATCTCTGCCAAAACCCCGGCGCCGGAGAGTTCAGCAGCCGGCGGGGGCGGGATTCACGCCGTCCCCTGGCAATTCTCCGGCCCGAATTGTGTAGGAATTCTATGATTCTATAACAACAGTCAATAGTATTGAGGACAAAAGGTAGTTGTTGTCCTGCCACTGAATTCACTAACTCTACCACTAGCATACTGCAGTGTGGCTTGGCATATGTATACTTTACAGGATGCACCTCAGCAATTCAACGAGGTTATTTCAATAGCCGCTCCCCCACCTTTGACCTACATGAAATAGGAATGTCGAGAACAGTAACGTCATGGGAACGTTATCACCGACAAGTTTCTATCCATCAACCATGGAGCAAAATCACCAATCCTTCTTCAAACCTAGTTCAAAACCCCGGAACTTCTTGACTCAGTCTATACTGGGAGCACCATCATCATAAGGACAATAACAATTCAAAGGGAAGACCCACACCTGCTCTGGGCAACAAAGGAAGGATCACAAAGACATCCTTGCCAATGGCACCTGCATCCCTAAAACAAATAAATAATCTGCCCAATGGTCGCACGTTGACACAGTGGTTAGCGCTGCTGCCTTACAGCACCAGGGACTCGGGTTCAATTCTGGCCTTGGGTGACTGTCTGTGCGGAGTCTGCACATTCTCCCCGTGTCTGCATGGGTTTCGACCGGGTGCTCCGGTTTCCTCCCACAGTCCAAAAATGTGCAGGTTAGGTGGATTAGCCGTGTTAAAATTGACCTGCAGGTTAGGTGGGGTTACGGGGATGCTGCCGGGAGTGGGCTACGGTTAGGGTGCTGTTTCAGAGGCCGTGCAGACTTGATGGGACGAATGGCATCCTTCTGCACTGTAGGGATTCTATGACCAATTTTGTCTAAGCTTATAGCAACAGCAATCAATCAAATAGATTATCATAGAATTTACAGTGCAGAAGGAGGCCATTCAGCCCATCGAGTCTGCACCGGCTCCTGGAAAGAGCATCCTACCCAAGGTTAACCCTCCACCCTATCCCCATAACCCAGTAACCCCACCCAACACTAAGGGCAATTTTGGACACTAAGGGAGATTTATTATGGCCAATCCACCTAACCTGCACATCTTTGGACTGTGGGAGGAAACCGGAGCACCCGGAGGAAACCCACGCACACACGGGGAGGATGTGCAGACTCCGCACAGACAGTGACCCAGCCGGGAATCGAACCTGGGACCCTGGAGCTGTGAAGCAATTGTGCTATACACAATGCTACCGTGCTGCCCTAGTTCAAAACCCGCGCTACATCCATCATGGTCAAAATCTGCTCAGTGGCTTCACAAAATATAACAGATCAGTTGGTTTTGCTGAAAAATGAGGGAGGACGATCTGACATCTTTAATTTATCGTTATCAGCATCATAACAATCACCAAAAGAGATAGATATGAGAACCCCACCATGGCAGATGGTGAAATTTGAATTCAATAAAAATCGGGAATTAAAAGTCTAAAAGGTGGCCATTAAATTGTTGTCAATTGTCGTAAAAACCCACCTGGTTCACTAATGTCCTTTCTGGAAGGAAATCATAGATCATAGAATTTACAGTGCAGAAGGAGGCCATTTGGCCCATCGAGTCTGCACCGGCTCTTGGAAAGAGCACCCTACCCAAGGTCAACACCTCCCCCTATCCCAATAACCCAGTAACCCCACCCAACACTAAGGGAAATTTATCATGGCCAATCCACCTAACCTGCACATCTTTGGACTGTGGGAGGAAACCGGAGCACCCAGGAGGAAACCCACGCGCACACGGGGAGGATGTGCAGACTCCGCACAGACAGTGACCCAAGCCGGGAATCGAACCTGGGACCCTGGAGCTGTGAAGCCATTGTGCTATCCACAATGCTACCGTGCTGCCCTTTACTGCCACCTTTACCCGGTCTGGCCTACTTGTGATTCCAGACCTACAGCAATGTGGTTGACTCAGGGATGGGCAATAAATGCTGGCCCAGCCAGCCATGCCCACATCCCAGGAATGAATAAAGAAAAAATATTGCAACAAAAAAAATCACTCGTGACAAACAAAATCCCCTTTAATTGAAGTGGTGAAACTGTGATTATTTAATAACCAGAATAAAATAAAGCCACAATGATGTACAAAAAAAAAGTACCAGCCTTGTAACAATTTAATGGAGCTAACATCACACTGGTGTGAATCCAAGAATAAGCATAGAATAATGGAAATGATTGCAAGGCAGGAATCTCATCAAAATGCTCAGATGATGGCGAAAGTTCAAATAGCTTCTAACAGTCACCTGAACACAGAGATTAGATTACTGCATGAAATCACACCAAGGTATCTCTTATTTTGGGCGTTACAAAATGCTGCTAATGTTACGAGTGATCCTGCTTCCATTCCAGGACTCTCTTTAGGTGCCGAAGCCATGCTGCTGATGACGTTCAGACTGAAAGGCTAAATAGCTGAGCCATCTATCATTTCTGTGCTTTGAATGGGGAATGAAATGCAGTTAATCAGCAGGGAATTCTACAGCAGAATCCATTATGGGATATGTGGAGTATTGCGTTTGTCGGATCCTTGCGGAATATTTCCTGGAGGATTCTGAGTGTGTCGAGGGGAGCCTCTGACTTTGTGTTTTGTTTAGTCTTTCACTAGCCCAATGCCAATGCCACTCCACTACCACCTTGTGTTGTGTTGTCAGATCAGCTGTCCTGAAGTTGAGTCTCGGGCGCGAATCGACGGACTTGAGGTGCCAGCCCAAACGTCACATTCGCATCTAGTCAAATATTCAATTTATAATAATTCATATTGTGGCTAATAACTTTGAAACTAACTGACAAGCTCACAACTGAACATGCATGCCCTTCTGAAGAATTTAGAGATGTGGGTCTGGGTTTTCATTGAGTCGGGATGACTCTTAGAAATGCCAGGCAGGTCCAGATTCCGGGTCCCCAACCCCATTCCCAGGATTTATGATATTCAGGACTACCTCTACAGGGTGCGGGCTGGTTCCTGCAAAAATCCCACCTGCGGCAGTCCCATCCTGAACGGCTCCATTGCAGACTGTGGTGAATGGATTCACCTAATGCATGTATGACACTGTAACCTATGACCTATTACCTGGAAGTGGTGATACGAGCTGCTTCCAGGTACTGTACTGTAACCCCTGTGGGCTCCACCTCTGGCTCCGCCCTCACCGGGGCCATATATAGACCGACCACCTGTGGGCAGCATTCACCTGTACAACCGACTCTGGATGGGCAAGTTCATGATTGATAAAGACTAATGTTCACTCGCTCTCTGCCTCTCGGTGAATTAAAGGTATATCAATTTATTAATCATAGACAGCACTATCTAAGCCACTCTAAAGCCAGACAGTCTCGAACTCGACACCCGCGCCTCTGAAGCCAAGGAGATATTCAAACATTTGCTTCAAGGCCTATCTCGACTCCTCCACAACGCCTCCCACCGAGACCCTCAAGCTACGACTCGTCCACGCTTGGGGGAGCCAACGAATCTCAGCAATGATTGAGAAAGCGGCCACGTATGAGGCGGCGGTCGCAACCCTGAAGGCACACTTCGTGAAGCCCGTAAATGAGGCGTTCGCCAGACTCCTCCTCACTACTCGCTGTTAACGCACCGGAGAATTGCTGCACGAGTATCTGGAAACCCTGATTCTACTCGCGAGGAACTGCACCTATCGAGATGTGACAGCGGAGGAACACATGAACTCACAGATCCGGGACACCTATGTGGCTGGGGCCCACTCGAACTACATCAGACAGCGCCTGCTGGAAAACAGGTCCTCCGACCTGCGGGACACGGTAAAGCTAGCGACCTCACTAGAGGTGGCCTACCAGAATCTCAGTGCATTCCCTGCGGGCCTGGCGAACCCCTCGTGGACACCCTCGTCGCGGCCCGCAGGTCTGCACCGCGCGCCTGCCAGCCCAGCCCAGGAAATCGAAGTCCTACTTCTGCAGCCAGGGCCAACACCCCCGGCAGCATTGCCCAGCCCGCACAGCGACGTGCAGCGACTGTGGGAAAAAGGGGCACTTCGCTAGAGTCTGTCTGGGCCGACCTAAGGCTCAGAAATCAAAAACGCACCAGGCCCAATCCACGGACTCGCAGCCCCACAGACCCCGCAATGTGGCTGCGTGCCTGCCCGGAGCGCCCCCGTCAGATGCATTACTAGCATCGTGTGACTCGTGGGGGCCGCCATCTTTGTCGCCGGCCCCAACACCGACCGACACGTGCGACTCATGGGGGCCGCATCTTGGCCGCCGGCTCCGGCACCAACCAACACGTGCGACCGATAGGGGCGGCCATCTTGGTCGCTATCTTCGCCCCAGCCTGACACGTGCAACTCATGGGGGCCACCATCTTGTGATTCCACCGACCACACAGGCTACCCGCAGCTGGGCGCAGTCACCCTCGACCAGTCACAGCCGAAACAGCTGAAGAACTCCATGATGGTCGTCCGGGTCAACGGGCACAAGACCCCCTATCTTTTTGACTCCGGGAGCACACAGAGCTTCGTCCACCCTGACACAGTAAGGCATTGCTCCTTCCATACCTACACAGCCTCACAAACAATCTCCCTTGCCTCCGGGTCCCATTCATAGAATTTACAGTGCAGAAGGAGGCCATTTGGCCCATCGAGTCTGCACTGGCTCCTGGAAAGAGCACCCTACCCAAGCTCAACACCTCCACCCTATCCCCATAACCCAGTAACCCAGTATCGGTTCAGATCTGGCACAGAGTTCGCTCGTTTTAAGCTCTACGTCCTCCCCCACCTCTGTGCCCCCCCCCCCCGACTACTCGGATTGGACTTTCAATGTAACCCTACAGTTCGGCAGACTCTTGCCCCCCCCCACACGGTGTGCAGCTTTGCGACCCTCAAGCTCTCCCCCTTCACTCTTTATGAACATCACTCCTAACTGTAAGCCCATCGCCACCAGGAGCAGACAGTACAGTTCACTGGACATGACGTTTATCAAGTCGGAGGTCCAGCGACTGTTGAGTAAAGGGATCATCGAGGCCAGCAACATGCCCCTGGGGAGAGCAAGTGGTGGTCGTCCGGACTGGGGAAAAGAATCGGATGGTTGTGGACTACAGCCAGACCATTAACCGGTTCACGCAACTGGATGCGTACCCCTTCCCCCGCATAGCGGAGATGGTCAACCAGATCGTGCAGTACCGTGTGTTCTCAACAGTCGTCCTGAAGTCAGCCAACCACCAGCTCCCAATCCGCCCGGAAGAGCACCACTACATTGCCTTTGAAGCAGCCGGCTGACTTTTCCACTTCCTCAGAGTCCCCTTCGGCATCACTAAAGGGGTCTCGGTCTTTCAGAGAACGATGGACCGAATGGTGGACCAGTACGGTTTGCGGGCTACATACCCGCACTTGGACAATGGGACCATCTGCGGCCATGACCAGCAGGACCATGACACCAACCTCCAGAGGTTCCTCCAGGCCGCCCAATCCCTCAATCTCACATACAACAAAGAAAAGTGTGTCTTCTGTACTACCCGACTAGCCATCCTCGGCTACGTCGTGGAGAACGGAGTCCAAGGGCCCGACCCCGACTGTATGCGCCCCCTCACAGACCTCCCCCCTCCCCACAGCCTCAAGGCCCTAAAACGATGCCTGGGGCTGATCTCCTACTACACCCATTGGGTCCCCAACTATGCGGACAAAGCCCGCCCACTTATTCAAACCACCACTTTCCCCCTGACGGATGAGGCCCGCTCGGCCTTCAGCCGTACCAAGGCCGAGATCACCAAGGCCGCAATGCACACGGTGGACGAGTCCATCCCTTTTCAGGTAGAGCGATGCATCAGACGTCGCACTGGCCGCCACACTCAACCAGGCGGGCAGGCCAGTAGCATTCTTCTCTGGGACCCTCCACGCTTCTGAATTTTGACACTACCTAGCCGGTAGGCGGTTCACCCCCGTCACCGACCAGCGGTCGGTCGCCTTCATGTTTGACAACGAACAACGGGGCAAAATAAAAAAAGACAAAATGTTGAGATGGAGGATTGAACCCTCCACCTACAATTACGATATCAAGTATTGTCCTGGAAAGCTCAACGAGCCCCCAGATGCCCTGTCCCATTCCACACGCGCCAGCGCGCAAGATGACCGACTTCGGGCTACCCACAATGACATCTGTCACCCAGGGGTCACCCGGCTTACCCACTTCATTAAGGCCCACAATCTGCCCTTCTCCACCGAGGAGGTCAAGGCCATGACCAGGGACTGCCAAGTCCGCGCGGAATGCAAACCGCACTTCTACCGGCCAGACAAGGCCCACCTGGTAAAGGCCTCCTGGCCCTTTAAGCGCCTAAGCATTGACTTCAAAGGGCCCCTCCCCTCCACCAACCGTAATATATACTTCCTCACCATCATCGCTGAGTATTCCCGCTTCGCCTTCGCTGTCCCCTGCCACAGCATGACCTCGGCCACCGTAATGAAGGCACTGCACAGCAGCTTCACACTGTTCAGTTTCCCTGCCTACGTCCACAGTGGCCGGGGCACATCCTTCATGAGCGATGAGCTACGTCAGTACCTGCTCAGCAAAGGCATCGCATCGAGCAGGACTGCGAGCTATAACCCGCAGGGAAACGGGCAGGTGGATAGGCAGAATGCGACGGTATGGAAGGCCATTCTTCTGGCCCTCCGGTCCAGATGTCCCCCAATCCCCCGCTGGCAGGAGGTCCTCCCCGACGCCCTCCACTCCATCAGATCCCTCCTCTGCACAGCCACGAACGAGACCCCTCACGATCGTTTATTTATCTTCCCCAGGAAGTCCATCTCCGTGTCTCGCTTCCATCTTGGCTGACAACTCCGGGACCTGTCCTTCTCCGGAGGCACATGAGGAGCCATAAGACCTACTCCCTAGTCGAGAGGGTCCAGCTGCTCCATGCCAACCCCCGGTACGCCTACATCGCGCACCAGGATGGACGGCAAGATAAGATCTCCCTACGGGACCAGGCGTTCCCCCTGCCAACGCGCTCCCCTCCCCGCTGCCCGCCGCCACCCCCAGCACCCCTTACGCTCCCCTGGGTCTCCTGTATTGTCCCGTCCCGACACTGCCGCAACCCATCTCCCCCCTACCTACCCCCACACCCCAACCGTCTTCGACACGCTGGACTGAGTCTCAAGCTCCAGACACAACGCCCCCGGAGTCACCACCTGCAACAACCATGCCCGCTGCACCGCCATAGCTGAGGAGGTCGAAGAGAATGATCCAGCCTCCAGATAGACTGAATATGTAATGACCCCACGTCACCCCCGCTGGATTTGATTTTTTTAACAGGGGGTGAATGTGGTGAATGTATTCACCTAATGCATGTATGATACTGTAACCTATGACCTATGACCTGGAAGTGGTGATACAAGCTTCTTCCAGGTACTGTACTGTAACCCCGGTGGGCTCTGCCTCTGGCTCCGCCCTCACTGGGGCCATATATAGACCGGCCGCCTGTGGGCGGCATTCATCTGTACAACCGACTCTGGCAAGGCAAGTTCATGATTAATAAAGCCTAATGTTCACTCGCTCTCTCTGCCTCTCGGTGAATTGAAGGTAAATCACAGACATAGAGCGCGATTCTCTGGCAAGATTTCTAAGTGTCATAGCAAGCGGGAGCTGCCACAGGCTTCCCTACGCTTGGCCCGGCGAGGCCGGCTACGCAATATAATGTTAATTGGTCCACTTAACGAGGCTCCACAGGTTTCACGCCGCAAATAAAAGCTCACTAGCTGATACACCGGCACCACACTCGCCAGCCCCCCAGTAACATGGTGGAGCAGTACTTGCACAGCCAACCCCAGCCAGCTCACAGCCATGGCACCGGGATGAGGGGCCTCAAGATTTGGAGAGGCAGACCTGGGGAGGCTTCTAGATGGAGTTGAGGCCAGGAGAGATCTCCTCTTCCCCCGAGAGACCCGGAGGGTGAGCCACAGGGCAGCCAGTGTCTTCAAATAACCGCGCAACCTCAAACAAACCATTGTTTGCAGCAAACTACCCAGCCTTCAGAACAGTGACCACGACACCACGCAACCCTGCCATGGCAATCTCTGCAAGACATGCCAGATCATCGACATGGATACCACCATTACACATGAGAACACCACCCACCAGGTACGCGGTACATACTCGTGCGACTCGGACAATGTTGTCCACCTCATACGCTGCAGGAAAGGATGTCCTGAAGCGTGGTACACTGGTGACACCATGCAGACGCTGCGACAACGAATGACCGGACATGGCGTGACAATCACCAGGCAGGAATGTTCCCTTCCAGTCGGGGAACACTTCAGCAGTCAAGGGCATTCAGCCTCTGATCTCCGGTAAGCGTTCTCCAAGGCGGCCTTCAGGACGCTCGACAACACAGAATCGCAAGGGCAGCACGGTGGCGCAGTGGGTTAGCCCTGCTGCCTCGCGGCGCTGAGGTCCCAGGTTCGATCCCGGCTCTGGGTCACTGTCTGTGTGGAGTTTGCACATTCTCCCCGTGTCTGCGTGGGTTTCGCCCCCATAACCCAAAAATGTGCAGATTAGGTGGATTGGCCACACTAAATTGCCCCTTAATTAGGAAAATGAATTGGGCAATCTAAATTTATTAAAAAAACACACAGAATCGCCGAGCAGAAACCTATAGCCAAGTTCCGCACACATGAATGCAGCCTCAACCGGGACCTGGGATTCATGTCGCATTACATTCATCCCTCACCATCTGGCCTGGGCTTGCGAAATCCTACCAACTGTCCTGGCTTGAGACAATTCACACCTCTTTAACCTCGGGTTACCCCTATCTCTGGATCTGTAAAGATTTAATTACCTGCAAAGGCTCGCATTCAAAGCATTGTCTGGCGTCTTTGAATTTGTCTATATATATGTTTCTGGAACATACCTCTTCATTCACCTGAGGAAGGAGCAGTGCTCCGAAAGCTAGTGTTTGAAATAAACATGTTGGACTTTAACCTGGTGTTGTAAGACTTCTTACTGTGCATTTTTACCTGCATTTGTATATAGTCAGACAATCAAATGTTCATATTATTATCCAGCTAAGAATGAAATAATTTTCAGATTTTTCATAGAGTCTGTTCCTTTAACATTTCAGTGGCACAGACAACAATGCACTTTGAGAGTTGTCATCAAAACACAGGCATAAACCTGATGGGGCTTGAGGGGGGGAGGGATGGTGGGGAAGAAGAAGAGGAGATGCCGCCTCCTTAACCAGTAACTGTTCAATAATAACCATTCCATACTTGTGAAGGCAATTGGAAATAGCTTAAGGTGTGGAGTCTGCACGTTCTCCCCGTGTCTGCGTGGATTTCCTCCGGGTGCTCCGGTTTCCTGCCAAAGTCCAAAGATGTGCGGGTTAGGTGGATTGGTCATGGTATGGCCCTTAGTGTCCAAAATGGTTGGGTGGGTTACTGGGTTAGCAGGATAGGTTAGAAGTGTGGAATTAAGTGGAGTGCTCTTTCCAAGGGCCGGGCAGACCCGATGGGCCCAATGGCCTCCTTTTGCACTGTAAATTCTATGAACCTATCTATCAACTATTTCTTGGAATTCAATTCTTTGGAGTTTTAATGACATGCAACCAACAAGGAGTGCCTAAGTAACCCTGCGCATCCACTTGGGAACTTCATTCAAGTGAGAGACTGGGTGAAAGATTATGTGACGCTGATACTGTTACTGACGTGGGCATGGACCAGAATACTGATAACCAGGCCACCATCGTTTCTTCAATACATGGATCACAATTCAGAGAAAGTCTCCTTTCAATTATTCGGTTCCCCACATGCAAATTAGCTCTTGTTAACACAAGCATTAATATGGTTTTCTTTACAGGGTTTCAGCAGCAAAAGAAAGTCACTGTTTGTGACACATTCTAAAATTATTAATTTGTATAAAGGCAATTCAGGCATGCAAATCAAGGCGTATATTAACATAAATGATTAACTTGTCATCAGAAACTGAAGTTTATTAGTTATGGAATGGTAGCATAGAAAGGTGATGTTGTGGGACGAGAAATCTAGAGGCCTGGATTGAGCTAGGGATCTGAGCCAGGATTTAACAAGCCCCTGACAGGCAGGATGGGAGGGGCTGGGATTGTTGAAATCCCTGACGCAGTCCCGCCATCGGGGCATTTTACCAACAGCAGGACTCCAAGAGGCCGGCAGCCAGTTTACATAATTAAAGGCCCAATTAGGGGCCATTTTACATAATCGGCGGCATGCGTGGAGTCTGCCAGCTAAATGGAAGTGGCCTCAAAGTGGCCACCTGGGGCATCCCTCAGAATGTCATGGGGTGTGATTCAATGAAAAGGTTTCTGAGTGTGGTCGCGAGCAAAAATTGCCGTGGATGTCCCGGCACTCGGCCTGGCAAGGCCGCCATCACAATCCAACGTTAATTGGTCCACCTAAGGAGGCCCCACGGACTTCACGCCACAAATCTTGGCTCGCCAGCTAATTCACTGGGACCGCGCTCGCCAACCCCACAAAGTTTTTAACCATGGCGCTGAGACAACTGGCCCCACGATTCGGAGATGCAGACCTGGGGAATCTCCGAGAGGTGGTCGAGGCCAGGAGGAATGTCCTGTTCCCACGAGGGTCACCTGCCAGAGCCTCCTGGGAGGAAGTGGCAGCAGCCATCAGCTCGGGCAGCATGACCAGGCAGACCACACCCTGGAGATTACGGGGCGGAGCTGAGGACAGAGCGGTCACCAAGGTGGAGGTCGGCACATGCCGCAGAGTGAGGATCCATCAGGCCCCACCCAGATGGTGGCTCAGTAGCACAGTGGTTAGCCCTGTTGCTTCACAGCGCCAGGGATCCGGGTTCGGTTCCCGGCTTGGGTCACAGTCTGTGCAGAGTCTGCACGTTTTCCGCGTGTCTATGTGGGTTTCCTCTGGGTGCTCCTGTTTCCTCCCACAAGTCCCGAAAGACGTGCTTGTTGGGTAATTTGGACATTCTGAATTCTCCCTCAGTGTACCCGAACAGACACCGCAGTGTGGCAACTAGCGGATTTTGACAGTAACTTCATTGCAGTGTTAATGTGAGCCTACTTCTGACACTAATAAAGATTATAAGATGGACTGTCAAACATGAGTTGTTAATGCCATTCGGACTGACCCATCCATCCTATTGACCACGTGTCCATTATCCCGCAGAACCTCCAGCCGACAACGCCAGCCCATCCAGGGTCTCCCCTCTGCCTCCGCCCCCCACCTCCCATGTGAACACCTCACACCTTGCAGGAGAGCTTCGCGGGTGCCACCGTTGATGCGTCACAGCTTTCAGCCCAGCCTCCACCAGCGCAGAGACATGCACCTCTTTGGGCAACGTTAATGGTCAGGCTTCTGGGGCACAACATGGTGAGCACCACATAGCTGCTGATGTACATCAGGTGGAGGCAGGAACGCCCAGGCGAGACAGCAGTCGGAGGTCTGCTGGATCCCAGGACCCAGCTGGGTCCCAGCCAGGTGCTGGATTCCAGGACCAATCAGATGCTGAGCTTCCAGTGAAGGTTTACCATGATGGAGATGTTAGGGAGCAGCCGGGACATTCAGAGGGAGATCTCAGCGACACTCCAGCAGGTACATAGCTGATTGGAGGAGTCCCAGAGGCTAACAGGCACAGGAGATGGTGCCAACAATGTGTGGCACCGAGGCCAACACTGCTAGGGTAGAAACCGCAGTGGAGAGCCTGGTGCAAAATGTCAGCCGCATTAGTGGAGGAGTTCAAGGCTCGCGCAGTCGGTGATGGCCATGGCTGAGGGTCTTGACAGAATGTCCATCTCGCTGTGGACGTGACCCAGTACCAGGTGGACCTTGATGAGGCGCTGCGAGATATGTCCCAGTCTCAGATGGGCATTGGCGAAGTGATCCAGAGCATGTCCCAATCACGAAGGAGCATCACTGAGGGCTTCAACACCATGGTGCAGACAATGGGGAGCTGGCAGAGCCTGATGATTCAGCCTGTCTGTACCAAGGTGAACCCCAGGGCCCTATGGGCACCGACCTGGAGGAGGGGCTTTGGATGCCAACCCAGACCCTTCCTATGGAGTAGCGACGGTGGCCACCTGCTCCCTCGGGTTCTATCCCTCTGACGATGACGTGTCTCGCAGCCAGCACCCGGTTCACTGTGGCACGGCTCTGCATGTGCTGCCGACATGTTTGCTAGGGCCCTCTGGCCCCAGAGCCCTCACATGAAGCACGCCAGGGGCATCGAAGGCCAAGGGATGTGGTAAGCAGCTGCCTGCTTCCACCTCTGATGTGCATCCTGGGGCCACACCTAGATGTAGCGGTAGAGCTAGGAGGGCAAAACAAATAGAGGATCGCTGAGAGGACACCGGGGAGGGGGCAGGGTGTAGGTACGGGGTAAGGGGAAGAGTCTGCGCTGGGAGTGGGAGGAATGGTGTGGTGGGGAGAGTGGGCAGCACCATCGGGAGAGTGGGGCAGTGGTGTATCCCTGTTTGATATACATTTAAAAAATCTTCACCACAACCAAAAGGCCGCCTCTGGCACTTTCTACCGCCCGCCAACCAAACCCATGCCCTCAGACACAGTGGTCTGGATCCCCCGTGCCCCCTCCCCGCCGGCACAAAACACATGCAGGTGATGGATGTGAGCAAGCACTCAGGAGACAGGCAGAGATCAAACTATGGCATAGAATGAAGAGGACCAGCACCCAGGTCTCTGTGGGTTATTAACATCGCCCTGCCCTCGACACTGATCTGCTGACAGTGCCAACACCTTGGATTCATGTAACACAGATCCTCGGAGGGTGGGAAATGGGGGGGAGGTGGGACGAGAGGAGGATGGTGAGGGTGGGGGGCACAGAGGGATGGGGGGTTGGGGGGTGGGGAGGAGGTGTTGGGAGGGGAAGGGTTACGATGTCGGGCTAGGCTACGTCCTATGTGAAGCGGGCGATGACGAGTGTCTCCCTGGCCCTCCGGCCTTGCCAGATCCTTGTCGCTGCTGCCTGTCCTTCAGCCTCCGGCGGTCTTCGGGTTCCTCCCCGGGGTCGTCCTCCAGTCGCTCCTGTCCAGCACCTCCTCATCGTCGTCCTCCTCCTCCTCGGAGGTGGCCACATGTTCCTCCTCCTCCACCCGGGCACGTCACCCTGCTGCTGTGCCAGGTTGTGGAGGACACAGCAGACCATTACAAAGCGGGCAACTCCCCAGGGGGTGGACTGCAGGACATCACCGGAGTGGTTGAGGCATCGGAACCATATTTTGAGCAATCTAATGATAGCCCGAGTTGCCTCATGGGCCTTGTTGTCGCCACGCTATGGCGGGAATCCGATTACGCCAAAGGCAGCCGGTTTGGCCCAGAGCGGTTCTCGCTTTTAGCCTCCTCGCTCGAGTGCAACGAGGCTTCTTAATCACGTCCATGGTCTCCGTCTTCACCCGCTATCCTTAATTGTGTGGCAGGCCCTCAGGCGACCAGTGGTAAAATTGCCAAGCAGACCCCACTGCTGGCAAGAGCAAGCTTTGGACCCACTTATTATCCCGGATCAGAGGCCGGACACCATTTGTAAAATTCAGCTCTTGAGTTCAATTCCCACCATGGTAGATAGGAAATTTAAATGTAGTTAAATAAATACATCCGCAATAAAAACCCCATCCCAAATCAGTAATGTCCTTTAGGGAAAGGAAATCTGCTGACCGGACCAGTCGGGCCTGTGTTTACTTCCTGCCTCACAACAATGTGGTTGACCCGTTAATATGGTTAAGCAAGCCGTTCAAGAAGCTGCTTCACCACCACCTTCCCAATGACAATTAGGTCAACTTGTGAAAGGACCGCGAATGAAGGGGCACAATTTTAAAATAATTAGTCAAGGAAGCAAAAGTGATATTATGAAAACCTTTGCAGCGGGTGGTTAGTGTGTGGAATGCCCTGCCTGAGAGTTTGATGGAGGCAGGTTCAACTGAAGCATTTAAAACTGTTATCTGAAAGGGAGTAATGTTCAGGGTTCCAGAGAGAAGGCCAGGGAAATGGAAGCTTTAAGTTCCTGGGGATCACCATCACCAACAGTCTGTCCTGGTCCACTCACATTGATGCAACAGTCAAGAAAGCCCAACAAAGACTCTACTTCCTACGGAAGCTGAAGAAATTCGGCATGTCTGCATCAGTTCTCACAAACGTCTACAGATGTGCCGTAGAGAGCATCCTATCCAACTCCATCACAGCTTGGTATGGCAACTGCTTGGTATGGCACAAGATCGCAAGAAACTGTGGAGCGTGGTGAACTCAGCCCAACGCACCACACAAGCTTGCCACCCCACATTGATTCTGTCTACACCTCCGGCTGCCTCAGGAAGGCAGGCAGCATTGTCAGAAACCTCTCACACCCAGGCTTTGACCTCTTCCACAACCTTCCATCAGGCAGAAGATACAGATGTCTGAAGAGCCGCACAGCAAGACGTAGGAACAGCTGCTTCCTTCCAGCTACTAGACTCCTCATTGACTGTCCCTCGGACTGATCTGTTAACTGTAAGAACACTATTCAGGATGCCCTATGCGGCTCTTCAATCACTGTTTGTCGATGTACCATTTGTCAATGTTCTCTGTCAAGTATTTTTTTTGTCTACTATGTACGCACTGTGTACGTTCCCATGGCCGCAGAAAAATATTTTTCACTGTACTTTGGTACATGTGACAATAAATATCAATCAATCATTAGGAAAGATGGTGCAGACACAATGGGCCAAATGGCCTCCTTCTGTGCTATCACAGCTCTGAGATCCCCTGAATTAGGGATGGATAATAAATAATGGCCTTGCCAGTGATGCCCCACTTCTCGTGAATGGACTTTTTGAAATACCTATAAACAGAGGTGATGTTCTATGCCCATTGAGCCGTTGCATTATACCATGAGATAAGATAGCAACAATAAAACTGACCAAGAAAACACTGAGGTAGCATTTAACTTTGGCTCCCATCTTTGGTGTGAGGGGGGAAACCATTTTCTAATTGGGCTGATTAACAAGTGTAAAGTAGTTCTAATTAGCATAGTTCAGTCATCTCTTTCTCTTGATAGCATAATGAATGTATCTTTCAGCGTTAAGCAGAAGGTTTGCGAATACTGAGCTGTAAAGAATTATTTAAATTAATGTAATCAACCCATGCAACTGAAATCAAATTACCATAATTGATGGGCTTTTTCAATGTTTAGAACACAAATTGTACACCGTGTTAAAAATAGAGTTCCAACTGGCTTGATCCAGTTTCTCATTGTAGAATTCGTGCTTAACCATGTTGAGTTGGCATCACCTGAGCCAGCCGAATGCTGTTTGAACCATGGGGCAGAATCATCCATTCCGGGGACTACATTCAATGGCAAGAAGAGGTGCAATGAAAAGTACACGATAGCTCCGAGACACAAGAAATCCTCGGCCCCATGGTTCAGTGAGGTCTCCCAGGATTCTCCTTCAGACCTGTCCAGGAAAGGCAGGAGGCCCTCTTTCCTAGGGATGGGAGCATGAGGCCTTCCACCTGGCCACCCGGGCGTCGGGACAAGGTCTCCAGAGAGGTTCGCATCCGTGCGGCTCAGAAAAGGATCACCCTGCAGTGCCACAAACAGATGATCTGCTGCGCTACACCAGGGTAAGTGAAACCACTACTCACTCCGAACTCACACTTTCAGAAAGGAATCAGGCAGTTATAGTGTGAGAGTCCATGGGGATATCACACACAGCCAGCAGGTGAGACACCAGCACTGAATGTCTTACAGCTACTTCAAGCTTACCATCTTGTGTAAGTTCCTGCACAAACAGTGCCTTTATCCCAGGCTCGGGAGAGCTCAGCAGAGACAACAGACATGCATACTCCTCAACTTCCCTTTTAGCCATTGAGTTTGCAGTCAATCCTGCTGTCTTTATGCAGGACAGGATTGTTCATGACAAAAGAGTAAGAACCTGAGATCCGGACCCGATCCAGTTTTGAAGAGCAGGCCGCAGAACCCGTTGGACAGGAGAGAGATCATTTGTGACCTCTTCCAGCAAGTCAGTGAGGGTCCATCTAGTATACATTGATAAGATGCGGACGACTGTGAGTGATCTTTAATGTATGATCCTGCTTAGTCAATCTCTAATTCTCTCTTCGCTCTTTTCCAGGTACCATTAAAAAAAGGGGCAGACATCCTCCTCCAGAGAATTCAACGCCAGCCCCCAGACTACGTCCACAATCCTCCGGTCATCGGGGTTCACTTTTCCTGGTGGACCGCACCCCTACCTGCGAATTTCCCGGCGGAGTATGGTGGTTTCTATGGGAAATTCCACTGACAAGTGATGGGAAAATGGAATCCCTCCACCAGCGAATGGCGTGCCGCCGAGAATCACATGGCTGGGGGATTGGAGAATCCCGCTTCACATCTGAGGAGGGGGCACAAGTATCCTCAGAGGCAAAACCATGACTTAATTCACCAGTGCAGATACTCGCACCTCGGTGGGACATGGTCCTAGAGTAGACTCGAGTTTATAATCTGGTGATCACCTTAGATACAGGTCCACAACTGGTGGAGGCAGTGACAGCTAAGGACCTTGACACTAGGACGACTACTGAAGATCAGGCGCCTGCTAAGCCCGAGTTCAATGATGAGCTTCTGGACTCAGACACAAGTGACCCCTGGGAGATGCAGTGATGGACAGGAGAACATCGGGCTGAGTTGTCAGAGGCCATCCGCAGACTGGGCCGAAAGGTGAAGGAGTCTGTCCACGTTCTGTCTGCAGTCAGTGAAAACTCAACAGCTGGAGACCCAGGACTGCATAATCTGGGCACCATTCCTCACTGAGAGTCAGGAAATCACCCTGAGGCCTTGTCCGAAAAGACTGACAATAGTAATGGAGTTAGGGCGGTATTGACCAGGAATTAGTGTTCAGTGGACACTAAACTCAGATTTCACAACCTTTTTGATTATGGGAAGGTGGAAGGACTAAAGGAGTAGGTAAGCAATTCCATGGTTTTCAAGCCTTGCACAGCAGGACGTCTCCGGGTTATATGCTACACTGCACAACTTTCATTCCATCGACTGACGCAGAGAGTCACATGCTCCGGCCCCGACACAACATGGCGTGGGGGTTCAGGGGCCGGCCACGTAACAAAATAGGGCCGGGGCTGGAGAGGCCTGCCCGCCGATTGGTGTCAGACCCTATCGAAGGGCCCCCCCTGTGAAGGAGTGCCCCCCACCCCCACCCCACAGGCCGCCCTCAACTCTGCACGCAGAGTTCCCGTCGGCTGCGAGCAGGTGTGGACGGCGCTGGCGGGACTCTGCCGTTTCCGCTCAGCCCGCGACCGACGCCGCTCCAAACCCGCCGGCACAAATGGCGCCGATTCTCCGCTCCTCGGAGAATCGCGTGCCGGCGTCGGGGCGGCGTGGCGCGGTTGCATCGATTCTCCAGCCTGGCAAGGGGCTCGGAGAATCCTGCCCAGGAACTGTAATCAGGAGTTAATACTGAAAAAATAGATTGAGGAAAGGATATGGAAATTCCCAAACTGCATCTTTGACTCTGCCATTTCTTTTATAATTTCTGGATGGCCATGCTGGAATCCCTGAGATACTCGATGGTTAAATGGATTTTCTACACATTTTGAAGAATCTCGGGACTATTTTCTTCACTTGTGCCCAAAGTTATCCTGGCCTCTGACCTTCCTTTCATTCTGTTTCCAGGCCAATTACTTCCTGTAACCAAGAGGAGGTAGAAACAATCTGCTTTCAGACATATCCAAATATTCTGATGTAATTTTTACTTTCATAAGTACTCAATGCTCTCAGTTACAATTTGGTATGAGTAGTTCTAATTTGGAATGAACTTGATTAAAACAAATTTGATAGCGCATTCAAAGCTACCTCATGTGCTCAAAGCTATCCCGGCGCACTCAGCAATCAACATTGAAAAATACAAGGAAATTAGTTACTTGAAATCTTGAAGATTGAAATCTGAAGATAGTCAGGTTTTCATTTAAGCCATAAAAATTGCTCCGCTATACTAAATGTTTGAGCGCACAGGCTGATTCCCATCAGTTCCAAATTCATTTTAGTCTCAGTGTCTATACTTTCCACCCTGCCCAGTCCTCAGATCTCATGGTCTAAGCTACTCCCCAACCCACCACCTCCTAACTCCAGTCTCAGGGTCTAAACTCTCCCCCTACTCTCCCCACTCTTCTCCCCAGTCTCCATACTCCCCCCCCAGTCGCCATAATCTCCACCCAGTCTCCGTACTCTCCTCCTAGACTCCACGTTCTCACCATAGACTCCACACTCTCAGCCCAGTCTCACACCCACCCCCCCAACAATCTCCAAACACTCCCCCCAATCTCCATACTCTTCCCTCCAGACTTCCCACTTTCCCTCCAATCTCCACAATCTCATATTTCCCTCATCCTGCAATCTATTGCACCCACCCCCACCCACCAACATCTGGTTTCCCGTCAGCTATGTCGATCACCAGTTGTTAAGGGGATTGGAAGGAGGGGAGGTGGAAAGGAGGGGTGAGGGGAAGGGGGAAATGAGGGGGTGGAGGGGGAAAGGAGGAAGGGAAGAATCGGGTGAGGAATAAAAGTGGTTTGAGGAAGGTAATAAGGTGGGAGGAAGGGAGGGAGGGGAGAGAGAGGAGGACAGATGGAGCTTGGGTGGTTGGGGAGTCTACACTGCATACATAGTAAACTGGCATTGGTCGAATATAGTCACATTTTGTTGTGGTCACTGCAGGAGGCAATTTGACATCACAAGTGTGGTTCTGTGTGAAAATGATAGCTGAATGGTCAGTTCTAAGAGAAAATGAAATGGAATAACAGCTGGATGATTGCTTGTGAATGCTGGTGATATCAAATGATGACAAAATGATAGCAAGTGAGAACCATTGCTGTCAAATGATGGCAATATATTTGCAATTGAGAGCAGTTCGACATCAAATGAAAACTGTTGAAAGCAAATGATGTCAAATGATATGAACATTTTCAGATAGGGATGGGCAGCCTGATGACAACTTCCTTTTAATGATCCTACTGTGCTGTGTGGAGGCACGCGCCTAAACTGCAGGCCCATTCCCACAAATATCAGGCTGAGATTGGGAACTCAACAAAGCGGGCCAGATATTAAAAGAGAGTTATAGAAATCAAAATGACAGGAAATCAAGATTCAAATCGCTAAAGTCTCAAGAAGAGGGAAGGAAGAGGAAGAGAAAGAAAAAACTTGTTCCCGACGATTTGGGAACCGGACAGAAAGAAATCCACGACTGGGAATTTCTGAGCTGCCCGCGGCAGGTTTACAGGCAGCAGAGATGGGTTGCCAATGTCCAGCAGCTTTTCCAGTGGCATAACTGGTGCACAATGCAAATAAATGGCCCTTGACTTTGGGACCAGAGTATCTCGGCCCACATTTCTACGGGGAGTCGTAGGAGGTGGGACACATGCAGGAATTTGGGACAGAATCAAGTTATACCATGAATCTGTCCCATTTACACTGGTCCCATAAATTCTGATGGGAATGTACAATGGTGGTGTATCTTTCCCAATGCTTTCCCCACAACCCCCTTGAAATGTTAAGCTGGTGTTTGTGTGTGTGTGTATATGTGTGGTAAGGTTCCCCGGGTAATTCATTCCAGTCCGCCTCCTGATAGGCGCAATGCAGTCTCTATCTGCTGAGGCTAAGCGTAACAAATTAGCATCTACGCTACATATCTCCTCAGGTTCAGTGGTTGCTGCTGTAGGAGCATTTTCAGAGACTGAGTATTCAGCTGGCTTCTACGTTGGGAGACCTCCCCACCTAATTGCGGTTTAGCTATCACAAAGACTCGCAAAGGCAGCAGCTCTGGTTAAGACGGCTTTACTTTCCCAGCTTGGTTCAATATACGAGGGACAGTGATTTGGATAAACACCAAAACCACTCTGCTTTACATTGCTTCAGTTTCAACAGTTTCCAAAAGTAAGTAGTCCACCCCATATGGACTTGATCCAATCCTCGTAGCTGTAGCTTATATCTTGACCAATGAATTTTATTTTAGGCAGATTTGGTGACTACGTGATCAGCTCATGATTTAACCCTATTCTGTTCCCTGGCTATCTGTTGTTTTTCAAGACCCTTGCATCCGCTGTCTCTTGCTATCCTCTGCACTCATTTCTCTTATCTTAGTGTGATCACTGCTCGCCATTGTCTGTCTGAAAGCAGGATGCTAGAGCTGCTGATAAGAGCTGCTTCACCTGGATGTGTTATTGTTGACCACATTATTTCTGTCTGATTCTGTCTGTCTTCGGAATGTGGTCAAGTTAGCTAGTTTAAATCCCATCTTACATTGCGACCACTGCTATGCTCTACAAATACATGTTTAATGGTTAATAATGATTATTGGATATACTTTCTATGATTAGCTTCAATCCTCAATAAAGTAACTTATGTAGAACTATTCTAGTGTTACCCTAGCTATCCAGTTTTATGGGTCTCATCTCAGGACCCCCGCCTTTCAGCTCCTGTAAGCGATTTAAGTGTCTTACTCAGTGGGGGTCGATTGACAGTACCTTATATGCATTTGTGCAATACGATAAAGTAAGGGTGCGATGATGGCATCCTCTTGTGATTTGGATTGGATCTTTGTGCCTTTTGCACATGTACTTCTTCAAAGCCATTTAAAAGTTAACCAACAGCAATTTTAGGGCTTATAGGTAAGGAGATAAACTACATTAGATGCCAGCCTTGGGTCCCTAGCAGCATTGCTGCCTTGGAGAAAAGATCTGAGGGCATTTGGTGTATGAACTATTTTGCAACAGTATACTACGATCATAGACCAGACACCAACCGCCAAACCCCAAAGATTTGTTTTAGCCATCCTTTGTAAACCAGCCTGAGTGACCTCTTCCACACCCAAGAATCTTTTTGCAGCCGGAACAGCAATTTCCCAAGTGACTCCCTACTTAAACTGCAACACAACAAAGAAAGCACCAGTTCCTCACACACTCACTGTCTTTATTTTCAACATCCCACCGTGGGCAGCACGGTAGCATGGTGGTTAGCACTATGGCTTCACGGCGCCAGGGTCCCAGGTTTGATTCCCAGCTTGGGTCACTGTCTGGGCGCAGTCTGCACGTTCTCCCTGTGTCTGCGTGGGTTCCCTCCGGGTGCTCCGGTTTCCTCCCACAAGACCCGAAAGATGTGCTATTGGGTCATTTGGACATTCCGAATTCTCCCTCAGTGTACCCGAACAGGTGCCAGACTGTGGCGATTAGGGGATTTTCATAATAACTTCATTACAGTTTGAATGTAAGCCTACTTGTGACAATAAAAATAATTAAAAATGAAGAATTATACCTATAAATCCCGGCAGAGAGCACCTAGTTTTATTATGATCCCAGACCAGACCTAACAGTTGCTAGGATACTGGGCAGAAACTCCCAAATTTCATTTATGAAATTTGAGGGAAAGGATACTTCACTCCAGGAATAATTCCACACAAATTTGGATACCGTATATTAAAACAAACTTTATTACTTACACAGGATTAAAATAACTTCAACATTGTACAGAACATAGCTTGTAATTGCTAGTTAAACAATGCTTAACAATGACAACAAAATACTTTTATCTCCACTCAAGCAAAACCCTTCACAGGTCAAAATCCGCTTTTAAATACAGTTAGCCAACCTAGAAAAACTTCTTGTCAAGAGATGTCATGCATCAATCACTTTGAGAGAGAGATCCTCCAGGGAATAGCTGCAGATTCTTGCCTGTGTCAAACTACTGTTTAACCTGCTAGCCTTTTCAGAAACTGCCGTTATGTTCACAGGCTAACATCTGGGAGAACAGCTGCTCATCTGTCACAGACAGATCAGAACTGAACTGAAACTCCAGAACCCAACACCTGACAGCTTAACCCCTGTCTCCTCCCATCAGCTACATCATCGTACTAAGACCAAACACGATGGCAACATTTTCCATTTGGAAAACTCAGTGTTGATGCTGGGACTGAATTGCATGCAGTTCCTATTGGGGGCACTATTTGTGGAGCAATTCAGGACATGCTGTTGGGCAAGCACCCTGCTCATGTGGAGAGCAATTCTCATTCCTGCCGGCATTGGATGCGCTGGGTCCGGAATTGGCGCTGGAGAGCTTGACAAGTTGGAGCTGCTTATAAGCACTCTACTCCCTCACACTCTCAATCTAGCCAAGATGATGGCCCAGAGAAGACCAGCACCCTGCTTCATGCGTAGCTCGATATCACGGTGGATACAGAGGAGGAGAGGCAGGCTATCCTCTTCCCTAGGGTGGGAAGGAAGCTCCCGCCCAGGACTGGGCAGTGGTAGCCAAGATGGTCAGCGCTGTGATCCTCAACAGGTGGACTGGCGTGCAATGTCGCTAGAAGGTGAGCGACCTCCTTAGGGCAGCTCGGGTGAGCCACCACCTCTGTTACCCTGGCATCACTCTTGCGCCTCACTCCTCACATCATAGCTCCACTCCCATAGAGGCCAATCAAAACCCACCTGCCTGAATTTCCCTCACATCTCCTCCTGCACCAAACCCCAACACCTGCATTGTCCTCTTTGGCCAGGTACCTTGCACACACATGCCACCAATGACAAACCATGTAACTCGCCTCAATGCGTATCAGCATGTCCTTTATGTGTCCCCGAGAAAAAGGCGACCCATAACAGGACAAAGCGGGAGAAAGGAGCATCCTGGACTTCAAGGCTCTCACCCCCGCTGATCAGAGGGCGATAGAGTTTGCCAGAGAAGTGCAGGAGAGGGCTTTCTCTGAGGCAGAGGGCGACACGTGTCAACCAAGTGAACCCCTAATGCAAGATGAAATCTCCGTAGCAAGTGAGTCACTCTCTTCCCCAGACATTCCTTTCCAAGATCTCACCATGTGTCTTATTCTTTGTCTTGCAGTATCACCTACAGACGAAGCCGGCCTCTCTGGGGTACCTTGCCCCCAGTGACAATCCCAGTCGGAGGACACCGACATCTCAGCACTACATTCACCTCCACCCTCCACCAACCCAGATACTATCACCTCGGTGGGCCATTTTAGTGAGGAGGTTCCTGGGTCACCTTCTGGTGCGCACGGCACACCTGCTGCAGCATATCAGGGGGAGGTAGGAACTCCCGAGGGAGCAACAGTTGGAATGCTGCCCTATTCCAGGAAACGGCTGTAGTCTGGACAGGATTCCGGAAAATATGATCCCATTACTGGCAACGATGCCAACAAGGTTTGGTACCCAGGCCAACACTGAGTGGGTGGCGCCTGCGGTGGAAGCCTTGAGTAAAAAAGTCACAGCCATGGATCAAGACATCCAAGGCTTGGGCACACTGTACGGTCGATGGCTGAGGCTCAGGACAGGGGAGCATAGTCACAGGCAGCGATGTACCGCCGCCACATGGACATTGCTGCTGAGAGGGGCAGTGTTCGAGGAAGGGTGCCAAAGGCCACGATGTATGTGTCCTTTGTTTGGGGTGAGCTCTGCTATTCCCCTGCTTCCCCTGCAGTGGGGCGGTGTTTCTGATGAGTGCACTGGGGTGTGCCAGCACCTGGTGTCTCCCTGATTGAGCTTGGCCGCACGCATCCCATTGATGGGTCAGCTGGGGTCTGAGCCTTTCCACAGGGGTGGCCTGGATGGGATCCTAAATGATCAGAGATTTGGTGAAAATGTACAGGATATACTGAGCAGTCAGCAGAGTGAAGAGCCACGGGCCTGTAACTTGCACCAAATGGTTGGTGGTGTTGGTGCTGGAGGATGGCACGATGGTTAGCAATGCTGCCTCTCAGCTCCAGGGGCCCGGGTTCAATTCCGGCCTTGGAGATACTGTGTGGAGTTTGCACGTTCTCCCCATGTCTGTTTGGGTGCTCCGGTTTCCTCCCACAGTCCAAAGATGAGCAGGTTAGACCATGCTAAATTGTACCTTGATGTTTCAAAGGTTAGGTGGGGTTACGGGGATCGGACGGGGGAGAGGGCCGAGCTCAGGTGCTCTTTCGGAAGGCCGGTGCAGACCTGATGGGCCAAATGGCCGCCTTCTGCACGGCAGCGATTCTACAATTCTGTGATTCAATTATTCTATGAGCCCTTGTGGAAATTACGAGCAATCGGCGAGTGGGAAGGGTTGCACCGTCTTCACTGGTGAGGCTTTAGGAGGTATCAAGTTACGCCTAATGATTGTATTGACCCAGTTGTACTGCTGTTCTTCCGTGTGCCCCCCCCCCCCCCCATATTCTTGTATGTTCAGCCTTGCATTTTCTTGTGGTGCCCATTCCTGTGGTTTTTTGTAGTGTTTGTTAAAATGTAAAATCTCAACATTTAATTTTTTTTTTATAAGTAAGGGAATCATTTGTAGATACTCTCGTCATGATAAAGACATAGTAAATAGAAGTCGGAGAAGACCACCCTGTCCATAAGACCATAAGACAGAGGAGCAGAATTAGGCCACTTGGCCCATTCAATCATGGCGGATATTTTTCTCATCCCCATTCTCCTGCCTTCTCCCTATAACCCCTGATCCCCTTATTAATCACAAACCTATCTATCTCTGTCTTAAAGACACTCAGTGATTTGGCCTCCACAGCCTTCTGCGGCAAAGAGTTTCACTGATTCACCACCCTCTGGCTGAAGAAATTCTTCCTCATCTCTGTTTTAAAGGATCGTCCCTTTAGTCTGAAATTGTATCCTCTGTCTCTAGTCCATCAGGCCTTCTCCGCCATTCAATATGTTCATGGCTGATCTTCAGCTTCACCTGCTCTTTCCCGTCCGCTCCCCATTTCCCCTTATTCCCCAAGAGTCCAAAAATCTGTCTTCCTCAATCTAAAATAGTGATCTCCCAAACTCTTCAAATTCAGAAATTGTTCCCTTGGATTGAAAAAATTGCCAATGTCACTCCATTATTTATGAAGGGTAAAAGAGATAAATTAGAAAATTATATGCCTATTAGTCTAACGTCTGCTCTGGAGATGTTACTGGAATAAATTATTAGGGACAGAGCAAAGAGCATTTGGACAAAGATGAACTAATCAGAAAATGCCAACATTAATATCTGTAAAGCGTAAGTTATGTCTTACGAATGCCGTTGACCGTTTTAGGAGTCAACCAGCATAGAGGTTCAGGGAGTGTGTATGATCTTTATATGGACTTCCAGAAAACATTCAAGAAAGTTCCACAAAAAAGACTGTCAACAAAATGAGGGCACATGGAATTGGAGGCAACATATTAACATTAATGTGTCAGCTATGGTTCAGCTGGTCGCACTTTTTCCGCTGAGTCAGAAGGTTATGGGTACATGTCCCACTCCAGGGTTAGAGCACTGCCACTGCAGTGTTGTACTGAGGGAGCTCTGCACAGTCGGAGGTGCTGGCTTTCAGAGAAGATGTTAATCCCGCACTATTTCCAACAAGATTAGAGGATGTTATCCCCAATGTTCCGGAAAATATTTATCAGTCAATCAGCATTGTTACAACATCCTGGGCTGGGGTGCGGTCAATTCCAGCCCGCCTTGACCAACAGACACAACACAATTAGATTAATAAATAATTCTTAGAAAAATACCCAATGTCTTTGGCCCTTAGCTGCCCAGTAATTACAGTCAGCAGGTTTGTAAATTTAAATGCAATTGCTGTTATTAATAACAAGAGCTATAATGAAATATGCAGCAAATACAATTGGTTACCTATCATCTAATTCGTAATCCCCACATTAACCTGCCCCACCCTCTATACATCCACCCACACAGGACAAACAAACACAGAAGGGAAGAGAGGGGTGAAAAATAATAAGTAAAATGAAAGTCTTTGTCTCAGATGGTTGTCATTAAGCACACCTTCCCTGAAAGTAAATTCTCAGGCCGAGGTCCTTGTTTGCAGCCTGGAATGGTTTCTATTGTATATTCATTCATTCAGGTTCTCTATAGATTCAGGAGGACAGCAGCTCACTGCATTTCAGGAGAGAGAGAGCGATATCGAGAGCAGGCACTCACAGCTCCTTCTTCTTCAGCGTCCAGGACCCAACTGCCTTCCTTGGGTCTCTGAAAATCATTCCACTCGAGTAAGACCCAATCACCATCTGTCACCGGGCAGAATACCGCCTTTTGGCCAATCCATTGGCCACCAGCCAACCAATCGAACCGAGGCCCACCTTATCTCCCGGGTGCCACAAAGTCTGAGTTCTCCTGTTTGAAAAGCAGCACCAAATACTATGCTGCAATTTCTTGAAATCCTCATTCTCTCTGCTGCTTGACTTTAAGATACATTTCCACTGTGTCCATGGAACAAGAACGATAACAGAAAAGATAAAGAAAGACAAAATAAGGCAATCAACGGGAGGGATCCTTGCATATCATTTAAAAACCAGATGATCTGGTCATTATCAATTGCTGTTTGTGTGGACTCGGTGTATCCAAATTGTTTGCTGTGTTTTCGGCATTGGCTACACTTCAAAAGTAATCGGCTGTAAAGCACCTGAGGACATTCTGACATCAAGAAGGGCACTATATAAATGCAAGTCATTTTTCTTTAGTAAATCATGAATTGGCAATGAGGTAGGAGATAGAGAGAAGAGATAACGGCTATGTGTTCCAATTGACAGAATGTAACTTAGGGTGTCCCTCGAGGTTCTGTACTGGGGCCTCAACGTTTCACTATATTTCTAGATGATTTAGATGAAGTAATAGAAACTCATATATCCAAAAGATTCATACACTCAAGATGTTACCTGCGGGTGGGATTTTACAGCCCTTCCCACCAGTGGGATCTCCCAGTCCCGCCAAAGGTGACCCCCGTTGCGAGTTCTCCGGCAGCTGGACGAGCAAGCCACACCGTAGACATCGGCGGGTCCGGAAGATCCTGACGGCAGCCAATGTTGAGCCACATCCAATGCCGGAAAACATACCCAGGGGAGCTGGAAAATCTCTCTTTCTCAACCCCCCCAACATTTCTGTCTCACAGATGTTGCCAGACTGGCTGAGTTTTTCTTGCGTTTTCTGTTTTCATCCCATATATCCAAGGTTGCTGACCACAACTTAGATGATGTCAGGATGATCGATCAGATATCTTAATGACGCACTTTCATCCTCCCCCTGGCGAGGGGTGCGAACCTCGATGCTGACGGCAGCGGGGGGGGGCTAGACCCAGGTCGACACCAGGCGCTGATCCCGATTTCTCCGTGACGCTGAATTTTCCAGCACATCGGGAACTCCATTACCGGCGTCGAGAGCTGGAGAATCCAGCCAATAATAAGGCAGCATAATAATCAAACCCTGACTATCTTTTCTTTATTTTTAATTCAGGCTGAAGCATGCACAGCAATGAGTCAGTCGGACAATATACAATGTTATATTGGTGTTACTTATAGTACAAATTGCATCAGAAATTATTTGAATATTAACCTAAAAAAAAATCATTGGAGTTGACTGTTGCTATCATATGGCCTGGCATGAACTGGGGGGGGGGGGGGGGGGGGAGAGAGAGAGGAGGAGGAGAGGATTGGAGGATGCAGTAACAACCAAAAGGTGAGGATGTTTTTTTTACTGTCCCATTAACAGAGCAGTCGGGCATCAAAAGGGCCAACTTCTGTCGGAATAGCTCCTCATCAATTTTGATACAGGGATCCTGTGACATAAATAGGATTGTATTTTCTGGCTGTTTGAAGCAGAGGGATTGTCCGGTCCCACCTACGGCAACTCCCCCGCCATACGGGTTCCCCGGCGGCAGAGGGTGGGAACAATAGGAAAATCTCGTTTTCAGTGGCGGGACTGGAACATCTCGTTGCAGCAAAATAGCGGGCCACCTCTGCAGCCAGCAAACACGCAGCAGAGGCAGCGTAAACTCCTGTCCACAGAACCCAGTTGTTACTTTATGTTGAAATACATAGATACGTAGAATTTACAGTGCAGAAGGAGGCCATTCAGCCCATCGAGTCTGCACCGGCTCTTGGAAAGAGCATCCTACCCAAGGTCAACACCTCCACCCTATCCCCATAACCCAGTTACCCCACCCAACATTAAGGGCAATTTTGTACACTAAGGGCAATTTAGCATGGCCAATCCACCTAACCTGCACATCTTTGGACTGTGGGAGGAAACCGGAGTACCCAGAGGAAACCCACGCACACGCAGGGAGGGTGTGCAGACTCCGCACAGGCAGTGACCCAAGCCGGAATCGAATCTGGGACCCTGGAGCTGTGAAGCGATTGTGCTATCCACAATGCTACCTGAATGTAAATGGAAAATGATTGAAAATAGATCCCCTCGTACAAAGAAAACGTAAAAATTGGATGCTTTCTTTTAAGAAGCATTTCATTAATTCATGTTGTTGACTACAACCAGAATAAGGGAATAGCACTGAGCAAAAGCGTTCACATGACACACGGCAGAATTGTCATGTGTGTCCTCAGTACAATCTGTCTGTCAGTGACTGTGTGACATGGCCACAAGATGTGAAACAAGGGGCATCCATTCTATCCATGGGGGATAGAATTTTCTGCAATGTTTTAATCTGATAAAGAGCTCTTAGGATATTCTCGTACATTCTCAGGCTTTGAGGATAAAAATATTTTCACTTAGGTATCGCCTTTCTCGCCCTCCGGTACAAAATTAAGATTTATGATCTTAACGTGAAATATTACCTTTCCTGCAATACTGATCAGTGATGAGCAAAAGACTGGCTTTGCGGCAATGATTGCTCATGGCTTGCCCAAGTGTGTTATTTTCTTTTGACGCCGGGACTTTAATTGACAAATGTCCCGTTCATTGTGTTGCCCATGTCCGCTATGCTGGCCTAACAGTGGCAGTGAGCCACGAGAGCCTGTGTCTCCTTTCTCTCTTACAAACAGCTGTATTCCTGCCACATCTGAGAAACCTTTACTGTGATAAGTGTTTTCTGAGTGAATCTTCAAATCAAGCTCCCAGCCAAGCGACAAACACAAATGATATCAGCTGCCCTTGAACTATTTTTACCCTCTGCCAATAAATAGGTTTGGGACAATTCTGCACATATCATGGCCTGGTGGTTCATATTTTCTGAATACAGTGCAAACGCGGAGTTCATTTCTTTACTGTATGACTTCATATCCTAGAAATTGTGCAATGATCTTCACAGGAAAACAGTGAGATTCTAGCAGAGCGGCGGGGAGTGCAGGGGACGTTAGTTTGCAGGTAACACATCTTCCTGTCACATTATCCAACTCATGCATTGCTCCAACAACATTGCAGTTACTCTGCACCAGGAGAGATTCTAACCTCGAAGCAAAAGTGGAAAATACTGAAGGTGCTGGAAATCTGAAATACAATCAGACATTGCTGTAAACGCACAGCAGGGCAGGAAGCCTCTGTAGAGACAGTAATCAAATCAATAACCCCCAATTTACAGGGGCGTGAGAAGGGAATGTGTAAACCCCAGGGATGAGGAAGCCCTTCCAAATGTTACCTCTTTATTCATTTTTAATTCACTTTTCTGCCTGCCAGCTAGCAAGATTACAGGCTACCCAGCTGTAGTAAAAATCGGGGGTGGGTTAGTGTGTGGGTCTGAGCCTGGCATTTGAGAGGGAGGGTTAGATTAGGGGGCTGGGTGAAGGGGGGTGCTTGGTGGCAGATTGTGGAGGAGAAGTTGCCATCGGTAGCAAGTTTGCTCTCATGGGCAGCATGATAGCACAGTGGTTAGCACAGTTGCTTCACAGCTGCAGGGTCCCAGATTCGATTCCCCGCTTGGATCACTGTCTGTGCGGAGTCTGCTCATCCTCCCCGTGTGTGTGTGTGTGTGTGTTTCCTACGAGTCCTCAGCTTTCCTCCCACAGTCCAAAGATGTGCAGGTTAGGTGGATTGGTCATGCTTAATGGTCTTTAGTGTCCAAAAAGGTTAGGTGGGGTTACTGAGTTACGGGGATAGGGTGGGGGCGCGGGCTTGAGTGGGGTGCTCTTTCCAAGGGCCAATGCAGACTCAATGGGCCAAATGGCTTCCTTCTGCACTGTAAATTCTATGATCTATGCTTCTCTTGGCCCACAAGAAGTGCTGGAAAAAACAATCGGCTTCTCCTAAAATTTAAGGCTGCAACTGTTGGGGAAGCACTTCCCACCTATGTGCAGATGCAGTGTTGGTGTCAGAGCCTGTGACCGTTTAAAGTGAGAGATGCTTTTTAGTGCAGGTCTGCTTTCTTGCATTTTTTTTCAAGATGGCGGGTGGGACTTTCCAGTCCCACATGCCCCGAGATCTTAACTTCCCACCCGAGGTCAATGGACTGTTCCATGATCCGTCAGATTTTCCTCCCCACCCGCGACGATTCTCAAGGCGCGAGAGTCATTTGTCTGTGGAAAGCTCTTCTCCCAGACAGCATTAGAGGCTATAGTTCCTCTTAGAAGTTGCATAGGACATTGCTGAGCATGAAGCACAAATAGTGCCTGCGACTCAAATGTTTTATTAATTGTAATATTAGACAACAGTACCCTCTACTGAGGAAAAACAGTAATGGCCAGATATACCATACATCGGTAAACGTCTGTGGTAATACCTGCTGACTAGAGAAATATCCTCAAGCTATAAATCATTAAAGTGAAGCACAAGAATCAGAAAATATGACAATAAAGATCCTTGAGTGACGAACTAATCTTGGTGACACTGTAGTTACACCGTTTTGGTTTTACTGCCGCAATGTGGCTTTAAATTCAGACCAGGTTGATGGATAGACGCTGTGAATTCCTGCTGGTTTTAATGGTACAAAGTGTGGTGAATCTGGAAGGGCGGGTCTTATTGAGCGCAATATAAAACGGGACATAACAAAAAGAGTCAATCAGCAACTGCAAGGGAGGGTAATGTGCATTACTTCGATGTCCAGTTCAAACAGAAAACTGTTCTTCTGAGCCCAGGAGGTACTGACAGACATATTTGAAGTGACCTAATGAACCCATTCTGTTTACAATATGACAGAGGTACTTGGTGGTGGCGTCAGCTGGCAACATTAGAAATGTGTTCCCTTCTCCAAAACCAGCATCAAGATATCGGCTTTTTTTTATCCTTTCATGGGATGTGGACATTGCTGGCACAGGGAACAGATAAACCCAAAAGAAACCCCATCTAGACCCTGTAATGAGGGCGAAACACACTCAAGGAAAACTGATATTGGTCCCATTTACTGTTGCATCAAATTATTCAGTCCCTGTTATAACGACTGAAATACCTCTCCCAGTACTTCAGAATTGCAACAGCTGGTGACAGTACAGAATGCTCCAGCTGTTTCCGGCATGAATGTTCAAAATTTGAAATGTGACGAGTGGTACAAGATAAGAAACACATTATTGCTCCATTCAAATGCCTGCGAGTGCCTGTCAGTGACCTCTGCTCCTTGTCAAAGTATCTGGGGTCAGAAGAAGGCCACCTATATTAAATGTCCCTGCACCACTATGAGGATGCCTTGGTCACACACCAGAGAAAGAGAGGTGGGGAAATGCAGCACTGCAAAAGCTACCAGGAGCTTATTTTGGAGTGGGCCATCAGCCCCAGCAGCTGGAGAAGGCCAGTGGTCTAAGCCAGTGTTTTTCAAGCCTTTTTTCCCAGGACCCACTTTCACCAACAGGCCGACCTTTTGGACCCATGCCCGACCTTCGCGAGCCACGTCAGCCTACACCCGCGAGCCACGTCAGCCGACCTTCACCAAACACCATTATTGCTTACCTTTAATGCAGGCAGTTAAGCCTGCTTGGTCCTCACGATCAGACTTGCTTTGTCATTCAATATGACATTGCTGCTAAGGCCTTCAACTGACGATTTCAGTTCTCATAGAACATAGAAAACACAGTGCAGAAGGTGGCCATTTGGCCCATCGAGTCTGCATCGACCCACTTAAGCCCTCACTTCAACCCTATCCCAATAACCCCTCCTAACTGACACTAAGGGAAATTTATCATGGCCAATACACCCAACCTGCACGTCTTTGGACTGTGGGAGGAAACCGGAGCACTCGGAGGAAACCCACGCAGACATGGGGAGAACATGCAGACTCCGCACAGACAGTGACCCAGCAGGGAATCGAACCTGGGACCCTGGCGCTATGAAGCAACAGTGCTAGCCACTGTGCTACCATGCTTTCTCATTTGAAAAAAGCCAAGAGATTTTTCCTCAAACTTGCCATGTCTTTGAAGCTTGGAGGGTTTTGAACTTTAATTTGTCAGCACTCCCCTGCATATAATACACATGATGGGCTTTGCATCCTGATTTGCATTGGCACAATTAATAAAGAAATCACCTCTGGGGCAGGACGGTGGTGCAGTGGTTAGTACTGCTGCCTCACGGCGTCGAGGTCCCAGGTTCGATTCCGGCTCTGGGTCACTCTTCGTGTGGAGTTTGCGCATTCTCCACGTGTTTACGTGGGTTTCGCCCCCACAACCCAAAGATATGCAGAGTAGGTGGATTGGCCACGCTAAATTGCCCCTTAATTTGAAAAAGGAATTGAGTACTCTAAATTTATATATAAATAAAGAAATCACCTTTACACTGGTTTGTTCTTGATTTCAGCTTCTTAATGGGTTGTTCACCAGACGCCTTGGAGCTCACACCAGCATTGCTTTGTCCTGCTGTGGAGTCTCAATTTTAAATTCTTCAGTCCGGTTGCTTGCTTGCTGGCAGCTACAAAATGGAGGAATCTGAATTCAGTGATTTCATGCCCAGAGCACGTGATGTCAGTGTAACGGGCATAGAACATACAGTGCAGAAGGAGGCCCTTCGGCCCATCGAGTCTGCACCAACCCACTTAAGCCCTCACCTCCATCCTATCCCCGTAACCCAATAACCCCTCCTAACCTTTTTGGACAATAAGGGCAATTTATCATGGCCAATCCACCTAACCTGCACGTGTTTGGACTGTGGGAGGAAACCGGAGCACCCGGAGGAAACCCACGCAGACACGGGGAGAACCTGCAGACTCCGCACAGAGTGAAAGTGGATAGTGGACGGAACTTGTGCCTAGAGTCTGAGGAGATGGGGGAGGCCCTAAATGAATATTTTGCTTCAGTATTCACTAGAGAGAGGGGCCTTGTTGCTCATGAGACCAGTGTGAACCAGGTTAATAATCTCAAACAGGTTGATATTAAGAAGGAGGATGTGTTGAAAATTTTGAAAAGCATCAGGATAGATAAGTCCCCTGGGCCTGACGGGATATACTGAAAGCTCGTGTTTGAAACAAACCTGTTGGACTTTAACCTGGTGTTGTAAGTCTTCTCACTGGAGCGAAGAAGGAAGAGAGGTGACTTGATAGAGGTGTACAAGGTGATGACAGGTATGGATAGAGTGGATAGCCAGAGACTTTTCCCCAGGGCGGAAATGACTGTCACGAGGGGACATAGTTTTAAGGTGATTGGAGGAAGGTATAGGGGAGATGTCACAGGTAGGTTCTTTACACAGAGAGTGGTGGGTGTGTGGAATACACTGCCAGCAGAGGTGGTGGAGTCAGAGTCATTAGGGACATTTAAGCGAATCTTGGACAGGCACATGGACAGCAGTAAATTGAAGGGGTGTAGATTAGGTTGACCTTAGAGTAGGATAAATGGTCTGCACAACATTGTGGGCTGAAGGGTCTGTACTGTGCTGTACTGTTCTATGTTCTATGATATAGAAGAGACCACATTGGGAGCAGCGAATGCAATAGATCAATTTGGAAGAGGTGCAAGTGAAACGCTGCTTAACCTGGAATGAGTGTTTTGGGCCTGGGATGTTCAGCATGGAAGAGGTAAAGGGACAGGTGTTACACCTGCGATTGCATGGGAAGGTGCCATGGATGATGGGAGAAGAGTTGGGTATGGTGGAGGAGTGGACTAGATTATCTTGGAGGGAACGGTCTCTGCAGAATGCTGACAGAGGGAGTGAAGGGAAGATGTGTTTGGTGGTGGCATCACGCTGGAGTTGATGAAAATGGCGAAGGAATATGCTTTGCATACGGAGGCTGGTGCGGTGAAATGTGAGAATGAGGGGGACACTATCCTTGTTCTGGGAGGGAAAGGAGGGAGCGAGGGTAATGGCGCAGGAGATGAACCACACGCTATTGAGGGCACGGTAGGTGGGAAATCACGGTTGAGGAAGAAAGAACGCATTTTTGAAGCACCACAGTTGGTAAGGGCAGCACGGTAGCATAGTGGTTAGCACAGTTGCTTCACAGCTCCAGGGTCCCAGGTTCGATTCCCGGCTTGGGTCACTATCTTTGCGGAGTCTGCACGTTCTCCCTGTATCTGCGTGGATTTCCTCCGGGTGCTCCGGTTTCCTCCCACAGTCCAAAGATGTACAAGTTAGGTGGATTGGCCATGCTAAATTGCCCTTAGTGTTAAAAAAAAGGTGGGTGGGTTGCTGGGTTGCGGGGTTAGGGTGGAAGTGTGGGCTTGGGTAGGGTGCTCGTTCCAAGGGAATGTGCAGACTTGATGGGCTGAATGGCCTCCTTCTGCGCTGTAAATTCTATGTAATACTGCGATTATTGTTTTGTGAAGAATTATATAACATACCCAGGCAAGAAAAAAGGCCATTTGGCCCAATCAGCCTATGGTGTTATTTATTCTCCACTTGAGCCTTCACCCACTCTTCCTGATCTATCAGCATGACTCTTTATTCTTTTCTCCGTCATATGTTTACTCAGCTTCACCTTAAATGCAGCTTAAACTGTTCACCTCAATTAGTCCATGTGGTAGCAAGTTCCACATTCTCATCACTCTTTGTGTACAGAAGTGTCTTCCGAATTCCGTGTTGATTTTTTTTGTGACTATCTTCTGTTGATGGCTTCTGATTTTTCTCTTCCCCACAAGTGGAAGGACATTCTCAGGGCACAAATTTCATCCCTAGAAGGGCTGCCAAGTACCCACCTGTTGTGGTTCAAGTGGTGTGCCATCTTGAGAAATGCGCCTGCTGACGTATCTCCTACATATGGTGGAACCAAATGAACAAATGCCATCCTGATGTCACACAGCCCTACTGGCTGATGTGACGTCATCCAAGCCTGGACCATGCAGGTCCATTAAACAAATTTACGCACATTACCCGACAAAGATCACGCATTCAGCTATGAGAGGGGCCCAGAACCAACTATTGAAATGCTCATGTACCCCACCTGCTGCTGTGTCAATTTTTAAGAACTTCGGCCATAATACAGGCTCGTGAAGTCCTATGGATTGCTTTAGGAATGTTGTGATAAGTTCCTGCCTTTCCCCTAACAGGGAAGGCAGCGGATCTGGTGACCTGTCCCCCAAATGCTGCAAGAGGTATGGAGGCTGTAGTGGCAGCGGCTCCGAGTCTACAGCACATGAGGGAGATAGAGTAGATGTCATGTGATGATGTATTCACTGACTTTTCACGTGAGGTCAGCAGACACATGGGAAAACCACCACCGGGAAGATTCCTCCAAGCCATTCACCGTCCTGACTTGGAAATGTATCACCGTTCCTTCACTACTGCTGGATGAAAATCCTGGAACTCACTCCCTAACAGCACTGTGTGTGTACCTACACCACATGGACTGCAGCAGTTAATGAAAGCAGCTTCTCAAGGGCAAATACGGATGCGCCATAAATGCGGGAGTAGCCAACGATATGCACATCCCTTGAATTAATAAAAATAAACTTGCTGTAACAAATATAATCAAGTTATAATCAAATACTATCAGTAGGTATCACTCAGTTCCCTCTGACACGACATTTGGACCATTGTGTCTTACATACATAGATACATAGAAGATAGGAGCAGAAGGAGGCCTTTTGGTCCTTCGAGCCTGCTCCACCATTCATCACAACCATGGCTGATCATCCAATTCAATAGCCTAATCCTGCTTTCTCCCCAGAGCCTTTGATCCCATTCTCCCCAAGTTCTATGTATAGCCTTCTCTTGAATATATTCAATGTTTTAGCATCAACTACTTTCTGTGGTAATGAATTCCACAGACTCACCACTCTTTGGGTGAAGAAATGTCTCCTCATCTCTGTCCGAAATGGTTTACCCTGAATCCTCAGACTGTGACCCTTGGTTCTACATACACCCGCTATTGGTAACATCTTCCCTGCATCTACTCTGTCTAGTCCTGTTAGAACTTTATAAGTCTCTATGAGATCCCCCCTCATTCTTCTGAACTCCAGTGAGAACAATCCCAACCTAGTCAATCTCTCCTCATATGACAGTCCCGCCATCCCTGGAATCAGTCTAGTAAACCTTCGCTGCACTCCCTCAAGAGCAAGAACATCCTTCCTCAGTGAAGGAGACCAAAACTGCACACAATACTCCAGGTGTGGCCTCACCAAGGCCCTGTACAATTGCAGCAACACATCCCTGCTTCTGTACTCAAAACCTTTCGCAATGAAGGACAACACACCATTAGCCTTCATTACCACCTGCTGCACCTGCATGCTTACCTTCAGCGGCTGGTGCACAAGGGTACTCACTCTGCACACTCCCCTCTCCCAATTTACAACCATTCAAGTAGTAATCTGCCTTCCTGTTTTTGCTTCCAAAGTGAATAACCTCACGCTTATCCAAATTATACTGCACCTGCCATTGGTTTGCCCACTCGCCCAATCTGCAGGATCCCTGCATCCTCGTCACAATTCACCCTCCCACCTAATTTGGTACCATCTGCAAACTTTGAGATATTACATTTTGTTCCCTCATTCAAATCATTAATATATATTGTGAATAGCTGGGGTCCCAGAACCAGATCCCTGTGGTACCCCACTAGTTACTGCCTGCCAATTTGAAAAGGACCCATTAATCCCTACTCTTTGTTTCCTCCATGCCAACCAGTATTCCGTCCACCTCAATACACTTCCCCAATCCCATGCGCTTTAATTTTGCACAATAATCTCTTACGCGAGACTTTGTCAGACACCTTCTGTAAGTCCAAATATACCACATCGACTGGCTGCCCCTTGTCAACTGTACTGGTTATATCGTCAAAGAATTCCAACAGATTTGTCAAGCAGAATTTCCCCTTCATAAATCCATGCTGGTTGAAAGACTGCAGCACCAAAACATAGTGGTGATGTGGAGATGCCAGCGTTGGACCGGCGAGGACACAGTAAGAAGTCTGACAACACCAGGTTAAAGTCCAACAGGTTTCTTTGGAATCACCAGCTTTCAGAGCACTGCTCCTTCATCAGGTGAGTCAACTTTAACCTGGTGTTGTAAAACATAATGAATAAGCGCACAAACAACATAACAGAGACCATGTCAACTGAACAGCAATATCTCTCCCACTAAAGTTTGCTTTTAGTGCCATTGACCATGTTACATTTACTTTGGATTAAATAGATCAGAACATGGATTAGGTGCAAATTATGCTGACACAATGCTGCAAATGTTTCCTGGAGGCAGCAAAAGAATGGACTGATTGTTTATGTATGAATATCATCTTCAAATTGATGTGAGCTTTCAGACTGGGATTTAAGTAGATGAATATGTTACCTTAACGACCCGCACCAACAGAGATCTTCCTCCCTCAATCACTAACGCCAGATGGCTGCTTTTTCTTGCATGATATTAAAAGATGTTTTTAATTCACAGTATTGATTCTGCTGTTGAGGTAATACTGAGGAGAAAATCGTTTCTGTTTTAGATAATTATCGAAGGAACTTTTTTTTTAATGGCGATCTCTGTCGCCGGTTCCAAAAAAAAAACAGATTGTTCTCCAAGTACAGAACATTGCCTTTAACAGTCTGTAATTATCACAAAGTATTCTCTGTTAATTGACTGATTTGGGAAGCTAAATATAATGACTACTTATTAATCATGAAAGGAGATGTACAGCAGCAAGGCAACTGCAATAATTGCACTAACGATGGAGAAACGTTAATTAATGAAAAGAACAATGATGTAAAAAATTAGATACATAATGTTTAGCCACTGATTTAATATGCTTTGGGAACTCATTAGTGTGCGTGGCAGCAATGGAGTGCTGGAGATTTACAATGCCCATACTGTGAGCCTCTTGCTAAGAGACAGACGCCGGCCTTTGTTGCTGGATCTTGCACTGTTGAAAGTGCAATAATGGTGAGACTTCAATTGTGATTTTATGGCTGGAACTGTCAGCATGGACTGGAACTTTTCTACATCTTACATTTATCAACATGGTTCCAAGTAAGCCAGGACCCCATCAGTGAAAGAAAAAAAAGAATGGCTTGCAATTATACAGCGCCTTCCACAACCTCAGCATGTCCCAAAGTGCATCACGTCCGATGGAAGTGCGTTAGAAGTGTAGTCACTGTTGTAACGCAGGAAACCTGGCAGCCAGTTTGTGCACAGCAAGCTCCCACAAGCCACAATGCGATAATGACCAGGTAAGCTGGTTTGTTGGTTCAAGCGCAAATATTGGGCAGGGCGATCTTTGAAACAATGCGATGAGATCTTTTACATCCACCTGAGGGAGTATTTGGGTCTCCGTTCAACGTCTCACACAAAAGACGGCCTCTGATAATGTAGTGTTCAGTTCTGTTGTAGCTGTATTCCCAACAACTTGCATCTTCGTCGGACTTTTATCACAGAAAAAACATCTCAAAGCCCTTCGTGAAGGTGTAATCAAAGAAAATGCGTCAGACAGACCTTCTTGTGAAAAGAATCGCATGCAGTTATAGTCCTTGTAACATAATTTATATTCAAATTTATGGCAGAATATTAGAATACCTGTAAAGGCTAAATCATAGAATCTTCAAAGAATTTACAATGCAGAAGGAGGCCATTGGCCCATCGAGTCTGAACTGGCCATTGGGAAGAGGACCTTACTTAAGCCCACACCTCCACTCTATCCCAGTAACCCAATAACCCCACCTAGCCTTTTTGGACACCAAAGGCAATTTAGCATGGCCAATCAACCTAACCCGCACATCTTTGGACTGTGGGAGGAAACCAGAGCACCCGGAGGAAACCCACGCACACACGGGGAGAACGTGCAGACTCCGCACAGACAGTAACCCAAGCCGGGAATTGAACCTGGGACCCTGGAGCTGTGACACCACTGTGCTAGCCACTGTGCTACAGTATTGTGCCCAAATAGTGATAAAGTGGTGGAAAGTTTAACATCCACTTTGGTGTGAAAGGTATACATTTGTTAAAATATCAAGTAATCTGGAAAAGGCACATCGTCATTGCATTGCAGAGTTTTTGGGTAGGCATTCCTGGGTCATTGAAAAATAATTTCCTTTCAACTGTTCGCTGAAACCTTAACGAGTTTCCTCCATTTACCGAGTTTTGATCCCAATACGTCAGAGGCAGGCTGGACAATAGTTTTTTTCTCACCCCAGTTTGCTGAGCTCTGGCCTTTTGATGTGGCTGGGTACAGCCCCAACAGGGGGGAGGGGGGGGGGGGGAGATGAAGATCAGAACAAGAACCAAAGTTCACACTGTTGTGCAGCAGGCAGGTGGATGCTTGGGAATAGGTTACCTGTCCATCCTGGTGGACACAATTTCAACACAGGCTTCAGCGACAGCGGAGAAAGAGGGACACTTAATTCCTCTTTACACCTCCACTTGCTTCTTAAAGCTGGGAGGGTCTTTCAAAATACCTCACAGATGGTTTCTGCTCCATATGTTCGAGGGCCAGTGTGCTGGTACGTGCTGAAATATCCATCCAAATCAAAGTCACTGATATAAATAGCCAACCCTTTCCCGTAAGTGCTATTGTAAACTAGAATGCCATAGAGATGTAATACTCCCTCTGTAATAAAGTGTATGCAGTATTAATAATGTAAGAATAATGTAGGAACATTTTTGGTTGCACTGAAAAGGTCTTTATCCTTCCTGTAAAATGTCGATCCTCATAAAGATATGGAACTGTTTACATCATTTACAATGTTTTTCAATTATATGAACTGTAGTTACAGAAAGTAAAAACATCCTGCTATTACATTTCATTCCAATATTTAACAGTTTGTTCCCCATCCTGAACTCATTTAGATTGTGAGGAAGGATAAAGATCAGATGAATTGATTGTGGATATGTAGAAACTGACTCTTCACTCCAAACTAGCTCAGGGTAACACTTCATTTTGGTATGTCATCAAACTGCAGAAGATAAATCCCGAGTTTCATTCATCTCGTAATTTCTTTTTCCGCCCTCTCAGCCTCCTTCCCATGCCCTGGGAGCCATTGTAAAGTGTCATGGTGCCAACCGTGCCTCACTTGGTAACATAGAATCATAGGGTGGGATTCTCCATCGGCCGATGCCGGAATCAGGAAACACAATTGGACGGAGAGTCGCGCATCAGACGAAAATCATGGCCATGCCGGGCGGCAAAACAGAAAGCCATGCTCCAGCCCCTTGACAGGGGCGCAAAGTCGTTCTACAGCCGTGCAAGTTGTACTATAAACACCGGTGGCATCTCATTAACGGGCCCACTCCGGTATTCTCCGGGCCTCCAGCGATTCTCTGCCTCTGCCAGGAGGACTTACTAATGGCGAAGTTCACTTGTGGTATATAAAATGGAGAAACAGGTGCCGTCACTGCTGAGGGAGAAGGAGGAGGTAGGACATGTTCCCAAAGGTGCAAGCATGGGCTGCCGCTGCTGCCGCTGACTGAGGGGCATCTGCCAAGTCCAGGGGTGGGGGGAGAAGTAGTGAGGAGTGACTAAGTGCTGGGCCATGGGTTAGCAGTGTCCAGGAAGTGGCAGCCACTCCAAGGCAGCCATCTTGCTGTGCACCCTACTGACCGCCCACCGTGGTCCGTGGTCACGCAGAGCGACACCAGCCGTATAGGTGCCCACACCCGGGCCCCACCCTGTTGGCAGGGCATCACACGGCTCACCCAAGTAGAACCCACAGGAGAGCGCCAGACAGGGGCCGCAGTGCATACAGCTGGCAAGTGTAGGGTCAGCCACCGGTACTCCTGCCAGTAGGAATGAGTGCCAGGAACAGAGCCACTCCTCTGGGCCAGGGGTGCAACATGGAGGGCAGAGTGCCAGGGGGAACAGCCGGGGTTAGGGGTGGGAATGGAACGGGATGGGAGGGTGGGAGTGGGACATGAAGTGGCAGTGGCTGCAATGTAGGACAAGGTCACTGTAGTGTGTTTGGCCTCATCGGGCATGGGGGTACACACCATGCTAACATGTCCACACTTTACTCCCTGCAGACAATTCCGGTATCCAACCATCACCCTCGCCATTGCAGCCCTGGCAGATGCACTGAGGCTGTATGAGCAGGAGCTGTTTGGGGAAGTCCCTGCAGAACTGGAGCCTGCTCCAGAGGAACAGGAGCCAGTTGGTGAGGGTGGAGAGGCAGCCGCCCAACAGGCCGAGGAGGAGGTAGAAAGGAGGGTTCTCATCAGCCCTCCTATATATCGGCAGTGTCTGTCATTCGAGGACCTGGTGGATCGAGCGCGCCACCGAAGACTCCGGCTGAGCAGGGGGACCATGCGACATCTCAGCCAGATCATGGCACATCTGGCACCGTGGGGATATGGGGGCACCACTCCCGGTGATCATCAAGGTGACCGTCACTCTGAGCTTTTACGCTATGGGGTCCATTCCAGGTGATGAGCGGGGACCTGCCAGGGATCTCGCAGGCCTCGGTGCACAGGTATATCTGCACTGTCACGGAGGCCCTATCTGCCCAGTCGGCACAATACATTACCTTTGGTGTGGACCGAGCACACTAGGTTGTCTGGGCAGCGGTAATCACCACCATCACTGAAATTCCCCAAGTCCAGGAGGGTGATCGACGGGACGCATGTGCCCCTACGAGCACCGACGCATGAGGGGTGGTCTTCATGGACCGAAAGGGGTTCCACTCCATGAATGTACACTTGGTGTGTGACTATGATATGCACATCATGCACGTCTTCCCTGATGCCCGGGCGGTGTCCATGACAACCTCATCCTGCCACACTCGACGGTTCCCAACATATTCGAGGTGCACCTCCGGGTGCACAGGGGTTAAACGCTGCAGTTGTGGTTGTTGACACCTATACGGGGCCCACAGACTGACGTGGAGAACCGCTACCATGGTGCCCATGCAGCAGCCAGGGGCACCCTGAAGAAGAGGTTCAGGTGCCTAGACTGCTCTGGACGGGCCCTCCAGTATAGCGCTCTGAGAGTCTCCCACAGCGTGGTGGCCTGCTGCGTCTCCACAACATCTGGAAAGGAGGACCAATACCAGGCTACGTCCAATGAGGAGGATGCAGAGGAGGGCTAAGGTAGGCAGGGTATGGGGCTGGGCTGCTACAGGAGGCTGCACAATGTGTGTGCCTGGGCCGCCATGCAGCGGACAATCAAATAGTCACCAGGTTCACTGACTGGAGTGCCTGGCCACTGGCAGCCCTACTGGCATAACTCACCACCCCCCAGATCCGCCCCCCCTTCCAAACACCCCCTACCCTGTCCAACCTTCCTGCAGCCTCCCATCATCACTGCACTTCCCAGCACCCACCACCCACCCACACCTGTAACCCCCCCCCTCCCCCCCTCCCCGCTCCAAACCTGCCTCACTACATTGTGCTGGCCCTGGGTTGGCAAAATCAGCAGGCCTGGTCCATGGGATGGAAAATAATTTTTTGTTCTTTTTAATTTAGAATACCAATTTTTTTTTCCAATTAAGGGGCAATTTAGCGTGACCAATCCACCTACCCTGTACATCCTTTGGGTTTTGGGGGGGTGAGACCCACACAGACACGGGGAGAATGTGCAAACTCCACACGGACAGTGACCCAGAGCCGGGATCGAACCTGGGTCCTCGGCGCCGTGAGGCAGCAGAGCTAACCACTGCGCCACCATGCTGCCCCAGGATGAAGGATGATGACAACCCGCTCAGCGATGAACTCTGGTGCTCCACGTCTTTGGACGGAGCCTGACTCCTGCCCTTGGTAGCACATTCCACCGTCCACCCGGGTGATCCCGGCATGTGAGCTGGCCAGTCCTCTGCATGGTCCCATCGAACCCTTGGGGTGGCAGAGTTCGGGACGGGCTCCAGGGTGCAGTTGGGGGGGAGGGGGGGGAAGTGGGAAGGGCCAGGACTGGGACAGGGGCGGTGTGCGGTGGCAGCCCTGGGGGCCCCTTGCCTGTGCCCACCTCCAATGCTTGTGCACTCCGCCAGCGGCCTCCCACACCCCCACCCACATACCCTATGCTCCCAGCCCAGCCCATCCCTCACATGCCATAGACAGAGCACTGAGGCCGGTTGCAACGTTGATGCACAGATGTATTTATTGTGATGTATAGATGTGTGCTAGCCCCTAACACTATCCTATCCACTGCACCTGTGCCAACTTAAATGGTGTCTAGCTTTCTGGTCTTATGGTGCCTAACACTCCATCTCGGTGGGTCCCCAGGCGGTACATCAGGAGTGGAGATGGCCTATTGCAAATCCCACACTTGCCACAGGGACATCGCAATCCATTGCGGGCTCGCTTGCTTCCCCGATGCCAACCTCCACCTTGGCGACTGCCTGCTCTGCAGCCCCATCTACCAGGTCCAATGCCCTCCGCTCAGCAGCAGTGAGGGGCTGCAGGTCCGGTGGACCCCACCAGTCTGCTCTCTCTCTGTGGTTGTGGCCCGCCTTCTCTTGGGGGGCAGATAATGTACAGTGTGAGACACTTGGACGCGGACAGCACAACCTCCTCATGAAATCCAATCAAATTTGTAAGACATGATCTCCCTTTGACAAAACCATGCGGACTATCCCTGATTAATCCTTGCCTCTCCAAGTAGAGATTAATTCTGTCCTTCAGATTTTTTTGTCCTGCAGTTTCCCTACCACTGAAGTTCGACTCACTGGCCTGTAATTTCCTGGTCCACCCCTACTTCCCTTCTTGACTGATGCACCACATTAGCTGCCCTCCTGTTCTCTGGCACCTCTCCTGTGGCCAGGGAAGATTTGAACATTTTTGTCAGAGCTGCTGCAATCTCCTCCCTTGCCTCCCACAGCAGCCTGGGATACATCTCATCTGGCCCCGGGGATTTATCCACTTTTAGGTCCATTAAAACTGTTAATACCTCCTCCCTCTTGATGTTAAGTCATTCAAGTAATCACAATGCACCTCCCTGATTTATATACCTACATCATCCTTCTCCATAGTGAGCACAGATGCAAAGTACTCATTTAAAACCTCACCTATATCTTCCGATTCTATGCACAAATTGCCACATTGATCCCAAATGGGCGCTATTCTTACTCGGGTCAACCTCCTGCTCGTAATATGCTTAATAATAATAATCACTTATTGTCACAAGTAGGCTTCAATGAAGTTACTGTGAAGAGCCCCTAGTCGCCACATTCCGGCGCCTGTTCAGGGAGGCTGGTATGTGAATTGAACCCGCACTGCTAGTCTTGTTCTGCATTATAAGCCAGCTGTTTAGCCCACTGTGCTAAACCAGCCGCTAAAGTCCCGAGTTGCCACATTCCGGCGCCTGTTCGGGGAGGCTGGTAAGGCTGTTTAGCCCACTGTGCTAAACCAGCCCTTATAACACACCTTTGGATTTTCCTTTATTTTACCCGACAGTGCTTTTTCATGCCCCCTCTTTGGTCTCTAATTTATTTCTTAAGTAACCCCCTGCACTTAATACATTCCTCTAGGGCTTCCACTGTTTTGCGCACCTGGTATTTGCCATAAGCCTCCCTTTATTTCCTTAGCAAACCCTGGCTATCCCTTGACATCCAGGGTTCTCTGGGTTTATTACTCTCACCTCGGAGTCAAAAAGGTTAAGGATTCAACCCCAGGAGTTGAGCACAGGAACCTAAGCTGATGCTCTAGTATTGAAGGAGTGTTGATAGGTGCTGCCTTGCATTAAACCAAAGCCCCTCCTGCTCTCTCAGGTGGATGGCCAGAGATCTTTAAGAGCAATTTCCCAGGTCAATATTTAGCCCTCAGTCAACAGCACAATAATGGATAATCTGGTCATTATCATATAGCTGTATGCAGGATCTTGCTATATTTCTACTGTATTTCTTATCTTACAATACAGTAGTGACTACATTGCATATTTCATTGGCTATAAAGCATTTTAGGATGTCACGAAAGGTACTAAATAAATGCAAGTTTTCCTTTATGGGACCTTGAGTTGAGTGAAAGTGCAGCTTGTTTTTAGTGTTGCAAGTGCCTGGATTGATGTATGACATGTTATTTTTCCCACAGGGGACATTAAAGCTTTATTTAAATAAAATGTATGAACTATTAGTAGAGCACTGGAATTAAATGTGATTTCACAGCAATTAATAGCAGTACATTTGTAAATGTTTCATAGCAAATGTTTATTATAAATTAATAACCCATGTTACTTAATGCTACTAAACGTACAGACTGATTGCATTTGGTCGCTTAACTGAAATATTGCAAATTATTTCAATGATGCAACATTGATCCCATCAAAAGATGTTAATGATTTATTGTCATAGTTTATCTGCATTATTAGCAATAATGATATTACCACTTTATTAAATAGGCTATCTAAGTTATAACATCATGGACTATTATTCCAGAGACCAGGAACAATAACCTGGAGAGTTTGGCAGTTTGAGAATTTGAGGTTTGATTTGGAAATAAGGAGCTGTTGCAGGCAAAAGCGATGGTGAAAAGCTGTCAGATTGTTTTGAAAGCCCAACTGGTTCAATTTAATGCCCTTCAGAGGAGGGCTACAGACGTGCGCCATTATCCAGTCCAGGACTGCACGAGACCCCAGTCCCAGGCCAATCCGGGTGACTTTTAACTGCTGACTGAAGTTGTCCAGGGGGCCAGTTGCACTCGACTGCTGCCCTGCAGCACAGAAGAAGGGTCAGTACCACCTGCTCAGGGCAAATAGAGATGGGCAATTAAAGATTCTTCAAACTTAGGGCGAATGAAAAAGTAGAGTACACTGCACAGTCTACTCAGGTTAAATGTCAAAAATCTAAAAACCGAGCCCAACCTGTCACATGCCTGTGTCCAATTTCAACGGGCCAGGGATCTGATGAATATCTTTTTCTCGAGCGGCTGATCAAGCTTTCAATTTGCCAATGAGACGGCTTGCCTCAACCTTTTAATCAGATTTTTAAATGTGATGCTCCACACCAGCTTGCCTAGGGTTCAAGAAAAACAGTGGAGTGGATTCTCTGTCGCCCGCAGAACACCCCTTGGGGTCATCGATGGCCCCTCGGGGTCCCTGGGATGGCGGGGAGGCCTGAGTGAGCTCCGGAGGGGCCATCACCACCTGGCTCTGCCAGCCTTGGAGACACCCCCCCCCCCCCCCCCCCCCCCCCCCTCCACCAGGATCTTGATGCCCTCAGCCAATGCAGGCTGAGACTGAGCCAGTGTGAGGGATGGGAGTGATGCCAAGGTCATTTGTGTGCAAATGTCAGAGTGTGTTTTATTATTTTAAGTACACCGGGTTGCACACAATAAAGGCTATCGGGCGCGTTTTAATGGTCATGCTGTACCCAAACAACAGCTCGCTGCGGCCTATCGAAGCCGGGAGACCCTGCTCCCGGTGTCATGATATGCAATCATACAGGTACTGATATACAGGCAGGCAGCTAATGAACACATAGAACAGGACATGACCAATGAGCAGGCAGTACACTCAGGGGTGGTATCTCACTATAAAAGGCACGAGGCACTCACACTCCGCCTCTTTCCACTGATGAACATCTACAGAGTGAGTCAGGGTGTATGTACAGTATCACACCTCCAGCACGTGGCTAAGAGCTAGTCTGATCCAGTCAGACAGAGTAACCACACTTGGGTTAGCAGAGAGTCAAACTCATAGAGAACTGTGCTAACTGTGCTACTGGTTCAATAAATCAGATTGAACTAACTTCAAGATCTGGAGTATCTTTTGGTCAAAGCTGCATCCAGTTGCAGCCTGTGTTATCCTAGAGTACATAACACATCACCCAGGATCTACCCCGCTCGCAATGCCTTGCGAGATCTAACGTCATCTCGCGAGACATTGCAATGGGTATCCCGCCCTTTAGCAAATCTGTATATTAAAGTGAGACAACTAGTCTCACTTTGATATGCAGATTCCTGAGTTACCCGAGGCATGGGATCAATCTCTCCTGCCTCAGAGACCTCGGGTGTGCGCTGTTTAGTACTGGTCTCCTCAAACGGGGACCAGGCAAAATGGCACTCGTGGGGGTCTCCCAGGGGATCAGAGGCCCTCAGGTGCATGACCTTTGGGCAGCCTGGCACTGCCAAGAAGCCCAGGTTGCACTGCCAGCTGGCGGGGCACTGCCAGGTTGGCATTCTTTGTGCGGGTGAGATCAGACCGGGGTGCCCTGCACAGGTGTTGGATGGTTATGGGGGAGGCCGGGTTCCTCCCATAGTGCGCAGGGGGCAGGTTGGGGTCGCATTTAAAACTGGGGTCCCAATCTCCCGCTGCACTGAGAATTTCCAGTGAGCGGTGCTCCTCAGTGTACAAAACGGGGTGATGTTCAGCCTCGGCTGCATGTTCCCCACTGAGGCTCCTTACTAAACACAGGTCGCCTTTATAGCCTTGTGTTTCTCGACGCTGTGAGCGCTGGGAAAAACGCAGCTAAATGCACTTGCTCTGGGACTTTGGTCCCATTTAATTAAATCGCTCCCATCCTCTTTTATTTGTCAAAACTCAAGTAAACCCATCTGGTAGTGCCTTTTATGATCACAGCACGCCAACATAAACCACTCACCGAATGGGCAGGAAATCCACTGTAATTCAAAGGAGGAGAGGGAGACGAGGGGAGCCATTGACCCCCCCCTCATTACCTAATCGTAATGGGGGTGTGAAGAAGCTGGGAGTGGACTCCCACCTCAGTGCATCATGGTGCCGCAGGTATTGTGTTCCAGTTCTTCCCTTGCTTCCTTACGTTGCCCCCAGGTGTGCATTAAAAAGTCGTTTGCCCACAATTGAACTGGTTATCTCAACCTTGAACTTGAGCAGTGCCAAATCAGCAACCTCTGATCAAATCACAGTAGTTCAGCGTCAGTGGAACAGTATGCAACTTCTCCTGTGTTCTAGCCACCCTCACGCAGTAATTTTAGTATTTTCCACAAGGTGTATTATTATTATTTGTTGTACTACTTGTCAAATTGCGCGACTGCAAAGTTCCTGCGGGTCGCTGACCTTCAATGGCTCTCTGGTGTAGACACCATAGCCAGGATTCTCCCGCAATCGGCGGGGCTGGCCGTACCGGCGCCAAAGAGTGGCGTGAACAACTCCGGAATCCTCCGCACTTCCGGGGCTAGGCCGGTGCTGGAGGGCTTGGCGCTGCACGAACCGGCGCCGAAGGGCCTCCGCCGGCCGGCGCGAGTTGGTGCATGCGCAGGAGCGCCAGCGTGTTCTGGCGCATGCGCAGAACCACTGCCGTTTTTCCTGCGCATACGCAGGGGGTTTCTTCTCTGCGGCCCCTCCCCCACTGAGGCCTCCGCAAGCCGCCTTCCAAGCCAGGTCCCGCCGGTATGGACCCTGTCTAATCCACGCCAGCGAGACTAGCCAAAAACGGGCGACCGCTCGGCCCAACGGGGACCAGAGAATTGCCGGGGGGGGGGGGGGGGGGGGGGGCACTGCCAATGGCCCCCGACCGGCGCAGTGCAATCCCCACCCAGCCAAAAAACTGGCGCCGGAGAATTTGGCAGCCGGCGTCAGAGCGGAGGGGCGGGAATCACGCCTCCCCTTGGCGATTCTCCGACCCTGCAGGGGTTTCGGAGAATCCCGCCCCATGGACCAGCACCTCCGGTGATGTGACAGCAGAGCAACGGCAGCGGCTCTGAAGAAATCCCAGGCCTACATTCTATTTTATAATCGCAAAGTTCTCCATCCACCTCTTCTCACCCAAAGCCAACTTTATTGCTGGTTGTCAGCTTCAGAGGCCGCAGTCACTCTCCAGAACCACATCCCCATGACCATCGTTCTTGATTGTGAGTGCCAGCCTTCCCTCTGGACTATAGTCAGTGTGACGCTGAGGGAGTACATTAAAGCAAGGCCTCTTTCCCCTCTCCAGTGGATGGCACAGATCCAGTGGCATTATCTGAACGAAGAGCTGAGGAGTGACCACGAGGCGTGCTACAAATGCAATTGATTTCTTTGGCTTTCTTCAGTCAATCGTAAACCGATTCGTATTTGGCATCTGCACACATAAACATTCAGTCGAGGACATTGGCTAGCAAGGAATGCTGGCTGGCTTCCCCCTCACCCATGTAAGGGTGCTGAGGCCACTGCAGTAACCATCCTTGATGTGTTATATTCCAACAGGTAAAGGGCAGCACGGTAGCATGGTGGTTAGCATAAATGCTTCACAGCTCCAGGGTCCCAGGTTCGGTTCCCGGCTGGGTCACTGTCTGTGCGGAGTCTGCACGTCCTCCCCGTGTGTGCGTGGGTTTCCTCCGGGTGCTCCGGTTTCCTCCCACAGTCCAAAGATGTGCGGGTTAGGTGGATTGGCCATGCTAAATTGCCCGTAGTGTCCTAAAAAGTAGGGTTAAGGGGGTTGGGTTACGGGTATAGGGTGGATACGTGGGTTTGAGTAGGGTGATCATTGTTCGGCACAACATCGAGGGCCGAAGGGCCTGTTCTGTGCTGTATTGTTCTATGTTCTATGTAACCTGCACCAACATAATCCTGGCGAGCATCAGTAGGCACTCCACTGGGGAGCTACCCTTCAGGTGCAGCAACACAACCTGAACCTCATCACCACACCCCCACCTCCCATCCAACCAACCAAAGGCCATTCCTCTCTGGCCACACAAACACTGGTGAGGTGAGGAGGAGAGTTTACCACAGCAGAAAATCGATTTAAATGCTCACAACTGGGACATTAAACTGAGGAGGACCTCAGCCCCTGTGACCGCCTCCCTAACTGCCTCCAGGAATGGTGGGCCAGGCTCCACCCTGCACCTACCTCCCTGGAAGGAACATCCCACGATTCAGGGAAGTTTCTCCCTGGGAGAATTCCCCGACTTGCGCTACCGCCGAGGGAGCGGAAATCTAGGCATTAGTCTCAAGCCAAGCGATCGGATAGTTAGGTCGGAGATGAGGAGAGATTGCTTCACTCTAAAGGTTGTGACTCTTTAGAATTGTTAATACTCAGTCGTGTAGAATATTCAGGACAGAGACCAATAGCTTTTTGGTCACTAAGAGAATCGAGCAATATGGGAACAGGTTAGGAAAGTGGAGTTCGGGTAGATCAACCATTGAAAGATGTAGCATGCGTAAGTGGCCACATGGCCTACTCTTGCCCCTATTTTGAATATTTTTATTTTCTCATGACTTAAAATATTAATTACAAGAAGGGAAAGAGGGTGGCACGGTAGCACAGTTAGCACTGCTGCCTCACAGTACCATGGAGCCGGGTTCAATTCTGGCCTTGGGTGACAGTCTGTGTGGTGTTTGAATGTCCTCTCCGTGTCTGTGTGGGTTTCCTCCGGGTGCTCCGGTTTCCTCCCACAGTCCAAAGATGTGCAGGTTAGGTGGATTGGCCATGATCAATGTGTGGGGTTATGGGGATAGGGAAGGGGAGTGGGCCTCGGTAGAGTGCTCTTTCAAAGGGCCGGTGTAGACTCGATGGGATGAATGGGCTCCTTCTGCACTGCAGAGATTCTCAAAAGTCAATAGTCATCAAAACGTCTGGCTATTTCTGATTTGTGAATCTCAATGTATCAATATAATCCTTTGTTTAATCTGTCTGCCAAATCAAAATGCAGGTCACAAGTGTTTCAGACACGTGTGTACAAGTGTCTGTGCTAAATTGTCATTAGCCCAACTGCCCATTGAACACTTAATTGCAGTGTAGCGTAATTAGCAGATGAGAAGCTGGTTCCGCCAAATTAGCTAAAGGTTCAAATGAAAAGCGCTCAGCTGGGAGAAATCTGGTTGTGGCTCCTGTTTAGAGGAAACACTTCCGAACACAGTGAAGGGATTCAAAAGGAATTTCAAACAAAAGTGCATTGCTAACTCGCTAAACCCCCTCCTGTGTTTCAGGTGGAACATTCTGGGTGCTCAAGGATCTCTCCTGAGTCATTTTATTGAACCGATCTACCTGCAGAGTATTGTGCTGGGAAGCACCCACCATATTGGGCACCTTTTCCACGCATTGTGCCAAAGGCTGGAGGACGTCACTCAGTTGCCGCTACCCTACCGATGCAACCAGCCTCTTCTCGGTGGTATGTGATCAGTCTTATAAAGCTGGCCTATACTGCCTGGATTCATAATAGCCTGTCACTTGTGGCCTATGTAGTCTCAGGCAGAGCCTAACTTTTCAGTCTCCTAAATAAACAAAAGGCCAGGCAGTCGGTAGAATAAACATGAAGGATTTGTGTTTCTGCCAGTTACGTACCAGTTCAAACCGGTCGGAATCAGTTGACCCAGGGCAAAAGGATAAGGAGAATTTTAACACAAATGAGTCATGGCTAAAACCACTTGAGTTCATGTTTTCCGCAACCTTTTACATTGGGTCAAGAATTCAGTTCACGTAAAATGGCCTCTCCCGCATAGACCAGCCACGACCTTGCTCGGAAATGCAGGCGTTTACACATATTTGGGAAGGCTTTTCTTTGGCACACAAGGACCAGTGGGCACTTCTTAATGTTTTTTTTTCACATCAATCAGCAGAAATTCAACTCTGTAGCTTTAAGATAAGAGTATGTGTTATGTACGGTCTATATAGAACTGTTCTAAACTAGTGACATACATTTGCAACATTCTACAAACTGGAATTAACATGAATTCAATGCAGTACACTGGTTCATTGAATACATTTTATTAATGTAGGATATATAACTTGAAATTCAACCAAAATTGGAAGCAAAATCCAATTACTTTGATGTTTTAAGTCTTAAATTGTTTTTGCCACTATTAAACAAACGTCATCCCCTTTTGCTTAAAATGATCATGTCTCACATAATGTGGCGATGCCGGCGTTGGACTGGGGTGAGCACAGTAAGAAGTCTTACAACACCAGGTTACAGTCCAACAGGTTTGTTTCAAACATTAGCTTTCGGAGCACTGCTCCTTCCTCAGGCGAATGTCTCACATCGGCGTACATCAAGAATCGAGAAGTGGACTATCCCAATGATCGGGGATCTGAGCCCTCAGGGTTCGGACTACAGCAAAATTGGTCTCTGCTGCTCCCCACCTGATCTGGACTTCCCGCCTCAACACGACCACTGTCCCAGTAGCAGGCTTCCCTTCCTGCTCCTCCCAAAAGTAAAACCCGGTAAAACAGGGAAATACGAACAATGGTCCAAAATATTGCTTTCCTCTTGGGAGCTCCTTCTGGCGCGTCTTGCCCGACATGGAGCCAGACCTGTGAATCAGAATGGTTTTAGGACAGGGATCCTGTGGGGGGGGGGAAAAGACTCATGCTGTAACATTAAAGCTGCACAGTGAGCACGGACCAGGACTTCCTGGTTTACCTCTCCTCCATTCCACTCCTCTTATCCACTCTTGGGACCCATCCTGGTAAATAATAGGGTTGTCCCATCAGTCAGAGGTTCTTACACTCATGTATTCTCAAAATCTTTGTCTGCATGCATTGATTCTGTTTCAGCCGCATGGACTATTCTTTCTATTTCCCGCAAAAATAAAACAAAAGTTGACTTTTCGATCAGCCGTCACACATTTTTCTGCATATCTCCTCAAAATTTCATCCTCTCAGAGATGAAATGTCCCTTATTCTTTAATGTAATAACACATTTGGTTATCTAAAAGTTCCCCGGTATTGTAAAAAGCACTGAACAAAAACAGAAAATGCTGGACAATCTCTGCAGGTCTGACAGCATCTGTGGAGAGAGAAGGGAGCTAACGTTTCGAGTCTGGATGACTATGTCAAAGCTGGAGGGAACTGGAAATGGGATGGGTAGTGGGGAGGGGCGTGGAGCAATGGACCTGGATAGAGGGCCAGCGATAGGTAGAGATCGACAAAGATGCTGGGACAAAAAGACGAAGGGAATGTAAATGGGGGTGATCAAGGCTAAGAAGGGTGCTGAAAGTGGCACAATAAGAGATTCAAATGTGTTAATGGCAGAACAAAGGTAAGCAGTGTGTCAAAGGACAACTAGGAACAGGGAACAGATGGCCCAAGTGGGGTAGCGTGGGGGGAGGGGAGGGGAGACAGTCATGAGGGAAAACCGTACCTATGGAAGAAATTAAAATAAATTGATAGAAATAAAGATGTGGTGAAGTTCGGGGAGAGAGATTATAGTCTGAAGTTGTTGAACTCAATGTTAAGTCCGGAAGGCTGTAATGTGCCTAATCGGAAGATGAGATACCGTTCCTCCAGTTTGCGTTGGGCTTCACTGGAATATTGCAGCAGGACAAGGACAGATGTGTGGACAGTGAGTTGAAATGGAAAGTGACAGGAAGGTCTGGGTCCTGCTTGTGGACTGACCGAAGGTGTCCTCCAAAGCGGTCATCCGGTCTGCGTTTAGTCTCTCTGATGTAGAGTAGACCGCATTGGGAGCAGCGAATGCAATAAATCCGATTGAAGGAGTGCATGCAAAGCACTGCCTCACCTGAAAAGAGAGTTTAGGCCCTTGGATGATGAGCAGGGAGAAGGTAATGAGGGTGTGTTCCCTGTAGGGCCATCTGTTCCCTGTTCTAAGTTGTCCTTCGACACACTGCTTACCTTTATTCTGCCATTCACACATTCGCTCCCTTGATGTGCCAATCTCAGCATCCTTCTTCGTCATGATAACCACCATTTACACTCCCTTTGTCTTTTTGTCCATGACATCTTTGTAAATATCTCCTATCGCTGGCCCTCTATCCAGCCCCACTACTCCACACACCACCCCACCCCCCCATTGCTCCACAACAGTATGAATCCCATCCCATTTCCAGTTCCCTCCAGCTCTGACATAGAGTCATCCAGATTCGAAACATTAGCTCCCTTCTCTCTCCACAGATGCTGTCAGACCTGCTGAGATTGTTCGGCATGTTCTGTTTTAGTTTCAGGTTCCAGCATCCGCAGCAATTTGCTATTATTTACTTGAGCAAAAGTTACACTTTAGATATTGGCTCAATTTCTCTGAATTTAAGCGATGCTTAAAGTGCCTTGCCTTGGCCATAAGCTTCAAGTGCTGCTCTGCCTGCTCTGAAGATTCACAACCTTGCTGTGCGTATTCACACTTTTACACAGATTTCTCCGCAGAAATTGAACTAAAACAAGCCATTCCAACTAGAGTAGGTTCAAGTCAAATTGCAAATCAAAGTTTGTTTACAGGAACTCCACCGTCACCATATTCTCTGCTCGAATTCCTCATCCTGCTGCCTAATGCTTTGCAAAATTTCATCCGCCTAATTAATTATCACTGTAATTTGCATATAGATAGATAATGACCATTGGAATAATGAATCTTTAGTGGCCCCGTGTTACAAATACATTAAAATGTGGGGCAGCATGGTGGCACAGTGGTTAGCACTGTTGCCTCACAGCAACAGAGCCGGGTTCAATTCCGACCTCAGGTGTGGAGTTTGCACGTTCTCACTGTGTCGGCGTGAGTTTCCTCCCAGTGTTCCGGGATAGGGTGGGGGCCTAGGTAGGGTGTTCTTTCAGAGGGTCAGCGCAGACTCAATGGGCCGAATGGCCTCCTTCTGCACTGTGGGGATTCTATTCTATAAACCCTGCTGGGGTTAAGAATTTAGCTTTTTTGCCTTCAGTTCTTAACCCGTGCACACTTATGCTGAAAGGTATGATTTTCTTTCTATTATCTTTCAAATGTCAGTCATTAAGTTCTTAATTTAAGTTTAATTTGCATTTTAGAGATAATTGCTTACTTGGACAGAAGCCAATTTAATGAAGCATCGGCACTTGGGTAAAGTACGCAATTTGGAAATATTGAAGAGCGTGAATTCCTAATGTTGCAATGAAACAATGAAAAGATGGCATTGTTGAATGGTTACTGAGTGCGTTAATTTAATTTAAAATGAGCTTTCATTTCAATCTAATTTTTTTTGTGCTTTGTGAACAGCAAGGTTTGTCAAAACCCTTCTGAAATATTTATTTCTACCAAATTGTGACATTGAATTTCCCAGAAACCAGCAATAAATCAAGCCATGATTGCCTGTGAGCGTCACCATACGTTGGTGACTTGCCATTGCAGTGTAGTCGCGCTAGCTGTCACTACCGCCACCAAACCAGGACGGGTCGGCACTTACAGGAAAACAATGTAATCATAGTTATCTCTATTAGCGTCACAAGTAGGCTTAAATAAATACTGCAATGAAGTTACTGTGAAAATCCCCTAGTCGCCACACTCCGGCGCCTGTTCGGGTATACTGAGGGACAATTTAGATTGCCCAATTTACCTAGCAAGCACCTCTTTCGGGACCTGTGGGAGGAAACCGGAGCACCCGGAGGAAACCCCCCCCACGCAGACACAGGGAGAACGCGCAGACTCCGCACATACAGTGACCCAAGCGGGAATCAAACCTGGGTCCCTACTGTGCCATATCTGCAGCATCAGATATGTAATAGGAAACTGACCTGACTTTTCAAGTGTGCCATCTAATCTTGTTAGCATTTATTCCTAATTGCCCTCAATTCAACTAAACAGCATGTGAGACTAGTTGCGAGTCAACCATTGTGGTGCGGAATTTAGAGTCGGGTAGGCCTGAGCAGACAGGTAAGACAGACATCCTTCCCTAAAGTCCATCAGTGAGTCAGTTAGGTTTCTGTAAGAATTATTGTTTTTACTAATGTTAAAACCAGAAAGTGGGTAGCTTCTGGGTGGGTAATGTATGGGCTTCAGATTTTTTTTTTACTTGCCACCAGACACAAACACTCCAGTTTTGGGGATTGAAATTCACCACAAAGGGCGGGAATCCTTGTTTCATTTAAAAAAGAGCTTAAGGAGCGATCTGCGATTAATTTTTTTCTAAAAATGGTTAAACCTTAACTCTTTTTAACTGAATTCTTTTTGATTTTTTTTTCTCTCGCCCTGTGATTTTGAAGAGTGCACTTTGATAGCATCAGGGGCCAGGCTGGAAGGAATAAATGATTCTGACAATTTGACAGTCTGAAGGAGCTGAATTAACATCACTCATTACCCCAGGCTTTTATTAAAACTTACAGTCATGTTAATTCAGCTTAGTCTCACTGTCGGCCTCAGTAACTCTTCAAAGTCAGTCCCCGGCAAAGCCATTGACTGGTGGTGAGAGGCCACTTCCCTGGAGTTTTTCAGTTTCTACACGTTAATGGGTATTTTACATTTAAAACAAGCACCTGGCTCCCTCCCAATCAGCTGCAGCAAACAATATAAGCTTGCTGACTGACTTTGCTCTGACAGCAGAGAAGCTGGGCAGCACAGGCAGCACGGTAGCACAGTGGTTTGCACAGTTGCTTCACAGCTCCAGGGTCCTAGGTTCGATTCCCCACTGGGTCACTGTCTGTGCGGAGTCTGCACGTTCTCCCTGTGTCTGCGTGGGGTTCCTCCTGGTGCTCCGGTTTCCTCCCACAGTCCAAAGATGTGCGGGTTAGACGGATTTGCCATGAAAAATTGCCCATAGTGTCCAAAAAAAAGGTTAAGTGCGGTTGTTCGGGTTGCGGGTATAGAGTAGAGACGTGCGCTTGAGTATGGTTCTCTTTCCAAGGGTCGGTGCAGACTCAATAGGCCGAATGGCCTCCTTCAGCACTGTAAATTCTGTGATTGTACAGCTCTGTGTCTGTCCAACGCCCGGTGCAAACAGAACTGGGTGAAGTGTAAATATGAGCACACATACCATGACGGACAGGTAAAGATCCATAGGTCCATCCAGCATATATCCCAAGCAACTGGGATTCCCCATGTGTGGCAACATATATGCTCTCCACCCCAGGCTAAACCATACCAACTCCTGGGAGAGGTGAGAACATTGATATTGAAAATCTTGGAAATTCTTCTCCGAACCACCTTGGCAATCAAGGCTGGTCCAATGGAATCACTCTGACTGGGAGTTTCCTGCAGTGCCTACCTTTTTGGGAGCTAATATGTGCCCTCACCAGAAACAGGTCCGATATGGAGGAATTCAATCGCACAAGATATTCTGTGAGGTCCACTCTGGAGAACAAAACGGAGGAACATAGAATCCCTATAGTGCAGAAGGGAGGCTGTTTGCCCATCAAGTCTGCACCGACCCTCTGAAAGAGCACCCTATCCAGGCCCAACCCCCCTCACCTTTCCCCGCACCCCATAATCCCACCTAACCTTTGGACACTAAGGTGTAATGTAGCATGGGCAATCCACCTAATCTGCACATCTTTGGACTGTGGGAGAAAACCAGAGCACCTGGAGGAAGCCCACAGAGATACGGGGAGAACGTGCAGACTCCACACAGACAGTCACCCGAGACTGGAATTGAACCCAGGTCCCTAGCATGGTGAGGCAGCAGTGCTAACCACTGTACCACCGTGCCACAACAGATTGAGAATCATGCATTTTGGAGTTGATTGAGCTATTTGTAGGCAGAGATATCCAGCATCGGTAAACACTATTTTGGTTTACCTGGCTGATTGCAGGGTTCAAGAAAAGTCGCAACATATCCTTTGTCCTATACTTCCATTACAAAGCTACCAAATTCCCTTTTCAATTTGCAACAATGTCCAACTCCACTATTTCCTTGGACAATCCATTTCACATATTCAGCATTCTCTATTTGTGTATTGAAAAGTGCCAAGAGAGACCAGATGTAAACATCTTTTTCTGCCTTTTAACCTCAGAAATGATAGAAAATGCTGATGTCCTACAACTGTGGTAGAATCATAATATCATAGAAAAGTTACAGCACAGAAGGAGGCCATTCTGCCCATGTTGTCCATGCCAGCCCAAAGACACCCAGGTGCCCTTTCTTTTTTTTTGGAATATTTTTTTATTCTCCTCCTTTTTCACATTTTCTCCCAAATTTGCACCCACTAACAATAAACAATAATCAGTAACAAATATGTCAATCCCCATATCAATAACAACGATCCCATCCTCCCACCAAACCCTAAACATTAGCCCGCATGTTCACATAAACAAATGACAAAAAGTGAATCAGGAATCAACCAAAGTCACCATTAATACACACAGCCCCCCCCCCCCCCCCCCCAACTAATGTTCGATGATATCCAGTTCTTGAAAGTGCGACATGAATAATGCCCATGAATTGTAGAACACCTCCATCCTTCCCCTCAGTTCAAACTTAACCTTCTCAAGAGTCAAGAATTCCAACAGGTCCACCCAACACGCCAGGGCACAGGGTGGAGAGGTTGCTCTCCAACCCATCAGGATCTGCCTTTGGGCGATCAACGAGGCAAAGGCTACAACATCTGCCTCCGCACCCGTTTTCAACCCTGGCTGGTCTGACACCCTGAATATGGCCTCCCAGGGGCCCAAGTCCAGTTTCATGTGCACCACTTTAGAAATTACCCTAAAGGCCTCCTTCCAGTAATCCTCTAGCTTTGGATAGGACCAAAACATATGAATGTGATTTGCGGGGCGCCCCCCCGCAATGTTCACACACATCTTCTACTCCTTCAAAGAATCGGCTCATCCGCACCCTTGCGAGGTGTGCTCTGTATACCACCTTCAGCTGTATCAGCCCCAACCTCGCGCACGAGGTGGAGGTATTCACTCTCCGGAGCACCTCACACCAGAAGCCCTCCTCCATAACCCAAGCACCCTTTCTAATCCCACCTTCCTGCACCCAATCCATAGCCCTGTAGTTTAGAGCACTTAAGGTGCAGGACTAGGTACCTTTTAAAAAGGTTTGGGGTCTCTGCCTCCACCACCAACTCGGGGAGCAAATTCCAGACTTCCGCTACTCTCTGCGTAAAAAATGTCCTTCCTCATGGCCCCTTTACACCCTCTGCCACTTATCTTGAATCCATGTCCCCTGGTTCTAGAATTCTCCACCAAGAGAAACATTTTATCCTGTCCACCCTATCGCTTCCCCTCATAATTTTGTACACCTCAGTTAAGTCAGCCCTCAGTCTTCATTGTTCCCAGAAAAATAACCCCATCCTATCCAATCTCTCCTCGTAGCCACACTTTTCTAGCCCTGGTAACATTCTTGTAAACCTCCTCTGCGCTCTCTTCAGAGTAGTAGGGGGAAATGGAAAGAAAAAAAGGGAAGGACATGAACAGAGTAAAATTAGGAATTGGTAATAAATTAAATGGGATTTTGCCATCACTCACCGTATCGCTTGTGGGCTTTACTTTCCACTGTCAAAACTGTCCATTTGCTGTAGAATCAACACAGGAATAAGGATGACCACTCTCTTCATTCATAACCAAGATCTCCTTCAACCCATCTTCCCATCACCATCCACCACCACCTCAATCAACATGCATGAGGAGCTCATAGATTTGAGGCTGAATAATACAGCAGGGTGGATGATTCATCCCCCCACCCTGAAGTAAAGTCGGCCTGAAACAGATCGGTCCACGACAGCCCCTTTCCTCCCCCACTCGCATTAAACACCGACTGTGGGCAGGCTAAACAAGGGCAACGTGCATAAAAAGGTCGGAATAAATGTACAGAATTATTTCGTTGGAAAGGAGGTAGAGGGGGTGAGACGGAATAGAAGGGCAGCGATAGGTCAGTATCTCCTTTACCCTGACCTATCCCTGTTCTTCTGTTCTTTTTTTTTATAAATTTAGAGTACCCAATCATTTTTCCAATTAAGGGGCAATTTAGTGTGGCCAATCCACCTAGCTTGCATGTTTTTGGGTTGTGGGGATGAAACCCACGCAGACACGGGGAGAATGTGCAAACTCCACACGGACAGTGACCCAGAGCCGGGATCGAACCTGGGACCTCAGCGCCGTGAGGCGGTTGTGCCTCACTAGGCCACCGTGCTGCCCTCTGTTCTTCTGTTCTGTCCCACTTCCTCTGCCCCCTTTCCAACGATACAATTCTTTGCATTTCTATCTTTCTTCAGTTCTGTAGAAGGGTCCTATAGACCCGAAACGTTCTCTCTGTTTCTCTCCCCACAGAGGTTGTCAGACCTGCTGAGTTTATCCAGCATCTTCTGTTCTTATTCAAGAAAAATGGCTTCTGGATTTTCCGATACAGGTGTCAACCCTCGCCTGCACTTTTGCTTCCACATTTAAACACTTTGCGGTGGCTGCATTGATTTTAATTATAAATTAGATCGAGCAGCTGCAGTCACAAGTGATACTCTCTGATCACAAATTGACTGGGAAACCTGTATGTTCAAGCAGCACGAGTGACAGGAATAGTTAAGAGGTACCGAGAGCTCTTCTCCCCTACTTCAACCACTTTGTAATTGATACTTGTCTCTCGTGAGTCCTTAGAGGCAAAATGGATTCACTCAAAATAAACTCACTCCATTAAAATGTTTCAAAACACGTTGTGACATGAGTGAGTTTCATGGGCTGGGGTTCCACTCTCCAGCAGCAAAGGGTGCTCAGATTGGCCTCTGACACTTGACACGTGGCCCCGTAATGAAAAGGGAAAAAGTGAGCCCAGTGGGAGGCACATATTTTTCAACCTGTCTGTGGTAAAGTGTACAAAAGGTCTCAGTGTTTTCTTTACCAGGGGAAATGCTGTCTGCCTATTCTTTGGGCACAATTCAGCCGCCTCCTTCCACTTGACTCAGTGTCTGGATCTCACTCTCGCTGGGCGAGATCCAGACGTGAATATTTAAATGAGAATAATTACTCATTTAACCCGATTCACCTGGTACCCGGGGCTCACCAGCCGATCCTGGGAGAACTTGCTAGGCTGTCATTTAGTACTGCTCCACACAAACGTGGACCAGGCGTAATGGCACCTGGGGGAGGGGGGGTCTCCCAGGCCATTGGAGACTCCCAGGTGGTCGGGGACAGGGCAGAGTGGTACCCTGGCACTCGCCCTGTCATCTGGGAACCCTGGCACTGCCAGTCAGGCACCTTGGCCAGGATGCCTAGTGTGGTGATATGCATCACTGTAAATACACAATGGGTTAATGTAAATGCACTACAACTAAGTTAACACTAGAGGGAGCACCAGAGACATCATGACATGCAGACGTACAGCTAATGAGCACACAGAATAGGACACGACCAATGGGCAGTCAAGACACCCAGAGGTGACACTACCACAAGGGGGCAATCCATATAAAAGAATAGGGCACATATGCTTTTTCTCTTTCCATAGGTGACACTCGGAGAGTAGGACAGGGGCAGATCAGAAACATCACACCCAACGCATGGATTAGAGCAGACTGGTTAATTAGACTGAGTTACTACAGCAAGATTTGCAGGAGAGTCTAACTCAAGTAGGAGAATTGTTAACCTTTCAAGAAATGTGTTAAACCTATCTCCAAGTCTGAACCTTCCTTTGTCAGAGCATACATCAAGGAAGCGGGTTAAAACACAACACCGAGGTTCCAGGTTAACACTGCCATGGGCCGGGCCAGGGTGGGGGGGGGGGGACCTTACCAATTGGAGGAAGGGAGGGGCGGGGTTCACAAGGGCCTCCCCAACATTGGGGGAGTCACAAAAATGGGGGGAAGGGGATTGAAGGAGGGGAAGAAATTGGGTAGCCTTCCAAAATGGCACCCCATCTGCGAGGAACCCTCCCTGCAGCGAGCTTCAGCTCACCAGCAAGAAATCTCTCTCAGTGCAGCCTCGGCTGAGAGAATCTCCCCCAGCCCAAAGAAAACGGCAAAATGCCATTGAAAAGCTGGAAGTTTTTCAGCGCTGCAGGCTCCAAGAAATAGCCCGCTAAATACCCTGTTCAGCAGACTTTAACTTAAGTCTGCCTCGATTCACCATGTGGGCCTTTACCTCTGTTCTGATTTCACTTGCTTTGATATCTCTGCAGGCATCAGTAGCACCGGACTTCGACAGCAGGGAAAGTCTCCGAGCTTCAGTGTGAACTGGACAGTGGGCGACCACGACCTGGAGGTCATTAATGCCACAACTGGAAAGGGAGATCTGGGTCGTTCGTCCAGACTCTGCAAACGTGCACTTTATACCCAGTGGGCCAAGCTTAATGGCAAGGTAAATATTTAGCCATCCATTGATGCATGTTTTTGCACTACGGTTTACAGCAGCAGTTAGAACTCATTTGTTAGCTCACTGTGAAGGGAGAATAATGCCAGCAAAGTCTCCTCCAGATACCCAACGTCCACTAACCGCTCTGCATCACTAAACTCAATAAAATCGTGTCAGTGCACTGATTCTGAAGTATCTTTCTACCTCCCCCTTCCCACAAACTGGAGATCATCCAGGCAATACCCACGCCACCCCCAACCCAGTCAATGTTGCTTTGCCTGAATGTTGCTCTCTCTTCCTTTAAGATGCCAAGCTATTGATCAGCAGTTCTAATAGGTCCTTACGTCTGTGTTAAATTTTGTTTGCTCCTGCAAAGTGCACTGGGTCTTTTTTTAATTGCTACGGGAGTCTCGATTGAACCAACCTCCACCACAGCCTCAGGGCGTGCGTTTCTTTTTTTGGAAATCTTTTTATTGCCTTTTCTCATATTTATAAGCAGTTGTTGTGTATATACATTACATTTTTCTTGCCCGTGCTAATTAACTTTATTTTACAAAGTCCTTCATTTAACTAACTCTGTGTACATTTTGGTGCCCTCTGGATCGGTCTATGAATCCCCCCCCCCCCCCCCCCCCCCCCATTGGTTTCAGCACACCCCCCCCGTTTGGTTCTTCATATTTTGTATTTTCCCTGGCTTACTCCTCGTTGCTGGCCTCGAACAGGTTTTGGAACAGGCTGACGATACTTTTGTCAAGTATCCAGGAAGCCTTCCTCTGACCCTCGGATGGCGTACTTAATCTTCTGCAGGTGGAGAAATTCCGAGAGGTCAGCGAGCCAGTCTGTAGCTTTGGGCGGTGCTGCCGATCGCCAGCCGAACAGGATTCTCCGGCGTGCGATTAGGGAAGCGAAAGCAAGGGCGTTGGCTCCCTTCCCCATGTGTAGCTCTGGCTGCTCCGATACCCCGAAGATTGCCACTATTGGGCATGGCTTCACCCTCACCCCCACAACCTTGGACATTGCCTCGGAGAAGACTGTCCAGAACCCAGCAAGCTTGGGACAAGCCCAAAACATGTGGGTGTGGTTGGCCGGGCCCCTCTGGCACTGCTCACATTTGTCCTCCACCTCCGGGAAGAGCCTGCTCATTCGGGTTCTGGTCAGGTATGCTCTGTGCACCACTTTGAGCTGCATTAGGCTTAGCCTTGCGCAGGAGGAGGTGGAGTTCGCCCTGCTCAGTGCTTCGCTCCAGAGTCCCCATCCTACCTCTGTCCCCAGTTTGTCCTCTCATTTTTGTCTGGTCCAGTCCAGTGGTGTTCGAGCTCTGTCCAGCAGCTGTCCATATATTTTCCCACATATTTCCCCCCCCTTCTCGCTGCTTGTGCCTATCAGGTCCTCTAGTAGTGTGTTTTCTGGGGCCCCGGGATACCCTACTGTCTCATTATGAAGGAAGTGTTTTATTTGGAGGTGTCTCCATTCCTATCCTTTTGCTAGTGGGCAGTGCATCCTGATATCACTCACTGTATGAACCGACCTCCACCATAACCTCAGGCAGTGCATTCCTGATATCACTCACTGTATGAACCAACCTCCACCACAGCCTCAGGCAGTGCATTCCTGATCCTAACCACTCGCTATGAACAAGAGATTTTCCTCATGTCACTGTTGCTTCTTTTGCCAACCACCTTAAATTGGTGGGCCTCTGCTTCTCAGCCCTTCTGCCAATGGGAGCAGGTTCTCTCCATCCATATATTATCTAGACACTCATGGTCTTGAACAGCTTTATCAGATCTCCTCTAAATCCTTCCTTCTCTGAGGAGAATCATAGAATTCAAAGTATATCTTTTTTTTCTACTGCCTGCTCAATTCAAGGCAATACTCAATCTACCATCTCTCCCTTCAGAAGGGCACTCTTCACCCCTTGCCTCCCAGTTAACGTGTACAGTGTCGTCCCCTCATCCCAGTCCCAGATAATGTTACTCAGAGGTTTGTACAGTGTTACATGCTGACAGTAGGAATTCCTGAGTCATTATGGAAGACCAGGAATGCTATCCTTCCCACAATGTCCAGCAGACTACTATAATGGAACAGCATTGGTAGGAGCAGGAGTATCAGCTGAGGGGCTGAAGCTGGGGCAGTACTTTTGGTCCCAAAAGGGGATAGACAAACACACATTTCAAAGCCCCCTGCTCTCCATGTTAGTAGGTTCATGGCGTCTCACAGCAAACTTGCCTCCCGTCGCATCCCCAAACACGAAGCAAAATTGACATTCGCAAGCTAATTGAGTCTACTGCAGCTTAACAAGGACACACAACACGGAGCAACCCTTATGGAGGGAGCGAACCTTGTTGTAGTGGTGGATGTTCATTGTCATATTGACAACTTCAATTACTTTGGTTGTATTGCATTTAACAGAAACAGTTTGGAGTGAATTAAATTTGGCAGAGGAAAGCTCAAATTAGTGAGAGAGCTGATTCACAGCTTAATACCTCAGTGTACAATGTGTTTTAACACATCTCTGTATTTTCCACTAGCTATTGGCAGCAAGAGAAAAGCCTAGGATTTACTGTCGAGCGGAAAAGCGGACATTTAATGGGTGGAATTTTGCCAGCCAGAGGTGGTGGACTTGGGAGTGGAGGAAGGAAGGGGAGGTGTTAAAATACTGACAAGCCAGATTGGAATGTCTCCCTATTGCAGTCCCACCTCCAGGAGAAATTCCCAGTGGCCATAAATGACAGCAGTTCGGCTGTCAGGCGAACAGAAGCCGGCGGCTATTTTTGACAATCAAAGGCCCGATTCAGGACTACTTTCCAAGGCTGCTGGCACTTCGTCAGAACTGGCGCAGACCCCACCATGAGAGGCAAGAAGGCAGCCTTCCCTGAAGTTTCCCGGGAGATGGGATGGGGGTTTCTGTGGAGGTGAAGGGGGTCATCAGAGCCAAGCAGTCAATGGCCCAAGGAGAGGCCTGCCAGGCTGCAGAGGCTGCCCCTGCTGGAAGGGGTTTCCGTCCGATCATCAGGGTCTTGCCTGCCTGTTTGGTCTTGGTAAAAATGAAGAGCTCTCTGACACACCTGCCACGGCTCCTCAAAATGGATGCACTGATGGTCCTCTGCTTGGACAGGCACCGAGGAAGATCTGCCTTTCATCTTTACTCAGCCACCTCCTCACACCTACTGGCCTTTTAAAAATGTATTCACTCATGGGCATATGTGCGCATTGCTACCTCGGCCATCATTTGTTGTCCGTCCCTAATTGCCCTTCAGAATCACAGAATCTTTACAGTTCCATTCGACCCATCAAGTCCTAGACTTGTCTAATTGACTATTGATTTTTTTTTTCCCAAACTATAATTTCCAGAAGTTTCTCTATCTCTGAAGTCAAACTGGCTGCCCTGTAGTTGTCAGCTTTATCCTTGTGCCCCGTTTTGAACAAGGGTGTAACATTGTTAATTTTCTAACAGTTAGTCTTTCTAACACCACCTCCTTCTCAACTGTAAGTTCTTTGACTGTATCAGTTAACTCCTCTTTCACCTCAGCCTGGGTAACACCTTCTTCCTTTGTAAAGACTGATGTAAAGTACTCATTTAGTATCTCCACCATTACTCTTGCCTCCACATGCAAGTCCCCTTTTTTTTATCCCTAATCAGCCCTACTCTTTCTTTTACTTCCCTTTATTATTTACATGCTTATAGAAGACCTTTGATTCACTTTTATGTTGGTTGCTCTATCTTTCTTGTCATCCAAGGTGCTCTGGATTTATTTGTCCTATCTTCCCCCCTCAAGGGAATGGACCTTGACACTGCCTGCAGTACCTTTTCTTTGAAGGTGGCCCATTGCTCAGCCACCATCTTTTCTGCCAACATTTGATTCCAGGCAGCATGGTGGCACAGTGGGTTATCCCTGCTGCTTCACGGCACCGAGGTCCAGGTTCGAGCCCGGCTCTGAGTCACTGTCTGTGTGGAGTTTGCACATTCTCCCTGTGTCTGCATGGGTTCCGCCCCCACAACCCAAAAAGATGTGCAGGCTAGGTGGATTGGCCATGCTAAATTGCCCCTTAATTGGAAAAAATTAATTGGGTACTCTAAATTTACAAAAAAAACATTTGATTCCAGCTCAATCAACTCAGATGTATTCTCAATCCATTGAAGTTGACTTCTCCCAATTCATTATCCCTGAATTGTTCCTTGTCCTTTTCCATAGCCAACCTAACAGAGAAATTCTACCATTGACCCCTCTGGAACATTCTCTCCCCAGTAATGTAATGCCTACTTTAATGAGTTCTGCCACTAACCACTACCCCCCCCCCCCCCCCCCCCCCCCCATTTATGTGTTGGGTATGCTGGGTCTGTGAGGACTGCGTTTACCAGAGCAGTGAGAGGGACAGGCTACCAACACTTGTAGAAATACAACTCTATTTTATTTAACTATGAGCTGTTAAACATACTTGCACTGTGGGTCGACACTATGTTAGGTTGACTGAAGACCTATGGCTAACCTGACCAGACTATCCTGCTACCACATGGTAGATGTTCGTGCTACTGATTATGGGCTCTGGCTGTCTCAGAGGTTGCATCCCGAATGAGCGCGAAAACTAGTGCCCTCTGGCTTTATAGTGGCCGTGTCCTGTCTGGCGATTGGCTGCTGGGTTCTGTGTGTTGATTGGTATTTCAGTGTGTAATTCAGTGTGTATCTATGCACCATCATATACTTGTGTGTATATTATGACATCTCCCCTTTTTAAAAAAAAATAGTATGTGTACGTGGCAATAAATAGTGTGGTATGTGAATGTCCCTGACTATGTGGGGAATATGTGAGCATATTTACTGGGCTATATACAAAATTGCTAACATATTTACACGGGAAGGTGTCTAGTGCAGATAGACTGTACGTAACATAACACAGAACATGAATAACGGTATGTACAAACTAGTGAACAAATAAACAGGGTAACGAAACAATCAGTCCATGAGTTCAGAGAGTTCATAAATTCAGGCAGTTCATAAATTCAGTCTCTGGCGGGTGACGAATTCTGCTTGACCAAAGGAGCATTTGGCTCTCTTGAGGAGGAGGCCATGCTCATGGATTCTCCGGAAGACACGTTGGAGGCGATCAATGTGTTCCTGCGGGGTGGTAGACCCGACGATGATGTCGTCTACATATACCCGCACCCATCCGATGCCCTCCATCATTTGTTCCATTATTCGGTGGAATACCTCCGAGGCTGAGATGATGACAAACAATACCGGCCAAATGGGGTGTTAAAGGTGCAGAGCTTCCGACTGGATGCGTCAAGTTGAATTTGCCAGAACCCCTTGGATGCGTCAAGCTTTGTGAAAGATTTTGCGCGAGCCTACTCGCAGGTGAGTTCTTCACTCTTTGGGATAGGGTAGTGTTCCCTCATAATGTTGCGGTTCAGGTCCTTGGAGTCGATGCAGATGCGTAGTTCTCCTGATGGTTTCTTAACACACACCATGGAGCTGACCCAATCAGTTGGTTCTGTTAGTTTAGATATGACGCCCTGGTCCTGGAGGTCCTGCAGTTGCTGCTTGAGGCGGTCCTTGAGGGGCGCCGGTACCCGGCGAGGTGCGTGAACCACAGGCATGGCATTTGGTTTTAAAATAATTTTGTACGTATATGGGAGTGTGGCCATGCCCTTGAAGACGCTGTGGTATCGAGTAATGATATTTTTCAGTTGTGTTTGAAAGTCGGCGTCCGGTGATGCTGAACCCTCAGCGGGTGACATGGAGTGAACCCTTTGGATGAGGTTTAGGATCTTGCACGCCTGAGCACCGAGCAGGGGAGCTTTAGTGGTCCCTACAATCTCGAAGGGCAGGGTGGCCTTTAAGGAATAGTGCAACACCACAAGCTGGCATGAGCCGCTGGCAGCAATGGCATTGCCATTGTAGTCGAGAAGCTGGCAGGTGGATTGCAGGATGGTTGGCTTAACGTGGAGGCTGTTGAGGTACGACCGTGCAATGAGGTTGGCTGAAGCGCCGGTGTCCAGCCGGAATCGGATGCGAGATTTGTTGACCGTGAGGTTGGCACACCACTCATCGTCCGGATCAATGCTCAGCACTGGGAAGGACTTGGCTTTTTTCTTCTGAAGCACCTTGTGCTTGGTGATGATGCCCACCCGGAATGGTGATTTGAGATCACCGGTGTCAGGGTCCGGAACCATGTCGGAATCGGTGACCGGTGGTTGGACGGTCCGGACATTCCTGCGCAGCTGGTGGGAGCGACGAGAGGTGGTTGTTTGAGCAGATCTGCAAAGGGCTGCATAGTGGCCAAGCTTGCCACACTGGAGACAGCGTCAAGATTTTGCGGGGCATTGCCGCTTTAAGTGGGCGGAGCCACAGTTGTTACACGTCGTCACGTCAGAACGCTCAGTGCGCCACCACGCATGCGCGGTGTGTTTGCACGTTGTGTGCGCCTGCGCAGTTCGGTCTTCGGCCTCGCCGTCCCCTCGGTCGGTGCGCGCATGCGCGGGAGCCTGAGAAAAACAAGCGAAATGGCCACCCTCATCCAGGCTCAGGCCCTGGAGCTGTTTTACGCCTGCACCCGCTCTGCTTCGTGGGGGTCTTGCCGCACCGTCTCTGCCGCTTGAATGTGCGAGTATCGGTTAGTGGCGTGCTCATGCAGAACGCAGGTTTCGATGGCTATAGCGAGGGTGAGCTGTTTCACTGAGGAGCTGCTGGCGTAGGGGTTCCGATTGCACACCGAAAATGATCTGGTCGCGGGTCATTGAGTCGGAGGTGGAGCCGTAATTGCAAGATTGCGCGAGGATGTGAAGATGGGTGAGGAAAGATTGAAAAGGTTCATCCTTACCCTGCAGACGCTGTTGAAAGACATAGCGTTCAAAACTTTAGTTGACTTCAATATCACAGTGGCTGTCGAATTTGAGCAGGACCGTCTTGAACTTGGACTTGTCCTCACCTTCAGTGAATGTGAGGGAGTTGAAAGTATGGATGGCATGGTCCCCGGCCATGGACAGGAAAAGAGCAATCTTCCTGACGTCTGAGGCAGCTCCCAGATCTGTAGCTTCGAGGTACAGTTGAAACATTTGTTTAAAAATCTTCCAGTTCACACAGAGGTTGCCGGTGATGCGGAGCGGTGAGAGAGGGCGGACGCTGTCCATACTACCGGATGGCTGATCGCTGGTCGAAGGCAGATTATTTGAGGGTAGGTCCATCAAACTCTAACATCACGTACTGGTACCATGATGTGTTGGGTATGCTGGGTCTGTGAGGGCTGTGTTTACCAGAGCAGTGAGAGAGACAGGCTACCAACACTTGTAGAAGTACAACTCTATTTTATTTAACTATGAGCTGTTAAACATACTTGCACTGTGGGTCGACACTATGTTAGGTTGACTGAAGACCTATGGCTAACCTGACCAGACTATCCTGCTACCACATGGTAGATGTTCGTGCTACTGATTACGGGCTCTGGCTGTCTCAGAGGCTGCATCCTGAATGAGCGGGAAAACTAGTGCCCTCTGGCTTTATAGTGGCCGTGTCCTGTCTGGCGATTGGCTGCTGAGTTCTGTGTGTTGATTGGTCTTTCAGTGTGTCAGTCAGTGTGTGTCTATGCACCATCATATACTTGTGTGTATATTATGACACCCATCACCACAAAAAATTAACACCCAGTCCAGTCCCTCTTTGAGCCAGGTCTCTGCTACAGCAATTATATCATAAATATCGTAATTCCATTTGTCAACCTGTGACTGTAGTTCACCAATCTGATTAACCATACTCTGTGCAGTCACATACATGCACATCATCCCTGATTTTGGCTTTTTACTTTCCCCCTCACGTGACTCCATCTAAATATGTCCTATTGCCTATTCTAAATTTATCAAACTCTCCAAGTATTCCATTTACTATTCTCTGACCTATCCTCCTTCTCAGTTGATTATTTGTTATTTCCCACTGCCAGTTTTTCTCCTCTCTGCTCTGTATTTGCCCTCAGGTTCCCATCCCCCTGCCAATCTAGTTTAAACCCTCACCAACAGCACCAGCAGACCTCTTTGCGAGGTCATTGATCCCAGCCCTCTTAATGTGTAGTCCATATCTCTTGCACAAGTCCCACCTACCCCAGAACTGGTCCCAATGCCTCGTAAAGTAAAAGCTCTGCCTCCCACTTCATTTCTCCAGCTCGTGTTGAACTACTCAATTGTCCCATTCTTATGTTCACCAGCAGGTGGATTAATTCTGAGATTACTGCTCTTGAGGTCATGCTTTTTAATTAACTTCCAAACTCTCTAAAATCTGCTTTCAGTACCTCACTCCTTTTGCTATTTAGGTCATTGATTCCAATGTGGACCACAACCTCTGACTGTTCACTCTCCCCAAAAGAATGTCCCACAGCTGCTCAGTGACATCATTGACCCTGGTAACAGGGAGGCAACATAACATGCTGAAGTCATGTCTACGACTGCAGAACTGCCTGTCTGCTCCCCTAATTGTGGAATCCCCTACCACAACGGCACTTCTGCTCTTCCTCTTCCCCTCCCGTACAGTTGAGCCACCCATGATGCCATGAACTTGGCTCTTGCACAGTCTTCTAGGAACCATCTCGCTCACCAGTATTCAGAATCGAAAAGAGTTTGGGGAGCGTGGCATCCTCAGGGGATTCCTATATTACCTCCCTGTTTCTCTTATATACTCTGGCGACCACCTTGTCTGCGTACTTCTTAGCTGTGGTGTAACACCTCTCCAAATGTGCTAACCACATAATCCTCAGCCTTGTGCATGCACCACCAATCAGGTTCCGCGCCCTGTAACTCATGTCTCTGCATCTGGTGGCACTTCCTCTCCATGTATTCTGGAGGATATTTTGTGCCGGCATGACTTCCCACATCTCACAAGATGCACATTCCACATGACCGAGCTACAGTGACATACCTTAAACTTCATTTGAAGTATGATCTGCTTTATTGAACGGCTGCCGTCCACGTGGTGTGGGTATGTTCTCAATGCTGTTAGAAAGGGAGCTCCAGGATTTTCACCCAGCGATAGTGAAGTAATGGAGATATGGGGCGGGATTCTCCCGTACCCGGCGGGGCGGGGGGTCCCGGTGGGACGGAGTGGCGTGAACCACTCCGGCGTTGGGCTGCCCCAAAGGTGCGGAATCCTCCGTACCTTCAGGGACTAGGCCCGCCCCGGAGTGGTTGGCGCCCCGCCAGCCGGCGGGATAGGGGCTTGGCGCCAAAGGGCCTCCGCCGGCCGGCGCGAGTCGGCGCATGCACAGGAGGGTTCATCTCCGCATCGGCCATTGCGGAGGACCACAACAGCCGAAGCGGAGTAATAGAGTGCCCCCACGGCACAGCCTGATCGCAGATCGGTGGTCCCCCCCAGGAACCCCGGAGCCCGCCCGCACTGCCAGGTCCCGCCGGTAAGGTACCTACTCTGATTTACGGCGGCGGAACGGCTACAGGCAGGTGGGACTTCGGCCCATCGTGGGCCGAAGAATTTGGGCGCCCCCGGCGCCCATTGAGTCACGTCAGACTCCGCCATTCTCTGAGGTGGGCAGGCCATTTTTTGGGGGGCGGAAGAATTGGGAGGATGTGGGGGCAGGCTTCACGCCGATCCCCGGCGATTCTCCCACCAGGCGGGGGGTCGGAGAATCCCGCCCATAGTTCCAAGTCTGTATGGTGTGTGACTTGGAGAGGAATTTACAATTGGTGGTGTTCCCATTCACCTGCTGCCCTTGTCCTTCTGGGTGCTAGAGGGCATGGGTTTGGTAGGAGCCTTGATGAGTTTAATTGCCTCATTCTAGCAATATTGTAGAGGAAGTCCCACCTTCTGTTTAGAATGCAGGCCATCCAAGAAACTCCCCAACATCAGGATCTTTCCATTCCTGGGAAGATCCCGGGTGGGATTCTCCAACGACCGATGCCGGAAGTGGGACACACGATTGGGCAGAGAATCGGTTTTGATGCCGGAATAGTGGCGGCTGCCAGTTTCACACCAAATTGCAGTTCACCGTTCCGTCGTCAGCAGCGTCAATGAGTTCCAGAATGCAAGTACAGGGTAGCCAGGGAAAGGGTTGGCCCACTGAAGGACAGGGGACGGAATCTATGGGTGGAGCCAGAGGAAATGGGCGAGATACCAAATGAATACTTTGCATCAGTATTCACCAAAGAGAAGGAATTGGTGGATGTTGAGTCTGGAGAAGGGTGTGTAGATAGCCTGGGTCACATTGAGATCCAAAAAGACGAGATGTTGGGCGTCCTGAAAAATATTAAGGTGAATAAGTCCCCAGAGCCTGATGGGATCTACCCTGGAATGCTAAAGAAGGCTAGAGAGGAAATTGCTGAGGCCTTGACAGAAATCTTTGAATCCTCACTGTCTTCAGGTGATGTCCCGGGGGACTGGAGAATAGCCAATGTTGTTCCTTTGTTTAAGAAGGGGAGCAAGGATAATCCAGGGAACCACAGACCAGTGAGCCTTACATCAGTGGTAGGGAAATTACTGGAGAGAATTCTTCAAGACAGGATCTACTCCCATTTGGAAGCAAGTGGTCATATTAGCAAGAGGCAGTTTTGTGAATCGGAGGTCGTATCTCACGAACTTGATAGAGTTTTTCGAGGAGGTCACAAACATGATTGATACAGGTAGGGAGTGGATGTTGTCTATATGGACTTCAGTAAGGCCTTTGACAAGGTCCCTCATGGCAGACTGGTATAAAAGGTGAAATCACACGGGGTCAGAGTTGAGCTGGCAAGATGGATACAGAACTGGCTAGGTCATAGAAGGCAGAGAGTAGCAATAGAAGGATGCTTTTCTGATTGGAGAGCTGTGACTAGTGGTGTTCCACAGAGATCAGTGCTGGGTCCTTCATGGTATATATAAATGATTTGAAGGAAAATGTAACTGGTCTGATTAGTAAGTTTGCGGACGACACAAAGATTTCTGGAATTGCGGATAGCGATGAGGACTGTCAGAGGATACAGGAGGATCTAGATCATTTGGAGACTTGAGCGGCGAGATGGCAGATGGAGTTTAATTTGGACAAATGAGAGGTAATGCATTTTGGAAGGTCTAGTGCAGGTAGGGAATATACAGTGAATGGTAGAACCCTCAAGATTATTGACAGTCAGAGAGATCTTGGTGGACAGGTCCACAGGTCACTGAAAGCGGCAACACAGGTGGAGAAGGTAGTCAAGAAGGCAAACGGCATGCTTGCTTTCATTGGCCGAGGCATTGAGTATAAAAATTGCAAGTCATGTTGCAGTTGTATAGAACCTTAGTTTGGCCACACGTGGAGTATAGTGTTCAATTCTGGTCGCCACACTACCAGAAGAATGTGCAGCTTTAGAGAGGGTGCAGAAGAGATTTACCAGGATGTTGCTGGTATGGAGGGCATTAGCTATGAGGAGAGGTTGAATAAACTTGGTTTGTTCTCACTGGAATGAAGGAGGTTGAGCGGCGACCTGATAGAGGTCTACAAATGTTTGAGGGGCATAGACAGAGTGGATAGTCAGAGACTTTTTCTCAGGGTAGAGGGGTCAATTACCAGGGGGCATAGGTTTAAGGTGCGAGGGGCAAGGTTTAGAGGAGATGTATGAGGTACGTTTTTTACACAGAGGGTAGTGGGTGCCTGGAACTTGCTGCCGGAGGAGGTGGTGGAAGCAGGGATGATAGTGACGTCTAAGGGGCATCTTGACAAATACATGAATAGGATGGGAATAGAGGGATACGGACCCTGGAAGTGTAGAAGATTTTTGTTTAGACGGGCAGCATGGTCGGCACAGGCTTGGAGGGCTGATGGGCCTTTTCCTGTGCTGTATGTTTCTTTGTTCTTTGTTCTTAAACGCTGTTGGCATATCATTAGCAGCCCTGACCCGGTATTCCGCGGTGCCTCTGCGATGCTCGCATCCACTGGGGTGAATTCCCGGTGACGAGGTACACTTTTAAAATTCATGAAACAGGTGCCATGGCTGCTGAGGGAGGGGGGGGGGGGGGGGGGGGGGGGTACAGAAAATGTCCAACATCGCCATAGTTTGCTGACAGTCGTGTTGCTGGCCGGGAGTGTGGGGCTTCTGCCGGGGCTGGGAGAGTGGGGGTGTGGCCAGGACATGAGCTGTGGGGTCCGGATGGATAGACACGGAACCCCATGTCCGCAGCCTGCAAAGCAGCCATGCAGCTATGCATGTCACCTACTGTGAACTTAGGGCCACAGGTCGTATAGGTGTTCCCCCCCCCCCCCCCCGGGCCATCCCCCCGAGGTGCCCTCTGACCCAGCCGACCCATCAGCAGGTGCGCTCCAGCACAAGCAGTGCCATCTTGTTGGCCGGGATGAATGTGTGCGGGGTGTAATGTATATGCGCAGGTGCAAGCTCCTCAACGTTCGCTGCATCGATCCTGGTGCAGTGTCAGTTTTGCTGTCGTGGAAGTCGACGAATCCTGTCCCGGCGTCAACACAGTGTCAGGAAGGGAAAATCCCGCCCCCCCCCCCATCTTTACATCCTGAAAGTTGATATGGGATTTGCTGCAATCCTACAGTAACTCTACTGGCAAACTAAAGAACCCTCCAGATAAGCAGTACAAATGGCTAAAATCTGGCATTTAAACTGGGAATTCTATCAGTATCCCAATGGAATTACAGCAGGACAATACATTGAAACCTCACTTCTCTTCCCACTATTTTAGTGGCAGCGTTAATCTATTTAACACAAATGCCTTCATTAATTAAATGCCTTTATTAATTAACAGGCAGCGCACTGACTTATCAACAGCTGATGTGTTCAGCTGTTACAATCAGTTACATTTAATTCCTGTTGGAGATGTGGGGAAAGGGCACTCTTTCGCTTTTCCGAGGAAGTTTTGAGAGAAAAGCTGCGGAAGCTTCTGAAAACTGGATCGATGCTGTTTTTCCAGGTTTCCCCAGACCTTACACTGAGATTATAGCAAGTGACTGAGAGAGCAGTGCAGACATTCATCGGAGTCTCTCTATTCACCCCCATGATCTTCGATTCACCCAAGACAGCATGTTGAGAATCTTCCCCACGTCAAAGCATTTCTAGAGCGATTCATTCAACTGCAAATTAGGTTGATCCCTTCTTGGAAAAATATTTTTTTGGGGATGCAGTGTGTGGCCAAGTTAAGATGTGGGGTGGGATTCTCCATCCCGCCACATTGGTTTTCTAGTGCCGTGCGCTGCCGCCGGCAGCGGTTTGCTCCATCCCGCCAGCCACCCGTTGTGGGCAGCACCACACCGTCATGAAATCCCTGGGCGTGGATGTGCTGCCGGCACAACGGAGAATCCGGCCCGTGGCATTTGGTAAGTGTTACATACTTGGAGGGGAGAAGGTGACGTTGGGCCTATAGTTTCCAATGATCTCCACCACAGGGAGGCCTCATGCCTCAGACTGAAATAGATTCATCAATCATAGAATCCATACAGTGCAGAAGGGGGCCATTCGGCCCATCGAGTCCGCACCGACGCTTCGAAAGAGCACCCTACCTTGGCCCAGTAACCCCACCCAACCTTCCGACACTTAGGGGCAATTTAGCATGGCCAATCCACCTAACCTGCACATCTTTGGACTGTAAGAGGAAACCGGAGCACCCGGAGGAAACCCATGCAGACACGGGGTGGGTAAACCACTGTTACACCTGTATTAGGTGATGTAAGGTAGGACCTGTACTACAGGTTCGCCGGTAGTCCCTGCCTGCTGGCTCAGCCCAGTAGGAGGAGGATAAATATGCGTGTCCTCCATTCAGCAGCCATTTCACCAGCTGCTGTGGGAGACCACACATCTTAGAGCAATAAAGCCTCAGTTGTATCCAACTGTAGTCTTTGTACAATTGATCGTGCATCACGGGGAAAATGTGTAAACTCCACAAAGACAGGGAAAATGTGCAAACTCCACACAGACAGTCACACAATGTCAGACTCAAACACGGGTCCCTGGTGCTGTGCGGCAGCAGTGCTAACCACTGTGCCACCATGCAGCCCATAGTTGATGGAAATGATTATCAACATCTTCATTATTGTTGGATCATGTTACTACTAGAATGATTGAAGGTGAATTGATAGGTCTTGGTCCCTTATGTTTTGGGATAATCTATGCACCGAAATGTCCCTCGATGCCCTCTATAAAGAAAGGAAGACTTGTAACGATGAAGCTACGTTATCAGAAAGTATTTCACCATCATTGAAGCACTATTGAAATACACTGACTGTTGTAGTCACGCTATTTGAGTTGTTCGATGGAAACACTTCTTACCGATAATGTGGAAAAGTGTCCAGCTACATCCTGTGCACAAAAAGCAGGACAAATCCCCTCTGACCAATTACTGTCCCATCAACCGACATCTGGGCCGTGATTCTCCCCTACCCGGCGGGGCGGGGGGGGTGCCCCGGTATATTGGAGTGGCGTGAACCACTCGGCGTCGGGCCGCCCCAAAGATACGGAAGTCTCCGCACCTTTAGGGGCCAAGCCCTCACATTGAGGGGCTAGGCCCGCACCGGAGTGGTTCCCACTCCACCGGTTGGCGTGAATAGCATTTGGCGCCACGCCAGCCGGGGCCAAAAGGACTTCGCCGACCAGCGTAAGTCCGCGCATGCGCCGGAGCGCCAGCCGCTGCTGACGTCATGCCAGCGCATGCGCAGGGGAGGGGGTCTCTTCCGCCACCGCCATGGTGGGCCCCGATCGCAGGCCAGGCCACCGTGGGAGCACCCCCCGGGGTCAGATCGCCCCGCGCCCCCCCTCCAAGACCCCAGCGCCCGCCCGCACCGCCAATCCCGCTGGTCAGGTAGGTGGCTTAATCCACGCCGGCGGGAGAGGCCTGTCAGCGGCGGGACTTTGGCCCATCGCGGGCCGGAGAATCGCCACGGGGGGCCCGCCAACCAGCGCTGCACAATTCCCGCCCCCGCCGAATCTTGGGGGGCGGAGAATTCAGGACACGGCGGGGGCGGGACTGACGCCAGCCCCGGGTGATTCTCCGACCCGGCAGGGAGTCGGAGAATCCCGCCCCTGATCACCAGCAAAGTGATGGGAGGTGTGGTCGATAATGCTATCAAGTGGCGCTTAGACAGAAATAACCCGCTCACTGATGCACTGATGCTGTCGTCATTACAGCCTTAGTCCAAACATGACCTAAAGAGCTGAACTCAAAAGGTGAGATGAGAGTGACTGCCCTTGACATCAAAACAGCATCTGGATGTGTGACAAAATTGAAATCAGTGGAAATCAGGGGCAAGCTTTCCCTGTTGGAGGCCAATTATCTCAGTGGCAGAACATTGCTGCAGGAGGCCCTCGGGATAGTGTCCTCATGTATAAGGTGATGTTAATGTAGGACTGAGTACAGTAGTGCCCACATGACAATGTTGACAAATGTGAGGTTATCCATTTTGGTAGGAATAACAGCAAACGGGATTATTATTTAAACAATAAAATATTAAAGCATGCTGCTGTGCAGAGAGACCTGGATGTGCTAGTGCATGAGTCAGAGAAAGTTGGTTTACAGGTGCAACAGGTGATTAAGAAGGCAAATGGAATTTTGTCCGTCATTGCCAGAGGGATGGAGTTTAAGACTAGGGAGGTTATGCTGCAATTGTATAAGGTGTTAGTGAGGTCACACCTGGAGTATTGTGTTCAGTTTTGGTCTCCTTACTTGAGAAAGGGCGTACTGGCACTGGAGGGTGTGCAGAGGAGATTCACTAGGTTAATCCTAGAGCTGAAGGGGTTGGATTACGAGGAGAGGTTGAGTAGACTGGGACTGTACTCGTTGGAATTTAGAAGGATGAGGGCGGATCTTATCGAAACATTTAAAATTATGAAGGGAATAGATAGGATAGATGCGGGCAGGTTGTTTCCACTGGCGGGTAAAAGCAGAACTAGGGGGCATAGCCTCAAAATAAGGGGAAGTAGATTTAGGACTGAGTTTAGGAGGAACCTCTTCACCCAAAGGATTGTGAATCTATGGAATTCCTTGCTCAGTGAAGCAGTTGAGGCTCCTTCATTAAATGTTTTTAAGGTAAAGAGAGATAGTTTTTTGAAGAAAAAAGGGATTAAGGGTTATGGTGTTCGGGCCGGAAAGTGGAGCTGAGTCCACAAAAGATCAGCCATGATCTCATTGAATGGCGGAGCAGGCTCGAGGGGCCAGATGGCCTACTCCTGCTCCTAGTTCTTATGTTCTTATGTTCTTATAACCTGCACCCAGGACCAGTCTGTGTTGGAAAGAGCAGTGTGTACCAGCAAGCATTGAGACAAGATAGATTGTACCCTTTACTGTATATTTATAAATAGTTCTGAGAGTCAATAAAGGCTAACAGTTAATTTTGTATGACTATGAAGACTTATTTGGACCTACCAAACTGTAGGCAACACCCTACAGGCCCCACCATCTTCAGATGCTTCATTATTGATTTTCACTCCATCTTAAAGGCGGACGTGTTCAGTTTCATTTGCTGCTCACCAGATACTGAAACAGCCCATGTCCATATGCAGCAAGACCAGGACAACATTGAGACTTGGGCTGATAAGTGACAGGCTGGGGATTCTGCGGAGAGTTACTCACCTCAAGATTCCCTAAAGCTTGTCCACCATCTATAAGACACAAGTCAGGAGTGTGGTGGAATATTTGCCACTTGCCTGGATGAGTGCAGCTGCATCAACACTGAAGAAGCTCGACACCATCCAGGACAACGCAGCTCGCATTAATCAGAACCCCATCCAGTAATTTAAGCGTTTGCACCCTCCAGCACTGATGGCACAGTGGCAGCAGTGTGAGCCATCTACAAGATGCACTGCAGGAACTCATCAAGCCCTTCAGCGGCAGGGACCTGGGTTTGATTCCCAGCTTGGTTCACTGTCTGTGCGGAGTCTGCACGTTCTCCCCTGTCTGTGTGGATTTCCTCCGGGTGCTCCAGTTTCCTCTCACAAGTTCCAAACGATGTGCTTGTTAGGTGAATTGGACATTCTGAATTCTCCCTCAGTGTACCTGAACAGGTACCATAGTGTGGTGACTCGGGGATTTTCACAGTATCTTCATTGCAGTAAGTCTACTTGTCACACTAATAAAGATTATTATTACTAACACCACCTTCCAAACCCTAAAGGACAAGGGTAACAACACATGGGAACACCACCACCTCCAAGTTCCCCTGAGGGACACACACCATCCATGCATCGCCATTCTTCACTGTCACTGGATTACAATCCAGAAACTCTCTTCGAGCAGCACTGTATGTATATCTGCACTACACAACATGGACTGCAGTGATTCAAGAAGGTGGCTCACCATCACACCCACTCAAGTGCAATTCGGGATTTATTTTTAATTCATTAACGGGATGTGGTTAAACCAGCATTTATTGCCAATCCCTGGTTGCCCTTCAGAAGGTGGTGGTGAGTTGCCTTCTTGAATCACTGCAGTCCCTGAGGTGTAAGTACACCCACAGTGTGGTTAGGGAGGGAGTTCCAGGATTTTGACCCAGTGACAATGAAGGAATGGCAATACATTTCCAAATCAGGATGCTGAGTGTCTTGAAGGGGAATCAAGTATCTGCTGCCCTTATCCATCTAGATGGTAGTGATCATGGGTTTGGAAGGTGCTGCCTAAGGAGCCTTGGTGACTGCCTGCAGTGCATCTTGTAGATGGTACACACGGCTGCTACTGTGCATCAGTGGTGGAGGGTTTGAATGTTTGAGGAAGGGGGAGCAATCAAAGGGGCTGCTTTGTCCTGGATGGTGCCAAGCTTCTTGAGTGTTGTTGGAGCTGCACTCATCCAGGCACGTGGGGAGTATTCCATTACACTCCTGACTTGTGCCTTGAAGATGATGGGCAGGTTTTGGGAAGTCAGGATTCCTACCTCTGACGTACTCTTGTAGCAACAAATGCTGACCATGCACATGTCCCATGAAACATTATATTCAGTGACATACACAAAGCATGTTGATACAACTGAGCCACATATAGAACTCCCAAGCATTATAGACTACTCACATGAAATGTCCATGGGTTATTGGATTTACACATTAACAGATACAAATATACATCCCTGAGGGATGTATCAGTATTTTAATAAATGTCACGGATGAGGTTACCTTCTGCTAAGAATTTCTTTTGTGTCGTCAGCTATGGTGAAAATTATTTCTGGCAGTTCATAAGTGACACACATCCAGGAAACTCAATGTGATGGAATCAATATTCTCCGTACAAAGTCTCCTTCTTATCAGGAAGCCTCAAAACACGGAGCCTGAAGCTCTTCAGCACAATTTAAATCCGTTTCAATTTATTTTCATGTCTTCCTTAGTTAAACGTTTTCCTAATGCCCCATTAATAACGATCTGTTATCATTTCAACGGTAATGTTTATTGCATAAGCTATTTAACTGTATTATTCAGTCTCTTGTTGTTGGAACATAAATCATTTTACTGTTTAGTTTATATTGCATGCTAAAATCACAGATATCTAAAAAAAATCTAATATTCCCTTAAGCCTTGACATTGCTTTTGCATCCCAATGGAATTAGTTGCGAGGGCAGTATTTTTAATTAAGGAATTATTGAGATGGCATTTTGAAAGATACCCTCTACATCAAGCTGCTTCCCCAAAGCAAGCTTCTCATATTTTTTGGAGGGAAATTAAAGGATTGTAGCTTTTTAAACATTGCTCTGCCACTGTATATTGAATGGCAATGTGACAATAAGCTTTCAACGCAATAACAAAAACTGTTCAGGCTTCAACTAAATCTGTATTCCCACACCAGGGAATACCGTGGGCAGCACGGTAGCACAAGTGATTAGCACTGTGGCTTCACAGCGCCAGGGTCCCAGGTTCGATTCCCAGCTTGGGTCACTGTCTGTGCGGAGTCTGCACGTTCTCCCCGTGTCTGCGTGGGTTTCCTCCTGGTGCTCCGGTTTCCTCCCACAGTCCAAAAACGTATAGGTTAGGTGGATTGGCCATGCTAAATTGCCCTGAGTGACCAAAAAAGGTTAGGAGGGGTTATTGGATTACGGGGATAGGGTGGAAGTGAGGGCTTAAGTGGATTGGTGCAGACTCGATGGGCCGAATGGCCTCCATCTGCGCTGCATGTTCTATGTTCCAGCTGTAAGATTGCTGCCCATGAATCTTGAGATAATGGTGGCACAGGGAGCGAACACTGTCTCAGTGTCCCTTAGGGCTAGGTTAGATTCAACACACACTGGTTGGAAGAAGGTAATTGAGAGTTAATTTTCCTCCTTTCAATATTCCAGAGCAATTCACTGAGACATTGGGCGAGGACTTTCACCAAGTATCTCTGGGACAAACAAAAGTGGGAAGGGGCAGAGGGTTGAGAGTGAATTGAGCGACCATAGCAATGGGTGGTAGAGGAATTGACAGTTTAGAAGTGAAGAGGTAAGGGTGATGGACTGGAGAGTCACTGGCATTTACTGCACAACATCAGTTGAGACCTTAAAGCAGAGATGGAGAAAAACATTGCGAAACAGGAGGTAACGTGGGGAGAAGCAAAACGAAGAGTTAAGGAGAGAGAAGCATCAGAGGATAGGCAGGAGAGGAGGATAAGAAACAAAGAAACTGCAGCACAAAGATCAGCTGGAGTTAAGAGTGCGCGCCTCTCAGGTGGCACGGTGACGGAGTGGTTAGCACTGCTGCCTCACGGCGCCGAGAATCCGGGTTCGATTTCCACACCCCTCCCCCAGCCCCGAGGTCACTGTCCATGGGCAGTTTGCACATTCTCCCCGTGTCCATGTGGATCTCACCCCCACAACCCGAAGATGTGCAGGGTAGGTGGATTGACCATGCTAAATTGCCCCTTAATTAGAAGTATTGAAAAAATTGTGCACCTCTTTGCTTACTTATAGTTTGCAACTCCACAGGAAATTGGCTTGCTATGTGAAAGGAAGGCCTGGATATATGTGTTTAAAATAGGGGCTGGTGCGCCTGTGTATTCTGATTCAATTGCCCTTTAACCCTGTTACCTCAGTTCATTTGGCTCCCAGGTGGCAGCACGTCAGGTCGGCACAGCGAGCGATTAAATTATAAGCTGCCGAGTGACGGGTGCTCAGAGATACAGAGCTCCAACAGGCACGTTGGTCAGTGAAAGAGGAACAATAGTGTGGCATCATAACTCGGATCTTATTACTTCAGTCTGAGCTTCCAGAGCAGCTTTGAAATGTTGCATGACTGGTGGATCTGGAATTGTTGCCATGGTACTGACCACCACCTCCAGGCTGGGATGGGTGAGCTCCAAGCTTTGCATGAAGCCCTTAGCCATGTTAGAACTGGGCACCCACCTCCATGCCCATTGACAATGAAAACATGCTGTGAGAGATCTGCAAGGCACAAAGCATCTTGGTGTGCACACTCCACTGCTGTTCTTCTGAATGAAGCTCCATCAAAATCTTCAGCTGAGGCCCCTGTCGGAGAACTCCCTGACAAACTTGCCCTCCAGCAAGTTGACAAACATAGTTTCTTATCCCCCCCCCCCCCCCCCCCCCCCCTCCCCACCCAGGCTTGGCTGCAGCCTACTCGTACCCGGTGATTCACGACATTCAGATCCCAACCCTAGACTACCATCTAAGGTAAGCACCTTGCCAACAATCCATGGCTGTGATTGCCTTTTCAAGCAATGGACAGCTTCTTCAGTTCAGGTGTAGTTCTTGCCCTGCCCCATGGGGCTTCAGCGGCTGGTTTATGGAACTCCGATAGGAGACATGTAGAAAGGGTGGGTTGGAGGTGCGAGAAGGGGGAAGGGGTCGATAGAGTCCGTGGTCACACCATCTGCAGCTTGCCTTTTTATGCCAGATAGCAGGATCAGGGTGAAGTAGAATTTGAAAAGGGCCACAATGTACAAACGTACCGTCATCTTGAGCAGTCTCAGCAATGCCAGATACAGCAGACTATCTCACAGTTGACCGCAGGATGCTGAACACTGTGTCCTCCAGTGATACTGGATGATGCAGATATACCTGTCCCCCTCCAGTTCTGCTTTGCACCCTGTTACAATCTGCCATGTCCTGCAAGAAAGCGTGTCACTAACTGTGCTGCAATGTGCCTGCCGTAGCTGAATAGCTAGAGGTGAGTGGAGGTTGCGAGAAGCAGATATCATTGGTGGGTGTGTGAAAGTGAGAGAAAGTTGAGCCTGCGTCCTGACTGCTAGGGTGTGCTGATGGGCGAGTGATGAGGGTGTGTCGCATTGAGCAGCGTGACCATAACAGGTATGGTGGGTAGGAGACACATTTGAAGATGTACCCACAGATCTTGGCCACTCTCTTGAGGTCATTCACTATCCTGCAGCGCTGCAGCCAGGTACTTGGGGTTGGAACTTAGGAAATTGACCTCACTGGTCAACTACTGTCATTCCCTTTGAGGACCTGTCAGGAGAACATGGCCTCTCTCTTCCTGCCAACCCATTGGAGGCCCACTGTGCCACATCCAAGAACCTTGGAGTTCTCCATTGCTCCATGTGATCTCCTCATTACAGCCATTTTCACTACAGGAAGTCAACAACAGCGTTGTGTAATGAGTACAGCTCCCTTTAAAGGGGTCAGGCTGCCTTTAAGACAGCTAGGTGAAATATGTGCTGGACATGCACACTGCTGAGCATTCAGCCAGCCAGCAGGGTGTGCTGTGAATGGCTGAATTCGACAATCCATCAAATAAGGAGACAGCACAAAGTTTGCCTGCTGCCTGACTCAAAGGGATTGGACATAGGCTAATCTTTAATCACAGCCCTGTACTCAAAACAGGATCAAACCAATTTTTAGCCCTACAATTCTTAATCAGAATTTTGCATTTATGACTTAAAAAGGGGAAAAATGTTTAATCGTGGAAAATCAATAAAACTTCAATGTAAAAATCAATGAAAATTAGGAGGGACGCACTCAGGAAAATTACATTCACCAAGAAAGTGGTACTGAGCAAATTGTTGGGTCTGCGAGCTGGCAAATCCCCTGGTCCACGTGAATTAGTTTAGCTAGTTTAGCTCACTCAGCTAAATCGCTGGCTTTTAAAGCAGACCAAGCAGGCCAGCAGCACGGTTCGATTCCCGTACCAGCCTCCCCGGACAGGCACCGGAATGTGGCAACTAGGGGCTTTTCACAGTAACTTCATTGAAGCCTACTCGTGACAATAAGCGATTTTCATTTTTCACTTTTTCAATTTCATCCTAAGGAGTGAAAATAGTGGCTAATGAAAGAGTTGATGCATTGGTTTTAAGTTTCCAAACTTCCCTAGATTCGGGGAAGATTGGAAATTGGAAGATAGCAAATGTAACTCCTTTATTCAAAAAGAGAGGGAGGTAGAAAGTGGGAAACTACAGGCCAGTTATCCTATTATCTGTCACAGGGAAAATGTTCAAAGCCATTATTAAGGATGTTATAGCAGGATACCTACAAAACTCCAAGGCAATCAGACAGAGTTGACATGTTTTTGTGAAAAGGAATCATGTTTAACTAATTTATTTGAGTTATTTGAAGGAGTCAGATGTGCTGTGGATGAAGGGGAACCAGGGGATGTACTGTACTTAGATTTCCAGAAGACATCTAATAAAGTGTCACATCAACGATAGGATTCTCCATCCGATCACGGCAATGGGATTCTCCAGTCCCGTTGCAGTGAATGGGAGATTTGGCTGAGCGCCAAATTCTCCGTCCTCGCCAGCAGTGGTAACGCGGTTTGGGGGGGGGGGACGGTATGGGGGGCACTCGCATTGGAGAATCTCAGTTCGAATATTACTGTGTAAAATAAAAGCTCAACGGGGGTAACATATTGGCATGGACTGAAGATTGGCCAGCTAGATTCAATAGTCAGACTCTTTTTCCCAGGGTAGAGGGGTCTTTACTAGGGGGCATAGGCTTAAGGTGCGAGGGCCAAGGTTTAGAGGCGATGTATGAGGCAAGTTCTTTACACAGAGGGTAGTGGGTGCCTGGAACTTGCTGCCGGAGGAGGTGGCGGGAGCAGAGACGATAGCGACATTTAAGGGGCATCTTGACAAATACATGAATAGGATGGGAATAGAGGAATACGGACCCAGGAAGTGTAGAAGATTTTAGTTTAGACGGGCAGCATGGTTGGCACAGGCTTGGTGGGCCGAAGGGCCTGTTCCTGTGCTGTACTTTTCTTTGTTCTTTGTTCTAGCTAACAGGAAACAGAGAATTGGCATAAATGGTTATTTTTCTAGTTGGCAGGTTGAGACAAGTGGCGTTCGACAGGGATCAGTACAAGGACCTCAACTTTTTACAATTTCTATAAATGACTTAGATGAAGGAACTGAAGGTATCATGGCCAAATGCTGATGACACAAAGATAGGTAAGAAAGTTAATAGTGAAGAGGGCATAAGGAGGCTACAAAGGGACGTAGATAGGTTAAGTGAGTGGGCAAAACTCTAGCAAATGGAGTATAATGTCAACAAATGTGAAATTGTCCATGTTGGCAGGAAGAACAAAAAAGAAGCTTATTACCAAAATGGCAAGAGGCTGCAGATGCAGAGGGATCTAGGTGTCCTAATGGATGAATCGCAAAAGGCTGGTACACAGGTACAGCAAGTAATTAGGAAATCCTTTATTGTGAGGAGAATTGAATATAAATGTAGGGAGGTTATACTTCACTTGTACAGGGCGTTGGTTTGATCACATCTGGATTATTGTGTACAACTGGTCTCCTTATTGAAGGAAAGGTGTAAATGCATTAGAAGCAGTTCAGGGAAGGTTTATTTGACTAATTCCAGAAATGGGCATGTTGTCTTATGAGGAAAGGTCGAAGAGGTTAGGTTCATAAGCACTACAGTTTAGGAGAATAAGGGGCCTTTAAGATCCTGAAGGATATCGACAGGGTCGATGTGGAGAGGGTATTTCTTCTTGTTGAAGAATCTAGAAGTAGTGGTCATTGTTTAAAAATAAGGGGGTGCTTATTTCAGACAGAGATTAGGAGAACTTTTTCTGTCAGAGCATCGTGACTCTCTGGAACTCTCTTTCTCAAAAGGCAGTGGAAGCAGAGTCTTTGAATATTTTTAAGGCAAAGACAGATAGATTCTTGATTAATAAGGGGGGTGAAAGGTTATTGGGGGTAGGCAAGAATGTGGGGTTGAAGTTACAATCAGATCAGCCACGATCTAATTCTGTGACGGAGCAAGTCCTGGGGCCGAGTGGTCTATTCCTGCTCCTAATTTGTCTGTTCATATGGATGTTCGTAAGATGGAAATTCAAAAAACGTTCACATAAAAGTAGTGAGTGTAACACCATACATTCAGCTACACAGTGCTGCAGCAGGCTCCGAAGCACGACCTTCTGAAGGAAATGGGAGCAGGTGACCAGGGAGGTAGTTTCCCAGGTCCTGGCTGCAATGTCACAAGAGGTTCAATGGCCTGATGCAGGAAGTCAAGAGCAGTGGCCACATCTTCACCTGATACCTTCTCCCCACCAAACCACTAACCTCTAATGTAGTGCTGATAATCTGCACTGCACACACACTCACTCGCGCGCACACACACAACCGAGTCAAATTCTGAGTCATTTATCAATGCTAATTCAGTGTCTGTGAAGAAAAGCACGAAAGACTACCATATATAGCACTTCACACAACCTTGGGACATGCCTAAGGGCTTTACAGCTAATTAAGTACTTTTAAAACTTAGTCACTATTAAAGCAGGAAAGGCAGGAGATAATTTGCATACAACCCACTCCCATGAGCAACGATGTGATAATTACAGATAAATTGTTGTTTCATGTCTTGGTTGAGGGATAAATATCAACGTGGGCATCAGATATAAATCCTTGGCTCGTCTTTACCATGGGATTATTTACATAAATTGGTGCAGACCCGATGGGCCGAATGGCCTCCTTCTGCACTGTAGTGATTCTATGATTCTATCTGCCTGAGAGGGCAGGTTTAGCTGGGGCTGTTTAGCACAGGGCTAAATCGCTGGCTTTTAAAGCAGACCAAGGCAGGCCAGCAGCACGGTTCAATTCCTGTACCAGCCTCCCCGAACAGATGTCGGAATGTGGTGACTAGGGGCTTTTCACAGTAACTTAATTTGAAGCCTACTTGTGGCAATAAGCGATTTTCATTTCATGAAGGTCAATCATTTCCGTTCCAGGACCTCACTGCAGGAAGTTCCTCAGTGTAGTGTTCGAGGCCCAACCTTCTTCAACTGCTTCACCAAATTACCTTCCTGCCATTATATGATCAGAGATGGGGATATTGACTGTGATTTCAAAATGTTCAGCAGCATTCATGACCCCTCAGATACTGACACAGTTAATATCCAAATGCAGCAAGACCTGAACAATATCCAGACTTGGGCTGGCAAACAGCGAGTATCATTCACGGCACACACGTGCCAGGCAATAACCATCTCCAATAAGAGAGAATCTAACCATCGCCTCGTGACATTCAATAGCATTACTGATGCACTATCAATTACGACGAGACGAGAGTAGAATGTAATCGAGGCTTTATTACACAGAGATGTGTGGCCTGCTACAGCAGCTGACGAAATGGCTGCTGTTCGGAGAGCACACACATCTATACTCCGCCTACTGGGCGGAGCCAGCAGGCAGGGATCTACCCCCGTACTTGTAGTACAGGGGCCTTACCGTAATACCCATATGTACAATATAATACAACACTGCCAACATCCTGTGGGGTTACCATTGACCAGAAACTGAATTTGATATAAATACTGTGGCTACAAGAGCGGGCCAGAGGCTAGGAATCCTGCGGCGAGTAACTCACCTCCTGAATCCCCAAAGCGCTTCCACCATCTACAAGACACAATCAGAATTGTGATCGAATACTCTCCGTTGCAGCTCCAACAACACTCACAAAACTTGGCACCATCGAGGATTGGCACCCCAGTCACAAACATTCACTCCCTCCACCACCAATGAACAATGGCAGCCGTGTGTACCATCTACAAGATGCACTGCAGGATCTCACCAAGGCTCCTTAGACAGCACCTTCCAAACCCATGACCACAACCATCTAGAACAGGGGTGGGCAAACTACAGCCCACGGGCCGCATGCGGCCCACCAAAGGTCTTTATGCGGCCCACCAAGATCAAGTCATAAAAAAAAAATTTTTTTTTTTATAAGGTTAATGGGGGGGGGGGGGGGGGGGGGCTGTTGGGTTACTGGTATAGGGTGGATACGTTGACTTGAGTAGGGTGATCATTGCTCGGCACAACATCGAGGGCCGAAGGGCCTGTTCTGTGCTGTACTGTTCTATATTCTATATGAGGCGCCCAGAATCATAACCGGGTGAAGCGCCATTTTTGAAAAGTAGAGAAAAAGAGGGCTAAAGGCAGGATGCCGCCGGGGGAAGCGCTGAGGTATATGCCGCACGCTAATTGGTTACAACCGGGACTATTAATTAATATACTATGCGGCCCTTTAAAATTGTGAATTTCTGAATGTGGCCCTTGCACGGAAAAGTTTGCCCACCCCTGATCTAGAAGGACAAGGACAGACGACGCATCTGCAATAATAAAAGCAAATTACTGCGGATGCTGGAATCTGAAATGAAAGGGAAAATGCTGGAAAGTCTCAGCCAGTCTGGCAGCATCTGTAGGGAGAGAAAAGAGCTAACGTTTTGAGTCCGATGACTCTTTGTTAAAGCTTTGACAAAGAGTCATCGGACTCGAGACGTTAGCTCTTTTCTCTCCCTACAGGTGCTGCCAGACTTGCTGAGATTTTCCAGCATTTTCCCTTTCGACGCATCTGCAAGTTCCCCATCAAGCCACTCACCACCGTGACTTGGAAATATATCGTCGTTCCTTCACTGTCACTGGGTCAAAATCCTGGCACTCCCTCCCTGGCAGCACAGTGGGTGTACCTACACCACATGGACTGAAGCAGTTCAAGAAGGTGGCTCACCACCACCTTCTATGAGGCAATTAGGGATGGGCAGTAAATGCTGGCTTAGCCAGCGAGGCACATCGCCCATGGATGATTAAAAAACATATATACATATGTATGCTCACATTCAAAGCAATAAAAAATGGTCCTGGAGCTCAGGGAAGAATCATGTTGATTGTGGTTACGTAAGTACATCAGAAAAATGAGCTGAAGAAAGCCACTCGGCCCCTTGAGCTGACTCCACCGTTCAATAATCAGGTCTGATTGCAGCCTTAACTCCGCTTTCCTGCCTGCCCCCACCCCCATAACCCTTGATTCCTTTGTCAATCAGAATGCCGGATAACTAAACTTTGAATATAATCAATGACTTGCAGGGAAAGAGAATTCCAAAGATTAACAATGACCCTCTGAAAGAAGAAATTCCTCCTCACCTTGGTGTTAAATGGGAGATCCCTTCTTCTGAAATGTGCTCCCTCATTCTAAATTTCCTCATGATGGTAAACATCCTGTCAAGCCCCCTCAGAATCTTAGATATTTCGATGAGATCCCCTCTCATTTTTCGAAACCCCAATGAATAGAGGCCCAATCTCCTTCTCCATGTACAATGAACATTAGCAATTCCATTCTGTTAAATTGTCACTGAGATCAGTGCAGCAGAGACTTGTGATACCAATTATTAGGGGACATAGATTTAAGGTGGGAGGGGCAAGGTTTAAAGGAGATGTACGAGGCAATTTGTTTACACAGAGGGTGGTGGGAGCCTGGAACTCGCTGCCGGGGGAGGTAGTGGAAGCAGATGCAATCGTGACTTTTAAGGGGTGTCTTGACAAATACATGAATAGGATGGAAATAGAGGGATGTGGCCCCGGAACGATAGGGGGTTTTAGGTCATACAGGCAACATGATCGGTGCAGGCTTGGAGGGCCGAAGGGCCTGTTCCTGTGCTGTAATTTTCTTTGTTCTTTGATATCATTTTCATGAAAGGGGAAAAGTGAAATAATTCTGGGATTCCAGTTAACTGTGATGTGACCATCAATTCACTCGGAACACGATTGGAAGTAAACTGTGGTTCTATTAGTCTTACAACTGAGCCTGCCTGCGACCAGAAGAACTGAGGGCAGGCTCACACGGCTGCAGCACTTCATACTTCCGGTAGTGGGAGGGGCCATGGGCGGATCCATGGGCGGAGCCAAGGGTGGTGCCCTGTACAAGCTCCTCATCTCCCCCTATGGGCAGAGCCGCGCAACGGCTCACATGCAGAGCCCACAAGGACACAATACCATACAATACAATACAGTGTGAATTACATTCACCACAGCTGTTCATTGTCGACACAAAGATTATTAGAAATACTTTTTCAAAGCACAATTAAAAGTAGATTTTAGCTACCCACCCATTCAGCTTCTGCCAGATGAGTCGGGTTAAAGTTGATCGCCATCTGTAAAATTGCTCCTACCAAAGAGCCTGAGCATGAAAGGGTTCACAGGAAAAAAAATGGCTGCCCTCCAGTGGTGGTGAGGAATACTGTACACTTGAGAACAATGCCCCAGTTGGAGGCATGCTGGTTGCTCTGCCCACTGTGGTGATATGCAACACTGTAAACACACAAGGGGTTAATGTAAATACTCGTAGACTAGATAGACACTAGAGGGAGCATCAGAGACATGACACACAGACATTTAACCAATCGGTCAATAAGATAGGACACGACCAATGGGCATTCAAGGCACACACAGAGGTGACACTACCACAGGGGGGCATTACACCAACCCATATATAAGGACACAGCACACATGATCTTCCTCTTTCCAGTGGAGACTCTCAGTGAGTACACAGGGTTGATTTGAAACATCACACAAAGCACCTGGATTGTAGCAGACTGGTTCGTCAGTCTGAGTAGCTATAGCAGGATTAACAGGAGAGTCAAATCCAAGTAGGAGAATCGTTAACAGTTTAATAAAGGTGTTAAAGCTATCTCCAAGTCTGAACCTTCCTATGTCAGAGTGCACATCAAGGAAGCAGCTTATGCTCCGTCAAGTGCATAACAAAACACCCACCCCTCATTTCGGCTGTTCCCAGGCGCAAAGGTGCCACACCAATTGCATCAAGTGACTCGGAAAGTAGACATTTCAGAGATGGGAGGTCTGGCCCAGGACTGGGTGCTAGACAGGGCGTAGCCATGCCAGGGATCATGAAGGGTTCAACTGCTAGTCTTTCCCAGCTCAGTTGTTCCGCAGCCATTCTTGGACACCCAGGCCAAAGCCTGGCAGTGCCTGCAACTAAAATCAGCTTATACCAGTGACCAACACCCCTCCCACAGGGGTAGATGAGTAGGTGAAATAATTATATAGCGTCACCAAAACCAGACCAATCTAGTGCTAAGAATTGAAGTGATGAGGAGCATTTTTGGAAGTGTTTTAGGCATGCTGTGCTTCTTTTAAAATCAGTTCAATTAGAGGACAGATGGAGTTTTAGTCTCTATATCCACCTGTCACTATAACATTTCACTGCACCAGCAGCAGCCGTGACCAGTCTCACATCATTATTTTAATGTTTTTTTTTCAAATCTTTATGGGAAGTAAACAAGCCCACAAGGTGTGTGAGCCGGGAAACCGCTTGTGAAAATTAAATGTGGAAATTGCACAGCTGTCTGAGCCTCCTGCCTGCGTCGGCTCACTCGTTTTGTTTTGCTCTCCTCCACAGCTGAGTACACGAGGCTCGAACCTTCAGGGAGCGCCATCCATGTACGGCGAAGCCAAACTGGCAGCCGAGCCCTACCAGGCCGCCAAGCAGCAGCTGTTTAAAGCATTGCGGAAAGCCGACCTGGGCACGTGGGTGAAGAAACCGCCGGAGCAAGATCAGTTCCTGCCGGCTGCGGACACAGGCGTTGGCTTGTCATGTTTAATATGAACCTCAGTGAAAGGACAAGAAGAGCTAACCTCAGAATCTCCCCCGTTTCTTCAGAAGACAGCTTCATGCCATCATCCCCCCCCACCCCACCCAACCCTCCCCACTGCAACCCTCCCCCATCCCCCCTGCCGCATTGCGACAAGGCCCAAGAGATGTTCATAGTAACGTGGAGACCCACAGCCCCATCGATAATGAATTGCCTGACTGAATCCTCCATTACTTACACTTCAGCTGAAACTCGACGAGAAGTAAGAATTCAATAACATAGAGTCGGCAATGCAAACAGTTGGCCCGACAAATGGCAGGGCAAGCACTTTAGGGGGGAAAATACGTTGTAAAATCTTTCTTTCAATCGATTTCTCTGATGCCTTCTTCCAGTTGCTCATTTGCATTGTGGCGGCCATTTTTCTTTAGCATCTCATCGCAACCACACTCTTTTTATACCCTTCCAGGGATAGCGGTGGGGGCTGGGGGGGGGGGGAAATAGTGGTGGCTGGAAGGATTCCCGAGCTGATTGTCAGCCCCTTGAATCTCGTAAAACATTCCTTCCATGGCTAAAAAGTCCTATCGATGGGCTCAAACCCACACCTTCTAGTCCAGCAGTAGAGGTGGTACTACTGCGCCACAAGGCCTCCATGTGATGGCCATTAAGTACAATTTAACAATGAATTTCTTATTAATCTGGTACTTATGTCTCCTGATACATGACTTCCTAAATCTTTTCCTTTTTTTCCATAAATTAAGAGTACCCAATTCTTTTCTTTTCTCAATTAAGGGGCAATTTAGCATGGCCACTCCACCTCGCTTGCACATCTTTTTGGGTTGTGGGATTGAGACGCACACAGACACGAGGAAAATGTGCAAATTCCACATGGACAGTGACCCAGGGCCAGGATCGAACCCAGGGTCCTCAGTGCCGTGAGGCAGCCGTGGTGACCACTGCGCCACCGTGCCGCTCTGAAATCTTTCCCAATTACTGCCCCAAGTCTTCATTGATTTGAAGTGATTATTAAATTTTAATTTACAGTAAAGTGAAACTGAGCTACCTGGGTCAGTAGTTTATTGCTGAGGTGAATATTCTTGAGCCACTGACTGACCCGGATATGGGTGAACTAAAACGGAACAGTGAGATGGCAAATGAAGCACAACAATCCATTTTTGAGTTGAGATGCCCTGCATTCTGGGATATAGGGTGGGTCACAGGATAAAGAGTAATGAAGGAGACCGATGGTTTGAGAATTGTACTGCTAAAGTTGGGGGGTCGAATTTGAGCGGTTGATCAAATGTTTCACAGAAAACGCCCATGAAGTCACTCCCAAGAGGAGGGAGAGGTTCAACCCACAGTTGTTAGGCTTTGTGCCTGGAAACAGGCAGCCGGTTGTTACAAAGTGGGGAAGGGGTATCTGCCCCACTGACACTCAAGGCCCGCCTGCAGCTCCAAGGTGGACGTGAAGGGAGTGAGCAATCCCACCTGAAGCGGCCCGGGGGCTGTTTAACTGCAACTCAAGACCCTACAGCAGTTGTAGATGACACTTGAGTGGTGGCCTAACCATGGCCATTAAAGGGTCACTCAACTAACACTCACTTACACGCCAGGAAAATATTACATGCTGATGGTAACCCACATGTATTCCCCACCACTCCCTCTCAGCTCCAATCTACCTTCAGGTCAGCTTGATAGTTATGTTATGTTTAACCACCCCCCCCCCCCCCCCCCCCCTTGCTCCCCCACCACCACATCTTGTCACAATGGAGCAGTATAGTGTTAGCACACTTCAATGGCACATTGTAACTGAGGCTTTTTCACAGATGCAGGTCCAATTCAAATTCAAAATAGATTGGATTACACGCTCGGCTGAAGCACCATTTACTAAAATATAAATGTGCCATTAAGGAAAGTAGAGCTGACTTTGAATCCACGGTGCAAGGAAATGAATGCTTCGACACCCCGAAAGCTGTGCATGGGGGGGAAGCTCCCCCGCCAGAAACAATGCCCAGGCCGTTTTATCAGAACGGCCTACAGCCCCTTTAAGAATGGCTGGTTAGGCCTTTAAGTGAAGCCTAGCGTGCATGACGCATGCTCCATCTCCCCGCATCGCTCCCCGGTTTGTACACCACCTCTGCTGTCAGAGTTCTATAACGCATAGGACGTGTTAATTTGCCTTTTTAGGCAAAATATTTTGGGCTGGATTTCATTTAAAAACCTACCTGAAAGATTGGATCAGGTGGGTCTTGAGCTTCAAAGTGGTGTCCAAGATGGCCGACCCGCTACACCCATGCCATTTTCCTGGTAGCAGGCTCCCACAAGACCATTGAGGCACATTGCTAATTACGTGCCAATCCTCAAAACCTCTGGCTGGGTCAGCACTGGAAGGCACCAATGAACAGGAACCTGGTAAAAAAACCATCGCAATCTCGGCCCTTGGATTCAGTGACCCCCCCCACCCCACCAACTCCCCCCCCCCCCCCCCCCCCCCCCCCCACACACACACACACACACACACTGCCCCCCAACCACCACCACCTCGAGCCCTTTAGCTTCAGCCTGGAACAACATTACTTTTTTAGTGCTGTATGATTTTCGTTTTAAGGCGAGGGTCCCACACAGCAGATTATTTTTGAACAGACAGAGAAAACTTGCACAAAAACAGAAAATGCTGGACAATCTCAGCGGGTCTCCCAGCGTCGGTGGAGAGAGAAGGGAGCTAACACTTTGAGTCTGGAAGACTCTTTGTCAATGCTCTGACAAAGAGTCATCCAGACGCAAAACGTTAGCTCCCTCCTCTCTCCACAGATGCAGTCAGACCTGCTGAGATTGTCCAGCATTTTCTGTTTTTGTTTCAGATTCCAGCATCCGCAAGTAATTTGCTTTTACTTTCGTCAGAAATCTTTCTCCAGATTGCACCACATATCTGAGATATGTAGGACTTCCAGCTGGTCATCGTGTCTCATGCTGAGAGGATTGGGATACTTCCCCCTTTGACAAATTGGTCGTATTTTCGAAGGGTGGGGTGAACATGGTTTTTAGTAATGGAGGGAGCCTCCAACGAGCTCAGGTAACTCAGAAATTTAAAGGGCAGCTTTTTCCTTTCGGAATTTCTGCTACCACGAATCCGAGACACCCAGAGCATTTTCCTTTCAGATCCGTACCATATTCCAAAAACAGAAATACATTTCCACCTGTTTTTTTGGTGTGTGTGTGTGTGTGTGTGTGTGTGTGGAATTTGTTTTGTGGCCTTACAGTCACGTTCACGGGAAAGTGTGTTAGCATCGCGGGTTTACTGTACATTTCCTGATACTTTTGCTGTCTTAATTTTTAAAATTTCATATCTAACAAATGTAAAAAAGATTAATATGCTGTGTCACGCGACACGACATGTAACAAGGTTGGGTACTTCTGCTCGGCTCTGTAAGCACCTGAGAATGTACGAGCCTTTTTTGAGGGTGTAAAAAGTGTGTAATGCAATTGGTGCCATGTATATACAATAAACTATTGAACATGCAACTTAAACCAGAGCCACTCTGTTGAAATTTGCGTAAAGCAATAACAATGAGGTGATCTTGCCCTGCATAAAGTCAAACAGTAAAATTTTTGTCAGAGGAGATCACGACCAGATCATACAGTTCTCTGAATGGATGGATCACACTTTGCCGACTCCATCCAGGCCTCAGTGTTATTCAAACTTCTACTGGCTTCTTCGAGCTCTCATCACTTCGAGCTATCAGGAGTGCGGCTACCCTCTGACATGGCCTGGCAAGCGCTTCAGCTGCATAAAGCTGGGAATAGGTCTCGATTACCTTGTCAGTCATGTCCAGACTCTGTGAAAGAAATTCTGTGATAAGACCATAAGACATAGGAACAGAATTAGACTACACGGCCCATCGAGTCTGCTCCGCCATTCAATCATGGCTGATATTTTCTCATCCCCATTCTCCTGCCTTCTCCCCATAACCCCTGATCCCCTTATTAATCAAGAACCTATCTACCTCTGTCTTAAAGACACTCAGTGATTTGGCCTCCACAGCCTTCTGCGGCAAAGAGTTCCACAGATTCACCACCCTCTGGCTGAAAAAATTCCTCCTCATCTCTGTTTTAAAGGATCGTCCCTTTAATCTGAGATGGTGTCCTCTGGTTCTAGTTTTTCCTACAAATAGAAACATCCTCTCCACGTTCACTCTATCCAGGCCTCGCAGTATCTTGTATGTTTCAATAAGATCCCCTCTCATTCCTCTAAACTCCAACGAGTACAGACCCAGAGTCCTCAAACGTTCCTCATACGACAAGTTCTTCATTCCAGGGATCATTCTTGTGAACCTCCTCTGGACCCTTTCCAAGGCCTTCTTAGATATGGGGCCCAAAACTGCTCACAATACTCCAAATGGGGTCTGACCAGAGCCTTACACAGCCTCAGAAGTACATCCCTTGTCTTGTATTCTAGCCCTCTTGACATGAATGCTAACATTGCATTTGCTTTCTTAACTGCCGACTGAACCTGCACATTAGCCTTAAGAGAATCATGAACAAGGACTCCCAAGTCCCTTTCTGCTTCTGCTTTCCGAAGCATTTCCCCATTTAGAAAATAATCTATGCCTAAATTCCTCCTTCCAAAGTGCAGAACCTCACACTTTTCCACATTGTATTTCATTAGCCACTTAAAATGATGATAGCAGAGTTAACCGTATCCTTTAAGCGAGGGACCAAAAAATAACTTATAACTGCAGCTAAAGACATAAAATTGTAGGGTTCCTGTTTCCCAGTCTTCGTAGTTCAGTAAATTGTGTATTAAGCAGACACTTCCATCAAGGAAGGCTGAGCAATAATACAGGTCACTCGAGGTACATTAGCAAATGAGGGGGGTGTATAATAGATGCACAAGGAGGAGCGGTGCAGGATCAAGCTTAAGTCAAAAGTGGGAAGTCTTTACAACTGATGAGTGACAAAAGTCGCCAGTGGGTTATAACAAGAAGCAAATGAAACACCCATTGGCCGAATCAAGCTCACCCTCTTTCTGCATTCGTACTTCTGTCATAACAGCTAATTGTGTTTATAATAGTCAATGGTTATTGCGGAATTTATGAAGAAACAGCACATGTTGCTCCCTCGCTGTAGCCTCCTTGGGACTGTGTAACGTTTGAACTAATTTACAAATCTTTGTACTGCCAATTTCCAACGATTTTACTAATGTAGTCATTCAGTCAAGCTGATATTTTCCAAAAAGGTACACGTCAGTGTGATTAGAGTCAGATGTGGGGGTGTTCGTTGATGACTGCACAATGTTCTGCACCATTGGCAACTACTCAGATGCTGAAATAGACCATGTCCAAATGTATCAATACCTGGACAATGTCCAGGCTTGAGCTGACAAGTGACCAGTAACATTCACACCACACAAGTGCCAGGCTATGACCATCTCCTACAAGAGAGAACCTAACCATCGCCCCTTGACATTCAATGGCATTACTATCACTGAATCCCCCAACATCTGGGGGGATTACCATTGACTTGAAACTGAACTGGACTAGACATATAAATACTGTGGTTACCAGAGCAGGTCAGAGGTTAGGAATCCACCGGCAAGTAACTCGCCTTCTGTCTCCCCAAAGCCTGACAATCATCTACAAGGCACAAGTCAGGAGTGTGATGGAATGCTCTCCACTTGCCTGGATGAGTGCAGCTCCAACAACACTCAAGAAGCTTGACACCATCCAAGACAAAGCAGCTCACTTGCCCGGTACCCTTTCCATAAACATTCAATCCCTCCACTACTGCCGCATGGTGGCAGCTGTTTATAGCATCTACAAGATGCACTGCAAGATCTTACCAAGGCTCCTTACCCACCTTCCAAACCCACGGCCACTACCATCTCGAAGGAAAAGAACAGAAAATGCATGGGAACACCATCACTTCCTAATGGCCCTCTCGGTGTGCCTACACTACAGGGGTTGCAGCAGTTCAAGGAGGCAGCTCATCACCACCTTCTCAAGGGCAATTAGAGATGGGCAACAAATGCTGGCCTAGCCATCGACACTCACATCCCATGAATGAATTTGTTTAAAAATTGTAAGTGGGATGTCCAGAACATTTGAGGGAAAGGTCTAAAGCAGCCAGTGTTATTTTGTAGAGGTCCAGGTACCCCTTTGTTAGAGGTAAGGTGCCCTTTTGGACAGTTAAGAATAGGCCAGAATGTGTGTGTAAAAAGTGGATAAACTCAGTAAAACCCAGTGGTATGGGCCTGCATTTATTTTGCTTTTTTTTTTGACCGGTGATTCCCTTGCATCTCCTAATTTCCTTTCAGAATTCCTGCTTGGATTATGTCCCCTCTTTATCAGGCTTTCCTTATTTTCTGATGCACTCGTTTGTATGCACCTTTCCAACATATTTCTCAAATTCTTTACTTATTCTTGCATCCTCTTGCCACCACCGCATCATCTCCCTGACGACCTTCCATATCATCTCAGAATTTTCTGTCAGTAGTTCAGCTAACGTATTCGCTCCACGTCTGTGACCAGTATCTCTCATTTTCCCTGCTTTCTACTTATTTTTCCAAACCAAAATACCCCATCAACTTTTAATCTTCAGTTCCAGTGAGGGCGACAGAAATGGTAGGCCCAATTCCTGTATTTTCTGTTTTTATTCCAGTGCTTCAGCATCTGTGTTCTTTCCATTTTATTTCACCCGGACATTCAAGTGCTTTTTCAACTCAGCCACCCTGTGTACAGGCAAGGCTGGCTGCACATTTCGGAAAGCAAATAGATCGCAACAGCTACCTCATGAGATCTGAATTAATATATTTATGTGGGCAGTCAAACTAATTATTGCTATTCACAGATTTAATGGCTGCACTCAGTGGCTCTTCAAATCTCTGTTAATATGATAATGTAATTAGATGGCCATTAAACGGCCTGACTAAGTGTGAAAATAATGAGACAGGTCTGCAGTTGTGAGCAGCTTAAGAGCTTCAACCTAGATGGGTCGATAAAAATATTTTGAATAATATTGGTGAGAGTATTTCACGATTTCTCGCTGGTGGTTTTGTTTGCATGTGTGTTTATGAGTCTGGTGCTGGGAATTCCTTGTGAGTACTTCTGTTGCCCTAGGAACCACAAGTGCGCTCCCCAGCCCACTATTTAAACATCCGAATGGCGGAGTCCGCTACATAATGGAAAACGTGACAGAAAACATTTTTTATTGATGGAGAAATGACTTGACAGCGAGTCAACAATCCAGAGGGAGCATTGAGCGCACGTCAATTCTAATGGCAATCTGCTTACAGCTTACAATCAGCCCAGACCACAAAGCACAGAAGACTGATGATCTAGAAAAAACTCAGATCCTTATCTTAAACGAAGAACGCTTCAGAATTCCGAGGTGCAGAGGGATCTAGGTGTTCTGGTGCATGAGTCACAGAGGCTGGCATGCAGGTATTTGAGAAGGCGAATGGAATGCTATCCCTTATTATGAGAGGAATTGAACATAAAAGATGTTGGCCCATGTCATAATATACACCGTAAGAAGTCTTACAACACCAGGTTAAAGTCCAACAGGTTTGTTTCAAACACGAGCTTTCGGAGCACGGCTCCTTCTTCACCTGAAGAAGGAGCCGTGCTCCGAAAGCTCGTGTTTGAAACAAACCTGTTGGACTTTAACCTGGTGTTGTAAGACTTCTTACTGTGCTCACCCCAGTCCAACGCCGGCATCTCCACATCATAATATACACCAGTATATCATGGTGCAGACACACACTGATGGACATACACTAGGACCAATCAACATGCACAAACACCGCAGCCAATCACCAGTAAGAACACATGCACTATAAAGACAGAGGGCATCACTTTTCCCGCTCATTCTGGATGCTGCCTCTCAGAAGCACAAGAGCTCATCAAGGACAGTACAAACTCACACCACGTGCTGAGTGATTCAACTGGTTCGGACAGGCACAGGTCTCTAGTTAAACTAACATTGTGTAAACCCACAGTTATAGTATGTCTAGTATTTTAGAAAAGTTAATAAAATTGTGTTGAACCTTCTTCAGTGTTGATGGCATATATCTGCTTCACGAGTCCACAGTGCCCAACACTTCATGGTACCAGTAGTTGAGGGATGTTAGAACTTCTGAGACCTACCTGCCAGTGATCAGCCTTCCACCAGTCTTCAGCCATCCTGCAGTATGGACAGCGTTCGCCTGCCGCCGCCCCTCCGCATTGCCGGGAACCTGGGCTCCAACTGGAAGATTTTTAAACAGCGCTTCCAGCTATACCTCGAGGCCATGGACCTGGAAGCTGCCTCGGACGCTCGGAAGATTGCTCTCTTCCTCTCCACAGCCGGGGACCATACCCTACACATCTTCAACTCGCTCACCTTCGCTGACAGGGAAGATAAATCAAAGCTCAAGACGATCCTCCTAAAGTTTGACAGCCACTGCGAGGTCGAGGTAAACGAGAGCTTCGAGCGCTATATCTTTCAGCAGCGCTTAGAGGGTAAGGATGAACCTTTCCAGTCTTTTATCACCCACCTCCGTGTCCTTGCGCAGTCCTGCAACTACAGGTCCACTGCTGACTCCATGTTACGCGACCAGATAGTTTTTGGTGTGCAGTCGGAGCCCCTTCGCCAGCAGCTTCTTAAGGTCAAACAGCTCACCCTGTCCACTGCCATTGAGACATGTGTGTTCCACGAGCACGCCTCCACGCGATATTCCCGCATCCAGGCCGTTGAAATGGCGCAGCAAGCTCCCCACGAGGCAGAACGGGTCCAGGTCATCAAATCGCTCCAGGGCCTAAGCCTGGATGAAGGCGGCCATTTCGCACGCTTTTCGCGGGCTCCCACGCTGGGAAGCAACGGACATGGCGACGTCGAAGAATATACTGTGCGGGCGCGTACCACGCTGGATCGCACTGTGCATGCGCGGTGGCATAACGAACACGCCAACACAACGGCGTGCGGCAACTGTGGCTCCGCCCACTTAAAGCGGCAATGTCCCGCAAAGACCCGACGATATTTACAGTGCGGCAAACTTGGCGACTATGCTGCTTTATGCAAGTTGACTCAGCCTGCTAGTTTCCGAAGATCCAGCCAGCCTCGCAGGGATGTCTGGGCCATTCAGCCCACAATCAATGAGCCTGTCCCAGACCTGTCCTCCGACTTTGACAGCGATGACCTGCCAGCCCCTTTCCAAGCCGGCATCATAACTAAGCACAGGATGTCTCCTAAGCGCAGCACCAAACCCATTCCAATTGATCCGGATGATGAGTGGTGTGCCACCCTTACGGTCAACCGGTCCCCAATAAGGTTCCGCCTGGACACTGGTGCCTCCGCCAATCTCATTGCGTGGTCTGACCTTTGCAGCCTCCGTGTCCAGCCTGCCATCTACATGCCAACTGCTTGATTACAACGGAAATGCCATCGCTGCCAGAGGCTCCTGCCAACTCGAGGTGACACACCGTGCTCACACAGCTGTACTCTCCTTCGAGATCATTGCCTCCTCGAAAGCCTCCTTGCTTGGCGCGCAGGCATGTAAGCTGCTGAAATTGGTGCAGAGGGTTCACTCTCTCTCTCCCAGCAACTTGTCTGCCTCTCCTGACACCGACTTCAGGGCGCAACTCGACTCCATCATCCAACAGTACCCAACGTCTTCGAGGGCATGGGCACGCTCCCGTATTCATACAAGATTCTACTCAAGCCAAACGCCACGCCTGTGGTACACGCACCTTGCAGGGTCCCAGCTCCCCTTAAGGACCGCCTCAAGCAACAGCTCCAGGACCAAGGGGTTATCTCCAGGGTCACGGAACTGACCCACTGGGTGAGTTCCATGGTCTGTGTGAAAAAACCGTCCGGTGAGCTAAGGATTTGCATCGATTCTAAGGGTCTTAATCGGAATATCATGCGGGAGCACTACCTGATTCCCAAGCGTGAGGAACTCACATGTGAAATGGCCCGCGCCAAACTCTTCACAAAATTCCACGCCTCAAAAGGCTTCTGGCAAATCCAGTTGGATGAATCGAGCAGAAAGCTGTGCACATTCAATACGCCCTTTGGCAGATGCTGCTACAACCGAATGCCATTTGGCATCACCTCGGCGTCCAAAGTATTTCACAGAATAATGGAACAGATGCTGGAGGGAATCGAAGGCGTCCGTGTTTACGTCGACGGCATGAGCACATCAGCCGCCTCAAGTGCGTCTTCAAGCGCATACACGAGCATGGCCTCCGCCTCAATAGGGTCAAATGCTCTTTCGGCCAGTCGGACATTAAATTCCTGGGTGACCATATTTCCCATTTGGCTGTGCGGCCGGATGAGGACAAGATTGCTGCTATCACATCCATGAAAACGCCCAAGGATAAGAAAGCGGTCCTCCGGTTCTTGGACATGGTAAATTTCCTAGGAAAGTTTATTCTAAACCTCGCCTCGCATACCACGGCTCTCCGGAATCTGGTCCAAAACACAACAGACTTCCATGGCTCCCTGCCCATGAGCTCGAGTGGAGGGAACTGAAGGCCAAGCTATTGGCCCAGTGCTCTGTACTCTCTTTTTGACCTTTTTTGATCCGGCTAAGGAAACAAAAATTTCTACGGATGCCAGTCAGTCTGGCATTGGAGCCGTGCTTCTGCAGCGTGATGAGGCCTCGTCATGGGCCCCTGTAGCGTATGCGTCACGGGCCATGACCCCCACAGAACAGCGCTACGCGCAAGTAGAGAAGGAGTGCCTCGGCCTTCTGACCGGTGTCGTGAAGTTCCACGACTATGTTTATGGACTTCCCCAGTTTACTGTCGTGACCGACCATCGTCCGCTTGTCAATATAATACAGAAGGACTTGAAGGATATGACGCCTCGCCTCCAGCACATCCTGCTCAAGCTCCGGAGGTATGATTTCCAACTTGTTTATACCCCTGGCAAGGACCTTATAGTTGCCGACGCCCTCTCGAGGTCGGTCACCACTCCATGCAATCACGAAGGGTTCGTTTGCCAGGTCGATGCTCAAGTTCAGTTCGCAGCCTCCCACTTGCCAGCATCGGATGCAAGCCTGGTACAAATTCGCCGCGAGACAGCGGCTGACCCCCTTCTATAGTGTGTCATGCGCCTAATAACGGACGGATGGCTCAAGGGCCAATGCCCACAATTTTACAACGTTCGAGACGATCTGGCGGTCGTTGATGGGGTTCTCCTGAAGCTAGACCGCATTGTGATCCCGCACAGCATGCGCCAGCTGGTCCTAGAGCAGCTGCACGAGGGCCATCTGGGCATTGAAAAATGTCGCCGCAGGGTCAGGGAAGCTGTCTATTGGCCGGGAATCAACGACAACATTGCCAATGCGGTACTCAACTGCCCCACCTGCCAGCGTTTTCAGCCCGCCCAACCACAGGAGACTCTGATGCCCCATGAGTTGGTCACATCGCCCTGGATCAAGGTGGGCATTGACCTGTTCCACGCATTGGGTAGGGACTATGTATTAATTATTGATTACTTCTCAAACTATCCAGAGGTCATCAGGTTGCACCACCTCACTTCATCCTCTGTCATTCGGGCGTGCAAAGAGACATTTGCCCGGCATGGCATCCCGCTCACAGTGATGTCGGACAATGGCCCCTGCTTCACCAGCCAGGAATGGACCAGCTTCGCCCGGCGGTACAACTTCGCACACATCACATCCAGTCCCCTGTACCCTCAGTCCAATGGCAAAGCAGAAAAGGGGGTTCACATAGTCAAGAGGCTGCTCTGCAAGGCTGCCGATACTGGATCTGACTTCTATCTTGCTTTGTTGGCCTATTGCTCCGCCCCGCTCTCCACTGGGCTGTCGCCTGCACAGTTGCTGATGAATCGTTCCCTGAGGACGACGATATATTCATATCCCGAATCTTGATCTGGTTCCCGTGCTTCACAAGATACAGACGTCTCAGGCGCAGCAAAAGGCGACACACAACTCACGTGCTGCTGATCTCCCCGACATCCAGCTGAATGACAAGGTTCGCATTCATCTCCCGGATGGTGGCCGGTCTGCGACTGCTGTTGTCCTTGGGCAGGTGGCCCCTTGTTCCTTCCTGGTTCGGTTACCAAACGGATCCATTCGGCGCCACAACCGGCGTGCCCTTCACCTTGTTCCACAGTCGTCAGGGATCCTCCGAGCAGCTCCTCTGCTGACCCTGCCATGGACTGTGCGGAGCTTCCGGTCACTCTGCCTCCCCCTACTGACCCTGCCATGGACTGTGCGGAGCTTCCGGTCACTCTGCCTCCCCCTGACTGTGCTGCAGCCCATCCAGCTCCTCTGCTGACCCTGCCATGGACTGTGCGGAGCTTCCGGTCACTCTGCCTCCCCCTGACTGTGCTGCAGCCCACCCAGCCCCTCTGCTGACCCTGCCATGGACTGTGCGAAGCTTCCGGTCACTCTGCCTCCCTCTGCTGACCCTGCCATGGACTGTGCGGAGCTTCCGGTCACTCTGCCTCCCTCTGCTGACCCTGCCATGGACTGTGCAGAGCTTCCGGTCACTCTGCCTCCCCCTGACTGTGCTGCAGCCCACCCAGCCCCTCTGCTGACCCTGCCATGGACTGTGCGGAGCTTCCGGTCACTCTGCCTCCCTCTGCTGACCCTGCCATGGACTGTGCGGAGCTTCCGGTCACTCTGCCTCCCCCTGCTGACCCTGCCATGGACTGTGCGGAGCTTCCGGTCACTCTGCCTCCCTCTGCTGACCCTGCCATGGACTGTGCAGAGCCTCTGGTCACTCTGCCTCCCCCTGCTGACCCTGCCATGGACTGTGCGGAGCTTCCGGTCACTCTGCCTCCCCCTGACTGTGCTGCAGCCCACCCAGCCCCTCTGCTGACCCTGCCATGGACTGTGCAGAGCTTCCGGTCACTCTGCCTCCCTCTGACTGTGCTGCAGCCCACCCAGCTCCTCTGCTGACCCTGCCATGGACTGTGCGGAGCTTCCGGTCACTCTGCCTCCCCCTGACTGTGCTGCAGCCCACCCAGCCCCTCTGCTGACCCTGCCATGGACTGTGCAGAGCTTCCGGTCACTCTGCCTCCCTCTGACTGTGCTGCAGCCCACCCAGCTCCCTCTGCTGACCCTGCCATGGACTGTGCGGAGCTTCCGGTCACTCTGCCTCCCCCTGACTGTGCTGCAGCCCACCCAGCCCCTCTGCTGACCCTGCCATGGACTGTGCAGAGCTTCCGGTCACTCTGCCTCCCCCTGCTGACCCTGCCATGGACTGTGCAGAGCTTCCGGTCACTCTGCCTCCCCCTGCTGACCCTGCCATGGACTGTGCAGAGCTTCCGGTCACTCTGCCTCCCCCTGCTGACCCTGCCATGGACTGTGCGGAGCTTCCGGTCACTCTGCCTCCCCCTGACTGTGCTGCAGCCCACCCAGCCCCTCCGCTGACCCTGCCATGGACTGTGCAGAGCTTCCGGTCACTCTGCCTCCCTCTGACTGTGCTGCAGCCCACCCAGCTCCTCTGCTGACCCTGCCATGGACTGTGCGGAGCTTCCGATCACTCTGCCTCCCTCTGCTGACCCTGCCATGGACTGTGCGGAGCTTCCGGTCACTCTGCCTCCCCCTGACTGTGCTGCAGCCCACCCAGCCCCTCTGCTGACCCTGCCATGGACTGTGCGGAGATTCCGATCACTCTGCCTCCCCCTGCTGACCCTGCCATGGACTGTGCGGAGCTTCCGGTCACTCTGCCTCCCCCTGCTGACCCTGCCATGGACTGTGCGAAGCTTCCGGTCACTCTGCCTCCCTCTGCTGACCCTGCCATGGACTGTGCGGAGCTTCCGGTCACTCTGCCTCCCTCTGCTGACCCTGCCATGGACTGTGCGGAGCTTCCGGTCACTCTGCCTCCCCCTGACTGTGCTGCAGCCCACCCAGCCCCTCTGCTGACCCTGCCATGGACTGTGCAGAGCTTCCGGTCACTCTGCCTCCCCCTGACTGTGCTGCAGCCCACCCAGCTCCTCTGCTGACCCTGCCATGGACTGTGCGGAGCTTCCGGTCACTCTGCCTCCCCCTGCTGACCCTGCCATGGACTGTGCGGAGCTTCCGGTCACTCTGCCTCCCCCTGCTGACCCTGCCATGGACTGTGCGGAGCTTCCGGTCACTCTGCCTCCCCCTGACTGTGCTGCAGCCCACCCAGCCTCCCTCTGCTGACCCTGCCATGGACTGTGCGGAGCTTCCGGTCACTCTGCCTCCCCCTGCTGACCCTGCCATGGACTGTGCGGAGCTTCCGGTCACTCTGCCTCCCCCTGCTGACCCTGCCATGGACTGTGCGGAGCTTCCGGTCACTCTGCCTCCCCCTGCCTGTGCTGCAGCCCACCCAGCCCCTCCGCTGATCCTGCCATGGACTGTGCGGAGCTTCCGGTCACTCTGCCTCCCCCTGCCTGTGTTGCAGCCCACCCAGCCCCTCTGCTGACCCTGCCATGGACTGTGCAGAGCTTCCGATCACTCTGCCTCCCCCTGACTGTGTTGCAGCCCACCCAGCTCCTGACCTGGCGGCTATTAACCCACCCTTGAGGCGGTCAACCAGAGTTCGCCGTCCACCTCAGAGACTGAATTTATGAACTTGGCACATTTATGGACTCTCTGAGATGTTTCCTTCCTTGTTTAATCGTTTTGTATTGGTTTGTAAATAGCACTGTTCTTGTTCAATTTATTGCACACTAACTATCTGCACCAGGCACCTTCCCTTGTATATAGCTTCGTTTTCCTGTATATAGATCTGTACATATGTCTTCGCACCTCACATGCAGTTCGGAAAATTCTTCACACACCCACACTATTTATTGTCACACATTCACATCAAATTTTTTTTAAAAGGGGGGGATGTCATAATATACACCAGTATATCATGGTGCAGACACACACTGATGGACACACACTAGGACCAATCAACATGTACAAACACCGCAGCCAATCACCAGTTAGAAACATGCACTATAAAGACAGAGGGCATCACTTTTCCCGCTCATTCTGGATGCTGCCTCTCAGAAGCACAAGAGCTCATCAAGTACAGTACAGACTCTCACCATGTGCTGAGAGATTCAACTGGTTCGGACAGCCACAGGTCTCTAGTTAAACCAACTTTGTGTAAACCCACAGTTATAGTATGTCTAGTATTTTATAAGAGTTAATAAAATAGTGTTGAACCTTCTTCAGTGTTGGTGGCATATGTCTGCTCCACATGTCCACAGTGCCCAACACTTCAGCCCATAACTTTCTGATTTCCCCAGTATCATAATTAGGGAGTACCCCCAATGGTATGCTGGGGAATCCCTCGAGCAAGTTCCCACGTAACAGTTAACCCGACAACTTTCCAGAAATGCCAGATAATTGCACTGGGCTGGGAACCATCTGACAGAAGGGAATTAAATTGCTAACTTCGGCTCCTGACTCACCCAGCCTGAATATGGAAGTTTGGGCGAGAAAGGGTCTTTGGAATTCCAGCGTGGGTAAGTCTGGCTTGAATGGCAATCCGATAGAGATTGCCGCTCTGAGGAAGTTTTTGTTTTCTTTTTTTTTTCAAATAAAGGGGCAATTTAGCATGGCCAATCTCCACCTACCTGTTTTGATTTGATTTAGTATTGTCACGTGTATTGGTACACAGTGAAAAGTATTGTTTCTTGCATGCTGTACAAACAGTGCATACCGTACATAGGGAAGGAAGGAGAGACTGCAGAATATAATGTTACGTTCTAGTAAGGTGCACATCTTTTTGGGTTACGGGGGTGAGACCCACGTAAACATGGGGAGAATGTGCAAACTCCACACGGACAATGACCCGGGCTGGGATCGAACCAGGTTCCTCGGCGCCATGACACTTCAGTGCTAACCACTGCGCCACTGTGCCGCCTTGCTCTGAGGAAGCAACGAACTGTTATATTTCAGTTATAGAGGGCGTTGGTGAGACCGCAGGTGTTTCCTCTTGTGGGTGAGTCCAGGACCAGAGAGCACTGTTTTAAAATTAGGCTTCACCCGTTTAAAACAGAGATGAGGCAAAAACATTTTCTCGGATGTCTGTGCGACTTTGGAACTCCTAGGAGACAAAAAGCTAAACTACCTGCTCCAGACCTGCTCCTTCCATTAATTCCATCATCTCTATCCCACGAACTGGTTTACCACCATCTTACTGAGGCTAACCACAAACCCCTCAATTATTCAAACTCCAGGGAACCTTCTTTTCATAAACAAAATCCATTAATCCTAAATATTTCAACAAATTACATGGTCGGAATGATTGATGATCTCGTGTTTACGACATCTTAATTGCACCTTTTGCCGACACAGAGTTTGCCTGTATGTTAAACAGGGTTTTTAAAAATATTACTGCAACAAGTATATGTACATATACCTTAACCAAGATGTTTAATAACATTCCTGCAACAGATATATATAATGCAATATATATAAAAATTTACTATATTCATTGCACTTGAAAAACAGCTTCATGTATTTACAGCTTTCAAATTGAAAAGGGAATGGCTGCAGTCTGCTTGGTGCCCCAGATCAAGTCACCAAATGGGAGATGGGAGAAAAGCAGCAGATCCATCTTATCCTGTTTAAAATAAAGGACGAGATGTGGGGAACGGAAGAATGTTGTAATGAACTCCTTGGGGATCCCATTAACTTTGGGCAGAGATGTAACATGGGCATTGTCCAGAGTTGGTCGCCTATTATACATTAAGTCAGGGTGCTCTGTAATGAGTGGAAAGAGTAATCGGACAAGGCCGATATCAGACAGCCAACTTGAAATCTATTACCTGGTTTACATCGTCTTCCAAATTAAAGTGATCCCTTCCCCATGGTGGCCAAGAGTGTGTTACCACAAATGTTGGGAATCGGTAATAAAAATCAGAGAATATTAAAAATCCACAGAAGGTTTACCTGCCTCTGGAAAAAGGACCATTGTAACTTTGAATATAAACCCTTTGTCAGGATTCAGAATAAATCCAGTGTGCCCTGTTTTCCATCGAGCCATCAGCGAGGAGTTTATAACTTCCTGACCCAGGTCTCCAATTCTGTTATCTTCCTCCAATTCTGTGTCTTTTGTTCGGCCTCGCATTAAATCTGAGTCAACAGTTTCATCTTGTGGTTGAAAACAGTGAAAGGCTGCGTAACAAACTGTGCCCTACCAGTCATTGGGGAAATCATCCTCCCTCATCGCCCAGTGGTTGGTATGTTCTTGTAAAGGAGGGATGGCTCCTACTCAGTTTTCTTCACAACAAAAGATGGAGCTTCACCAATGGCAAGAAACATGCCACAACCTGAAGAGAAATTCAATTCCATTCAAATAACAGACGATTGCTTCGAAGTGGGACACCAAACCTTCCTCAGCTGCAGAGCCTTGTCTTCTAACCTCTTCGTTTTCAGTCCATTTGTATTTACCATGTTTCTTGTACATTTTTGCATTTACGTCTGCTAGGGAACTGCATTAAGATCACAAGTTGACTATAGATCAGGTCTCTTTTAATACATCTGTCCAGAGAAAATCCTAGCTTACTGTTAGACGCCGATGAGTGACAGTAGGCTATTCAATCTTCGAGCCTGCACCATCATTCAAATAAAACATGGCTGTTCTGCACCTCCACTCCATTTACCCACTTTAATTCCAAATTTGGCTCCTTCTCTGGTTATAACTCGAATCTAGGCAAGAGTGAATGTTTTCCGGTGACCCCCCCAATAGAATTGTACAATTAGGCTCGTTACCTTTCCACCTTTCCAATAGTAGTTTCTGTTATTTGGCGTCCAAGTGGCCCTTAATTGGGCCTCACTTCATAAGTTAAAACTATTCAAGCCGAACCAATAATGTTGGAACAGATCTACAGCGGTGGAACAACCTCCCTCAGTCCCTGATGAGTAGGATCCAAACGATTAAAATGAATGTTTTTCCTAGGTTTTTCTTTTTCTTTCAATGTCTCCCCATTTTTTTTTTTCCAAAATCTTTTCTTATTGAGGCTAACAAATTGATTACTGCTTTTATTTTTAGGCAGGTATGAATCCCAGAATCCGCAGTGTTCAGCTCCAAAGGAATAGGCAGACGCGAGGCTTGGCTCTCCAAATTTATGGGGTAGGATTCTCCGACCCCCAACCGGGTCGGAGAATCCCCGGGGGGGGGGGGGGGGGGGGGCGCGAATCCCACCCCACCGCCCCAACGCTAGCTGCCGTATTCTCCGATGCCGTTTTTCAGGCGGGGGCAGGATTCACGCCACGCCGGTCAGGGGCCATTGGCAATTCTCCGGGCCCCACTGTGCTGAGCGGCCGTCCATTTTTGGCCAGTCCCGCTGGCGTGAATCACTCAACTCACGCACTGGCGGAACCTGACAGGTAAGTCAGGGGCAGTCCTCGGGGGAGCGCGAGGGGATCCGACCCTACAGTGGCCCGGACCACGATCGGTGCCCACCGATCTGCGGGCAGGCCTGTTCTGTGGGGGCACTCCTTTCTTGCGCGCCAGCCCCTGTAGGGCTCGGCCATGGCCAGCGCGGAGAAGAGAACCCCCTGCGCATGTGTCAAAATACGGCGGCCGGTCTGCGCATGCGCAGAACCATGCCAGCGGTTCTGCACATATGCGCAATTACGCTGCCCTTCGGCGCATGCGGGAACTTGCGCTGGCCCTTCGGCGCCGGCTGGAGCAGCGCCAACCCCTCCGGCGTCCACCTAGCCCCCGGAAGTGCAGAGAATTTCACACTTTCAGGGGCTGATGACGCCAGAGTGGTTGGCGCCGGTTCTCCTGCTGGCTTGGGGACATGGGGCGGGATTCTGTGATCGTGAGGCTAAGTGTTGACACCGCCGGAAACGCCGTAATGTTTCTCGACAGCATCAACATGGCCTCAGGATCAACAATTCTGGCCCCTACAGGGGGCCAGCACAGCACTGGAGCAGTTTACGCCACTCCAACTGCTGATCCCGGTGTCAAATGGGCGCCACAGGATCCGCACACACGCAGTGGCAACAGCGCCAACGCGCGAATGCTTAGTGGCTTCCTTTAATGTGCCGGCCCCGACGCAACATGGCGCAGGACTACAGGGGCCGGCGCGGAAGAAAGGAGATCGTCAGCCAGAGAGGCCGGCCCACCGATTGGTGGGGCCCCAATCATGGGCCAGGCCACATCGGAGGTCCCCCCCTGGGATCCGTGCTGCGGAGAATCGCGTGCCGGCATCAGGGCAGCGTGGCGCGATTCGCGCCGGTCACGTGGATTCTCCAGCTCGGCCCTGGGTGGAGAGAATCCCTCCCTTAGTCCCCCAGAAGGGAGAATCCCGGCCACTGTTTCATTGCTGGGCTTCTGACATCCAACAAATGTTGCTGTCATTTAGTGATCCCGATTGTATTTGGGGCTGAGTGGTGGCTCGCTTGTGCACTACCTCTGCTCTCCATTCCCTAATTACTGCACCACTGCCCTTTATTCCCGCTAGATTTTCCTCAAAGCCAGTGGTGGTCTTCTCCCTTAGGATTTGGAAACAGCTTCGACAAAACTTTAAGCTTCTTTCCCTGTCCTCTTTAACCCCTATTTGTAACAATCACCTCTTCTTACCTTCTGGTTTGGACACCACATTTAAATCTTGGCAGTCAAAGGGACTTGAGCATTTTGGGGATGTATTTGTAGAGGGGGGGGGGGGTTGCCAGTTTTAGGGAGCTGGTTGACAAATTTCAGCTGCCCAGATCGAGCCTCTTTCGTTATTTTAAGATTCTTGACTTGGCTCAACCTGGCAAGGGGTCCATTTCGGGCCTATATGGCTATGCTCTCTCGTCGGTTCCCACCCCATTGGATGGGGTGAGGGCGAGATGGCACAGTGAGCTGGCTCCTGTGCTTACTGATGAGGCTTGGAGGGAGACCTTCTACAGGGTCAGCTCCACGTCATCTTGTGCCTGGTTGAGTTTAGTTCAGTTCAAGGTGTTACACGGGAAACACTTGGCCAAAGCAAGGATGAGTGGGATTTTCCCAAACATGGAGGATGGATGTGATTATTGTTCGCTTGCCCCAGCTAACCACGTACATAATTTTTGGTCCTGCCCCAAACTTGCCAGCTTCTGAGTTTCCTTTTTCAACACTATATCAGAGATTCTCCAGGTGGATATAAACCCATATCAATCGGTAGCCATATGTGGAGTCTCAGATTCACCGGCGTTTCATTCTGGGGTAGGGGCGAACGTTGTCGCCTTTGCCTCACTGATAGCCCGGGGTCAAATATTGCTCAGCTGGAGGTCTCCCATTCTGCCCAGTACTTCTGCCTGGCTGGGCGATTTAATGTCATTCCTGCACTTAGAGAAAAGTAAATATACCATCAGGGGGTCAGTGGGGAAATTGTTGCTGAAATGGCAACCTTTTGTTTCCTTTTTTAAGGATGTAGACACCGTCAGCTCTTCGGGGGATTTAGTTCTTCCCAAAAGGCAACAAAGTCCCCTAACGAACACGTTTAGCCAAGTGTTTCCCGGCACTCACAGTGCCAAGAAACACGTGGCTATTCAACGCTACTCATGTTGAATAAGTGGCCTGAACAGGGAACACACGGTCGAGGCCGCACATAGATCCATTTTTTACAGGGTGCTCTGATCGCCGGTACTGCCCGTTGCAGTGAGAAATCGGGACACCATTTTTTTTAAACAGGGCTATGTGCAACCTTAGCCATCCATTTCCTGCTTAGGCTTTGATGTACCATCGATTGCACGTGAGGCGAGTGATTTACCAAAGTCAGGCTTTAATTAACTAGAACACAGCCTGGCGATCGTCTACAGTGGAAAGGGACGATCGTCAGGCTTCTGAGCATTTATACCTCGTTGATAGAGGCGTGGTTAACTCAGCCTCTCGGCCAATCGGTCGAGAGGCACATGACCGACCAGGGCCAATGGTAAGCCGACGTTCTGGCCCAATGGCAGACGAGTATGCAGATCATATCATCACAGGCTTCTTATTCAATGCGAGTAGCGTTAAATAGCCATGTGGCTAAACTCACTCGCTAGGGAACTTTCTTCCCTTTTCGGAAGATCATGCTCGTTGGCACCAAAATCATCCACAATACAAAAACAAAGGCAACAGAGGAGGCTGAAGCAACTATCGGGGCATGTCACTCCTTAACATTGCGGAAAATGCAGCACTGTTGCGCCTGGTCCCAGGTTCGATTCCTGCTTGGGGTCACTGTCTGGCAAAGTCTGAACATTCTCCCCGTGTCTGCGGGCTTTTCCTCCGGGTGCTCCGGTTTCCTCCCACAAGTCCTGAAAGACATGCTTGTTAGGTGAATTGGACATTCTGAATTCTCCCTCTGTGTACCCGAACAGGCACCAGAATGTGGCGACTATGGGAATTTCACAGTAACTTCATTGCAGTGTTAATGTAAGCCTACTTGTGACAATAATAATAAAGATTATAGGTTAAAGACTCCTTCTACTTCCAGTAACTGTAAGAGTAGCTGGATGGACATGCCATCTTTTCAATACACCAGATACAAGAGAAGTGTAAGGAACAGGTATACCTCTTTATATTGCTTTTGTACATCTCACTAAGACATTCAACACCATGAACAGAAGAGGACTCTGCAAAGTTTTGGTGAAAATTGGCTGTCCAACAAAGCTCCTCAGTATTATCCATTCCTTGCATGACAACGTGGACTGCACTGTGCAGTTTAATAGCTTCTACTTCTGACAGGTTCAAAGTGAATAACGGAGTGAAACAGGGCTGTGTCCGAGCTCCTAGGCTTTTTAGCATCTTATTCTCCGCACTCCTGACCTTTGCCTTCCCTGCAGATGCAGAAGGAGTCAACTTGCAAACCAGGTGAGACAGAAAGCTCTACAATCCATCAAGGCTGAAAGCAAAAACAAAAAACAGGCAATGTCCTGATCAGCAAACTCCCCTATGTTGATGCTGCTGCACTAGTCGTCCACTCGAAACTCAGCTACAAAGAACCAAGGGCTGTCTCTTCCGTGCCTGTAACTTGTTTCCCCTATCAGTATCAAGACGAAAGTGGTCATGGGACACGGTGTTGCATCTCCACCCTGACCACACTAAATAACACACCTCTAGAAGTAATTAGCAAGTTCCAGGTCAATGATGACTGATGATCTGCCCCTTGATGCAAAATTTGATACACGTATACAGAAGGTAACTATAATTTTGGCCAACTCATGAAACACACATGAAATAACATCAAGTTCACTGATAGGAACAAGCTGATAGTTAATAAGGATTGTGTTTTCATTATCTTGGTTTATCATGCGAAACACGGACAATGTACATTGATCATGAAAAGAAGCTCAATAATTTCCACCTTGTTGTCTGAGGCACATTATACGTATATCCTAGCAGGATAAAATCACAAATGTGGCAATTCACTCAAAGGTGGCGTTCCCAGGTTTGTTAGCACCCAGCTATATGGGCACACAAATTAAGAGCATGAATAGGCCTCTTCACCTCTGTCTTAAATGAGATACCCCTTATCACAATAAACAATAACGTTCTAATGGCTTTCCTAATTACTTTCTGCACCTGTATATTGGCCTTTAGTGTTTCATGCACCTGGACACCCAGATCTCTCTGCATCTCAGAGCTCTGCAATCTCTCACCACATAGGCAATAAGCATCTTCTTTATTCTTCCTACCACAATAGAAGGATGAGGGGGGATCTTATAAAAACGTATAAAATTATGAAGGGAATAGATAGGATAGATGCGGGCAGGTTGTTTCCACTGGCGGGTGAAAGCAGAACTAGGGGGTATAGCCTCAAAATAAGGGGAAGTAGATTTAGGACTGAGTTTAGGAGGAACTTCTTCACCCAAAGGATTGTGAATCTATGGAATTCCTTGCCCAGTGAAGCAGTTGAGGCTCCTTCATTAAATGTTTTTAAGATAAAGGTAGATAGTTTTTTGAAGAATGAAGGGATTAAGGGTTATGGTGTTCGGGCGGGAAAGTGGAGCTGAGTCCACAAAAGATTAGCCATGATCTCACTGAATGGCGGAGCAGGCTCGAGGGGCCATATGGCCTACTCCTGATCCTAATTCTTATGTTCTTAAAATAGACAATTTCACTTTTGCCCACATGAGACTCCATTTTCCAGAGTTTTTTCCCACTCACTTAACCTATCTGTGTCTCTTTGTAGCATTCTTATGTCCTCTTCACAACTTACATTCCTACCTATTATTGTGTCATCAACAAATTTAGCAACCACACCTTCAGTTCCTTCATTCAAGTCATTTATATAAATGGTAAAATATTGAGGTCCCGGCACTGATTCCTGTGGCACACACTCATCACATCCTGCCAACTAGAAAATGACCCATTTATGCCAACTCTGCTTCCTGATACCTAACCAATAATCCATGCTAATACATTTACACCGACACCATGAGCTTTTATTATATATAACTAAGTTTGATGTGGCACCTTACCAAATGCCTTCTAGAAATCCAAATACAGTACATCCACTGGTTCCCCTTTATCCATTGGAACTCCAATAAAGAACTCCAATGAACTAGTTAAACATGATTTTCCTTTCACAAAACCATGTTGACTCTCCCTTACTGCCTTGAATATTTTCAAGTGCCCTGTTATAACCATTTTTAATAATGGTTTCTAACACTTTCCTGGTGACAGATGTTAGACTAACTGGCTTAGAGTTTTCAGCTTTCTGTCTCCTTGAGTTGAGTGGATGCATTTGACCAGTGTCTAGATCCTCATGGGGCATCTCAAAAATGCCCCCCCCCCCACCCCACCCCCATCATCCCTCTCTGATGTGTTATTAATTACCAGAGCTATTCCTCCAGCTGTTCTCAATTTTCTATCCTTCTTAAATGTCACATACCCTTCAATATTGAGTATCATAGAATCCATAGAATCCCTACAGTGCAGAAGGAGGGCATTTGGCCCATCGAGTCTGCACTAACCCTCTGAAAGAGCAGCCCACCTATGCCTACTTCTCCACAACCCTGTAATACCACCTAACTGTTGGACACAAAGGGCAAAGTATCATGGCCAACCCACCTAACCGACACATCTTTGGACTGTGGACCGGAGCACCCGGAGGAAACCCAGGCAGACAGGGGGGAGAAGGTGCAAACTCCACACAGACTGTCACCCAAGGCCAGAATTGAACCCGGGACCCTGGTGCTGTGAGGCAGCAGTGCTGATCTCAGTGCCAGCATGCCGCCCTGCATCCTGTAGCCATGTCTCTGTAATAGCTATAAAATCGTACTTACTAATTTCTAATTGCATTATCGATTCTGTTTTGTTTCAAATTTGCATCAGTGGTGATTTTCTTGACTCGGGCACATAGGGTCACATAGGCAAGGACTTCCTGTATGGTGAAGCAACCAGTGCCACCTGACCAGTAGGATGCTTGCGTGCTCACAATCATGAAATGAAGGTCCGAAACAAATATGCTTGCGCCAGTGACTCACTAACTGATGATAATGGAAAATGTCCACATCTCCTGTGGGTTAGCATGTACGACTAGGAGCGACCAGTGGGTACAGTGGCTTGGCAACAGGCACAAACTCCAAAAACAACAACCGACAATAAAACTTGCTAGCTTCCCAGGTAGCACTTTTGTCAGCACCTGTCTCTCAATTATCAGCAAAATTGTTCCACAGGCAGACTGAATTGGATTATTTGCTGCGTATCCATCATTTATTATAAAGGGAAGAATGTTGGTGCAATCTTTTCTCTTGTTCCCCAATTAATTTAAATATTTGGATAATTCAGAAAGAAAATGGGCGGGATTCTCCGACCCCCCCCGCCGGGTCAGAGAATCCCCGGGGTGCAGAGCGAATCCCGCACCGACGCCGGCTGCCGTATTCTCCGGCGCGTTTTTCAGGCGGAGGCGGGATTCATGCCACGCCGGTCTGGGGCCGTTGACAGCGGCCCCCCGGCAATTCTCCAGGCCCCATGGGCCGAGCAGCCGCCCGTTTTTGGCCAATCCTGCCGACGTGAATCGCTCAACTCACGTACCGGCAGGACCTGGCAGGTCAGTTGGCGGGGGCGGTCCTTGGGGGGGCGTGGGGGGATCCGACCCTGTGGGGGCCCTGACGGTGGCCTAGCCCGCAATCGGGGCCCACTGATCTGTGGGCGGGTCTCTTCTGTGGGAGCACTCCTTTCTTCTGCGCCGGCCCCTGTAGGGCTCCACCATGGCCAGCGCGGAGAAGAGAACTCCGCGCATTTGCCAAAATACGCTGGCCGGTCTGCGCATGCACGGAACCTCGCCGGGGATTCCACGCGTGGCAAACTTGTGCAGTCCCCTCGCCGCCCGCTGGAGCAGCACCAACCCCTCCGGGGTCCTCCCAGCCGGAGTGGTTGGCACCGGTTCTCCCACCGCCGTGGGGACTTAGTCGCCAGAAGGGAGAATCCCACTGAAGAGCATTAAACTCCCATTTATATTTATTGTTTAATTTGAATTGCCTACTTCTGCTCCTAATTCCTATGTTCCTAATTCCTATGATCCAATGTATCCCAAGATAATTCCATGTTTTTTAGTTCCTTTTTTCAAAACACATTTTATTACAAACTTGTATCAAAGTAGGTTACAGCAAATAAACACCACGGGAAACATACTTCCCAACAATCAGCTGTACAGTTTGTACAAATTTTTCTCCTCTCTCCATCACCCCTCTCCCGATCACCACCTCCCCCCCCCCCCCCCCCTGCGACAAACAGCTCCTCAAACATGGTCACAAACATCCCCCACCTTTTCTCAAACTCCTCTGCTGAGCCCCTTAACTCATACTTTATCTTCTCTAACCACAGGAAGTCACACAGGTCACCCAACCATGCTGCAACCCCCAGTGGCGATGCCGACCGACACTCCAGCAAAATTTGTCACTGTGCAATCAGAAAGGCGAAGGCCATGACATCGGCCTTCCTCCTCTCCATGAGCTCCGCCTTCTCTGAAACCCCAAATATCGCCATCAAAGGGTCCGGGTCCACTCCCTCTACCACTATCCTGGCTAAGACCACAAACACTCCCGCCTAGAATCTTCCCAATTTTTCGCAACCCCACAAACATGTGCGCATGATTCGCTGGCCCCCGCCCACACCTCTTACACTCATTTGCTACCCTCTGAAAGAACCCACTCATTCTCGCCCGAGTCATATGCATCCTGCGCACCACCTTAAACTGTATCAGGCTCATCCTTACACAAGAGGAGGTCCCGTTTACCCCTCGCAGCGCCTCACTCCATATTCCCCAATTCTCCATTCCCAACTCCACTTCCCATTTCTCCTTGATCTTCACCACCCGCTCGCCTCCCTGCTCCCCCAGCCACTTATATATATCCCCAATTCTTCCCTCGCCTTCCACATCTGGAAGCAGCAGTCACTCCAGCAGGGTGTATCTTGGCAGTCTAGGGAACCCCTTCCAGACCTTTCGTGCAAAGTCCCTAAACTGTATTTACCTGAACTCACTACCCATCGGCAGCTCTACCCTCTCCCTGAGCTCCTCCAGACTGGCGAACCCTTCCTCCAAATAAAAATCCCTCACCTTGACCAGCCCCACTTCCCTCCACCTCTTGTATATACTCTCCATCCCCCCCCCGGCTATGTATTTTAGTTCAAATAAATGACCATCAATAAACTGTATCCATAAATCCTTTTAATTATAAGCTGGGTGTACATTTTCACATCCTGCCTTACCACGTCAAGTACTCCCAGGTCAGGTATAGAACAAGCTAGCTGCAGAACAACACTTCCTGCTTCACCGATGTGATTGTTCCAACCTTCACGCCAGTCTCTCCTGTGACCCATTCGAGTGAGAGTGGCTGTTTAAATTGAATTGTCGCACTTTCATTCTCTTTCACTACTCGGAGCCCATTGTTCAGTTTCAGGTCGCTGAGAGCTCTTCCAGCCAGGAGATGGAGCTTGCAGAAACTGACAGAGAAGCACAGAAATAGATTTCATTCCATCCTTCTAGCCTGGTTTCCAACCCAGACTAAGAAACCAGCCTTCTGTAAATCATTTGCATTTTCTAAACAAACTCAATCACAGACCAGTGTCTAAAATTGGTGAGTAATGAAATAAATGTAATTTCAACATAAGGGGAATCCCAAAGTCTTCTACAGGCATATAAATAGTAAAACGATGATAAAAGCCTGAACCGGGTCAATTAGAGATGTAAAAGGGAATTTACACATGGAAGCTGGGGGTATGGCTGAGGTGTTCAATTAATACTTTCTATCTGTCTTTACCAAGTAGGTGGAAAAAACTTTGTCCCTAGAAGGGTTGATAAGGAGGAAGTGTTGACTAGCTTGTCACTACTGAAAGTTGACAAGGACCCAGGACCGGATGAGATACATCTGTGGATTTTTTTATTCATTTACATGATGTGGGCGTTGCTGGATGGGCCAGCATTTATTGTACATTCCTAACTGCCCTCCATTTCAGAGGGCATTTGAGAATCCATAAGACTTAAGATATAGGAGCTGAATTCGGCCATTCGGCCCATCAAGTCTGCTCCACCATTCAATCATGGCTGATATGTTTCTCATCCCCATTCTCCTACCTTCTTCCCATAACCCTTGATCGTCTTATTAATCAAGAGTCTATCTATCTCTGTCTTAAAGACACTCAGTGACTTGGCCTCCACAGCCTTCTGTGGCAATGAGTTCCACAGATTCACCACCCTCTGGCTGAAGAAATTCCTCCTCATCTTCCTTTCAGACAGAGGTTGTGCCCTCGGGTTCTAGTCTTTCCTGCTAGTAGAAACATCCTCTCCATGTCCTCTAGGCCTCACAGTATCCTGTAAGTTTCAATGAGATCCCACCTCATCCTTCTAAACTTCATCAAGGACAGGCCCAGAGTATCAACCACTCCTCATCTGACAAATCCTTCATTCCCGATATCATTCTTGTGAACCTCCTCCTCTGGATCCTGTCCAAGGCCAGCACATCTTTCCTTGGATATGGGGCCCAAAACTGCTCGCAATATTCCAAACAGGTTCTGAGCAGATCCTATACAGCCTCAGTAGTACAACCCTGCTCTTGTAATCTAGCCCTCTTGAAAAGATTGCTAACATTGCTTTTGCTGGCAACTAAGCCTGCCTGTTAATCTTAAGAGAATCCTGAACTAGGACTCCTAAGTCCCTTTGTGCTTCAGGTTTCCAAAGCCTTTCCCCATTTAGTGTCAACCACATTGCTGTGGATCTGGAGTCACATGAAGGCCAGGCCAGGTAAGGACAACAGATTTCCTTCCCTAAAAGACATGAGTGAAATAGATGGGTTTTTACGACAATTGACAATGGTTTCATGGTCATCATTAGAATCTTAATTCCAGATTTCTTTATTGAATGAAAATTTCTGGATTACTAGTCCAGTAACAATATCACTATGTCACTGCCTCCACATATTGAAGGAATATTGAAGGAAGAATGTTGATACTGAAGGAAGTGAGAATGGAAATTGAAGAGGCATTGGCCATAATCTTCCAGCCTCCTCTAGTCTCAGAGGAGATTTCAAAGGACTGGAGAATTGCCAACGTTATGCCCTTGTTCAAACAAGGTTGTAAGGATAAACCCAGTAATTACAGACCAGTCAGATTAACATCAGTGGAGTGCAAGCTTCTAGAAACAATAATTTTGGACAGTAGTCACATGGAAAATATGGGTAGATTAGAAAGAGCCGGCATGGATTTCTAACGGAGAAATTGTGTTTACCCAACTTGCTGGGGCCTTTAAGAAGGTAACAGAAAGGATCGATGAGGGTAATGCTGTTGATGTGGTGTACATTGATAGAGTGCAACACAACAGACTTGTGAGAAAAGGTATAGCTCATGGAATAAAAGGGACACTAGCAACGCGGGTACAACATTTGCTGAAAAATAGGAAGCAGAGGGTCATGATCGATGTATATTTTTTGGACTGGAGGAAGATTTGTAGTAACGCTCCCCAGGGGTTCGTATTGGGACCCTTGCTTTTCCGAATATATATTAATGATCCAGATCTTGGTGTGCAGGGGGAAACGTTTGTGGATGACACAAACTTGGACGTATTGTAAACTGTAAAGAGGATGGTGTAGAACTTCAAAAGGACGTATCGACAAGATGGTGGAATGGGCAGGTGGGTGGCAGATAAGGTTCAAAGCAGAGAAATGTGAGATGATGCATTTTGCTAGGAAGAACATGGAGAGACAATGTAAAATATGGGGTAAAATGTTTAAAGAGGGTGCAGGAGTAGAGAGACTTGGGTATATTTGTGCATAGATCATTGAAGGTGGCAGGACAAGTGGAGAGGGTTAATGAAGCATATGGTAGCCTGGGATTTATTAATGGGGACATAGGGTACAAGAACAAGGAGGTTTTGCTGAACTTGTACAAGACATTAGTTAGACCTCAACTGGAACACTGTGTTAGTTGTGAGCGTCGCACTATAGGAAAGATGTGAACACATTGGAGAGAGCACAGATGAGTTTTACGAAAATGGTTCCAGGGATGAGAAACTTCAGATATGAGGATCAATTGGAGAGGGGGGGATTGTTCTCCTTAGAGAGGAGAAGGCTAATAGGAGATTTAATAGCAATAGTCAAAATCATGAGGGGGCTGGACAGAGCAGACCGGGAGAAACCGTTTCTCCTCGTAAAAGGATCAAGGACAAGAGGGCACAGATTTGAAGTGAATTACAAAATAAGAAAATGTGATGTGAGAAAAAACTTTTTCACAAAATGAGTGGTTCAGGTCTGAAACGCACTGAATGGAAGTGTGGTGGAGGCAGGTTCAATCAAGGTATTCAAGAGGGCATTTGGTGATTACTTGAATAGAAACACTGTGCTGGGGGACAGGGAAAAGCAGGGGAATGGCAGTAAGTCACGATGATTGTTTGGAGAGCTGGTGTGGACATGATGGGTCAAATGGCCTCCTTCTGCACCGTAACAATTCTGTGATTCTATGATCCAGGACTGTGGGATGAATGCAACTATCGACACACGGCAGGAATTATACCAGGGAAAATAAGAATTGTTTTCACTGCTATTGTTTTCTGATTGTGGTAGAAAAGGTATATTTTGAATATTTTTTCAATATCACTGTCAGCATTCAAGTCATTCAGCGTCTGATTGAACTAAAACAACACTGTGCATTTACATCGTGCATTTAATGTGGTGAATGTCATAATATACACACAAGTATATGATGGAGTGCAGACAGGCAGTGATTGACACACAAGATGACCAATGAAAACACAGAACACAGCAGCCAATCACCAGACAGGACACGACCACTATAAAGCCAGAGGGCACTAGTTTTCCCGCTCTCTTGGGATCCAGCCTCTGAGACAGCCAGAGCCCGTGAGCAACAACTAGAACATACACCATGTGGTAGTCAGTTAGTCTGGTCAGGTTAGCCTCAGGTCTCCATTCAACTCAGCATAGTGTCAACCCACAGTTAAAGTATGTATGATAGTTAAGAGTTCAATAAAATTGAGTTGCATTTCTTCAAGTGTTGGAAGCCTGTCTCTCTCACTGCTGCAGTAAATCCTCGCAATCCTCGCAGACCCAGCTTACCCAACACATCAGTGAACACATCCGAAGGAATTTCATTGGATGTTACCAAGTAAAATTTGAAACTGAGGAGAATAAGGTGATAGACATTTGGGCACGTGATTGACAGCCTGATCAAAGAGGTAGGTTTTAAGCAGGGTGTTTAAGGAGTGGAGAGGTGGAGAGGTTTATGAAGGGAACTGTAGAACTTAGATCCTAGGCAACTACAGACACAACCACCAGCAGTGCAGAGATTAAAATCAAGGATGTGCAAAAGGCCAGAATTGGAGGAGGGCAGATTAGTCAGAGGTTTGTAAGGCTGGAGGACGTAACAGAGATAGGGAGGGGGCGAAGTCGTGGAAGGATTTGAAAATAAGGCAGAAAAATAAGGTTAACTGAAAAGAAAGAATAGAAATCCAACTCACTGGTGCAATACCAGCCAGTCAGGAGCATTATGACCATCTGAACGGCAGTTTAGTCAGTGACTCACTCAGGTGATCAATTCAATAATGTGGAGATGCCGGCGTTGGGCTTGGGTGAGCACAGTAAGACGTCTTGCAGCACCAGGTTAAAGTCCAACAGGTTTATTTGGCGTCACGAGCTTTCGGAGCGCAGCTCCTTCATCAGGTGAGTGATTCAATCTGGTACCAGACCATCACAGGTTGGATGTTTGGCATGCGCTCACCTGGGGGTGAGGGTGGGGGTGAGAAACTGCAGGAGAACAAACAATGGCCTTGACGTCGGTAGGACAGAGAGAGAGGGGAAAGGAGACATTTCCTGACTGCTATCCAATGTGTGCCGCTGGAGAGTGCGGCTGAAGACAGAATCAGTGTCGGGTACGATTTCCCCTGATTGGGTCGCACTGTGGCACTCACTATCTGTCTGGCAAATGAATGTCGACTTCTATAAAGAACGAGAGGTCAGCTGGGAACGGCACCATTTTGGTGGGCAGCTTCTCCTGAAGAAGAGTGACAGCGTGGAATAGGGATAAGTAAGATTGTCAGGAAGAAGCTCCACTGGGATCCTGTCTTGCAGAGGACACCAGGCTGAAGGAGAAACTGTCTTCATAAAACCCTGGCTGGTTCCAACATTTGCATTTTCTGAGTTTTTAAACCCTGCGGCAATTTTAAAAAATATTAATCAATATGGCAATTAGCAGTGACCCAGTAAACTAGGGAGCATCTAGACGGTAACATGATAAAATTATGTATAATAAAACTCATTAAAAGAATCTGAGGCCTGACATACCTAGAAGCTTATTAACTTTTAATGCCACCTTCTTAATTCAGTCATGTATCCACTTCCAGAAAGCTTCATTAAAGTTACAGCTTAATAACCACACTTCCGCAGTCAAAGTGAGATCAGAGTGTCCGCTGGGAATCCAATTCATTAAAGGTCCATGGCGGGATTCACTGTTTCTGAGATTTAGGGCAGGATTCTCCATTTGCCGACTCCAAAATCGCGAAACGCAATTGGACACAGGATAGCTTCCAATGCCAAAATCGGGGTAGGCACCGGGTTGACGCCAAGTTGGGATGCTCCGGCACTCCGAAAATGACGTAAAATGTGTCGCTCGCCGCGTGAGGTAAAAGTACAGTAGGCATATTATTAACGGGCCTGATACCCGAATATCCGGGGCTTCCGAGATTCAGCGCCTCCGATGAGCTGATTCCCCAACGGCGTGGTTCACTTGTGGTTTCAAAAGTCATGAACCTGGTTTCATGGCTGCTGAGTGAGAGAGAGATAGAGGAGGTAGGAAATGGTGTGGCGTGATTGCGGGCTGCCGGCCTGCACATGGCCGTGCTGGCTGCGGTAGGGGGTGCCCTGCCAAGGCCGGGGGTGGGGAGGAACAGGCCGAGGGCAGGGTGCCCCCCCACAGGACTGGGGTAGTGCCCAGGCACCGACCGCCATTATGGCAGCCGCCTTGCTGCACACCCACTGTCCACCCACCCCGGCTCCTGATTCTACACAGTGACACCGGACATATGGGTGCTCCCACCCCCGCACCCCACCCGCCACAGCGTGTGTCCCCACCCCTGAACACCCTGTCCAACCAGCCCCAACCACCGGCGGACCACCCACGACAGCCCCCAGTGAGGGCAATGCCAGCCAACGGTACCCCTGATAGCAGGCATGGGCGCTAGGGCCAGGGGTCCCTCCGATGCCGGGGGTTGGGTTAGGACATGCATGGGCAGGGTCCGCTGTACCAACCGGGGCCACTGTGTAGCCCATGGAAGCTGGTTGAGCACGGGAATATGTGCCATGCAATGTTTGCCTTCCACCTCGTTCAGACACTGGTGTTTGGAGTTCAACCTGCAATGCTGGCCGCCGTGGCAATGGTCGTAGCCGTGCGAGATGCCCTGCGGCCGCGTGAGCGGGGGCCGCTCAGAGGGGAGGGGGAAGCTGCAGCAGCAGAGCAGGCAGCAGCAGAACAGGCAGAAGAGGATCGGTCAGCAGAGGACCGGGCTGCAGAGGATCGGTCAGCAGAGGACCGGGCTGCAGAGAACGGGCTGTAGAGGAGCAGGTGGCGGGCGCAAAGGCTGGAGGGCCGGCCGCCCATCTGGCCAAGGAGGAGGAGATGCCAAGGAGGCGCCACATGATGCCTCGTGTGTACCAGCACCATCTGTCATTCGAGGTGCTGCCGGACCAGGCATGCCGTTGGAGACTCCGGATGAGCAGAGAGACAGGGCGACACATCTGCCAGTTGATGGTACACCTGGTACCGCGGGGGTATGGGGGAGGACACTCGCTCCCGATGACCATCAAGGTGACAGTCGACCTGAATTTCTTTGCGATGGGATCCTTCCAGTCACCAAGTGGGGACCTGTCCGGGATCTCACAGACCTCGGCACACAGATGCATCCACGGCGTCAAGGAGGCCCGATATGCTCAGGCACCTCAATACATCCAGTTCCATGTGGACCGAGCCCACTAGGATGCCGGGCAGCGGGGTTCGCTGCCATTGCCAAGGTGCCCCGGGTCCAGGGGACGATAGACAGGATGCATGTCACCCCACCAGCACCTTGAAGGGTTGTTGTTTATGAGGAGAGGGGTGATGATGGCACATTTAAAGGAGAGAGGGACAACACCTGAAGAGAGCAAGGATATTAATAATTACAGAACCAAGGCAGGTTAACAGCAAACTTTGAAGCACGCTAGGTGGGAGTGACTGAACGAGTCTTTGCTGAGATATATCAAGAAACCCATGATTGAAGAGTGCAGGAAGAATGAGACACGGCCTCATCATGTTTAGGTGTGAGCAGGAATTTTCTGATTAAAGACCCTGGCTGGGCTCATGCATTACACGTTGGCCATGTGCAAGCCATTTTGTGACCGAAAAAGGGTCAGCAAAAGTATTTTTTAAGAAACATGAAGCATTCTTCCAATGAAATCTCTCTAACCTTCTCACTGCACAGTTGGAAGGGTCAGAAACTCTTCGATCTACACCAAACCTTATCTGTTGACATTATCAGTCAGCTTTATTACTGCTAGAAAGTCTTGTGGTGCAGTGGGAGTGTCACTACGTCTGAGCCAGGAGCTACAGGTTTGAATTCCACCCCAGAACCCGATGGCCAAGGAAAGTGTGTTCATAACAGGGTCAAGTAGTTTCAACCTTCCAACACGCCAGTGGCTGGCGGTAGGAGTGGGAGAGACTCCTGATCAGCCACACTTGATGTGGAGTCCCGCCCCTCAAGTTAGAAGCCCCGAGCAGCCTGTTCTCAGAATTACTACCTATGTAGTATGTGGTAGTGTGGCTAGAGAGATCATATTACCAAAGAACCAAGCTGCCATTGGTACAGCAGCCTCACTGCCCATTGGTCCAGGCAAGTCATGTGCCTCTCTGCCAATTGGTTGTGGCTGGTCATGTGACTCCCCGCCGATTGGCTGAGAGGTTGGTAGCTCCGCCTACAAGGCGGAGTATAAGAGCTCGTGCTGGCTGGCAGTCGGCCTTTCTCTGTATGACCACAGCCGGGCTCACATCTAGCGTATTAAAGCCTGTTGTTTGGAACTTCACTACGACTCGAGTCCAATTGATGGGGAGAGCTGACTGGTGGTGGTTTAACCTGAGTGTCCCCACGCCTCAGGCGAGGGAAGGCGGGGCCTTCATGAATAACCTGTTGTTTTGCTAATTGCTGGAAGTTGATAAACTCGTGTTCAGTGGGAGTGTTTTTACCTCTGAGTCAGAAAGTTGCAGGTTCAAGTTCCACTCCAGAGACATCAGCACAATGTCAAGGCTGACATTTCCAATGTAATGCTGAGGGAGTGCTGCCCTGGCAGAGGGTGGCGTACTTTAGTTTACAATATTAAATCAAGACCCCCTCACAGGTGAATGTGAAACATCCCATAGTAATACTGCAAAGTAGTGAAGCATCTTGTCCCTGGTGTCTTGAGCTATATTTCTCCCTCAGCCAACATCATTAAAACAGATTATTTGGTTATGAACAAATATTGCTGTGCACATATTAGCTGTCACGTTTCCTACACAAGTAGATATTCCGAGGCTGGGAGAGGCACTACGTAAATGCAAATCTGTCTTTTTGTGAATATTTCTCTGTGTTTCTCTCATGACGTTTCACGCAGACGAGGAACAATATTCGATGGAGCTTGTTTACTCTCCTTCCCTGAAAGTGCTGATGCTCGTTTACATCGAGCTCCGTGATTCTCCTCATCCCGACCTTTGCCCTAGGCAATAAAATGCTATCATTGCATTAAATACCATGAGTCAGAATTGACCTGCATATCCACAAGACGTAACCTTCACCTGCGAGGTTAGACAGTGATGGTCTACAGGTTCTTCAACAGCAAGGGGCCTCACAGTGAAGGCCTACCCTGTCCTTAACTGGTAACCACAGACAAACATTTTCTAGCAGCACAGTGACCAGGACCAGGGACTGAATTTCATTCACCCAATGAACAGAAGGAGGAGGTGGCATAGTCAGTATTGTCGCTGGACAATGGGCGGAATTCTTTTTTTTTTATTCGTTCATGGGACGTGGGTGGCACTGGCTGGGCCAGCATTTACTGCCCATCCCTTATTGCCCTTGAGAGGGCAGTTAAGAGTCAACCACATTGCTGTGTGGGTCTGGAGTCACCTGTAAGCCAGACTAGGTAAGGACGGCAGATTTCCTTCCCCCCCCCACAAGAGGCATTAGTGAACCAGATGGGTTTTTCCGACAATCGACAATGGTTTCATGGTCGTCGTTCAACTTTTAATTCCAGATATTTTATTGAGTTTAAATTCCTTCACCTACCGTGGTGGGATTCGAACCCAGGTTCCCAGATCATTATCCTGGGTCCCCGGATTACTAGTCCAGCGACAATACCACTATGCCGCCTCCTCCTTCCGATCATGCTGGTGGGATTCTCCGGACCTGTTGCAGTGAATGGAGCTTGGCCGAGTGACAAATTCTCCATTCTCACTGGCAGCGGTGGTGGGGCGAACTCGGATCAGAGAATCCCGGCCATTAACTTTGTTTCTTCTTCCACAGATGCTGCGGGACCGACTGAGTATTTCCAGTAATGACTGTTTTTACCTCAGGTCTTTGTACCATAATCAACAGTTTTTTTTCTTCCCCCTCTGATTGAGGAGTATGTATCTTTAAGGGAGAAAGGACCAGGAGGTTACGCTGAGAGTGTTAGACGGAGAGCGGTGGAAGGGAGCTTATGTAGAGGGTGAACACTGACTGATGTCCTATGTCTGTGCTGACTCCTGCCTTTCGCTGACGATTCTCTGGTCCTTCCGTCAGAGCACCCTTACCCGCCCTATGTGAATGGGTCAGTTAAACTTCAAGCAATGCACTTGTCCACTCACTAACTGGCAAAGGGAAACATTATTATTTAGGTTCCAGAAGAACGTTAAAAATTAAACAGGAATGATGGCTTCTGCCCACCTGGAGAGGAATTCATTTGAACCTAAATGTAGGCTTGTGCAGCTTAAGGGGTCAATGAGGGGCGAAGTTAATGATACATCACCGTCAGAAACCAATAATGATCAGTGAAAATGAAAAATAATTTCTCTTCATTCTGTCAGCGCCCTGGAACTCAATTTAAGGGAATCACCTTCAACTCAATGTGTAATGTTAAAGCAACATTGTGAACAAAAATGTGTGAAAAGGTAGGAAATGAATTGTATAAAATTGTAACATCTAAACATTCAAAGGCGTGGGTGTGAGTTGCTCACATGACTGAGGCGACTTCCAACAGCCAAGTGTCACCCTGGATGGTGCACATCAGTAATGAAAATAAGCAGAACTAATAATAATAATCTTTATTAGTGTTACAAGTAGGCTTACATTAACACTGCAATGAAGTTACTGTAAAAACCCTTAGTCACCACATTCCGGTACCTGGTCGGGTACACAGAGGGAGAGTTCAGAATGTCCAATTCAGAACAAGAACAAAGAAAATTACAGCACAGGAACAGGCCCTTCGGCCCTCCCAGCCTGCGCCGATCCAGATCCTTTATCTAAACCTGTTTTCCTATTTTCCAAGGTCTACTTCTCTCTGTTCCCCACCCATTCATATATCTGCCCAGATGCATCTTAAATGATGCTATCGTGCCCGCTTCTACCACCTCCGCTGGCAAAGCATTCCAGGCACCCACCACCCTCTGCGTAAAAAACTTTCCACGCACATCTCCCTTAAACTTTCCCCCTCTCACCTTGAAATCGTGACCCCTTGTAATTGACACCCCAACTCTTGGAAAAAGCTTGTTGCTATCCACCCTGTCCATACCTCTCATAATTTTGTAGACCTCAATCAGGTCTCCCCTCAACCTCCGTCTTTCCAATGAAAACAATCCTAATCTACTCAACCATTCTTCATAGCTAGCACCCTCCATACCAGGCAACATCCTGGTGAACCTCCTCTGCACCCTCTCTAAAGCACCCACATCCTTCTGGTAATGTGGCGACCAGAACTGCACGCAGTATTCCAAATGTGGCCTAACCAAAGTCCGATACAACTGTAACATGACCTGCTGACTCTTGTACTCAATGCCCCGTCCGATTAAGGCAAGCATGCTGTATGCCTTCTTGACCACTCTATCAACCTGCGTTACCACCTTCAGGGTACAATGGACCTGAACTCCCAGATCTTTCTGTACATCAATTTTCCCCAGGACTCTTCCATTGACCTTATAGCCTGCTCTTGAGTTAGATCTTCCAAAATGCATCACCTCGCATTTGCCTGGATTGAACTCCATCTGCCATTTCTCTGCCCAACCCTCCAATCTATCTATATTTTGCTGTATTCTCTGACAGTCCGCCTCGCTATCTGCAACTCCACCAATCTTAGTATCATCTGCAAACTTGCTAATCAGACCACTTATACCTTCGTACAGATCATTTATGTATATCACAAACAACAGTGGTCCGAGCTTGGATCCCTGTGGAACACCACTAGTCACCTTTCTCCATTTTGAGACACTCCCTTCCACCACTACTCTCTGTCTCCTGTTGCCCAGCCAGTTCTTTATCCATCTAGCTAGTACACCCTGAACCCCATGCAACTTCACTTTTTCCATCAACCTGCCATGGCAAACTTTATCAAACGCCTTACTAAAGTCCATGTATATGACATCTACAGCCCTTCCCTCATCAATTAACTTTGTCACTTCCTCAAAGAATTCTATTAGGTTTGTAAGACATGACCTTCCCTGCACAAAACCATGCTGCCTATCACTGATAAGTCTATTTTCTTCCAAATGTGAATAGATCCTATCCCTCAGTATCTTCTCCAACAGTTTGCCTACCACTGACGTCAAGCTCACAGGTCTATAATTCCCTGGATTATCCCTGCTACCCTTCTTAAACAAAGGGACAACATTAGCAATTCTCCAGTCCTCCGGGACCTCACCCGTGCTCAAGGATGCTGCAAAGAAATCTGTTAAGGCCCCAGCTATTTCATCCCTCGCTTCCCTCAGTAACCTCTGATAGATCCCATCCGGTCCTGGGGACTTGTCCACCTTAATGCCTTTTAGAATACCCAAAACCTCCCCCTTCCTTATGCTGACATCACCTAGAGTATTTAAACATCCATCCCTAGCCTTAACCTCCGTCATGTCCCTCTCCTTGGTGAATACCGATGCAAAGTACTCATTAAGAAGCTCCCTTATTTCCTCTGACTCCACGCATAAATTCCCTCTTTTGTCTTTGAGTGGGCCAATCCTTTCTCTAGTTACCCTCTTACTCCTTATATACGAATAAAATGCGTAAAATAAAGATATTTCATGACCCCTTTTAGCCCTCTTTATTGCGCGTTTGAGATTTGTCCTACTTTCCCGATATTCCTCCAAAGCTTCATCAGTTTTGAGTCGCCTCGATCTTATGTATGCTTCCTTTTTCAGCTTAGCTAGTCTCACAATTCCACCCGTCATCCATGGTTCCCAACCTTGCCATTTCTATCTCTCATTTTCACAGGAACATGTCTGTCCTGCACTCCAATCAACCTTTCCTTAAAAGACTCCCACATTTCAAATGTGGATTTACCCTTAAACAGCTGTTCCCAATCCACATTCCCGAGCTCCTGCCGAATTTTGTTATAGTTGGCCTTTCCCCAATTTAGCACTCTTCCTTTAGGACCACTCTCGTCTTTGTCCATGAATATTCTAAAACTATTTACAAACTGCTCTAAAAAACTCTCCTGGATGCTCCTTACAAACTCTGCTCCATCTGTGCCTCCAACACTACATGAGTCCTATTCAATGTTGGGGAAGTTAAAATCTCCCATCACAACCACCCTATTGCTCCTACATTGTTCTATTATCTGTCTACATATTTGTACCTCTACTTCACGCTCGCGTTTGGGAGGCCTATAGTAAAGTCCCAACAATGTTACTGCACCCTTCCTATTTCTTAGCTCTACCCATATTGCCTCAGTGTTCAAATCCTCCATCGTGCCCTCCTTAATCACAGCTGTGATATCATCTCCGACCAGTAATGCAACTCCTCCACCCCTTTTACCTCCCTCTCTATACCTCCGGAAGCATCAATAGCCCGCTGCTCTGCTGTGGTGACGGGCTGCGGTCCCCCTCCAGTTTTCTCCTCTCCCGGTGGTTGTACACTGTCCTCACCTTGGGTGGGGGGGTGGTGGAGACAGAAAACGCATGTGCGAAACAGCCCCATCCCCATTCCTGCTCCCGTGAAAATGAGAATCACCATGTTCAGGGGTGGGACTTGTGATTTTCAGGCAGTTCTGCTATTTGCATCACGATGGAGTGGTTCATTGTAGCAAAACTTTGCGCCTTAGTATCCAAGCACTGGGAGAGGTTCTCTCATGAGTATTTCGCTAACCATAAGGACAGAGGAAGATTCAAATGGCTGTGAGCTGTCTGTCTCATATCAGGACACAGCTGCAACATGTCCAAAGGGATGAAGACAGTAAGATCTGTAAAAACACAACAGGTCCTTGCATAACAAGAGAGAAAAGATCAATTAGTGTTTTAGAGATTCATAATCAGAACCGAATACTCAGTCTTGATTTAAGCACCGGAGAGGCCTTGAACGCAAATTCATGAGACACAGATGCCAAATCGCGACCAACTAAGCACAAAATCCAGATATATCCCTGCCAGTCCTCTATGTAGAAGGAAGAATTTTGTGTGATACATTATCAAAAATCAACTTTGTTCTGAGCTACAGAAGCAGACTGGTCACTCCTGCATATTCCTTAACCATTGTATAAAATCTATGCACCGAACAAATTGCCTGAATAGGTCTGTATGATTGCTACATATTCACTGGGGATCTGGTGAATTCTCAGACACATTATGCAACTGTTACACAGAAATGCATAGTTAGTACTGTGTGTGTCTGGAAGCTTCTTCTGTTGTAGAAAGATTGGATTGCACAGCAGCGGTGTTTAACAGATTATTCACAACAAGTGTAGATTTCTCTTGATGCATTGTGCCAGTTGATGTGCCACACAGCAAATGTCATTATGTAACGGCTTTAACAAAGTGAAACTTCCCAATATGCTTCAGTATAAAAGAGAATTTGATGCCGATCCACGTGATGTGAGGCGACACGGGGACAGTTAATCAAAAGCTTGGGCAAAGAGCTAGGTGTCGAGGAGAATCTTAGAGAAGGAGAGAGAGATGTTGGGAGACAGCAGAACTAGGGGGCATAGCCTCAAAATAAGGGGAAGTAGATTTAGGACTGAGTTTAGGAGGAACTTCTTCACCCAAAGGGTTGTGAATCTATGGAATTCCTTGCCCAGTGAAGCAGTTGAGGCTCCTTCATTACATGTTTTTAAGGTAAAGATAGATAGTTTTTTGAAGAATAAAGGGATTAAGGGTTATGGTGTTCGGGCCGGAAAGTGGAGCTGAGTCCACAAAAGATCAGCCATGATCTAATTGAATGGCGGAGCAGGCTCGAGGGGCCAGATGGCCTACTCCTGCTCCTAATTCTTATGTTCTTATGTTCTTATGAGACTGTGAGGTTCGGGAAGGGAATTTCAGAGCTGGAGGCCTCCCTGCAGCTGAAGGCACGGCCGCCAACAAAACAACAATTAAAATCAGGAGGTGAGCAAGTGGCCAGAATTGGAGAGGCGCAGAGATCTCGAAGGCTTGTTGGGATGGAGGAGATTAAACTTGAGGAATTGCTGAACAGGAACCAATGTATTCGAGCGAGGAGTACAGGGATGAGACTTGAACAGGACTTGGTGTGAGCTGAGATAAAGGCAGAAGAGTTCTCAATGATTCAGGTTTCTGGAGGGTGGATGATAGTTAGCCAGTCAAGAAAGCTAGAAGTCAGGAATATTAAACGAGACATGGATATGAATTGCATCAACAGATAAATATTAAATGAGACATGGATATGAATTTCATCAACAGATGCACTGAGTAAGGGTTGTAATGAGGGAAATGCATAAGATGACATTATGTACATTTTTCGATGGAAATGGAATCAAGTGGATTTTCAACTCACCATTAAGCTCTAAATGAAGTACAATAATTTCCACACTTTAACTTGCTGTTCCTACAAGCCATTTCTTCATCAATCATCATTTGTTTGCTTTTGTGGGGAGGATTTTTCTGTTTAGGCTTTAATATGAGCTACTTCTATTTCTCCATCTCATCTAACATTGAATCCTTTTACTGAAGCAATAGGTTGTGTCCTCTGACAAGATAAAAACAGAGCAATGAGCATGGTGATGACAGTGTAAAATTATCACTACGGGGAAACATAGTGCTGACCTTGTTTTGTTGTAAAAGGATGTTCACCATTTAGCAGTTAGAAGATCAGGAACGATTTAGAAGCACTAATGAATCATACACAAACCTAGGCCACTGGAAGCCAGGGTAAGACACAGAGGGATCAATTATAATCTCAACTCACCCAAGTTTCAGGATGTATCAAGGAATACATCCCTGCTGGTGAAGTGTCACGTGATCCACGATGACATCAGCAGAAAGTGTTTGCACGGGCTTCAGTTCTCTGTAGTGATCTCTATGTAGTAATACATGATCAGTCTATGTTAAGCAAGTACAGGCAATTGAACACTAGATGGCCACACTAGCAGGACCTATATAAATGTTTTCCCGCTCTTTCCGATAGGAATTGCAGAGAGAACAGAAGTGAGAAAGCTAGAGAGGAGGAGTTATTAGTTATCAGAGTATTGAACCATTTTATTCAATAGTTTATTCTACAGTTGTTTGTTTGTTTTACTAGTTCAGTATTAAGTAAAAAGAACTCACAAGATTATTTTATATTACTCATTAAATTACTTTATCATCTCTGGAAGGCGACAAGTATATTTCAACAACTCGGCTAGATAAAAAGAGTAATATATATATTACAACATCGTAATATAACATTCTCCATCTTAGATTGTATGAGCAACATCTCCCAATAAACCTGGTTTGTGATGTTTGTAAGAAACCTGAGTGCGGACACCTCCATACCTTTTCTAGATTCTGAGCGTGAGGGCTGGAGTGTGAACATGTCCCCAGTTAATTCTCCAAAAGTCAAAATGCATGAATCGTTCTGAATAGTTTTTCCTCCAGTTTTCAACATTTCAAAGCTGGATAAGCTGCAGACTTAATGTGCTCCATTCCATTGATGCTTGAGAAATGTTCTTCTATTTGTTCGCGTTTATGCTGAAGAAAGTAAGTGCTTACCCGGTTTGGACCCGATCACGGCAGTGCTTCCCGTCTGAGGCAAGGCCCGCTTCGTTCTGTCGGTCGCCCAACCCTGAGCAGAGAATATTATTATTATCAAAGTTTTACCATCAATCATTACAAATAAAAAAAATAAAAAATTCAAAAAGGAACAGAAAAATCAGAGTAGAATAATAGACTGATCATTTGATTAGGATCTTTACGTTATCAAGATCTAAAGGCTAAAAGTCATTCGAATTTGCTCATTGTGCAAGTGAAATATGACATTGTATTATTCTGAAATCTTGTTGTTTTACATCTTAATTCAATTGTTTGTTTTACATTGAACAGCTGGTAGCCACTATAAGACCTGTCTCCAGGTAATAAGTAATTAAATTAGCTTGGCCCACTGGATTAGTAGCCTCGTGATGTCATTGCTAGGCATGATCCATTCATGTTTGAACACCACAATTACATGCTTTACATATCAGAATTGGCAGCATCACTTGACATGTTCTTTCTCAAGTTCAAGTCCGTTGAACGGCGCATTTAGCGGGGTATATCGCGGCAGCTGTAGCGTCGAGAAACATCACACTATCCAACAGCACTTTGCCGGTCCTTTGGCCTTGCGGAGATTCCCACTGCTGTGCCACACCTGGAGGGATGTCCTGCGGGAGAGCTGAAACTCACCAGCGGAAAGGCCCATCACAGATCAGGCTCCCATTTTGTCCAGCAGCCTGATCTTTCCTCACCCTTTTCAGGTGAGGAAACCCTGACCCCCCCCCCCCCCCCCACACCCACCGCTCCCATACCTGCCAGGGTGAAAGACTGGCAGTGCCAAGGTGCCCAGGTGCCAGAGGGTGTCCCTAACCAGTCATGGGTTGCCAACGACCTGGGAGACATTCCCAGGTGCTGTTACACATGGTCCACGTTTGTGTGGACCAGTACTAAATGGTACCCTGGCGAGGTCTCCCAGCCGTAGCCGGTGAGTCCTGGGCACCAGGTGAATCAGCGTCTGGTTATTTAAATGAGCCGTAAGCGTAATTTAAATATTCAGATCTGGATCTCACCTGATTTGGGGCTTGCGCACGATTCACCCGTCGCTCCCAGATCCACACCGGCGCAACAGAGTCGCTGAATCGCACCCCTCATGAATGTGGTTTCTTCAAACACTCGCTGTTTTTTTAAAACAGATTTAGGGTGCCCAATTATTTTTTTTTCAATTAAGGGGCAATTTAGCGTGGCTAATCCACCTAATCTGCAGATCTTTGGGTTGTGGGGGTGAGATCCGCGCAGACACGGGGAGAATGTGCAAACTCCACACAGACAGTGACCCGGAGCTGGGATCGAACCCGGGTCCTCAGTATCGTGAGGCAGCAGTGCTAACCACTGTGCAACAATGCCGCCCCACTTGCTGTTTATACAGGTTCTTCCTCATGTCGCTGCTATGTCTTTGCCAATCACTTTAAATCAGTGCCCTCCACGTCTTCAACCCTTCCCAAAATGGGAACAGTTCCTTTTTATCTATCAGGCCTCTCATGATTTTGAGCTACTCTATCAAATTTCCTCTCAACCTCCGAGAATAACACCTGCTTCTCCAGCCTAAAATCTAACAGATTCTCCTCATCCCTTAAACCAGTAAAGAATCATATTCATTGCTACACAATCTCATGATAGTCAGCTCTAGACTCTTTCCTCTTCTTCCATTCTGAAACTTTGCAGTGGTTCTGCACGATCAATACATTCTCACTGTAGGAGGTCGTCTTGTAAATGTAACCTGAGACAATGTTGTTTCAGATAGTGGAGTTGCATTCTGAGACAGCTTTAATGCTTGAAATCTTTTCCAGCTGGTTTTCTTACAAATGTAGAAATGTTAAAAGATTTATACACAGAAGGGAAGCCATTCAGCCCATTGGGTCAGTACTGGTCCAATCACATCTTCCGGCTCCTGGTCCTTAGCCCTGAAGATTATCGCACCTTAAGGGTATACCCAAGTGTTCATTAAATGCTTTGAAGGTTTCTGTCTTTCTCATCCTTTCAGGCAGTGATTTCCAGATCACCAACCTTTTGGATGAAAACATTTACTCTTCAATTCTCTTTAATCTTACCAATTATTTTTAAATCTATGCGCCCCCGGTTGTTGGCCGCTCTGGAATAGAAATAGGTATTTCCTATCCACTCATAATGGTGTTTTAAACTTTATATTTTAAATACCCCCTCAAACTTCTCTGACACAAAAACAGACCCAGCCTATCCAATCTTACCTCATCACTAAAGTGCTCCAGTCAGAGTCTACATGCCCACTTTGAACTTGAACAAAGGCTTGGCAGTTAACTGTTCCCTGCAGCATTCTGCATGGCAATGCCTCCACCAATCAGAGTCCACTTGCCAACCAATCAGCACTGTCCTCTCACGCAGTCCCTTTAATATTGGTATTCTTATGAACTGCCCTGATGAGAGCAAGTTGAAAAGCTTTGACGGTGTTTCTCTTTTTTTTAAATAATACTCAAGTTCTGTACTGCCAAATGAAGGGATATAATGAGGTTCATCGAGGGTCATTAAATGGACCACTGATTTTCTTAATCAACTTGCAGATGACACAAAATTTGCAAGTATTGTAAATAGTGAGGAGAATAGTGATATATTTCAAGAGAACATGTCTGGCTGGTGGAATGGACAAACACGTGGCAGATGACATTTAGTGTAGGGAAGTACAAAGTGATATATTTTGGTTGGAAAATGAGAAGAATAAATAAAATAAAGATACAGTTCTAAAGGGAGTGTATAAATCACTGAAGGTGGCAGGGCAGGTTGAGAAAGTAATTAAGAAGACATATGCGATCCAGGACTTTGTAACTGGAGTACAAAAGTGAGCAGGTTATGGTATATCTGCATTAAACACTGGTTCAGCTTCAACTGAAGTATTGTGTCCCATTATGGGCACCACATTTCACAAAATATGATGTTTTGAACTTTATATTTTAGAGAAGGTACAGCAAAGATCTATAATCAAATAGTTGATGAATGCTTGAAGAGCATCTTGGGCCATTTTTACTGCTTAAAAATGATATCTATATCAAGTTACTTTTGACTGAGCTTATGTAATCTTGGCAAACCATGTGGCACGGTAGCACAGTGGGTAACACTGTTGCTTCACAGCGCCAGGGACCCGGGTTCGATTCCCGCTTGGGTCACTGTCTGTGTGGGGTCCGCATGTTCTCCCTGTGTCTGCGTGGGTTTCCTCCAGGTGCTGCGGTTTCCTCCCTCAAGTCCCGAAAGACGTGCTTGTTAAGTGAATTGGACAATCTGAATTCTCCCTCTGTGTACCCGAACAGGCGCCAGAATGTGGCGACTAGGGGCTTTCCGCAGTAACTGCATTGCAATGTTAATGTAAGCCGACTTGTGACACTAATAGAGATTATTACTATTCATTCATTGCCAAATCTTTCATTTCAAACAGACATTAGTAATTAAGGTATCTGTGCTTTCAGAGAACTCCAACACTGGATACTATTTCTATACAGGACAGTGATGCAAGAAAACTCAGTTCCATGTAAGAAAGGCGAGAACAATTTATTATATTTGCTGCTCGTTGATTAAGTGTATTTAGGAAGCAAACAACATTATTCAATGAAAGCAAAGTACTCTAAATGCTGGAAATCTGAAATAAAAACAGAAGACACTGGAAAGATTTAGCAGGTCTGGCAGCATTTGTGGAGAAAGAAACAAAGAGTTAATGTTTCGAGCCCTTATGAATCATAGAATCCCTACAGTACAGAGGGAGGCCATTCTGCCCATCAAGTCTGCACCGACCCTATGAAAGAGCACCCTACCTAGGACCAATCCCCTGCCCTAACCCCGTAACCCCACCTAACCTTAGCATACTTAGTGGCAATTTATCATGGCTAATCCGCCTAACCTGCCCATCTTTGGGCTGTGGAAGGAAACCGGACCACCCGGACGAAACCCACACAACCCCAGAGAGAACATCGACAGTCACCCGAGGCCGGAATCGAACCACCTGGGTCCCTGGCGCGGTGAGGCAACAGTGCTAACCACTGTGCCACCGTGCTGCCCAACCTCATCCTCAGAGTCTTCCTCAGAGCTGAAGGGAGGTACAAATGTGATGGATCATATAGTTGGGGAGGAGGGTGGAGAAGGTAGAGCAGAACAGAAGGTTAGGGATAGGTCGCAGCTCAGGAGAGATTGATAAAGATGTCACAGACTGACAATAAAGAGAGTGTTAATGGTAATGTTGAAAACCAAAGAAGCTGGTTATTCTGCTACCTTGGCATGAAGGCAAGATAGCAGAATAACAGAACAGGAGTCAGCACCCTGAGAAAGTAAAACAAGTTATAGGTGGCCTTGTGGAGGAGGGGTTTGGGAAAAACTATCAAAATGGAAGAGAGTTCATGGTCTGAAGTGTTGAACTCAATGTTAAGTTCAAAAGGCTATAAAGTGCCGAATCAGAAGATGAGATGTTGTTCCTCCAGATTGGTTCGGGCTTCATTGAAACATTGCAGCAGGCCCAAGGATAGAGATATGGACATGGGAGTAAGCTAGTGAGTTAAAACGGCAAGCGACTGGAAGGTCAGGGGTCAAGCTTGCGAACTGAGCAAAGGTGTTCCGCAAAGCGGTCACCCAGTCGGCAGTTAGTCTCCCCAATATAGAGGAGCGAATACAAGAGGCCAAATGGAAGGAGGTGTAAGTGAGACGTTGCTTAACTTGAAAGGAGCTTGGAGCTTTGAACAGTGAGGAGGGAGAAGGTAAATGGGCAGGTTTTACACCTCCTACAAGGAAATGTGCTGTGAGAAAGGGACGAGGTTTTGGGGGTGATGGAGGAATGGACTAGGGCAGTGTTTTTCAAACTTTTTTGCCAGGGACCCATTTTTACCAACCGCCCAGCCATCCTTCGGGTCCCACGCCGGCCGACCTTCGTGACCCATGCCGGCTGACATTCGCTACCCACCATTTCCTCTTACCTATAATGCGAGAGGTGAGCCTGGTCTTGTATTCTATAGTCCAGAGTAGCGAAGAATGAGAAATGACCTAATTGAAACAGGCATTATTCTCTCAGGACTCTACAGAGCAGATGCAGAATGTACGTTTTCCTCAGGTGGGTGCTTGACAGTCTGGGGATAAAGTCTGCAAATAGCGATGCAATGATTTTAGACATAGATGAGGAGGAATTACTTAACTCAAAGTATTGTGAATCTTTTTAATCTGTAAAATTCACTATCAAAGAGAGTTCTGCAGGCTCAGTCATTGAGTATGTTCAGCCGGCTGACGCCTGGAGGAGGCAGTGTTTCTCTCTGGGCTCCAGACATGCGCACTGATGAGCGGGCATGCATGCGCCACGCGGCCGCCTTTTTAAAGATGGTCGTGGCCGTCATTTTTAACGCCACTCGCAGCCGGCATTTTTAAAAGCCGGGTGCTGTGGCCGTTGCGCCTGAATTCATGCAATCAGGAACGCCGTGATGGATGGCTGCGCGACCCTCCCCACACCCGTCCACAACCTACCATGGGTCACTACTCCCACTTTCAAAATGCCTAGACTAGGGTGTCAAGGAGGAACGGTCCCCACAGAATGCGGAAAGGGGAGGTGAGGGAAAGATGTGTTTGGCATTGGAATCGTGCTGAAAATAGCAAAAGATCCTCTGAATGTGGAGGTTGGAGCGGTGAAAATTAAGAACAAGTGGAACCCGATCTGGGAGAGGGAAAGGGATGAGGGCAGAGGTGTGGGACATGGGTTGGACATGGTTGAGAGCCCTGTCAACCACAATATCCACATTATTTATTTCATGTAAAAAGTGATAAACAAGCTAGTATTTTCTTTAATTGCATTACATATTTATTTCTTTAATTATATGATGCTTCTGACATGATATTTTGCAATCTTTTTTTCTTTCGCTAAAGAACACTTGTCCAGAAGATGCGCAGTTTCAGCCACTTACAAACATGGCAGTTGGATAGATCCTTTTGTGAGCATAGCATAAGAGTGTTGAATTTTGTGAAAAAGTTAAGATATTAAAGCCTATTGGTCTTTGCTGTTCAAGCATACAGGCATATCTCAACAATTCTTCTCACTGTGGACAGGCTATGGGAGAACAGGGAAAGAACCTTTGTCTGCTATTTCAACTGAATAAATCCCATGTGTTTTCTACTTATTAATTAACACCTGCATATATAAATAAACATATCTTTTTACAACTTCCTCCATATTTAAAAATTAATTTGTTAACCTCGCCAGATTTTTTAAAATCCATACCTTTGCATATAAGTGAATGTTATTGCAATTTGTTGACCTCCACTGAAACTATTTGAATAATAACACCACGTTACAGCTATGAAGTTATCTTACATTAGTGGCTTTCCATAATTTATTGAAGTGAAAGCTTAAAGATCTTTGTAGCTCCGTTATTACAAAAGATGGTTCTTCTGGGAATTTAATATTTGAAGCTTTTTCTCTGCAGGAGGAGATACTGCGACTTCCTAATGTTTTATGCACTGTGCACCTGAAAGATGGTCACTGTGCAGAACCCATTTGCTTTGTGTGCCCCCTACTGGTTATTTCCATGTAATGGCTGTTCAGGTTTTATTTTTCCATCTTAAGACCGAGAATGGGAAGTTCTTCTTCTTTGTCTTTTATTCAGATACAGAAAATGTGTAATAATCATCTAGTTTATCCACACATACGGATATCTGAACAGTGGCAGAATATTTAATTGGTACAGTCAGATAAAACTGGCAATGAGACATCTGCTGGTACAACGCTCGTGACTGTTCAAAGCTATGGGGTGCTGGATACCTTGAGGCACTGCACACATGCTTTAACTATTGATGAGCCTCCGACAGCAAGCCAACAATCAAACAGAACACACAGGTTTGCCACTTCGCAATTGTCAGGTCGTCCACAGCTCACCGGCATACATCTAATACTCATTACTGAGATAATTCCGTGATTAAAGTGGAACTCTAAAACAATAGGCAATTTGTTCAAGTATTACCCCCATTAGTACCATCACCGTGTTTACAGAAATATCTGTTGCATTTGACATGGGAGAAGAGGTTGGCCAAGGAAGAGAGAATATTCTGCTTCAGATAAAACTGTTGACAAGGGTGGAAATATAATTGTTCCCGACGTTTGACTATGCATAAATGCAACTGTTCACAACTGCTACATGATCTATTTATTATAACTGGCATGTCCATGATATCATGCTCGGCCAGTATCAAGGATGCTATGAAACACTTTGGGATGAAAAATTATGGAGCCAGCATAACCTTTCTACCAGAATGAGCAGCAGCCCCATCCATTACACAAAGCCAATCTTTTGCTCTGCAGCGTCCAGTGTGGCTCTCCTCTGTTTTCCATTATTTTTGAGGAACAGTCAATCAGCACTATCCACCCCCAGAACAACTCGTTTAATCAGAGCCCCCGGCAATAGGTAGGCCGACCACAGTGCAGCAAGTCACACCTCTTCCCTGCACACGTCTCGCGTACTTTAGCCAAGACCATCTCGCCTGCCTACCTTTTAAAAGAAAGATTTGCATTTATATGGCCACCAGACGTCTCAAAGCGCTTTACAGCCAGTGAATTATATTTTTGACGTGCTGTCACTGTTGCAGTATGGGAAATTATTTTGCATACAGTGAGCCCCACAAACAGCAATGTGATAACTAGATAATCTCTTTCTGGTGAAGTTTACTGAGGCGACAAAAATATTGTCCGGGACTCTGGCGAGAACTCCCCTGCTCTACTGCAAAATAGTGCCATGGGATCACTTACAGAGCAGAATTTAACAGCCCATGTCAGTTGAACATCCCATTGGACAGTGCAGTTTTCCCCGCAGTGCTGAACTGGGGTGTAAGCCTTGGCATTTGCACTCATATCCTGGAGTGGGGGTTGAACCTGCAATCTTCTGACTGAGAGACAAGAGTGTTACCAACTGAACCGCAGCTCATTTATTTAAAGACTCTAGAGACATGGAAGTCAGTCCATATCTGTGGGAGTTTGAAAGGCTCATTGGCCATGACAGGCTAAACAAATGGCATTTCTTGTTGGTACTTCTTAAGGTGAAGATAACAGCAATCCTGACAGCCTTGCTCAAATACACACTGCCTCCATGATGCACTCATCAGCTTACCCATATTGCAGCTGACCTGACCAAGAAGTACTTACACTGCTGTCACGGACCGAATTATGTGGTTCCTTACAGCGCATGATCAATGTGTTTTTGTATGTGAGGTGCGTGTATTTCCTTACCCTCAGAGTGATTGCCCCCAATTGAATTCAATTCCAACAGCAAGCTTTTTTGTGAGTTTTATAATAAAAAAAGGTCATTCATTATCCCATATCCGCCCCAGAGGTTTAAAAAAATGCAACATCACATTCACTTACTTCACACACTATCGGTCACACAAAGAGTAGATACAGATGAAGAAATAAATAAATACTATTACAAAATAAAATTGTCCCGGTCTCTCGTTTTTGGCAGGCCTGTAATTTATTAGATGAGTTGATGCTTTTAGCTGTAGTGTAAGTCTTGCAAGCAGATAATTTTCAGTAATCTGCAAGGCTTCATGCATTTGAATTTCTAGGAGGTTGGTTCTCAGGTAAACTTGAAGTTGGAACAGGTTGAGAGAGTCCTCCCACTTTCAAGGTATTGGTGCTTATTATCTTTACTGTGCAGGTGACTTGCACTGGTTCAATGGCTTCCTGAATTAACTTTGATGGAATACTGTCTCTGCTGGCAGCTCTCACTGATTTAAAAGTAGACAGAAAACATGTTTGCACTCAGTGTGACCTGTACAACTTCAAACATCCACTGTCCAAAGCAGGGTGTTGATTACACATTCTGTGTCATCATTTGACATTTTGAAATTTATCCTGTTGGGTTTGGATAAGAAACCATCATAATTAAATGGAGGGTTAATGAGATCCTTTACAGGTTGAGTTTGGTTGTTCCTTTGGTCCATGGTGAAACAGAAAAATGAGTCGGTTCGAAAGCTATAGTTCTGTTGTTGGCAGTCCATCCTTAAACAAAGGGATGTGTGAATTTCCTGTCTGGCTGTGAACTTCCACTTAATTACATATTTGCTTGAGACTCAAGGCTGTCTGGAGTCCAAAATGCCAACGGTCGCATGATTTGAAGAGACCATTTTAGGAGACTGTGTGTGTCCAAAATTTTAAAAGCATTGTCTGAAAGTTCATAGAATACTGGAGTATAATATATAATACTTGAGTATAATATATAAGAGATATTTCCTGGTAATATTACAAATATTAGCATTCCTAACCTCCTCCTTCATATTGGGGTCTTCCAGGCAATCTATTCAACCTTTTCAATCTTCATTTGATGAAACGTAACTGCACAGGCAAGCTGATATTCTGCACTACAAATTGTCCGGGCTTTATATTCCAAAGACTCCACTACTATTGTTTGTGAGCTTGCTTCAGTTTCTCCTCATTATCCTTGGGGGATAATGACTCAATACACTTCGAAGACACCACAGCAAAGTTAGACCGTGGACATTTATAATTATAAATGTTCATCTGTGATCCAGCCTCCCAAAGCTTGAACTCACCCAAGCTCTCCTGCCCATCTCCTGACATGCACCAAGTCACAGTCGCCTGTCCATTATCCCTGTGCACGTTGACCCACACTGGCTCCCAACCCCTCGCTTTTGAAATTCTCAACCCCACAATCCTCCAAGAGCTCTACACTCCTCCAACTCTTCCTCCTTTCAACATCAGTAGCCGTGCCTTCAGTTGCCCCACGTATGGAATTCTGTCCCGAAACCTCCCTGCTTCTATCTACCCTTAAAGCGCTCCTTAATATCCCGTCCTTGGAGAAAGCTTTTGGCTACCTATCCTAAATGTCCTTATCTGAATGGATATCCATTGCTGTGCAGTAGCTTGGGATGCTTTACTAAGTTAATAGTGCCAAATGAATGCAACTTGTTGTTGAATTGGGTGGAAAATAAGTAAAATAACAGTAATTTATTTACTTTATCAGTATAATCATCCAGATTCATTGACCAGCAGGTGTAATCTGGGATTCTCACCATCCCATAGACAGTGAAGGAAATGATAAAGATGCTGATAAAGGCCTTTTTTTAAAATGGTGCCACTTATATCACATTGGCCCAGATTTTGTGATGGAAGTGATGGTGAAACTGACACTTTTCGTCATCATTACTGAAACTCACAGTAACTGCGTGTGAAAAATGAAATGAAATGAAAATCGCTTATTGTCACGAGTAGGCTTAAATAAAGTTACTGTGAAAAGCCCCCAGTCGCCACATTCCGGCGCCTGTCCGGGGAGGCTGGTACGGGAATCAAACCGTGCTGCTGGCCTGCTTGGTCTGCTTTAAAAGCCAGCAATTTAGCTGAGTGAGCTAAACCAGCCCCTTTGTGCCCAGAGTAACATCGAAACACTGAGGTTGCTGTCAGTGATTCAACCCTTCTCGGTAGGGTACGCTGTTGATGCATTCCCACACCTTGCTGAAAGAGATGGAACTGAACTTTAGCAACATAATAACTTCATAATTACTGATTCCACTGACCCAAAGCAGCTAATTATATATTTGTGGAATGTCACATTACTCCATAATGATAAAAATGATCCATGTATATTTTAAAATATGCTACTTTAAAAGCTTCTGTTTTAATCCAATCACAATCATTATTGAGCTATCTGAAATTTTAAATTAGGCACTTTTAGCTTCCTGGTTTGCTGTGTGAATACTTCACTGCGATTGGCTGTCTACTGACTTGCTGACATCACATCTGCTGCATTCCGAGATGCCTCCTTGACTTGGCAACAGATTCAAACTGCTGTCAGGAAAGGGGAAAGCAATGCTATTGAGATCTCCATTTTATTATTATTATTTTTTATTTATTGATTGAAAGCCATCACCTCCCCAACTTCTTACAGCACAGCCTCACGGAGACAGGTCAAATTTTAATTATCACCGAAAGTTATGATCAATCGTGATAACGGTGGAGATTGTGAGGCAGTACACACTTTGGCAGTATTTAGTTCCAACTATTCAGCTATGAACTCCCATAATAAAATTAAATTGGGATTGCCTCATCTTTTTATGACATTCCTTGACTTCCTTTAAGCTGTTCCATTTGTGTTTTTTTTAAATCTTTCATGGGATGTGGGCATCGCTGGCAATGGTGGCATTTGTTGCCCATTCTTACTTACCCTTAAACCTGAGGGGCTTGTTTGGTCATTTCAGGGGACAGTGAAGAGTCAACCCTACTGCTGTTCTTCTGGAGTCACCTGTAGGCCAGACTAGGTAAGGATGGTAGATTTTCTTCCCTTTGGGACATGAGTGAACCAGATGGGCTCTTTGACAATCAATGATTGGCCACCATTACTGAGACTAGCTTTCAATTCCACATTTGTTCATTAATTTAAATCCCACCAGCTGTGGTGGGAACTCAGAAACACAGCCTGGGCCTCTGGACACTAACACTCTGTAACCATCTCCACCTCACATAAGGTGTATAAAACAGACAGAGAGGATTTGAAAGGGAGGAATTAGACATATGGATCTGGAATTTCCTTTGCACGTTCCATGTCAATATTTACCCCTTGAGCAACAGATTATCCAGTCATTTACTTCACTTCTATGCGTGGGACTACTAATGGGTTGCTACATTTTCCTTCGACGGTGCAATTGATTGGCTATAAAGTACTCTGTGATTACTTGAGATTATCAATGGCTCTATATATATTTGGGCAGCACGGTAGCATTGTGGATAGCACAATTGCTTCACAGCTCCAGGGTCCCAGATTCGATTCCCGGCTTGGGTCACTGTCTGTGCGGAGTCTGCACATTCTCCCCGTGTGTGCGTGGGTTTCCTCCGGGTGCTCCAGTTTCCTCCCACAGTCCAAAGATGTGCCGGTTAGGTGGATTGGCCATGCTAAATTGCCCATAGTGTCCAAAATTGCCCTTAGTGTTGTGGGGTTACTGGGTTATGGGGATAGGGTGGAGGTGTGGACCTTGGTTAGGGAGCTCTTTCCAAGAGCCGGTGCAGACTCGATGGGCTGAATGGCCTCCTTCTGCACTGTAAATTCTATGTCTATATAAATCTAACCAGTATAACGAATGGAGGAGCTTAGGAAAATTGAATTATAAATGTATTAGGCAATTTAAGGGTTAAAAGTCTGGGGTTAGAGTGCGTTTGACTGCAGTGGCTCTGTGTTTTTAAAAAAAAGAGGATTATGTTTTGCAGGTCGTGGGAGTTTTTAGCAGCCAGAAGGTGAAATTGACAGAGGCATGTGTTTTTCAATCTGGGCTCATGCACTGTGGCATGACTGGGAACAGTCCCTGGGGAGCAAATGTGCTTTCAGTCCCTGGAAAGTTAATTTGTTTTCAGCTTGGGGAGATGATGTCAGTGCTGAGTGGAGCTAAGAGAGAGAGAGATTTTGAAAAAGCTTTTGGAGAGAAGAGTTGGAAATTTGATTTGCCAGCATCTATTTTTTAGATCGCAAGTATAGGCAGCTTTCTCTCCCAGTACAATTGATTAAAAAGAGTAATAATATTTTAAAGCATAGAAGTCTTGTCTGAAGACAAGGAAGAGGCTGAACAACCCAGTTGAAGCAGCTATTTGAAGATATTCAGCCAGAGTCTGAAGGGGTTCCATCCGGAACCCAAATCTGTTCTGCGAAGCGAATATTACTCTACACCCTGCTGATTTTTAAACTTGTTTGGGAGCTATATCTTTATTTTCTCGTTGTTTAATGGGGAATTAAGTAGTAGTGTTAAGGGGTAATTGCAAGCTGTTCATTTCAGGTGTGAAGTCAAAGAACTTAATGTTGTATTCATAATGAAGTTTTGTTTCAAAATATCAAAGCCCTATATTTTCATGCAATGACTCCTGAAGCGAATCATTCTTTCTGCATAGTCTTACGAAATAAACTTAAATACTGGCGTTTCGGTCCAATATCCTAGCCGCTGCTGGTGTCTGATCTGGGATCGTAATACTAGTTTATTTCTTTTAGATGAGTGAAATTAAAAACCTAAGTTCCCCCAGTGGGTAATTAATGTAGAGCATGGGAATAGTAATCTTTCTTAATTTGCTGTCCATCTCACTTACTATTGTACCATGTCTTCAAAAGGTCACTGTCTGCGATTGTGGCCACATCCAGGAGCCTTCATTATCAACAGCAAAGCTCGTCTTGGTCCCAGGAAAATTGGAAGGAGAGAAAAGAAGCGTTAGGGGTTTTTGGATTGACAGCCTTGGGTATAAGCGTGGCAACTCTTCCCCCACTACACTAGTTTCATTTTTCACCGCACCCCCCCCCCCCCCCCCCCCCCCCCCCCCACTGGCATAAACAGAGAACTCCATAAGGTTCTCTCTGATGTAAAAGTGAAGCATCAAGAGTCAGCTTACTGCAGAGAACTACTGATAGATTCTTGATTTTATTGTTTTGAAATACGCACTTGGAGATAGCATGAAACATTATCATCTGAGAAAATCTGTTTTTATCTGGTTTCTGTTCAATTCCACTTACTAAATCTGATTCATAGTCTATGGCTTGAAATAGAGAGTCCAGAATATTATTTGTCCATCAGTCAGAGACCAGGTGAATGCAAGGGATTTTATACCGATTTCCATTATATTTATCAGCAGTATAATTTGCCCACAGGTTATGTTTCAGTGAGTAGGGAACTTGCCTGTCAAAACCGTGCTTTGCACAGACCATGAAAAGGGCTGCCTGCAGTGATGGCCTTTTAACAGCAAGCATAACCCCAGTCTTTCTCAACATCATAAGAGGGACTGTGTTAATTCTATGACTAATCTGGATCTGCTGTTATACTTGGAGGAGGCAAATAAGGAAGAGATCCGAATTGTAGCATCCTAATACTGCACACAGATCAAATCCAACACGCACATCAAAATTCCGCCATAGAAGCTGGTTTAGTTAAAGGGTGAAAGCAGCCAGTTCTTATTTTAATAGCAGATTAATTGGCTCTCAGATCAAACGTCCCACATTTTTAATTGAAGCCAGTCAGTTCCAAGGATATAGGAAATGTTCATTTGGTCCTGCAGCAAAACCATTTCACAGCAACTAATTACTAGATGTAAAGCACATTATAAGTTCAGATGAGCAAGGCCCTTCAGTTACTGGATTTCATTCATTGAGAGTAACCCTATAGTATTCCGATTAAGGAAGCTAGTGTTTCTTAAATAAACCCATTTGTTCTGCTATTGATCAGCCTCGGTGCAAAGAAAACTTGCAGCACCTTTCCTATATCTGTCCTTTTGAAGCCTCGGTCAGCTTCTCTGGCATTTGCATCAGCTGTGACCCAGAAATTCGGGCTCATTACTCCGAGTTAGAAAGCTGCGAATTCGAGTCCGCTCCAGCAGTGTAGTGGGAAATTTTGAGGTGTATGAGCTCAAAGAAATTGTTTTAGCCATATAATTTCTCAATCTTTGATTACTTTGTTTTCCTGTGTGTCAATCATTTTAGTCCCCAAACTAGGGGCTGGTTTAGCACTGTGGGCTAAACAGCTGGCTTGTAAAGCAGAAAAGGCTAGCAGCGCGTGTTCAATTCCCGTACCGGACTCCCCAAACAGGCGCCGGAATGTGGCGACTAGGGGCATTTCACAGTAACTTAATTTGAAGCCTTCTTGTGGCAATAAGCGATTTTCATTTCAAACCTCAGTAAAACAATGCTTTTTAAGTGATTAGGCATCTTGTTTCAAACCATGTGGTATTTTGAGTCATTCGTCATTCGCATCGCTAGAATTTCATGATGCAACAGTTTCATTATTTAATTCAATCCCATTAAACACGTAAATTACAGAAAGCTTCACTTCTGACTGGGGGATGGTATATACAGGGGTCACTGCTTTTCTTGATTTATATTTATAACCTAGACCTGGGTGTACAGGTTTTAAAATTTGAATATGATGTAGAACTTGTAAGGATTGCAGACTAAGGAGGATAGTTAGAGACTTCAAGAGGATACAAGACAGGCAGGTCAAATGGGAAGACGGGTAGCAGATTAAATTTAATGCAGAGAAGAGTGAAGTGAGACGTCGTGGTCAGAAGAACGAGGTAAGGTTGCATAAAAGAAATAGTACAATTTTAAAGGAATTGCAGGAGCAGAGAGACCAAGATGTTCATGTGCAGAAATCATTGACGGTGGTAGGGCCAGTTGGGAAAGCAGTTAATTAATTATGCTGCGTTTTATACAATGGGACACAGAGTACAAGCAAGTTACGAACCTTCATAAAACACTGGTTCAGCCTCAACAGAAGGATGTGAATGTTTTAGAAAGGGTGCAGGAAAGATTTACAAGAATGGTTTAGAGGATGAGAAACTTTGGTTATGTGGATAGATTGGCAAAGTTGGGGCTGTTCTCTTTGGAGAAAGGAAAGTTGAGAGGAGATTAGTTAGACGTTGTGGTGTTTGTGGTGCTAATTTTAAGGATGTTTGGTGTAGTGTTCACAAAGAACACACATAGCTTTTAACTTGAACAAAGCTATACATTTATAACACTCAAGTGGACAGAGCTGTGAAGAAGGCCTATGGTGTTCTAGCGTTCATTAGCAGAGGGATTGAATTTAAGAGCCGTGAGGTGATGATGCAGCTGTACAAAACCTTGGTAAGGCCACATTTGGAGTACTGTGTGCAGTTCTGGTCGCCTCATTTTAGGAAGGATGTGGAAGCTTTGGAAAAGGTGCAGAGGAGATTTACCAGGATGTTGCCTGGAAATGAGAGTAGGTCTTACGAGGAAAGGTTGAGGGTGCTTGGCCTTTTCTCATTAGACCGGAGAAGGATGAGGGGCGACTTGATAGAGGTTTATAAGATGATCAAGGGAATAGATAGACAGTCAGAGACTTTTTCCCCGGGTGGAACAAACCATTACAAGGGGACATAAATTTAAGGTGAATGGTGGAAGATATAGGGGGGGATGTCAGAGGTAGGTTCTTTACCCAGTGAGTAGTGGGGCATGCAGTGCACTGCCACTCAGTTGAGTCGGAAATATTAGGGACCTTCAAGCGGCTATTGAATAGGTACATGGATTATGGGCCAACATTTCCATGTCCAACATTCTGGGCCGAAGGGCCTGTCCTGTGCTGTATTTTTCTATGTTAGATAATAGAATTCATAGAATTTACAGTGCAGAAGGAGGCCATTCAGCCCATCGAGTCTGCACCGGCTCCTGGAAAGAGCACCCTACCCAAGGTTAACACCTCCACCCTATCGCCATAACCCGGTAACCTCACCCAACACTAAGGGCAATTTTGGACACACTAAGGGCAATTTATCATGGCCAATCCACCTAACCTGCACATCTTTGGACTGTGGGAGGAAACCAGAGCACCCGGAGAAAACCCACGCACACACGGGGAGGATGTGCAGACTCCGCACAGACAGTGACCCAAGCCGGAATCGAACCTGGGACCCTGGAGCTGTGAAGCGATTGTGCTATCCACAATGCTACCGTGCTGTTCTAACACTACTTAATTGGATTCGACACTTACTCCTATGTGATACACAGTTGATATTAAACATATAATCTACACTATTACATTAACTATGATCTGCTCTCACTCACACATTGTTTGCTTTAGTCTGTCCTCTGGCTTTCTTCTCAACCTCTCATCCACAAGGCTTAGCATCAATGCCTTATATAGTTGTACATCTAGCCTCCTCTATTGGTTCATTTAGACATTACATTAACCCTTACAGTTCTTTGCATTTATGATAATATCACAGACATGTTCAAAGTCATGAGGGATCGGAGAGCATAAATGGAGAGAAACTGTTCACATTGACAGACGGTCGAGAACCTTAAGGTGATTGACAGAAGAACCATGGCGACATGAGGGGAAACCTCTTTATGCAATAAATGGTTTGGATCTGGAATGCACTGCTTGAGAATGCGGCAGAGACAGATTCAATTGCAATTTTCTAAAGGAAACTCTATAATTATCTGAAGAGAAAAGATTTAACAGGGCTACAGCGAATAGGTCGAGGAACGGGACTGGCTGAGTTGCTGCTGCGAAAACTGACACAAAGGCAATGTGCTGAATGGTCTCTTTCTGTCTGTGACCATTCAGTGGTTTTCAGCCCACGTTAGCTGTGAGCGATGCAGGCACAAACATGGCAGGAACCAGGAAACACAATTCTCGCTGGCAAAATCACAATTTCCAATTTTCCAGGCTCCTCATGGTGACATAACAAGAATCCCAATGTGGAAGGTCGGGAACCTCATTTAAATACATTAGCATCTTATCAGCAAAGCCTCTCACCAGGATCTCCACCCTGATTGAATATTCGTTGGGTACCGGTGTGGAATCACACCAGCGGGATTTACAACAGCTCAATAAAAACGAGAACCTGCCGATCTCACCTCCAAAGAGGATATTAGAGATGAGCGCTCAGGTCGCCATCACCCTCCAGGGTGCCAATTGCAGAGGAGGAACTGAAGAGAACGAGGCGGACCCAGGTAAGTGAAACCTGGGGCCGGCGGGGTGGAGGGAGGTGGTTTCAGTCTCGGCATCTCAGGGTTTGGGGCCCCTCATGGCTGTGAGGATGCCCTCCAAGGATGAAATTAATTGCAAAATACAGTCTTCACATGCATCACGTGTGCCTCACCTGCCATAAGGGGCAGCCAGTTGCCTACTCAGCTCCCAATGCTCCCTAGTGAGCATTGCAATGCATGAGTGCGCCACTATTGGCACCCCATTGTTAACCCTTTTGAAGCCTAACCCCCCCCCCCAGCATTGAACTTCAAGGCTAATAGTCACATCTCCATAACAGAGAGGTGACACATATCTTTTCCCCAATGTAAGGCGTTATGTGATATCGCTCATCAGCCACTCCACTCAGAAGATGATGGGTGGCAATGTCTCATTCCTCTGTGAGGTCAGAATGCAAGTCCATTGAATGTACTCAACTGCCATCACCCCTCACCCTTGTAGGACATGGCTCGCTGAGGATCTCAAGGCACCGAGGCACTTGATTCAAGTGGAGTTGAGGGGGCAGCTTTGGTGAAGGGACTATTGTATGGCTTGGAAAGGGGAGGGGATGTGCAAGGTTTGATGGCCCAGATCAGAGGACTCCTCATCACTCACTGTGATGTTCCCTTCCTTTCAGTTTATGATTCAGGAGAATCATCATGCCAGTCAAGCTCTCTGGTCTTTTGATTGCGATCGAGCAGAGGCAGCAACATTGACGTGCCGCTGCATGCGGCCAGGAGCAATGCCCTGCAGAGGAGGGGGAGCCAGGGCCCATTGTTCTTCTGGATGCAGGGCCACAGATGCCAAAGCCTCAGAGTAGCCATAGGTATTCCGCCGTCAAACTTCCTACGTCCAGACATTAGATGTCCAGTGCCGGAGAACACTGTGTCTGTCCTGGGGGACAGGAAACACCTGACACAAGAGTTGGAACCACATGGACTGGGAGGTCACCTTTTGTCTGTGGCATTGAAAGTCACTACCGCTCTGAACTTCCATGCCAGCGGCTAGTTTCGAGGCTGCACAGGTGACCTGTGCGGCATCTCCCAGTCAGCCATGCACAAGTGTATAAGGGAGAGGTCACATATGCACTATTAAAAATCTCCCACTTGTACATCAACTTGGACTGGGACCAGGCGAGCCAGGACACTGTCTTGTTGAATTTGAGTGCAGCTGGAGTCTGGTGAAACAGGGAGTCTCAAAGGGTAAATTTTAAGGAATAATTTAATTTAAATGCTAATTTCAATCAAAATTGCACTCTAAAGTCTAGTTTATTCTTTAATTTAGCACTTAACTAAAAGTTGCTCTTTTGACTGGGTAAAGTTTAATGCAGTTTTAACACAGGTATTTACAGGCTCTCAGTTGAAGCTAGTTAATTAGACAACTGATTTAATCCAGTTTCAAAAGCCTTGACTTAAGGATCATAAAAGGAGGGCTCTTGCAGTGCTGCCTTATCTGATTGATTGATTGATTTATTGTCACACATACCGAAGAACAGTGAAAAGTATTTTTCTGCGGCCAAGAGAACATACACAGTACGTGCATAGTAGACAAAAGATAGTTACAGTGAAGGTGAAGAAGAACACAGTACATCGACAACTAAGTAATTGCTTACAGTGCGGAACAAGGGCCAAACAAAGCAAATAAGACATCAGCAAGGGCAGCATAAGGTGTCGTGAATAGTGTTCTTACAGGGAACAGATCAGTCCGAGGGAGAGTCATCGAGGAGTCTTGTAGCTGTGGGGAAGAAGTTGTTCCTACGTCTGGATGTGCAGGTCTTCAGACTTCTGTATCTTCTGCCTGATGGAAGGGTCTGGAAGAAGGCAATGCCTGTGAGGGATCTTTGACAATGCTGTCTGCCTTCCTGAGGCAGCGGAAGGTGTAGACAGAATCAATGTGGGGGTGGCAAGCTTGTGTGATGCATTGGGCTGAGTTCACCCCACTCTGCAGTTTCTTGCGATCTTGGACCAGCAGTTGCCATACCAGGCTGCGATGCAGCTGGATAAGATGCTCTCTATAGCACATCTGTAGAAATTTGAGAGAGTCGATGCAGACATGCCGAATTTCATTAGCTTCCGTAGGAAGTAGAGACGTTGTTGGGCGTTCTTGACTGTTGCATCAACGTGAGTGGACCAGGACAGACTGTTGGTGATAGTGACCCCCAGGAACTTAAAGCTATCGACCATCTCCATTTCGGAGCCATTAATGTAGACCTTGGCTTGTGTCGATGATCAGTTCCTTTGTTTTGCTGACATTTAGAGAGAGGTTGTTTTTGGTACACCATGCAACCAAGTGATTTATCTCCTTCCTGTAGTCTGACACATTGTTGTTTGAGATACAACCCACCACAAGTCATATCATCCGCAAACTTAAAGATCGAATTGGAGCTAAATCTTGCCACACAGTGGTATATGTATAGGCAGTACAGAAGAGGACTGAGCACACATCCTTGCAGGGCCCCAGTGTTGAGGTCTATTGTGGAGAAGGTGCTGTTGCCTATCCTGATAGATTGTGGTCTGTTGGTGAGGAAGTCAAGAATCCAGCTGCACAGGGAGGGGTCAAGTCCAAGTTTGCAGCGTTTGGTTATTAGTCTTGTCATAACGGTGTTGGAGGTGGAGCTGTAGTCTATGAATAGCATTCTGACGTAGGTACCCTTGTTGTTGAGGTGTTCGAGAGTTGATTGTAGGGCCAGAGAGATAGCACCTGCTGAGGACCAGTTGTGGCAAACTGCAATGGGTCGAGGCCATCTGGGAGGCTGACGTTGATCCGTCTTACAAGTAGCTGCTCAAAGCATTTCATGATAACAGATGTTAGGTGAAAATTGAAAAGGAAAATGAAAATCGCTTATTGTCACGAGTAGGCATCAATGAAGTTACTGTGAAAAGCCCCTAGTCGCCAAATTTCTGGCGCCTGTCCGTGGAGGCTGGTACGGGAATCGAACCGTGCTGCTGGCCTGCTTGAAAAGCCAGCGATTTAGCCTAGTGAGCTAAACCAGCCCATCTGGTCCTCTGGTCAGTAGTCGTTGAGGCCTTGTGCTTCTTTGGTACTGGTATTATGGTGGTCTTTGTCAAAGAGGTGGCAACCTTGGAGCAGAGAAATGAGGTGTTGAAGATGTCTGTGAATACACTCGCCAGGTGGTCTGCGCAGGATCTGAGTGCTCGCCCAAGGACTCCGTCGGGGCCTATCGCTTTCCGTGGGTTCACTTTCAAGAAGGTAGCTCTTACCTCTGAGACTATAATCGTTGGTATGGGAGTGTCCAGGGCTGGTGGGCGGGTTGCACTTATGTATTGGCTAACTGCTTAAAGCGGGCATAGAACTTGTTTAGTTCATCGGGGAGGGATGCTCCAGCCCCAGAGATTCCGCCTGGCCTTGCTTTGTAGCCCGTAATCGTGTGTGTGCCTTGCCATAGACGTCATGGATTTGTGTCGTTGGCCTGGTCCGGTATTGTCTTTCGGCATCACTGATGGCTTTACATATGTCGTACCTGGATTTCTTATATAGGTCAGAGTCATCAGACTTGAACGCCTCTGCCCGGGCCTTCAGCAGGGAGTGAACCCTTCGGTTAAGCCAAGCGGCACTGGAGTGGAGTGTACCTTATCGCATTAGAGTGCTGCCAGAGTTTGGTGTTACAGGGAGTTATGTGAAATGGGAGGAAGTTATTAGTCTGTTCTTTTCTCAGAATAGGGAGTAAGATTGACAAGTACTTATGCTCTTTAGAGTAACTGTAAAGTCTCAGGAATTTGGAGCATAAGGGGAAAGAGGGACACTAAGTGACTCTGACATTACAGAGTGTGGTGGTATGATTAGCATAGCTGCCTGCCATTGGTGCAGAACACCGGCTTACCATTGGCCCTGGTCGGTCATGTGCCTCTCGACCGGTTGGTTGAGACCAGTTATGTGACGACCCCCCGATTGGTCGAGAGGCTGAATTAACCCCGCCTCCAGGGTGGGGTATAAATACCCAGTACTCCTGGCAGTCGCCCTTCTACTGTAATCGACCGCAGGGCTAACATCTAGTAGATTAAAGCCATACTTTTGTTCAGCAACTTGTCTCGCGTTCAATTGATGGTACATCACAGAGCACTGGAGGTTAGAGAGGAAGCAAATCTGGTGAAAAGCAGCTGAGCTGTGCAGTGGACAATATTTTGAAGCATCAGCCAGCGAACCTTCAGACATTCCAGAGGCAGAGCTCCTGAGGTGACATCAGGATTCAAACGTGATACATGGCAAGCAGAAGCAATTATATACTACTACTATCGCTTATAGTTTGTAAAATCTTTTAATTTGTGGTTTGTTTGTATAGACTATATTCTGTATTAACGAGGTTAAGGGAATAAGGGCCCTGATATTATTTGGTTTTAAGCATCCTTTTCTTAAAAAAGATATTTTATTGAGGCATTTATGTACATAATCAGAAAACAAGCCAGCAGGTGTGCAAATAACCAGATCAACTAAATACCTAACACCCCATTTCCCGCCCCACACTCCCCACTTGCAAAGACTCAAGAGAAATATGGCCAATACAGGATTCAGGCAAACTCAGAGCCTAAATGTATCTTTGCTAACAGAGAACCAGACAGTATCGAAACCCCTCGCCGATTTGCATTCTAATGACCCAGTTGTCCGGGATAAAGGACTGGTACTCAGGTATCAGATACAATTCCAGACACATCGGCACCACTCCCTTCACCCTGGAAGCCCAAACAGCCAAGGTCAATGACCGCTCAGGACACGCCCAGCCATCAAGGCACTTATTGGCTTTATCCCATTCACTGGCTCAAATCGAAGGCAGTAATCGAAGCCTGCCAAATTATTGGGTCTAAAGCTAAAGACCGCGAAACCCCAAAGGATAAAGAGAGACAATGCCATGTGTTCGATCTCTTTTGGCCCTGGCACACCAGCACTCTTTGGCCCGGCCAATACCTGAAGTCAACTGCAGCACCACGACCAGAAGCAAGTTCAAGATCAACGACCGCTACCAGGCGGATCGGCCCAGCAGAACCAAAGTTACTTCTCCAGACCCAGCCACTCCAGATCCGAACAAAGGCCTTGTTCCTCTGCCAAAGCCAGGTGCCTGAAAGTTAAGTACAGGTTGTTGTAGTGTTAGGTGTAATTTAGCTTGTAGTGTTTTTATGTTGCATGTGAGAGTTAATCTTATGTGTAAATAAACCATTATTAAACTTGAACTAACTGACTGGTTGTTGGGTCTTTGATCAAATCCGGTTGAACCTTGTGGTGGTATTATCTGATACCTGGAGACTCTGAAAAGCGATATCACTCAATATTAAAAAGGGCCACATTATTGGTGTCTCCGGTGCCAATTGGCAACAGTATCATTAAAGTATTTCTGACGTGTAGTAACTGTTGTAAGGTAGGTACCAAAACAGACCAATTTTCACACAGCAGTTTCACTGATCCTTGTTGAGGAATAAATATTGCAACACACCGACAGAATTCACTTGCTTCTCTTCAAATGGTGCCATAAAATCTTTTGCATCCATGTAAGAGGGCAAATTGGGGTATGGAGAGGTCGGCGGTTGGGGGGGGGGGGGGGGCTCGTCTCAGTTCAGTATTTAATTGAAGCCAGCACCTCTGAGAATACTGCCCTGCCTTGAACTGTTAGCCTAGAACATATGCTCAACTCTCTGGAGCCAGTGCTGACATATCCCACTAAGAATGCCTTTTCTGTGTAGGTGAAGACCACTAATTGATTATCTGTCCATCCCAGGTCATCCTTCACATCAATGATCAGCTTAGTTGCTTTCCTGTTCATGCCTGTGGGATGTTGCGGTGAACGGAAACATGTAATGATGCAGGTTCAACCTTAGCAGGCACTGAACAGCTTCAACCCAAGCCCTGGGAATTTGAACCTACTGCATAACATAAACATCCTATTTGTTTTATTGCCACCTCAACACTGTTTAGACGTCATGAGCAACAAGACAACCAACACTCTCGAGTTTCTTTCAAGTACCCCCTTGGCAATGTCTTAGCCCATATAAATTGCCACTTTTTTGATATTATGTATTTGTCTATATTGAATTTCATTTGCTATTGTTCATCAGGAGTACAGATCTTGTGAAGCTATCTTCAAAATCCAGTTCACTTCTGTACATGCTTTTTGTCAATAATTAGGTTACTTGTATGGACAATGGTTTCAGGTCACTCAGGTTAATGTACGCAAGGAGCAGGAAGAGTTTCAGCATGAACCTCAAGGCTTAATATAGTACCGTTCTTACCGTCATATATCCTAAGAATGCATTACAACAATTAAGTACTTTTGACGTTTTTAAGTATGGTTTGTTTTGAATATAGAAGCACAATATTTACAATTTAAAATATAAATGCCATGCATCTATTGGCATTGTAGATCGACCGCTCCATAAACTCCCTGATTTGAAATCAATGAGAATGAATATCAGGTGATGAGCTGAAAATCTATTTCATTGCGTCCAGCATACTTCATAATGTCATGGTTCAATATAAATGCAAAATATATATATTTTAAAAATAATTTAGCCACTATTTTAAGGCTGGGTTCTTTTGGCGTGGAGCTTGAAATTTCCAAAGAATTTACAAGCCAAAGACATTAACTCGCTTTGCTTCCCCATCGAGAATACTTGAGCAGCAGTCTTAAAGAGACAGACCAAACATTCAACCTTCCCGCTGTACTAAATAAGGACCGGAACGGTGCACCAGACCTCAATGTGAGAAATGCCACAGGCATGTGGCAGTATTCCAAGATGTCAGCAATTTGGAGTGTGGAGGAGAAGCACCAAGGTTAGACAGTATTAAAGCACAATGTAAAGAATTGATCATGAGTTAAATACCTATAGTTTTTTGAAAATTGATTTAACTTCTCAACTCTTATTTTAATAGAACATTCAAAGCGGCACGGTAGCACAGTGGTTAGCACTGTTGCTTCAGAGAACCACGGACCTGGATTTGATTTCCGGCTTGGGTCACTGTCTATGCGTTCTCCACGTGCCTGCATGTGCTTCCTCCCACATGTCCCAAAAGATGTGCTTGTTAGGTGAATTGGACATTCTGAATTCTCCGTGTACCCGAACAGGCGCCGGAGTGTAGCGACTAGGGGATTTTCACAGCAACTACATTGTAGTGTTAACATAAGCCTACTTGGGACACTAATAAAGATTATGAAAAAGAATTTACGCAAAATGATTTCTCCAATTACATATGTCGCCCTACAGAATTGTTAAAGGAGGCTATTCGGCCTCAAAATAGTTAAAGGAGGCTATTCGGCCCATCATGTCCATTCCAGATCTCTAGAAGAGGAACTCAGTAGTTTAGACTACCCTGCCTTTTTCCATAGTCCTGCAATTGTTTTGTCACTTCAGATAATTATCTAATACTTTCATATTTCTTAATTTTCTAAGTCACATCAATCATTTGTAAAGACGGGGATGTCCGGTGATGGTGGGTGGGAGGCACTGGAGGGCTCCCACTCGGAATTAGGAATTTCGGAGTTTACCGCTCGGTCCCAGGGACAACGGAGGCTGAAAAGACTGCAAGAAGGCACAGGGAGGAGAAAATCCAAGTTTGGGAGAAAAACGGCCGTGAAAAAGGGGGTTAACGTAAGTCCGTGCAGGAACTGTAAGGAAAGTGGAGGCTGGAGCACCAGGGGAGGCCGCTTCACTCACAGCAGAAGAAATGACGACGGTGATGGCTGTGGAACTTGAAAAAGTTCACAAAACACATGGAAGTGATGAATAAGGAGATGGGGGCAGTATTGAAAGTGCTGGTGGAGGAGGCGATTGCCCCAGTGAGGGCGGTGGTATCAAGCGCAACAGCGGAGGTGCAGGAGCAAGGTGAGACACTGAAGGAAGTGGAAGAGGCATTATCGCAGCACAGTGATCAACTCACCTCGATGGAGAAGGAGTTGCGGAGGGAGATAGAGACCAACAAGGGTCTGCGAGCCAAAATGGAAGAACAGAATCTGAGGATTGTGGGTCTGCCCGAAGGGGTGGAAGGCCCGAGGCCGACGGAGTATTTTGGCAAGATGTTGGCGATGCTATTGGGGGAGGGGGGCGATCCCACCCGATATGAACTGGATCGGGCTACCAAAGGCGAGTGAGCTGCCAAGAGTAGTAACTCTGTGTTTCTGTAGGTATAGCGTGAAGTAGAAAGTCCTGTGCTGGGCAAAGCAGAAGCGGGTAGTGCAGTGGGCTGGAGCTGGTATACACATATACCAGGACTTTACGGTGGAGCTGGCGAGGAGGCGGGCTGCCTTCAGCCGGGTGAAGAAGGCACTGTGCATCAGCAAGGTGCAGTGCGACATAGTATATCCAGCTAAGTTGAGAGTGACTTACAAATCTAAGGACTTTTATTTTGGGACGGCGGAAGCAGCGGAGGAGTTTGCAAAGGCAGGACTGCAGCAGGATTGAGAAATGGTCGTGTACCGATGTATCCTCATGTAACTTTATTTTTTCACTGCGTGTTGGTGTATGTACTAAATGAATCGCGCTGTATATATTTGGACAAGGGAAGAGATGGGACTTTCATTTGCAATGATGGTTCTTTGGGGCTTGGGTGTGTATGCAGGGGTTGTGTGCAAAAGGAGATTTCTTGGTTTTCCTGGGACCAGACAAGGGGGAAGGAAACCCGGGCGGGGGCCTCCATGCTGGCCGGTTTAAGCCGGCCAGTGAACGGGAGTTGGGGGGGGGGGGGGGGGGGGGGGGGGGCTGCGGCCATCGGAGCCTGGTAGAACAGGTTTCGGTGAGTCCAAATTATCTAATGTCTTCCTGCATTAAAGCTGCTTCATACACACAAGTTGTTCCATAAGAAGTCTTACAACACCAGGTTAAAGTCCAACAGGTTTGTTACAAACACTAGCTTTTGGAGCACTGCTCCTTCCTCAAGTGAATGAAGAGGTATGTTCCAGAAACATATATATAGATAAAGTCAAAGATGCCAGACAATGCTTTGAATGCGAGCATTTGCAGGTAATTAAATCTTTACAAATGCAGAGATAGCGGTAACCCCAGGTAAAAGAGGTGTGAATTGTCTCAAGCCAGGACAGTTGGTAGGATTTTGCAAGCCCAGGCCAGATGGTGGGGGATGAATGTAGTGCGGTTGAGGCCGCACCCATGTGTGCGGAACTTGGCTATATGTTTCTGCTCAGCAATTCTGTGTTGTCGCGCGTCCTGAAGGCCGCCTTGGAGAATGCTTACCCGGAGATCAGAGGCTGAATGCCCTTGACTGCTGAAGTGTTCCCCCACTGGAAGGGAACATTCCTGCCTGGTGATTGTCGCACGATGTCCATTCATTCGTTGTCGCAGCATCTGCATGATCTCGCCAATGTACCATGCTTCGGGACATCCTTTCCTGCAGCGTATGAGGTAGACAACGTTGGCCGAGTAGCATGAGTATGTATCGCGTACCTGGTGGGTGGTGCTCTCACGTGTAAAGATTTAATCACCTGCAAATGCTCGCATTCTACGCATTGTCTGGCATCTTTGACTATATGTTTCTGGAAATACCTCTTCATTCACCTGAGGAAGGAGCAGTGCTCCAAAAGCTAGTGTTTGTAACAAACCTGTTGGACTTTAACCTGGTGTTGTAAGACTTCTTATGGAACAACTTGTGTGTATGAAGCAGCTTTAATGCAGGAAGACACTGAATAGGAGCATAATAAAAGCATGACATTGAGCCACTTATGCTATATGGGGAGATTATCAAAACCAACTAAAGGCGCAGCCAACAATGTGAGACAAATTAAAATCAGTGATGCTCAAGCGGCCAGAAGTGGAGGAGCCCAGATATCTTGGGAGAAGATAGGGCAAGTCAAGGCCATGGAAAGTCCTGCAAACAAGGAAATTAGTTTTATAAATCTGAGGCATTGCTTAAAGAAGAACCAATGTAGATCTGCGTGCAGAGGATAGTGAATGGATGGGGCTTGAAGTTAGGAAGCTAGTAGCTGAGCTTTGGATGACACGAGCTTTACAGAAGGTAGAACCTTGGTGACAGACCAGAAATGCATTGGAACAGTCTTGTCTAGAGGTTACGGGGACATGGTTGAGGGAAATGCAGTGTCATATTGCACTGACTGCAACATGAGCCGGTTTAGCTCAGTGGGCTAGACAGTTGGTTTGTAATGCAGAACAAGGCCAGCAGTGCGGGTTCAATTCCCGTACTGGCTTACCCGAACAGGAGCCGGAATGTGGTGACCAGGGGCTTTTCACAGTAACTTCATACTTGTGACAATAAAAGATTATTATTAACAGAAATAATCACAATTCGGGCAAAACAAGATTCTTTTTGTTTCACCTTTAATTCCGCACCTTTGTTTCAAGCTTCCAAAAAAAAAAGCCAACTTTACACACTGGCATGTTGAAATACTGTTTGGTTGGTCAAATGGACACAAGTGGGACTTCTTTTAGGGAAACAGATATAACACAAGTGTTTTACTTTAGGACAGAAACAGGACATCTTTCCCGCACCTGTTTTGTAATATGGTAGTCCATGTGTTGCATTATATAGAAACCATACAAAAATGAGCACGACAAGTTAGGTACATGCATCACTTTAGATCAGGAATCGTATTTATTGTATGACTCAGCAATGTACCGCAATGAATATGTTCTCGAAAGAAAGGTTCTTGGCAGCTTACATGACTGCTTATGAATAACGTCACGATCATCTCTAGAAACATTCTACTTGCTTATAAGTTGCTATCACACCTCTAAGCTACATTTGAAACAGTAGTTCCAGAGCATTGAAATGTAATTTATAATATACATATTTAATGCTTTAATGAAAAGATGTAACTACATTTTTACTGAGTTGCCATGGAATACACAGGGATCCATTACAAAGTACACACAAACAAAAACTGATTTAAAAAAGTTTGAACATTTTGTCTTACGTAGGACACTCTATAGATTATGTCAGAACAATCTGCCGCTTAAACAATACCCAGTGCTCTACTTGTAAAGTGCCACTTGTAACAGTCTCATAATCTACTCAGCTCACTGCAGTATTCATCTATCCAACAGGACTGCTGACTTCAAAATCAACCATTCATTTGCTGATATCAAATCCAAATAACTCAGATAAGATTGTCCAATCTTTGGAGAAACAAAACTGTTTCCTGCATTAATCGTAAATGCACTATTTGCTCTAGCTCTGACTCTGAAAAATCATTAAGTGCACTAAAGCCAACATCAGCTGTAACAAGATTATGAACAATGTGCAATTACATCTCTTAGCAGGTTGAGGCAGCTAAATGCAAACTGCAGTTTTGAACCCTAATCTTTGGAGTTAATGAAGGAATATTAGTTACAGTTGGATCCAAACCTGGCAGTAAAACCCTGATTATTCCAAGCTATTCTTGGTACCAATGAGGGAAACAAAATGGTCAGGAAATTGGGTTTATGCATTGACAGCATGCCGGGCATAGGGTAACACCTTAATGCTGTCTCTTGATATGGTTGCAGACCAGCCACCTAATATTGAGCACAATTGTGCATAATTTTGTAAAAATATGCAAATATACATTAAATCTGAAACATATTTGGTTCTAAGTAGTTTACATTTTAAACCACTTAGAACCCCAGCATTCCTACACTGCAGAAGGCCATTTGGCCCATTGAGTCTGCACCAACCCTCTGAAAGAGAACCCTACTTCCCCCCCCCCCCCCCCCCCCCCCCCCATCCCCATAACCCCACCTAACCTGCACATCTTTGGATTGTGGGAGGAAACCAGAGCACCCGGAGGAAGCCCATGCAGACACAGGGAGAAAGTGCAAACTCCACACAGTCACCCACGGCCAGAATTGAACTCTGCTCCCTGGTGTTGTGAGACAGCAGCACTAACCACTGTGCTACCGTGCTGCCCCACTTGCACATAGTTAAATATCCTAGCTATTATGATCTGGGTTCCAATTCTCATATGATTAATAAAGTTAGTCTTTCTGGTTTGTATGTGGCCCACAAATACAAATAATTTCCCTTTTACTGAACTTCCAAGTCTTGAGAGACCAGCCTGACTCTAGCCATTACAACACTACCAATCGTATCTCCACTTTTACACAGAATGTAATTAGACTGGGCATAGGGCTCAGTGCATTTAATATTGGCTCATGAGTCACAAAAATTCAGAATAAATTGTTTACTGAAAAAAAAATCACATTCCTTCTCCATTAGTGTACATTTTGACAAAATACATATTGGAGCCAGGCCGTAAGATTGACTCTTTGATGACTAACTACATCACATTAGGTAACAATTCTGCAGATTGAATATTACTGCCTACTTGTAATGCACACGAACATGAATCCTTGAACTCCAAACATTACTGAAATTAGAAAAAAGGCCTAAATACATCTCACAAATTCACTGCAATCTATTGGTAACAGTCAGATTGGAAGTAAAGAGACTGCTAAAACTGTGTGAAGTCACATCAAGATTGCTATATTCTAACCTTGCATTTACAGTACAAGGCAACAAGGAGGATATGTAAAATTTTCAGGTAACAATGAACACAACCTATACCCTTCACATAATTTACACTTGGCAGAACTTCACATTTTTTTCAGTCATTCAAAAATGCCCTGCTCACATGGCTACAGAATTCAGCTATAACTTCTGTGCAAATCATTTATACTTTGTATGTGAGAAGGTCAACCGATTCTAACGACCAGCGAAGAACACATAAATTACAAACAGAAGACATATTTATAATATATGCATGGTTGCTTTCAGGACTGGCTTACTAACCAAGCACAGTTTCATAGGCGTTACATGCAGATTACGCATGTCAAGCCATTCAAAGCCAATCGCACAATGCTCTGTTCTTAGCTGGAAGACTTGCAGCAGTAACAGAACTAGAAATAGTTAAGCGTATAAAGATTGGAGTTATTTAAAGTCATTTCTGAAACACTCAATGGTATTTTATTTTTCTTGCAAGAGTGCTGGGATATTGATGTTCCAGCCAATAGCTTGACGATCAAAACCGCAAGAAAAGAGGTTGCATATAGGATTGTCTTCACTCCAAGCTGTGCAACACACCATCCGCCGATGGCCCTGCAATGGAAGATAAAAGGAGTCAGAAGCCTGTCGCCCCGGAATAAATTAGTTCCCCTTGTATGTTGGGAGTCTTTTCTGTTTGAATTAATTTCTTCAGCTTCAGTAGTCGACCAGCATTGTATTGGGAGAGCTGCTAAGCAGTTTAGTTCCTCTTGATAAGACAGTAAAATAATTGACCACATCACGTAGGAGGAGAAAAATTCCATGTTAATAAACACTGCTATTCTCAATCGTGAATTATAATTCATGGCAACCTTTTGAAATTAAGCGCACGAGACTTGCAGCCACAGTCTTAATGTCTTAGTGAATTACCAAAACCTGCTGTTAGCTAATCAATATGATGATTTCCAGTTTAGTATTTAACAGCACTAAATTTATAATCACTTGCTTATGCTGCAATTATTCTAGACTATAGGAACATCATAAATGTTAGACAAAAAAAAAAACTGACCACATTTCTATCTGGTTAGCCTTCTATCTACCTGCAGTCAGAAGAAACAATAATGGAGTTATTCACAGAGTAATTGACCTCTATCGTTAAGTCTATAACAGACACAGATATGAGGCAAGAACATTGCTGTGGTGGAAAGCTGTCCAAAGTCACCAGTTCCACCGAAGCATGTTACACTTACTATATATCATATCTCAAGTCACTCACGGTAAATTATATTTCGAAAGAACATCCATGTAATGAGCATCTAAATGAATCAATAAGTTCTGCTTCCCAGCACCTTGTTCTTAATGTTTCTCCAAGTTAATCTTGATTTTATGCCCCTTCAAGGACAAGCCATGTTCTCTGGTTCTACTGTTCCGGACAAAATGAAACTGTTGCCATGGTCTTCATTATCTAGTCCCAATAGAATCTTAAAAGCAATAATCTTATCCCCTCTCAACCTTGTCCTTTCCAGTGAGAGCATGTCTAATTAACATAGTAATTCCCAGGGCAGCACGGTGGCCTAGTGGTTAGCACAGCTGCCTCACGGCGCTGAGGTCCCAGGTTCGATCCCGGCTCTGGGTCACTGTTCGTGTGGAGTTTGCACATTCTCCCCGTGTCTGCGTGGGTTTCGCCCCCACAACCCAAAAATGTGCAGAGTAGGTGGATTGGCCAAGCTAAATTGCCCCTTAATTGGAAAAAATAATTGGGTAATATAAATTTATTTAAAAAAACATAGTAATTCCCCATAATACAATCCCCTCAGTTCCTTCAATTATTCTGCTTGCTCGCTTCTGTCCCATTTTCTAGTTGCAATAGGCTTTTTGTACCGTGGCAACTAAAACTGGGCACAGTATTCGAAGAGCAGTTGAACCAATGATTTTATAAAATGACAGGAATGCCTTACCCATTTGGGTCAATTGTATATCTCAAAATCTGATTTGCTTTATGCACGAAGCATAGGGGCTGGTTTGGCACACTGGGCTAAATCACTGGCTTTTAAAGCAGACCAAGGCAGGCCAGCAGTACGGTTCAATTTCCGTACCAGCCTCCCCGAACAGGCGCCAGAATGTGGCGACTAGGGACTTTTCACAGTAACTTCATTTGAAGCCTACTTATGACAATAAGCGATTTTCATTTTCATCATTTCAAGCATTGTTGCTGATAGCTTGAATGCATTGTCAATTAGGATCCCCAGATCACTTGCATATACCAAGCTCATTTTTTTCTTTCTATTTAAGCAACAGTGTCTTCCCAGATTTTTGTCATCATGTGAAGAATTCGGGCTTCCACTGCAAAGCATTTAATCAAATATTTCTCATATAAACCTATAAAATTCTAACACAGGGTAAATGGAAAAATGTCTTCACTCAAAGTGGTGACCATGATGTGGAGAAGCCGGCGTTGGACTGGGATGGGCACAGTGAGAAGTCTTGCAACACCAGATTAAAGTCCAGCAGGTTTGTTTCGAATCGCTAGCTTTCAGAGCGCAGCTCCTTCCTCAGGTGAGTCTGTGGAATTCATTACCACAGTAAGTAGTTGAGGCCAAAACATTGTATGTTTTCAAGAAGCAGTTAGATGTAGCACTTAGTGGGCAGCATGGTGGCGCAATGGGTTAGCCCTGCTGCCGAGGTCCCAGGTTCGTTCCCGGCTCTGGGTCACTGTCCATGTGGAGTTTGCACATTCTCCCCGTGCTTGCGTGGGTTTCGCCCCCACAACCCAAAGATGTGCAAGGCAGGTGAATTGGCTAAATTGCCTCTTACTTGGAAAAAATGAATTGGGTACTCTAAATTTGAAAAAAAGATATAGCACTAAGGGCAAAGGGGATCAAAGGATATGGGAGAAAGACGGGATTAGACTGTTGAGTTGGATGATCAGCCAATTAAATAATGAATGGAGGAAAAATCTCGAAGGGCCGAATGGGCTCGTACTGCTCCTAGTTTCTATGTTTCTATTTCAGTCCCAAGTCCCAAATATATGTAAAGCTAACATTTATGATTCTGCGGTCTAAATACAGTCATAAGACCCTGGCCCCATTGCTTTGTCATTAAAATGGAACTATTGATTTTTATAAATGCTTAATCCTAATTCTTTTAGTTATAATCATATGAAAAAAGCACTTGTTTGAATAACTATAGCTTAATAGGCGAATAAAAATTAATCACGGAAGTAAAAATTACCTGACGATTACTGCGGGGCAGACGAGCCAAACGTACTCCTGACATATCAAATAATCGAACTTGACGATTGTCATGCGGAAGTGCTATAATCCTCTGAGTAACAGAAACACTTATCCTGCAATGAGGACAACGGGTCAGTTCATGAATACATCAAATCAAGTGCAGATTTCAATACACTAGCGCAGTGGCAGATTTTAGAATATATTCAGTACCGTCTAACTTTAGACGTACACGGCGTTTACCTGGGTAACCATTCAGCTGCACAAAGTCTCTCCTTTTCAATGCCATTCCGCTAGAAACAAATACCAGCGCTTGGTTGTTTTTGTTATGACCTTATTAATAGTAATACTGTAATCACTTGTTGTCACAAGTAGGCTTCAATGAAGCTACTGTGAAAAGCCCCTAGTTGCCACATTTCGGAGCCTGTTCGGGGAAATTGAACCCGCGCTGCTGGCATCGTTCTGCATTACAAGCCAGCTGTTTAGCCCACTATGCTAACCACTATGCTGAACCAGCCCCTTTGTGCTCAGCCAGCCCCTTTATTGACCTCCATCAGGATTTTAGTGGTTCATGTGAATCATGAAAAGTTAGCATGCAGGTACAGCAAGTGATTTGAAAAGTAAATTGAATGTTGGCATTTGTTGCAAGGGAAATGGAATAAAAGTTTTATTGCACCTGTACAGGGCATTGGTGAGACCACAGTTTGAATACTGTGTTTAGTTTTTTTGTCTCATTTTTGGAAAAACGTATATCTGTTTTAGAAGCAGTTCAGAGAAGATTCACTTGACTCATTCTTGGGATGAAGGGCTCATCCTATGAAGAAAGGCTGATCAGGCTGCGCCTACTCCCATTGGAGTTTAGAAGAACAAGAGGTGATGACTCTGAAACATACAAGATCGTCAGGGGACAGGATAGGGTAGCTACTGGGAGGATGTTTCCACTTGTGGGGAAGACGGGGACACAGCTTAAAAATAAGAGTTTTCCCTTTTAAGACTGAGATGAGGAGAAATTTCTCTGAGGGCCATTAGTATGTGGAATTCTCTTCCCCAGAATGCAGTGTAGGCTGGGTCAATTGATTTATTCAAGGAATAATTGGACAGATTTCTGATAGACAAGTGAGTCGAGTTATAGGGAAAGACAGGAAAGTGGAGTTAAGATCACAACCAGACCAGCCATGATCCTACTGAATGGTGGAGCATGTTCAGAGGGCTGAATGGCCAACTCCTGCTTCTATGTTCTTATGACACCTAGATCTCTTTGCTCCTCTACCCCACAGATTCTCATTTTTCACTTAACAAATTATCTCCTTAATTTACCTTGTCAAAATAATATCTCAGACTTAGCTAAATTGAAATTGTCAATTATATGCCTAAAAAAGATATTAATATATTTTTGGTTTCCTGACTTTTTCCCAACCACCACATACTCCTTCATTCACCTCACCCATCTACCCAATTGCCATTTAATCTACTTGCACATTAAAGCTTTGGGACTTTTAAAAACTTTGAAGACTGATCTTTCCCTTTGGTTTCAGATTCCAGCATCCGCAGTAATTTGCTTTTATCTCTTTCCCTTGACTCTGCTCGCTGGACTCACCCTGGAGCCACTCCACTACTAATCTCTACTTCGGCCAGGTTAAAAGATGCAAGAACAAATAGGCAGCATCGTCAGATTGGGACGGCAAGGTGGCGAGCACTGCTGTCTCACAGTGCCAGGGACCTGGGTTGAAATCAGCCTCGGATGATGGTGTGGAGTTTGCACCTTCTCTGCGTGTCTGCGGGGGTTTCCTCCAGGTGCCTGGGTTCCTCCCAAAGTCCAAAGATGTTCAAGTTAAATGCATTGGCCATGCTAAATTGCTCCTTAGTGTCCAAAAAGATGTGCAGGTTAAGTGGAGTTATGGGGTTATGGTGGGGGAGTGGGCCTAGGTAGGATGGTATTTCAGAGGGCTGGTGGAGACTCGATGGGCTGAATGGCCTCCTTCTGCACCGTAGGAGTTCTTTGGTACAAGCTTCAAAGGCAGCGGCAACACATGCAGCATTGCCACTGACCGCAAGATCTAGGCCATGGTTTTACCATTCAGTTACTAACTGATTAAACTTGCTCAATCTCAGATTTAAAGACTGTTTAAGATGCCAAGTGTAAGCAATGTATAAAGCTTACAAAAAAAAACTATCGAGACAAAGCAAAGCAAGTTTTGCATCTGAAACCAGATGGGTGACAAGGGACGCTGTGCAAATGCCTCCCATCTGTCTCTGGTGAGCTTCATTGGATATTTACAGGATAATTACAATTTTTTAAAAATGAGCTACAAATTTGAGCAAAGTTCACAAAAAGAGTGCGTTGACAAAGGCATTTTTGGATTCTAACAGTAATCCAAATCTAATAAGAAGGAAAGTACACACAGATGTGTAAATGTCATTATAAACTGGAAACCATCAGTACAAAATTTACTTAAAGCTTTGCTTTTCCATTTTTACTTCAATCAGTAACCTTTACAGAGCTGGAATTTCCTTTTAACTTTGTGCTGCTGGGCTAACTATTTTCAAAAGTTCAATTTGTGAGGGTATTTTTTTCTCCATTTTGTTTGTCTGTGTTTTTGTAAGTTAGCACCTGTGAGGTGACCTTTGGTTGACTGGAGACGGTAACATTTAATGTACATCATAAAAACGGGCGGAATCCCATTGGGAGATTCACAAAGGTCTCAGGTCAGTTGAAGGGGCTGAGTGAACAGCAGCTCATGGTTAACAGATGGAGGAGAGCCGGTTCCATGCAGCTGAAGAGACTGGAGCTCAGAGAAGCTCCTTGCTGCTGAGGAGCTGAGGCTCAAGGAGGCTGTAGAGCAGGGATTGCTCAGTACTGCTAGAGATCGAGGTTGAGAAAAAGCCCTGGAGCAGTTGTTGGTGGCAGTTCAGCTGGGATGTTGGGGCACAGATAATATTGACGGTGGCGTTTGCGCAGTGTAGTTGTCTGCCCAGAGAAGGGAAGTTGTTGGTTGCAGTGCGGCTGAGGAGCTGGCCTGAGTTTAGGCACTGAATTGTAATCTGGCCAATAAGGGAGAACGTATCTTCGGTAGTTGGTCAGCTCAAGTACAAAATGAAACCTAGTATCAGGTTTGAGAGAGGTCTAGAATAGTGTGCCTTTCGGGTAATGATTGTACTTGTGGAACTCGGGTAGAATAGGGCTGTTGTCAGATGGGAACCAGACTGGCCCTATGAAGGAGAAGAGCTAAAATTCCTCGTGAGGAAGACAAGAGTTTTAAAGAGCTTTTGCGATATCTGGGGTGGATTGCTGAGAAATTTCGAGGTCCTGACTTGGTTGTGCCTGTCATTTAAATGTGCAATTTGTGGTGTGTCCAGCCATTGTTTTTCTGTTGATTCAAGTTTACCTCATGTAAATTTTGGATATTAAGAGTACAAGGTAGACACTATTGACTGTTTGCTTTGTCAACATGTGTATAATAAAGTTTCTTCTGTTTGTTTAAAACCATGGAACCTTATGGAATGATTCTCCTTATGAGTAACTGGGATTTCAAATTTTGTCTACTTTAACAAAAAGGAGTACTGGTCCCTAACCGGATCATAACAAATTTGGGGTCTCATTCAGGACCATAAGATTCTAACACATTTCAGAAGAATCACCTAGCATTACCCAAATAATGGTCAGAAATGGCAGAAGCAGCCTCCTTCCCTCTTCCTCTCATAACCCTCCAACGTGGTCCCTTCTGCTCCCAAAAATACTGACTCTTATTGGGTACAGTTCGTAATCAAGAGGCATCCTCATCCACCTGACCATTCTCCTTATGCGACCCCTGGTTACATTGATTGGTATGCTGTTCAAGTATAGAAATTATGGGCTGAGCCCAATTATGTCTTTAACTTCACTTTACAGCAGGAGTTATAAAATGGAGGTCAGAATAGAAACCCTGGGTGATTATCCTCTCACTTGCCCAGAATTATTGTGGCTGAGTATAGGCAACTACATCAAATGGAGGTCACTTAACACAGTACAGATCATGGATCAAAGTGAACAGCAACCCCGTGAGGTAAATGAGGCAGCAGCATTCCCTCTTGAGCCAGAGAGCTTCAGTTAATAAGGTGAATTTTTCTAATCCATTAGATCATTCTTTCTTTCCACCAGCAAGCAGTGCAGTGCTGCCTAAGAGCTTCAGGACAACATGAGAATGTGATAAATGCTGCATAAAGCAAGTTCCTTCAGGTTCTAGCATTTGTTTTGAGGGAGAAATATCAATGGAAGTCAGTGTTAATCAAGGTTTCTGCTTGTAGTGCCAGAGGTAGAGGAAATTAAATAATCAAGTTCTACCCTTGGTTTAGCATCAGTCCGTCAATGTTAAGCTGACTAAGTCGGTGAATTACAGAAGTGGCTTTGGTATGAACCCACAAATCAAGAAAGCAAGACCAAACCTTCGAACATGATGGGCGTCCTCAAGTAACAAAACTTGAAAAATATCTTAATTTTCAAATCCAACGCTTGTTATTTTGTTTCAAAAATATAACTCAAAATTGCACAAATCAACCATAGATGGCTCACATTCAATTCAGGATGGCAACCCATCATTGACTCCAATAAGAAATCTTTCTTTCAAATACATAAAGCCAGAAGAAGGATCCATATGAATAGTCTCATGAACGGAGCAATCTATACGCAACTGAAAGATTAGATTTCTGGTTTACCAGTTAATGAAAATTTGAAAGAGTACTGATGGTATTTTTCATCCCCTGAGGCATAGGAAACAGTTAAATATATTTTCACATCACAAAACTGAACAGAAACCCAATAAATATTGCTACGAATGTACATTAGCTTGTGACCTTAAAATCGTCTTAAATGATGTAGGCATGAATGATCAGAATTTAATTCAACTTCCACAATAATTATCTTCCCTCACTATCGGAACAAGAATATGGTAGCGCACCGTCTGTCTGTTCATGCCAAAACGACAGAAGCAGGATTGCTCGAGTGGCACTGCTGATCTTCACCCAATTTTATGGGTGTGCTCCATAGATAAGTTTCGTTATTAAGTCAGGTTTAGTATTAAATAAAAAACTGCAACCTAGAAACAAGAATTTAAATAAATTAACCACAGCAGAGGAGTTCAGAATTATTACAGTGCTTTTCCATTTCTTTCCTCGTTAGAACCGCTCCTCAACGATAATTTCTGTTACAATCCCAGTTGATGCTATAAATGAACGGGAAGATCTCAGAATGGAACCCTGGTTGAAAAGACCTTAACTTTTAGGTTTTTTGAATAAAACGTGGAGGAACAGAGTAGCAGGACCATTAATTAGTTTTAACAACAGGAAAAAAAAATGTATTAAAAATCAAAAGTTGGATTATTATACAATACTTCTTTACTTCCGCCCTTCATGTAACAATTACACACAGGTTTTAGGATTAACATGAATTACAAAGTACACCTGAAGCTACGATGGTCTCATTGACACACAAAGTCCCGTTTAAGCACACAAGATGTCTTTGGTTAAAACATACAATCTGCTCTGAACCCAAGTTAGCATCTGTGGATTTCTCCTCAGAATCCCATGATCACATGAGAGTTTACAAACTCCACTCCCAAAAACACACTTTAAAATCTTCTCTCATAATAATGTTTTCCCTTAGCAGTTGCAATTCCAAAATCCAGACCAGGTTTTCCAAATGGCACTCTTAAACAAAACTCCCGCTCCATTTTTAACAGCGAATCCAGTCCAGGATGTTACACCAACCCCTTTTGGAATTCTTTGTCTTGACTGCGGTACAAACTGCTCACAATTCCCTAACTGTATTAAAATGACATCAACATTTCATCGATCTCTGAAGTCTGCTGTCTCATTTTAATTCTAATTCTAGTTAATGTAATTGTCCTTTAATTCTGAACACTTTGTTTACTCTTCGAGTTGTTTTGAACAACATCTTGATCTCTGTTCTCCTGACTCCAGTCATCTTAAACATTCCTTCCGTCCCAATTCCCTGGTTATATGGACTGTAACTTGCACTTCAGGAAGCCTGCCTCTTTGCAGCTCCCGTCCTGTCCAGGTTTCCAACTGCCCACATATTCAGCTAAAACATAAAAGTTTTTTAATCCTTACAATGGTCCCCCAGTTGCTAAGCAACTCCCACATGCTTATGCCTTTTTTTTATTCTTCATCCCTTAGCCCTCTCTAAGCACAGTTGGAACTTAACCAACCCCCACACATGCGAACACATTTGTCGAGCATGAATATCACGAAAGGCTTTACTCTTCCAGGCTAAGAAACATTAAATAAACCAACTTAAAACTATATCTTATTTCTAATGTTTACCAAAACAAATATAAATCCCAAAAAACTATCTTTGTTTTCCTAACATTTGAAAAAAAATGAACTACTGGAGTTCATCAAAAATATCTTCCAGTTCTGACGAATGGTCATGGAGCTGAAACATTAACCATACTTCGCCCCCCCTCTCTCTCTCAACAGATGCTACTCGACTTGCTGAGTGTTTCCAGCATTTTCCATTTGTATATTCATAAAATAACGGAGATTAAGTGGCACATTACACTCACTCTCACCTCAGAGACCCAGGTTTATATCCAAACCAGACTGAAGCACTAGTCTGGTGGGTGCATGGGCACTGCAGGTAATTAATTTGGGAAGTTTGAGTCCATTTCCTTGTGAATACAGGTTTACAGCTCAAAAATAAACTACCTCTGATGAATACGGAGTGGAAATCCCATTCAGATCGTGGTCAATAGATTCCTTGTGCAAGAATGGAAAATGGCATACCGGGAGAGTTGGAATTTTTCAGTGATATGGCACATTGCCCTGCATCAAATCATGCTATTTCTGATCAGTGAATTGTTGATGCTGCCAACATGAAGTGGATAGAGTGCATTCTAATGTCTTATGATAAGCTATACATTCAAAATAAATCAAAGGAAATATAGGAAATATCTATTAATAACCCAAAAAAATGAATTCAATAAGAATTATATTACATCTATCATATGCAACATCCATTTATTTTACAGAAAACCAGACATTGTATAAAAGGTTGGTTAACGAGAGACTGATTTGGCTTATCATCATGTTATATCAGTTTTAATGTCTTATCACACACATGGGAGATTTGGTTCTCTGGATAACCAAACTAAAATAAAGCAAAATATTTCTTTAGGAACACTGCAAGAAGCCAATTGTCACATGCTTCCAACAAACTAATCACAGGAGTAGATTGAGCCACAACATGGTTGCACAGACCAGATTGGTTGAAGGGAGCAGCTTTAAAGCTGAATATTAGAAATGTAGGTGCACTCTATTTTCTCTTTGCTTATACATCCCCAAAATGTATAATCTTTCACAGGTTACATCCATCTCCCTCCATCGCAACATCAATCTTCACTCCATCGCAACATATCAATCCCACATTTACAGGACCAGTAGATTAGTTGCATTCTGTACTCTGCTAACGAGATTGAAGTATGTGAAGGCAGCTTTTCTTTTCTATTTATACTCTATTAGCTACATTTACTTTTTGAAGAAATAGCCTCCTCAAGACGGGCATAATAAATTTTGAAGTTACCCTGTGAGGAATTATACAGGAGGCCCTATTTCTAATCACTGTTGAATACAAACTTAACCCCAGTGCAAAGATTTACTAAAGCACTTCAGCTAGAACCCTTAATATTTAGAGAGCATGGTTGGTTTTGTGGTAACAACTTAATTTCATTAAAACTTGTATTCATATCGCACCTTCAGTGTACTAAAACATTGCAAGATCCTTCATGGGAATGTTTGACAGCAGATCACATAAAGAGATGTTAGGGCAGCTGATAAAATGCTTGGCACAAGCAGTTTGTTTTAAGGAGATCTCAAAGGAGGAGAGACAAGTAGAGAGTTGGAAAGCTTTATGGAAGGAATTTCAGAGTCTGAGGCATGGGCACCAAAAGGCACTGGTGGAGCAAATAAACACTGGGGGTGCATATAAGATGCCAGAATTGGAGGAACAGAGATATTTGATGATTGTACGACTGAAAGGCTTCGCAGAGAGAGGGAGGGGCAAGGAAGAATTTAAGCACTCCTATAATAATGTTCCGAAAATTAGCAGATCATGAATCAAATATTATTTAACAGTAACACCTCTCTGGAATGAAATAGTTACTTTTTTTTGTTCAAATTTAGACTACCCAATTCATTTTTTCTAATTAAGGGGCAATTTAGCGTGGCCAATCCATCTACCCTGCATATCTTTGGGTTGTGGGGGCGAAACCCACAAACACGGGGAGAATGTGCAAACTCCACACGACAGTGACCCAGAGCCAGGATCGGACCTGAAACCCCAGCACCGTGAGCAGCAGTGCTAACCATTGCACCACCGTGCTGCCCCATGAAATAGTCACTTAATAGCATACTGCTTATTCAATTAAGAACCCTTTCCATTGAGTTCCAGAAACAGCAGGGAACGAGGGAATGAATGAAGAATGAGAAACTGTGGAAAGGGAGAAAGAGAAGAGATTATTTCTTTAGTGACCAATTATGATTTATCACCTAAAGGTATATTTAAAATCACTTACCTGTTGACTGCTGAGTCAGTACGAATTGTTGCTATAGGAGATCGCATGTTTTTTAGATCCCAGACTTTTACAGTTCTGTCATCACTGCCAGATACAACATTATCTCCCACAGTAAAGACAGCAGATGTTACAGTACTGAAAGAGATAAAACATGTGGATAACCATTAAATAATTTAACACCAACACATCAGAGATTTGTCTCTAGCTGATATATTTAGTTGCTACCTAGGTTTCGTATAATTTTTTTAAATATATGCCATATGCCTCATAGTTCTTGGTACATTTTTGTACTCGTCACGCCACTGGGTGTATGTACTGATGAACTTCAAGCAGGAGTATTAAGATTTCCGGCCATATGCAAGACAGATGCAGAGTAAAGCTCCCTCCATTGTCAACACGCAGTAAACCTCCCCTCAGCCTTTACTATACGAGCATATTCCAGATCCAGATGGCATTTGAGTGACAGTTCCAAAATGTGGTTTATTTAGACGGAACTCTATAGAGAAACAGGAATGGACTAGATGAAACTGAAGCCCAAGAGGCAGCAAGTTAATCTGTAAACCTCCATTATAACCAGTTCATGTGTGATTGATTCATTTGCACATTTGTGTTTTTACATTCAATTCTGGTTTAGAATGCTTGGCTTTTTCTGCACTACTTGCTGAAATCCCACTGGCATAAGATTTTTTTTTTTTAAATAATTTTTATTGAAAGAGTTTTTCCAAACAAACATTTACCCCTACTAATTTTTAAATTATTTACAACACAATCCCTCTAGGCAAATGTCCCTCCCTCGCCCGCCCTCTCGCGCGCACCAGTCCTCCCCCCCCCCCCCCCCCCCCCCCCCCCCCCCCCCCCCCCCCCCCCCCCCCCCCCCCCCCCCCAGGCAACCTTAACAAACAAGGCAGCCTACAGTTTCAGACATGAGCAGCGAGCAGACTTGGCCGCGTTACAGTCGTGCATGTCCCCCCACGACCCTTGCTGCCCCCCCCCTCCCTCCCCCCCCCCCGGGTTGCTGCTGCCACGACCCCGAACGTCTATCTCTGATCTAAAAAGTCAAGGAAAGGTTGCCACCGCCTGGAGAATCCCTGTACCGACCCTCTCAGGGCAAATTTGATCCTTTCTAGCTGAATATAGCTAGCCATATCGTTAATCCAAGTTTCAACGCTTGGAGGCCTCGCGTCCTTCCATTGAATTAACATCCTTCGCCGAGCCACTAGGGATGCAAAGGCCAGTATTCCGGCCTCCCTAGCCTCCTGTACCCCCGGTTCTACCCCGACCCCAAAGATCGCAAGCCCCCATCCTGGTTTGACCCTGGACCCCACCACCTTCGACACCGTCCTTGCCACCCCCTTCCAGAACCCTTCCAGCACCGGACATGCCCAGAACATATGCACATGGTTCGCTGGGCTTCCCAGACATCTGACACACCTGTCCTCACCCCCAAAGAACCGGCTCATCCTTGTCCCCGCCATGTGAGCTCTATGCAGCACCTTAAATTGAATGAGGCTCAGCCTCGCACACGAGGAGGAAGAATTGACCTTCTCCAGTGCATCCGCCCACGTCCCGTCTTCTATCTGCTCTCCCAGCTCCCCTTCCCACTTGGCTTTCAGCTCCTCCCCTGATGCTTCTTCCGCCTCCTGCATTATCTTGTAGATGTCTGATATCTTCCCCCCTCCGACCCAGACCCCCGAGAGCACCCTATCACTCGCCCCCTTACTGGGGAGCAGGGGGAACCCCTCCACCTGCCGTCTAGCAAATGCCTTCACTTGTAAATATCTGAACATGTTTCCCGGGGGGAGCTCAAACTTCTCCTCCAGCCCTCCCAGGCTCGCAAACCTCCCCTCTATAAACAGGTCCTTCAGCTGCCGTATGCCCACCCTGTACCAGCTCTGAAATCCCCCGTCGATGTTCCCCGGGATGAATCTATGGTTCCCTCTTATTGGCGCCGCCAACAGACCTCCCATTTCCCCCCTATGTCGCCTCCACTGCCCCCATATCTTGAGGGTGGCCGCCACCACCGGGCTCGTGGTGTACCTCGTGGGGGGGAGCGGCCATGGTGCCGTTACTAGGGCCCCCAGGCTTGTGTTGCCACAGGACGCCCTCTCCATTCGTTTCCAAGCTGCCCCCTCCCCTTCCATCATCCACTTGCGCACCATTGACACATTTGCCGCCCAGTAGTACCCCGAAAGATTGGGTAGTGCCAGCCCTCCACTGTCCCTACTCCGCTCCAAAAAGACCCTCCTCACCCTTGGGGTGCCATGCACCCACACGTAGCTCATGATGCTACTCGTCACCTTTTTGAAGAAGGCCCTAGGGAGGAAGATGGGCAAGCACTGAAATAAAAACAAGAACCTTGGGAGGACCGTCATTTTGATTGACTGCACCCTCCCCGCCAGCGACAACGGTACCATGTCCCACCTCTTAAATTCCTCCTCCATCTGTTCCACCAGCCTGGAAAAGTTCAACTTGTGGAGGGTCCCCCAGTTCCTTGCCACCTGCACCCCTAAGTACCTAAAGCTCTTTCCTGTTCGCTTGAAGGGGAGTCTCCCAATACCCTCTCCCTGGTCCCCCGGGTGTATCACAAAAACCTCGCTTTTGCCCAAATTTAGTTTGTACCCCGAAAAGTCCCCAAACTCTGCTAATAGTTCCATTATCTCCGGCATTCCCCCTTCTGGGTCTGCCACGTACAGCAGTAGATCATCCGCATACAGCGATACTCGATGTTCCTCCCCTCCCCTAGTCAGTCCTCTCCACCCCCCTGAACCCCTCAGTGCCATCGCCAACGGTTCAATCGCCAGTGCGAAAAGTAGGGGGGATAGGGGACATCCCTGCCTGGTCCCTCGGTGGAGCCCGAAATACTCCGACCTCCTCCCGTTTGTCACTACACTCGCCGTCGGGGCCGAGTAGAGCAGCTTCACCCACTTAATAAAGCCTTCCCCAAACCCAAACCGTTCCAACGTCTCCCACAGGTACTCCCACTCCACCCTATCGAATGCCTTCTCCGCGTCCAGCGCTACCACTATCTCAGCCTCCCCCTCCACTGCCGGCATCATAATTACATTCAGCAATCTCCGCACGTTCGTGTTGTGCTGCCGCCCCTTCACGAACCCCGTCTGGTCCTCATGGATTACCCCTGGCACACAATCCTCTATTCTAGCTGCCAGGATCTTTGCCAGCAACTTGGCATCCACGTTCAGAAGCGAGATAGGCCTGTAGGACCCGCACTGCACGGGGTCTTTATCCCGCTTCAATATCAGGGAGATCAGAGCCTGCGACATTGTCGGGGGCAGAACCCCCCCCTCTCGCGCCTCATTAAAGGCTCGTACCAGTACCGGTCCCACCAAGTCCACATTTTTCTTATAGAATTCCACCGGGAACCCATCTGGCCCCGGCGCCTTCCCCGCCTGCATCTGACCTATTCCCTTGACTAGCTCCTCTAGCCCTATTGGCGCCCCCAGCCCTTCTACCAGCCCCTCCTGGACCCTTGGGAACCTCAATTTGTTTAGGAAGTCCTCCATTCCCCCTCTCCTCGTCGGCGGCTCAGACCGATACAACTCCTTGTAAAAATCCCTGAAGACCCCGTTCACTTCTTGCCCCTTCTGCACTACCTTCCCGCCCCTCTCCTTCACTCCCCCAATCTCCCTAGCCGCATCTCGTTTGCGAAGCTGGTGTGCCAGCATCCTGCTCGCCTTTTCCCCATACTCATAAACCGCGCCCTGTGCCCTTCTCCACTGCGTCTCTGCCTTCCTGGTGGTCAGCAGGTCGAACTTGACCTGCAGGCTGCGCCGTTCTCCCAGCAGCCCCTCCTCTGGTGCCTCCGCATATCTCCTATCCACTTCCAATAGCTCCCCCACCAGCCTCTCCCTCTCCTGCCTCTCCTTTCTTTCTCTGTGCGCCCTTATGGAGATCAGCTCTCCCCTGATCACTGCCTTCAGGGCCTCCCAGACCATCCCCACCTGCACCTCACCCGTGTCATTCAAGTCCAGATAGCTCTCAATGCTCTTCCGGACCCTTTTACACACCTCGTCGTCCGCTAACAGCCCCACATCCAGCCGCCACAGCGGGCGCTGGTCCCGCGCCTCCCCCATTTCCACATCCACCCAATGTGGTGCATGATCAGAGATCGCAATGGCCGAGTACTCAGCTTCCCGTACCCTCGGGATCAGCCCCCTGCTCAACACGAAGAAATCGATTCTGGAGTACACTCTATGGACGTGGGAGAAAAAGGAATACTCCCTCGCCCTCGGCCTACCAAACCTCCATGGGTCTACTCCTCCCATCTGCTCCATGTACCCCCTCAGCACTTCTGCCGCTGCCGGCCTCCTATTGGTCCTTGAGCTCGATCTGTCTAGCCCGGGGTCCAGCACTGTGTTAAAGTCCCCCCCCATGATCAAGCCCCCTGCCTCCAGTCCCGGAATGAGGCCCAATAGGCGCCTCATAAAACCCGCGTCATCCCAGTTCGGGGCATATACGTTGACCATCACCACTTTCTCCCCCTGCAGCTTACCCTTCACCATCACATACCTACCCTCCTTATCCGCCACCACCTCCTCCGCCACGAACGACACCCTCTTTCCCACCAGAATCGCCACCCCCCCGGTTCTTTGCGTCCAATCCAGAGTGGAACACCTGTCCCACCCACCCCCTTCTCAGGCGAACCTGGTCCACTACCTTCAAATGGGTCTCCTGTAACATTGCTACATCAGCCTTCAGTCCCTTCAGGTGTGAGAATACCCTTGATCTCTTGACCGGCCCATTCAACCCCCTCACGTTCCAAGTGATCAGCCGGGTCGCGGGACGACCCGCCCCCCTCCCCTGCCGATTAGCCATGTCCTGTTCCCTGCTCGCCCCGGGTCGACCCTCCCCTTCTGACCCGCTCCCCATGGCGATGTCCCCCTCCCCCCACCTCTCCAGTCCTCCACTTCTCGTTTCTGGTCTTTTCAGCAGCAACCCGGTGTCCCTCCCTAACCCCCCTCCCCCCCCAGGCTAGGACCCCTCCTAGCCGCGATGTACCCTCCATTGTACTCCCGTAAGTCAGCTGGTTCACGCTGACCCGGCTGCTCCTGCCACACTCCGACTCCCCCCGGCTCGGGGGGGGGGGGCCTCCCCCCCCTTTCCACTCCTCCCTGGCCCCGCTCCCGCGCGGGAAAGGTCGCCATTGCTAGCCACGCCCCGCACTCCTCCCCCCCCCCCCTCCTCTGCCCCGCGCGCGGGAAAACAGAGGAAAGCCCGCGCTTTCGCCCTGCCACACCCCACCCCGCCATCTTCAGTTCCACCCCCGTCCCCGTCCATGCCTGTAAAGAACCCCCCCTAGGAGCCCATATCCCCGATCTGCTCTCCCCCCCGTCCCGCCTCCCCAACTTAACATTATAAATAACAGATAAATAACAAATAACAATGTACTTAACAGTCGCCCTCTACCAAACAGCATAAATAACCATAAATAACCATGAATAACCACAATAACAATAACTAAGGGAAGTTGGCAAAGGGGGAAAAAACATCAGAAGAAAACCCACAGCAAGAGTTCAAAATCCAAACAAAGAATTCAGCTGAAAGTACCCGAGCGGCCAAGGCCGCCAAGTATCCCCTGGGTCTAATTCGAGTCCAGTTTCTCTTCCTGTACAAAGGCCCACGCCTCCTCTGGGGACTCAAAATAGTGGTGTTGGTTCCTGTAGGTGACCCACAAGCGCGCTGGCTGCAGCATTCCGAACCTGATCCGTTTTGCATGTAGCACCGCCTTCGTCCGGTTGTACCGGGCCCGCCGCTTTGCCACCTCCGCACTCCAGTCCTGGTAGACCCTCACCGTCGAATTCTCCCACTTGCTGCTCCTTTCCCTCTTGGCCCACTCCAGCACTCTTTCACGGTCGCTGAGTCGCTGGAACCGCACCAGCACCGCCCTCGGGGGCTCATTTGCTCTTGGCCTCCTAGCCATGACCCTGTAGGCCTCTTCCAGCTCCAGGGGCGAAGGGACGGCCCCTGCCCCCATCAGGGAGCTCAGCATTTCTGCTACATATCCCGGGAGGTCTGACCCCTCCAGGCCTTCTGCCAGGCCCAAGATCCTCAGGTTCTTCCGCCTCATTCGGGTATCCAGCTCCTCAAAACGGCTCTGCCATTTCAGGTGGAGTGCCTCGTGCACCTCTACCTTTCCCACGAGGACCGTGGCCTCCTCCTCCCTCGCAGTCATCTCCTGTTGCAGCTCCCGAATCGACGCCTCTTGGGTCGCCTGGGCTCCCATCAGCCTGGTGGTCGTCGCATTCATTGACTCCAAGAGCTCCATTTTCAGCTCCGTAAAGAAGCGCAGGAGAGCGGCCTGCTGCTCCTCCGCCCATTTCCTCCATTCCTCGGGTGCACCACCGGCCGCCATTTTGGTCTTCTTCCCCTGCTTTTTTTTGGGAGCTGCTGTTGCTCTCTTTACCACCCCACTCCGGGTACCGACCATAAAGTTGGTCTGGTTCTCTTCAGGGAGCCTTCCCCCACCGGGATTTGTCCTTACAGCGCCGTTGGGGCCCTCCAATCGGCCCGAAAACACCTTTGTAGCAGGAGCAGCCAAACGTGCGACTTAGCTGGTCATAGCCGCAACCGGAAGCCCCACTGGCATAAGATTGAGCTCAAAACCTCACGTAACAAATGTCTGATAGATTTGGAAAAAATTACTCAAAAAGGGTGGCATGGTGGCACAGTGGTTAGCATTGCTACCTCACAGCACCAGGGACCTGGGTTCAATTGGGTGACTGTGTGGAGTGTACACATTCTCCCCGTGTCTGCGTGGGTTTTCTCCGGGTGCTCCGGTTTCCTCCCACAGTCCAGATGTGTAAGTTAGGTAAATTAGCCATGCTAAATTGCCCCTTGGTGTCCAAAGGTTAGGTAGGGTTACGGGATTGCCGGGGAGTGAACCTGGGTAGAGTGCATTTTCAGAGGGTCAGTGCAGACTCGATGGCCCACTTCTGCATTGTAGGGATTCTATGAAATACAACTATATTATACAAAAATCTCAACGGTCTCCATAAACTGTTAAGTTTAACATATCTGCAAAAATGGTTATTGTTAGGAAAACAAAGGTAGCTTTAAGGGATTTATATTTGTATTGGTGAGCAATTGAAATAAGGTGTAGTTTTAAATGGGTTTAATTTCTGAGCCTGGAAGGTTAAAACCCTTAGTTGGATTCTTGTTGGCAAAGGTGTTTGTATGTGTCAGGGTTGGTTAAGTTCCAACTGTGTTTCTATTGTGCTTAGAGAAGGCCACGACATGAAGAATAAATAAATGGCATAAGCATATGGTTGCTTAGTAACTGGGAGCCATTGTAAGGACAAAAATAGTTTTAAAGTTTTAGTTTAGCTGAATTTGTAGGAAGTTGGAGACAGGACCTTGGGAGTGAACATCTCTCAAGTCCATAATTCTTCTGGCAGACAGGATCTGCAAGAAGGTAGGCTTCCCAAAGTACAAGTTACTATCCATGTAACCAGGGAATTGGGACAAAAAGAGGTTTTAAGATGACTGGAGTCAAGAGAACAGAGACCAAAGTATTGTGAAAAGAATTAATGGAAGAGTAAATGAAATGTTCTGAGTGAAATAAACAATTGCAGTAACTAGGTTTACAGTGGGGCAGCAGACTTCAGAAGTGGAGACAATGTTTGATGTCATTTTAATACAGTTAAAGAATTGACAGTTAAAGTAATTATGAGCCGTTTGCCCATCAGTCAGGACAAAGGTTGGTGTGAAATCGTGGAGCGGATTCACTGTTAAAAGTGGAGTGGAAGCTCTGTTTAAAAGTGTCATTTATAAAAGCTGACTGGATATCAGAGCGCAAACCACTAAGGAAATGTATTATTGTGTCCGAAGATTCTAAAGTGCGTTTTGGGGAGTGGAGTTTGGAATCACTCATGTGACAATGATCTGGGGGATTCTGGGGAGAAAACCCTAAACACCAACTTGGATTCAGAGCGGAGTGTCTGTATTTGACCACGGCCAATTTGTGTGCTTAAAAAGGACTTTGTGTTAATGGGACCACCGTCCGTGTGCATCTTAAAATGTGCATGTATTTGTTAAACTAAGGGGAGGGAGGGAGCACTGCATAATAATCCAATTTTTCATGTTTAATAAAAAAAATTCCTTGTTGTTAAAACTAATCAGCAGACCTGTAACTATGTTCCTCCACCATTCAGGATATATAGCCTAGAAATTACTGGTGTTGATATCTGCTGGTGAATATTTAACATTGTTGTATGATATGGCTCTGTTTTATATCTGTTTATTTTAAATATGTTCAAGCTTTCACGTAAAATAGGAGATTGTCGTGTTGTGCTACTACAATAAATGTTAACATTTCAATATTAACAATAGTTTTCAGATGCATCATTGAACTTAAATCAAAATCCACAAGCTATGGTTACTACTAGATTTCCCAGGCAGTCTAAATATCAGATCAAAGAAAAATCTGTTAAACTTTGACAAAACTATTTCAAGTTCATGAAGTATGCATCCAGAATCTTCAGGCACAGAACAATTGGGCATTGTTTCAAAACCAGAGAATAATTTACCACAACCCCTCCGTCCAGGAATAAATTGACTAAGAATCATATATAGAAGTTAACAAATGTGAATCCTTTTACTGCATCCAGGTGTCAGCCATGGCTCAGTTGGTAGCACTCACTCTTCTGCGTCAGAAAATTGAGGTTGAAGACTCTCTGAGAAACTGAGCACAAAACTGAGCACAAACTGAGCAGTTTAGTGTCCTAAACTGTAAGGTTAAGGGGGGGTTGTTGGGTTACGGGTATAGGGTGGATATGTGGGTTTGAGTAGGGTGATCATTGCTCGGCACAACATCGAGGGCCGAAGGGCCTGTTCTGTGCTGTTCTATGTTCTATAAAACACTAGGCTGACACCCCAGTGCAGGACTGAGGGAATGCTGTACAGTTGGAAATGCACCTTCCAAACTTGCAAGCTCTACTATCCAGAACAAGAGCAGCCGACGCATAGGAACATCAGGTCTGCAATTTCCCCTCCAAGTCACACACCCACCCTGACTTAGAACTATATTTCTATTCATACACTATTCCTGGCTCAAAATGTTGGAACTCCCTAACAGCACTGTGTGGGTTGTAACTACACCACATGGACTCCAAGGATCCAAGGTGACAGCTCACCACCACCTTCTCAAGTGCATTTGGAGATGGGCACAAATTCTCACTTTGTTAGCAACGCTTACATTCCACAAACAATATTTAAAAATCCCTCAGATTAGCCATTAAACTCTCTCAGGTGATGCAAGGGGTTCCATGGCGCTATTTCGAAGAAGGCCAGAGGGGTTCGTCCAGGTGTCTTGGTGAATATTTATCACACATACGATATTATAGATAGATTATCTGATCATTATCACATTGCTCTTTGTGCACCCTTGTTGTGTACAATTCAGCTGTCATGTTACCTACATTACAGTGACCAACTCGCTTTGAGGCATTCCGCAGTCATAAGAACATAAGAAATAGGAGCAGGAGTAGGCCATCTACCCCTCGAGCCTGCTCCGCCATTCAATTAGATCATGGCTGATCTTTTGTGGACTCAGCTCCACTTTCCGTCCTGAACACCATAACCCTTAATCCCTTTATTCTTCAAAAAAAACTATCTACTGTTCTCCAGCTCCTCAACTGTTCCACCATAAAGTCTTTGCTCCCAGTCTACCTTAGCTAGTTCTTCTCGCATCCCATTGTAATCTCCTTTGTTTAAGCACAAAACCTAGTATTTGATTTTACCTTCTCACCCTCCATTTGTATTTTAAATTCCACCATATTGTGATTGCTCCTTCCGAGAGGATCCCTAACTATGAGATCATGAATCAATCCTGTCTCATTACACAGGACCAGATCTAGGACCACTTGTTCCCTCGTAGGTTCCATTACATACTGTCTAGGAAACTATCGCGGATACATTCTATAAACTCCTCCTCAAGGCTGCCTTGACAGACCTGGTTAAACCAATCGACATGTAGATTAAAATCCCCCATGATAACTGCTGTACCATTTCTACATGCATCCGTTATTTCTTTGTTTATTGCCTGCCCCACCATAATGTTACTATTTGGTGACCTATAGACTACTCCTATTAGTGACTTTTTTGCCTTACTATTCCTGATTTCCACCCAAATGGATTCAACCTTATCCTCCATAGCACCACTGTCATCCCTTACTATTGCCCGGATGTCATCTTTAAATAACAGAGCTACACCATCTCCCTTACCATCCACTCTGTCCTTCCGAATAGTTTGATACCCTCGGATATTTAACTCCCAGTCGTGACCATCCTTTAACCATGTTTCAGTAATGGCCACTAAATCATAGTCATTCACGATGATTTGCGCCATTAACTCATTTACCTTATTCCGAATACTACGAGCATTCAGGTAAAGTACACTTATGTTGGCTTTTTTACCGCTGTTTTGAATCTTAACACATCGATCAGTAACCTCCTAAGTTATATTTCCTCTTAACTTTTCTCCTAATTGTCCTTGTCGCTGAACCCATATCTTCATGTAACAACCTGCCGTGTCGCTTACCATTAATGTTTTTACTTCCAGTTTTATTCCTTTTAGTATTACTGGGCCTATTCACTGAGCTCCCCTCAGTCACTGTACCTTGTACTGTGGCATTTTATGATTTTTGACTATGGCTTCTCTGCCTTACACTTTCCCCCATACTTCCCTTTGCTTATGTCACTGTTTTACTACCTTCCAACTTCCTGCATCGGTTCCCATCCCCCTGCAACATTAGTTTAAACCCTCCGCAACAATGTGCTATGTGATTGGAAGTCTTTCTATCTTTCTAAATATTTCTAGTTTAAATGGAAAGATAACATCTTCGCCTGCGCTTACTGCCTACAATAAATGAAAACTAAACGTGTTTCTGGTCTCGGCAACTTCCATCTAGGACTGATGAGCCTAAAAGAAAGGACAAGATCACGTATGAACATTTAATGAAGTTTAATATTTTGTAATTTACAATGGCAGTTGTTCCTGTCTGTGTGTTACTCAAGGAATGCAGACTTCACACACTGATCTAGATGCTGATTGAATTTAACAGCATCCAGGCCACCAGAGGCCCTTTTATGCAGGCACACTTAATTCAAATTGACATTAAATTAAGGTTTAATAAGGATTAAACTACTGTGTGTAAATGCAGCAAAGTTCTTTAATTTAATACCACCCTAAAGCTAAAGCAGACTACTTTAGCATGGGGTGGCACTCTCAAGTGTTAAATTTGTACACAAATTCTTAAAACAAAATACTGATGGCCAAGATAGGGCACATTAACCTCATAGTTCTTTACATTTATAAGTATAATATATACTTCCAAAATATATATTTCTAAATTGAAAATGCCAATAACATTAATTAGAGATAGAAAATGTTGGAAATTACAGCAGGTCAATTAGCTTCTTGGGGAAAAAAAAGATGGGTGAACTGTTTAGGTAGAAAACCATCCCCAGACCTGGTTAAGAGAGCGTGTCCATAGTTAACGGATTAAACTAAAGAACAATGATAAGAAATGAGTAAAAAAACATTTTGACATACTGCTCTGCATTAGCAGCTTCTTTCAGCTTTATATTTTAGAAAACATAAGTTAGACAAGTCAGAGTTTGAACTCCGAAACCCAGATTTGAAATCAGTTCAAACCATTCGAGTGAATGCACTCGCTGCCATAGGATTGAGTTTGAGCAGGTGGATGCCAGATTGTGATGAGCATAGATCTCCACGCAAGATAGCTAAACTGGCAAACTTGCATAATGATTCACGCACAAAATAAAATCTCGCTCTAATAAGATAGATTGTATTACAGTCAGCAGAGAACCAGTAACATTTTTAGTTTTTTTAACAATCTAAAAACCCAGGTATTTATTAAAAGAATGAAGTCATAAGACTCACTGTTTAAACAAAATAATTTTACTACCCAAAAATCAAAGAATATGAACTCTAATAAGTGCACTCTAACTTAAAAAGGCTTCGCTAAATAAATAAAATGCACTGAACGAACATACACTCAAAATTCAATGTCATAACTTCCATACCCATTCGACTTCTAACCCAATACCTCCAAATCAGAAGCTTGGACGAGTATAGGGGGTGAGAATTTTTGCATCTTGGAATAGGGAATCCTATTCATCAGAGGTCTACAAGCAACCAGCCGTTTGAGATTTTTAAGTTTCCAAAAGAACGTACCTTTCGGAAATATCTTTTTGGTGTTTGAAATGACAAAATAATTGACTCTGGAAAGATATTCTAATTTTGTTTGTTCCCAACCCTCAACCCATGGGTTTTATCAATTTAAGTCACTGGCCATTTCTACAAACCAGCCCACAATTGAATTCATATCTAGCTGCAAATGTCCTGAAAAGTCAACCTAAAGAAAAATTTGGCCTATTCTTGACGACACAATCCCAACAAAGGGGCTGCTTTACTTTGTCCAGGTTGCTCACGAATATGCCAAAATTAGTGAACATTTGCGCTGAGGGGGGGGGGGAAAAAGCGTAAAAATAAACAAATCATCTGGGGAGAGATTTACTTTATAGACTTGGTGCAAGACACACTAACACTGACATGTTCCCTTATAAATGCACTTGCAGATTCCAAAGGCAACACAAATCGTGAAAGCTAAGGTAATTATTTCAGCATCCAGCAGGAACTAATTTCTGCTGTCTCACTATTCTTGCAAGCCACAATTAAAGCGACAATCCAACTTTCGTGCTTGGCAGCCAAGGCCTTTTGGGAAAAGTCATCAATCCATGTTTCTGAGAGAAATAGACCAATATCTCAGGCGAGCAAGTCCTGCAAATTGGTGGTTTGCACGTCTGCTAGTCCTTGCTAGTATTACGCCCTGATCTTTACCCATATATAATTAATTTCCATTTATCTTGAGTGTCAGACTAATTAAGTACATAAATCAGGGACTAAGTATGCCTTTGTATCTTTCTGATAAACATTCCTTAAAAGGAAGCAACTTTAAGCCTCAAAATAAAAGGTACCTAGTCCATTTTACTGAACTCAACATATATTTCCAATTTGTTAAACACTGTGAAACGTATTTTAATTGTCCAGCTAATTGCATTGATTTATTCTTTTTTGCTTTAGAGCTACATGATAAATTATTTTTAATTGTTAAATGTTTTTGCAAATAAAGTCCTTGGAAGATTTTAAGTGTTGCCAATCCTTTGAATTGTAAGTTCTAGCTGAAATGTGCATCCTATTTATCGACATGGCCAAAAATGAGAGCTGGGGGACTTCCAGTGGCGACCATGGAGCAGGTGGCCACGCACGAGGTGGCGCCTCCCCGAGGACGCATTCATAAGCCTTTTTTTGCCCCATTTTCGGGGATGCTGCAAGTAGAAAATGGGGCAGGATTACAGAAATAGTTTATTTCCTTCGGCGGGGATGTCAAAAAATGGTAAAACGAGGAGTGCGTCAAGCAAAGGACATTCCTCAGACTAGGATAATATGCATGTCGCTGGAAAGGAAAAGATGGCGGAGGACCCTGTGACGTCATCTACACAGTGGTCGACTGAGCAGTTATCAAATTTATCTCGACTGAATTCAAAATTTGCAGCCTCAGAGGAACTAGTGAGAGCTGTGGAGCCGATAAAAAGGCCCTGGAAAAAGTAGAGTAAAGTCTGGAGTCGTAGAGGGCGATCCAGAAGGTTGAGGAATCAATGGCGGATCACAAGAATCGGATTGCCTCTTTAGAGGCCGAAATGCTGGTAATGACGGAGGGATGGAAAAAGCTGCTGAAAAGGCCGACCATGAAAAACATTCATGCAGGCAGAACTTAAGGGATCGTGGGTCTACCTGAAGGCACTGAGGAATGAGGGCTACGGAATTTGTGACCAAAATATTTGGGAAGCTGATGGGGGAGCGAGTCTTTGATCGTCCTTCTGAAGTAGATCGAGCTCATCGGTTTCTAGGGAAAAGCTGAGAGCTGGAGATCGGTCACGTGCAATTATTGCGACGCTAGACCAATACCTCGACAAGGAGAAGATCCTGAAATGGGCCACGGAGAAATGTAGCTGGGAAGGCCTAACAGTCCGTATTTTCCCAGACCTGAGAGCATAGCTGGTTTAATAAGGTCAGGCTGTTCATTTCAGGAACAAGATTCGGTTTGGCATGATATTACCGACTCATTTGTGGGTCACGTATGGCAGGAAGGAACATTATTTTGACACCCAGGAGACAGGTAAGTTTATAAAGGATTATGGTTTTGGAGATGCCCAAGAGCACTGGTTCTTGTGTGAATTCACCTGCAAGGCCGAACTGTGGTATCATACTCAGGAGGGTATCGTTATTGTTGATATTGTTATTTATTTTGCACTGTTTATATGCGGTCATAGAGCCTTGTAGCATTCACTGTTGTTATTGTTATTCACTTTGCACTATTAATATGTAGTTATAGAGCTTTTCAACATTTCCCATCCTGTGTTCGGGGTACAAATATTAGGGTCTTAAATATTTTTGGAGTTTGGTGGGATACGTGGAGCGGGGGTGGAGAGAAGGTGAGGATGTGGGAATTGGACATTATGGGTTAATAGTGATGGGGAATATTGAAATTTGAAATTTTGGTTTTAATGAAGTTTCTTTCTAACCTTGAGTAGGGGGCATCTAAGTGGCAGAAATGCTGGCTAACAGAAGTGAAGTGGTGGAAAGAGCCACGGTTGGCTATGGAGGGGGAGGCGTTAGTCTTTCTGGTTTTTTTGTTTTGATTTGGGTGGGGATAATAAGCTTGGGGTAGTGGGTATTTCTTTGGAGAGATGGGGTTTGGGTTGGGGTTGCTGACGTTGAAGGTCTTTTATAGACTCACAGATTGATCTTGTGGATTGTGAGAAGATTGAATGAGCCGATCAAGAGGTATCGAGTGTTCGCCCACTTAAAAACTGTAACAATAATTTTTATTGTCACAAGTAGGCTTACATTAACACTGCAATTAAGTTACTGTGAAAATCTCCTAATCGCCACATTCCGGAGCCTGTTCGGGTACACAGAGGGAGAATTCAGAATGTCCAAATTACCTAACAGCACGTCTTTCGGGGCATGTGGGAGGAAACCGGAGCACCCGGAGGAAACCCACGCAGACACAGGAAGAATGTGCAGACTCCGCACAGACAGTGACCCAAGCCGGGAATCGAACCCGAGACCCTGGCGCTCTGAAGCAACAGTGCTAACCACTATGCTACTGTGCTGCCCAAAGGCAGGCATGGTGTTTATGCAAGAAACTCACCTTAGGATCAAAGACCAAATCGGGTGGGTTGAAGTGTTTGGGGGGGGGGGGGGGGGGGGGGTACAAGTGTTCCACTCAGGGTTGGACTCAAAAATTAGAGGGACGGCAGTCCTGATTAGCAAAAGGGTGGACTTTTCGGCGCGAAACATAGTGGGAGACCCGGGGGTAGAAACGTGATGGTAAGTGGGAGACTGGAAGAAATGCCTGTGGTTTTTGTGAATGGCTGTGTCCCCAATTGGGATGATGCTGATTTTGAGAAGAAGCTGTTGGTTAAGATTCCAGACTTGGATACGCATCGGTTGATCACGGGTGGAGATTTCAACACGGTGCTTGACTCTGTGGTGGACAGGTCATGTTCTAGGTCCCTGAAGATGTCCAGGGTTAAGAAGGAGCTACTGGAGTTCATCGAGAAGATTGGGGGGGGGGGGGGGGGGGGGGGGTGCACCCATGGCGGTTCGGGCATTCGTTAGCAAGAGAGTTCTATGTTTATATTGGCAGTACGGTGGCGCTGTGGTTAGTACAGCTGCCTCACAGCGCCAGGGTCCCAGGTTTGATCCCGGCTCTGAGTCACTGTCTGGGTGGAGTTTGCACATTCATCCCGTGTTTGCGTTTTGCCTCCACAACCCAAAGATGTGCAGGGTACGTGGATTGGCCACGCTAAATTGTCCCTTAATTGGAAAAAATTAATTGGGTATTCTAACTTTATTTTAAAAAATTAAAGTTTTTATTATGGATAAGACGTTGTTGGCAGAGGTGGTAGGGTCGGAGTATTAGGCGATCATTGTGTCAGGTCACGTGTCAGACATGCTGGATCTGTGCGTGAAGAACGGGGGATCCCAAAGACCGCAGTGCTGGTTGGGTGTAGGCTTGCTGGAGGATGAGGGGGCTCTAGGCTCCTACGTTGAGATTAACAATAATGAGGAGACTCGAGTATGAACCAGTTTCTAGATGGCTTAAACTTCCCAGAAGGGAAGGTGCAAGGGTTTGGAGCCCCACTTGGGCTGTAGGAGGTGATGGGAGGCATAAGACTGATGCAATCTGGGAAGGCTCTGGGACAGGACGGATTCCCAGTGGAATTCTGTAAAATTTTGGCACGGTATTGGAGCCGCTCCTGATTGAAATGTTTACGACTCGATGGATAAGCGAGAGCTTCCAGCCACATTAGCACAGGCCTCGATTTCATTATAAGAAAGATAAAGACCCGGTTGGATGTGGGTCTTAGCGACCAATTTCAATTCTAAATGTGGATGTGAAGTTGTTGGCCAAGTTGTTGGCCATGTTGTTAGCAACACACCTGGAGGATCAGATAGCAGGAGTGATAGCGCAGGAGCAGGCAGGGTTTGTAAAGTTATCAAATATCAGGATATTGTTAAATGCGGTGATGACACCCCCGTTTGGGCCAGGAAACAGAGGTAATAATATCTATGGACACCGAAATGGCTTTCGATCAAATTCAGTGGCAGTATCTTTTCAAAGTACTACTAGGGCGGTTTGATCTTCGACTGGGGTTTGTTGGCTGGATTAGCTTGTTATATAGGGCCCCAACAGCAAGTCTGCGTAAAAACACTATTAGTTTGGGTTATTTTAGTTTGCAGCGGGGAATAAGGCAGGGATGTCCCCTGTCCCTGATATTCTTCGCACTCACAATCAAATCACTAGCAATGGCACTTCGGACATCGATGGAATAGAGAGGAATAGAGATGGAAGGGGTGGAGCACCGAGTCTTCCTGTATGTGGACGACCTGCTGTTATATATCACAGACCCTATTTCCAGTATAGACCGTATTTTGGAGACCCTGAAGAAATTTGGCTCTCGGATACAAGGTTAATGTGGGGCAGCACGGTGGCACAGTGGTTAGCACTGTTGCCTCACAGCTCCAGGGACCTGGGTTCAATTCCGGCCTCGGGTGACTGTGCGGAGTCTCCACATTCTCCCCGTGTCTGCGTGGGTTTCCTGCGGGTGCTCCAGTTTCCTCGCAAAATCCAAAGATGTGTAGGTTAGGTGGATTGGCCATGCTAAATTACTGCTTAGTGCCCAAAAGGTTAGGTCGGGTTATTGGGTTACAGGGATAGGGTGGAGGCGTGGGCTAAGGTAGGGTGCTCTTTCCAAGGGCCGGTGCAGACTCGATGGGCTGAATGGTCTCCTCCTGCACTGTGAATTCTATGAAAGAGTGAAGTGTTCCCGGGCAATGCTCAGGTACATAGGAGAGGTTTGAAGACGTTCCGTTTCGGCTGGTTAGAACAAGCTTTTGGTATCTAGGAATCCGGGTGGCACATAATTGGGCACAGTTACAGAATGTAAACCTGATCAGTCTGGCAGACGGGGTGAAGGAAGACTTAAAGAGATGGATGTTCTCACGTATTGCTGGCGCGACAGGTCCAGACCGTGAAGATGACGGTCCTCCTGAAATTTTTATTGTCTTTCATAACTTCCCGATCCTCTTGCCCAAATCTTTTTTTATGAGGGTAAACAGGATGATTTCAGACTTTATATGGCAGAGAAGGTACCTCGTACTTGGAGGGTAGTTTTGGAGTGGGACAGTCAGTCGGGTGGTTTAGCTCTACCAATTTTGCTAAATTATTATTGGACAGTGAAGAACGTGGAGAAGGTTCAGAAGTGGGTTGTAGAGGAAGGATCGATGAGTGGATGGATGGATGAGGCTTCGTGCAGGGGAAAAGTCCGAGGGAAATGGTAATGGCACCCTTCTGTTCTCACCGGCAAAATACTCCACAAGTCCGGTGGTGGTTGCCACGTTGAGGATCTGGAACCAGCCCAGGCAACATGCAAGATAAAGGGCATGTTATTGTTTGCTCCGATCTGTAATAATCAAAGATTTATCCCAGCAGGGTTGGACTCAATATACAGGGGCTGAGGGCGATAGAGGATAGAGAAGTTTAGAGATCTTTTTGTGGAAGGGAGATTCGCAGAATTGGGGGAACTAGTAGAGAAATTTCATCTGTCAAGGGGGAATTGTTTCCGGTACCTGCAGATCAAGGATTTTCTGAAAGAAGAGTTGGCTATGTTTCTGCGGTTACCAGCCCCCTCCCTGATGGAAAAGATTGTGTCGGAGGACACGATTAGAAAGGGCAAGGTCTCTGACATTTATGGACAGATATTGGAGAGGACGACGGCCAGGTTGGAACAGAAAATGAGGAAATGCGAAGAGCAGCTAGGTGGGACCTTTGAAGGGGGGAATTTGGAGTGAGGCACGAGGGGGATAAATTCAACTTCCTCCTCCACGAGGTGAAGTTTAATCCAATTTAAGGTGGTGCATAGAGTGCACACGACAAAGTTGCACATGAGCATGTTTTTTTGCAGAGGTGGAGGATAAATGCAGACAATGCTCCGGAGGATTGGCAGACCACACCCATATGTTTTGGTCTTACCTGAAACTGGTGGAGTTTTGGGAATCTTTTGCGAGGACTATGTCAGAGGTTTTAGGGCTGAAGGTGGCACCAAGCCCTTGAGTGCCGATATTCAGCCTCGGAGGATCCGAGAGCAGATGGACAGAGAGGCTGACCTGTTAGCCTTTGCCTCCTTGATAGCTCGGAGGAGGCTCTTGTTCAGATGGCGAACCCTGGAGCTGCCCAAGGCAGCGGGATGGGTAAGTGATTTGGCAGAATTCCTCCATTTGGAAAAGATAAAGCTTGCCATTAGGGGGTCAGAGGAATATTTCCACGTGACGTGGAGACTGTTCATTTCCTTCTTTAAGGATTGGTAAATGTCAGCAAGAGGACCTTTTGGGGGATTTGCTTTTTATATTACTTAAAGTGTAGTTACAAAGTGGGGCAGGTAGAGTTTAAGACAGGGAGGGTTTTGTTGAGAAATACTTGTACAAAGTTGATTGCATTGTGCATTTTGCATGCAAACTGAAAATGCCTTGAATAAAAATATTTTTCAAAAGAGAACTGGGAGCTTGGGAGGACTTTTACCATATATTGGATCCACTTTGGATCCAAGAATGGCAAACCAGAGTATTTTCTGAACAGCGGGGTCTAGAAACACAGCAAAGCAAAGGGTCTTGGCAATATTTCAGCTCACTGTTCAAGATATGTGCTGCAGAAGCACCTGTGCCCGTAGCTAAGCTGTTCTTGTACAGCTTCTACAGCTATTTGAGGATGTAGAAAATAACCCAGCTATGTCCTGTTTACAAAAAAACAGAACAAATCCAACCCAACCAATGATCATTCCATCAACCTACTCTCAATCATTAGCAAAGTAACGGAAGGCGTTGTTTTCAAGCAGCACTTTCTCACCAATATTGAGTTTCAGTTTTATTAGAACCACCTGGTTCATTAGCATGTTAAAGAAGCAAACATTTGGATGAAAACATTTTAAAAAAGTATATTGAGTGATTTGATTCGCTGAGTTTCAATTTAGGTAGAGTTTTGTATTGCTTCATAATTACGTTTGCATCTGGGTCGTTGCAAAGTCGTAACTTGTTTATGATTTCAAGCAATTCTGACAGTTCATGACAGAAATGCGATGCACAAGATCTGCATACTTCTGAGTCATTTCCAACAGGATCATAGAAACATAATATGAGATAACACAGAAGGAAAGCATTCAGTCAATTGTGCCCCATTCAACTCTTTAAAATTAATTTCACTTCCCTCCTCTAACCCAAAGTCCGGCAATTTGTTTTCTTTTCAAGTATTTGCTCAGTGTCCTTTTGTAAAGTGCCACTGAATCTGCTTCCAACACTTTCAAGCAGCATTTATTTTACTTTCTCCCAAGGGATATCGGCAGGGGTACTATGTTGCAACAAGGGCTGGTGAACCTATGGGATTTCAGAACATGGGAGCGGGAGACACCAATGCAGGAGAACAGCGTGGGGATGCGAGTAGGTGCAACAAAAAGGAGAGGCAACCTGCCTGATCTGTGCTGATTTTTATTTGGTCATGTTCACAAACTCACAAGGATCACACATATTCATCAACCAGCCAGACAAGGGCAACACTGCTTCCGTTAAAGATTTAAGTTTGGTATAATGATTTGTGCTCTGGATAGAAACAAGAAGCTTTGGAAAAAATTGACTGCACTGTGTAAATAGGTGTATTGATTGCACTGGTATGATATAAATTGTACCTGCAGTTTTTATGGGCACACCCAGAAAATCAATCGCGAATCGGTTTATAGTCAGAATTATATGTTCCAAGCAAAATAAAAGTGATATTGAAGCTCATGGTATATTCCAGGAACTACAGTATTATTTCACAAAAATAACCTTCACGTGCAATCCATCTCCACTTTATGTCAAGAGATTTTGAGTATACCATGTACCAAAATACATATGTCAATTCAATTTACCACGGCCACATCACAGTAATCTACAGTGCCTGACAAATTGCACTCTCCTCACCTAGATAACAATCATCTATTCACAGAGATGTTTTCAGCCACCACCATTCTGACTGCAATTTCCCCCATTAGCTGCACAGAGAGAAAGCAGAAGTGAAAGCATTTGTGGGAATGGATTTTGAATATAGTGCAGTTTGCCACTGAAGATAATTATGTTATAATGGGCAGCAAATCAACAACACTGTAAATTGCTGGGGGAGAAGGTGCAAACAATTCTTCTTTGGAATCAAGCTAAACTTGCACTTAAAAAGCATTGTTTGGTTACGACCACTATTCTGGTCTTTTTTGCATGGAAAAACAGCCGGTCAATACCAGTCTGAAGTATATTCTTTATACTTTTCAAATCCTTAATTTTCAAGTTAGGAGGTTACATAGTCCAGATGAAAGCCTATTGGATTGAATCAAATTGAGGGGGTAGGGGGAGGAAGAGAGAGAGAGTGAGAGGAAAATTGAAAATCTGCTTCACAAGGCCTTATCTCGTTATGGAAACTTTTCAAAAATAGTATGGATACACTACACAGACTGGCATCTTCCAGAATAAAAACAGGTGCATTGTGGGGTCTGGGAACAAGGACTGACTACCATCCCTGGGATCAAGATACTTCAAATAAAACAGCCACAGTTTCAAATTTAGTGGTAAGTCATGATTTGCCAAAGCAGCTGAATGAAAAAGATAATTTTGCAGAATTCCATCAAGAATAACTATTAACCATGAAGATTAAAAAAACAAGAGGTCATATGCCAGCTCTTTTACTGTAAAAGTGCAACTGTGAAATTCCATCAGTCGGTTTATCATTTAAAATTCAGTGAAGAGGTAAATCCGAAATGTGGTGAGGACTATCCCTCTTGTCACACCTGAAGAGCAATAAGACCCCTCATTTGCTTTATCAATCATAGCCCATAAATTTAAAAGCAGAATCCCACTGGGGGTGCAGTATGATACTGCTATTCCCAGGCAAAGCTGATGTCTCTGCCAAAGCACAGCAAAACTCATTTATCTTGTCCTCGAGAGCAACGGAGCATACACTTCCAGCTGACAGTGCGGCAATTTCTCCTCACACACCACTGACTGTTCTGGAACATTCTGCTCCCTGAGCGGGTCTCAATCACTGAAAATACTGTAATGCTAGCACTCCTCATTAGAACTAACAGCTGTCTCAACAGTTAAAAAAGCCAGAAACTGGTTTGCATACCAATCTGTTAAAACTTTATACAATAAAATGGTTACAATGCAATTTAAGATTTGCAAAACATCCAAAAATAACTCCTGATTGAAACGCTATGCCATTTTGGTATTGGACGCTTGCACAAATTTGATCAGTTTTTTTTAATTTTACGAAAACAAGCTATGGTTTAGCTCTTCAGAGAAGTCACAAGACATACTTAAAATAAAATATTTTTAAAAGACCACTGGAAAATACATTTTATTTATTTTGGAGTAGAGTGGACTATAAGATTTGAACAGCAAAATCAGAAGTATATTTTCCACACAATCACGCAGAAGTACATCTATGAAGACATGCGTGATATTTCCTCTCCTTTACATGGGAAGATTTTTCTTAGTTTAAGAAGTAACTTTTCTACCTTTCCTGCAATTGGTGATACAGTAAAATTAGCTGAACCAAGGGAGCTCCTCAAGGCCAAAGGCTTCATAAAGGAAGTAGATGAAATTATCAAAAGATTACTTCTTTAAACATTAACAGTCTGGTTACTGATTTTACCACCAACTCCGCCTTGATAATTACCTTGAATAATTACAATATCCTTGTAAGCTGCATCAATATTTTATTTCAAAATCAATTGTAAAATAATTTGCTAGTAAAATTAATTTACCGGAGTGAAATGGATGAATTTTAATTTTTAAAAAGCCATTGGCTGTAAAATGACTTATTCTTATGTACAAGTTTTTATAAAGTTCGCACCAAATAACTGACAAGTTCTGGAATAATATATTTTTCTTACTTGCATTAACAGACATGACATATTAAGCTGTTTGACACACAAATAAAAATTAACTATTTAAAGACTTCACCTGGCTCAGTAAAATTGAAGCTGGCTTCTTTCTAACCATCGTCATTTTACTCGAAGAGGGTTTGCACCAAGTTATCCAAAATGCCTGCAAGGATACTATTACGATTTTCACAAGCATAGACCAGATTTTCACTTCACCTGGTTCAGTCAGTTGATCAAGTGCATCTGTCAGTGGAAGTAAACTACTCTAAATCATACACAAAAAAAGCACCCTACGTAAAACCTCAATTTCCCAAGTGTATAATCCATTGAAACATGGAGTGCCAAAATGTCAATCAAGTCCCGTCTCCTTCATTTATAGCACAACAAAGAGTATGGAATGAGAAGAGGTTAATTGTTCCATCAAACCTACTCCTTCCAGAGACCGCGAACAATGTATGTCATCACAAAAGCAAAAACTTGTATTTATATGGTGTCTTGCATATGATCTCCGCTTGTTCCAATTTGTGCGAGCATTTGCCACATAAGAATTGAACAACGGTGTTCTGGGATCCAGGTGTGTTGAAAGTTAGTTTTGATTTATTATGAAGAACAACTAACTTCGTAAATATGCTGCATTTCACGCAGTACTTTTAAAAAATTCATTTACAGGATGTGGACGTCGCTGGATAGGCCAGCATTTATTGCCCATCCCTAGTTGCCCTTCAAAAGGTGTTGTTGAGTTGGCTTCTTGAACCGCTGCAGTCCTTGAGCACTCACTGTGCTATTAAGGAGGGAGTTCCAGGATGTCGCCCCAGTGACAGTGAAGGAGCGGCAATATATTTCCAAGTCAGGGTGGTGAGTGACTTGGAGGGGCACCTCCAGGTGGTGGGGTTCGCAGGTATTTGCTGCTCGTGTCCTTCTAAATCATAGTGGTCGTGAGTTTGGAAAGTGTTGTCTAAGGAACCTCGGTGAGTTACAGCAGTGCACCTTGTAGATGGTACACACAGCTGCCAGTGTTCTTCAGCGGTGGAGGATTTGAATGCTTGTGGAAGGGGGGGCACACGAGCATTCAAGCGGGCTGCGTTGTCCAGGATAATGTCGAGCTTCTTGAGTATTGCTGGAGCTGCACCCATCCAGGCAAGTGGAGAGTATTCCATTGCACTCCTGACTTGTGCCTTGTAGATGGTGGACAGGCTTTAGGGTCAAGAGGTGAGTTACTCGCTGTAGGATTCCTAGTCTTTGACCTATCCTGGTAGCCACAGTATTAATGTGGCTAGTCCAGTTCAGTTTCTGATCCATGGTAACTGCCAGGATGTTGACTGTGGGGATTCAGCGATGATGAATGCCATTGAATGTCAAGGGATGATGGTTAGACTGTCTCTTGTAGGTGATGGTCATTGCTTGGCACTTGTGTGGCGTAAATGTAACTTGCCACTTGCCAGCCCAAGCCTGGATATTCTCCAGGTCTTGCTGTATTTGGACATGGACTGCTTCATTATCTGAGGAGTCGCGAATGGTGCTGAATATGTGCAGACATCCATAAACATCCCCACTTTTGGCCTTATGATGGAAGGGAGGTCACTGATGAAGCAGCTAAAGATGGTTGGGCCTAGGACTCTACCCTGAGGAACTCCTGCAGCGATGTTCTGGAGTTGAGATGATTGATCGCCAACCACCGCAACCATCTTCCTTTGTGCAGGTATGACTCCAACCAGCAGAGAGTTCCCCCCATCCTGATTCCCATTGCCTCCAGTTTAGCTACGGCTCCTTAATGCCATACTCGGTCAAATGCTGCCTTGATGTCAAGGGCAGTCACTCTCACCTCCGTGAGCAGGTTATTGCTGAGTAAGTGCCGCTTGATGTCACTGTTGACGACTCCTTCCATCACTTTGCTGATGATGGATAGGAAACTGATAGGGTGGTAATTGGCTGGGCTGGATTTGTTGTGTTTCTTGTGTACAGGACATACCTGGGCAATTTTACACATTGCTGGGTAAATGCCAGTGTTGTAGCTGCTCTGGAACAGCTTGGCTAGGTGTGCGGTAAGTTCTGGAGCACAAGTCTTCAGTGCTATTGCTAGGATATTGTCGGCGTCCATAGCCTTTGCAGTGTCCAGTGTCTTCAACCATTTCTCAATATCGTGTGGAGTGAATCGTATTGGCTGAAGACTGACATCTGTGATGCTGGGGACCTCCGGAGGAGACCGAGATAGATCACCCACTCAGCACTTCTGGCTGAAATGGATTGTTAAGAATGCCTCAGCCTTGTCTTTTGCATATATGCTGGGCTCCTCCATCATTGAGGATGGGGATATTTGTGGAGCCTCCTCCTCAAGTGAGTTGTTTAATTGTCCACCACCATTCACGGCTGGATGTGGCAGGACTGCAGAGCTTAGATCTGATGCGTTTGTCGTAGAATTGCTTAGCTCTATCACTTGCTGCTTATGCACACAAGTTTGGCACACAAGTAGTCCTTTGTAGCTTCACCAGGTTGACACCTCATTTTTCGGTATGCCTGATGTTGCTCCTGGCATGCTCTCCTGCACTCTTCATTGAACCAGGGTTGATCCCCTGGCTTGGTGGTAATGGTAGAGTGGGGGATATGCCAGACCATGAGGTTGCAGATTGCAGTTGAACAAAATTCTGCTGCTGCTGATGGCCCACACGCCTCATGGCCCAATCTTGAGATGCTAGATCTGTTCGAACTCTATCCCATTTAACACGGTGGTAGTGCCACACAACACGATGGAGGGTATCCTCAATGTGAAGACAGGACTTTGTTTCCACAAGGTCAGTGCATTGGTCACTTCTACCAATACTGTCATGGACACATGCATCTACAAGCAGGCAGATTAGTGAGGATGAGGTCAAGTATGTTTTTCCCTCCTGGTTCCCTCACCACCTGCTGCAGTCCCAGTCTAGCAGCTATGTCCTTTAGGACCCGACCAGCTCAGTCTGTGATGGTGCTACCAAGCCACTCCTTGTGATGGACATTGAAGTCCCCCACCCACAGCATATTCCGCATCCTTGCCACCCTCAGTGCTTCCTCCAAGTGGTGTTCAACTTGGAGGAATACTGATTCATCAGCTGATGGTGGCTGGTACGTGGTAACCAGCAGGAGGTTTCCTTGTCCATGTTTAACCTGAAGCCATGAGACTTCATGGCGTCCAAAGGCAATGTTGAAGACTCCCAGGGCAACACCCTCTCGACTGTATACCACTGTACCTCCACCTCTGCTGGGTTTGTCCTGCCGGTGAGACAGGACATAGCCACGAATGATGATAGGTGCCTGGGACATTGTCTATAAAGGTATGATTTTGTGAGTATGACTATGTCAGGCTGTTGCTTAACTAGTCTGTGAGACAGATCTCCCAACTTTGGCACAAGCCCCCAGATGTTAGTACGGAGAGCTTCGCAGGGTCGGCAGGGCTGGGTTTGCCGTTGTTGTTTCCAGTGCCCAGTTCAATGCCGTGTGGTCCATCCGGTTTCATTCCTTTTTTGTGTTTTCTTAGCGGTTGAATACAACTGTTCACTTACCTATTCTTCATTAACTAGCTACCTCTTGGTTACTAGCTTGCATTTCTACTATTTCAAGTCCCGAAAGACGTGTTTGTTAGGAGAATTGGACATTCTGAATTCTCTCTGTACCCGAACAGGCGCCAGAATGTGACAACTAGGGGCTTTTCACAGTAACTTCATTGCAGTGTTAATGTAAGCCTACTTGTGACACTGATGAAGATTAGTATTATTTAAGTCCATATTTATTGCCTGTCAAATAGAGACGATTTACAGGCAGCACATGGCACTTCTTAATGAGCTCCTGAACAGGAAATCCTTGTCAGGGCACCAACTCACAGGTCTCAGTGTTGTTTTCCTAGATATTGAGCAAGTTAAATAAAAGCAAAATACTGTGGATGCTTAATTGGCTGCAGGGTGCTTTCGGGAGCATCAGGTTGCAATAGGTTGTATATAATATGCTTAGTTGGCTAGACAGCTGGTTTGTAATGCAGAACAAGGCCAGCAGCGTGGGTTCAATTCCCGTACTGGCTTACCCGAACAGGTGCCAGAATGGGGCTTTTCACAGTAACTTCATACTTGTGACAATAAACGGTTATTATTTTTAAAACCCAGGAGAGAAATTAGAAAGAAGCCTTTGCATGCAATGATTATGACAATCTGGAGTATGCTGCCCGAAAGGCTGGCAGAAGCAGAAAAGAGAATTTTACACCTGAAATGGAGAAACTTTCAGGGTTCTGGATGAAAGAGCATGGGATTGGGACTAATTGGATAGCTCCTTTAAAAGAACTAACACAGGCACGAAGGGCTGAATGGCCTCCTCCTGTGCTGCATGATTCTACAATCGACTATTTCTTTGAATATATTTATAATGCATGTCTGGAATAAGTCAAATCTTAATATCTCCATTTGATTTTTAAAAAAGTAAGCCAACAGATGTACCGTTAACAACAGAATGGAAAATGCCATTTGCAAATTTGACCTTAAGCATTGTTTGTCACAGAAACATAGCTAGCTTAATAGCTCCATCTACTGGATAGAATCTATGCAACCAGACATTTATAACAGAATCCCAGATGCAAGTACAGTGACAGCATAGTTTCATAAAACAGCAATAATTTATTAATAAGTGAATTAAGATTCATTTATGGAATGCCATAAGAATGGCCTACTTCTTATGGGAACTGGCATCAATATGGTAGTTGCATGTGAGGAAGACTGTCTCCAATTCCTTTATAATCCCCATCCACCTTTGACAATACTGAATCTTGCTTTTAAATTTAGATTATTCTAGTTGAGTAATATAGACATTTTTAACAGTTGGCTACCACCTTAAAATCACCTGTACTCATTTTAAAAAGGTTCAAAATATTAAATGTTCCTGCCTGTTTCACTAAAAAATACAGACGGCCCTAATAATCTTTCTCCAAGACTATTGTTTGATATATTCTGGAATGGTGCAGTTATGACCGAGAGAACGAGGAGTAACTCAGAACTTCTGAATATAAATACATTCCGCAAATACCAACAATGTTTCATCGTCCTTTTATGCAAACAAGCCCTTATACAGCAGCTTCTGTAAAGTCACATCAACATTTGTCTCAGCATTAATTCCATCTTTAATTTGCCATGAGAAAAGACTCTGAGCTATACAACAGAATTCAACTTGGGAAGATACTTTCAAGCCACTTGCATGGTTAAAACAAAGTATTTCTGTCAACTGAACAGGTTATTGCAATACTTTTCCGAAGCACAAAGAAAATTCCTTTGAGAGGAACAGCAAATGAAATTTATAAAAAATTAATAAATTAGGTTAAAGATGATTCATAATTAATATTTCAGTTTTTCCATAGATTTTTTTCTCACTTTACCCTTCTCCTGAAGATAATAGCAGGGGGCACTGCACCTCAAACAGCATTACAGTCCCCACAAATGCCTACAGTATGATTTTTAGCTGAAACTATTTTCCTTGATGAGCTAAGCTATGGCAAATGGCAGAGTTTTTCCCATGGACATAACTTGCATGGAATCACATACAATATACAGCTCAGAAACAGTCCCATCACCCTGCTTTTATGCTAAGGTTTATACCCCACACTAGTCATCTCCCATTCCATCTGCCTGATCTCAGCTTTCCAGCATAAATCTCCATCCTGCACAAAGGTGGCCTGATTGAGGCAGGCCTGCCTCAGAAGGCCAAAAGCCACAGGAGCAGATAGGTGTATTGGAGGAGTGAGATACATCGTTGAGAGGTAGAGGAATCCAATGATGGTCAGTTGTAAAGTGGAGTCAATCCAAGGGTCAGGGGATAGATTGCAGGGTGGAAAGAGTGAATTTTATTGAGTAGCCTGTTATATCCAGAGGAAAGGTGTTTTGCCTCAAACAAGATGGATTAAAGCAACTTTTATTGAACAATGCTGAATGAGGTTCCATAATCTCCTCTCTGGTCTAAATTAGGTCTGAGAGAGACACAACCAACCATTCAAGATGATAACACAATATTTTTTTCTAAACTCCAAAATCAAACTCAGCAAAAAATATAACGTAATCCTACCAACCATAGAATCATAGAATTTACAGTGCAGTAGGAGGCCATTCGGCCCATCGAGTCTGCACCAGCTCTTGGAAAGAGCACCATACTTAAGCCCATGCTTCCACCCTATCCCCGTAACCCAGTAACCCCACCAAATTATTTGGACACCAGTAATTTAGCATAGCCTATCTACCTACTCTGCACATCTTTGGACTGTGAGAGGAAACCGGAGCATCCGGAGGAAACCCACGCGGACACGGATAGGATGTGCAGACTCCACATACACAGTGACCCAAGTCGGGAATCGAATATGGGACCCTGGAGTTGTGAAGCAACTGTGCTAACCGCTGTGCTACCAAGCTCAGCCATATGACTCTTCTCTGAGCAGTTGCTTTTTATAGATGAGTCACTTTTAAAAGATCTGTGATTCAAAAAGAACAGAAATAGCCAGAAAAAAATGGAGGCCTTTTTTTTTAAGCTTTGAAAGTGCCATTCAAACTAAAAGTTAAAAGCAAATTACTGTGGATGCTGGAATCTGAAACAAAACCAGACAATCCTGGACAATCTCAGCAGGTCTAACAGCATCTGTGGAGAGATAAGGGAGCTAACATTTCGAGTATGTATCACTCTAGATGAAACTAAAAGTTAATTGTTTGAATAAACATGCTGGCATGAGAAATAGATTGCTTTCGCGGCCTTGTAACCAAAGCAAATAACATATCTCTCACTGCTTTGCGGCTTTCAGGAGAATTATTCTTTTTAAATTAAAGTTTGCATTTTTACACAATACAGGAAATGGATGAGAGAGTTATTATTTGCAAGTTGTTCCTTTTCGACACCCCCCCCCCCCCCCCCCCCCCCATCCCTTTTCTTCTATCCCCCTGTCCTTTCCTAGGCCCTTCCCTTCACCGTAGCTTTGTGAGGGGCCCTCTGGTCCCTATGTCGGTCTCTCCCTGGGTTCCCCTTTGGGGTTTCCTTAGGTCACTTCCCCCCTGTTCCTCCTTCCCACTCATTCCTGTATGCTCTCTGTGGCCCTGGAGGTTCCCATGCTCCACCCTGCATCCGCCACCCCTCCCCCCCCTCCCCCCACCCCCCAATTCTATCCATTGTTGGCTTTGAATAGGTCTTGGAATAGGTCAATGAATGGCCCCCACGCTTTGTGGAAGGCATCTTCCGACCCTCGAATAGTGTACTTGATCTTCTCCAGGTGGAGAAATTCCGATAGGTCTGCCAGCCAGTCTGCAGCTGTGAGTGGATGGTGATCGGCATCCAAACAGGATTCTCTGGCGGGCGATTAGGGAAGCAAATGCAGGGGCATCGGCCCTCTTCCCCATCTGAAGTTCTGACTGGTCTGATACCCCGAAGACAGCCACTCTCGGGCATGGCTCCACCCTCACCCCCACAACCTTAGACATCACCTTGAAGAAGGTTTCAGGAGAAATATGACAGTAGACCCTCAAAGATTAAAAATGTCAAGACACTCACTCTGTGTGACCCTGAAAGACATTCACCGAGTGTATTGACGGGTCTCGAAAATCCCAGAGGCGAAAGGTGGTGTCACGCGATGATGTTACCACAAGGCGCTGAGTAGGGTGAGTACAACAATGGGTTAACTCTTGGTCGTGTCCTGACAAGGAGGAAGAAGCAGGACAGATTGTGCTGTCAATTTATTTTCATAACATGAAATCAAAGTTGTATTTGTTTTTCTTTTAAAACCCCAAGCAAGCCAGAGTCAAGTTTACTTCTCATCCCGTTTTCTTTCAGAAATCTCCAACGGGCATTTTCGACTGTCGGTTTAGATGCAGAGACTAACTTATCAAATTGACATTATCTGTGCTTACTGGCTGAAGCCACAAGCAGCAAAATTAAAGAATTCCCATAACAGAAATATAATTGAGCAGACAGGAACATGGAATTCAGAAAAAAATCTATGACACAAAACTATGCTAGAAACATTTTGAATTTAAAGAAGTTCACAGCTCGACATAGATTTCAAGGGAGATGAATTGCAATGTTTTTTTTTTAAAGTTAAATCATGTAGAATACTTAGCACAAAGTGTACTTCACTAAATTGACTCATTTCTAAATGCTACAAAAGCAATATCTATATACCTATCAGTTTCTTGCAGTCACCTTCTTGCTTATGTGATTCATGTTTTACAACTGCTACCCACAGACTGCCTGAAAGCGCACACGTTGTAAAGAATGTCCCCCTCAAGAGGTGGCATGGAGTTCTGTTCTGATGTAATGAATGGGAACTGTGGATCATGCTCCTTGCTTATGGGGGCATATGGTGCAGGAGATTCTTCTTAAAATGTCAGCTCTCTGCCTTCCTCAGTTTCCAAACACAAAGCATAACAAAATGGATCAGCTGGTGGGGGTTTTGGGACAGTGGTGGTGGGGGGGGGGGGGGGGAGAGAGAGAGAGAGAGAGAGAGAGAGAGAGAGAGAGGAGAGAGAGAGAGAGAGAGAGAGAGAGAGAGCATCAGCCAGCAGTGAACATCAGACATTGTAAACATGGTTAAAGTGAGTTAGAATGCTCAGAAACGGTGCTTGGTTTTTACCCAATAGCACAGGGTATAGACGTAGAGGGGGACAAGCTCTTAATGCAGCCAGTTCTGCCTTCGTCTGTATAAAAAATGTGTTCTGTGAGAGGCAGGGTGAAAGAAAAACAGCAGGGAAAGATGCTAAGGAATAGAAAAACCAGTGATCCATACAATGGTCCATTTTTCCCTTTCCTATAATAGTGCCACGGCCCCTATATGGCACTGAAACATTTTAATCTGACATGCAAGACCACAGACTCATAAATTTAACATTGTAGCTTGCATATAAAATATTGAACTAAATGTTCTTTTCCAGTAATGTGAACAAATTGTGCGGCCACTTTTTTTGTTACCCTCCAGTGCATTTCATGAACGTTCTACCATACAACTGTTACACATTACAAGTGCTGACCAGTAAAAAAAATACATCACTCTGGCAAGTAGATTATTTCTCCCTTTAACATCTCAAAGCTTAGGTCTGCATTTTTAGCACAAAAAATGTCCATCTAACTAGAAGTATAATACTATCACAGTTCACTATATTTCAACCATACCTGTCAGCGAGTGCACCAGCTCTGATGTCTCCACATCATACAGGTTTGCAGTTCTATCCCAGGATGCTGTGACCACCTGCTTGCCTCCAACTAACCAGTCAGCAGCTATTACCACACCCTGATGACTCTTGAGTGTAGTTGATGGAACTCGGATTGTCGGACTTTCACAGATGCATTCCGCATCTCCATCCGCTTCATCCTTGTCCGAGAAATCAACTTCATCCTCCCCGGACATTTGCTACGACGGAATAAAGAGAATTAAACACAACCTGCAGATAGAATGCTGGACCCTTATTAGCAGGAATGCAGAAGGAATTGAAGCAATTGGGGGGCAAAAAAGCCATAGGATTCTTTTTCCTGCGGCACAATATGGAACAAGAAGGTTTTCCAACCCTATGATCACAGATTCTTGAATACACCGGTGAAGTTCATCATGATGAATTCCAGACAAACAATAAGTAGAACCAACAATCACAATATTTATAACGTTATTATAAAACTTAACTAGGATAAATGTCCTCTCTAGACTGCCTTTCTTTCAATAGAGCCCTCCCCCAACGGAAGATAGATAATATCCAATTTGATCTGGAGGTTGATTAAATGCGGAATTATTTTCATTTAAAGACCAATCGACTCCAGATTCAGTCGCACTCTTCAAACAAGTTTAAAATTATGGACTAGTCAAAATCTGTTTCCAGTTGTTATGACACCATGGCCCAAAGTGCTCAATTCCAGCCCTTCCTGGCCCGGAGTTGCAGCACAATTGAATTAGCCAATAGGGTGGAGGAATGGGCTTGGGTAGGGTGCTCTTTCCAAGGTGCAGACTCGATGGGTCATGCTAAATTGCCCTTAGTGTTCAAAAAAAAAGTTAGGTAGAGTTACTGGGTTATGGGGTTAGGGTGGGCTTAAGTAGGGTGCTCTTTCCAAGGGCTGGTGCAGACTCGATGGGCCTCCTTCTGCACTGTAAATTCTATGAAACTGTTCTCACTCTCCCAGACCATAGACCATAAGACCATAAGACAAAGGAGCAGAATTAGGCCACTCGGCCTATCGAGTCTGCTCCGCCATTCAATCATGGCTGATATTTTCTCATCCCCACCCTCATGCCTTCTCCCCATAACCCCTGATCCCCTTATTAATCAAGAACCTATCTATCTCTGTCTTAAAGACACTCAGTGATTTGGCCACCACAGCCTTCTGTGGCAAAGAGTTCCACAGATTCCCCACCCTCTGGCTGAAGAAATTCCTTCTCATCGCTGTTTTAAAGGATCGTCCCTTTAGTCTGAGATGGTGTAATCTGGTTCTAGTTTCTCCTACAAATGGAAACATCCTCTCCACGTCCACTCTATCCGGACCTCACAGTATCCTGTAAGTTTCAATAAGATCCCCCCTCATCCTTCAAAACTGCAACGAGTACAGACCCAGACTCCTCAACCGTTCCTCTTATGACAAGTTCTTCATCCCAGGGATCATTCCTGTGAACCTCTTCTGGACCCTTTCCAAGGCCAGCACATCCTTCCTTAGGTACGGGGCCCAAAACTGCTCAAAATACTCCAAATGGGGTCTGACCAGAGTCTTATACAGCCTCAGAAGTACCTCCCTGGTCTTGTATTCCCTCTTGACATGAATGCGAACAATGCATTTGCCTCTTGACATGAATGCTAATATTGCATTTGCAGACCATGGCAGACGAATGAAAAAACTTTTAAAATAAAATAAATATTGGAGACATATGCTAACTTTTTCTACTTGGATCCCATTCCCAACGTGCCAGCTTTATCCCACTTGCTGTCCATCTTGCACCTGTCACTTCTTCCGGTCCCCTCTCCTTTTCCGCTTCTCTCTCCTGAACCCTCACTGTGGGTGAACGGTGGCGAAAGGGAGGAAACAAGTGAGGGAGAAAGAGAAGTTGCACGGTCAGTGAGGCAAATGGCAAGCAGTAGGGAGACCAGGAGAGAATCATAGAATTTACAGTGCAGAGAGAGGCCATTCGGCCCATAAAGTCTGCATCGGCCCTTGGAGAGAGCACCCTACTTAAGCCCCATAACCCAGTAACCCCACCTAACTTTTTTTGGACAATAAGAGCAACTTAGCATGGCAATTCTACTAACGTCCACATCTTTGGACTGTGGGAGGAAACCGGAGCACCCGGAGGAAGCCCATACAGACAGGGGGAAAATGTGCAGACTCCGCACAGTCAATGACCCAAGCTGGGAATCGAACCTGGGACCCTGGAGCTGTGAAGCAAGAGTGCTAACCATTATGCTACCGTGCCGAGCGAAGCAGCAAGCAGGATGGTCGGGGAGCTGGAGAAGCGGCAAGTGGGAAGGACGGCAAGCAGGATGGCCAGCAAGCAGGAGAGAGTGATGGAGTGGAACGTTCGGCAAGTGGGATACACCTCTCCAAAATGATGATCAGATCACATGATTTTACGTTGGTCCAGCACAAAACAATGTGAAAACTAAAATCCAGAGAATAATTGTGCGTACCAGCCTTATTGCATCTACAACATTAAAGCACAACTCTAAAAGGGACAACTTAAAACAGTGACAATGTATTTTTTAAAATTTGTTTTAAGATAAATCATTGGAGTGTGAAACAGAACAATTAATATATTTCAAGGTGATCGCTACACAATATCCACATTTTGCTCACTATATTTCAAACAAGATAACAAAATTTTGTTTACATTACAATACTTTTTAATAAAGATCCCGAGGGATTAACCGAAAAGATGTGAAGTTGTTGTGCTCATTACATTCAATCATTGGGATCACCAGAAAATGGAAAATTCAGAATTTTAAAAAGAATGTGCAAACTTATGATATAAATCAGATTTGTTTTAGCTTCAAAAAGTACATAGTTACTCACATTTGAATCAACTACAGGCTGTGGGGTGGGCAGTTGAACAATGTATCGCCAGATATGAGCCGTCTGATCTCCAGATGCTTGAAGTATAAATAAAGACTGTATAAGAAATTTATCTACACAGCGCAATTTTGGTCGTATCAAACTAGCCACAGAAAATGTAACAAAAACAGAGAATGCTGGAAAAACTCAGCAGGTCTGGCAGCATCTGTGGAGAGATAAATAGGGTTAATGTTTTGTAAACTCTTATGAAATCAAAGGGCATGGGATAAGGAGTAGTGTATTGAGATGGATAGAAAACTGATTGACATTGTGGAAACAAAGAATTGGAATAAACGGGTCTTTTTCCAAATGGCAGGCAGTGACTCGAGGAGCACTGCAAGGATTGGTGCTGGGACCCAAACCACCCACAAATATATAATGGTCTGGATGAGGGAAGGAAATATAATATATCCAAATTTGCAAATGGCAGGAATCTGGGTGGGAGGGTGAGCCGTGAGGAGGATGCAGAGATCCTTCAGTGTGATTTGGACAAGTTGAGTGAGTTGGCAAATGAATGGCAGATGGAGTATATCCGAGGTAGCAAAAACAGGAAGGCAGATTATCTAAATGGCCATAAATTAGGAACAGGGCCTGTGCAATGAGACCTCGGTGTTCTCGTTCAGCAGTTGTTGAAAGTAAGCTTGCAGGTGCAGCAGACGGTAAAGAAGGCAAATGGTATGATGAAATTCATAACAAAAGGATTCAAATGCAGGAACAGGGATGTCTTGCTTCAATTATACAGGACCTTGGTGAGGCCACATCTGAAATATTGTGTGCAGTTTTGGTTTCCTTATCCGAGGACGGATGTTCTTGCTATAGAGGGAGTGTAGCGAAGGTTTAGATAGATAGATAGAGAAATACAGCACAGAACAGGCCCTTCGGCCCACGATGTTGCGCCGAACTTTTGTCCTAGGTTAATCATAGAATTTTGGACACTAAGGGCAATTTTTCATGGCCAATCCACCCAACCTGCGCACTTTGGACCGTGGGAGGAAACCGGAGTACCCGGAGGAAACCCACGCACACACGTGGAGGATGTGCAGACTCCACACAGACAGTGACCCAAGTCGAAATCGAACTTGGGACCCTGGAGCTGTGAAGCAATTGCGCTATCCACAATGCTACCGTGCTGCCCTTAAGAAGTAGTTAACCTGCACTCCATTATTCTACCCTAATCCATGTACCTATCCAATAGCCACTTGAAGGTCCCTAACGTTTCCGACTCAACTACTTCCACAGGCAGTGCATTCCATGCCCCCACCACTCTCTGGGTAAAGAACCTACCTCTGACATCCCCTCTATATCTTCCACCATTTATCTTAAATTTATGTCCCCTTGTAATGGTGTGTTCCACCCGGGGAAAAAGTCTCTTAGACTGTCTACTCTATCTATTCCCCTGATCATCTTATAAACCTCTATCAAGTCGCCCCTCATCCTTCTCCGTTCTAATGAGAAAAGGCCTAGCACCCTCAACCTTTCCTCGTATGACCTACTCTCCATTCCAGGCAACATCCTGGTAAATCTCCTTTGCACCTTTTCCAAAGCTTCCACATCCTTCCTAAAATGAGGTGACCAGAACTGCACACAGTACTCCAAATGTGGCCTGACCAAGGTTTTGTACAGCTGCATCATCACCTCACGGCTCTTAAATTCAATCCCTCTGCTAGTGAACGCTAGCACACCATAGGCCTTCTTCACAGCTCTATCCACTTGAGTGGCAACTTTCAAAGATCTATGAACATAGACCCCAAGATCTCTCTGCTCCTCCACATTGCCAAGAACCCTACCGTTAACCCTGTATTCCGCATTCATATTTGTCCTTCCAAAATGGACAACCTCACACTTGTCAGGGTTAAACTCCATCTGCCACTTCTCAGCCCAGCTCTGCATCCTATCTATGTCCCTTTGAAGCCGACAACAGCCCTCCTCACTATCCACAACTTACCAGACTGATTCCTGGGGTGGCAGGACTAATGTATGAGGAGAAATTGAGTTGGTTAGGATTGTATTCGCTGGAGTTCATAAGATGTAGTGGGGTATCTCAAAGAAACCTATAAAATTCTAATAGGACTAGACAGGGTAAATGCAGGAAGGATGCTCCCGATGGTGGGGGTGTCCAGTCCAGGGGTCACAGTCTGGATACGGGATAACTATTTAGGACTGAGATGAGGAAAAATGTCTTCACCCAGAGAGTGGTGAGCCTGTGGAATTCGCTAGCACAGAAAGCAGTTGAGGCCAAATTCTCTAAGTTTTCAAGAGGCAGTTAGATATAGCACTTTGGGCGAATGGGTCAAAGAATATGGGTGGGATCAGACTATTGAGTTGGATGATCAGCCATGATCATAATGAATGGTGGTGCAGTTTCGAGGGGCCGAATGGCCTCCTCCTGCTCCTATTGTCTATGTTTCTGAGTTCTGAAGAAGATTTGTGGAGGTGAAACGTTAACTCTATTTTCTCTCTCCACAGGTGCTGCCAGACCTGCTGAGTTTTCCTAGCATTTTCTATTTTTGTTTCAGATTTCCAGTATCTGCTGTATTTTGCTTTTACAAAAAAAACTAAGTTCAAATCACAATAAGTAAAAACCTTCACATGACTAGGTGTATTGAATCTTTCAACTTCTCGGAGTAATTTGGGAACAATGCAGCATCTGCAGCGCCTTCAAATACAAAATATTTTATTTTATAAATGAGGTTCAACAGTGAATCAAAAGCAATTCAAAAGCAGCAAACAAATGTTTGTTATTTTCAAAATAAATTGCATCCACTGACAAAATAATGGTTGAATAATAGTTGATTTTAGAAGCAAAGGCCAAACTTAACACAGCATGTAACTATACTGTCAGTCAAAGTGCACTATTTGCTTCCAATTTCTATGTTAGAGATTGAGGCTCATCAGTTCATGACAACTTCTGCAAACTTTGCACTGTTGGACCACATGATGTGCTGAATTTTACATTCCTCAACCAGTGTGGGCCCTGCCCCCCCCCCCCCCCCCCCCCTTCCCCCCACCCATCCCGCCCCCCAACCTCCACCCACAGCAGCAAGGTCACATCTCCCCTTCTCAGCCTTGGCCTCTTAAAACTGGTCCTCCACCACTCCCAATCACCCACTACACTGGGATCTCCCAGCCAGATCCCACCAATATGCCGGACTTACCTTCAGTCTGACCTCCATAACGTCCTCTGCTTTGGGTTCTAGCTGCAGTTCCACAAGTGGCCATTGCTCAAACCTGACACTGCTGGGACTACAGAGCTATCAGCCATCCGATTGCTGGCAGTAAATCTCTTCGCAGGTCAGTCAATGTCCTGCCAAGTGTAAAATGGCAGTTGGGCAGCTGCTTTTTAGTGAGCGAGCTCCTGGCCAACCTTTGAGTTGGAAGGGAGCGGGAACACGGTGGGCCATAACAACCAGTCTGACTGCACCATACAGGGTCACCTTGAAATAATTGACTTGGTTGGGATATCAGTAAAATGCACTTAATTTTGTTGCACTGTATTTTACAAAAAGCCGCAATTAAAAATAAAATTTCTACAGAGACGATGTATCAACAGCTCCTCTTTTGGTTCTTCTCTCTAGTACTAATCCTTATCCAGTGAATTGCAGCTGACAAAAAAAATCTAAATCATTCTTAATGTTATATCTCCTTCTTTTAGCGTCATCTACACAGTTGGATGAAGAATAGAGCTGCCTCTAAAAGCCCTTACTGCTCAGATTTGAACCCCGTCAAGTGTGACACTTTCCATTTCTCATACCAGTCATCCTCCTGGGTTATCAACTGGGCATCAATTTTATGGTGTGGGTCCAAACGTACCAGGAACTTGACTGACTGCCCAAACTGCCATGTAAGACCCCAACAGCCGACAGAAATAAACTCACATCAATATTATCTGGCTTTGCGACAAAAGGCAAATGTTTAATCTAGATTTAATCTAGTTTGCCAGCCAGGATCCCAATATTGCCCAGCCTTCACTCCACATCTCTCCTGATCCGCAGCTGTGCTATCATGAAAACATGATTAGTTCAGCGCACAGGACACAAAGTCTTGAAACGTTATTCACAGCTTTTGCTGTATGAATATTCATCATTGTTGTCTCACATGAGTTACTTTATAAGACAGTTCTTTACCAATTATGCAAGATGGGAAAGTTTCATACCTTCAATTTACACACACAAGGACAGGACAGTAGGCACTGTACCTGTACTGTACCCAATGCCGGCCAATTATTGGAAACCAAAATTCATCTCATCTGATACAGACAACTTAGTTGAGAGTTAACACTGTTGTGCTGTTACAATAACAGAAAATGCTGGATAATCTCAGCAGGTCTGACAGCATCTGTGGAGAGAGAACAGAGCTGACGTTTCGAGTCTGGATGACTTTCTGTGTCAAAGCTAGACAGAACTGGAAATAGGATGAGATTTATATTGTCGTGGGGGTGTGTGGAGGGAATGTGTGTGGAGAAGTGGACTGTATAGAGGGCCAGCGATAGGTGGAGGCCACGGAGAGATTGATGAAAATGTGACGAAGAGTCATCCAGACTCAAAGCGTTAGCTCCATTCTCTCTCCACAGATGCTGTCAGACCTGCTGAAATTGTCCAGTATTTTCTGTTTTTGGTTAAGAATTCAGCATCCGCTGTAGTTAGCTTTTGTTTCTATGTTTTATCGGTTATGCTGTTACATGGATTATGTTCAATACTGTAATCTGCTGGTTCATTGCACAATAAATTATTTAACAAATTTACTATTGTCCAAAATTAACACAATTATACATACTGTACCTGTGAGAGCTACTTGTTCTGACGGATGGAACTTGATTGAATTCACTAAGGGAAGAAAAAGGAAATAAAAGGCAATTAATGTATCTATAGCTCATAAGATATAGGAGTTAATGTTTTATGCAAGGGGATCGCTCTGTCTGTCTGTGAAATTTTTCTTCCACTTCCATTTCTTATTGTCTCCTCACAGCATGCACCATATGTAACTGAAGGCAAGTAGGCAACCTATTTTTCAGTCTTCCACTATTGTTTAAACCTGTTTACTTAGAAATATATGAAAAGACACTCCTTTTGACCTTCTTTTCTCTGTGGGCATGTCTTCTAACAGCTATGATTAGGAGCTCAATGTGAGGGGCCACAGGCATATAAACCAGACCCACTTTACCACAGAACAGAATGTTGGCTTTACAGCACACTCTGCTGTCCAAATCTTGGTTTTATGGACCGTACATCCAATTTTTAACCTTGACATTCAGCATTTAATTGCATGAAAACTCGCTCAATCTAACCTAGTTTAGCGTTGGTGAAATGCCACCACTTCCATCATAAATCATTTACAAACATACTAGTCATGAAATTGGACTGAGCTGTAGCACACACTGGGCAATAATGAATCAGCAGCCTATTTTGTGCTGCATCTGATGTTTTTTCCTGTTAACTCGATAGAAAATAAAATCAGGCAGGGAAAAAAATGGGCTGCCAATTTGCCATCGTCCATTGTGTGCTACAATCCAAGACCAATTTCACCCCCGCTCCCTTAAGTTTTAAGCTCAGAAACATTTAAAATTAAAGTATGCACTTTTAAAACCTTGAATATTAAACTCCTGTATTCACACATTCACATTATAAAATCATACTACAAAATTTAATATAAAGATCACCTCACCTGACCCTGCATGACCCATGTATTTCAAGAGGCACTTTCCTGTCTCAATGCTCCACAACATAGCACTGTGATCTTTAAAAGAAAAGCAGCAGACTTAAGACAATAGTTGGGAACATAAGTAATATTTTCTTTTGAGTGACAGTTGTTATTGAGCATATGTATACCAAAGCAATTCCTTTGTTCTTAAAAACAAGCTAAAAATGGTTGCAGTGGGGGCATCAGTGTGAGCAAGAGCAAAGGTTACTTTTATTGACTGAAATGCACAAACGAATGCAGATTAATATACAATATGTGAAGTAATTAACAAGTGATAGGTTAACAATAAAAAGGATTTGGAAACACTCGATGATGTCTCACCATCTTCTCAAGGTATACAAAGTTCACAATTACACCAACCGTTGGCTGTGACATGAATCCCATGCTGATGCCACACAGCTGGCAAACCTCACAAAAGTTAGCATGACCATCAAAAGGGATTTTCACCCTGAAATTCAAGGCCTGAGGTCAACGTTCCCTTTAACATTTAGCTGCTGTGCACGGCAAATTGCTCCTTTGAAATCTGTGTGTGCGGACATGCATGTGCCAAATCTATCCCAGAGCAAGCTCTGTATGCTACTTTCCAGGTTGTGCATGTCTGTGCAGCTACCTGCAAAGATTGCTTCAAATATTCGAATTAAATTAAACAGATACAAATGGGCCAACAGCTAAGATTTAATTAGAATAATAGAATCCGTGGACATGCACTCTAAGGAGTCTCTTCCTCTGCACTTATATTTGTATTCGACCATTTATTCTGCGTATTCCTTTGCCTTGCTCTACTTCCTCAATGCATTACGTCACAATTTCCGGATTAAATTCCATGTGCCACATTTCTTACCAACTGACTAGTTCATTGATATCTTTCCGCAGTCTACAGTTAACTTCTTAATCATGCCCTCCAGTCAGAAAAAACACATGTCTGTCATTACTCTTTGCTTCTCTCCATCCATCAATTTCTGAACCAAATTCACATTAAAAATAAATAAATTTAGAGTACACAATTCTTTTCTTTACAATTAAGGGGCAATTTAGTGTGGCCAATCCATCTATCCTGCACACGTGGGGGGTGAGACCCACGCAGACACATAGAGAATGTGCAAACTCCACACGGACAATGACCTGGAGCTGGGATTGAACCCGGGTCCTCGTGCTAACCACTGCACCTCCCCCCAAATTCACATTTACTGTTGGATCCCATGGGCTCTGACTTTCCTGACCAGTCTGCCATGTGGGACCTTGTCAAAAGTTTTGGGGTAATCCATGTAGACTACATCAAACACAGCACCCCTCCTTGTTACTTTCTCAAAATATTCTATTAAATTAGTCAGCCTAGACCTTCCCTTAATAATCCATGTTGACTAATATCGATTAATCCATGTATTTCTAAATTATGATTTATACTGTCCCTCAGAATTGTTTCTAACAATTTACCCACAATCAAGGTTAGGTTGACTGGCCTTTAATTACTCGGTCTATCCTGCTAATTGTTTATAAATTGTATTTAATTGCATGCAGGTGGTGCTATTAACTGGTGACCCTATAAAAAAAGGAACAGGTGGAAACTATGTTCTTTTTTGCTGAGCCGGTGCATGTTTCTTATAGTATCTCTATAAATAAATATGTCTAAAAGTGGATTGCAACCGTAGGTGGAGAGGCTTGTATGCTCCGACGATCCCTTGAGCGTGTTGTCCGGAGTGTTCTTTGCTCATAGTAGGACCACCCAAGGCAGCAAGGTTAAGGGCAGTGCCAGACAAAAAGTCCTCAACAGCAGAATAGGTGAATAAAGGCCGTATGTCTCACAGTTGCAAAGACGGAGAATGCTGCATGTCACTGAAATCTGATCACCAACCCATCAAGATCATGTGGACAATGCCGCCACCCGAGAGTCTCCACATGTATGTTTCTCCCTGCGTTTATTTGCCAAGTCATGTGATGATGGAAAATTGGTGACAGGGATAGGGCTGCCAATTTAGGAGACTGAACAACTCCACAACCATGAATCCAGAGTGACAGCAGCTCCTCTGCAACCTATCCCCCCCAATAACCTGTGGTAGAATACATGGGTGACAAGAGGGCTGCAACCAGCAATCGAACAGCCGTAAAACAATAAAACCTGCCCCCACCCCCCGATGCTACCCCAGCTGAATTCTTCAAAGCTGGTGGGTTTTACTCATCCTAAGGATTTGGGAGGAAAAAGAGCAACCCCCATCTCTGCCACACGCCCTACTCCGGCCCCACCACACACTCCACTCTACCCCCACTTCAGGAATGTGACCATTCCGCTGTGACCATTCTCCTGCAAAACAGATGCATCACTTGGGATACTGCTGTGGGGAATGGCCTCTCAGGGGAGAGGAGCAACAGCCAAATTTGTTTCACTATGGTTGGTTCTTCTGCAGAGGGGAGGAGTAAAAAGTGTGAGAATGCAATAGTTATCAGGGATTCAACTGTAAGGGCATAGATGGGCGTTTTTGTGTCCACAAACAAAACTCCAAGATGGTATGTTGCCTCCTTGGTGCACGGGTCAAGGGTGTCTCAGAGCAGTTACAGGGCATTCTGGAGGAGGTGAACAACCAGTGGTCGTGATACACATTGGTACAAACAACATGGAAAAAAGGGATATGGTCCTAAAGGCAGAATATTACGAGTTAGGAACAAAGTTGAGAAGTCGGCCCTTAAGGCAGTGATCTCAGGATTACTACCAGTACCACGTGCTGGCATGATGTATCAAATTAATATGTGGCTGAAGAGATGGTGCGAGGGGGAGGATTTTGGATTCCTGGGGCGTTGGGGCTGGTTCTGGATGAGGTGGGACCAGTACAAACTTGACAAGTTACACCTTGGCAAGACCGGGACAGATGTCCTAGAGGGTGTATTTGCTAGAGTGATTGGGGAGGGTTAAACTAAATGGCAGGGGGATGGGATTCTATACAAGGAGTCACTGGAGGAGGAATCTAGGACAAAAACAAAAAGCATAAATAAGAGAAATTATAGGCTGAGAAACCAAGGGCCAGATTCAAACAGGGCCAGTGAATAATAGTGGGAATGGGACAAGTAATGTTAAAAAGACAGGCCTGAAAGGCTTTGTGCCTTAACGTGCAGAGTAGTCACAACAAAGTGGATAAATTAATTGCAAATAGATATAAACGGATATGATATAGTCAGGATTACGGACACATGACTGCAGGATGATCAGGGATGGGAATTGAACATTCATGGATATTCAGTATTTAGAAAGGATGAGCAAAAATGAAAAGGCAGTGTAATTCCATTGCTGGTTAAAGAGGAGATTAACGCAATAGTGATGTAAGATATTAGCTCCAACAAGTGGAATCTGTATGGGTAGAGCTGAGAAACACTAAGGGGCAAAAAATCTTAATGGGGGTTGTATATAGACCCTACAACTTTATTGGTGATGTTGGGAATGGCACAAAACAGGAAATTAGAGACGCATGTAATGAAGGAACATCTATAATTATGGGTGACTTTAATCTGCATATAGATTGGGCAAATCAAATTAGTCACAATATTGTAGAGGAGGAATTCCTGGAGTGCAAATGGGATGGTTTTCTGGATCAATACATGGGCAGCACAGTAGCATAGTGAGTAGCACTGTTGCTTCACAGCTCCAGGGTCCCAAGTTCGATTCCCGGCTTGGGTCACTGGCTGTGTAGAGCCTGCACGTTCTCTCCATGTCTGCGTGGGTTTTCTTCGGGTGCTCCGGTTTCCTCCCACAAGTCCCTAAAGATGTGCCGTTAGGTAATTTGGACATTCTGAATTTTCCCTATGTACCCGAGCAGGCACCGAATGTGGCGACTCAGGATTTTCACAGTAACTTCACTGTAATGTTAATGTATGTCTACTTGGATAATAAAGATTATTATTATTATTACATTGCGGAACCAACTAAAGAACAGGTCATTCTAGACTGGGTATTGTGCAATGAGAAAGGAATCATTGGTAAACTAGTTGTGTGACACCCTTGGTGGTGAGCAGCCATAACATGATAACATTTTTAACCATGATGGAGAGTGACGTGGTTGATTCTGAGACTAGGGTCCTGAATCTAAATAAATGAAACTATGATAATATGAGGTGCGAACTGGCTATGATGGATTGGGAAACGTTACTTAAAGGGATGACGGTGGATAGACAATGGTAAGCATTCAAGGAGCACGAGTGAAATGCAACAATGTTTATTCCTGTCTGCCGCAAAAGTAAAACGGGAAAGGTGGCCAAATCATGGCTTACAAGGGAAATTAGAGATAGTATTAGATCCCAGGAAGAAGGATACAAATTGGCCAAGAAAGCAATAGACATGAGGTTTGGAGCAGTTTAGAATTCAGCAAAGGAGGACCACGGGATTGATTAAGAAGGGGAGTAAGTTTGCACAGAACATAAAAATTGACTGTAAATACACGGTTCTTTTTCCAAATGACAAGCAGTGACTAGCTGGGTTATCGCAGGAATCGGTGCTGGGACCCCAGCTGGTTACAAAATGTATTAATGATTTAGATGGGGGAACAAAATGTAATCTCTCCAAATTTGTAAATGATAATAAGCTGGATGGGAGGGTGAGCTGTGAGGAGGATGTAGAGATCCTTCAGTGTGATTTGGACAGGTTGAATGAGTGGACAAATGAATGACAGATTCAGTATAATTTGGATAGGAGTGAGATTGTCCACTTTGGTCGCAGAAACAGGAAGGCAGATTATTACCTGAATGGCCATACGTTAGGAGAGGGGAATGTGAAATGAGACCTGGGTGCCCACATACACTGAAGGTTCTAGTCACCACAGGCCCATGTGGCCATAGGCTGCGTTCCCCTTTGTGGGGGAGTTCTGACTGGTGGTGACTTGACCTGAGGATCACCACACCTCAGACGAGCAGCAAGGTTGAGAAGGCGGGACCTTCATGAATAACCTTGGCAGGTACGGGAATTGAGCCCATGCTGCTGGCCTTGCTCTGAATCACAAACCAGCTATCTAGCCAAGTGAGTTAAACCAGCCCCTGCTGAAGGTAAGAATGCAGATGCAGCAGGTGGTAAAGAAGGCAAATGGTGTGTTGGCCTTCATAGTGACATTATTTGATGCCTTGCTGCAATTATACAGGGTCTTAGTGAGGAATTTGGAATATTATGTGCAGTTTTGGTCTCCTTATCCAAGGAAGGATGTTCTTGCTATAGAGGGAGTGCAAAGAAGGTTCAGCAGACCGATTCCTGGGATGGGTAATCCTAATGGAGAGGGGGGAGGGGTCTTGAGGACTGTGGTGCTCATGTTGTATGCAAAAACCCACAAAACCCATGATCAGCTTCTTAGATGGACAATCATACTTGTTAACGAATGAACTCTGAAGAAGATGACGACTACCTCGTTTTTATGGCAGCGGAAACAGATTGAGCGCCATAAGTGGACAATAATTGGCCACTTAAGGGCCTCAACAGGTTTAGGGGGTCAAGCTAGTGGGTACCTTCCCCATTTCTGTATTATGAAAAATGAAATGAAAATCGCTTAGAGTCACGAGTAGGCTTGAAATGAAGTTACTGTGGAAAGCCCCTAGTCGCCACATTCCGGCACCTGTCCGGGGGGGCTGGTACGGGAATCGAACCGTGCTGCTGGCCTGCTTGGTCAGCTTTAAAAGCCAGCGATTTAGCCCAGTGAGCTAAACCAGCTGGTGTATGGTTACTGGGTCAGATGTGGGTGAAGAGGCGGTGGGCTAACAACCCACATATATTGTGGGCGGGAGATCTCAATCAGACACCTTCAAAATTTGGACCAGGTGTCAAGCAAGGCATTGTTGCAGACCTAAACTATTCACAGTCTACCTGGTAGGGGTTAATCACCTCAACAGAGTTCAATGAACCCCTGATTTCCATGTTAAATTCCACCTCAGTGGAAAACTCTTTACCTCAGTCACCAATGTGGTAAAACTAAACTGGGCACCATAAATATACATGACCAACTTTTGCAGAAGACTGTTGTGTCATTGGCCATTCTGCATCAGATTTGCAAGCAACTCTCGATCTCTAACCCTGCCCAAAAAATACTCAGTCAATCCTCTTAAATGGCCAGAACAAAACTCATATCAACTGATACCTGGTCAGTCAAATATTCCACTCCCCGTATGTGTTCAAGGGAGATTCTGGAATATGTTGAGCACTCCCCATACTTTGGCAGCCACCTTCCTCAAATGGCCACCATTGATGAGGCGATTCAACACATGAGCAGCTGTGCCCAGGTCAGCCTTCTATAAACCAGGTAACATCTGCATCATCACCTTCCTTTGTGAGGACAAAGACAAAGTATTTATTAAGAATCATGCCCACATATATCACCTCCACATACAAGTTACCTTTTTGGTTTAATCAGGCCGAGTCTTTCCTAAGATATCCTCTGATCTTAACCTATTGTAAGAGCATCTTATCAGTTTGCATCTATTGCACAAATGTATGATTCAAAATTTACAAATACATGTTATGTGCAAAACAATGTCCAACAGATTCAGAGTTGCTAAACTAAGAATTGCATAATTGAAGTTTCCATGTAACTGAATAAGGAGTTTGGGAAACATCTGAGGGTACACTATGCAATGCTGGGTGCATCAAAAGATATATGATCATGAATATATATTATAAACGTCATCAAAATATTATTTTTTCCTAATTGCCATTAACTTCACAACCAGCTTGACAAATGGTGAAATAGATGAAACTGTGTTGCTGAATGATGCTGCAACAAAATTAATAAAAACTCATCTGGTAGTGGAAATAGGCACTACAAAAAAAAATTAGAATGCAGAGTTTGAAATAAAGTGGAATTTTACCAGCTGATGCTGTGCCCAGCACCACTGGCTGTAAGCGTGTAACACTGACATCCCAAATCCCATCCCGATGTCCTATGTATTCTTTCACCAGTTGACAGACTGCTCTGGAAGTTGTCGTCTTGAAACTTGACACAATCTTTGTAACAAAAAGAGAAAATCAGACATTAATCAATGGAACATATATATCAAATATCTTTAATTCAGAAAGAGCATCAAAACTGAAACCCATCGCATGTTAGGATCAAATGCTACTCAAAAAGCATTGCTTGCTAGGTTAGTTGCTCTTCATAGTTTCTTGCAGCTAGTTTACACACCACTCAATAAATGGTTTCAGACAGATTTATCCTGTTGTACATTCTGTTCAGCTAAATACTCTTTGTCAAGCCTGGATTGTGACACAGAGTTACTTTAGGGGAGTAAAATTGCCTAACATCTTCTGACAAGTTCAAGACATATTCTCACCCTGCAGTTGCACGAAATTAATCAATTCAACAGCCACAGCTATAAAAAGGCCATCAGGGAGAAATGCCAAAGGATGTTCGTGGCCTTTCAGAAGTGTTTGGTGTGTTTATTAAGAATAAACCTTCACCGTGCATATGTAAAAGCTATCTGTGAACATCCCTGCAATGCAGCTTTTCAAGTTCTACAATATATGCATTAAGCCAAAGAATTTTTAAAAGTATTTTTTTCAGTAGGTGATCAACATGGAGTCTATTGAACCGAATATGAAGTGCAGACGAGATGGTAATACATGTTGATGCCTCATATTCCATTGGAAAATCTGAATGATGTCTCTGTTTTTCAACTCCAATACTTTATTTAGTTGAAATTCTTGGATTAACAGCCTGTTTTACACAATGCTTGATTTTAATATCCACTCAGGTCAGGTTTATTACAAGTTGGTTTTTGCAATACACTTTTGCTCTGTAGAATGTAATATTTACTCTATTTTTTGATATTTGCTTTTATGTTGCACAGTTTCATTTAACAAATCATTTGCTTTCCGGTAATTTTATTTTACTGCGTGTTTATCATTGGTTTATCAACATTTTAAACTGTGAGAATTTCAAAACGTTTAGATGTGAAAATTGTTGGAAAGGATATGAAAACATTGCTGATATGTTTTATAAATATTGGTGATGGCACAAGATATTTTACAGGACAGCAACAGGAAAATCATCCATTCACTGCTTCCATCTCTGTTCTTTAATTATGCTGTTGTGCAAAATACAAGGTAAATTCTCTAGGAGCTGTGTAATTATTGCATTCAATGAAAATTTTGACTTCAAAACTCCACGCATTCCCACATTATTGGAATTCAACAAGCATTTTACAAATGTAGTAGTTATGAGTTTAGTGTTAGCAAAAGAATGACAATATAAAGCCAGTAAATATAATGGTTCAACTATTACAAAGAATAAAACCAATAAACCATCGCAAAGATTTCTATACAAATAAGTTACAATTAGCTGAAAAACACACAAACCATAATCAGTACTCAAAGGCTGTTTAGTACTGTGTATCATTTTTGGGTCGCAAGCTCAGTGCTTTTTTCACATAATAAGCGTTCGGATATGAAATGCACTGTCTGGACGTGTGGTGGAGGAGATCCAATCGAGGCATTTAAGAGCGCACTAGATGATTACTTGCATCAAAATCATGCGAAGGAATATGGAAAAAAGGCAGGGGAATAGCAGTAAGTCATGATTCTCTTTTGGAGAGCGGTGCAGACATGATGGGCCAAATGGCCTCCTCCTGCACCGTAATAATTCTGTGATCAAAAAGGATAAATGGGTCATTTTCGGGTTGGCAAGATAGAACAAATGGGATAGCAATGGATTAGTGCTGGGGCCTCAACTATTTACTATCAATATTAATGACTCAGGTGACGGAATATGGTTGCTAAATTTGCTGATAACACAAAGATACATAGGAATAAAAGAGTAGCTTGTTATTTAATAGAACATAGAACATTACAGCGCAGTACAGGCCCTTCGGCCCTCGATGTTGCGCCGACCTGTGAAACCACTCTAAAGCCCATCTACATTATTCCCTTATCATCCATATGTTTATCCAATGACCATTTAATGTTGGCGAGTCCACTACTGTTGCAGGCAGGGCATTCCACGTCCTTACTACTCTCTGAGTAAAGAACCTACCTCTGACATCTGTCCTATATCTTCCCTCAATTTAAAGATATGTCCTCTTGTGCTAGACATCACCATCCGAGGAAAAAGGCTCTCACTGTCCACGCTATCTAATCCTCTGATCATTTTGTATGCCTCAATTAAGTCACCTCTTAACCTTCTTCTCTCTATCGAAAACAGCCTCAAATCCCTCAACCTTTCCTCATAAGGTCTTCCCTCCATACCAGGCAACATCCTGGTAAATCTCCTCTGCACCCTTTCCAATGCTTCCACATCCTTCCTATAATGCGGCGACCAGAACTGCACGCAATATTCCAAATGCGGCCCCACCAGAGTTTTGTACAGCTGCAACATGACCTCATGGCTCCGAAACTCAATCCCTCTACCAATAAAAGCTAACACACCGTATGCCTTCTTAACAACCCTATCAACCTGGGTGGCAACTTTCAGGGATCTATGTACATGGACACCGAGATCTCTCTGCTCATCCACACTACCAAGAATCTTACCATTAGCCCAGTACTCTGTCTTCCTGTTATTCCTTCCAAAATGAATCATCTCACACTTTTCTGCATTCAACTCCATTTGCCACCTCTCAGCCCAGCTCTGCAGCTTATCTATGTCCCTCTGTAACTTGTAACATCCTTCTGCACTGTCCACAACTCCACCGACTTTAGTGTCACCTGCAAATTTACTCACCCATCCTTCTACGCCCTCCTCCAGGTCATTTATAAAAATGACAAACAGCAGTGGCCCCAAAACAGATCCTTGTGGTACACCACTAGTAACTGAACTCCAGGATGAACATTTCCTATCAACCACCACCCTCCGTCTTCTTACAGCGAGCCAATTTCTGATCCAAACTGCTAAATCACCCTGAATCCCATGCCTCTGTATTTTCTGCAATAGCCTACTGTGGGGAACCTTATCAAACGCTTTACTGAAATCCATATTCACCACATCAACTGCTTTACCCTTGTCCACTCGTTTGGTCACCTTCTCAAAGAACTCAATAAGGTTTGTGAGGCACAATCTACCCTTCACAAAACCGTGTTGACTATCCCTAATCAAATTATTCCTTTCTAGATGATTATAAATCCTATCTCTTATAAACCTTTCCAAAACTTTGGCCACAACAGAAGTAAGGCTCACTAGTTACCGGGGTTGTCTCTACTCCCCTTCTTGAACAAGGGGACAACATTTGCTATCCTCCAGTCTTCTAGCACTATTCCTGTAGATAATGACGACATAAAGATCAAAGCTAAAGGCTCAGCAATCTCCTCCCTAGGTTCCCAGAGAATCCTAGGATAAATTCCATCCGGCCCAAGGGACTTACCTATTTTAACACTTTCCAGAATTGCTAACACCTCCTCCTTATGAACCTCAAGCCCTTCTAGTGTAGTAGCCTGTATCTCAGTATTCTCCTCGACAACATTGTCTTTTTCCTGCGCGAATACTGACGAAAAATATTCATTTAGCACCTCCTATCTCCTCAAACTCCACACACAACTTCCCACTACTGTCCTTGACTGGCCCTACTCTTACCCTAGTCATTCTTTTATTCCTGACATACCTATAGAAAGCTTTAGGGTTATCCTTGATCCTATTTGCCAAAGACTTCTCATGTCCCCTCCTGGCTCTTCTTAGCTCTCTCTTTAGGTCCTTCCTAGCTAACTTGTAACTCTCGAGTGCCCTAACTGAACCTTCACGTCTCATCTTTACATAAGCCTCCTTCTTCCTCTTGACAAGTGATTCAACAACTTTAGTAAACCACGGACTTTAGTAAACTCGCTCGACCACTTCCTCCCTGCCCGACAGGTACATACTTATCAAGAACACGCAGTAGCTGTTCCTTGAACGAGCTCCACATTTCAATTGTGCTCATCCCCTGCAGTTTCCTTCCCCAACCTATGCATCCTAAGTTTTGCCTCATCGCATCATAATTGCCTTTCCCCCAGCTATAACTCTTGCCCTGCAGTTTATACCTATCCCTTTCCATCACTAAAGTAAACATAACTGAATTGTGGTCACTATCACCAAAGTGCTCACATACCTCCAAATCTAGCACCTGTCCTAGTTCATTACCCAGTACCAAATCCAATGTGGCCTCACCTCTTGTTGGCCTATCTACATACTGTGTCAGGAAACTCTCCTGCACACATTGGACAAAAACGGACCCATCTAAAGTACTCAATTAATTTCCAGTCAATATTTGGAAAGTTAAAGTCCCCCATAACAACTACCCTGTTACTTTCGCTCCTATCCAGAATCATCTTTGCAATCCTTTCCTCTACATCTCTGAAACTTTTCGGAGGCCTCTGGAAAACTCCCAACAGGGTAACCTCTCCTCTCCTGTTTCTAACCTCAGCCCATACTACCTCAGTAGACGAGTCCTCATCAAACGTCCTTTCTGCCACCATAATACTGTCCTTGACTAACAATGCCACCCCTCCCCCTCTTTTACCACCTTCCCTGAGCTTACTTAAATATCTAAACCCCGGAACCTGCAACAACTATTCCTGTCCCTGCTCTAGCCATGTCTCCGAAATGGCCACAACATCGAAGTCCCAGGTTCCAACCCATGCTGCAAGTTCACCCATCTTATTCCGGATGCTCCTGGCGTTGAAGTAGACACACTTTAAACCACCTTCCTGCCTGCCGGTACACTCCTGCAACCTTGAAACCTTACTCATGACCTCACTACTCTCAACCTCCTGTATACTGGAGCTACAATTCAGGTACCCAACCCCCTGCTGAATTAGTTTAAACCCTCCCGAAGAGCATTCGCAAATTTCCCCCCCCAGGATATTGTTACCCCTCTGGTCCAGGTGTAGACCATCCTGTTTGTAGAGGTCCCACCTACCCCAGAATGAGCCCCAATTATCCAGGTATCTGAAACCCTCCCTCCTGCAACACCTGTAGCCACGTGTTCAACTGCTCTCTCTCCCTATTCCTCATCTCGCCAGCACGTGGCACGGGTAACAACCCAGAGATAATAACTGTTTGTTCTAGCTCTAAGTTTCCACCCTAGCTCCCTGAATTCCTGCTTTACATCCCTATTCCTACCTATGTCGTTGGTGCCTGTGTGGGTCACGACCCCCTCCCCCTTAAGGATCCCAAAAACACGATCCGAGACATCATGGGCCCTGGCACCTGGGAGGCAACACACCAACCGCGAGTCTCTCTCGTTCCCACAGAATCTCCTATCTATCCCCCTAACTATGGAGTCTCCAATGACTAATGCTCTACTCCTCTCCCCCCTAAATGGGCAGAGACTGCAAAACTCTATGGTACAGAGGGTTCTGGGGTGTGCTGGTATATGAAAACGTACCATGCAGGTACAGCAAGTGATGAGGCCAGCAAATTAAATGTTGCTGTTTATTCCAAGGGGAATGGAATTATTTCTTTGTTCGTTCTTGGGATGTGGGCATCGCTCGCTGGGCCAGCATTTGTTGCCCATCCCTAATTGCCCTTTAAGGGAGTGGTTTGCTAGGTCATTGCAGTGAGGAGTCAACTGCATCGCTGTATGGGTTTGGAGTCACATGTAGGCCAGGCCGGGTAAGGACGACAGATTTCCTTCCCTGAAGGACATTAGTGTACCTCAGATGGGCTTTTAAGACAAGCGGCAATGTTTTCACGGTCAACATTAGACTTAATTCCAGATTATTTTTTTATTGAATTCAAATTTCACCCTCTGCCATTGTGGGATTCGAACTCGGGATTACTAATCCAGTGACAATACCATTACGCCACCCTGTCCCCTATAAGAGTAGGGATGTTGTGCTATAGCTGCCTAGGGTATTGATGAGACCACATTGGGAGTACAGTGTACAATTTTGGTCTCCTAGTTAAGAAAGAACATAATTACATCAGAAGCAGCTCAGAGAAGATTTTCTTGACTGATTTCTGGGATGAGGGGTTTACCCATGAGGAAAAGGTAGACAGGTCGGGCCTGTACCAATTGAAGTTTAAAAGCAGGAGAGGCGATCTTACTGAAACATTGTAAGATCATCAGGGGATCTGACAGGATGAAAGCTGAAAGGATGTTTCTCCTTGTGGGAGAGACAAGAACTAGGGGACACAGTTTAAAAATAAGGGCACTCCCATTTAAGATGGAAATGAAGAGACATTTTTTCTGTCAGAGGGTTGTGAGTCTGCGGAACTCTCTCCCCCAGAGTGTAGTGGTGGCTGCATTATTGGATATCTTTGTGGTTGAGATAGTTAGATTCTTGATTGACAAAGGAATCAAAGGGTATAGGTGATAGGAAGGAAACCGGAATTGAGGCCACAATCAGATTAGGCATAATATTAATGAACGATGGAACAGGTTTGAAGGCCGAACGGCCACGTCCTGTTCCTACGTAGCATATTCGTATGAAAGCAAGGTCACACTAGGGCTCCGCTATAACACAGAACTCGGTATAACACGATTTGCCTTGGACTTCAAAATTTTCATTTGAACAAGATAGTCCAGAGTTATATTAGACCACAATAGCCCAGAAAACATCCAGCTTAGTACATCAATTCTGCTGAGGCTACTGTAAATGCATTTCAGCTGACCGTAAATACCCGTGTGAGGAAAAAGGTAAACCTGCTTGTGCTGCTGTTGGCCAGTAACTCCTGCTGGATAATGTATGGGCGTGATTTTCCACGCAACCCGTCGTGTCTTTCGCGGAGGTGACCTGCCGCTGGCCAGTGGTGGGAACTCAAGTCCATCCATCCCTGTCCCCATTCCCATTCCCCCCCCCCCCCCCCCCCCCCCCCCCACTGTCAACATGGTTTCCTGATGAATGCACCCCTTGCCACCAGGAAACCTGTGATGCAGATGCTCAGTGCATGTGAACGGCTGGAAAATTCCTGCTAATATGTATATAAGCCAGAGTGCTAAGCACCGGCAAAAGGCAAAGCTATGAGTGGGCCCAATGCATGCACATCTTAGCCTGTGAGGAAATGCTGATTGATTTAGGGAACACAAATATAACCACATCTGTACTTTTTATATTCAGTCAGAGGTGTTCTCCACCAAAAACACAGCAACTCCATTGTGTTTATCCAATTCTCTAATGAAATGGTCTCACTTATAAAATGAAACAGTGTCACCTATAAAACAATCTTAAAATACTGTCTCCATGGATGGTGTTATGGCAGGGCCCCAGTGTAATATTTTTTGGCTAATTTTATTTTGAAAATTTATGCTACTTAAATATTGGCCGGGGCACTGGGAGAATTCCACTATTCTTCAAATAGCATGATGACAACTTTTACATCCAGCTGAGAGGGCAGTGTAGCTTGGTTTAGCATCTCATTTGAAGGAGAGGCAGCACCAAGCACTATGACAGAGTCCAGGCTGACATTTAGGGAAAAAATACTCCCGCAATTCCGAGTGAAGTTCATGAGTTCAATTTATTTGGGAGAGGGGAGACATAAATCTGGTGCCCAGTGGTTCCTATACTCAAACTTAATCCAAAGGTCATGGGTTTCAATCTCAGCATTGCAAATTACAGAACTAAATTTAATAAACCTGCTCATCTGCTGTTATTAGAAAATTTTAATGAAAGCAGTCAAAACAACCCAAGCAGTCCATTAACACTCTGTTACCTCCGACCTGAGGCCCACAAGTAACTCCAGGCTCATGATGTGTGTTGGTCTCACAGGAGATTAGTGGTTAATTATTGACTTCCCAGTGTCATCCACTTTGAGAAATTAGTTTGAAAAAATGAAATAGTTTTTAAACAATGCCAGGGAATGGAATGTTTTCAAAATTTTGGTTCTATTTCATAGAACAGAAATATGGAATGGCAATTTATCTCATCCCACTCTCTGACCCTTTATATAGCCCTGGAATTTTGTCCCTTCAGGTGCTTATCCAATTTTCTTTTGAAACTCACTACTGAAACTGCCTCCAGCACACACTCCAGCACTGCATTCTAGATCCTAACCAGTTACTGCATGTAGGATTTTCCTCATGCTTTCATTATGTTTGCCAATGTGCCCCCTCGATTCTTCTGCCAATGGGAACAATTTATTTCCACCTGCTCTGTTTAGGCCGCTTATGATGTTGAAACCTCTATTAAAATCTCTTCTCAACTTTCTCACCTGCAAAGAGAATCCCAGGTCGACAATCAAACTTAGCAACTTTGTTTTTAAAAATTTAGAGTACCCAATTAATTTTCTTCCAATTAAGGGGCAATTTAGCATGGCCAATCCATCCACCCTGCACATCTTTTGGGTTATGGGGGTGAAACCCACCCAAACACGGGGAGAATGTGCAAACTCCACACGGACAGTGACTAAGAGCCGGGATGGAACCTGGGACCTCGGCGCCGTGAGGCAGAAATTCTAACCACTGCGCCACCCTGCTGCCCCCGAACTAAGCAACCTAAGTCCCTCATTCATGGAGCCATTCTTGTAAATCATTTGTGCACCTTCTCCATAGTTTTCACAACCATCTTAAAGTATGGTGCTCAGAATTGGACGCAATGTATTTTCTTTTATTCCCTTTTCTTCCCGTGTACTTAATGATCTGCTCGCAGAAAAATACATTTCACTGTACCTCGGTACAAGTGACAATAAACCAATCCAATCCAATGCTCCAATTGAGGCCAAACCAGTATTTTAGAAAGGTCCACCACAGGTTCCCTACTTTTGTACAAAATGTCTTATTTAGAAAGCCCAGGATCCCATATGCATTTTAAACTACTTTCTCCAACTGCCATCACCTTCCATGATTTGTGCATCAGATCTCTCCATTTCTGCAGCCCCCTCAGAACTGCAGTACTCTACCTGTTGGAATTCTTGACTCTTGAGACGGTTAAGTTTGAACTGAGGGGAAGGATGGAGGGGTTCTACAATTCATGGGCATTATTCATTGTGCACTTTCAAGAACTGGATAACATCGAACATTAGCTGAGAGGGTTGGGGGGCTGTGTGTGTTAACGGTGACTATGGGTGATTCCTGATTCCTTTTTGTCATTTGTTTATGTGAACATGCGGGCTAATGTTTGGGGTTTGGTGGGAGGATGGGATCGTTGTTATTGATATGGGGATTGACATATTTGTTACTGATTATTGTTGGTGGGTGTAAATTTGGGAGAAAATGTGAAAAAGGTGAATTAAAATATTTTTCAAAAAAAAAAAGAACTGCAGTACTCTTTAGTTCTCTCTCTCTTCGTTCTTCCTACCAAAATGATCAATTCACACTTCTGCATGAAATCTCATCTGCCGCATGTCGCCCCTCTCTACGAGAATAAATCCTCTTCAAGTCCATCAGTTACCTCCTCACAGATCAATGTATTTGATTTGCTTTATTGTCACATGTATTAGTATACAGTGAAAAGTATTGTTTCTTGCATGCTATGCAGACAATGCATACCGTACATAGAGAAGGAAGGAGACTACAGAATGCAATGTTACAGTCGTAGCTAGTGTGTAGAGAAAAGATCAACTTAATACACTGTACATCCAAATTTTGTGTCAACTGTAATTTTGAAATTGTCGCCTGTACACTCAAGTCTAAGTTATTAATATACATCATCAAGAAAGATAACGGACCTCTGGGGACATCTCTGTATATCTTCCTCCAATCTGAAAAACAGCTGTTCAACACTACTGTTTTCTATCACACAGCCAACTTCATTTCGATGCTGTCACTATTCCCTTTATTCCATGGGCTTCAACTTTGCTGGAAAGTCTATTATGTGGCACTTGTGAAAATCCACTTCTGTCCTTGTCAGTGTCAAACACTCCCACGAGAGGCACAAAAACGTTTATCAGTGACACCTCAAAAGAACACCCATTACTGCATCAATGTGAAATTTCTATTTCCTCCAGATATTTCTTTGGTATCTCATGCAAGACCCTTAAACGCAAAAGAAAGATTAGAGCCCCATCCAGGTTACATTAAAATTTATGGCCTGGAGCTGAACGGTCAGCTTTTTAAATTCTGTAAAATAAAAGCAAAATACCGCAGATGCTGGAAACCTGAAACAAAAACGGAAAATGCTGGATAAACTCAAATGGTCTGGCAGCATCTGTGGAGAGAGAACCAGAGCTAACATTTCGAGTCAAATGTGATGTCTTCAGAACAGAGTTCCTGCAAGATAAGGACATTTGTATCCTTTTTTAATGGACTCAATATTACTCCAAAAGCTACAAGTTAGTCAAAAAATTATCATAGTATGTGATTTATGGAAGGAATACATTTGTATTTCTGTATTAATACTATATTTGATTGGAAGTATGTTCTGTAGTCCAGGAGGCAATACATAGTGAATTTGAAAATAAATTAACACAAGGGGAAATCTAGCTTGTTGAAAACTAATCTACTGATCAGATTTGTGAATATATAGGAAACAAGTATACTTGGAATGCTGTACTTAGCTGAAATTACTATTCGCAGACGCACTTGATTGTCTTCACATTTATTAAATAAAATCAGCAGCATAGGTGGCAGGAGATAATATTCTGGGAAGTCACAGCCATTTTGGTTACGTCAACATTAGAGCAGCAATCTGCATAGAAATTACTGCACTGAAACAGGCCATTCAGCCCAACTGGTCAATGCCAGAATCAATGCCCCACAGGAGTCTCCTCCCACTTTATTTCACATAACCCTAACAAGATAGCCTTTCACACCCTTTCCCCCTCACAAACTTGCCGAGCTTCCCCTTAAATGTATCTGTGCTATTTGCCTCAACTAAACCATGTGCCAGCGAGTTCCTTATTTGGGTTGCTCAAGCAAAGTCATGTGTTAGGAAAACAAAGGTCGTTTTAAGGGATTTATATTTGTATTGGTAAACATTAGATATAAGCTACATTTTTAAATTCAATCTAATGTTTCTGTGCCTGGAAGGGTAAAACCTATATTTAGATTCCTGCTGGATTAAGGTGTTTGTATGTGGGGGTTTGGTCAAGTTCAACTCTGTTTCTATCGTACTTAGAGAAGGCCACGGCGTGAAGACAGATTAGAAGTAGCAGTCACTGCTTAGCAACTGGAGGCTCTTGCCAGGTAAAAAAACTTTTAAGTTGTAGTTTTAGCTGAATCTATTTGTAGTTAATAATAATAACAATCTTTATTGTCACAAGTAGGCTTACATTAACACTGCAATGAAATTACTGTGAAAAAGTCGTCATATTCTGGCGCCTGTTCGGATACACAGAGGGAGAATTCAGAATGACCAATTCACCTAACAATCACGTCTTTCGTGACATGTGGGAGGAAACTGGAGCACCCGGAGGAAACCCAAGCGGACATAGGGAGACGATGCAGACTCCGCACAGTGACCCAAGCCAGGAAATGACCCTGGCGCTACCCACTGGCCTGGCGCTAGCAACAGTGCTACCCACTGTGCTACCGTGCCACCCACATTGGGGACAGGATAAGGGAGTTGCTAAGATGCAGGCTTCCGAAGGAACAAGTTACAGTCCACTGGAGTTAAAAGAACAGAGGCCAATGTACTTAACAGAAGAATTCAAGGAAAAGTAAAACATGTTAGAGTTAGAGATACAATTATCCATATTTAAAGTGTTTAAAGTGGGACAGCAAACTTCAGAGGTAACTTTGATATATTTTTACTAAAAGTCTGGAAATTGAGAGTTAAAGCATTTGTGAACAGTTTGTCCAGTAGCCAACACAAGGAAATCCTAATTTACACCAATCCCCAATCCTGGACTTGATTCGCTGTTAAAAGTTGAGCCGAAGCTTTGTTTAAGTGTGTTATTTGAAAAATCTGAACTGGATTTTGGAATGCAAACCACTAAGGGAAAGCATTGTTGTGAGAGAAGATTTTAAAGCATGTTTTTGGGAGTGGAGTTTGGAAACTCATGTGACAATCATCTGGGTGGATTCTGCGGTAAATCCATTAACACTTGGGTTCAGAGTAGAAAGGGTACTGGAGCATAATCCAACCTTTCATGTTTAATAAATATTTTTTTCCTTGTTTTTCAAACTAATTAGCGGTCCTGTGACACTGCTCCTCCACGTTTTGTTTAAAAAAAAATAAAAGTTAGTCTTTTGAGCCAGGGTTCCATTCTGGGATCTTCCCGTCCAGTTATATCAACTAGGATCGCAACAAATGTATGTCCAACGCTTTAATTAATTGAAACTCATGCTTTAATTGTGTCTAGTTTATCATACACTAAAGCCACTCAATGACAGAAAAAGCCTGCAAGATAAACAGAAAAACTGTACCATTCAAAAGGTCAAAGATCTTCAACACCTTGACCACAATGCCATTGCTTTACTATTGCAAATATCTTGGAATGTTCCTTTTGGAAGTCCATACACAATGTAATACAGGAATTGGGTGGTTGTCAACTTAAGAATTTATTTTATCCATAAACAGGAGTAGAACCTGGATGAGGCCAGGAAAACACAAATAGAACACTGCCACTCTGTGGTAACAATATGTACTGCAGGAAGGAGTCAAGTAGATGGCAGATTGTTTTAGTGAAAATACAGCAATTTAAAAAATATAACAAAATTGAAACAACAGGAGTTGACTCCTGCACCGGCCATGTAATCTAACTCAACGTACAATTAATTTTGTTAAGTAGAAATCAAACATATTTTATCCTTCCTTTTTTTTCTCTCCTCTTTTTGTTTTTTTCCCCAATTTGTTTCCTGTCTCGGTTTTCCTAAATACAGCAAGGTATCTGAAAACAATTTAAAAAGTAGCCAACAGTCAATGAACTACAAATGTAATAAAGATACACTGTGAAAAACATAAAGTAATCATGTGCAGAAAGGATAGCTGCGTTCAAGAAAAATTGTGCTCAACAAATTTAATACTTCTTTGAGCTAGTGACCAAATGGATACAGCCTGTGCAAATCGACCAATTTTCTGAAAATGTCTCAAGCTCGCTATAAAATTGGAGGCATATGATTTCAACAAAATTATAGCAGAACCAGTTTAAAGCTGACTAGTGGACAGCAAAAAAAGGATAAAGATTAATGAAAGCTGCCTGAATTAGAGAACGATAGGAAGCAACAAACCTCATGAATTAGTGCACACTCCCGCTTTTATTCTCACACAGATAGAGTTACTGAAAGAAAGATGATCTGGATCTCGGCATCGGATGCACAAAATTAAAATTTGGCCCATTAAGCTTGCCAATGCCTAGACTGCGCACAGAGAGAGGCACAGAATAACTACCAGCAGAGATGATACTGGCTCCTGACACTTAATTATCTTTTGGTATTGGAGAAGTGTCACTTGTATTTTTCTAAAATGCCCTGAACTTTACTTTCTCTCCATAGAAACTGCACAACTATAATATAAGGAAGATTTGGGGGTTGGTGATGCATCTAGATTGCACAATAGCAGATTGAGACACGTTTGATGGACCGTTTTTCTCTCTTGCTCTCCTTTTGTCTATGTTTGAAATATCAGCTAAAGCTCGCATGCAGAGTAGACAATTCAAGAGATTAAGCGAGAACATCCTCGATAACAGACTGATGTCGCAGCAATCTGCTACATGCAGGGAGAGGATGGATGGAATGCTGGCCGAACAATGAAAGTCTACTTAATATTGCATAGAATATAAAAAAGCTTTGCTGAGTCTATACTACATCAAAGGAAGTAATTGTTCCGTTGTACTGTTACTAAGTAAAACCCAGCTATGGCAAGTAGCACATATATTTTTGCTGTAATTATGATGATTTAGATTCTGTTGCCTGATATTAAAGATCAGTTTACTTATATTGTAGCTCGCAACAGTCCTTTTTTTTAAATCAAGGGGCAATTTAGCATGGCCAATCCACCTACCCTGCACATCTTTGGGTTGTGGGGATGAGACCCACACAGACACGGGGAGAATGTGCAAACTCCACACGGACAATGATCCAGAGCCAGGGTGGAACCCAGGTCCTCAGCGCAGGGGCGGCATGTGGTGCAGTGGATAGCACTAGGACTGCGGCTCTGAGGACCCGGGTTCGAATCCCGGCCCTGGGACTGTCCGTGTGGCGTTTGCACATTCTCCCCATGTCTGCGTGGGTTTCACCCTCACAGCCCAAAGATGTGCAGGTTAGGTGGATTGGTCACTCTAAACTGCCCCTTTATTGGAAAAAAAAATAATAATTGGGTACTCTAAATTTATTTTAAAAAGGTCCTCAGTGCCGCGAGACAGCAGTGCTAACCAGAGCGCCACCCATGTTTGCAACAGTCCTAATCATATTAATGCAGACATAGTTAAATAAAATAGTTTTAGCTAATTCACCTTTATATCAAACTTTGTGCACTAAGGAGAAAGGTTCTTTGATGCCTTTGCTAAACAAGAGTTAAAGCTGGACTTCATTCCGCTTGTCAGTGGTCCCGTGTGAACACACATGATTTGATTAATTTTATAAACCACCTTCTCGATGGCAGTGCATGGCCAGCTAATTAAGGCATTGTATATTAAAGCTTCAGGGTAAATAGTGAATCACTGAAGGAAATCTGCTATTTCTGATAGGTAAAAGGATCATCGATTTAGCCATTTTGATGTAAATACTAAAGCCCAGTTCAAAATTCATTTTTAAAATGGATCGTATCCTGCCGACTAAGCCAATTGATGAAATCTACCCTTGGTTAAGTGTAGTCTCGTATACACCTAACTAAGTAAAAATTTGCACTATACGTCTCGGATGCAAAATTAAATCTTTATTATTGATTATAATTCAGAGTTTTCATTGAATTTTCATAGAATTTACAGTGCAGAAGGAGACCATTCGGCCCATCGAGTCTGCACTGGCTCTTGGAAAGAGCACCCTACCCAAGCCCATACCTCTACCCTATCTCCATAACCCAGAAACCCCACCCAACACTAAGGGGCAATTTGGACCCCGAGGGCAATTTATCATGGCCAATCCACCTAACCTGCACATCTTTGGACTGTGGGAGGAAACCGGAGCTCCCGGAGGAAACCCACGCACACACGGGGAGGATGTGCAGACTCCACACAGACAGTGACCCAGCAGGGAATCGAACCTGGGACCCTGGCGCTGTGAAGCATTTGTGCTATCCACAAAGCTACCGTGCTGCCCCAAATCTTTTAAATCTTGTGGTTACAAATCAAATATTCTCAATTAAGCCCCTGCCAGCAGAAGACTTTAAGAGATATAATTAAACTTAGTAGCGGACAAAAAAGTTGAACTTTCAAAATATGATAATGGTTTCTTGCTCAAAGCAAAGCAGCTTGCGCAGTCTTAGATTTAGAATGGAAATATGAAAATATGAAGTAAGATAGCAGATAGTCAAGTATAGAGTGATCCTGGAATGGAAAATTGCTGCCCGGACCTCTATCTTTAAGGAAAATGTTATCAATCTGAATCCATCTGTTCCTACCCTTGTAATGTGCTGATTTGAAATGCATTTGATTGGATGGTTAGTTGTCAATCATCAATGTGCCACATAGATATGACTATGTTGCATCTTTGCGTGTCTTCTGTGTGTTGGAATGTAAACTTGCACTTATTATCAGGTCTGGTATTTGCTGACTGCTATATTACTCACATTTTGAATAATGGTAGATTCATGTTAACTCTGGTGCTCATTTTGACCTTCAGTAGAAATGTTGCATTTGCTTCTGGTTCAGCTGCAAATGTTTCAAAATCCATGCTTTTATTATTGAAATGAATGAAAAATGAAAATTGCTTATTGTCACAAGTAGGCTTCAAATGAAGTTACTATGAAAAGCCCCTAGTCGCCGCATTCCGGCGCCTGTTCAGGGAGGCTGTTACGGGAATTGAACCATGCTGCTGGCATGCCTTGGTCTGCTTTCAAAGCCAGCAATTTAGCCCTGTGCTAAACAGCCTCAGCCGTTGCAAGTTATTGCAAGCTATACGCTTTTGTAATCTGAGGTTATGTTTGCAGTCTTACGATGGGATCCATTTTAAAAATGAATTTTGAACTGGGCTTTAGTATTTACATCCAAATGGCTAAATCAATGATCCTTTTACCTATCATACATAGCAGATATCCTTCAATCACAATATAAACACATAAGATTTAACTCGCTGCACTTGTCGGTTTCCAGAACTACAAGCATTACTATGAGGAGCCATAAATTCAGGAAATCAATCTCCCTATCTCTGACTAATACATGCTACCTTGCATCCCATTCCCCAACTAACAAGAAGCCCAGAACACACTTGCAAGAATCAAAAAAAAATAACACTGGTGGCTTCGGCCTGGAAAGCAGCTAGTTTACTGACCTCTCAGTCTTGTTAATTTTATATTGCAGTGTTAGTTTCCTATTCATCAAAAGTATGTGCAAGGTAGAATTAGTCAAATACCAAAATACAACAGAACCACTTGGCTCACCCATAGGTCCAAGACCATTTCCTGGACCCTATGTTTCACCCTAGAACAAAAAGTAAGTGACTCCTCATTGCCATCTACTCAATGTTGTCCTCTGTATAACTATTATGAGTTCTAACAGTGCTACACCATGGAGATATCAAAAGTAAGAAGCTTTCGTTATTAGAAGACTGGAAAAACTGGAGCTCTTTTATTAAAATAAATATGGTTAATAGGCCATTTATAATGAAAAATCCTTTACTACCACTGTCAATATGTCATGATGATTCAGGTACGTGGCCGGTTTTAGGACAGGAAGCTATGCATCTCCTGTGTTCTCTGTGGCAGATACCCCTTTGAACATTCCTGAATTTTAATATCCTACCTACATTTGTCTCCAACTTTCCTCCTTTTATTTTTATTTGGTATGTGCAATGCCACTGGAGGCTACTGGCATATTCCAGTATTTCTAGCATGTGGACAGAAGTCATGCTTGGCCATCCTTCTTCCTCCAGAACTCTAAGCGACTATAAAAGTCATTGGAGGCCATATCTAGCATCATGTTAATCCCAAAATGTAGAAAATAACACTTCATGAATGTTGATGCCCAACTTCTTGTTAGTAAGTTTATATTTTATTACTGTTTATCCATTCAAGTTACAAACGGACAAAGTTAATGTCAAACACAAACATAGGTACATTCTCTGCTATTAATCATGTATCATACATAACAGGGTTACTGATGTTTTAAGAATATATTATGTACCACCAAAAGCAATTTTAAGTTACATTTTTCAAAACAAATTTCTAAGTCCACTAGGCTGCAGCAATTCCATCACTGTTACCAAGAGGATGCATCATGCATATGGTTTCACTGGAAAATAAATTACCCACGAATCTCCACCCCACAACTCCCAACTTCCCATGTTGAAGTTGCGTGCTCCACCTGCTTTGCCTGGGAAAGAGTTTGATCGCTATATCATAAGCAGAAGAAAATAAGTGTGTTGCTTGCTGAGAACACAGTGAAGACTATACCATTTCCAGACCAATTTGCAGCACATTCATCAAACAAATGTTTTAGTTTAAAGACAGAAAGAAAATAAATAATTTATTTTCATTCACAGCTACCTGTCACACTTCATGCCATTGCCACATTTGTGAAATTAATATGGTTTACACCGTCAAATTGTACTGTATATTAGAGTGATGGGAAAGTTTTCATTTGTATGTATTATTAGGATGATTCATGAATATTGAGGTACGTAAAGTTGGCGATTTAACTTTAAGAAATAAGAAGTAGAGTGAACTGGAGTTATAGCTAGGACACATTTGGGCTCCGGTGAGTCTACCTTAGCAGTAAACAGAAGACAAAGTTATAACGCTGACTAGCTGGAAGATTGGCATGAAGACTAAATGTTTGGAAAACCGTTGATTAGTGGTACACATGAAGCTTAGGTTTTTGTAGGGAAGCCAGTTGCGCTTTTCCCATTCATCATGAGTCGCAAATATTGAATCAAAAGTTGTTAGTTATGTTGTTTCAGGTACATATTACTTGGGATAAATGTTGCAAAGCTCCCTTCAAAAACGGTACAAAGTAGGGGTGCATCACTGAGGACTTTGCATTTGACACAGGACATTTTCTGGGGGAGTATCTGTTGGGAGTTAGGAGTAGGGCACTTACTAGGAAGTTAGCATTTTCCCAGTACATTGGCAGTCAATGGGTATTTGTCACAGGTTCAGGGGTTGCCATAAAAACTAGCTAGTGACTAAATAAATTGTCACAGAGTTGAGAATTGCCATATGAATCTAGTATTAGAGATCAATGGATCCAGTATAGATTGCCAGGGCGAAAGTAATTGCCTTAAGAACAGGGGAATAGAAAATTGTTAGGAAAACAAAGGTAATTTTAAGGGATTTATATTTGTATTGGTAAACATTAAAAATAAGGTATAGTTTTAATTGGGTTTAATTTAAGGTTTCTGTGTAAGAGTAAAATCTATAGCTCGATTCATGTGGAGGTTGATTCAGTTTCAAATGTGCTGTATTATCCTCAGAGAGGGTTACAGTACGAGTACAAGTAGGAGTTGTTGCTAAGCAACTGGGGGCCTTTCAAGGTAGGAAGGCTTTGTGTTCTCAGTTTACCAGGAAGCAGGACAGTTGAAGACAGGGCACCTGGTATCTTCACGTCCAGTTACCGGGGAGTGAATATCTCAACTCACCAGGGGAAGCTGGACAGGATAAAGGAGCTTCAAAGAGGCAGACTGCCAGATACAGTCCAGATAACTAGTAAATTGGGACTGAAAGACTGTATTAAGACTGAAGTCAAGAGGACAGAGACCAAGGTATTGTTCAGAGGAGAATTCAAGGGGCAAGCAGACAAAGTTTTGTGAGTGAAAGAGACAGCTGCAGTAACCAGAGTTCAAGTGGGAAAACAAACTTCAGAGGTAAATCAAAAGTTTGATGCCATTTTAATAAGAGTCTAGGAATCAAGAGTGAAAGAGAACAGTGTGCACAGCAGTCAAGACAAAGAAACTCTGACAGGCAAGTTGTATATTGGATTTGTTGTCAAAAGTGGAGCGGAAGCTTTGCTTGAAAGTGTCATTTGAAAAACCCGGACTGAATTCTGGAATGCAAACCGCTGATGGAAAGGCATGGCTGTGAAAGATTATTTTTTGAGGCGTGTTGTTTTGGGGAGTGGAGTTTGGATACGCTCATGCGACAATCGTCTGGGGGGATTCTGATGTTGATTGAGACATAAACATTGGCTAGGACACTGCTGATGACTCTACTGCTCTTTTTCAAATATTACCGGGGAACCCGTTTATATCTACTGAGAGGGCAAATAGGTCTCAGTATAACCTCTCATCCGAAAGACGACACCTTTGATTGTGCAGCACTCCCCTCAATACTGCACTGAATGTAAGCCTTGATTTTCAGTTCAAGTTCCTGGAATGGGACCTTGTAACTCAGAAATGAGAGTGCTGCCAGCTAAGCTGCGGCTGACAAAGTATATATATATTTAAAAATCTCAAAGCACATTTTTAGTTCAAACATTTATTAATGTGTACTTTTTTTAAACTGAAAAATTAACAGCGCAAGAAAGGAAATCACTTGAAATTAGTGCATTCTGCTGCAATCTTTTCCAATAAGTTATGATAGCATGCTTTGAATACATATCAACCACATACCTTGCTAGTAGAGGCCTTGTAAGTTGTTTTCAGTTTTTGAGATAACTGGCTGGTACTGTGGCTGGCTACACAAATACAATCAGAACTTTTGTCAACCATTGAATGCTGTGTGCAAGACAGACATTGAACCAATTCTTAGCCAGACTTAAAATGAATATCAAGAGTTTCAGGGAAACAAACAAAAAGTTCAGTACCTCATTTTCTCTTAAGCATCTCTCCACTGAGACAAAGCCTGGTGCAAATAATGCCAAAGATGTTTTAAAATATACTAGCCAACATTGCACTGTGCTGAATAAATCTTAAAAGAAAATGTGATCATGGCATGTTTGCAAATCACAAGCTTGGGGGTGATCACAAGTGCACAAGGGTGTGAAAAATTTGCAATATTTTTAGGTTGAAATACAATATATAACAGAGAACAATAGGTAAAAATTTAATGTCACAATAAATTCACTTGAATCCAACAAAATCCTCTTGCACGTGAGACTGCAGAATAGTGTCATCTCCTATTATGAATTCATAATGTGAAATGCAAGCTGCCAGTAAAAACATTATTCAATTTTCACCCCATTCCACCACTTTGGCCTCCTCTAGCCTTAACCGTCCCAAGCCTTTATTCATTCACCATTAGCATTCTGTCGATTGCCTCCCCACATCACTGATAACAAAGCTTTCAGGTATTTTGGCTCTGCTTTCTGGAACTCGCATCTTAAACATTTCTATCACTCTCCCTGCTTTTAACCACCACCTTAATCATTACTCATATGACGATGTCTTGGACATTTCTTCTAACTTCCGTTTGCACATGATGCTATTTACTATCCTCTGACAAGTGCCTCAAGATATTATTCTATAATAAAGGTACCATATAAATGCAAGAATGTTACTGATGTTGTATGGAAACAAAAATAAAGTCACTGGAGAAATACTGACCACACTTAGTCCTTCCCTAATAATTTAAACATCCCTCCAAAGTATTGAACTCGGTCAAAATGATATAATTTTCTTTTATTTTTTCATGGGATATGGGTGGCCCTGGCAAAATCAACATTTGTTGGCCTTGAACTGAGTGGCTTGCTGGGCCACTTCAGAGCGCAGTTAAGAGCCAACCACATTGCTGTGGCTCTGGGGTCACATATCGGTCAGACTGGGCAAGATGACAGATTTCTTTCCCTTAAAGGACATTAGTGAGTGAGATGGGATTTTACAACAATCAATGATAGTTGCCATAGTCACCATCACTGAGACGAGCTTTATCTTCCAGATTTATTAACTGACTTTAAATTCCACCCGCTGCCATGGTGGGATTTGAGCCCATGTTGCCAGAGGATTAACCTGGGCTACTAGATTAATAGTCTGGTGACATTACCAAAATCCCAACATTAACTTTTAGAATGTTATAATTATGTTTTGAGTATTGCTGAAAAAAGAGACGCGTTGTCTAAGTTTCTCATTTGGCATTCATGAGGATAGATGGCAAGATTGCAAACAAGATTATCAATTGGTAGAGTCATTGCCACAGAAAATGCAGCAGGGAACAGTTAGCTTCTAAGTTTTTGCTCAAATTCAAACCAGGCAGGTTAACTCTGGGTAAGGCACTGTCATGGAAAATAAAGCAGGGAATGGCTATCCGTCAAGCTCTTGTTTAGTTGAAAAAGCCACAATACGTGGGCATGCTCCTTCTATCTACAAAGGGCATGCTTGTGTGTGGATAAATGTGGCTTCTAGCATGCATCAGTGAGGCATGCCGTGAGAGCGACAATCTTAAATTTGTTTTCAGTGTAATTCTTAGCATAATCAGGATTGCTTAGAAAATGTTGTCCAAGCGCAGAATCACATCTAATATTGGACACTAGCTTTTGAGATCTGTAAGCAAGGGCAGGTACAGTCAGTACTTTGCCTATTGCAAACAGCCAAAGGGACGTGCTGTTTAATATCAGCCACCAGTCATTAGGACGTACGGCCTACATATCTAGTACCAAACAAATCCTAAAATTCATATACCACATTATTCATTTGTGTGACAGGCACAATATCTTTTGGCTTAACGGCAGCATCCTGTTAGTGGAGAATGCATAGTACCGGCGTAAAACGGCAAGCTTCACCTGCTGCTCAAACTTTTGAGACCACTTATCTTTCCAGGATAATCTGAGGTAGACTGAGGTGGGCATTCTACATATCGATTGGAAAAATCAGATTTCCAAATATAGCTAGATGAGGAGTTCTTAGAATGTTTTTGGGATAGTTTCTTGAATCAGCATGTTCTGGAGCCAACCAGAGGGCTATACTAGACCTCAAATTTTGCAATGAGATATGATTAATTTATAACTTCAGTGAAGGTACCCCTAGGTAGCAGCAATCACATGATTGAATTTTGCATTAGTTTTAGTGGGAGAAAAGTGCACCCAAGACCAGTATTTTAAACTTGATTAAGGGCAATTATGAGGGCATGAAAGTGGAGTTAACTAAAGTGAACTAGCACATGTGCTGAAGGGATAGATCAACAAAGGTTCAATGGTAGACATTTAAAGGGATATTTCAGAATACATAGAATATAAACATTCCAATGAGAAAGAAAAATTCCAAGGGGAAAGCCCATCATCCGTGGTTAACTAAAAAAGTTAAAGATAGTACTAAACTTAAGGAAAAAATATATATTTACACAGAGACGGAGTGGCAGGTCAGAAGATTGGAAAGAGTATAAAGAACATCGAAGAATGACAAAAAGATTGATAAGGAGGGAAAAAACTGGAGTACGAGAGGAAGCTAACTAGTATTATAAAGACGGATAGTAAGCGTTTCTATAGATATTTAAATAAGAGCTAACAACGTGAGCGTAGGTCCTATAGCAAGTTTGTCTGAAGAATTGATAATAAAAAGTTGGGTTTTGGCATATGAATTAAACAGGCAGTTTGCATCGGTCTTCACAATAGAGAACACAAGTTACATCCCAGAAATAGCTATAAATCAGGAAATGTAGGGAAGGAGGAGTTTATGAAAATTACAATCACCAGGTAAGTGGTATTGAGCAAATTTTTGGGTCGACGGGCTGATAAATCCTCAAGAGATCGGGGAGTTCTGAGATGCAGAGTGAATTGGTGTCCTGGTGCATGAATCACAAAAATGCCAGTACTAAGGAACAGCAAGTAATTAGGAAAGCTAATAGAATGGTATTGCTCATTGAGAGAGGAATTGATTACAAAAATTGTGAAGTTATGTTTCAGTTGCACAAGAAATTGGTGAGATCATATCTGGAGACTGTGTACAATATTGGTCTCCTTATTTAAGGAAAGATGTAAATACATTAGAAACAGTTCAGAGAAAGTTTACTAAACGAATACCAGGAACTGGCAGGTTGCCTAAGGAAGAAAGCTTGGAAAGGTTAGGTTTGTAAACACTAGAGCTTAGAAGAGGCGATTTAATTGTAACCTTCAAGATCCTGCAGTGTCTTCACAGGGTGGATGTGGAGATGATGTTTCCTCTTGTGGGAGAATCTAGAACTAGGGGTCACTGTTTAAAAATTAGGGCTTGCTCATTTAAGACAGAGATGGAGAGATTTATTTTTCTCTCAGAGGGTCTTGAATCTTTGGAACTCTCTTCCTCAAAAGGCAGTGGAAGCAGAGTCTTTGAATATTTTTAAGGCAGAGCTAGATAGATTCTTGATAAACAAGGGGGTGAAAGGTTATCAGGGGTGGGCAGGAATGTGGGGTTGAGGTTACAATCAAATCAGCCATGATGTTATTGAATGGCGGAACTGGCTTGAGGGGCTGTATAGTCTACTCCTGCTCCTAATTCATATGTACGCATGTATATTCATATGTCCACGCACTGTATCTTTTTCAACTGAACAAAAACTTGGAGACAGCCATTCCCTGGTTCATTCCCCATGGAAATGTCTTGAACAATTAAGAATCAATCGCCTGGTTTGAATTGAACAAAAGCTTAGCAGTTAAACACTGCTGCATCCTCCATGCCAATTACTCTACCAATCAGAGTCCACTTGCTAAGCAATCAGAACCACCCTTCTTGCACAGTATAAAATGTTGTTCCCTTTACTATTGGTAATCGTGTGATCTGTCCTGATGGGTGCAAGACAGAAAGCTTAGACAGCTAGTCTCCTGTTTCAGCAATATTCAAGTTCTAACCTACCAAATATAGAACATAGAACCATACAGCGCAGTACAGGCCCTTCGGCCCACGATGTTGCACCGACATGGGAAGTCAAAAACTAAAGGCCATCTAACCTACACTATGCCATTATCATCCATATGCTTATCCAATAAACTTTTAAATGCCCTCAATGCTGGCGAGTTCACTACTGTTGCAGGTAGGGCATTCCGCGGCCTCACCACTCTTTGCGTAAAAAACCTACCTCTGACGTATGACCTATATCTATTACCCCTCAATTTAAGGCTATGTCCCCTAAATACCTATTTATGTTTGATATATTCCATATATGAATGATATTTATGCTCCAATCAAGTAAGTTATGTCTGCGCACAACTTCATGGATAAAATTCAGCCTAGTAAATAGTATATAATACAACTATTTCTGCACAAGAAGCTCTCATTTTGGTCTATCACGTTATGCTAGTATTCGGTTTCATATTGATACTATTTCTTTCCCATACCCCAGTTTGTTACCTTCATCCTCAATATCTTAGCTTTTCCTCTCTTAGTTATTGACTTAACTACAACATATTATATTATAACTTATCCCACAGTTTAATAATCTTTTGTTTTTAAAAAAAATCTTAATACTTCCTTTTCACTTAGACTCTTCCACAGGGAGCACTGGAGGCTGGGTCATTGAATACATTCACGGTTGAGTTAAACAGATTTTTGATCGACAAGGGAGTCGAGGGTCATGGGGGGCAGGCAGGAAAGTGGAGTTGTTGAGACGACAATCAGATCAGCCATGATCTTCTCAAATGGTTCAGGCTCAATAGACTGAATAGCCTATTCCTGCTCCTATTTTTTATGATCTTATACTCCCAATCCTAAATTTATTTCCCCTTTTTATTGATTTATTCTTTCAAAATTTAAAATTCAAAAATATATTAGAACCATTTTTAAAATTCCTTGAAATAAAAACTGAAAAATTAGAATTGTTCTCTCGTCACAATTATATTCTCCCATCTCTGGTGTCGTCCCAGTGATTTTACACTGGACTTTTTCATGTTTCTAGAATGGCTTGTTCAAACTACATGCAACATTCTAACCATAGCACACCATGAAGTAGTCATAAAACATTAACTTGCAAATACAGTAAATTGAAGTTTGACCACTCTCTAAATTGTCAACACATTTATGGTTAATATGAACAGAATTAAAAACTGAATTTTCTCAACCTTTTGCCTTCAACTGTCCTTTGCTTAAGTCTCCCCCATCCACAGTCTGACCTTCAGCTGTTAAACGATCATTCAAAGTTTCAATTTCTCTTCGCACTGCAAGGTAAGCAGACACATTGTGATTCGTCATTTCTCATGCAACAAATTGCTAAATTGGTTTTTTTTTTATAAATGTTTTTAATTCAGTTTTCATGTTTTATATTGAACAAATTACAAATTGTTAGAGAGAGAGAAAAAAAAAAGAACACGCAAAAATTAACATATATATTTACAGGTAAGCATCTTCGTAATAATAACTGTGGCCTCCCCCCTTTAGCCGGCATACATATTTTACATTCCCCAATATGGCCGAGGCACATGTTTATTGGCATTTATTTACAGTTTGATTTTGGGCCTTAGCTAGCCGTCAAACCCCCATAACAAACCCGGAGCCACACCCCCCCCCCCCCCCCCTCCCCACAACCTTCCCCCGATTCCCATCCATTTTCCCCCGATTCTTGGCCACCCGACTATTCTTCCTCTTGTTCGTTGGCCACAAACAGGTCCCGGAAAAATTGCATGAATGGCTCCCACGTTCTGTGGAAGCCGTCGTCCGACCCTCGGATGGCGAATTTGATTTTCTCCATTTGGAGAGATTCCGAGAGGTCGGACAACCAGTCTGCAGCTCTGGGCGGTGCTACTGACCGCCAGCCAAACAGGATTCTACGGCGGGCGATCAGGGAGGCAAAGGCAAGGGCGTCCGCCCTCCTCCCCAGGAATAGATCTGGCTGGTCTGAAACCCCGAAGACCGCCACTATCGGGCATGGCTCCACCCTCACCCCCACCACTTTGGACATAACCTCGAAGAAGCTAGGGGTTCTAGATTCCCTAGATTCCTAGGGGTGCACATCACCAAAAATCTATCCTGGTCCACCCACGTCGACGCTATCACCAAGAAAGCACAACAGCGCCTTTACTTCCTCAGGAAACTAAAGAAATTTGTCATGTCCACATTAACCCTTACCAACTTTTACCAGTCGGTCATACAGGTCACTACAGTTCCCTTTCTCTAGGATACTTGCGTCCAGTAGGTCTTCCAGTAGTGTCTGTCGTGGCAGTTGTGGGTACGTCCTTGTCTCCTTTCGTAGGAGGTTTTTGAGCTGGAGTTACCGCAGCACGTTCCCCCCAGCTAGCCGGAATTTCTCTGTCAGTTCGTCCAGTGTTGCGATCCTGTCGTCCGTGTATAGGTCCCTGATTGTCAGTATCCCCCCGTCCTGTCTCCACCTTTTGAAGGTGGCGTCAGTCAGTGCTGGTGTGAACCTATGGTTGTTGCAGATGGGAGCCTTGTCCGACATTTTGGTCAGGCCAAATTGCTGCCGGTGGCTGTCACCACTGGGCTGTTGGAGTGTTTTTTGGGTGGGGATGGGAGTGCTGCCGTGGCGAGGGCCCGGAGGGAGGTCCCCATGCAGGAGGCCTCCTCCGCACGCACCCACTCGGCTTCTGGCCCCTGGATCCATCCCCTTACTCGCTCGGCTGTTGCCGCCCAGTGGTAGAATTGTAGATTCGGGAGAGCTAGCTCCCCCCCCCGGATTTTGTTTTTTGTAGGACCTTCTTTGGGATCCTAGCATTTTTACCCCCCCCCCCCCATACGAACGCCATGATAAGTTTGTCCAGCACTTTGAAGAAGGCCTTGGGGATGTAGATCAGAATGGGTCTAAACAGGAAGAGGAACCTGGGCAATACGTTCATTTTGATCGTCTGGACTGTCCCCGCGAGGAAGAGTGGGAGTGTGTTCCATCTTTGCAGGTCCTTTTCTACTTCCTCCGCCAGGCTGGTGAGGTTCCATTTGTGGATCCCTTTCCAGTCATGGGCTATTTGGATCCCCAGGTGGCGGAATTTTTGTCGGGCTTGTTTGAGCAGCAGCCCCTTTAGTGCTGCCCCCCCCCCCCCTCCCCTTGCTGGTGTACTGGGAAGATCTCGCTTTTGCTCATGTTGAGTTTGTAGCCCGAGATGGCACCAAACTCTTTCAGGAGCGCGATGATTCCGTCCATGCTGCTTTGTGGGTCCAAGATGTAGAGGAGCAGATCATCTGCATAGAGTGAGACTCTGTGCTCTCTGCCTCCCCTTCAGATCCCCCTCCAATTTTTTGCTGCCCTGAGCGCGATTGCTAGCGGTTCGATTGCTAGTGCGAACAGCAGCGGGGACAGTGGGCATCCTTGTCTGGTGCCCCTGTGCAGCTGGAAGTATTGAGAGTTGGTATTGTTGGGCCGTACACTCGCCATGGGAGCATTGTATAGGAGCTTTACCCAAGCGGTGAACCCTGTTCCAAGCCCGAACCGCTCCAGTACCTCTATGAGGTATTTCCATTCGACTCTGTCGAAGGCCGTTTCTGCGTCCAGGGAGACGATCACCTCTTGTGTTCTCTCCCCGGAGGGGGTCATTATCACGTTCAGCAGGCGCCTGATGTTCGAGGTGAGCTGTCTACCTTTGACGAAGCCCGTCTGGTCCTCTGTGACCATCTCAGGTACACAGTCTTCTAGCCTTTTGGCTAGGATTTTGGCCAGTATTTTGGCGTCTGCGTTCAGCAGAGATATGGGTCTGTATGACCCACATTCCGTTGGGTCTTTGTCTTTCTTAGGTATCAGCGAGATTGAGGCCTGTGCTAACGTGGGTGGCAGTGTGCCCCGAGCTAGCGAGTCTGTGAACATCTCCCGCAGGTGCGGGGCCAGCGCTGTCGCAAATTGTTTGTAGAAGTCCGCCGGGAATCCGTCCGGTCTCGGCGCCTTCCCCGTCTGCATGGAGCTGATACTGTCCATGATCTCTCCCAGTGCTAGTGGTGCTTTCAGGTCCCGTTTCCTGCCCTCTCCCACGACTGGTATGTCCAGTCCATCAAGGAACCGGTTCATCCCAGCCTTTCCCGTTGGGGGCTCCGAGGTGTACAGCTCTTGGTAGAAGGCCTTGAAGGTTTTGTTAATCCTCTCTGGTTCTGTTTCCAACATGCCTCTGGTACCCCTGATTTGCGCAATTTCTCTGGTGGCTGCCTGCTTTCTCAGTTGGTGTGCCAACAGGCGGCTGGCTTTATCTCCGTGTTCGTACAGGGTTCCGCCCGCCTGGCGGAGTTGGTGCACTGCTTTCCTGGTGGAGAGCAGGTCAAAGTTCCTTTGTAGTTCTTTTCTCTCCGCCAGGAGCTCTACGGTCGGGGCCTCGGAGTATTTACGGTCTACTTCCAGTATGGAGTCGACCAGCTTCTGCCCAGCCACCCTTTCCTCCCTATCTCTTTGCGCTTTGAAGGCAATGATTTCCCCTCTTAGTACGGCCTTAAGCGCTTCCCAGAACGTGGAGGATGATACCTCCCCGTTTTGGTTGTTCTCCGTGTACTCTGCTATGGCCCGCGCTATCCTTTCGCTGAAGGCCTTGTCAGCTAGTAAGACACCGTCCAACCTCCATGTGGGGCGCTGGGCCCTTCCCGTCTCCAGCCGCACGTCCATGTAGTGTGGGGCGTGGTCTGATATCACAATTACGGAGTATTCCACTTTGTCTATTCCTGGAAGCACCGTTTTCCCCACCACAAAGAAGTCAATTCTGGTGAACACGTTGTGTACTGGGGAGAAGAAGGAGAATTCTTTCTCCCCCGGGTGGGCAAACCTCCAGGGGTCCACAGCTCCCATCTGCTCCATAAAGTGACCGAGTTCCCTTGCCATGTTTGAGGTTTTCCCCGTTTTGGGGTTTGATCTGTCCGTCTTTGGATCCTGTACACAGTTGAAGTCCCCCCCCCCCCCATGATTAGTCGATGCGTCGCTATGTTCGGGATTTCTGCCATGGTCTTTTTGATGAAGTTGCTAAATTGGTTTGACGGTTGTCATTCAAGTAGCGGCTGTACACACAGCTGATACTCACATTCCAAATTTTCAATGTACAAATTTTCAAATTCTCGTTCAATCTGTCCAAATAATTCCAGCAAAGTTTGCCGAATTGATGGCGGCAGTTTGGAATCCTAGGGGAAAATAAATTTTAAGAGTCACTTGCTTGTTATGAATCAGAGCAATATGTTTTCTTAAAAATCAGTGCCACTATAGACTAGTTGTTACCAGAGTATGGCTACTTTATTCAGAATGCCAACAATCTTTTGTTCTGTTTGCGTATCTGATGAAAAATATTGTTTTCTCTCTACAACTAAGGATAACGTTAGCAGTGAAAAAGAAGCTCCATATTTTAGTGCACTAATTCAGGGCACTATGAAGCTTATGTTCTAAAGTTGCCATTCACAGTGAAAAGGTGAATGATTAAGGTCTAAAACCAACCAAGTGTTGGGTTACTTCTGAAATATTCAGCAAATATTCAAAAGTAACAAGTGTAGCCAATTTTAGAAGGAGGTGCAAGGGAAGTCAGACAACCAAACATTACATGAGAACGGAAATGTTCATACAATGTGATCATTAGTAGAGAGACTTGTATTTTAAATATAATCTTTTATACAAAAGCACTGCAATATGCAAGAGGTCATTAGCAAATTCTCTGTAGTATACGTAAAGCCAAAAGGTGAACACAGAACATCGCTTTCAAACCAATTGCTGAAGGCGATCACAAATTGTGAAATTGGGCACTCATGAACATCTGTCTGAAAGGTCTTGGTTTCATCATGACTCTCTATTGGCTGCTCTGCTTTATTCAAAGCCACTTTATTAAAAGGTGCCTACTAATTCAAAACAAAATCATGCCAAAAAATGTTTCCCACGAAAATGCATTGGAAATTCACTCTTTGAAATCATTCAGATAATTCAAAAGCTCAGCTAATTCTAGCACGATTTGCTGCCAATACCAGGTCTCAACCAATGAAAAATGCCACTTTGTTTGAATTCAATGCATGCTTGTCATTAGGCGCCCTCTCCCAACAATATGCTACAGAGTGGGAGCAGAGCAGTTTGAGAACATGCCTGAAATGCAAGACCATTTACCACTGAGCAAAAATAAAGGATTAAATAATGCACCCGTAGTTCATTGTAAATTAATTAAAAGCAGTGTTAGTATTAAGTAGAGGTTGTCTTGTGCCCGATAAACAGACACAGACTGAAATTGCAGTTGGGTTAGGAGGTGTATGATTGTAATGTGTAACTTTGTAAACAAATGTGTATCAAAGTGTGCAAAGGTTAGTAGTTCCAGTTCCATCTTTCATCACCTGGCAAGAGGATGCGCATCTCAGCTTGTCTAAATATAAAATCATGATTGGTGAATTAGTTAAAGCAAGGCAGAGCAGCTAATGTTCTTCAGGGATACCTGAAAAGGCAAGTGAACTTGGCCAAAGAATTTGGAACCAACCTTGTTTCTGAATCATAAGCCTTTTAAAACCTAGGTTCACTTACAGGGAGATTAGTTCCACACTCAAATAAAGCATCAACAAACAGATGAAAGTGGTAAAGGTATGAAGTTCTCTCTCAGTACAAACCCAAAGATGCATCCACAAGACTGGGATATGGGATCATTTTCCACATGTCTGATAACACTCATCTTTTTTCTCTAGCATCACTCTCAATTCCTCCACTTCCTCAGTGTTGTCAAAACTTTTGCCTAATATATTCAGACTTTATACTAAATAAGTTCCAACCCTAACTCTCCTTCCAAACTCTGGTAAACAGATGCAGGGTTACCAAAGCAAGGCACAAAATGTCTAACTTGTCACTGAAGGATGGATGTCAGGACTGAAACTTGCTAAATTATTGAGACCCACACCGCATGTTATTGAATGGAGTCAGCAGCCTTCCATTTAAAAAAATCTTTAAAGCTTGAATGGGTCTATGGCATGAAATTAGTGTTGTTTCTCATTTATTCTCATCGGATTTAGTACTTCTACAGTGTTGCTATGGAAGTTTGTAGTACATGACTTTGAACCCCCCTCAGACAGCAATGGACTCAGTGTAAAATGTAATGGCGGCAAGTAAAATTTACCAACTACGGGAATAGTGAAATTAAGTCAGCCATTTCTTCCAATTAAACACTGGAAAAACTCAATCCATCCTCTTCAAGCACCTGCCACAAATTACTTGCTACTGAATCTATTGTAAATGATCTTATATAGAAGAAACACACTGTTCACAATCTCAGCATTTTATTTCATACCATGCTGAGTTTCCAATCACATCATCTCTTCAACTTTCATATCGTCCACCTCTGCTCAAAGCCTCATCCATGCCATTTTCACCTCCAGACCTAATTTTTCCAATGCTCTTTTCGGCAGCCTTACATCCTTCACACTCTGTAAACGTCAGCTCATTCAAAATTCTGTTTCCTGTATTTTATCCTGTATTCTCTACATAACAAGTCACTCACCGTTCTTCCCAATTCCAACCAAGCTACGTTAGCTCCCAGTCCTCCTCTGCTTTCACCCACCAGTGGAAACAACCTGCCCGCATCTATCCTATCTATTCCCTTCATAATGTTATATGTTTCTATAAAATTCACCCTCATCCTTCTAAATTCCAACGAGTACAGTCCCAGTCTACTCAACCTCTCCTCATAATCCAAACCCTTCAGCTCTGGGATTAACCTAGTGAATCTCCTCTGCACATCCTCCAGCGCCAGTACATCCTTTCTCAGGTAAGGAGACCAAAACTGAACACAATACTCCAGGTGTAGCCTCACTAACGCTTTATACAATTGCAGCATAACCTCCCTAGTCTTAAATTCCATCCCTCTAGCAATGAAGGACAAAATTCCATTTGCCTTCTTAATCACCTGTTGCGCCTGTAAACCAACTTCTTGCGACTCATGCACTAGCACACCCAGGTCTCTCTGCACAGCAGCATGTTTTAATATTTCATCATTTAAATAATAATCCCTTTTGCTGTTATTCCTACCAAAATGGATAACCTCACATTTGTCAACATTGTATTCCATCTGCCAGACCCTAGCCCATTCATTTAATCTATCCAACTCCTCTGCAGACTTCCGGTATCCTCTGCACGTTTTGCTTTACCACTCATCTTAGTGTCGTCTGCAAACTTTGACACATTACACTTGGTACCCAACTCCAAATCATCTATGTAAATTGTGAAAAATTGTGGGCCCAACACTGATCCCTGAGGGACACCACTAGCTACTGATTGCCAACCAGAGAAACACCCATTAATCCCCACTCTTTGCACTCTATTAATTAACCAATCCTCTATCCATGCTACTAATGCCATGCATCTTTATCTGATGCAGCAACCTTTTGTGTGGCACCTTTTCAAAGGCTTTCTGGAAGTCCAGATATACCACATCCATTAGCTCCACATTATCTACCGCACTGGTAATATCCTCAAAAAAATTAGTTAGGCACGACCTGCCCTTTATGAACCCATGCTGCGTCTGGCCAATGGGACAATTTCCATCCAGATGCCTCACTATTTCTTCCTTGATGATAGATTCCAGCATCTTCCCTACTACCGAAGTTAAGCTCACTGGCCTATAATTACCCGCTTTCTGCCTACCTCCTTTTTTAAACAGTGGTGTTTGCCAATTTCCAATCCACCGGGACCACCCCAGATTCTAGTGAATTTTGATAAATTATCACTAGTGCATTTGCAATTTCCCTAGCCATCTCTTTTAACACTCTAGAATGCATTCCATCAGGGCCAGGAGACTTGTCTACCTTTAGCCCCTACCTTTAGCTTGCCCATCACTACCTCCTTCATGATAGCAATCATCTCAAGGCCCTCACCTGTCATAGCCTTATTTCCATCAGTCAATGTGAAGACCGACCCAAAAAACCTGTTCAGTTCCTCAGCCATTTCCTCATCTCTCATTATTAAATCTCCCTTCTCATCCTCGAAAGGACCAATATTTACCTTAGCCACTCTTTTTTGTTTTATATATTTGTAGAAATTTGTACTATCTGTTTTTATATTCTGAGCAAGTTTACTCTCATAATCTATCTTACTCCAAAGATGTGGTTAGGTGGATTGGCCATGATAGATTGCCCTTAGTGTCCAAAATTGCCCTTAGTGTTGGGTGGGGTTACTGGGTTATGGGGATAGGGTGGAGGTGTTGACCTTGGGTAGGGTGCTCTTTCCAGGAGCTGGTGCAGACTCGATGGGCCGAATGGCCTCCTTCTGCACTGTAAATACTATGATAATCTATGATACTCTTCTTTGTAGCTGTTTTAGTAGCTTTGTGTTGCCCCCTAAAGATTTCACAGTCCTCTTGTCTCTCACTAATCTTTGCCACTTTGTATGCTTTTTCCTTCAATTTGATACACTCCCTGATTTCCTTAGATATCCACGGTCAATTTTCCCTCTTTCTACCGTCCTTCCTTTTTGTTGGTATAACTTTGCTGAGCGCTGTGAAAAATCGCTTGGAAGATGCTTGGAAGGGGAACAGCTGCTCCCTATCCACCCTGTCCATGCCCCTCACAATCCTGTACAGCTTGATCAGGTCACCTTTCAGTGTTCTCTGCTTAAACAAAAACAACCCAAACCTATCCAATCTCTTTTTATAACTTAAATGTTCCATTGAGGCAACATCCTGGCGAATCCCCTCTGCACCGCCTCCGGACCATAGAACTATAAGATATAGGAACAGAATTAGGCCACTCGGCCCATCGAGTCTGCTCCGCCATTCCATCGTGGCTGATATTTGCTTATCCCCATTCTCCTGCCTTCTCCCCATAACTTCTGATCCCCTTATTAATCAAGAACCTTTCTATCTCTGTCTTAAAAACACTCAGTGAATTGGCCTCCACAGCCTTCTGCAGCAAAGAGTTCCACAGATTCACCACCCTCTGGCTGAAGAAATTCCTCCTGATTTCTGTTTTAAAGGATTGTCCCTTTAGTCTGAGAAGGTGTCCTCTGATTCTAGTTTTTCCCCTCAAGTGGATACATCCTCCCATGTCCATTCTATCCAAGCCTTGCAGTATCTTGTAAGTTTCAATAAAATCCCCTCTCATCCTTCTAAACTCCAACGAATACAGACCCAGAGTCCTCAAACGTTCCTCATATGACAAGTTCTTCATTCCAGGGATCATTCTTGTGAACCTCCTCTGAACACTTTCCAAGGCCAGCACCTCCTTCCTTAGATACGGGGCCCCAAGACTGCTCACAATACTCCAAATGGGGTCTGACCAGAACCTTATACAGCCTCAGAAGTACCGCCCTGGTCTTGTATTCTAGCCCTCTTGACATGAATGCTAACATTGCATTTGCCTTCTTAACTGCCGACTGAACCTGCACATTAACCTTAAGAGAATCGTGATCAAGGACTCCCAAATCCCTTTGTACTTCTGCTTTCCGAAGCATTTCCCCATTTAGAAAATAGTCTATGCCTATATTCCTCCTTTCAAAGTGCATAACCTCACACTTTTCCACATTGTATTTCATTTGCCACTTCATTGCCCAGTCTCCTAGCTTGTCCAAGTCCTTCTGCAGCCCCCTTGCTTCCTCAATACTACCTGTCCCTCTGCAGACCTTCGTATAATCGGCAAACTTAGCAACAGTGCCTTCAGTACCTACTTCCAGATCATTAATGTATATTGTAAAAAGTTGTGGTCCCAGCACAGACCCCTGAGGCACACCACTAGTCACCGGCTGCCATCCTGAAAAAGACCCCTTTATCCCCACTCTCTGCCTTTTGCCAGTCAGCCAATCCTCTAACCATGCCATGATCTTACCCTGAACACCATGAGCTCTTAACTTATTTCACAGTCTCCTATGCGGCACCTTGTCAAAGGCCTTCTGGAATTCTAAATAAATCACGCCCACTGGTTCTCCTTTGTCTAACTTCCTTGCTACCTCCTCAAAGAACTCTAACAGATTTGTCAGACACAACCTCCCTTTGACAAAGCCATGCTGACTCAGTCCTATTTTACCATACATTTCCAAGTACTTCACGATCTTATCTTTAATAACAGATTCTAAAGTCTTACCAATGACCAAAGTCAAGGTAACTGGCCTATAATTTCACATCTTCTGCCTCCCTCCCTTCTTAAACAGTGGTGTTACATTAGCCACCTTCCAGTCCTCTGGGACCCTTCCTGCCTCCAGTGATGATCATTACTAATGCCTCCACAATTTCCTCAGCTATCTCTTTTAGGACCTTGGGGTGTAGTCCAGGTGACTTATCCACCTTCAGACCTTTCAGTTTCCCCAGAACCTTCTCCTTAGTAATGGTCACTGCACTCACCTCTGTCCCCTGGTTCTTCTGGAGCTCTGGCATCCCAATGGTGTCTCCCACCGTGAAGACTGATGCAAAGTAACTATTCAGTTCATCTGCCATTTCTTTGTTTCCTATTATTACTTCTCCAGCCACATTTTCTAGAGGTCCAATGTCTATTTTTGCCCCTCTCTTACCTTTTATATATTGAAAAAATCTCCTATCTTCCTTTATATTACTAGCTAGCTTGCACTCATATTTCATCTTCTCCCCCCTTATTGCTTTTTGGTTGTCAGCTGCTCGCTTTTAAAGGCTTCCCAATCCTCTGGTTTCCGACTAATTCTCACCACTTTCTATACTTTTTCTTTAGCCTTTATGCTGTCCTCGACATCCCTCGTCAGCCATGGATGCCATGTCCTCCCCTTAGCATGTTTCCTCCTCCTTGGGATGAATTTCTGTTGCGCCCCCCTAATAACCCCCAAAAACTCCGACCTTTGCTGTTCCACGGTCTTCCCTGCTAGGCTCCTTTTCCAATCCACTCTGGCCAGCTCCTCCCTCATGTCTTTGTAGTTACCCTTACGTAATACCATTACATCTGATTGCAGCTTCTCCCTCTCAAACTGCAGGGTAAATTCGATCATATTGTGGTCACTGCTCCCTAAGGGTTCCTTCACCTTAGGTTCCCTAATCAAGTGAAAATGAAATGAAATGAAAAATGAAATGAAAATCGCTTATTGTCACGAGTAGGCTTCAATGAAGTTACTGTGAAAAGCCCCTAGTCGCCACATTCCAGCGCCTGTTCGGGGAGGCTGTTACGGGAATCGAACCATGCTGCTGGGTCTGCTTTAAAAGCCAGCGATTTAGCCCTGTGCGAAACAGTCCCAACAAGTCTGCCTCATTACACTTCACCAAATCCAAAATTGCCTGTTCCCTAGTAGGCTCTGGCACAAGCTGCTCCAAAAAACCATCTCTTAGACATTCCACAAGTTCCATTTCTTGGGATCCACTACCAACCTGATTTTCCCAGTCCACCTGCATATTGAAGTCCCCCATGATTATTGTAATATTGCCTTTTTTTACATGCCTTTTCTATCTCCTGATTTACTTTCTGCCCCACATCCTGACTACTGCCAGGGAGCCTGTACATAACTCCCATCAGGTTCATTTTACCTTTGCGATTCCTCAGCTATATCCACAGAGATTCTATGCCTTCTGTAACAAAGGTTACAAAGGTTACAAAATGGCATGAACATAGAAACATAGAATATAAGAGCTGGAGGAGGCCATTTAGCCCTTCGAGCCTGCTCCACCATGGCTGATCATGCAACTCAACAGCATAATCCCGCTTTCCCCTCATAGCTTTTAATCCCCTTCGCCCTAATGATTGGTTCTCCTTTTTAGAACTGACTCAATGGACTTTGATCAAAGCATGGTCCTACAATTGGCAATTGTGGGATTCATTTTAAGTGCCAGCATCTAAATAGATCAGGGCTAATATTTTTACTGCAAAATCCAATGTCTGTAATGCAAGGGGTTGGTTTAGCTCACTGGGCTAAATCGCTGGCTTTTAAAGCAGACTCAGCAGGTCAGCAGCACGGTTCGATTCCCGTACCAGCCTCCCAGGACAGGCGCCGGAATGTGGCGACTAGGGGCTTTTCACAGTAACTTCATTGAAGCCTACTCGTGACAATAAGCGATTTTCATTTTCATTTCATTTCAACTAACAATACATTGAAAAACCACTGCAAAAAATGATTGGCACAAAGTTGTTACCACTCATGATACAAATGTGGCAATTTAATTTGAAGGTCTGCAGGCACTGCGCGTAATTCATTTTACGAAGAGCTGAAAGTGGAATCAATTGTTTTGAGTACCTAATTATTTGTTTCCAATTAAGGGGCAATTTAGTGTGGCCAATTCACCTACCTTGGACATCTTTTTGGGTTGTAGGGGTGAGACCCACGCAGAATGTGCGAACTCCACATGGAGAGTGACCCAGAGCTGGCATCGAACCGGGTCCTTGGCGCTGTGAGGCATCAGTGCAAACCACTGCGCCACTGTGTTGCTGCACCCCCCCTCCCCTTCCCCGATAAGTGGAATCAATTGTTAACTGCACTACAAATTGAAACCACCAGGAAAACCAGACAGTTAAGGAATCTACACAGACACCAGACAGTTAAGGAATCGACACAGAGGGCTGACCCATTTTGCAGGAGTTCTATGTTGTGATTCCCAGCAGAGATGTGTTTTGCATTCACGATGAAGTTCACTGATGTCTGGTGCAGCACACAGATTGTATGGCACTCGAGTTTTGATCACAAGTATTTTAAAAAGTGTTTCAACGCTTTATTTGTTTTTCAAAGTCTTTGGGCCGTGTATGATGTGCAGTTTCGTTAAACTTGGTTTATTTTTGCACTGCTAGTTCATAGTTTAAATAAAGTACTTTTCAATTATGAAGGGAGTTTACATACGTTACTGTGTTTGTGTTCAAAAAGTAGCTGAAAGATAAAGAAGGCCAATCATTTGCAACATGGAGAGAAACACTCAGAAGCAACAGCAGCATTAGTGATGCAGGAATCAGACGTATGTAGACTCTCACTCAACTTAGCAAATTTAGCAATCACACCCAAAATAAAAGAAACCTAGGCATTCCGTCTCAAGTTATGCACTGCAGCCTCCAATTTGCAAAGAGCTTTGATTCTGCAAACTTCCCTCACCAAAGAGCAACCGGCTGCACCCTGTGTTTACCAACAGCAATTGGACTTAAACAATTTAGACTCACTTTAACAACAGAATTAAGACACTGTACACTATCCAATTTAAGATTCCTGTCATTTGAAAACAAATAAATCGTCTAACTCCCTGTAAATAAATGCAACAAGTAGCTTGATGGACAAATGGCACAACATTCTTCCAAAGGAGGAATATAAGCAAGTGATTTTGTTTATGTTCTTTCAAAATGGAGGCTGTTTGCCTTTGCACTAGTTAATTAGTTTAAGGGAAGACCCAAACCTGTGATTTGCACATTAAAAGGATGAGATTCTGTGAATTGGTCCCAATAACTCAGTTCAGAATCTGTAATTGCTGATATACATAGAAAATAGAAACAGGAGGCCATTCGGCTCTTCAAGCCTGCTCCACAGTTCATGATGATAATGTCTGATCATCAAGTTCAATTTCCTGATCCCACCTTCCCCCCCACATCACTTGATCCCTTTAGCTCCAAGAGCTATATCTAATTCCTTCTTGAAATTATACAATGTTTTCGTCTCAACTACTTTTTGTGGTCATGAATTCCACAGATTCACCACTCTCTGGGTCAAGAAATTTCTCCTCACCTCAGTCCTCAAAGGTTTATGCCTTATCCTCAAAGAATGACTCCTGAGGGGCGGCACGGTGGCCCAGTGGTCAGTATTGCTGCCTCATGCCGCCGAGGACCCAGGGTTTGATCCCAGCCTCGGCTCACTGTCTGTGTGGAGTTTGTACATTCTCCCACTGTCTGTGTGGGTCTGACCCTCCACAACCCAAACATATGCAGGATAGGTGGAATGGCCCCGCTAAAATTATTATAATAATCTTTATTAGTGTCACAAGTAGGCTTAATTTAATATTGCAATGAAGTTACTGTGAAAATCCCCTGGTTGCCACACTCCGACGCCTTTTCAGGTACAGAGGGCGAATTCAGAATGTCCAATTCACCTAACAAGCACATCTTTCGGGACTTGTGGGAGGAAACCCACGCAGACACAGGGAGAATGTGCGGTGTCTGCACAGTGAACCAAGCCGGGAATCAAACCTAGGTCCTTGTCGCTGTGACGCAACGGTGCTAACCACTGTGCTACTATGTTGCCCCTTAATTGGATAAAAAAGGAATTGGGTACTCTTAAAAAAAATGTTTTAACTATCACTTCTAGTTCTGGACTTCCCCATCATTGGGAACATTCTTTCGGAATCTACCCTGTCTAATCCTGTTAGGTCCCCTCGCACTCTTCTAAACTCCAATAAATATAATCCCAACCGACTTAGTCTCTCCTCATATGACAGTCCTGCCACTGCAGGAATCAGCCTGGTAAACCTTCGCTGCACTCCCACAACCCAAAGATGTGCAGGCTAGGTGGATTGGCCACGCTAAATTGCCCCTTAATTGGAAAAATGAATTGGGTACTCTAAATTTATTTTTTAAAAGTTTCCATCTGTGTTGCTTTTTCCTACCAGTATGACTGAAGTAATATGCACGTAAAGCAACAGCACGTGAAATAATGTGCGTGCTGATTGCACACACTGACTGTGAGAGTCATGAGTAAATATTTATTTTGTTTTTACCACTTGAAGTTTTTCTTAATATAAATTTTAGACTACCCAATTATTTTTTCCAATTAAGGGGCAATTTAGTGTGGCCAATCCACCTACTCTGCACATTTTTGGGTTGTGGGGGCGAAACCCACGCAGACACGGGGAGATGTGCAAACTCTACACGGACAGTGACCCAGAGCCGGGATCGAACCAGGGACCTCGGCGCCGTGAGGCAGCTGTGCTAACCACCAGGCCAGTGTTCTTCAAACTCGGGGGCGTGACCCATGAGTGGGTCGCGTGCGGGTGTCGGGAGGGTTGCGGAGCTCCCGATCGCGCAAATCCCCGCGTAGCAGCCGGCTTTTAATAACACTGGCTGCAAGCGAACATGTAAAAACATATTTGGCCACATTGCGCATGCGCGCACAATCAACGGCACGCATGCGCAGTGCGGCTGCTATTTTATTTGGTGGTAGTCTGTGTGAGGGTCTCTCCCTCCCTCCCCGGATGCGCACTGTTGGCGGGGTTTGTTTGAAGCGGTGACCCTGCAGTGGGCTGTATGAGGCTGGGTTTGGAGCGGGTAAGCTGCCTGCAGTTTGTGGTGATGCGAAGCCTCGGTGCTGAATTGTGTTCGGTTTGTCCCGGGCCCGGGGGCGCCTCATCCCAGGGCCGCGCTGCCAAGTGACAGACGGCCCCGCTGCTCCCCCACCCCCGCCCCAAACACACCGGCCTCTCGGCGGGGCTGCTCCCTCCTCTCTGCCCGGATCAGCCGCACGGCCTGGGTGGAATTAAGGACCCCCCCCCCAGCCCCAGTGTCCCCTCCCTCCACCCCCAGTGTGCCCACCCCCAGTGTTCCCCTACCCCCAGTGTGCCATCCCCCCACCCCGTGTGCCCTCCCTCCCCAGTGTGCCCTCCCTCCCCAGTGTGCCCCCTCTCCCCCCTTGTGCCCCCTCTCGCCCCCCCATCCTGCCCCCTCTCGCCCCCCCCCATCCTGCCCTCTCCCACCCCCATCCTGCCCTTCCCCCCCACCCTCATCCTGCCCTCTCCCCCCACCCCATCCTGCCCTCTGCCCCACCCCCATCCTACCCTCTCCCCCCCCACCCCCATCCTGCCCTCTGCCCCACCCCCATCCTGCCCTCGCCCCCCACCCAGTGTGCCCCCTCTCACCCCCCCATCCTGCCCTCACCCCTCCACAACCATCCTGCCCTCTACCCCCCATCCCCAGTGTGCCCCCTCTCCAGTGTGCCCTGTTCCCCCCACTTCCATCCCGCCCTCTCCCCCCCATCCCCATCCTGCCCTCTCCCCCATCCCCATCCTGCCCTCTCTTCCCCCATCCCCATCCTGCCCTCTCTTCTCCCCCCCATCCCCATCCTGCCCTCTCTTCCCCCCCCCCCATCCCCATCCTGCCCTCACTTCCCCCCATCCCCAGTGTGCCCTGTCTCCCACCCTGTGTGTGCCCTCCCCCCGGGGTGCCCATTCCAGTGCCAGGTTCCCCCCCTCTCTCTGTGAGTCCGGCCCCTCCCGCACCGCTATTTTTTTTAAACGCTCGCAGCTTTTTGTTTTACAAGTTCGGGGGGATTTTATTCATTTATTTTATTCATTTAATATTTATTTCTTTCATTTATTTTACTCATTTTTTAAAATTCATTTCATTCATTTAATTTTTTATTTTAGTTTTACAAGTTTGGGGGGGGGGGATTATTTGATAACATTTTACAGGGAAAAAAATGCAGAACTTTGGACAGATGGAGACTCCATACTTTCCGACACCGGAAAGCTTCACCTTCATCCAACAGGTTCCATTGGAGGAGCGTGTACAAGGCCTAAAGGGACCCAAAACCATTTCCTCCATTTTTGTCAGCAGCAAACAAGGACAGGAAATGATGGGTCGCTCAGGTTGGACGGCGTGGGTCGCTCAGGTTGGCCTGCGTGGGTCGCTCAGGTTGGCCGGCGTGGGTCTCGAAGGCCAGCCGGCGTGTGTCGCGAAGGTTGGCCGGTTGGTAAAAATGGGTCCCCAGAAAAAAAGTTTGAAGAACACTGCACTAGGTTACCATGCTGCCCTTTGCCACTTGAAGTTGATGACAGTTCCATTTATATATGAATGGTTAAGCCTTTTCTCTCATTCATTATGAAATATTCAATGTGTCTTAAATGTATTCAATCTTATTCAAGGATCATAATTTGTGAACATGCCCGATTTCAATCCTGCGGTCCACAGATAAAAAAAGGGCCACTCATCGGGCCCACTCACTAGCCTACGTTACCCATCGCTGCTCTAGGTTAATCCATGTTACATTTTAACTTTTTTCTTCCTCTACAAGGGCAGAATTCCTTTCTCTCCTCTATTTTTACAAATTTTGATCTATTTCAGAAGCACTCTTCCATCCTTGTGGAACAATCTCCTGGGCGAAAGACACTACAGAAATCTAAATAATACCTATTGGGTTTGCCCATACAAGATATGTCCTCTAATACTTAGCCTACAGTGGAGGTCAAGCTGCTCAGCCTGGAGTATCTGGATTATTTCTTGACCTTTATTTCAGCAGGTAACTGGGAAGGCAAATGGAATGTTGGCCTTTATTACAAAGGGAATGGAGTGCAAAAATAGGGAAGTTCTCCTGAAACGATACAAGGCACTATTAGTTAGATCACACCTGGAATACTGTGAATAGTTTTGATCCCTTATCTATGGAAAGATATACTGGCATTGGAGGCGGTCCAGAGAAGGTTCACCAAGTTGATCCTGGGTATGGCGGGATATTGTTATGAGGAGAGGTAAGTAGCCCAGGCTTGTACTCACTGGAGTTTAGAAGATTGAGACGCAAACTTATTGAGACAAATAAGATTCTTAGGGAGTTTGACAGGGTCGATGCTGAGAGGATGTTCCCTCTTGTGGGAGAGTCTAGGAGCAGAGGGCATAATCTCAGAGTAAGGGGTCACCAATTTAAGACAGATTTTAAAAAAATAAATATTTTTATTGAAGGAATTTTTCGTATGTACAAAAATATGAAAAGCCCCTAGTCGCCACATTCCGGCGCCTGTTCGGGGAGGCTGGTATGGGAATTGAACTGTGCTGCTGGCCTGACTTGGTCTGCTTTAAAAATCAGCGATTTAGCCCAGTGTGCTAAACCAGTCACCTCCGGACTCAGAGCCACCCCTAAGTCCAGAATTCTGGACATCCGAAAACCCCTTCCAAAACTCCCTCAAGCCGAGACATGCCCAAAACATATGCACGTGGTCCACCCCACCCCCTGCACACACCTATCCTCCACCCCCAAAAAGAACCGCCTCATTCTCGACTTGTCTTGCAACACCAGAGGTGGCAGCCTCCGGACAGGACAAAGCTCTCACCTCCAGGTACCTGAACCTGCTTCCCCCAGGCAACTGATACATCTCAAGCTCCTCCAGGCCTGCAAACATTCCTCCCACAAACAAGTCCCTGAAGTTATCTATTTCCACCTGCTGCCACCCCCTGAACCCAGTCACCCTGGCGCGAGCCCATAGTTGTCACATATCGGCCCCCACAGTGACACATTTAAGACAGAGATGAGGAATTTCTTCTCTCAGGTCAATGAATCTGTGGAATTCTTTATCGCAGAGAATTGTGGAGGCTGGGTCATTAATTATGTTCAAGGCTGAGATAAACAGGTTTTTAATCAGTAAGGAAATCAAGGGTCATGGGGATAAGGCGGTAAAGTGGAAAGTGGAGTGGAGGATTTTCAGATCAGCCATGATCTCATTGAATGCCGGAGCAGATTCGATGAGCCAAATGGCTTATGCTCCTGTGTCTTATGGTTATGGTCTTACAGATTGCAGTCATATTTCCTTTTCTCAAGTCTGCAAGCAAAATCCTTCAAACACCAAACAAGTTAAATTTGGTCTGAAGAAAATTTAGCAGTGAGCTGATAAAGGACTAGAAAAAGACATGAACTGTACCTCAGAAAAATATGTTTTAAGAAATCTGCCCCAAATATTATACGTGAATTTTTTTTTCTGGTTACACTAAACCAGAAACATGAGCAAATCAATTAATAGGATGAATAATCAAAAACACTAAGGTTAACTGCTCAATTTCAGATGGCCACCAACCATGCACTTGGCAAACTTTGAAGGCTGAAAAAATATTTTGTCACATGTTGAAAGTTAACTCAAGCTCAGGCTTTTCTCACATTGTGCTCCATTTTAATAGAAATTATAGACATTTACAGTACAGGAGGAGACCATTCACATGCGTACCCACGTGCCTTTTATTTGGTATAATGGTTTTTGCCTTTACTACCTTTTCAGGCAGTGAATTCTGGATCTCCACCACCTGCAGAATGAAAAAGAAGCTCCCCTTGAATCTCTCTGAACCTCCTGTATCTTACCCTAATTCTGTGCCCCCTTGGTTATGGACCCATCAAACAAGGGAATAGGGCCTTCCTATCCAGTCTGTTTGGACCCCACATGAGTTTATGCACTTGAATTAGGTTTCCCCTCAGCTTCCTCTTTTCCAAAGAAAATATCCCTACCCTAACCTGTGAAAACAAGTAGGAAGCACAGCAAGATCATTTTAAAGTAATCGTGCATCAGTGAATAAGGTCCGCGTAAATAATAGCAAAAAATATGAAGGCCCTTTATCTGAACATGCTTGGCATGTGCAATAAGAAAGATAAACCAGTGACACAGAGAGATGGATGGTTTAGATCTAATCACCATTACAGAGATATGATTACAAGTTGACCATGGTTGAAAAATAAATATTTCACAATACACAACATTTCGAAAAGATAGATGGAATGGAAAGGAGAACGAGCAGCCATGATAGTGAGAAAGGATCTTGGCTCAGAAGGTCAGGGAGTATATTCAGTCTGGGTGGAGATTAGCAATAGCGAGAGTCAGAAACCACTGATGAAAGTAGTTTGTAGGCCCCGAACAGCAGTTTACAGTTGAACGAAGTATTAAACAAGAAATAATTGGAGCTCATAACACAGGCAATGAAATATGGTGCAGCTTTAACCTAATACGGACTGGAGCAATGAAATTGGCACAGGCGGTGTGGAAGATGATTTGTAGAATGCTTTCACGTGTTTCCTGAAACATTATGTGATGGAACTGAAGGATTCAGGTTTTAGATTTCCTCTATTTTGAACTGGTCAGAACAGAACAGACTGAGGTTCTGTTAATTCAGCAGGTCTCCACCTTGGACAGTACATGAAAACCAGACATAACATAAGGCGATTTGCCCCTTATCTGCTATCCTCACTCCCTGGAAAAACTCATGGCCATCTGACATTAGTTTTTGCTCGTGAACATTTGCTCCATTTGCCTCCAGAAATAATTCATGGCCTTCTGATAGAAACTTCATTAACTTCTGCTTCATTAACATTTGGCCTGGTGGCCAGTGAAAATAACTCATAGACAACAGTCAGAGGCCTCTGCTTGAAATAACAGAAACTACAGGATTTGCAGGATGCATGTTATCTAAATGGCTTAGCTGAATTAGATCTCCACAAAACCAAAACACTGGTTATGAAAATCGTTGATCTAAGGCCTGAGATCAGACTAACGTAACACAAAGTACCAACAATTACCAGAGGAGTTTCACTCCTTCAAGGTAACTGTTCATATTTGTTATCGGCAGAAGGAATAGTCTACAGAGGATTACGGGTGCAGGAGGGGAGGGGAGAAGCAGACTCACAGATGCTCATTATAAGCTAGTCTACTTCACAAGTGATAAGAAGAAGCAATCACTTTAACTTTGTGTTAGAACATACTTTGTAACAGTATGTGATTAGTTTGAAAAAGTACAATTCTTTAGATCATTATTATCCAACCACTATCTATTAACCAATGGATAAGGAGTCTGGTTTAGAATATCACATTGTAAACTGTGATTATAGGTATACACTTATATTATGTACTCACTCTGTATAACTTTGAATACAAGTAGTAATGTAATCTTTCTGTACCAGTCCTGTATAATATTCTGCATGTCATAAGCCCTTATCACAGTATCCTTTGTCTTAAAAGTAAAATGGCCCAGTTCAGTTTCCAAGGCCTGCAGTAAAGAAGGCTGGGGCCTCTTAACAATACAGCTGATAAGGAAAACTGAGGTTTGTTTTTTTGGGAATCAAGGTTGCTGGCATCAGCCTGTTACAGGGGCTCAGCAGCCATAAATACCTCCTCTGTAGGATGAAGGAGTTTCAGGTTAGCAAAGGTCTGGAGTATGTGACCTGTTAGAATTTCTAAAGGTCACAGGAGACTCCTTGAACATTTGGAACAGCGTCATCATGTAAACCTTAGTAGGTCTTGAGAAAACATTACTTGCTAGGAAAAGGCAAGGATACACAATGGTGGGACGGGTAATGAAGAGTGGTAATGAGAGTCTAAAATGTTATATATCCTCTGTTTGTAAGCCGAGATGAGTTTTGGCTGACTCGAGTGAATGGTAGGCAAAAGTTCCTCTCCCAGCTGTATAAGATCTTCAATAAAGCTTATGAACAGAACTGTCTACACTTGATCCTTGACTACTTTTCCGAGTGTAACAGAACAAACTAGAGATAAAGCTATTTTAGATGTAGTATTGCACAATGAGGCAGGGTTAATTAGTAACCTCATAGTAAAAGGAAAATAGTGATCATAATTCCATATTAAGTTTGAAAGCGATCACGAACAGTCTTAAACTTAAACAAAGCCAATTACTTAGATAGAAGGGAACATCTGGCGAAGGTTGACTGGGTAAAAACAATAAAAGAAATGGTGGGAAACAGTTAAAGAAACAATACAATACGTGGCTGAGATGCTGGGCAACTTAGTGGGGAGGAACACTTCCCACATCCCACCGTAAATGGACAGAGCACATCGGTCGCTGCGCTCGAAGCCCAAGGCAGGGGAACAACCGAGAGCAGTCATAGCCAAACTGCACCGGTACCGGGATAGGGAGACAATCCTGCGCTGGGCCAAGGAAAATAGAGCCTGCAAATGGGAAGGGCACGCCATCCGAATCTATGAGGATCTTGGAGCAGACATAACTAAGAGACGGGCTGAGTTCAACAGAGCGAAAGCAGCTCTCTACAGGAGCAGAGTGCGTTTTGGTATGCTGTAAATACCGGGGGGGGGGGCCTGGCAAGGGGCAACGACACGCCGACGGGGGGGTGATGAGTTGCCGCGCCCCCCCCCCCCCCCCCGGCAGGAACACCCAGAACAAAAAACAACCCACTGCCCAAGGGACCGCTCCAGGTGGGAGGCCAGGCCCCAGCACGAGGGAACGAGAGTATTGGAGAAGGGAGAGCAGGCGAGAGGGGTGCAGGGTAGGATGGGGGAAGAGCGGGCAGAAAACCCTAGAGGCCAGGCAGAGGAAAAGCGAGACAACAACCCCCGAGAACGGAGCCACCGTACTAGCAGGAAAGCTAGCGCCCGGGGCACGCAACAAAGCAGGCCGCAGCGCAACCCCAATAGGGGGGAAGGCGCCAGGCAGGGGAGGGGGGGATCACCCATCAAAATCGGGAGAGCAAACGGGGACAGTAATAGGGGATAGAGGGGAAAAGGGAGAGACCGGGTTGGGGGGGGGGGGGGGCACACAGGGAGCGAGGGACCGGGGAGGGGAAATGCAGGGACAAAGGGACAAAAGAGGCCAGAAAAGGAACAGGGCTACAAAGTGCCACAACCAAGGGCTCGAAACAAGGAACCGCTGCAAGCACCCACCCAGTACGGTCTGTGGGCGAAGGGGGCCCCCCCAGAGTGCAGGGGACTACCCGCGTGGCGGACACACAGTGGACGGCCACGGCGGGTGCCCCCGGGACAAAGGGAAACCCCGGAGCGCAGAGACCCGACCACATGGGGAGAGCAGTTATAGCGGCCATCCTGGACGGCCCCCTAACAAAGGGAAACCCCGGAGGGCAGGGGCGTGTCCACCAGATAAATATGGTTAATCCCACAGGAACGAGGGGGAAGAAGCCCCCCACCAGGATAATCACCTGGAACGTAAGGGGACTTAACGGCCCAGTGAAGAGATCTAGAGTCCTCACCCACCTCAGAAACATGAGGGCCGACATAGTCTTCCTCCAAGAGACGCACCTGAGGGAGCAGGACCGACTGCGAGTAAGAAAGGGCTGGGTGGGACAAACCTACCATTCCTGCTATGGGACAAGGGCCAGGGGGGGTGGCGATCCTGATCGGCAAGAGGACAATGTTTAGGGCGACAAAGACGGTTACAGACCAAGGGGGGCGGTATGTCATGGTCAGCGGGGCCCTGGATGGGGCGCCGGTAGTTCTAGTCAACGTGTACGCGCCCAACTGGGACGACACGAGTTTCATCAAAAAGACCATGGCAGAAATCCCGGACATAGCGACGCATCGACTAATCATGGGGGGGACTTCAACTGTGCACAGGATCCAAAGACGGACAGATCAAACCCCAAAACGGGGAAAACCTCAAGCATGGCAAGGGAACTCAGTCACTTTATGAAGCAGATGGGAGCAGTGGACCCCTGGAGGTTCGCCCACCCGGGGAAGAAAGAATTCTCCTTCTTCTCCCCAGTACACAACGTGTACTCCAGAATTGACTTCTTTGTGGTGGGAAAACGGTGCTTCCAGGGATAGACAAAGTGGAATACTCCGCAATTGTGATATCAGACCACGCTCCACACTACATGGACGTGCGGCTAGAGACGGGAAGGGCCCAGCGCCCCACATGGAGGTTGGACGGTGCCTTACTAGCTGACAAGGCCTTCAGCGAAAGGATAGCGCGGGCCATAGCAGAGTACACGAAGAACAACCAAAACGGGGAGGTCTCACCCTCCACGTTCTGGGAAGCGCTTAAGGCCGTACTAAGAAGGGAAATCTTTGCCTTCAAAGCGCAAAGAGATAGGGAGGAAAGGGTGGCTAGGCAGAAGCTGGTCGACTCCATACTGGAGGTAGACCATAAATACTCCAAGGCCCCGACCGTAGAGCTCCTGGCGGAGAGAAAAGAACTACAAAGGAACTTTGACCTGCTCTCCACCAGGAAAGCAGTACATCAACTCCGCCAGGCGCGCAGGACCCTGTACGAATACGGAGACAAAGCCAGCCGCCTGTTGGCACACCAGCTGAGAAAGCAGGCAGTCACCAGAGAAATTGCGCAAATCAGGGGTACCAGAGGCACGTTGGAAACAGAACCAGAGAGGATTAACAAAACCTTCAAGGCCTTCTACCAAGAGCTGTACACCTCAGAGCCCTCAACGGGGAAGGCTGGGATGAACCGGTTCCTTGATGGACTGGACATACCAGTCGTGGGAGAGGGCAGGAAACAGGGCCTGGAAGCACCACTAGCACTGGGAGAGATCATGGACAGCATTAGCTCCATGCAGACGGGGAAGGCGCCGGGACCGGACGGATTCCCGGCGGACTTCTACAAACAATTCACGACAGCGCTGGCCCCGCACCTGCGGGAGATGTTCACAGACTCGCTAGCTAGGGGCACACTGCCACCCACGTTAGCACAGGCCTCAATCTCGCTGATACCTAAGAAAGACAAAGACCCAACGGAATGTGGGTCATACAGACCCATATCTCTGCTGAACGCAGACGCCAAAATACTGGCCAAAATCCTAGCCAAAAGGCTAGAAGACTGTGTACCTGAGGTGGTCACAGAGGACCAGACGGGCTTCGTCAAAGGTAGACAGCTTACCTCGAACATCAGGCGCCTGCTGAATGTGATAATGACCCCCTCCGGGGAGAGAACACAAGAGGTGATCGTCTCCCTGGACGCAGAAAAGGCCTTCGACAGAATCAAATGGAAATACCTCATAGAGGTACTGGAGCGGTTCGGGCTTGGAACAGGGTTCCCCGCTTGGGTAAAGCTCCTATACAACGCTCCCATGGCGAGTGTACGGACCAACAATACCAACTCCCAATACTTCCAGCTGCACAGGGGCACCAGACAAGGATGCCCACTGTCCCCGCTGCTGTTCGCACTAGCAATCGAACCGCTAGCAATCGTGCTCAGGGCAGCAAAAAATTGCAGGGGGATCCGAAGGGGAGGCAGAGAGCACAGAGTCTCACTCTATGCGCTCCTCTACATCTCGGACCCACAAAGCAGCATGGACGGAATCATCGCGCTCCTGAAAGAGTTTGGAGCCTTCTCGGGCTACAAACTCAACATGAGCAAAAGCGAGATCTTCCCAGTACACCCGCAAGAGGTGGGGCAGCACTAATGGGGCTGCCGTTTAAACAAGCCCGACACAAATTCCGCTACCTGGGGATCCAAATAGCCCATGACTGGAAAGGGATCCACAAATGGAACCTCACCAGCCTGACGGAGGAAGTAAAAAGGACCTGCAAAGATGGAACACACTCCCACTCTCCCTCGCGGGGAGAGTCCAGACGATCAAAATGAATGTACTGCCCAGGTTTCTCTTCCTGTTTAGATCCATTCCGATCTACATCCCCAAGGCCTTTTTCAAAGTGCTGGACAAACTTATCATGGTGTTCGTATGGGGGGGGTAAAAATGCTAGGATCCCAAAGAAGGTCCTACAAAAAACAAAATCCAGGGGGGGGCTAGCCCTCCCGAATCTACAATTCTACCACTGGGCGGCAACAGCCGAGCGAGTAAGGGGATGGATCCTGGAGCCAGAAGCCGAGTGGGTGCGTGCGGAGGAGGCCTCCTGCATGGGGACCTCCCTCCGGGCCCTCGCCACGGCAGCACTCCCATCCCCACCCAAAAAACACTCCAGCAGCCCAGTGGTGACAGCCATCCTCCAATCCTGGAACCAACTGCGGCAGCAATTTGGCCTGACCAAAATATCGGACAAGGCTCCCATCTGCAACAACCATAGGTTCACACCAGCACTGACTGACGCCACCTTCAAAAGGTGGAGGCAGGACGGGGGGACACTGACAGTCAGGGACCTATACACGGACGACAGGATCGCAACACTGGACGAACTGACAGAAATTTCGGCTAGCCGGGGTGAACGAGCTACGGTACCTGCAGCTCAAAAACTTCTTACGAAAGGAGACAAGGACGTACCCACAACCGCCACGACAGACACTACTGGAAGACCTACTGGACGCAAGTATCCTAGAGAAAGGGAACTGTAGCGACATGTATGACCGACTGGTAGAAAGGGACGACACCGTACTGGACGCAACAAGAATGAAATGGGAGGACGAGCTGGGGATTGAGATAGGGTGGGGACTCTGGAGCGAAGCACTGCATAGGGTCAACTCCACCTCCACGTGCGCAAGGCTCAGCCTGACGCAACTAAAAGTGGTACATAGAGCCCACTTAACAAGAAACCTTATGAGTAGGTTCTTCCCAGAGGTGGAGGACAGATGTGAACGGTGCCAAAGAGGCCCGGCCAACCACGCCCACATGTTCTGGTCTTGCCCCAGACTTGTGGAGTACTTCTTCGAGGCTACGTCCAAAGTGGTGGGGGTGAGGGTGGAGCCATGCCCGATAGTGGCGGTCTTCGGGGTTTCAGACCAACCAGATCTATTCCTGGGGAGGAGGGCGGACGCCCTTGCCTTTGCCTCCCTGATCGCCCGCCGTAGAATCCTGTTTGGCTGGCGGTCAGCAGCACCGCCCAGAGCTGCAGACTGGCTGTCCAACCTCTCGGAATCTCTCCAAATGGAGAAAATCAAATTCGCCATCCGAGGGTCGGACGACGGCTTCCACAGAACGTGGGAGCCATTCATGCAATTGTTCCGGGACCTGTTTGTGGCCAACGAACAAGAGGAAGAATAGTCGGGTGGCCAAGAATCAGGAGAAAATGGACAGGAATCGGGGGAAGGTAGCCGGGGGGCTACGGGTTCGATATGGGGGTTTGATGGCACGCTAAGGCCCAAAACCAAACTGTAAATAAATGCCTAAAGACATGTGCCTCGGCCATATTGGGAATGTAAAATATGTATGCCGGCTAAAGGGGGCGGCCACAGTTGTTATTATGAAGATGCTTACCTGTAAATATACATGTTAATTTTTGCGTGTTTTTTTTTTCTAATAATTTGTAATTTGTCATATATAAAATATGAAAACTCAATAAAAAACATTTTTTAAAAAAACAATACGAAATGTTGAAAAAAATTATTTCCATTAAAAAATAAAAATGCAGCAAGATCTATCTATGGCTTAATAAGGAAGTTAAGGATAGTATTAGATTAAAAGGAGAGATTTATAATCTTGCAAAGAACAGTGGTAAATCTGAGGATTAGCAGTGTTTTAGAAGCCAGCGAAGGGAAATCGTGAAATTTACAAAAGGGGGGGGAATGAAAGAATATAAAAACAGATTGCAAGTATATAAAAAGCAGAGCAGCTAAAGCAAACATTATCATGGGGAATAAGACAGAGACATTGAACAGACAATGTGTGTCTCTCTTCACAATGGTAGATACAAATACAAATTACTGGGCAGAAATAAAGGCTAATCTTGTAACAAATAAGATAGAGGAAATTAAAGTATTTTATCCCAGCAGAGAAAAAGTACGGGAAAAACTTAAGGACATCAGAGAGGGTGCAGAAAAGATTCATGAGAATGGTTCCAGAGACGAGAGCTTCAGGTAAGTAGAAAGACGAGAGAACTTGGGACTGTTTTCTTGGAGAAGAAAAGGTTGACAGAAGATGTGATAGAGCATTCAAAATTATGAAGGAACTGGACAGAGTAGATAGGAAGTAACTGTTTTGACTGGTGGAGAACAAGAGGGCACAGATTTATGTCGTTGGCAAAAGAAGCAATAGCGACAGGAGATCTTTCACTCAATGTGGTGAAGGCAAGTTCAATTGAGAATTTCAAATGTGGCTACAGGGAGAATGCGGGGGAGTTTTACGATCCCAGATCAGACCCACCACTGGCTAGGAAACTGGACAGAAACCCCAATATTTTATTTTAATTTTGTAAGACTGCGAGGAAAGGTACATCGCATGAGGAGTTATCAGGGCGGCATGGTAGCACAGTGGTTAGCACTGTTGCTTCACAGCATCAGGGTCCCGGGTTCGATTCCCAGCTTGGGTCACTGTCTGGGCAGTCTGTATGTTCTCCCCGTGTCTGCGTGGGTTTCCTCCGGGTGCTCCGGTTTCCACCCACAAGTCCCGGAAATTGTGCTGTTAGGTGCATTGGATATTCTGAATTCTCCCTCTATGTACACGAACAGGCGCCAGAGTGTGGTGACTAGGACTTTTCACAGTAACTTCATTGCAGTGAAAATGTCAGCCTCCAGGCTATCAGGGAGGCAAAGACCAAAACATCAGTCTCTCTCAACCCCTGGACTCCCCTTTCTACACCCCAAATATCGCCACCCCCACACGCAACACCTCGGACATCACATCTGAGAACCCCTCCCAGAACCGCCTCAGTCTTGGACACGTGGACATGATTCGCAGCCCCCCTACCCCCTACGCACCACCCACACCTATCCACTACCACGCCAAAGAATCTACTCATCCTCGCGAATGCAGGTATTCTGATGAATCTGAAATATCACATTAAATGTCCACCATTGCGTTTCTACTGACCTATCTCTTTCTTTTTAAATTTAGAGTACCCAATTCATTCTTTCCAATTAAGGGGCAATTTAGCGTAGCCAATCCACCTACCCTGCACATCTTTGGGTTGTCGGGGTGAAACCCACGCAAACACAGGGAGAACGTGCAAACTCCACACATTATTGTGACCCAGAGCCAGGATCGAACCTGGGACCTCAGTGCCGTGAGGCTGCAGGACTAACCCACTGCGCCACTGTGCTGCCCTATTGACCTATCTCTTAACCTTATTTGCCAGTTCACTTAAGTTAGTTGTGTTTTCATGGCCTCATAATTGTCTTTTTATGTTTCTCTCCCATTCTTCTCTCCCTCAAACTGAATGTAAAATTCAATCACATCACAGTCAACCGAGGGGCGCCTTCACTACACAGTCATTAATGAATCCTATCTCACTGCACAATACCACGTCTAGTATAGCCTGCTCTCTGGCTGGTGCTAGAGTGTGCTGTTCTAAAAACTATCCCGAAAACATTCTATGAATTCTTCATCTCGGCTACCTTTGCCAATTTAATTTTCCCAATCTATATGCAGATTAAAATCTCATGATTATCAGTGTACCTTTCTGAAAAGATCTCACTGTTTATTCCTTTACGCCCCATCCTAATGTATGGTTACTGTTAGGGGATTTGTAGACCACTCCCACAAGTAACTTCTTGCCCTTATCATTTATGATCTCACCCCAAATCATTTTTATGTCCTTGCTTCCATTGGTACATTAGAGAGGGATGACCCAAGTTCAAAAAGAGGTGATCTCATTGAAACATACAATACTCTGAAGGGGCTTGAGAGATTAGACATGGAAGCTTTTTCCCCTGGCTGGGGAATTTAGAACATAGGGCGATAGTCTCAGGATATGGGACCAATTGTTTGGGTCATTTTCTATTTCATTATTTCATGGGATGTTGGTGTCAATGGTAAGGCCAGCATTTGTTGCTCATCCCTAATTGCCCTTGAACTGAGTGGCTGATTAGGCCACTTCAGCGTTTATTGGTTGTGGAGTCACATACAGGCCAGACCACGCCAGGATGGCAGATTCCCTTCCCCAAAGGACATTACTGAAACTGTGCCACTGTCTCCCCTAACCAAGGTGAGGAGAGACTTCTTCACGCAAAGGGTTATGAACATTTGGAATTCTCCATTCCAGAGGGTTGTGGTTGCTCCATTGCTGAATATATTGAAGGCTGCGAAAGACAGATTTTCTGGAGTTGAGGCTGAAGATGGGGCAGAATCATATTGAATAATGGAGGCAGCTCGGCAAGCCATATGGTCTACTCCTTCTGCTATTTCTTATGCTCTTAAGTATCAGTTGTCCAATCTCTCTTCATAACTAAAACTCACCAGTCCAGCCAACATCTTCGGAAATTTCCTCTGTACCCTCACAATGCCAGACCAGAGCCACACACAGTATGAAAAATGAAAATGAAAATTGCTTATTGTCACAAGTCGCCACATTCCGGCACCTGTTAGGGGAGGCTGGTATGGGAATTGAACTGCCTTGGTCTACTTTCAAAGCCAGCTATTTAGCCCAGTGTGCCAAACCAGCCCCTCAGCTGTAGTCACCAGTACTCCAGCTGTGGCCTAACCATTGTTTTATACAGTTCTAACATAGCCTCCCAGCTGTTGTACTCTGTGCCCCGACTAATAAAGTATCTTGCACGCTTTCTTGAACTTCTTCACTACCTGTCTAGCCATCTTCAGGGATCGGAGGACGTGCACTCCAATGTCCCCTGTTCCTCTAGACTTCTCTGCATTTTATTCATTAACCCAATAATTAAGTCTTCCCTTGCCATGCTCAGTGTCCCCATTACCTACATTTTTCTACTTTGTTCCTACTTGCAATATGTTTTTGGCTAGAAACTTGAGTCACATCAGACATCAATGTATGTATTGTTGAAGAAAATATACTCAACGAAAGGAAACTTGAGAGGGAGGAGAGAGACAGACACACACACACAGATAGACACACAGGTTTCAGAAATTAATCCCAATCTCTAACAAAAGTACAGGGACAAAAGACGTTCATGCTACAAATACCAAAAAATGCCTACAACAAAATAGGTTTCGAAAAACTGGTCTGAATTCCATACAAAAATATTAGACCTCAGGTGATACAATGCGAATATTTAAAGATCCTGGAAGGGCAGCACGGTGGCGCAGTGGGTTAGCCCTGTTGCCTCACGGCGCCGAGGTCCCAGGTTCGAATCCCGGCTCTGGGTCACTGTCTGTGTGGAGTTTGCACATTCTCCCCGTGTCTGCGTGGGTTTCGCCCCCACAACCCAAAGATGTGCAGAGTAGGTGGATTGGCCAAGCTAAATTGCCCCTTAATTGGAAAAATGAATTGGGTATTCTAAATTAATAAAAAAATAAAAAAGATCCTGGAGACCCAATTATGATTAACCAACATGATTCTAAACAATCCCCAGCCTCTTCCCATAAATAGAATAAGATTAACACTTACATAAAGAGTAATTTCAGTGCAATGGGTCAGGAATTTTATTTTGTCAATGGCTAATTTTTCACAATAATTTTTGGAACCACCTCTAGAGCACTCTCATTTCTCCATTAAATGCATTGTATACTAAGCAGTTCAGCAAAGCATCTTTTAGAAAGTAGAATGGAAACTCCAGGATGAGCCATACGCAGGGTCAAAGTACCCAATATTAATATTCATTCAACATCATAAAAAGATGTTACTTCGTATATTACCAAGACAGTGGCAATAGATGTCAGAATACATTGAAGTGCATACAAGAAAAGAACAGAAACTTGGGAGTATATGTGCACAAACTAGTAGCAGAAGATGACAGGGTAGGTTAAGAAAGGCATAAGAAAACCTGGTCTTTATAAATTGGGATGTACAATACAAAAAAAAAGTTATGCTGAACCTTTATCAGTTACTGCTTATAAAAATTCAGATGATGTCACCGAGAGGCAAGTTGTAGATGTGAAAGAGGGGGTATAGGATATATCCTTGGGGTGGATACCGGAAAGGAGGAGAGAGCCATTGCAAGTATTCGCTAGCTATTCTCAGGAGAGGCAGTGGCACAGTAATATTAATAATAATAATAATCACTTATTGTCACAATTAGGCTTCAATGAAGTTACTGTGAAAAGCCCCCAGTCACCACATTCCGGCGCCTGTTCGGGGAGGCCGGTACGGGAAGTCCACAAGCTCATCACACATCTACTGAAGGAGAGTCTGTGGCCTAGTGGTATTATCGCTGGACTAGTAATCCAGAGACCCAGATCCAATGCTCTGCTGATCCCAGATTTAAATCCCGCCATTGCAGATGGTGAAATTTGAATTCAATTTTTTTTAAATCTAAAGATGATCATGAAGGCATTATCAATTGTCGTTAAAACCCATCTGGTTCACTAATGTCCTTCAGGGAAGGAAATCTGTCTCCCTTACCTGGTCTGGCCTACATGTGACTTCAGCAATGTGGTTGATTCTTAATTCCCCTCGGTGGGCAATAAACGTTGGCCGAGCCAGCGATGCCCATATCACATGGACGAATAAAAAAATATATAAATTATAGAGAAGAATGAAACCAGTCATGTAGAGTCCCACCCAGTCTGATGACAGAGACCATGGAGTGGATTTTAATGGTCAGCATGTCAAAGGCAACAGACAAAAGGATAAGGAGGGCTAGTTTGCCCTTTATCGTAGTTATGAACTATTGCAATACTATGGATGAGGGAAAGGGGAGATTCAAACAATTCCGAGAAAGATGCGCATAGATTTATTGTGTAAGAACTTTGGAGGGGAAAAGGAGGTTTGAGATGAGGCAGCAGTTCATAAGGATGGCGGGGTTAGACTTGACTTTTTGAGGAGAGGGGTGGCAGTGGCAAATCTGAAACAGAAAGGACAGATCCTGAGGAGAGAGAATTGTTAATGATGTCAGCTAACACGGGAGCCAAGAAAGGAAATGAATTAGCAATATTTTATAGCAATAAGCTCCTGCAAGCAATAGGTGAGTCTCATAGACAAAATGAACTTTGAATGTATGAGGAAAACTAGAAAAAGAGAATTCCGGGTTAGATCAAGGGGGAACCTTAGAAGAAGTTATGCCTGATGGGCTATGGGACGGAAAAGCAGCAGAGACAGCTAAGCGCATGGTATCGATCTTTGTCACAAAAAAAAATCCACAAGCTCATCACACATCTTGTTGGACAAAGAGGGAAAGGTGGTTTATGAAGATGGTTAGTGGTGGAGAAGCTGGACGTGGCTTTGTTTTCCTGGATGATCTTGAAGAGCGGGCAGTTTTGGTGATGGAAAGCAATGCTTTAATTGGTGTAACCAGATCTGGTGATGAATAGTTGAAATATTTGTTCACAAGCAATAATAGTTATGAAATGTTAATACCCATAGCAAAGACGGTAAAAATTGAAAAATTGAAAAAATATATAGTTTTTAATATACTTGGGATGGTTTCTTTCAAACGGAATGAATTTCGAAACTATTGTTTATATTCCCTCTAGTATGCTGATGTGCTCCATGTGTGATATACTGCACATTTACAATGAAGACTGATAAATTAACTACTCGTCAACTGGAAGCAACATTCCCAGTGGAGATGAGCATAACAACTTGTTAAACATTTTGGGTGGAGAGAGTCGTTAGCCTCACCTTACAAACGTGAGGTTTTTGAGGGATCTACAAACAACTGCCAAGACGGTGTATTCAATGCATTGGAAATGGAGAGCCAATGGATGTTAGTACGGGCAGGAATCATAGGAAAGTGGATTTTAAACGAGGATAGGAATCCATGTAAGAGACTATTTGGAGCACGAGTAGTTTTTCATTAAAAGGAATTTGGGATTAACTTCATCCTCTGAAATAATGCTGCAGGAGGAGGAGGATTTGGCCATGAATAGTGAGAAACAATATTGTTTGCATCAGTCCAATTATAACTGTGAAGAACCAAGGCAGTCATGTGTCAAGTACATTCAAACTCCTAGTTCGCACGTTGGCGAATGTCAGTGGGTACCGCATCAAAGAATAGAATTCTCATATTTAATTTCTAATGACATGGTAAACCAACCTGAAAAGCAATAATCAAAAATAACACAAGCAGTTATTTTAGAGATGAGAAAGCTATATTTGCATATAGAAAAGCAGATCATCAATTTAACACAGCACCACCTCCCCCATCACAAACGCACAAGAATTAGGATGGGGGGGTTGGGATGGGTTCGAAACATTTCAGTTAGACATTATTAGTTGGAGCTATTTTAACTGCTTTGCACAAGTGTATTTCGAGGTCATGTATTAAAAAGATTGAACAAAGCAAATACTTAACACCGTTACAAATTAATACACAAGTACATATTTGTACCATAAGCAAAGGTTCATATCAAAACTTCACCAAATTAACAAAAACTTTTCTTGCTCTCAAGCTTAACTTGTAAAGTTCAACAATATGTTAGCACATCATGCCTTAGCCATTAACTGAAAGCAAGTGTCTTTCGGTTCACTACAAAGCTCAGTATTTTTCTAGAACTGTTGATTTACCGAGCTGTACCAATTTGAAAATGTGCAAACAAGGGCAGTTTAACCAAATTAAAACACAGAAAAGGCACCATCATGCATGACAACATTAATTCTCCCCCCCCCCCCCCCCCCCCCCCAACACTTTAAAAAAAAAATTCTCTCTTACCTCCATATTTATCCCACGTCACAGCTAAAGGAATGTAACCAGAACAAGACAAATATATGAGCTGGTATAGTCCTTCAAATTATGAAACAAGGAAACCCCCAATTAACTAATTTTGCATGAAAACTCTAAGCTTCAATACACAGTAAAGAATTTTCCCCAGTGAGCTAGAGCAAACATTAGACAACAGGATAGCAGTCAATGGACCAATGTCTACGTCAAACCTAACTATTCTCTATCCTGTCAACACCATATGTAAATGCACATTGAAAACAGCAATTAGCAAACACTACACTCTCTTTCTAAGCTGCTGAATCATGTGGTTGAAGGTAAAAGTCGCCTTAGTAACCAGTAATAATGATAGCATTCAGCAGAATAGAAATAGGAGCACATCACTCAATGGCTTTGCACAAGTTGGTATTTTTATACCAAAAGTGCCGCAACAGACAAAAAAATTTAGTTATTTAAAAATGAACTAAAACCTCCCAATTAAATTGGTGCTATTAAGGTAGAAATGCACCTTTTTAAATAAAACTTGAAAGACTTTTTAAAAGGTTATGTACATACATAAACAGACACAAATCATTGCAATATTTCACCCACTCACAAATGTCAATCTAAGTAACTCATTAAAAAACTCACATTTATAAAGCAGCTTTAATATAGAAATGTCCCGAGTCATTTCACAGGAGTGTAAGACAACAAAATGGGCACGAGGGAAACAATGGAGATATCAGGCGGGTAACTAAATACTTGGTCAGGGCAGCACGGTGGCGTAGTGGTTAGCACTGCAGCCTCACGGTGCTGAGATCCTAGGTTCGATCCCGTCTCTGGGTTACTGTCCATGTGGAGTTTGCACATTCTCCCAGTGTCTGCGTGGGTTTCGCCCCCACAACCCAAAGATGTGCAGGCTAGGTGGATTGCTAAATTGCCCCTTAATTGGAAAAAATGAATTGGGTACTCTAGATTTATAAAAGAAAACTAAATACTTGGTCAAACAGATGAGTTTCAAGGATGGTCTTAATGGAGGCTAGGAAGGTGGGGAGGTAAAGAACTAACGGCCTGGACACTCAATGCCATGGCAGGCAAAAAGTGAGACAATGGGATTGGAGGATACAAAAGGCACAAGCTTGAGAAACAGAGTTATCAGAAGGTTGTAGACGAGATGACGTTCCAGAGAAATGGAGGGCAAGGTTATAAGGACGAGAATTTTAACTTGGGAGACATTTGGGGACATAGGTCATGAGGTAAGTAGGATTTGACGTGGGTAATAAGGGTAATGAGTTTTAGATTAGCTCAAACACAAGTAGAATGGAGGATGGGAATGTGCCAGGTGGACACTGAATTATTGAATCTTGGATAAAACGTTTCCAGCAGCAAATGGGTTCAGGCAGAGAGAGATGAGATGTTACAGACATTACTTGCAGGGTATTTCTGATGAAGAGCTTATTGGCTCAGAAATTCAGCCCCCTTGTTTTTCATTCTTTCATGGGATGTGGGATCACTGGCAAGGATTTGTTTGCCCATTCCTAACTGTCCTTGAGAAGCTGGTGGTGAGTTGCCTTGAACCACAGCAGTCCATGTGTTGTAGCTATACCCACCATGATGCTGCGAAGGGAGTTCCAGGATTTTGAGCCCACGACAGTGAAGGAATGGCAACATAGTTCCAAGTGGGCTGAAGGGGACTTTGAAGGTGGTGGCATTCCTATCCGCCTGCTGCCCTTCTAATTGGTGGAGGTAGCGTGTTTGGAAGATGCTGTTGACACAGCCTTGGCAAGGTGCTGCACTGCATCTTGTATGTGGTATTCTCGTGGGCAACACCATAGCACAAATGGATGGCACTGTGGCTTCACAGCGCCAGGGTCCCAGGTTCGATTCCCCGCTGGGTCACTGGCTGTGCGGAATCTGCACGTTCTCCCCGTGTCTGTGTGAGTTTCTTTCGGGTGCTCCGGTTTCCTCTCACAGTCCAAAGGCATGCAGGTTAGGTGGATTGGCCATGATAAATTGCCAAAAAGGTTAGGTGGGGTTATTGGGTTACGGGGATAGGGTGGAAGTGAGGGCTTAAGTGAGTCGGTGCAGACTTGATGGACCGAATGGTCTCCTTCTGCACTGTATGTTCTATGCTGCCGCTATGTGTTGGGTGATGGAGGGAATGAACATTTAAATTGGTTGATAGGGTGCCAATCAAACAAGCTGTTTTGTTCTGGATGATGCCATCCTTTTTGTGTGTTGTTGGAGTTGCACTCATCCAAGCAAGTGGAGAGTATTCCATCACACTCCTGACTTGTGCCAGGCTTAAGACAGTCAGGAAGCAAATTATTTGCCTCAGAATTCCCAGTCACTGACCTGCTCTCGCAGCCATTCTATTTATATGGTTAAACCAGTTCAATTTCTGGTCAATGGTAATTCCCCAGGGTGTTGATAGTGATGGATCCAGCAATGATAATACCATTGAATGTCATGGGGAGATGGTTAGATTCTCTATTGTTGGAGATAGTCGCTGTCTTACATTTGTGTGGTGGTGCGAATGTTACTCCCACTTATCAGCTCAAGCTCAGGGGAACATGCAGAGGTAGGAAGAGATGTCATTGCTCAAAAAGGTATGGTTATGATTGGACCAAGGTGGTGTGGTCAACCACATTCAAAGGCTGCAAATAAGTCAAGAATATGGGGCTGACCCGTGTTCCATAATAACAAAAGATGTCATTGAGAATATACATTAGTTAAGGGCCAATGTATTTGACTGGAGAGCTTCAATCATGGAGTTTGGGGGAAAATGGGCAAGATATGGAAGATGACAACACATTGGAGGACTTAGTAGAGAAAGGGGCCAGAATTCACAACCTAAGCCCAATTTGTAAAGTACACCAGCCATTTGGAGATAACCGCTTAAACCACTGGAGATAATCACTCCCATTTCTACACTCTTTTTCCACCAGCATAACTGAAAAAACAGACCGTCGCAATTTAGTGCCTGTTGTTTCAGGAATCTTGCTGTGTGAAATTGATTGTCACATTTCCCTTCATTAAAACAGTGGCTACACTTAAAGAGTATTTAATTATCGATGAAGTGTATACAAATCAACCTTGTGCCTTCTTTCAAAAAACATACCATATTTAGTGGAGAACACAAATATCCCGCACTCGAATACTTCAATGCTGCAAAGTGTGCTTACAAACATCACCTATCACCAGGATGGGCATGCATGCTGCACTGCTATGCATTCACATTTAGTTCATATGTTTAATTTTCAGAGTATGTTGCCTATTGCCAGCATGTAGATGTCTTAGGGAAAATGCTGGAAAATCTCAGCAAGTCTGGCAGCATCTGTAGGGAGAGAAAAGAGCTAACGTTTCGAGTCCGATGACTCTTTGTCAAAGCTCAAGAGTGATCGGACTCGAAACGTTAGCTATTTTTTCTCCCTACAGATGCTGCCAGACTTGCTGAGATTTTCCAGCATTTTCCCTTTCGTTTTAGATTCCAGCATCCGCAGTAATTTGCTTTTATTTATGTAGATGTCTTAAGTGCTCTCAGGAGAAAGCTGGACAAAATTGTAAGTACATCAAGAGGGTGGGCCAGGTGCACTAAGGAACTTGCACATTCTGAAGGGATAGCTCTGGGTATCTATGAAGTGTTTGTACTGGATGAAATGCCCATCATAAATTAGGAGAATATACAGGAGATAGCCAATGTGATATTCGACAAACCTTCAAAAGTTAATCAATGACTAAAGCAATCCCATATGTCATTTTCAGAGCATTACAATCCTCCTGAATGGTTTCTGAAGGTGAAGGTGAAGGGATGAACTTCCAATCTACATGTCGTAAATAGTCCTGTGTACATGGTAATTTCCTAGAAATTCCTTCGCAGGGAGCTATCAAGGAGCCAAACAGTTCTTCACAAGTGCTGCAAATACAAAGAGCCTTGAACTTAATCTTGAAAGAGCCCCTTAATGACAAAGTGGGCAAGCTGAGGAATTAGATGAAATCTTCACTGGCTTTGCAGAAAGACTGATGATGGAGCGTTTGCTCAAGATGAGTGCAAACGTATCCTATCCAGCCACCCACAAAAATATAGCTAGCAGGCAGACACTTTATTAAAAATAGCTCCAGCTGTAACATCTGATGGCCCAGCACCGGTCTAAGATTATTGTAAGAAAAGTAAATGGGCCAAATGACATTGTTCCCATATGACACTGTGACATATAATTCATATGCAGAGGACAGATCAAGCAAGGAGTCAGAGCAGTGTTCAATTAATAACCGATATACCAAGCATCCAGAGGATGCTCCTCTGATTTTGGGTGAAACACAGCTTCCTCAATCATTCACTCCCTTTGTAGTGCAAACTTATGCACATGTGCAGCAAATTGCAATTTTCTTCACAATCTTTGCTGATCTGTAAAGGTGTTGTCCCCCAAGTCAATTCAAACACAGTGAGAGGAGACCAAAAAATGGGACTGGGGAGCAAGGCATAGAAATCACGAGACTACCATCCTGTTAGCTGCATGATACAATAATGATGGCATAGTTAACTAATCACCACAATCAATATGTTAATTAGCCTCAAACAGACCCAGCTATAAGGTGAGGAAACCAGAGTGATGGATCGCTTTGGGAACAATAGATCCAAAATCATCTGTTCGTCCCAAACATGCTACACTGACCATATGTCAAACTAAGCATATACTCCATTCCAAAATATTTTTCTGAAAAATTCATGACCATCGTTTCCATAGGGAGCTTCTTCCTTAGATTTACCTATTGTTTACTGAAACAATATCTGTGCAGATTAGCTTTGAGTTTACCCCTCATCATGTTCTATAGGAGGGGGGAAGGAGGAGAAGGGAGGTTTGTGGGGAAGCAGGAACGGGCATTAACATTTCACAGAAGCAGCAGCTTAGAGACAGGATTTTGTCCCCCTCTGTGCATAATTGGTATTATATTTATATTGGTTTATATTTAATACCAGCAGTAATCCGAATACTAATTCTGAAGGGATGCCCATGGACACCTATCAAGATTGCCCTCTATGGGCATTCTATTTCTATATTCACTTACGCTCCTTTCCTTCACATATCTAACGTGTTCTGAAATGTTGATACAATCTGTGTTTGAATCACCAAATCCAGCAATGTATTACAACTTCTGTACAAAAATAGCTCTCCAGCTTTCCAGTCCTAAATTTTTTGCAGTTAATCTTATATCAATCTCCCTTCAAAGCTTTCCCCAAAGTAGATTTATTACTTATTTTGTACCAAAACGTGTCACCTCATTTACTAATAGATAAAATTTTACCACTGTCATTCCCATTCTATCAAATATACCCTCGCAATTTCCTTCAGGATTACTTCCTATGTCTTCTTTACCAGCATTTTAGAATCATAGAATCTAGAGTGTAGGAGGAGGCCATTCAGCCCATCAAGTCTGCACCAACCCTTGGAAAAAGCACCCTAGTTAAGTCCACACCTCCACCCTATCCCCTTAACCCAGTAACCCACCTAACCTTTTTTGGACACTAAGTCTCCAAAATGTTCCCCCACTAATAAATCTATCACTTGCCCTGGTTCATTACCAAGTACCAAATCTATTATGGCCTCCCCTCTGGTCGGACAATCTACAGACTGTGTTAGAAAAGCTTCCTGGACACACTGCACAAACACCACCCCATCCAAACTATTTGATCTAAAGAGTCTCCACTCAATATTTGGGAAGTTGAAGTCACCCATGACTACGACCCAGTGACTTCTACATCTTTCCAAAAATCTGTTTCCCAATCTGTTCCTCCAAATCTCTGCTGCTATTGGGGGGCCTATAGAAAACTCCCAATAAGGTGACTGTTTCTTTCCTATTTCTGACTTCAACCCATACTACCTCAGTTGGCAGATCCTCCTCGAACTGCCTTTCTGCAGCTGTTATACTATCTTTAATTAATAATGCAACCACCTCTTTTACCACCCTCCCTAATCTTATTGAAACATTTATAACCAGGAACCTCCAACAACCCTCTTCTATCCAGGTTTCCGTGATGGCCACCACATCGTAGTCCCAAGTAGCGATCCATGCCTTAAGTTCACCCACCTTATTCCTGATGCTTCTTGCGTTGAAGTATACACACTTCAACCCATCTCCATGCCTGCAAATACTATCCTTTGTCAGTGTTATCTTTCCCACTGCCTCACTACACGCTTTGACGTCCTGAACATCGGCTACCTTAGTTGCTGGACTACAAGTCCGGTTCCCATTCCCCTGCCAAATTAGTTTAAACCCTCCCGAAGAGTACCAGAAAACCTCCCTCCCAGGATATTGGCGCCCCTCTGGTTCGGATGCAACCCTTCCTGCTTATACAGGTCCCACCTTCCCCAGAATACGCTCCAATAATCCAAATACCTGAAGCCTCCCTCCTACACCATTCCTGTAGCCACGTGTTCAACTGCACTCTCTCCCTATTCCTAGCCTCGCTATCAACCTGGCACCAGCAAGAAACCAGAGATGACAACTCTGTCTGTCTTGGCTTTTAACTTCCAGCCTAACTCCCTAAACTCGTTTATTACATCCACACCCTTTTTCCTACCTACGTCGTTGGTACCAATGTGCACCACGACTTCTGACTGCTCACCCTCCCCCTTAAGGATCCTGAAGACATGATGCGAGACATCCCTGGCCCTGGCACCCGGGAGGCAACATACCTTCCGGGAGTCTCGCTCGTGATCATAGAATCTCCTATCTATTCCCCTAACAATCGAGTCTCCTATCACTATTGCTTTTCTATTCTCCCCCCTTCCCTTCTGAGCCCCAGAGCCAGACTCAGTGCCAGAGACTTGGCCGCGAGGGCCTTCCCCCGGTAGGTCACCCCCCCAACAGCATCAAAAACGGTATACTTGTTTTGAAGGGGAACGGCCACGAGGGATCCCTGCACTGTCTGCCCATTCGTTTTCTTTCCCCTGACTGTAACCCAGCTACTCTTGTCCTGTACCTTGGGTGTGGCTACCTCCCTGTAACTCTTTTCTATTACCCCCTCTGCCTCCCGGATGGTCCGAAGTTCATCCAGCTCCAGTTCCCTAACACGGTCTCTGAGGAGCTGCCGTTGGATGCACTTCCCGCAGGTATAGTCAGCGGAGACACCCGTGGTATCCCTCACCACCCACATCCTACAGGAGGAGCATGCAACTGACCTAGCCTTCATCCCCTCTTACCTTACAGAATACAGCTGCACTGTGGATCAACTGGAACTCCGCCCTCCGACTCTGCTCCCAGTCAGCTGCAGTCTCTGTAAACTCCAAGCTCCTTTCTCGCTCTTTGAGGAAATGTAGGAAATGAAATGAAAAGGAGCACCTTGCTCCCTCCTCATTTAACTCCCTCAGTCACCAAACTCTCACTATAGTACTCAAATGCACCAAATTCAGCACTCCCTCAGTCACCAAACTCTCACTATAGCACTCAAATGCACCAAATTCAGCACTCCCTCAGTCACCAAACTCTCACTATAGCACTCAAATGCACCCAAATTCAGCACTCAGTGCAAACAAAGTCTGCACTGTAACTAGCTCAGATTTATACCGTGACTGTAGCCTCTGAAAACTGGCCTAATCCAATTAACTAATTAACAAGCTCCAGATGCAAGTAGTTACAAGTAGAACCTTTGTTTCAAGCGGTTTGAAAATTCACCTTCTTCTCAACCAAACAGCAACTTTTAAGTTAATTAACTATATAAAAGACTAGACTTTAGATAAAAATTAAAAATAAACCCTTAATATCCCTCAGTCACCAAACTATCACTGTAGCACTCAAATGCACCCAAATTCAGCACTCAGTGCAAACCAGAGATTACAACCTTAGAGGTCCTGCTTTTTAATCTACTGCCTCGCTCCATGAATTCTTCATGTAAGACCTGACCCTGCATTCTACCTATATGATTGACTTTTCACCCACCCTTTTAGGATGCCCTGCAGCCAATCAGTGACATCCTTTACCCTGGCACCAGAGAGGCAACACACCATCCTGGAGTCATGTCTTTTGCCGCAGAAACACTCCCTGCTCCCGTGGTGCTTTTCCTTTCTGCTTCCTTCTCTCTCTCTCTCTTCCCCCCCACCCACCCCCCCGCCGTACTTGTGACGCCAGAAGCTTGGCTCTGATTGCACTTCTCCGAGATAACAGTGCCCTCATCAGCTTCCAAAATGGAATTCCGATTTGTGAGCAGGACCCCAGGAGACTCCGACACTACCTGCCTATTCTTCCTGGACTCGCCAAAAAAGTTGTGAGTGCTGTATTTCTGAACTACAGAGACCTAATTAATAAATCTATCTGCAGAGGCCATTACAGGCTGCAAACAGAGACTTTAACCTGCAAGCTTGCTGCGAAGGAAAGTGTGCTAAAAACCATCATTTGAATTGAGATTCTCTTATTCCTTTTATTTATGATTTTTACACTTTACCACCCCTGTGCAGGGGTGGGGGGAAGTTAAAGTGGGAATTAGGAATTAGCTAATAATTAATCAATTGCATTTACTGCATATTTCATCATAGTTCTTGCTATAAATAGACAGTCACTGTATTTGCATTGACAAACCCGGTGACTGTAATTATTGGGTAGCCAATGACTTTGGGTATTTTTCTAAGAATTATTGGTTAATTCACTTGTGTTGTGCCTCCGGGTCAAGTGGGGCTGGAATTGACCACACACTAGCCCAGGGTGTCATAACACCGCCCTCTTTTATCCTCTGTCCCGTAAACATGCCCCTCGCAGGTCTGGTGATCTCTGCTGCCTGAAGGTGGGTGAAAGCCTCGAGCCCTGCGCTCTCTTTTATCCTCTGTCCCGAAATAGGCATTCAGCCCTTCGAGCCTGTTCCATTATTCAATGAGATCATGGCTGATCTTCTACTTCACTAACATTTTCTACACTATCCTTATATCCTTGATGTTTATAAATATGTCAAAATGTATCAATCTGAGGCTTGAATAAACCCAACTACTGAGCCTCCACAACCCTCTCGGGCAGAGAATTCCAAAGATTCACCACCCTCTGAGTGAAGAAATTCCTCCTCACCTCAGTCCTAATTGACCTACCCCTTACTCTCGAGACTGTGCCCCTAGTTCTAGATACTTCAACCAGAGGGAACGTTCTTGTTTCAGACTCCAGATCAAAGGACAAGGAAAAGTACAGCACAGGAACAGGCCCTTTGGCCCTCCAAGCCTGTGCCGACCACACTGCCCCACTAAACTAAAATCTTCTACACTTCCGGGATCCGTATCCCTCTATTCCCATCCTATTCATGTATTTGTCAAGAAAGACCAGTCAAGATAATAAAGGACCAGTCTTTAAATTGTTCCTTACAGGACAATTCCTTCATCCTGGGTATTAATTTAGTGAAGTGTCATTGCACTCCCTCTATGGCTAGTATATCTTTCCTTAGAGTTAAGGAGACAAAAACTGCACACATTACTTCATCTGCAGTCTCATCTAGGCTCGATATAATTACAGGAAGACATATTTACTCCTACACTTAAATCCTCTTGCAATAAAGATCAACATTCCATTTGCCTTCTTACTTGCTTGCTGTGCCTGCATGATAGCTTCCAGTGACGCATAAACAAGGACATACAAGTCCCAGCTTCTCACCACTTATGAAATACTGTTTTTCCTACCAAAGTGGATAACCTCACATTTCTCCATGTCGTATTCCACCTGCCAAATTTTTGCCCACTCGCTTCTCCTCTCTTTGAGCTCATGAGAGAGCTCAGTGACTGTATACGTCTGACTGATTTACACACTTTAAAAGAACAAACATGCATTTATACACCATCTTATCCAGGCTTCAGGATGTCCCAAAGTGCTTTACACTCAATGAATTGATTTATGAAGTTGAATCACTATCATTACACAAGTACACATGGCAGCCAGTTTCCACATGGCCAGCAAATGAGACAAATAATCAGGATGATCAGTTTTGGACGGTGTTGGTTCAAGGTAAAATAGGTAGAATGAGGACTTATGTTCTTCAAAAAAAGTCCATAAACAAACTGGCACAGCTTTGGTTTAATGTCCTGTACAGAAAACAGCATGTCCGAACTGCCTAAATGCTGTACCAAATACTGCTCAGGTGATTTCACAGATTTCTGACTTGGACGCAAGCGTGATACTAAATTTAACAACAACATGTATTCATATTATACCTTTGACATAATAAAGCATTTTAAGGCACTTCACAGGAAGCAAAATTTGATACTGAGCCACGCATAAGGTGATGTCAAAGTGATAGTTTTAAGGAGCATTTAAAAAAAGAGGTAGAGATGTGGAAGGATTTAGGGATGGAATTCCAGAGCTTAGGACCAAGGCAGATGAAGGTACAGCCACCAATTGTGCAGAGATTAAGATCAGAGATGCTCACGTGACAAGATATTTGGGGCAGAAGGAAAATGCAGAGATGAGGTCATGGAGGGATTTGAAAACAAGGGTGAGAATTTTAAAATCTAGTCATTGTTTGATCGGGTGCCAAATTAGCTCAGCAATCACAGGGGTGGTGGGTGAACAGGATTTGGTGCAACTTAGGACACATGCAGCAGAGATATGTATGCATGTTTATGGAGAGTAAAACAAGGGCAGTCAGGAATGCATTCGAATAGTCAAGCCTAGAGGTAGCAACATAAATAAGAGTCTCAGCAGCAGGTTAACTGAAGTAGGGACTAGGTCAGGTGATTGATTTGTGTACTATTTTGAGCTGAGAAAATAAATTACTTTTGGGAAACTTACGGACTTTTACATGAAAGTTCCAAATGACGTATCATGTGACTGCAGTAAACTGAGATGCTGCTGATCAAGAAGCAACAGCAGGCTGACCCATTTTGTGCAGCGAAAAAAAGTGGTACTGATTTAGTGCAAAAGCACACGAGTTCAATATTGTTGCGCAGCTTAACTGCTTAATGTACCCTGGCAGAATTATTGCTCAGAAACAAATGCAGGCCAAGATTTTGATCAGTGGTAACCTCGCCTTTTTATATTGCATTGGAACAACAGGAAAAATGGTCGATATTTGTGAAATAAGTCAATTCAAATCTACCATATTACCCAATGAACAGATAAGATCAAAAGCAACTTCAAAAATAATGATTCAAAACCATTGTACATTACTGTAAATCAATCAAACTTAATACTTCACCCCGCCATCCATCTTCTTGACTTCTTCCCATTCCCAGAATCAGCAACTAAAAATACATATGCTCATCAAAAACTAGGTTGCCAGACATCAGGAAGACAATTTATATATTGTGATCTTCACAAGCATCTGCCATTCATTTTCTGGAAGTAAAAGAAAATTAAAGCATGCGCACCAACACAACTCCCTAGCCACATTCAGTACATTTACACCAACCTCCACTGACTGCACATAGACTTCCTCACAGACAGCCGACATCATCGCTCCCTACAAATGGCAAGAAAACGGATGGCAATATTTTTATATTTATTTTTTAAAATGTTGATTAAAGCTTGGGAGGGAATGAAAAGGTTAAAACTCTTTCGGTGGGCGGTGATTTATAAAACTGGTTGAAATACACCAAAATTCCTCAATTAAGCTCAACTCAAATCCAGGTTTTTATCACTTTCCAAATAACATAAATGTACATACCAAGCTATAAAAACGAATGTTATGAGAACGGAAATATACTATTTCATACAGAACATTTCTTACAAATTCTCAACAATATAATTTACCCTGATTAATTGTCTGGTATTTTTCCAGTTAAATTAGAATCTCTAATTTCTACCACAGTATAAAGGTAAATTTAAGTGTTCAATTCTACGATCTCTATCTTTGTTCTTATCATTAAGAATTATGTTTCTGCCACCTAGGCACAACATACATGGTGACCCACAGGCGGATATCCCTTTAAAGAGTAACGTTATGATCTATGCAAAAGAAAACTCATCATTCACCAAAAAGCAGGAGGTTTGACATTCATGCACATTGACTGTTCCGCGTGCTGCCACCATTGTGCACAGACAGGGAGTAGAAGATAGGAAGCAAGAGAAACAAGAGCGGAAAACTGGAGCTGGAGAGAAGTCAGTGCAATTGGAAGTCTAGAATTGACAGGAGGTTGGGACCGGACTTGAAGCAGATGTGTACGCACTCCCAGACTGCGCTGAAGAAACAACTGCCATAATGACCTGGCACAGCCATGTTCAACAATTAAACAAGAACCTAAATTCCAGATTTGCTAAACGGGAACAACCATTTGTGTAGGATTCTTGTTCTTAATTTGTGCAACTACAAGTTTCCTTACCAAAAAAGTTGCTTTTACTGAAAAAGTCCACATTAAATCGACACTTAACAGGATTTTACACAAAAACATGAAACCTATTAAGTGGATTATCCCCCATTTCTAAACCATTATGAAATATTATAAAACTTAGTTAAAACAAAGGACTCAAGACACTCCCAAATATCTAACAAAGGAATATTTTATGCATGCTCACGCACTGAACATGTTGTATCAAATTAATTGAAGTTTGATAGCGATTTTAATTTATGTACAATTTGATGGAACTTGTTATTATTTGCTGTACAATTATATTTTGTCTGTATAGAAACAGTAAATTATTAGCACTTTAGTGCGATATAGGATACGTATTTCTCCCATTCATTTATATGCAATGTATATGTTTGATGCCACCGTAGGATTTATGTTTATTTCATTTGGCGTCAGCTTTTTCTTCAAATACATCAGTAGTTTAAGGATGCACCTGGCCCATTCAACACTTAACACCAAACACACGTCACAGAAAGATCACTGCATTTACCTTTTTAACCATAAATACCAATGGAGGCATTACATTAAAAATCTGCTGCAAGGTCGCTCCTTTAAGTTTCTGCACATGCTTTATTTAATATCCATCACCAACAAAAATTATGTCAGGGATTAAAATAGAAACAACGGGAATACACAGCAGTTTCAGGATAGGAAAAAAAACAAGTTATGTTCCAGGTCAGGGTGAAGGATTTCATCCCCAAAATCTCAGCCTGTTTCTTCAGATGGCAATGAATCTGCTGTGTATTACCAGAATGTGCAGGCAGAGGTCAAGCTTAGCCACGAGCTGTTTCTTCCTTTGTAACTAAACTAATTTTAGCTTACTCTTTTAAAAAAGTGCATTTCTAATAGCAGAATCAATACACTAGCAACGGTGTTTAAAATCAGTCCGTCAGTACCACTGATAGCATCACAATATCATATCAATTTACAATACCTGTCCTTCCAACATGTCACGCTGTGATGAGACACGTTCCTGCTCAGAGCTGTTTGTCCTTCTTATAGAGATAGCGTGAGGTTTACGTTTCGGTTTCACTTGCCGTGCGGCTGCACTGCTTCCACTTTCAATCGGCATCACTTCCTGGTGATCTCTTCACCTGGTCACCTACAAAGAATCATGAAGAATATTATATTAGGCATAATTTGACAAATGGCAACGACATGAATTGAGTTTTACAATGAGACGAAGACCAAAGGAGATCATTTGACACATTGTGCCTGTGCCGGAATTTGTAATTCGCTCTAAACATCCATCGGTCAATCACAACAAACATAGAAAATAGAAGCAGGAGATCATTCGGCCCTTCAAACTTGCTCTCCCATTCATTATCATGGCTGATCATCAAGTTCAATATGCTGATCCCGCCTTCCCCCATATCCTGGATTCCTTTAGCCCCAGGAGCTATATCTAATACCTTTTTGTAATTATACAATGTTTTCGCCTCAACTGCTTTTTGTGGTAGTGAATTCCATAGATTCACCACTCTCTGCATGAAGAAATTTCCTCAGTCCTTAAAGGTTTACCCCTTATCCTCAAACCAGGTTCTCTAGTTCTGGACTGCCGACCATCTTTCTGAATCTCCCCTGTTTAATCCTGCCAAGAATTATATGAGTTTCTGCGAGATCACCTCTCACTCTTCTAAACTCCAATGAATATAATCCGAATCGATTTAGTCTCTCCTCATAGGACAGTCCCACCATCCCAGGAATCAGCCTGGTAAACCTTCGCTGCACTCCCTCCATCGCAAGAACATTCTTCCCCAGACAAGAAAACCAAAATTGCACACAATACTCCAGGTGTGGCCTCACCAAAGCCCTACAGAATTGTAGTAAAACATCCTAGATAAGTCTCCGGGGCCTGATGGGATTTATCCTAGGATTCTCTGGGAAGCCAGGGAAGAGATTGCTGAGGCTTTGGCTTTGATTTTTATGTCATCATTGGCTACAGGAATAGTGCCAGAGGACTGGAGGATAGCAAATGTGGTCCCTTTGTTCAAGAAGGGGAGTAGAGATAACCGCAGTAACTATAGGCCGGTGAGCCTCACGTCTGTTGTGGGTAAAGTCTTGGAGAGGATCATAAGAGATACGATTTATAATCATCTAGATAGGAATAATATGATTAGGGATAGTCAGCATGGTTTTGTGAAGGGTAGGTCATGCCTCACAAACCTTATCGAGTTCTTTGAGAAGGTGACTGAACAGGTAGACGAGGGTAGAGCAGTTGATGTAGTGTATATGGATTTCAGTAAAGCGTTTGATAAGGTTCCCCACGGTCGGCTATTGCAGAAAATACGGAGGCTGGGGATTGAGGGTGATTTAGAGATGTGGATCAGAAATTGGCTAGTTGAAGGAAGACAGAGGGTGGTGGTTGATGGCAAATGTTCAGAATGGAGTCCAGTTACGAGTGGCGTACCACAAGGATCTGTTCTGGGGCCGTTGCTGTTTGTCATTTTTATAAATGACCTAGAGGAGGGCACAGAAGGTTGGGTGAGTAAATTTGCAGATGACACTAAAGTCGGTGGAGTTGTAGACAGTGTGGAAGGATGTTGCAGGTTACAGAGGGACATAGATAAGCTGCAGAGCTGGGCTGAGAAGTGGCAAATGGAGTTTAATGTAGAGAAGTGTGAGGTGATTCACTTTGGAAAGAATAACAGGAATGCGGATTATTTGGCTAATGGTAAAATTCTTGGTCGTGTGGATGAGCAGAGGGATCTCGGTGTCCATGTACATAGATCCCTGAAAGTTGCCACCCAGGTTGATAGGGTTGTGAAGAAGGCCTACGGTGTGTTGGCCTTTATTGGTAGAGGGATTGAGTTCTGGAGCCATGAGGTCATGTTGCAGCTGTACAAAACTCTGGTACGGCTGCATTTGGAGTATTGCGTACAGTTCTGGTCGCCTCATTATAGGAAGGACGTGGAAGCTTTGGAACGGGTGCAGAGGAGATTTACCAGGATGTTGCCTGGTATGGAGGGAAAATCTTATGAGGAAAGGCTGATGGACTTGAGATTGTTTTCGTTAGAGAGAAGAAGGTTAAGAGGTGACTTAATAGAGGCATACAAAATGATCAGAGGGTTAGATAGGGTGGACAGTGAGAGCCTTCTCCCGCGGATGGAGGTGGCTAGCACGAAGGGACATAGCCTTAAATTGAGGGGTAATAGATATAGGACAGAGGTCAGAGGTTTTTTACGCAAAGAGTGGTGAGGCCGTGGAATGCCCTACCTACAACAGTAGTGCACTCGCCAACATTGAGGGCATTTAAAAGTTTATTGGATAAGCATATGGATGATAATGGCATAGTGTAGGTTAGATGGCCTTTAGTTTTTGACTTCCCATGTCGGTGCAAAATCGTGGCCCGAAGGGCCTGTACTGCGCTGTATCGTTCTATGTTCTATGTTCTATGCCTATTCCTGTACTCCGCTCGCAATGAAGGCCAAAATACCATTTGCCTTCTTCACTGCCTGCTGTACTAGCACACTTACGTTCAGCAACTGATGCACGAGGACACCAAGGTCTCACCGAGTATCTACCTCTCTCAATTTGCCCCCTTTCAAATAACAAAGTGAATAGCCTCACATTTATCCACATTATACTGCACCTGCCATCCATGTGCCCATTCACTCATCCTTTCCAAATCCCGCTGAAGCATCTCTGCATCATCCTGACAGCGCACCCTCCCACCCAACTTTGTATCATCTGCAAATTTGGAAATACTACATTTAGTTCCCTCATCCAAATCATTAATATATCATTGTGAACAGTCAGGGTCCTGACACAGATCCCTGCAATGCCCCACTAGTCACTGCCTGTCAATCGGGAAAAAAAACATTTATTCCAACTTTTTACTTCTTGCCTGCTAACCAGCTTTCTATCCATCGCAGACACGTGCGCTTTAACTTTACATAGTAATCTGCTATGTGAGACCTTATCAAATGGCTTCTGAAAGTTTAAATGTTTTTATATATATAAATTTAGAGTACCAATTCACCAAGCCTGAACATCTTTGGGTTGTGGGGGTGAAAACCCCGCAAATATGGGGAAAACGTGCAAACTCCACATGGACAGTGAACCAGGGCCGGGATCGTAACCATGTCCTCAGCCCCGTGAGGCAGAAGTGCTAACCACTGCGCCACCGTGCTGCCCTCAAAGTCTAAATTAACCACACCAATTCTACCAGTTACATCTTCAAAGAATTCTAGTAGATTTGACAAGCATGATTTCCCTTTCATAAATCCATGCTGACTTTATCTGATTATTCCACTGCTTTCCAAATGCTATGCTATGAAATCCTTGATAATGGACTCGAGCAACTTCCCTACTGTCAATGTTTTTTTTAAATGTTTTTTATTGGATTTTTGAATAAAGTATATTTACCATTACGTACACAAAATAGAATACATAAAAAGCAAAACAAACACCAACAAAAAAAAAGTTAGAATAATATAACTGGTCGGGTATTATGTGCTAGCTCAACAACAGCAGCTCTGTACAATTGACAGTATTGTCTTTAGCACATAAGTAGGCATCTGGGGAGGGGGAAACTGGGGGGGGGGGGGGGGGGGTGCGTACAGATACAACCTCCCTGCTTCTATCTTATCTATTCCCTTCATAAGTGTATGTTTCCATAAGATTCCCCCTATTTTTCTAAATTCCAATGAGTATAGTCACAGTCTACTCAGTCTCTCCTCATAAACCAATCCTCCCAACTCCAGAAACAACCTAGTAAATCTCCTCTGCACACCCTCCAGTGCCAGCATATCCTTACCAGTACCCTGTACAGCCGCAAAATAACCTCAGTTTTTAAACTCCATCCCTCTAGCAATAAAAGACAAAATTCCATTTGCTTTCTTAATTACCTGCTTCACCTGCAAACTAACGTTTTTGCGATTCAAGCACAAGAGCACCAAGATCCCTCAGCACAGCAGCAAGCTGCAATTTTTTACTATTTAAATAATAATCAATTTTGCTGTTATTCCTATCAAAATGGATGACCTCACATTTACCAACTTTGTACTCCATCTGCCAGACTCTTGCCCCCTCACTTGAACTATCTCTCTGCAGACTTTGTGTCCTCTGCACACTGTGCTCTACCACTCATCTTAGTGTCATCTGCAAACTTTGACACATTACACTTGGTCCTCACGCAGACATGGGGAGAACGTACAAACTCCACACAGACAGTAAGCCAAGGCTGGAATTGAACCCGGGTCCCTGGCGCTATGAGGTAGCAGTGCTAACCACTGTGCCACCATGCCACCCCAAAATACACGTATAATTAAGTAACAAAACATACCAGCTGAGGAACAGAAAATAAAAATTAATTGTATAATAACAGAAAGAATTTCAACATAATTTATCACATAATCTGGGATTCAACATTGGTTGAACATACGAACACAACAAAAGTAAACTGGGGTGGCGTAATGATATTGTCACAGGACTGGTACTCCAGAGACCCAGGGTAATGCGCTGGGGACAAAGGTTCAAATCCCATCAATTGAATCAAAATCTGGAATCTGAAAAAAAGTCTAATGAAGACCACAAATCTATTGTAGATCGGCTGAAAATCCCATCCAGTGCACTAATGTCCTTTAGGTAAAGAAATCTGCCGTCCTCACCTTGTCTGGCCTACATGTGATCCACAGAAATGTGGTTGACTCTTAAATACCCTCTGACCAAGGGCAGGGGCTGGTTTAGCACAGTAGGCTAAATAGCTGGCTTGCAATGCAGAACAATGCCAGCAGCGCGGGTTCAATTCCCGTACAGGCCTCCCTGAACAGGCGCCAGAATGTAGCGACGAGGGGCTTTTCACAGTAACTTCATTGAAGCCTCCTTGTGACAATATTGATTATTGATTATCCCTTATTGTTATTAGGGATGGCCAGCTCCAAAACAGAAATCAGCCCTACAAACAAGACATTAACAGATCATCCCACGCCACCGGCAAGGGACAACTTGCGTGACGCTTGGGGCAGATCACTAATTAGAATCGACCTGTTCAGCCATCTAAAGAAGTGCAGCAAATGATCGCATCTGACCTCAAAGGTTCTACGGGTGCATTCCCAGAAAAGGATGCCAACCAAGCCAGTGAAATTGACCGGGTTTTCAGTTCTTGAAGAACAAAGGATGGTACAGCTGAGAATGTTTCTTTAGATGTGCGGCGGCATGGTAGTACAGTGGTTAGCATAGTTACTTTACAGCTCCAGGGTCCGAGGTTCGATTTCCGGTTTGGGTCACTGTATGTACGGAGTCTGCACGTTCTCCCTGTGTCTGCGTGGGTTTCCTCCGGGTGCTCCGGTTTCCTCCCACAGTCCAAAGATGTGCAGGTTAGGTGGACATGCAATAATAAATTGCAATTAGATTAGATGGGGTTACTGGTTTATGGGGATAGGGCAGAGATGTGGGCTTAAGTGAGGTGCTCTTTCCAGGAGCCAGTGCAGACTCGATGGGCCGAATGGCCTCCTTCTGCACTGTAAATTCTATGATTCTATGATGTAGGGTGGCCAGAATCACAGTCCCACTGAGTCACTGGTTAGTAGTCAAAAGCAGTTGAATTTTCCCCAAATTAAAGATATTCCATGTATATATTATTTTCTACCATCAAAAGTACAAAATCGATTACTTATTTCTATGCAAAGTCCATCAACATAATATCATTTTTGTTTCTTAAATAAGACTGCCATTGGGAAGGGGCTTCTTAAAAAAGTACGACTTAAAAATACTCAAACTGTTAAGAAACCTGCTGATGTTAAATGCAAGGGTATCCCAAAACCCAGAAGGATAACTTGGAACACCGGTTCTTAGTGGTGTATATTTTCAATTCAGTATACATTTAGAAAATATATGGAAACCAGGGAGGAATAGCCCAATCTTTTGTTATCAATTAATAAAGAATATTTAATAACTTAAAAGAAAAACACACTTCAAGAAGGATTATAATACACTACCACGGTACACTTAACTACACTGATGGCTAGTATTACATGGAGTTACCCCTCTGTTCCCAACTACTCATGTTTTCTGAACTCCGTGAGACACCTCCTTTCTCCTCAAACAACATCTAATATAACTCTATGAGCTAATCCAGCAGATAGTATCCACGCCCAGATTATTTGTCCACGTTTGGGAAAACAGTCTTCAGTCTCAGCGAAGATGTAATCTTCCCTATTCGAGTTTGGGGATTTTAACCAGCCACACTTTAGCAATGACTTTTGGGGGAGATTGTTTTCTGCAACTGGGAGTGGCTATGATGGCTGTTTCTACTGTGTGCCTTTCTCCAGTTATTGTGCTATGGACGTATCATTCTTTCCTTTTGATGTTACTCACCTTGGGGACCCGGCCGTTGGCATACAAGTGCCAATTCCCTTATCTCTCCACTTTGAAGTCGCCTCTTCTACACCTCATTGTTCTCCCCTAGTCACATAGGTAAACACTTGCTTTTCTCACTGCTATGCTAATTAATCCCTTCAGACAGCTATACTCATCAATTCCCTATATTATTTAATCACAATTCCATTTCTAATCTTAATTTTCCCCAATTCTTAACCATAACAGAATTTTGGCACACAGGTTTTACTTTAACTTACTTCAACATCTGTTGTTTAGTGCAAGAAAACCAAAAGAATATTAGCATATTTATATCTGAGAATCTCAAGAAAACATGGGAATAAAAGGGCCTAGCATTTTTTACCATGACTTTGATCAAAGTCGAGTCTTTTTAAAGATGCATGTTGTTCCACTGAAAATTACTTCAACATTCAAGACCTTCTGTAATTCTGCACACTCAAACTTCAAAGCAATATCAAGAATGTATTAATTTACAAAAATAAATCAAGTGACTTGTGTTATGTGGGACATCAGGGGTTCACTCAAAAAGTACCTGGGATAAAAACAGTAAGTGCTGAACAAACATTGCAGGTCTAGCAGGATCTGTGGAGAGAGAAACAGAGTTAACGTTTCAAGTTCAATATGACTCTTCTTCGGAATTGGGTTAACTCAGTTTTTCTCTACGCAGATCTCTGCGTTTTTCCAGCATTTTCTGTTCTTATTTCAGATCGCCAATATCTGCAGTCTTTTGCTTTACCTGGGATGAGAGGTTTGTCCTCTGATGAGTGGTACATGGGGTCTACATTCTCTGCAGTTCAGATTAGAATAATGAGGGTGATCTCATTGAAGGGTATAAAATCCTGAAGGGTCTTGATAGACAGTGAGATGTTGTTTCACCTGGCTGGGAAATCTAGAACATGGGGTGTGGAGGGACGGGGGACAAAAGACATAATCAAGCAGCTATAAGGCGGTAAACACTCAAATGGCAAGGCCCTCACCAAAATACAGCTGAAAGGAAATTTGAAGCAAGAACAAAAAGTAGGAGAACTTCATGGGAAGGTAAGAGCAGAATTAATCAGCAAGCATAGTTTCAGCAAGTCTGGCAGCATCTGTGGAGAGAAAAACACAGTTCATGTTCGAGTCCATATGATCCTTCTGCAGAGTTCTATCGAAGGGTCATGTGGACTCGAAAAGTTAACTCTGTTTCTCTCTCTCCACAGATGCTACCAGACCTTCTGAGTTTATCCACAATTTTCTTTATTATTACAGTTTCACGACATCCGCAGTATTTTGCTTTTATTAGCATAATCTGTCTGGATGCTGATTGCTGGAATACAGAGGATACATATGTTCCAACTGTACCATCAGGGAGTTATAAACTATTACAAGCATTTAAGCTGATAAAGCACATGGCACAATATGCATCATGCAAAATCCCTAGATTGCTAATAATCCTCGAGATATAAAGAAAACGTCAGATTTCTAATATCCCTAGAAATACAATGCAAACAGATCTGAGACTATTTCAGCCCTAATATACACACCGCACAGCATGCAAATTCAAAAACCACAGCTTACATAACCGGCACTTTCAAAGCAGAAAATTTACAACTGATATTTGGCACAAATGCCATTTTTAATTATTTGAGATCAAAAGAAACCATAGATTAAACACTGAACCGGAAATACAGATGCTATGCTTTGACCATATATTCATTAGTTCGCCCTGACTAAATATGCATACACTTACTCAAATTCCTATCATAATTATCATTATCGTGCTGCGTGTGTCTAAACTTATCAGCAAGATTAATTTTTATTTGTTCAGGGGATGTGGGCATTATTGTCCATCCCTAAATGCCCTTGAATGGAGTGGTTTACTAGGCCACTTTCAGAGGGCATTTAAAAGTCAACCACATTGATGTGGGTCTGGAGTGACAGGTAAGAATGGCAGATTTCTTCCCCTAAAAGACATCAGTGAACCAGTTGGGTTTTTACAACACTTTGCATTTGTTTCATGGTCATTAGTCTTTTAATTCCAGATTTTTATTGAATTCAAATGTCACCATCTACTATGGTGGGATTTGAATCTGGGTCCCCAGAGCATTACCCTGGGTCTCTGGGATACTATTCCAGTGGCAATACCACTATGTCACCGCCTCCCCCATCGTAGAGCTATTTGGCACAATATTCAAAACCTTAAAAAGTATAAAACATGCACAATATTTTATCTGGTCTCCCAATGACAAGGCTAAGTCCAGATGAGGGAGGCCAGTAAGTTTTTCCAGCTCATTATTCCATTAAAGTCAATGCTACTCACACGCAAACATCTAACTGCATCCTGGCTGACAAAGAGTTTTAAGGTACAACCAGAGCAATAAGAGAGTTTCACATGATGCGTTTGAACCTGAATCTTATTGGTTTAATGGTAGTGTTATTTTAAGATATGCCAATTTGGATATCTCCTGTTTTGAACTGAATCTTCAAAGCTGTGTGTTAATTAACTGTAGTGTAATATTAGACACCCATGAACATCAAAGATATATTTAACAAATTAAAATTAAAGCTTGGTTATAGACAAAATATAGAAATAATTCATACCATGTATATTTCATTCTGTGGCATAATTTTCCATTTATTTAAACTGAATCAACCAGCTCTATATTTTTTACATATCTATTTTTGTAGATATGGTCACCCACACGCAAGGTATAATCTACCTTTTACTAAAAGAAAAAATACTTTTAGTTTTAGCAGAATTAAACAATTAGGTAGATCAGCAGCAAGTTGTTAACATCTATTATTGGTATAATACCCTTAACATAATAAAATGCATAAAAGATGCGATTGGGAGGATGCAGTCAGGGAAGGTGGCAGGGCCGGATGGGTTCCAGATGGAATATTATTAAAAATTCAAAGATAATAAGCTGGTACCGCAGATGGTGGGGATGTTTGAGGAGGCAACAGGGAAGGGGTGTTACCACAAACTTTGGGGCAGGCATCGATTTCCCTGCTACTTAAGAAAGATAAGGATCCGAAGGAGTTTGGGTCACACAGGCCCATATCACTTTTAAGCAAATATATTAGCGAAGGTACCGGCTAGAGGAGTGCCTCCCGAAGGTGATAAGTGAAGATCAGACAGGGTCGGGGGTATGGAAAGGGATAGTCGGAACCGAGTGTGTCAATAGGGGGCATAGTGGAGCTGCTTAGGGCAGGGGTGGGCAAACTTTTCCGTGCAAGGGCCACATTCAAAAATTCACAATTCACAAAGGGCCGCATAGTATATTAAGTAAAATAATTACTTCACCCGGTTATGATTCTGGGCGCCTCATATAGAACATAGAACAGCACAGAACAGGCCCTTCGGCCCTCGACGTTGTGCCGAGCAATGATCACCCTACTCAAGTCAATGTATCCACCCTATACCAGTAAGTAACCCAACAGCCCGCCTCCATTAACCTTAAAAAAAATTTTAAAAAAAAAAAATATTTTTAAAAAAAAAAATTTTTTTTTTTTTTTTAATGACTTGGCGGGCCGCAGAAATACCTTTGGCGGGCCGCATGCGGCCCGCGGGCCGTAGTTTGCCCACCCCTGGCTTAGGGTGTTTGGGTCTTTCTCGGGGTACAACTTAAATCGAGACGAGTGAATATTTTGTGGTGTCTCGGCCGGGGATGGGGGCAGGGATGGGGGGGCTGCAATTCCCTAGGGCAAGGACTCACTTTAGATACCTGGGGGTGCAGGTTGCTCGGGATTGGGGGGGGCTCCGTAGGTACAACATTTTTAGTTTTGTGGGGAGTGAAAGCTGATCTGGCAAGGTGGGACGATCTCCCTTTGTCACTGGCGGGTCAGGTATAGGCGGTTAAAATGAATGTGTTGGTGCGATTCCTGTTTATTTTCCAACGCCTGCCAATTTTCCTGCCAAAGGCATTTTCTAGTGAGTATGAAGGGATGATTACCTCGTTCATATGGGGAGGGAAGGTGGCTAGAATTAAAAAGGTGCTACTACAGAGAGGAAGGCAGGCAGGGGTTTTGGGTCTTCCGAACCCGATGTATTATTACTGGGCGGCGAATGTGGAGAAGGTATGGCGCTGGGTTAGAGGGGTTGACTCCCAATGGGTCAGAATGGAGGAAAGTTTGGATAGGGGTCAAGAACAAAGAAGAAAATTACAGCATAGGAACAGGCCCTTCGGCCCTCCCAGCTTGCGCCGATCCAGATCCTTTATCTAAACCTGTTGCCTCTGTTCCCCGCCCATTCATATATCTGTCCAGATGCATCTTAAATGATGCTATCGTGCCCGCCTCTACCACCTCCGCTGGCAAAGCGTTCCAGGCACCCACCACCCTCTGCGTAAAAAACTTTCCACACACATCTCCCTTAAACTTTCCCCCTCTCACCTGGAAATCGTGACCCCTTGTAATTGACACCCCTACTCTTGGAAAAAGCTTGTTGCTATCCACCCTGTCCATACCTCTCATAATTTTGTAGACCTCAATCAGGTCCCCCCTCAACCTCCGTCTTTCCAACGAAAACAATCCTAATCTACTCAACCTTTCTTCATAGCTAGCACCCTCCATACCAGGCAACATCCTGGTGAACCTCCTCTGCACCCTCTCTAAAGCATCCACATCCTTCTGGTAATGTGGCGACCAGAACTGCACGCAGTCAGGATTGAAGGCATTAGCAACAGCGCCACTCCCGACAGCCTGGGAAAATACTCAGGGAGTCCGATAGTAATAGCTCCGTTGACAATTTGGAGGCAGTTTGGTCAACACTTCGGGTTGGGGACAGGGTCAAGGGAAATGCCAATTCGGGGAAACCACAGATTTGAGTCAGGGAAGTGGGATGTAAATTTTCAGAGATGGGAAGAGAAAGGAATTAGGACACTAAAAGATTTGGTTTTGGGGGTCGGTTTGCAAAATTGAAGGAGCGGGGAGCGAAGTATGGGCTGGAGCAGGAGGAAATATTTAGATACATGCAGGTTCGAGACTTTGCCAGAAAGGAGATACAGAGCTTCCCAGTACAGCCGGCTTCCACATTGCTGGAGGAGGTGCCGATGACAGGGGGACTGGAGAAGGGGGTAGTGTCGGCGGTTTACGGGGCTACTTTGGAAGAGGAGAAGGCGCCGCTGTTGGGATCAAGGCAAAGTGGGAGAAACAGTTGGGAGAGGGTATGGATCAGGGGTTCTGGTGTGAGGTGCTCCAGAGGGTGAACGCCTCCACCTCTTGTGCGTGGTTGGGCTGATACAGCTGCAGGTTGGGGCTGATACAGCTGTAGGTGGTATACAGAGCACACCTTACAAGGGCGAGAATGAGCCGGCTCTTTGAGGGGGTAGAAGATGTGTGTGAAAGTTGCAGAGGGCCCCCGCAAACCACGTTCATATGTTTTGGTCCTGTCCAAAGCTGGAAGATTACTGGAAGTAGGTTTTTAGGGTAATCTCTAAAGTGGTGCACGTGAAACTGGATCCAAGCCCTCGGGAGGCCATAATCAGGATGTTGGACCAGCCGGGGTTGGAAACGGGTGCGGAGGCAGATGTTGTAGCCGTCGCCTCATTTATTGCCCGAAGGCGGATCCTGTTAGGGTGGAGATCAACTTCTCCACCCTGTGCCCTGGCGTGGCGGGGGGACCTGCTGGAATTCTTGGCTCTTGAGAAGGTCAAATTTGAAATGAGGGGAAGGATGGAAGGGTTCTACAATTTATGGGCGTTATTCATTATGCACTTTCGAGAATTAATTACATCGAACATTGGAGGGGGGGCTGGGAGGGTGGGGGGGACTGTATGTGTTAATGGTGATTATGGGTGATTCCTGATTCCTTTTTGTCATTTGTTTATGTTAACATGCGGGCTAATGTTTGGGGGTTTGGTGGGAGGATGGGATCGTTGTTATTGATATGGGGATTGACATTGCATTAATTACTGATTATTGTTGGGTGTAAATTTGGGAGAAAATGTGAAAAAGGAAAATTTTAAAAAAAATTTTAAGTAATAAAATGCTCCAAGTTGCTTCATAGGAGCATGAGACATTGACCTACACAAGATGACATTAGGCAAATGATCAGTAAGTAGGTTTTAAGGAGTGCCTTAAAGGACGAAAGAGAGAGATAGAGAAATGGAAAGGTTAGGGAGTTCAAGGCCCTGGCAGCTGGAGGTACCACTACCAGGGGAGACACAGAGGTTAGAACTGCTGCTTCACAGCACCAGGGACCCCGGTTCGATTCCAACCTTGGGTGACTGTCTGTGTGGAGTTTGTACATTCTCCCATGTCTGCGTGGGTTTCCTCCGGGTGCTCCGGTTTCCTCCCACAGTCCAAAGATGAAGATGTGCAGGTTAGGTGGATCGGAAGTGCTAAATATACCCCTTCGCGTCCAAAAATGAGTAGGTTAGGTTACGGGGATGGGGTGGGGGAGTGGGCCCAGGTGAAGTGCTCTTTCAAAAGGTCAGTGCAGGCTCGATCGGCCTAATGACCTCCTTATGGACTGTAGGGATTCTATGATTGAAATTAGAGAACACTTGAGGCCAGGATTTAGAGGAGCGCAGAAATCTCAGAGGGTTTTGGGGCTACAGATGACTATACAGATAGGGAGAGCCAAAGTGATGGAGAGAATGGAAAATGATAAGAACTTTAAAAACTGAGGAGTTGCTTGACAGAGGGCCAATGGAGTGAATGTGATGCAGTGCAACCTAGGACATGGGCAGCAAAGTTTGGATGATTGCAAGTTTAGTGGGGGGTAATTGGGCTTCGGCTTCCTTATCTTTGGTACTTAGATCCCATTATAAAGAGATTTTGAAGAGACAGGTTCTGACAAAAGTAGATCATGAAATAACAAAGTGTATTTCAATGATATTAACAACATACTGGAACAACATACTCACAACTGCTCTTGCAATGTTTTTTTATTCTTTCATACGATGTGGGCGTCGCTGGCAAGGCCAGCATTTATTGCCCATCCCTAATTACCCTTGAACTGAATGGCTTTCTAGGCCTTTTCAGAGGGCATTTAAGAGTCAGCCACATTGCTGTGGGCCTGAAGTCACATGTAGGCCAGACTGGGCAGGAGTGGCAGATATCCTTCCCTGAAGGACATTAGTATGTATGTGTAGCCCTGTACAAACACCACATTTGTATAAATTTATCTGCAATCTTTGATTGTCAAATCACAGCAAGTCTCAACCTGAATGACAGATACAAAGACATACTAATCCACCCAAGCCAAAGTTGAAAATGAATACCATTCTTTTGAATTCCAAATAGATATTTCAATACTTCCAGCTCTTGCCCCAAATTCTGTTAAGAGGATTATCATAGAATCGTAGAATTTACAGTGCAAAAGGTGGTCATTCGGCGCATCGAGTGTGCACTGGCCCTTGGAAAGAGTACTCTACTTAAGCCCACACCTCCAACCTATCCCTGTAACCCAGTAATCCCACCTAATCTTTTTTGGATACTAAGGGCAATTTAGCATGGCCAATCCACCTAACCTGCACATCTTTGGACTGTGAGAGGAAACCGAAGCGCCCGGAGGAAACCCACGCAGACAGGGGCAGAAAGTATAAACTCCACACAGACGGTTACCCGAGGCCGGAATTGAACCCGGGTCCCCGGAGCTGTGAAGCAGCAGTGCTAACCACTGTGTCACCGTGCTGCCCGTTACCTTTCGCTATTTGCTTCGGTCAAGAACTCTGGAGCCTAAGCAAACAGTTTGTGAAGCATTCTTTGTTCAAAGGTGTTTAATTCAGAGTATTAAATCAATGAGCCCAAATACAGGTTTTTCTCTCATAAGATATTCAATGAAACGTAAAGCTTCTCATGTCATGGGCAGAAGGCAGGCGAATGGAGTTGAGGAACACATCAACCATGATCAAATGGTGGAGCAGACTCAATGGGCCAAATGGCCGAATTCTGCTCCTATAACTTATGGCCACGCTCTTTATTTTGCATACTGCAGAAGAAATGTACAAATGCCACCTTCCCATCAAATAAGATTTGTAACATCCAACCCTCTGATATCTCTGTGCTTCTTGTGCATCCCCAATTTTCATCGCCCCACCACTGCAGCCATGCAGTCCACTGACCAGACTCGAAGCTCAGGAATTCCCTCCCTAAACCTCTCTCCCTCTCACTTCTCCTTTAAGACTTGCCTTAAAATCTCAGACTTCAACCAAGATTTTGTTCATCTATCCTTACGCGGCTTGGCATCAAAAATCTTGTTTGATAATGATCCTGTAAAGCATCTCGGGAAATTTTACCACATTAAATGCAAATCGGCATCGCGTTGGGATTCTTCCTCAAACCTTATGGGAGTTCCAAATTCCTCTTCATGGACGTGTAAGCTTTCATTAAATGAACATTTTGAAGAGGCTCCCACTAAGTCATTGGCCTGCATCCTAGTCAGCTGCTATGTTACTGGTCCCAGAATCACAATCGGTAACAAACAAAAGCAGGCAAATGCCACGATCCATGTTTAAGGGACAATTTATTTGAGGTGTTCAAGACTAATAAAGGATTCAGTACAAAGATAGAGAGAAGTTAGTTAGAGGTTGTTGTCAGGAAGCCCTTCTTCATACAAAGGTAGAAGAAATGTGGGACTCCAAAAAAATGTTGCGGTTAGATAATTTGTAAATGGCTTCCGGTTGCGGCTATGACCAGCTAAGTCGCACATTTGGCAGCTCCTGCGACAAAGGTGTTTAAGGGCCGATTGGAGGGCCCCGACGGTACTGTAAAGACAAATCCCGGTGGGGGAAGGCTCCCTGAGGAGAGTGAGACCAACTTTATGGTCGGTACTCGGAGTGGGGCGACAAAAAAAGCGGCAGCAGCTCCCCGAAAAAAGCGGGGGAAGAGGACCAAAATGGCGGCCGGTGGCGCACTAGAAGATTGGAGAAAATGGGCGGAGGAGCAGCAGGCCGCTCTCCTCCGGTGTTTTACGGAGCTGAAAGTGGAACTCTTAGAGTCTATGAACGCGACGACCACAAGGCTGATGGGGGCCCAGGCGACCCAAGAGGCGTCGATAAGAGAGCTGCAGCAGGAGATGACTGCAAGGGAGGAGGAGGCCACGGTCCTCGTGGGAAAGGTGGAGGTGCACGAGGCACTCCACCTGAAATGGCAGAGCCGCTTTGAGGAGCTGGACACTCGAATGAGGCGGAAGAACTTGAGGATCCTGGGCCTAGCAGAAGGCCTGGAGGGGCCTGATCTCCCGAAATATGTAGCGGAGATGCTGAGCTCCCTGATGGGAGAGGGGGCCGGTCCATCGCCTCTGGAGCTGGAAGAAGCATATCGGGTCATGGCTAGGCGGCCTAGGGCGAACGAGCCCCCGAGGGCGGTGCTGGTGCGATTCCAGCGTTTCTGTGATCGGGAGAAAGTGCTGAGGTGGGCCAAGAGGGAGAAAAGCAGCAAATGGGAGAATTCGACGGTGCGGATATATCAGGACTGGAGTGCGGAGGTGGCAAAGCGGCGGGCCCGGTTTAACCGGACGAAGGCAGTGCTGCACGCAAAAAGGATCAAGTTTGGAATGCTGCAACCAGCGCGCTTGTGGGTCACCTACAAGGACCAGCACCATTACTTTGAGACCCCAGAGGAGGCATGGACTTTTGTTCGGGAGGAAAAGCTGGACCTGAACTAGAACTTGGGAACGCCGGCGGTCGAGGCCGCCCGAGTACCCTTGACTGATCAAGTGGCCCATGTCTTTCTTAGGCCAGGTCGGAACTTGGTTAAAGTTGATGGATCGTTTGGTTTCTTTGAAACTTGTATTATGGGGGGTTTCTTTGTTCCTTTTTGTGTGTCTCTTCCCGTTGCCAACTTCCCTTAATTATTGTTGTTGTAGGGGGGGCTTTTTTACTGTTTTTTGATCTGTTCTTTAAGGGTTATGGTTACTGTTCTGTTCGATGGAGGGTGATGGTTAAATACGTTATTATTGGGTAGTTATTTAGTTATGCAGGCATAGTTATGTATTTATGTATTTATTTGAGATTTGTTATTTATATTGTTATATTGTTAAGTTGGGGAGGCGGGACGGGGGGGTGCAAGTTGGTTATGCGTGTTTTCTTTTTCTCTTTTTCTTCCTCTCGTTTTAAGGGGGCTTTTTTATGGGCTTGGATGGGGACGGGGGTGGAATTGAAGATGGCGGGGTAGGGTGTGGCCGGGCGAAAGCGCGGGCTTTCCCCTGTTTCCCGCGCGCGGGACGGAGGAAGGGGGAGGAGAGAAGAGTGGGGTGTGGCCAGCAATGGCGGCTTTTCCCGCGCTGAAGCGGGGTCAGAGAGGGATGGCAAGGGGGGGGGGGAGGCCCCTCCCCCCCACATCGGGAGGAGTCGGAGTGTGGCAGGGGCAGCCGGGTCAGCGAAAATCAGCTGACTCTCGGGAGTACGATGGTGGATACACCGCGGCTAGGAGGGGTCCTAGCCGGGGGGGGGGGGGGGGGGGGGGGGGGGGGGGGGAGGGTGTTAGGGAGGGATACCGGGTTGCTGCTGGAAAGGCCGAGGACGGGAAGGGAAGAACGGGAGGAGAGAGGGGGGGGGGCCATCGCCATGGGGAACGGGTCAGAAGGGGAGGGTCGACCCGGGGCGAACAGGGGACAGGACATGGCTAATAGACAGGGGAAAGGGACAGGTCGCTCCGCGACCCGGTTGATTACTTGGAACGTGAGGGGGCTGAATGGGCCGGTCAAGAGAGCAAGGGTTTTTTCACACCTAAAGGGACTGCAGGCGGATGTGGCAATGTTGCAGGAGACTCACTTGAGAGTAGTAGACCAGGTACGCCTGAGAAGGGGGTGGGTGGGACAGGTGTTCCACTCAGGCTTGGACGCAAAGAACCGGGGGGTGGCGATTTTGGTGGGAAAGAGGGTGTCGTTCGTGGCGGCGCAGGTGGTAGCAGATAAGGAGGGTAGGTACGTGATGGTGAAGGGTAGGCTGCAGGGAGAGAATGTGGTGCTGGTGAATGTGTATGCCCCGAATTGGGATGACGCGGGTTTTATGAGGCGCCTGTTGGGCCTCATTCCGGGTCTGGAGGCAGGGGGCCTGATCATGGGGGGGGACTTCAATACAGTGCTCGACCCTGGGCTGGACAGATCGAGTTCCAGGACGAATAGGAGGCCGGCAGCGGCAGAGGTGCTAAGGGGGTTCATGGAGCAGATGGGGGGGGTAGACCCTTGGAGATTTGGCAGGCCAAGGGCGAGGGAGTATTCTTTTTTCTCCCACGTCCACAGGGTGTACTCCAGAATAGACTTTTTTGTACTGAGCAGGGGGCTGATTTCGAGAGTGCAGGACACGGAGTACTCGGCCATTGCGATTTCGGACCATGCACCACACTGGGTAGAGGTAGAACTGGGGGAAGCACGGGACCAGCGCCCGTTGTGGCGCCTGGATGTGGGGCTGCTGGCGGACGATGAGGTGTGCGGAAGGGTCCGGAAGGGCATTGAGAGATATCTGGGCACGAACGACACGGGCGAGGTGAAGGTGGGGGTAGTCTGGGAGGACCTGAAAGCAGTGATCAGAGGAGAGCTGATCTCCATAAGGGCACACAGAGAAAGGAAGGAGAGGGAGAGACTGGTGGGGGAACTTATAGAAGTGGACAGGAGATATGCGGAGACACCAGAGGAGGGGCTGTTGAGGGAGCGGCGCAGTTTACAGGCCCAGTTTGACCTACTGACCACTAGGAAGGCGGAGACGCAATGGAGAAGGGCACAGGGCGCGGTCTATGAGTACGGGGAAAAGGCGAGCAGGATGCTAGCACACCAGCTGCGCAAGCGAGAGGCAGCCAGAGAGATTGGGGGAGTGAGAGAGAAGGGAGGGAACGTAGTGCAGAAGGGGCAAGAGGTGAACGGGGTCTTCAGGGATTTCTACAGGGAATTGTACCGGTCTGAGCCGCCCAGGAGGAGGGGGGGAATGGAGAACTTCCTCGATAGATTGAGGTTCCCAAAGGTCCAGGAGGAACGGGTGGAGGGGCTGGGGGCGCCGATAGAGCTGCAGGAGCTAGTTAAAGGGATAGGCCAGATGCAGGCGGGGAAGGCGCCGGGGCCGGATGGGTTCCCGGTGGAATTTTATAAGAAGTATGTGGACTTGGTGGGTCCAGTGCTGGTGCGAGCCTTCAATGAGGCGCGAGAGGGGGGGGTTCTGCCCCCGACAATGTCACAGGCCCTGATCTCCTTGATCCTGAAGCGGGACAAAGACCCTGTACAGTGCGGGTCCTACAGGCCTATCTCCCTCTTGAATGTAGATGCCAAACTGTTGGCAAAGGTCCTGGCAACCAGAATAGAGGATTGTGTGCCAGGGGTAATCCATGAGGACCAGACGGGGTTCGTAAAGGGACGACAACTTAACACAAATGTCTGGAGACTGTTGAATGTGATTATGATGCCAGCAGTGGAGGGGGAGGCTGCGATAGTGGTAGCACTGGATGCGGAGAAGGCATTCGATAGGGTGGAGTGGGAATACCTGTGGGAGACGCTGGAACGGTTTGGGTTTGGGGAGGGATTTATCAAGTGGGTGAAGCTGCTGTATTCGGCCCCGATGGCGAGTGTGGTTACAAACGGGAGGAGGTCAGAGTATTTTGGGCTCCATCGAGGTACCAGGCAGGGATGCCCCCTATCCCCCTTACTATTTGCATTAGCGATCGAACCGTTGGCGATGGCACTGAGGGGTTCAGGGGGGTGGAGAGGACTGACAAGGGGAGGGGAGGAACATCGGGTATCACTCTATGCGGATGATTTGTTGTTATATGTGGCGGACCCGGAAGGGGGAATGCCGGAGGTAATGGAAATACTAGCGGAGTTTGGGGACTTTTCGGGATATAAATTAAATGTGGGTAAAAGTGAGGTCTTTGTGATACACCCGGGAGATCAGGGGGAGGGAATTGGGCGGCTCCCCTTTAAGAGAGCAGTAAAGAGCTTCAGGTACTTGGGGGTGCAGGTGGCAAGGAACTGGGGGACCCTCCACAAGCTGAACTTTTCAAGGCTGGTGGAGCAGATGGAGGAGGAGTTCAAGAGGTGGGACATGGTACCGCTGTCGCTAGCAGGGAGGGTGCAGTCAGTCAAAATGACGGTCCTCCCGAGGTTCTTGTTTCTGTTTCAGTGCTTGCCCATCTTTCTCCCCAGGGCCTTCTTCAAGAAGGTAACTAGCAGCATTATGGGCTATGTGTGGGCACATGGCACCCCTAGAGTGAGAAGGATTTTCTTGGAACGGAGTAGGGACAGGGGAGGATTAGCGCTGCCCAATCTTTCCGGATACTACTGGGCGGCGAACGCATCGATGGTGCGCAAGTGGGTGATGGAGGGGGAGGGGGCAGCTTGGAAACATATGGAGAGGGCGTCCTGCGGCAATACAAGCCTGGGGGCGCTAGTAACGGCACCATGGCCGCTCCCCCCCACAAGGTATACCACGAGTCCGGTAGTGGCGGCCACCCTGAAAATCTGGGGGCAGTGGAGGCGACACAGGGGGGAAGTGGGGGGTCTGATGGCGGCGCCACTGAGAGGGAACCACAGATTTGTCCCGGGGAACACTGGCGGGGGATTCCAGAGCTGGCACAGGGCGGGCATCAGGCAACTGAGGGACATGTTCATAGAGGGGAGGTTTGCGAGCCTGGGAGAGCTGGAGGAGAAATTTGAGCTCCCCCCGGGGAACACGTTTAGATACCTGCAGGTGAAGGCATTTGCCAGACGACAGGTGGAAGGATTTCCCTTGCTTCCCGATAGAGGGGTGAGTGATAGGGTGCTGTCAGGGGTCTGGGTCGGAGAAGGGAAGGTCTCGGACATCTACAAAATAATGCAGGAGGTGGAGGAGGTATCGATAGAGGAGCTGAAAGACAAGTGGGAAGCGGAGCTGGGAGAGCAGATAGAAGATGGGACATGGGCGGATGCCTTAGAGAGGGTCAATTCGTCGTCGTCGTGCGCAAGGTTGGGCCTCATCCAATTTAAGGTGCTGCACAGAGCCCATATGACGGGGACTAGGATGAGTCGGTTCTTCGGGGGTGAGGACAGGTGTGTTAGGTGTTCGGGAAGCCCTGCGAACCATGTACATATGTTCTGGATGTGCCCGGCACTGGAAGAGTTCTGGGAGGGGGTGGCGGGGACGGTATCGAGAGTGGTGGGAACCAGGGTGGGGGCTAGCGATTTTTGGGGTTGGGGTGGAGCCAGGAGTACAGGAGGCAAGGGAGGCCGGAATATTGGCCTTTGCGTCCTTGGTAGCTCGGAGAAGGATCTTGATTCAGTGGAGGGACACAAGGCCACCAAGTGTTAACACCTGGTTAAACGACATGGCAAGCTTCATCCAATTGGAAAGAATCAAATTCGCCCTGAGAGGGTCGGTACAGGGGTTCTTCCGGCGGTGGCAGCCCTTCCTTGACTTTCTGGATCAGAGATAGGAACTGGAGGCCGAAACAGCAGCAACCCGGGGAGAAAGGGGGGGGGGAGGGAGGGGGGGGGGGGGGGGGGGGGGGATAGCAACGAAGGGAGCACGTCAGCGGGGGGTCGCAGGCAATGACTGCCCGAGGCCATCGGCAGAAAGGGAAAAACGGTTTGGTTGCTAGACGGGTAGCGCGGGGGGGGGGGGGGGGGGGGGGGGGGGGGGGGGTGCGCGCGGGGGAGGGCGTGGGGAGGATTTTCCAGGGGGGATTTGTTGTGTTATAATTTAAAATGTAGTAGGGGTAAATGTTTGTATCGAAAAATTTCAATAAAAATTATTTTAAAAAAAAAAAGATAATTTGTGAATGAGACTGATGGGCTTTGTGTTGGGATATTAAGGGATATGGAATCAAGGCAAATTGTTGAGAATTAAAATACAGATCAGCCATGATCTAATCGGAGGTGGAATAGCCTCAAGAGGCTGAATAGACTAGTCTTGTTCCTATATTGCTATGTTAAATTACTTATATTAGTCTACTGCTAATTACAGCCCTTATCCAAAAGCCCCCAAAAAACGATGGGTGGTCGGACTGCCCCACAACATTACTACAAATCAAAGGGGGACGGAGCAGAATCCTCATACCAACAGGCAGGTGGTTCAGTTGAGACTGGAATGTAAAATTGACCAATTGATGAGAAAACAATTTCCTGCCCAGTACTAAGTACAACCCTGTATATCTCACAGACCTATTCACACACACAGCTGGCCATTCCAATTCTTGACCAAAGGTCTAACACATACAACCAAGAAAGATCAGAAGAGCCACAGCTGACACCAGTCCTTCCTGGGGACAGCAGGAAGCAGCCCACATTTTCTGCACTTCCAATGTCCTTTCATGGCATCTGGTTCTGAAAGTGGTCAGAGATGTGCAGTTTTTCTCCTTTATCTTGTATTAGAGTTGTGCACAATTGCAACCATTGATGTAAATAACTAAACTGGAATTTCCTTTTATGCAGAAAGGTTGCGGCACAACTTAGATCTTGAAAAAACATGAAAGGCACTGATGATATAAACATTCATTTATCAAAAAACTGTAATCACAGAACATGGCGACAAAATGAATAACCACCTTGCCTCACAAAGTATTTGATGCTGTGTCAGTTAGCCTTTTTGATAATCTATATGGACAGAGATTGTCAACAATAAGAATAAAGACAATGATGATCAAACACATGCGAACATGACAAATAATTTTATGCTGGGAATATAAATAAATGGTTTGTGGAATGCAGATGGTCACAGTTGATAAAATGTTGCATTTACACTCAATTACCCTTGGAAGCTGGAATGAAATCTTAGAAGACAGGCTGCATGGTAGCAGTGGTTAGTACTGTTGCTTCACAGTCTGCACGTTCTCCCATGTCTGCGAGGGTTTCCTCCGGGTACTCCGGTTTCCTCCCACAGTCCAAGAGGTGCAGGATTGACCATTGTAAATTGCCCTTAATGTCCAAAATGGTGAGGTGGGGTTACTGGGTTGCAGGGATAGGGTAGTGGTGTGGGCTAAAGTAGGGTGCTTTTTCCAAGGGCTAAGCAGACCCGATGGGCCAAATGGCCTCCTTCTGCACTGTAAATTCTATGTAAAGAAAAGCGAAAGCATCGGCTGTGTTGTCTACATATACTTCGCTAATCATGCTATCTTTTATGTGTATATACTCGCAAGACAACAGAGATATCCTGAAATGCACCAAAACAATGTGCTCAAGTTGTTAAGAACACAGCCATGCTGCTCAGGACTGGTCGTTTACATGGGTGATTCAAGATTACCAAACCAACATTTTTGTGGTGTAAACTGAAATGGAAAGCAAGGGAGGAGATACAAGGGGGGATCAAATAATCTTTATACAGCTAGGAACATCTCACAGCTGATTGCAAGGGCTGGTCAACAGCAACCCTGTTGACCAGCCAGTGTACTTGATCCAAAATAGCAAGAGCCCAATTGTAAAAAGCAACTTGTGCAATGTGCAGGAAAGCTTGGCTCTCACGTTCAGCATAATCATCAAGAGCTTATCAACCATTTTGGCTAAGATCAAGTGTCAGATCAAGCCCAAGATCATGTACAATGCCTGTTCTTGTCTGCTTGGGTCCAGTATATCTCTCTTGTGGATTGAATTGGATTAAATTATGAATTGTTTTTTGGAGCAAGCAAGGGATGGATTAAGGGCTTGCCCTGTCCACTCTGCCCATTGGCTTTGTCACCTTTAGAACGGAATAAAAATGTATTTAAAAAACAATAATCAGATTAGGAACCATTGAAACTGCACAGCAAGGTCCAAAGGGAACAGGCGATCCGGTGCTCCAGATGCGAAAACCCCTCCCTCACAACCAAAAACATTAAATGGTGCCCAAACTGTCTGAAAAGCTCCACACTCGGATCTGTTGAGGCCATTCAACCTGCCGAGTGCCCAAAACACGAACAACAACTGCCAGGGTGCCAGCTGCCCCCTGTCAGAGCCTGGAGACGCGGATCAGACATTCATGGAGCTGTTTGCGCCTCTCCATCCAGACCAGCCGCCCTCGGGGTTCTTTAACGCTGACTGAAGCTCGGCCGCTTTCTGAGGAGCCGGTGTCCCTTCCATCAACCGGCGGCTCCTTTTAATGCGCACCAGACCCCCTCCCTTCCTTTCTTTTCCATCAACCGGCGCTTCTGCAATTTTTCTCTCAAAACACTCACCTCCCTTCAAAGCGACATCCTGCAAACTCATCCGGGCTCTGCCGCTGCGAAAGGGTGAAAGGTCAGCCAAAGAGCCCAGCCCCGTCAGCGCAGGCGCAGGCGAAGTCGCCCAAACAGCCGCACGTCTGCGCACGCGCTTCCCCAGTGGCCCTCACCAGAGTCTGGCACTGTGCACGGTGGCTATCTACACTCTGACAGTGCACAACCAGCCGTTTGTTTTTCTCATTTAACCTTGCAAAATGTTTGCCTGCAATTTTTTTTGAGCATTATTGGAATGTGCCCTCAACACTTATTCCCAGTGCTGGGTGGCACGGTAGCATAATGGTTAGCACTGTTGCTTCACAGCACCAGGGTCCCAAGTTCAATTCCCGGCTTGGGTCACTGTCTCTGCAGAGTCTGCGCACTCCCGTGTCTTGAGGGGTTTCCTCTGCGTTCCACAGTCCAAAGATGTGCAGGCTTGGTGGATTGGCCATGCTAAATTGCCCCTTAGTGTCCAAAATGTTAGGAAGGGTGATATAGTTTTATTCATGAAGGGGTTAGTTGAACACATATAGCTAAAGAATGCGAAATATTAAAAGTGTCTTGACTGTGGGAACTCAGTCAATGTCTCATGTTATGAATTGACCATTGCATTCAAGTTATTCAGTGTATTTGTCTAATCAACAAATCAATTCTTAAGGTCTCTGCCAAGCTGTCAAACATAGCAAAGTGTAAGAAACATATCCATTAATCTTCCTAAGACTGCGCACACAGACGCTGAGCTAGCTTTGATAAGCACCAGTCAATCTTAAGTAATGTTCAATGTTTGATTAACAAATCATCTTCTAATTAACAGCCATTCATTTGAACAAACCAGGAGATCTCAGCTGAAAATTAGAAACCAAAGAGAGTAAATGAGGGGTTAAACCAAAGATTTGAATTCCCTTAAAAATAGAACCTCGTGATCGAGGTCATTATTCCTGAATTCTTCAATCATCTATCTGTGTTCAAATTATTTCCTTTTGTGCTTTATGCTTTTTGCCATGTGCTTGACTAATTTATGTATTGTTTGATATTTTGTTTCTAAGTTTTTATTCAGTTATTATTCAAGTGTACACCAGTGAGTATGTCACAATAAAGTTGTATTTTTGACACCTCCCACCAACTGGACTACCAATTCCTATTAGAAGTGTAAAATAAGAGTCCCAACAAGGAGTTACAGGGATAGGGTGGAGGCCTGGGCTTAAGTAGGGTGCTTTTTACAAGGGCTGGTGCAGGCCCGATGGGCTAAATGGCCTCCTTCTGCACTGTAAATACTATGATTAATATATGTTGTGAATAACTGAGGTCCTGGCACCGATCCCCACGTTATGCAACGAGTCACTATCTGCCAATTTGAAAAGAACATAAGAACATAAGAACTAGGAGCAGGAGTAGGCTATCTGGCCCCTCGAGCCTGCTCCGCCATTCAATTAGATCATGGATGATCTTTTGTGGACTCAGCTCCACTTTCCGGCCCGAACACCAACACAGACAGTGACCCAGCCGGGAATCGAACCTGGGACCCTGGAGCTGTGAAGCATTTATGCTAACCACCATGCTACCCTGCTGCCCCAAAAGGATCCATTAATTCCTACTCTTTTTTTTTACTGTCTACCAACTAGATTTCTATCCATCTCAATACACTATCCCCAATCCCATGTGCTTTGATTTTACACATTAATCTTTTATGTGGGACTTTGTCAAGAGCCTTCTGAAAGTCCAAATACATCACATCCATGGGCTCCCCTTCATCAATTCTACTAGTTACATCTTCAAAGAATTCCGGTAGATTTGTCAAGTATGATTTCCCCTTCATAAATCCATGCTTACACGGAGAACAACCAAAACGGGGAGGTCTCATCCTCCACGTTCTGGGAAGCGCTTAAGGCCGTACTAAGAGGGGAAATCATTGCCTACAAAGCGCAAAGAGATAGGGAGGAAAGGGTGGCTAGGCAGAAGCTGGTCGACTCCATACTGGAGGTAGACCGTAAATACTCCGAGGCCCCAACCGTAGAGCTCCTGGCGGAGAGAAAAGAACTACAAAGGAACTTTGACCTGCTCTCCACCAGGAAGCAGTACACCAAATCCGCCAGGCACGCGGGGCCCTCTACGAACACGGAGACAAAGCCAGCCGCCTGGTGGCACACCAGCTGAGAAAGCAGGCAGCCAGCAGAGAAATTGCGCAAATCAGAGGTATCAGAGGCACGTGGGAAACAGAACCAGAGAGGATTAACGAAACCTTCAAGGCCTTCTACCAAGAGCTGTACACCTCAGAGCCCCCAACGGGGAAGGCTGGGATGAACCGGTTTCTTGATGGATTGGACATACCAGTCCTGGGAGGGGGCAGAAAACGGGATCTGGAAGCACCACTAGAACTGGGAGAGATCATGGAGAGCATTAGCTCCATGCAGACGGGGAAGGCGCCGGGACCGGACGGATTCCCGGCGGACTTCTACAAACAATTTGCGACAGCGCTGGCCCCGCACCTGCGGGAGATGTTCACAGACTCGCTAGCTAGGGGCACACTGCCACCCACGTTAGCACAGGCCTCAATCTCGCTGATACCTAAGAAAGGCAAAGACCCAACGGAATGTGGGTCATACAGACCCATATCTCTGCTGAACGCAGACGCCAAAATACTGGCCAAAATCCTAGCCAAAAGGCTAGAAGACTGTGTACCTGAGGTGGTCACAGAGGACCAGACGGGCTTCGTCAAAGGTAGACACCTTACCGCGAACATCAGGCGCCTGCTGAACGTGTTAATGACCCCCTCCGGGGAGAGAACACAAGAGGTGATCGTCTCCCTGGACGCAGAAAAGGCCTTCGACAGAGTCGAATGGAAATACCTCATAGAGGTACTGGAGCGGTTCGGGCTTGGAACAGGGTTCACCGCTTGGGTAAAGCTCCTATACAACGCTCCCATGGCGAGTGTACGGACCAACAATACCAACTGCCAATACTTCCAGCTGCACAGGGGCACCAGACAAGGATGCCCACTGTCCCCGCTGCTGTTCGCACTAGCAATCGAACCGCTAGCAATCGCGCTCAGGGCAGCAAACAATTGGAGGGGGATCTGAAGGGGAGGTAGAGAGCACAGAGTCTCACTCTATGCGGATGATCTGCTTCTCTATATCTCGGACCCACAAAGCAGCATGGACGGAATTATCACGCTCCTGAAAGAGTTTGGAGCCTACTCGGGCTACAAACTCAACATGAGCAAAAGTGAGATCTTCCCAGTACACCCGCAAGGGGGGGGGGGGCAGCACTAAAGGGGCTGCCGTTCAAACAAGCCCGACATAAATTCTGCTACCTGGGATCAAAATAGCCCATGACTGGAAAGGGATCCACAAATGGAACCTCACCAGCCTGACGGAGGAAGTTAAAAAGGACCTGCAAAGATGGAACACACTCCCGCTCTCCCTCGCGGGGAGAGTCCAGACGATCAAAATGAACGTACTGCCCAGGTTCCTCTTCCTGTTTAGATCCATTCCGATCTACATCCCCAAGGCCTTTTTCAAAGCGCTGGACAAACTTATCATGGCGTTCGTATGGGGGGGTAAAAATGCTAGGATCCCAAAGAAGGTCCTACAAAAAACAAAATCCAGGGGGGGGCTAGCCCTCCCGAATCTACAATTCTACCACTGGGCGGCAACAGCCGAGCGAGTAAGGGGATGCCAGAAGCCAGAAGCCGAGTGGGTGCGTGCGGAGGAGGCCTCCTGCATGGGAACCTCCCTCCGGGCCCTCGCCACGGCAGCACTCCCATCCCCACCCAAAAAACACTCCAGCAGCCCAGTGGTGACAGTCACCCTCCAATCCTGGAACCAACTGTGGCAGCAATTTGGCCTGTACAAAATGTCGGGCAAGGCTCCCATCTGCAACAACCATAGGTTGAAACCAGCACTGACTGACGCCACCTTCAAAAGGTGGAGGCAGGACGGGGGGACACTGACAGTCAGGGACCTATACACGGACGACAGGATCGCAACACTGGATGAACTGAGGAATTTCAGCTAGCTGGGGGGAACGAGCTACGGTACCTGCAGCTCAAAACTTCCTACGAAAGGAGACAAGGACGTACCCACAACCGCCACGACAGACACTACTGGAGGACCTACTGGACGCAAGTGTCCTAGAGAAAGGGAACTGTAGTGACATGTATGACCGACTGGTAGATAGGGACGACACCGTACTGGTCTCAACAAGAAGGAAATGGGAGGACGACCTGGGGATGGAGATAGGGTGGGGACTCTGGAGCGAAGCACTGCATAGGGTCAACTCCACCTCCACGTGCGCAAGGCTCAGCCTGACGCAACTAAAAGTGGTACATAGAGCCCACTTAACGAGAAACCGTATGAGTAGGTTCTTCCCGGAGGTGGAGGACAGATGTGAACGGTGCCAAAGAGGCCCGGCCAACCACGCCCACATGTTCTGGTCTTTCCCCAGACTTGTGGAGTACTGGACAGCCTTCTTCGAGGCTATGTCCAAAGTGGTGGGGGTGAGGGTGGAGCCATGCCCGATAGTGGCGGTCTTCGGGGTTTCAGACCAGCCAGATCTATTCCTGGGGAGGAGGGCGGACGCCCTTGCCTTTGCCTCCCTGATCGCCCGCCGTAGAATCCTGTTTGGCTGGCGGTCAGCAGCACCGCCCAGAGCTGCAGACTGGCTGTCCGACCTTTCGGAATCTCTCCAAATGGAGAAAATCAAATTCGCCATCCGAGGGTCGGACGACGGCTTCCACAGAACTTGGGAGCCATTCATGCAACTGTTCCGGGACCTGTTTGTGGCCAACGTACAAGAGGAAGAATAGTCGGGTGGCCAAGAATCAGGGGAAAATGGACGGGAATCGGAGGGGGGGGGGGGGGTTACGGGCTCGTTATGGGGGTTTGATGGCAAGGCAAGGCCCAAAACCAAACTATAAATAAATGCCTATAAACATGTGCCTCGGCCATATTGGGGAATGTAAAATATGCATGCTGGCTAAAGGGGGCGGCCACAATTGTTGTTATGAAGATGCCTACCTGTAAATATTCATGTTAAATTTTTGTGTTTTCTTTTTTTTTTCTCTCTAATAATTTGTAATTTGTCATATATAAAATATGAAAACTCAATAAAAAACATTTATAAAAAAAATAAATCCATGCTGACTCTGTCTGATGTTGCCACGGTTTTCCAAGTGCTCTGCTATAAAATCTTTGATAATGGATTCTAGAATTTTCTCCACTACCGATGTCAGGCTTACCAGTCTATTCCCTGCTTTCCCTATACCTCCCTTTTTAAGTAGTGGAGTTACATTAGCCACCCTCCAATATGCAGGAACTGTTCCGCAGTCTATAGAATCCTGGAAGATGATAACCAATGCATCCACTATTTCTAGATCCTTAAGTACCCTGGGATATGGATTATCAGGCCCTGAGGATTTATCAGTCTTCAATCCCATCAATTTCCCCAACACCATTTCTCTTCTGATATTGATCACGTTCAGTTCTTCCTTCTCACTAAACCCTGCATTCCCCAACATTTCTGGTATCTTATTTATGTCCTCATTTATGAAGACCGAACCAAAATATGTATTTAGTTGTTCAGCCATTTCTTTGTCCCCTATAATACATTCCCGTTTCTGACCATAAGGGATCTACATTTGTCTTCACTGATCTTTTTCTCTTCACGTACCTGGAAAAACTTTTACAGTAAATTTTATGTTCCCTGCAAGCTTACTTTCATACTCTATTTTCCCCTTCTTAATCAATCTTTTGGTCCTTTTTTGCTGAATTCTAAACAACTCCCTAACCTCAGATCTGTTGTTTTTCTTGGCTAACTTGTATGCTACTTCTTTGGATCGAATACTATCCCTAATTTCCCTTGTAAGCCATGGATTGGCCATCTTTCCCATTTTACTTTTGTGCTGGACCGGAATAAACAATTTGTTGCAGTTCCTCCATGCGCTCTTTGAATGTTTTCCATTGCCTATCCACCGTCATACTTTTAAGCAACATTTCCCAATCGATCATAGCCAACACACGCCTCATTTTATTGTAGTTTCCTTTGTTAAGATTCAGAACCCTAGTCTCAGAATCAACTACTTCACTCTCAACCTTGGTGAAAAATTCTAGCATATTATGGTCGCTCATCCCCAAGGGGTCTCACACATATAGATTACCAATGATTCCAATCACATTGGTCAGTACCCAGTCTAGGATGGCCTGTTCTCTATTTTGCTCCTCAACATATTGATTCAGAAAACCATCCTGCATTCACTTCAGGAATTCCTCCTCTATAGTACTGTGGTTAATTTGATTTTCCCAACCTATATGCATATTAAAATAACCCAGAATTACAGTTGTTCCTTTATCACATTCATCTCTAATTTCCTGTTTAATGCTATTCCCAACAATATCAATTCTGTTTGGGGATCTATATAGTAGGGGCTGGTATAGCACAGTGGGCTGAACAGCCGGCTTATAATGCAGAACAAGGCCAGCAGTGCGGGTTCAATTCCCGTACTGGCCTCCCCGAACAGGCATCGGAATGTGGTGACTAGGGGCTTTTCACAGTAACTTCATTGAAGCCTACTTGTGACAATAAGCTATTATTATTATATACGATGCCGACTAAGGTTTTTTGCCCATTGCTGTCTCTCAGCTCTACCCATACATATTCTGTATTGTCAGAGCTAATATCCTCCCTCACTATTGTGTTAATTTCCTCCTTGACCAGCAATGCAACCCCACCACCTTCTCCTTTTTGTCTGCCTATCCTAAATACTGAATACCCCATGACATTCAGTTTCCATCCCTGGTCACCCTGTAGCCACGTCTCTGTAATCCCGACTATATCATACCCGTTCACATCTATTTGTGCGATTAGTTCATCCACTTTATTTTGAATGCTCTACGCGTTAAGGCACAAAGAGTTTAAACTTGTCTTTTTAACATTACTAGTTCTGTTCCCAATATTAGATTATATCCAATTCTCTAGGGACCTTCTTTCCTTGTCCTCGTAACTCCCAATTATAGCCCTTGCAGATTATGAGCCACAAAATGGATTTTCAAACCATAAAAGTGATAGAAGTTGTAAAGACTTTACCGCTCTTACCCACTACTTACCAATCAGCACTCTCTCTTGTGGCCTCTTCTCCAAGTTCCACCTAACTCCCTGTTTCCATCCAACTCCGAAAGCACTCTCACTCAGCCAACCAGCACTCAGTGCATAGGAACAGATGCGATGGAGGCGGAGAAACTGAGAGAATAGGATGAGTTCTTCCAGGAAGTGGGATGTTAAGAGCTGTAGTTTAGGTAGCTTTGGGGGTCAGTAGGTTTGTAATGAATATTGATGTTCAGTCTATCACTGTAGAGATCAAGGAAGGGAATAGACGATGTAAAGGTGAGAGAAGGGTGGGAATTGGGAGCAAAATCGATAAATTTGTCCAGGTCTAGGTGAAAGCATGAAGTGGCACCGATATAGTCATCAATGTAACAGAAAAAATGTTGTGGGAGGGGGTCTGAGTAGGACTGTAACAAGCAATGTTCCACACACCCCACAAAAAGACACGCATAACTGGGGCCCATGAGGGTACCCAGAGCCACACCTTTTATTTGCATCAATATTTTCATGTCTGTTGACAACACCCAAATCTACTTCACCATAATTTACCTTGAATTATCCATTACCTTTAAATTATTAGAATGAATGTCCAATATCCAAATCTGGATGAGCAGAAATTTCCTATAATTAAATATGGAAAAGACCAAATCCACTGGTCTTCAGTCCCCACCAGAAACTCCTTTCCTGGACACCAACTCTGGTCCTCCCCCTGCCAGCTGCCGGAGGGCTGAACAAACTATTTGCAATGTTGGTGTCACCATCTGACCCCCAAAATGAGCTTCTAACCATATATCTGCACCACCATGAGACCACTTATTTCAACTCTGTAAGATCACCCCCCAGTCCACCCTGTCTCAGCTCAGCTGGTGTTGAAATCATAATCCATGCATTTGTTGTCTCTAGACTTGACTATTGTGAAGTATTCATCTTCTACGCTCCGTAGACTTGTGATCACCCAAAATTCTACCTGTTCACCCACCGCCAATCTGCTTTTTGACCTACTGCTTCCCAGTTAAACCATAACTCAATTTTAAAATATTCTTCCTTGTTTTTTATTTCCTTCGTACTTTTGTAATCTTCTCTGGCCCATAACCCTTGAGGTCCTCTAATTCTGGCATCTTAAAAATTCCAGGTAATAATTCCTTCGTGAACCTCCACGTAATCAGGAAGAGTCAGCATGGTTTTGTGAAAGGGAAATCATATTTAACCAATTTATTTGAGTTATTTGAAGGAATAACATGCACTAGGGATAAAGGGGAGCCTGTAAATGTGCTTGTGCTTGACATTTGACAAGGTGCCACATCAAAGGTTACTATGGAGAATAAAAGTGTGTGGTGTCGGGGTAAAATATTACCATGGTTAGAAGATTGGTTGGCTGGCAGAAAAAAGAGAGTACCAATAAATGGGTATTTTTTTTTAATTGCCAGGATGTGACAAATGGAGTTTGGCCCTTAACCTTTTACAATTTGTATCAGTGACTTAGATGAGGAGCCATGATGTGAAGATGCCAGCGTTGGACTGGGGTGGGGACACTAAGAAGTCTTACTACACCAGGTTAAAGTCCAACAGGTTTGCTTCAAATCACTAACTTTCGGAGCGCAGCTCCTTCCTCGGGTCACCTGACTTCTTAGATGAGGAGAACAAAGGCATGGGAGCTAACTCTGCAGATGACACCAAGATATATAGGGAACTATGTTGTGAAGTGGAAATAAGGAGGTTACAGGCGAATACAGACAGGTTGAGTGACGCGGCAAGAATCTGGCAGAAGGAATATCATGTGGGAAAATGTGAAGTTGATCACTTTGGCAGAAAAACTAAAAAAGCAGAGTATTAGTTAAATGGAGAATGACTGCAAAATGCCATGGTGCAGAGGGATCCAGGCATGGAACACAAAAAATAAATGTAGGTACACCAAGTAATTAGGAAAGCTAATGGAATGCTATCCTTTATTATGCAAAGAATTGAACACAAAAGTAAGGATGTTTTGCTTCAGCTTGACAGAGCATTGGTGAGACCACATCTCGAATACTGTGTGCAGTTTGGGTCCCCTTATTTAAAGAAGGAGGCAGTTCAGTGGAGTTTTACTACATTAATACCTGAAATGAGGGGGTTTATCTTTTGGGGAAAGGTTGGACAGACTGGGATTGATTCCACTGGAGTTTAGAAGAGTGAAGGGTGGCTTGACTGAAGTATCTAAGATCCTGGACAGTCTCAACAAGGTGGACTTGGCATTGATGTTTCTTCTTGTGAATGAGTCCAGAATTATGAGGAATTGTTTTAGAATTAGGGGTCGCCCTTTTAAGATAGATATAATAAATACCATTTATTTAGCAGGAACAGCCCTTGCTGCTCACTCCTCTCTCTCTGCTGGTTCCAAACTGGCCAGCTCTATTTATGCAGGGAGTCTGCTAATGATTTCTCCGCCCCCTTCATTGGGGAAGCTCATACTCCCATAGGATTGTGGGATTGTCATTAGTCCCCAGCCAATGGTAAGCAGGCAGGTTATAACAGTAATGCAACTTTGGAACTTTACCTCAGAAAGTAGTGGAGGCGGGATGATTGAATTTTGTTAGATAGATTCTTGTTCATAGAACTTACAGTGCAGAAGGAGCCCATTCAGCCCATCGAGTCTGCACCGACCCACTTAAACCCTCACTTCCACCCTATCCCCACAACCCAATAACCCCTCCTAACCTTTTTGGTCACTGAGGGCAATATATCATGGCCAATCCACCTACTCCGCATGTCTTTGGACTGTGGGAGGAAACCAGAGCACCTGGAGGAAACCCACGCAGACACGGGGAGAACGTACAGACTCCAAGCAGACAGTGATCCAGAAGGGAATCGAACCTGGGACCCTGGCACTGTGAAGCCACAGTGCTATCCACTTGTGATACCGTGCTGCCCCTGTTCGGCAGAGAATCATAGCTTAACATAGAATTTACAGTGCAGAAGGAGGCCATTCGGCCCATCGAGTCTGCACCGGCTCTTGGAAAGAGCACCCTACCCAAGGTCAACACCTTCATCCTATCCCCATAACCCAGTAACCCCACCCAACATTAAGGGCAATTTTGGACACTAAGGGCAATTTATCATGGCCAATCCACCTAACCTGCACATCTTTGGACTGTGGGAGGAAACCGGAACACCCGGAGGAAACCCACGCACACACGGGGAGGATGTGCAGACTCCGCACAGACAGTGACCCAAGCCGGAATCGAACCCGGGACCCTGGAGCTGTGAAGCAATTGTGCTATCCACAATGCTACCGTAGCTGCAAAGCTTATGCTTCGATGGGAATGTGGAATTCGAAACACAGATTAGTCATGATCTTATTAAATGGCGGAGAAGGCTCGAGGGGCAGAATGACCTACTTCTGCTCCTATTTCATATGTTCTCACCGAGCTTCATCTGTTCGGGCCCCAAGTCCTGGGATTCTCTCCTTGGACCACTCTGCTTGTCAAATATCTTTCCCTCCTTTAAGATACACCTTAAAACCTACTGCTTTAACCAAGCTTTTGTGGTTTGCTGTTATATGTTCCTTTATAATCCTCCTTTGAAGCACTCTTATTACATTAAAGTAGTTTTATAAATGTGAATTGCTGTTCAAGAATTGTTCCAAAAGTTAACTTCCAATCAACAGTTACTTAATCACTGAAAACACAATGTATTTGCTGTTTGTTAAGCTTTATTAATCTGTTTGAAAGCACAAACACCACTTACAATGATGTGTACAATGTATGACTTAAAAGTCAACACATGTACAATCAAGCATAAACCGTGAACAATATTTTTCAAGGATTAGGTATGATGCTCAACTTCCTCAGAAGCTCTAAATCTGATGTCAATTTGCATAACAGGACAAAAACAAATCTTTAAACCGTGTAATTCGAGGGGATTGTCATCAATCTTTCTACAATTCTACTTTAACATGGAAGCTGTCACTTAATACAAATTCAACAACTAAATATTCCAAACAGATACTATATAATTTGGTTATGAGTTGGTGATTAATTACACTTTAAGGAAATCCTCAACTTTAGTTTCTAAATATAAATATATGCAATTTGAAGTTGCATATACCGACAATGTCCCGGGGCTGGGATCGAACCCACGTCCTCGTGCCGTTATGTAGCAGTGCTAACCACTGCGCCACCGTACTGTCTCGATTTGAGGTAAATATATTTGAAATATATTCTTCACCTTTTATTAGTTCAGATGCCTAAATCCTAAATGGCTTATTTTATTGTTTTTAACTCTAAATTAAATAAATCTAGTATGCACAAAATGTACTTATATTCACACTTGATCTATATGGACAAATGTAACTCTTCTGTGTCATGAAGAATGTAAGTAGCATTATAAAGGTCTTTTACATTTTTCTCTCTCATTTTCCATAATCTTTCATTCCTCCATCCATGTTGCTTTGATTATCTTTTCTCATTTATTTGTTGCATTGGGCAGTTTTTATATTTCTACCTTGCCTCTTTGAGTATTTTTGAGTGAACATTTGGTTTTGCCAATTGAATTTTATTTCCTTGATGGAAATGGGATCAAGTTGATAAATTTTCTATGACAACAGTGAGACATTTTCAAGCATTTTCCTTTATTGCACTGATGAATTTGTTGCCTAAACCGGAAGCTGGCTGCAAGTTCCTAAATGTTTTGATACATTTGGTAAAGAAGAATGCTACAATACATTTTAAATATAAAACAGCAATATTTTTGTCATAGAGAAAAATCTTCAATACTGTTGCAATGTAGATAAATGTGTTACTTAGGGTTGACAACCATAAAGCATAAAAAAATTAATTTACCTTTACTTAAATGTTGGCCCTAATTTATTATATCACAAAAAATGAATCAGTTGGTATTGTGATAATTACTATATCACAATTTAATGTTTGATGTTCCTGTTCTGACCTGTTCAAACTGTAATGCTCCATTGCTTTAGGACTCAAGTTTAACTGTAAATTGATTATCATCTCTGTTTGCGATACGGCGAGAAGCATAGTGATAAAGTGACTTTAAAGCTTCCTTCAATTTATGCAGTCTTCCCAAAGTGTTTTCTTCACTTCCTGAAGCAGGCAGCTCTGGTCGTCTTGAAGCTGAAGACAATTTAGCTATATTGTATTGCTTCAGTATCTCTCTTTCTGCATCCCTGGTTGATTGCTCATTCTGTATTTTGTTCTTTATTTCCAAGTTTTTGTTAAATATCTCTTCTTTTAGTTCTGCCTGTTTGTCACCTAATTGTAAATCCTTATTCAGAATTTCGAGACCTAATTCAGGTTGTACTCGAGCGGCACTCATAATGCGCGGTTCAGGATGTCGTGAACGTTCCAACTTATCTGCAATATTTTGGGGCCCATCACCATTTCTCTTTCCTGATAATGATGTAATTGCACTAGCTTTGACTGCCTCCATTTCTTCAATAATTCTTTCTTTATCTTTTAATATAGTCTGTTTTTTGACTTCCTTTGTATCTGTAAATTGGTAATATTAATCAATATCCATAACCTAGGTCAAATTTCCCAAAATAAAGATTCTGCAAATGTTTTAAAAACAGAACAAATAATTATTGCATTTAATAGATACATGAATGGTTAAAATAATAACTAAAATTATGTTATTAGATAAATTAGCCATAGAATCCCTGTAGTGCAGAAGGAGGCCATTCGGCTCAACGAGTCTGCACCTCGTTCATAGGTCGGAGCAGACTCAATGGACCGAATGGCCTCCTTCTTCACTGCAGAGATTCTGTGACGCTCTGAAAGAGCACCCTACCTAAGCCCACACTCCTCCACATCTTTGGACATTAATGGACAATTTAGCATGGCCAATCCACCTAACCTACACATATTTGGTCTATGGGAGGAAACCTGAGCCCCCGGGGGAAACCAACGCAGACACAGGGAGAAAGTGCAAACTCTACACGGATAGTCACCCAAGGCCAGAATCAAACCTGGGCCCCTGGCGCTGTGAGGCAGCAGTGCTAGCCACTGTGCCACCATGCCGCTCATACTTTGTTTTAAAATGAGGAACTAATGTTACAGGCAGCAGTATTAAACTTTAGAATTACTAATATTGCATGTAACCAGTACATTTGCTTTCAAAATAATTAAACGTAGAAACATATAAATTAGGAGCCGAATTAGGCCATTCAAGCTTGCTCCACCATTCATTACGATCATGGCTGATCATCTAACTTAGTAACCTGTTCCTGCTTTTCCCCCATATCCTTTTATCCCTTTAGTCCCAAGAGCTATATCTAACTGGTTTAGCTCCGTGATCTAGACAGCTGGTTTGTGATACAGAACAAGGCCAGCAGCGCGGGTTCAATTCACATACCGGCCTCCCAGGACAGGCACCGGAATGTGGCGACTAGGGGCTTTTCACAGTAACTTTATTGAAGCCTACTCGTGACAATAAGCGATTGTTATTATTAACTCCTTCTTGAAAACATTCAACGTTTTGACCTCAACTACTTTCTGTGGTCGTGAATTCTACAGGCTCACCATTCACTGGGTGAATAAATGTCCCCTCATCTCATTCTTAAATGGTTTACTCCATATCCTTAGACTGTGACCCCTGGTTCTGGACTCCCCTGCCATTGGGAACCTGGGGCAGGATTATGCCGTAATCGGCAGGGCGGGTAACTCAGGTGAGACGGAGTGGCAAGAACCGCTCTGGCGTTGGGCCACCCCAAAGGTGCAGAACCACCCCGGAGTGGTTTGCGCCCCGCCGGCTGGCGGGAAAGGGGCTTGGCGCCACGCCATCCGGCGCCGAAGGGCCTCCATCGGCTGGCGCGACTTGGCACATGTGGAGGGGGGGCCGGGGTGTGCTGCCGTCATCCCTGCGCATGCGCAGAGGGCTTTGCTTCCGCACCGGGAATGGTGGACTGGTACAGCCTCCAGTGCGGAAGGATAGAGTGCCTTCACGGCACAGGCCCCCCCGCGGATCGGTGGGCCCTGATCGTGGGCCAAGCCACCATGGGTGCACCTCCCGGGGGCCAGATTCTCCTCATATGTCAGTCCCGCCATCCCAGGAAACAGTCTCTTAAACCCCTCTTAATTTCCATTCAATAAGTACATTCGTATTTATAATGATTAATGCAGCCAATAAATACATTCATGTTTAAATTAACCATTAGTACATGCAGTAGGCATTAATGTTTAAAATAAATACCAATATTGCATGAAAGATATCCAATAATATCTGAATTAATAATGAACACAGTAAGTACATTGGTGTTCAAAATAATTAAGTGATATATATTGCACGCAATAGGTTAAATTGTGTTTAAAGTAATCACTAATATTGCACGCAAGAACTACAATAAAGTTGTCTAATAGTGAAAACATTAAAGCCAATTTTAAGTGCCTCCTTCTAAAGCAAACATTGAGATTTCAGCCTAAAAACGGTATCAGGTCACTTAGGTCCAGTTTACACTACACTACATTGCTACATTTCATAACGTCTTGAGAAGGGAAGGTAATGATGCTTTTTGCAATATTCACAATGGGGTCCACTATGCACAAAGAGCCCCAGCCCAATTTCCAGATCACAGTGGCATAGTGGTAATATTACTGGACTAGTGATCCAGAGGATAAGATACTGTGGATGCTGGGAATCTGAAATTCAAACAGAAAATGCTGGAAGAACTCAGCAAATCTGGTAGAGTTAACAATTTGAGTCCAATCTTCGAAATCTGTCTTTACACTGAGGATATCGTCCATTGTGTTGAGTGACCTTACCACCATGCTAAATGGACTAGATTCAGGACAGTTCTTTTTTTAAAATATATATTTAGAGTACCTGATCCCTTGAGATGAATCACAGAATGTGCCTCGTAATCAGGGGATGTGGGAGGCCTAAATTTTCTTCCCCTTCAGGATTCTGGGGCAGGATTCTCTAAAAATGGGGTATGTCCCCACGCTGGCAGGAAAACCGGCGCAAACAACTCCGGCATCAACGGCACCCGAAAGTGAGGAATTCTCACCTTTCTAGGGGGCTAGTTTGCCGCCAGAGTCGTCCCCGCAGCTCCAGCGGCAGCGAAGGGCCGGTGCATGTTCACGCATGCATGGAACGGACGGCATGATCTCGCGCATGCGCAGACCGGCTGGCGTATTTCTGCGCATGTACGGGGGTTCCCTTCTCCGTGCCGGGCAATATGGCGGAGCCCTACAGGGGCCCAGCGTGGAGGAAAGAAGGCCCCCCCACGGAACCAGCCTGCCCGCAGATTGTTAGGCCCCAATTGCCCCAATTGCGGGCCAGGCCACCGTGGGGTCCCCTCCCCTCCCCCCCCCCCCCCCCCCCCCCGGGGTCGGATACCCCCCAGGACCACCCCTGCACACTTACCTACCAGGTCCCGCCGTGTGTGAGGTGAGTAATTCACGCCGGCGGAACTGGGCAAATCTTTACAGCCACTTGGCCCATTAGGGCCCGGAAAATCACCGGGGGGTGGCCACTGTCAACAGCACCTGACCGGCCTGGCGGAAATCCCGCCGGCCCCCCAAAAACGGCGCGAGAGAATAGGGCAGCCAGTGACGGGGCATCGGGGCGGGATTCGTGCCTCCCCCCAGAGATTCTCCGACCCGCCGACAGGGTCAGAGAATCCCGGCCCTTATGTCAATGCTTATATTGGAAACTGCCTATGTAAATTTGTCATGATGTAAGTCTACCCTTCTACCAGTGGTGGTATTCTAGTTTTACATCTGTACAATTTTTAGCCTGAACTGCAGAGATACGCCCATCATCTAACAAACTCTGCTTGTCATAGTTTTGCTGTTTAACGATAAATAATGGGTGGGATTCTCCGTTCCGCCAGTCCTGTTTTCTGGTGCAGCGCACCCCCTCAGGCAGCGGTATCCTCCATTCCGGCAGCAGGCCAATGGGGTTTCTCATTGTGGCCATTGCACACCGTCGGGAAATCCACAGGCATGGGTGCTCTACCGGCAAAGACAAGGATCCCTCCAACGGAGAATGCCGCAGAATATCTTTTTCAATTACTATACAAAACAAAACTGTAAACTGGGCGCTGATATATGTCTCTGTGCCTTAGTCCGACTATATCGCTCAAATCAACGTCATTTTACTTGTGAGCAATACCACAGGAGATTGACTGGTAATACAAAAGATACATTCAGGTTTGCAATAATAATTACTACAAAGTGCAGAAACATTAGTGTCTAAAATACCTAAAATGGAGCCAGGGGTGGAGCCCACAAGGGCAACAACATAGTACAATGCAATACGGTGGAGAATGGCTGTCATAATACATTCACCACATTCACACCCTGTTAAAAAAATTGAAGTCCAGCGGGGGTGAAGTGGCTCACAGGTTGAGTCTATCCAGCGCCCTGATCGTGCATTGCGATCGCCTGAGTTCTGGTTTCGCTGCATGCACGGGTGTTGAAATCGTTGGTGTGGGGCACGGGTGTTGAACTCGTCGATGTGGGCACAGGTGTGGACTCTGGGAACATGTATTCTGGAGCTTCTGCCCTGTAGGTCGGCGATAGGAGAAGGGGGTATAGTAGGGGGGTGGAGGCCATGTAGGGGCGGGGGCGCTGTTCGGTGTGGGTTTGGTGGGGGGGTAGGTGATGGTCATGGGGGATCCTGCAGGTGCCAGGTCCCGGAGGGAGACTGTATCTTGTCGGCCGTCGTGGTATGCCACATAGGCATACCGGGGTTGGCGTGAAGGATCTGGACCCTCTCGACCAGGGGGTCGGATTCATGGCTCCTCATGTGTTTTCAGAGGAGTACGAGCCCCAGTGTCGTCAGCCAGTGGTCGATTTCCTGGGGAAAACAAATAGGCGATCATGAGGGGTCTCGTTCGTGGCTGTGCAAAGAAGTGACCTAATGGAGTGGAGCACGTCGAGGAGGACCTCCTGCCAGTGGGAAACTGGGAGATGCCTAGACATTAGGGCCAGGATGATGGCCTTCCATACCGTCGCGTTCTCCCTCTCCACCTGCTCGTTTCCCCAGGGGTTATAACTGGGTGTCCTGCTCGAGGCGATGCCCTTACCGAACAGGTACTGACGCAGTTCGTAGCTCATAAACGAGGAGCCCCAGTCACTGTGGATGTAAGTGGGGAAACCAAACAAGGTGAAGATACTATGTAGGGCCTTAATGACGGTGGCCGCGGTCATGTCAGGGCAAGGGATTGCAAAGGGGAACCGGGAGAACTTGTCAACGACATCAAGAAAATGCACGTTGCGATTGGTAGAGGGGAGGGGCCCTTTGAAGTCGATACTGAGGCGCTCAAAGAGCCGGGATGCCTTCACCAGGTGGGCCTTATCTGGTCGCTAGAAGTGCGGCTTACACTCCGCGCAGATTTGGCAGTCCCTGGTCATGGCCCTGACCTCCTCGGTGGAGTAGGGCAGGTTGCGGGCCTTGATGTAGTGAAGAAGCTGGGTGACTCCCGGGTGGCAGAGGTCGTTGTGGATGCCCCGGAGTCGGTCATCTTGCGCGCTGGCGCATGTGCCGCTGGACAGGGCATCTGGGGGCTCATTGAGCTTCCCAGGACGATGCACAACATCATAATTATAGGTGGAGAGTTCAATCCTCAACCTCAAGATTTTATCGTTCTTGATCTTGCCCCGCTGTGTGTTTTCGAACATGAAGGCTAACGACCGTTGATCGGTGACGAGGTTAAACCTCCTACCACTGAGGTAGTGGCTCCAGTGCCATACAGTTTCCACAATGGCTTGAGCTTCTTTTTCAACTGAGGAGTGTCGAATCTCGGAGGCGCTGAGGGTTCGGGAGAAAAAGGCTACGGGCCTGCCTACCTGATTAACGGTAGCGGCGAGGGCGATCTCTGACGCGTCGCTCTCCACCTGGAAGGGGATGGACTCGTCCACCGCGTGCATCGTGGTCTTGGTAATGTCTGCCTTGATGCGGCTGAAGGCCTGGCGGGCCTCAGCCACCAGTGGGAAGATGGTAGCTTTGATCAGTGGGCAGGCTTTGTCCGTATAGTTGGGGACCCACTGGGCATAATAGGAAAAGAACCCGAGGCACCTATTCAGGGCCTTGGGGCAGTGGGAGAGGGGTGAGTTGCAGGAGGGGGCGCATACAGTCGGGATCGGGCCCTTGGACACCGTTTTCCATGCCATAGCAGAGGATGGCTAGTCAGGTTGTGCGGAAAACGCATTTCTCCTTGTTATAAATGAGGTTGAGGGCTTGGGCGGTTTGGAGAAACTTCTGAAGGTTGGCGTCGTGGTCCCGCTGGTCATGGCCGCAGATGGTGACATTGTCCAAGTACAGAAATGTGGCCTGCAGCCCGTACTGATCCACCATTCGGTCCATCGTTCTTTGGAAGTCCGAGACCCCGTTGGTGACGCCGAAGGGGACCCGGAGGAAGTGGAAGAGGCGGCCATCTGCCTCAAAAGCCGTGTAGTGGCAGTCCTCCATGCGGATTGGGAGCTGGTGGTATGCGGACTTCCGATCCACCGTGGAGAATGCCCGGTAGTGTGCAATCTGATTCACCATGTCTGCAATCCGGGGGAGGGGGTACGATTCGAGGAGCGTGTTCCGGTTTATGGTTTGGCTGTAGTCGACAACCATCCAATTATTTTCCCCGGTCCTGACAACCACCACCTGGGCTCTCCGGGGCTATTACTGATATCGATGCTCCCTTCCCGCAAGAGTCGCTGGACCTCAGACCTGATAAAAGTCCTGTCCTGGATACTGTAATGCCTGCTCCTAGTGGCGACGGGTTTACAGTCGGCGGTGAGATTTGCAAAGAGTGGGGGAGGTTCGACCTTCAGGGTCGCGAGGCTACAAACGGTAAGAGGGGGTAGGGGCCCACCGAACTTCAGGGTCAGGCTCCTGAGGTTGCACTGGAAGTCCAATCCCAACAAAAGAGCGCAGAGATTGGGGAGTACATATAGTTTAAAGTTTGCGTATTCGACGCCCTGTATCGCGAGGTTCGCGATAGTGTACCCCGGATCTGCACTGAGTGCCATCCGGAAGCGAGGGAGATTGTTTGCAATGCGGGGAAAATTTGGAGAGAACAGCAGCTTACCGTGTCTGGGTGTACGAAGCTCTCCATGCTCCCAGAGTCAAACAGGCAAGGCGTTTCGTGCCCATTGACCCGGACGGTCATCACGGAGTTCCAGAGGTGCTTTGGGCGTGACTGGTTGAGGGTGACCGTGCCCAGTTGTGGGTAGCCGGCGTGGTCAGTGGTGGTGGTTTGGTCCCAAGATGGCGGCCCTTGTCGGTAGCACGTGTCGGGCGGCGTTGAAGATGGCGCCAGGATGGCGGCCCCCGTAGGTCGCACGTCTTGGGCGGCGATGAAGATGGCGGCCAAGATAGCGGCTCCCATGAGTCACACGTGCTGTGTAGAGTCGGAGATGGCTGCCCCCACGGACAACACGAGGCGGGTGACGCGTCTGAAGGGGGCGGAGCCGGCAAACACGCAGCCATACTGCGGGGTCTGTGGGCCTGTGAATCAGAGAGTCGGGCCTGTGATTTGGAGGACTTGGACCCGGCCAGGTAAACTTTGGCAAAGTGTCCTTTCTTGCCGCAGTTGCGACAGTTTGCGTTCCGAGCCAGGCAATGCTGCCTAGGGTGCTATTTGCTGGCCACAGAAATAGCAGGGTAGCCCCTCCGGGTTGGGCGGGCAGCTGCGTGGCACAGGCCTGGGGTACTCTCTGGTCCGGTGTCCACGAGGGGGTCGCGTGGTCGGAGGAGAAAACGTTGAGGCTCTGAAACGCTACTTCTAGGGAGGTGGCTAGTTTTACCGTTTCTTCTAGATCGAGCAGGCACTGTCTGACATAGTTGAACCGGACTCCAGCCACATAGGCATCCCGGATGGCGGGTTCCATGTGTTGTGAGGCCGTGACGGCCTTGTAGTTGCAGCTTCGCGTGAGTACTTTCAGGTCGCGACGGCACTCCTCCAGCGATTCCCTGGGGCCTTGGCGGCGAGTGGTGAAGAGATGCCGCGCGTACACTTCGTTCATCGGCCTCACGTATTGCCGCTTCAGGATCGCGACCGCGTTTGTGTATGTGGTCGCTTTCTCAATTTGCACAAAGATTCGATGGCTCACCCGGGCGTGGAGGAGGTTCAGCTTCTGTTCGTCGGTGACAGAGGGTGAGGAGTAGGCAGCGGCGAGGTAGGCCTCGAAACATCGGAGTCAGTGCGAAAAAATCTCTTTGGCTTGAGCTGCCTGTGGGTTGAGTTCCAGTCGGTCAGGTTTGAGGGCTGCTTCCATCGCGATGTTGTAGCTGATTAAATTGATACGACCATCAATCCACACGAGACGGAGAGTTGAAGTGAACTGTGGCTTTAATCAGCTAGAACTGTGCCTGCCTGCGACTGCTCTGCACTGAGAGCTGCCTACAGGGCAGCAGCTCTATATACCTCCTGTCAAGGGGGCGGAGCCAGGGGCAGAGCCCACAAGGGCACCAACATAATACAAAGTGGTGTAATACAATACAATGGTCCATAGGTGGAGCCCGCAAGGGCAACAACATAGTACAATGCAATACGGTGTTTATGGCTGTCATAATACATTCACCACAGGCACTTTACAGCCCACCAGATTCAACATGGAGATCAATAATTTCAGATCAAAACTCTGCCCTCATTTTTTGTGCTCGATAGCAGCTGTTGATAATGGTTTTACTATTGCAGTTTGCACCTCCTCTAGACACATCTTGGGGGTGAATTCTCCACCTCCCCAGCTGCGTGTTCCTTGCCTGTGTGCTGTCGTCGGCAGCGGGATTCTCCATTCCGCCGCTGGCCAATGGGATTTCCATTTGTGGCCACCACACGCCACCAGGAAACACGCGGGCGGGGATGCACTGCTGGCAGAATGGAGAATCCCGCCAGTGAAGAATTCACCCCCTTATGTTTTTTTCAGTTGTGCCAAATGCCATCTCCTTTTGCCTGGAATTATCATGCTTTCTGTTACTTAGCTACTCCTGTCCGCCAACCTATTATAGACTTGCCCGTTTGTTTTACCCCACCTTCCTTTCCCTTCCTCTGTACTTGCTTAAAACCTGTTGTCTCATTTTTTCCAACTTTGACAAAAGGTAATTGACCTGAAACATTGGGGGCAATTCTCTGTCTGGCCTGCAGAGGTGCAAAGCGCATTATGGCCGGAGATCCTCATGAGAGGGCCAAAATCCGATTTGTGCCAGGGAGAACTCATTTTCAGATTCTCCCCACCCCCAGCCAGCGACATAATCTGGTTCAAGCCCAACGAGGGCATGAACCAGGTTAGTACATTTAAACACTAAAATAAAACCAGATTACTGCAGATGCTGGAATCTGAAACTAAAATAGAAAATGCTGGACAATCTCAGCAGGTCTGACAGCATCTGTGGAGAGAACAGAACTAACGTTTGAGTCTGGATGACTCTTTGTCAAAGCTAGACAGAACTGGAAATAGGGTCAGATTTATACTGCTGTGGGGGGGGGGGGGGGGAGCAGTGCGGCTGGATAGAGGGTCAGCAATAGAATCATAGAATTTACAGTGCAGAAGGAGGCCATTCGGCCCATTGAGTCTACACCGGTCTTTGCAAAGGGCACCCTACTTAAGCCCACATCTCCCCCCTTTCCCCGTAACCCAGTAACCCGACCTAACCTTTTGGACACTAAGGTGCAATTTAGCATGGCCAATCCACCCAACCTGCACATCTTAGATCATAGAATCATAGAATTTACAGTGCAGAAGGAGGCCATTTGGCCCATCGGGTCTTCACTGGCCCTTGGAAAGAGCACCTACTCAAGCCCAGGTCTCCACCCTATCCCCGTAACGCAGTAACCTCACATAATCTTTTTGGACACTAAGAGCAATTTAGCATGGCCAATCCACCTACCCTGCACGTCTTTGGTCTGTGGTAGGAAACCGGAGCACCCGGAGAAAACCCACGCACACACGGAGAGAATGTGCAGACTCCGCACAGACAGTGACCCAAGCCAGGAATCAAACCTGGGACTCTGGAGCTGTGTAGCAACTGTGCTAACCACTGCTCTACCATGATTGACAAAGATGTCATGGACATAAAGACAAAGGGAATATAAATGGTGGTGATAATGATAAGAAAGATGCTGAAGGTAGCACATTAAGAGATCAGAATGTGTTAATGGAAGAACAGGAGTAGGTAGTGTGACAAAAGACAACTTAGAACAAGGAACAGATGGCATTAGTTGGGCGGGCTGGGGGGAAGGGAGACAATGGTGACTGAAAAACGGATCAATGAAAGAAACTAAAATAAATTGATAGAAATAAAAACTGGGTGAAGGAGGGAGTTCACTGTCTGAAGTTATTGAGTCAATGTTAAGTCCGGAAGGCTGTAACATGCCTAATCGGAAGATGAGGTGCTCCTCCTCCAATTTGTGTTGAACACATTCGGTCCATCTGCAAGCAGCATTCAGACCTTCCTCACACTTGCCATTTGAACTCACCATGCTCCCATGTCCACATGTCTGTCCTTGGCCTGCTGCAATGTTCCAGTGAAGCCCAACGTAAACTGGAGGAACAGCATCCTCATCCTCCAAAGTGAAGCCGGTGGGAATCACTACCGGTGTCCAAAAAGAGAGACCAGACATGATGACCACATCGGAGGTTCAGAGGTCATTGAAGCCCATAGGTGGTCAGCGTTGTGACTGTAAATTACCAACTCACAACCAAGGGGCAGAAAGTGGGGTATTGGAGGGGTGGGGCTGAAAAAGGGGATCTTTGGCTATCCCATAGCGGAGTGTCGTTCACTTGGTGTGGGGGGGAGGGGGTACCTGATGACAGCAATGTGGAGGAGGGGGCTTTGTCAGAAATTGGGGGTGGGGAATATGTAGGATTGTCTTAGGATCAAGGTACCCTTTAAAAATGGTGCCCCGATCTCAGTGGAACCAGACTTGCCGGCGTCTTTAGGTCCCGCACATCTTATTCATGCTGCAAACTACCCCAACCAGCGTTGCTGGATTGCGATCTGGATCGCGCCGACCCACCGTGTGGAAATTGGGCCACTAGAAACCCTCTAGATTCCCACTAGAGACCACATGTAGAAATATTTTGGGGAGAATTGCGCCCACTAATTCTGGTTCTCTTCACAGATACTGCCTGACTTCCTGCATATTTTCTGTTTTTATTCTAGGAATTAAAATAATTACTAACAACAGTTATAAGCAACTTACAACATTGCATCAGTGATATGGTGCAAAATATATTCTTGCAGTTAATCTCCACATTTCTTGCCAGAATTAGTTTGTCCAGTTGTGGATACTTGCATAAGCAGCATTTCAAAGTATGAGATATATACCTGAAGAATCAATAATAATTAAGAAAGGAGTGATAATAATTAAAACAAACAGATTTTGAAACAATAGCTAAATCTATTTTATCCTTTGCAAAAGAGGAAAATTTCTTTCCAATAATTTTTCTAGAATATTTACATAAGAAACATATGAAATAAGAGGAGGAGGCCACACAGTATTAGGAGCCTGCTCCATTATTCAGTGATATCATAGTTTCATAGAAATTTCATAGAATTTACAGTGCAGAAGGAGGCCATTCGGCCCATCGAGTCTGCACCGGCTCTTGGAAAGAGCACCCTACCCAAGGTCAACACCTCCACCCTATCCCCATAACCCCACCCAACACTAAGGGCAATTTTGGACACTAAGGGCAATTTATCATGGCCAATCCACCTAACCTGCACATCTTTGGACTGTGGGAGGAAACCGGAGCACCCGGAGGAAACACACACGCACACAGGGAGGATGTGCAGACTTCGCACAGATAGTGACCCAAGCCGGAATCGAACCTGGGACCCTGGAGCTGTGAAGCAATTGCGCTATCCACAATGCTACCGTGCTGCCTACTTTCCCTACTTTCCTGTCCTATTCCACTATCCTTGATTTGGACACCGTTTGGCCTGGTCAGGAGAAACTGGCTACAAAAGCAGGAATTTCATTGTGGGGGCATGGGTGCAGGCAGGAGTCGGGCTATCAGCCAGGAGAAAAATTCTGAGGCAGTCACAACGGCTGTAGCGTGTCGAGATGGACTGCTTAAATGGTCCGCCTTAGTGCTGTGGGACTTGTTCCCAGTTAAAATAAAAACAGAAAGGACCTCCAGCCCTACTGACCCCAACCACTCCCCATGTCCCACCTCTCCAGCTCATTTCCCCACCCACTCCCATGACTACTCATAGAATCCTGACAGTGCAGAAGGCCTCCTTTTGGCCCATCGAGTCTGCACTGACCATTTGAAAGAGCACCCTACCCGGGCCCACTCACCTGCCATTTCCCTGTAACCCCACCAAACCTTTGGACACTAAGGGGCAATTTAGCGTGGCCAATCCATCTAACCTGCACATCTTTGGACTGTGGGAGGAAACCGAAGCACCCAGAGAAACTCCATACAAACCCGGGGAGAGCGTGCAAACTCCATACAGACAATCACCCAAACCCAGGTCCCTGGCTCTGTGAAGCAGCAGTGCTCGCCACCATGCCACCCCAATGACCCCCATTGCCCAGCTTTGCCCACCCCCTAACTAGCCCCTATGGTTCCTCATGCCCTATGCTAAGCCATGACACTTGTGTGCCCCTTCATCCTTTCCACACATTATACAACCAAGAAACTCCATAGTGGCAGCAGGATACGTAAAAAAAGCTTTTAAAATGTCATTCATTGATAACTTCCCACTCCTTTTTACTACAGCCAAATAAAAGTATCAATTATGTATTCTTGGCTGAGAGCCCAGACACTTAGAACACTAAATCGCAGAAAACATTGCTTGTTTGATAGTTCTAGCTCTCTGATATTTTGTGTCAATTTCACAATGTTTATTTACACAAAATTAAGAGCTTTTAAGTGCCTGCAGTTTCAGCGGTTGAAACTTTAAAGCATCTGGATGATTGACTCAGTGGAAATCCAGGGTTTACGTCCAAAAATCAATTGATCAGCTTATTTTATTTAAATTTGATTTATCTAATTTTAATTTATGGTTAAGTTCTCTTGTTTGGGGGGGGGGGGGGGGGTGGGGGAATGTGATACATGTGATGTTACAGTATGGGGGGAATTGTGGGTGTTATGGGGCTGTTAGTTGCATATTACTGCTTTTTGCTATACTTTTTGTTATATTTTCTGCAAAAAATTCCAATAAAAAAATTAAAAAAAAAAAAAAAATCAATTGATCACATTCTTGCGTATACTCAATGACTAGATTTCCAAAAGGCATTCGATAAGGTGCCACACGAAAGGGTTATACACAAGATAAAGGCTCATGGAGTTTGGGTTGATGTATTAGCACAGGTAGAGAATTAATTAATTAACAGGAAGCAAAGATGAGGGATAAATGAGGCATTTCATAGTTGGTAGGCTGGAACTAATGGAGTGCCGCAAGGCTCATCATTGGAGTCTCAGCTATTTAATTAATGACAGTAGAGATCAAGAGACTGAGCAGTATATCAGTTTTCTGATAATGAAATGAAAATGAAATGAAAATCGCTTATTGTCACGAGTAGGCTTCAATGAAGTTACTGTGAAAAGCCCCTAGTCGCCACATTCCGGCGCCTGTACAAAGCTATGTGGGAATGTAAGCTATGAGGAGCACACAAAGAACCTACAAGGAGATAGGTTAACTGAGTGTGTAAAAATGTGGCAAATGGAAAATAATTTGGGGGAATGTGATGTTATTCACTTCAGTAGTGAGAACAGAAAAGCAGAATACTTTTTAAAAGGTGTGAAACTTGTAAATGTTGCTGTTTATAAGAACTTTGGTGTACTCATAAAAGGAAGACAGAGGTTGGGATTCTCCGTTGCTGACGCCGAAATCGGGAAACGCGATTGGGTGAAGAATAGATTCCAACGCCAAAATTGCGGCAGGCGCGATTTGACGCCAAATCACTATTCTCCGTCACCTCGACAGTGGCATCAATGCATTCTGGAACACTCGTACAGTAAACACCATTTGGATATCAGTAGCGGGCCTGACCCAGTATTCTCCGGGGCGCCTGTGATTCTCAGCCTCCGATGGGCCAAGTTCCTGATGGCGTGGTTCACTTGTGCTTTTTAAAATCGTGAAACCGGCATCGTGCCTGCCCCCCCACCTCTGGCTGGGGTTTGGCTCCTGGGTGACAGCAGTTATTCACTGCGGTCGTGGCTATCCGGAGGCCACAGACCGACACAGATGCTACAACGATGCCGATATAGCGACTGTGATCGAGCGGTGTTTCGGACTCCTGCAGATGGTGTTCAGGTGCCTGGACTGCTCTGGAGGGATCTTCAGTGTGATGCTGAGATGGTCGCCCATATCCTGGCAGCCTGCTACACCCTCCACAGCATCGCACAGCAGAGGGAAGATGTACTGAAGGTGGAGGATGAACACCAGGCCTCGTCTGGGGGAAGGCAAGGGTGGGCCGGACATGGGGGCCAGGCAGGCAGAGGAGGTCGCATGATGTGTGCATCAGGGCCAATGCACACGGGACGCTCTGTTTGCCTCCCGGTTCGGGGAAGAGCTGCCACCTGCCGTTGCCAGTCCTGGAGGCCTGCTCTGGTCTCAACTATAATCTGCATTCTCACTGCAATGGAGCACAGGGAGTGAACCATCTCCGTCTGGGACTGCGTCACATCACCCATTGACTGTGTCACCACCTTCTGGGTTTGTGTCACATCAGCCAGTGACTGCGCCATCTCCCTCTGGGACTGGGCCACCATCCTCTGTGCCTGCGCCTCACTGGCCAGCGCCTGGGCAATGCCGCTGACATTCCCGCCATGGCCTGTTATGACTGGGTCAACTCAAGAGTGCTGCTGCGATTTCCAGATGGCTCTCACACATGGTTGACTGTGAGGCGGCAACCCTGTCCTGGGCCTCGGCCAGGGCCTACACTGAATGCCCCAGGCCTTGGACATGCTGTTCTGTAGCTAAAACCCTCCACCATGGATGCCACCAGTGTTGTCCTGGGTGGCACACATGGTCGGTACAATCTCCTGTTCCTGTACGTGGTTGGATTCCTCCAACTGCACCTGCAGGTGCTTGATGCTCGCCGACAACCTCTCATGTACTCACTGGCTCTGTGACTGCATCTCCACGATTGATTGGACTCTCTGTTCCACAAGCCCGAAACCCATCTGAATAGCTGCTTGTTCCTAGGATCGGCTTGGCCCCCGACCGTCCACCCCCTCGGGAGTTCCTACCTCCACCTGCTGTAGCTAATCAGCTGTGTAGTGCACACCAGATAGTGTCCCAGGAGCCTCTTCACTAAAGTGCCCAATCGAGGTGAGTGTCTCTGGACGATGGAGGGTGTTGGAGACAGCTGTGTTGGGAAATCTGTGTCATCCTCAGACTTGAGCTTGAGGGTGGGGGTGAGGGTGGTGTAGGGGTGAGAGTGGGGGTGATGGTGAGGGTGATGTTGGAGTGAGAGAGGTGTGGGGGTGAGGGTGCGGGTGGAGGTGAGATTGTGGTGGGCGTTGTGGTGAATGTGATTCACACGGTATTATAATCTGCATATATATGTGTCTATATTGTAGGTGCAGTTGCACTACCTGACCACCAGGGGGAGTAGCTCTGGGAATACTTGAGAGTTGTACTTCTCCCTTGGCTCCGCCTAGGACTCCTCCCCCAGGAGCTGCTGTATAAAGATCAGTGCCACAGGGTCAGCCGGCCAGTTCACCGAAAGTTCAACGGCTAACAGGCTGGCTCTGTTGTAAGTATATTAAAACCGCTATTCTAATCCTACAAGCACGTGTCCATAGAATTGTTGGTTCCAACAATTTAATATACTTAGGAAACAGTCGAAGAAAATCATGGAAGCAGCCCTCAAGCCCGGATGCCTAGAACTCGACCCACAGGATGCAGAGGCTAAAGACATTTTTTCCCACTGGCTGAGATGTTTTAAGGCCTACCTGGCAGAAGCCAGCACCGCTGGAACAACGGAGGAACAAAATCTCAGCCTACTGCACGCGAGGGTAAGCAACAGAATCTCCACACAGCTAAATCTGGCCGGTTCTTACACCGCAGTGCTGGCGATAGTGGACAAAATGTACGTTAGGCCCATTAACGAGGTTTATGCACGCCACGTGTTTACGACTCGCCGTCAGCGGCCTACAGAAACTCTAGCTGAGTTTGTACGGGAACTGAACAATCTTTCCAATGACTATAATTATCAAGCCGTTACCGCGGCTGAACAAAGGGAGCTTGCTGTGTGGGACGTTTTCGTAGCGGGCCTTAGATCTAACTATGTGCGCCAAAGACTGCTAGAAAAGGGGGCCCAGGACTTAGATACTACTGTGGAGGCTGCTACCACTATGGAAGTCTCCTTCCACAGCCTCACCTCGTTTCCCGTGGACCCCGCGACCTCATCGTGGACCCCCGACCAACAATCCCCCCAGGCCTGTGCCGCACGGCCCCCCAGCTACCGCGCTGCCAAAGCCAGTTACTCTGCTGCCCCAGCCAACTACTCAGCTGCTCCAGCCAGCTACTCAGCTGCCCCATCCTGCCATTTCTGTGGCCAAAGCCAGCACCTGCGGCAGCACTGCCCAGCCCGAACCGCGACCTGCAGCAGCTGTGGGAAGAAAGGCCACTATGCCAGAGTGTGCCTTGCGAAAAGGGCCCCAGTTTTTAACTCCCCAGCAGAAAGAGGGTACAGCACGCCATGCCTCTTTGACTCCGGGAGCACCGAGAGCTTTATACATCCAGAGCTGGTAAGACGCTGTTCGCTTTCTATTTTTCCTGTGAGCCAAACTATCGCCCTCGCTTCGGGCTCCCACTGTCGCTACGCTCACAATTCGAGGCGCTAGTTATTCTAAATTTAAACATTATGTCCTGCCTGACCTCTGCGCGCCACTCTTATTAGGCCTGGATTTCCAGTGCAACCTCAAGAGCCTCACCCTCAGCTTCGGCGGGCCCCTGCCCCCACTCACTATCTGCAGCCTAGCCACGCACGCTGTGCATCTCCCCCCCTCCTCTCTTTGCCAATCTCACTACAGATTGCAAGCCAGTAGCTACTCGCAGCAGGCGATACAGCCTACAGGATAGGGTCTTTATCCGATCGGAGGTCCGACGGCTGCTCAGTAAGGGGATCATAGAGGCCAATAATAGTCCCTGGAGAGCTCAGGAGGTGGTCGTCAAGACCGGGGAAAGATTTTGCATGGTCGTCGACTATAGTCAGACCATAAATCGCTTTACGCTCCTAGACGCATATCCCCAGAATTGCAGACATGGTTAATCAGATCGCTCAATATCGGCTATTTTCCACGGTGGGTCTGAAGTCTGCATACCACCAGCTCCCAATCCGCCCGGAGGACCGCCACTACACGGCATTCAAGGCTGATGGCCGCCTCTTCCATTTCCTCCGGGTTCCTTTCGGCGTCACTAACGGGGTTTTGGGGTTCCAACGAGCAATAGACCGAATGGTAGACCAGTACGGGCTGCGGGCCACGTTTCCGTAGATGGACAATGTTACCATCTGCGGCTATGACCAGCAGGACCACGACGCCAACCTCCACTGTTTTCTCCAAACGGCACAGAAATTAAATCTCACTTATAACATGGAGAAATGCGTTTTCCGCACAAACAGACTGGCCATCCTCGGCTACGTCGTGGAGAACAGAATCCTGGGCCCAGACCGGACCGCATGTGCCCACTCTTAGAACTCCCCCTCCCTCATTGCCCCAAGGCCCTCAAACGGTGCTTGGGGTTCTTTTCATACTACGCCCAGTGGGTCCCTCAATATGCGGACAAAGCCCGCCCACTCTTTAAGGCCACACGATTTCCCGTGTCTGCTGAGGCGCGCCAGGCCTTCAGCTGCATCAAGGAGGACATTGACAAAGCAGCCATGTGGGCGGTGGATGAATCCACTCCCTTTCAGGTTGAGAGCGACGTCTCAGAGGTAGCTCTAGCAGCCACTTTAAATCAGGCAGGGAGGCCCGTTGCATTTTTCTCCCGTACCCTATCCGCTTCAGAACTCTGACGCTCCTCAGTCAAGAAGGAAGCACAAGCCATCGTGGAGGCTGTTCGTCACTGGAGGCACTACCTCGCAGGTAGAAGGTTCACCCTCATCACCGACCAACGATCGGTTGCCTTTATGTTTGACAACTCGCAAAGGGGCAAAATAAAAAATGATAAAATCCTTCGGTGGAGGATCGAACTCTCCACCTATAGTTACAATATTAAATATCGACCGGGGAAGCTCAACGAGCCCTCGGATTCCCTATCCCGTGGGACATGCGCCAGCGCGCAGATCAGCCGTCTGAAAGCCATCCACGTTGACCTCTGCCATCCAGAGGTCACCCGGCTCGCCCACTACATCAGAGTTCCAAACCTGCCTTTCTCCAACGAGGAGGTAAAAGTGGTCACCAGGGACTGCCCGATCTGTGCACAGTGCAAACCGCACTTCTATAGACCAGACAGGGCCCACCTGGTCAAGGCTTCTAGGCCCTTTGAACACCTTGCGATTGATTTCAAAGGGCCACTCCCCTCCACTAACAAGAACATTTATTTCCTCAACATCATCGACGAGTTCTCCCGATTCCCTTTTGCCATTCCATGCCCTGATATGACCTCCCACACAGTCACTAGGGCCCTGCATAGTGTCTTCACCCTGTTCGGTTTCCCCAGCTACGTGCACAGCGACCGGGGTTCGCCCTTTATGAGCGACGAGCTCCGTCAGTACCTGCTCGATAAGGGCATCGCCTCGAGCAGGACTACCAGCTACAACCCCAGGGGGAACGGGCAGGTGGAGAGGGAGAACGCGACGGTCTGGAAGACCGTCCAACTGACCCTCCGGTCTAGAAAACTCCAAGTCTCCCAATGGCAAGAAGTCCTCCCAGACGTGCTCCACGCAATCAAATCCCTCCCCTGTACAGCTACAAATCAAACCCCTCACGAGCGACTCATTTTTTCTAGGGGCACTACCACGGGAGTCTCACTTCCGGCGTGGCTGAGGACACCAGGCCCGGTCCGCTTGAGGAAGCACGTCAGGGGGCACAAAACTGACCCCCTTGTTGAAAAGGTGCGCCTCCTTCATTTCAACCCCCAGTACACATTCGTGGAGTTCCTGGACAGTCACCAGGACACAGTATCCCTTCGGGACCTGGCACCAGCTGGATCCAGCCCCCCATAACCCACTGAGGAACCCCTTACCCCGTTCCCTATGCTGCCGCCCCCTCGCACCCCCGATTCCGCAAGCTCACCCCACCGGTTCCACACGCCAGAACCAGCCCGCCCCCTGCGCCCCCAGTCTCCGGTCGAGCCAGAGGAGTATAAAGTTCAGACGAGACCCGCCCCGGAGTCTGCCATCGTACCCCAGCTCTCAACACCCACCCAGCCACATCAAGAGGCTGCAACCCCGGTGCTCCGCAGATCGAAAAGAACAATTCGTCCACCGGACAGACTAACTCTGTGAGCCACCACCCCCGCTGGACTCGATTATTTTTCACGGGGGTGAATGTGGTGAATGTGATTCACACGGTATTATAATCTGTATATATGTGTCTATATTGTAAGTGCAGTTGCACTACCTGACCACCAGGGGGAGTAGCTCTGGGAATACTCGAGAGTTGTACTGGGCTTCTCCCTTGGCTCCGCCTAGGACTCCTCCCCCGGGAGCTGCTGTATAAAGATCAGTGCCACAGGGTCAGCCGGCCATTTCACCGAAAGTTCAACAGCGAACAGGCTGGCTCTGTTGTAAGTATATTAAAACCGCTATTCTAATCCTACAAGCACGTGTCCGTAGAATTGTTGGTTCCAACAGGCGTGAGGGTGGTGTAGGGGTGAGAGTGGGGGTGATAGTGAGGGTGGTGTGAGGATGAGGGTGGTGTGGGGATGGGGCTGGTGTTCGTGGTGGGGGGGGGGTTGATGCACGTGTCACAGGGACCTGCAACTCAGCAGGGTCTCACTTCATCACCTGTGGCCGAATTCCACCCCGGTGACCACCCTTTCCTCCGGGCCGCCGACCACGGGCTCTCTGGCATGCCACGGTCAGGGGCCACAGGTTCGGCGGTCTTTTCCCGCTGATGGCGGTTATGGGCGGTCTTTTCCTGAGGGGGAAAGAAAACGGAAAACAACAGTGCTAACAGTACAACCGCGCATGCAGCCCAGGAGGTGGGTATCTGATGGCCTCAGTGGCCAGGGCACCCAGCCATGACGGCCGGTATGGGGTACCGGCATGTGGGGCAGGGTGGGGGTTCTGCCACCCACCAGATTGGTGGGGGTCAGGTTACACCAGTGTGGATGCGGGTTAGTGCCAGGGGCACAGTGTTGCCTGCTCAGTCTGGCCGCCCTGAGGAGGTCATGTAGTTTTTTCTGACACTGCTGGCCATTCCGAATGGTGTTTCCCATGGAGCTGACTGTCTCTGCCACCTGAACCCTGGTACAGCGAATGGCAGTGGCTGCAGCCTCCTTCCCGGGCCAGGTTACAGGGTCATTCGCCTCTCCTCCACCACGTCCAGGAGGGTCTCTAGCTCGGCATCGGTGAAGCGTGGTTCTGTTTTCCTTGCTGCCATCTTGTTGGCTGGGATGGTGTGTGTGGGAAGTGAAGTGTGTATATCCGGCTGCAGCTTGTCAGCCTCCTGAGTGTCAATTGTGAAACCGGCGAGTCCCACAGTGTTTCTCATTGGAATCAATTGTGTTCCACATGGCGCTGGTGCTAACCCCTCAACAGTAGCAGAATTGATCCATCTGCGGCACCAGTTTTGCTGTCATGGATCTCCATGAGTCCTGCATCGGCGTCAACATTTAGTCTCAGAAATGGAGAATCCAGCCCAGTAGTTTAGTGTGCAGGCACAGCAAGTAATTAGGATGGTGTTCTATCCAAGGATATTCGAGTACAAAATAATGAAGTCTTGCTACAATTGCACAGTGCTTTGGTGAGATCACACCTGAGGTTCTGTGTGCAGCTTTGGTCTCCATACCTAGGGAAGGACACAAATATAAGAAGTATGCCGTTCAGTCCCTAAAGTCCACTCAGCCCTTCAATAAGATCATGGCTGATCTATTTGTGTTTGAAGTTTTACCTTCCACCACGATAACCTTTGATTTTCTTGCCTCACAAGAATTTATCTACCTCTGCCGAACAAATGTTCAATTGCCCCACCTTCCCCACCTTATGAGGCAGGTCCAAAAATGCACACCCTCTGAGAGAAAAGATTTCTCCTTATCTCTGTCTTAAAAGGGCGACTCCTAATTTTAAAAAGTGTCCCTAGATCTGGACTCAGCCATGTCCACCTTGTTGAGACTATTCAGGAGCTTATAAACTTCAATTAATTCTCCCTCCGCCCTTCTAAATTTCAGTAGAAAATAGCCGTGTCTGTCCAAACTTTCTTCATCAGACAACCCATCCATTCCAAATTCTAATAGTCCTAGTCACATTTACTGTTCCAATATCCCACTGCCGACCAATGGCAGGCTGCCTCCGCCGGCACATGGAAAATCCCATTCAGTGTGTGGGACTGGAACCCACATTTAATCCCACATTAGCATTCCAACTTCAAAAAGAAAGTCCAGTCCCATGTCAACAGGGTTTCCCATTCTATGCACCCCACCCCCCGCCATCAGAAACCCCCAGCGGGGGTTCACTGTCAGTGGGACCAGAAAATTCGCCAGTGAGAACTGCTGGAAAATTCCAACCACTGTACCTGGAATATTCATCCGACGACAATCTTTTTACAGGATTGGCCAATTAATGGCCAGAGAAGGCTCGCCGTCCAATTAAAGGCTCCTGAGGCCATTGGGCTAAAAAGTGCTCCTCCAGTGATTACATATGCTCAGCCGAGAGAGAGTGACTGAGTCAGGAACAGAGAGCTTACTGGCTAGCAGCTCTTGGGGGTAGGACATCCTGCCTCAGGGATGTGAAACATCAGCATTGGGAAACTAATTGCCCAAGTCACGCAAAATTAGCTCACCCTTCAATTTTCCAGCCGCCGGTCAGGGCCATGACCTCTACGATAAATTTTCCATTTTCCAATGGATTGCAACTCATGCGGCAAATGTGGAGGCTTCCCATTATGGTTTTCCTCTCAAGAATGGATTTTCCATGCCCTCACCAGTGGTAGGGTAATTGATGGCATTTCTTGGAAAATCTATGTCTTGGATCAGGTGTGTGGACAGTCTGGATCATGTAACATCAAAAAGGAGGAGGCATTGGGTCTTTTAAAATATATTAAGGTAGATAAGTCTCCTTGTCCGGATGGAATTTACCCCAGAATACTGAGGTGAGCAAGGGAGTAAATTGCTGGGGTCTTGACTGGCATCTTTGTATCCTCATTGGCTAAAGGTGAGATCCCAGAAGACTGGAGAATAGCTAATGTGGTACCGCTGTTTAAGAAAGGTAACAGGAATAATCCAGGAAACTATAGGCTGGTGAGCCTCACGTTGGTAGTAGGTAAGTTGTTGGAGTGAATTCTCATGGACAGGATTTATACCCTGGTTGGGACTAGTGGTATTTCACCGGGATCTGTGCTTGTGCCTCTGTTGCTTGTACTATACAGAAACGATTTGGAGGAAAATATAGCTGGTCTGATTAGTAAGTTCACAGATGACACCAAGGTTGGTGGAGTGGCAGATAGTGTTGAGGATTGTCAGAGGATACAGCAGGACATAGATAGGTTGGAGACTTGGGCAGAGAAATGGCAAATAGAGTTTAATCCGGACAAATATGAGGTAATGCATTTTGGTAGGTCTAACATAGAGGGGAAATATACCGTAAATGGCAAGGAATATAGAAAGTCAGAGAGATCTGGGCGTGCAGGTCCACAGATCTTTGAAAGTGGCAACACAAGTGAACAAGGTAGTCAAGAAAGCATATGGAATGCTTGCCTTCATTGGATGGGGCATCGAGTATAAAAACTGGCAAGTCATGCTCCAGTTGTATAGAACCTTGGTAAGGCCGCACTTGGAATATTGCGCACAATTCTGGTCGCCACACTACTAGAAGAATGTGGAGGCTTTGGAGAGGGTGCAGAGGTGGTTTACAGGATGTTGCCAGGTCTGGAGGGTGTTAGCTAAGTGGAGAGGCTGAATAGACTTGGACTGTTTTGATTAGAAAGACGGAGGTTGAGGGGTGATCTGACAGAGGTCTACAAGATTATGAGGGGCATAGATAGAGTGGATGGGCAGGCATTCTTTCCCAGGGTCGAGAGGTCAGTCACCTGGGCCATAGGTTTAAGGTCTGTGGGGCAAAGTTTAGAGGAGATGTGCGAGGCAGGTTTTTTACGCAAAGGATGGCGAGTGTCTGGAACGCGTTGCCAGGGGAGATTGTGGAAGATACATTAACGGCATTCAAAAGGCATCTTTACAAACACATGGATAGGATAGGTATAGAGGGATACAGTACAAGGAAGTTTTGAGTGTTTTGGCCAAAGGTAGTATCATGACCGATACAAACTTGGAGGGCCAAAGGGCCTATTCCTGTGCTGTATTGTTCTTTACATTAATAAGCCTTAATTTTGACACATTCTGGTGTTAAGATACTGGAATAAAAGAAAGATTCAAGAATTCACTAAAATTAGGATTAAACTGGAATAAAATAAAGAATGGGATAAAAAGGGAACTGATGGATGCAACTGTCTGAAGGGGTGTTTTTGATATGCAAATTAGCATAACAGTAGGAAACTGTGTTTAACTCAGTGACGAGGGGAAAATAAGAGGATTTCAAAGTGGAGAAATAAGAAAATAATTTGAACCTATATGCTAAAATCCTGGACCATGGGGTTATCTGAATAAGGTAACATCAAAGGGAAAAACTATTTATCCATAGCAGGACAATTGGAGATGGAAAGACAGGAGAGAAGCAGCTACCAATATAGCCACAACCAGCTGTAGAAAACAGGCTCTCACAAAAACAAGTTGTTGCTAAAAGCTGCTGTTTAAAAAAACTCTAACAGAGAAGATCCTCAACACTGAACTGAACATGGCCTTCCCAAACCTAGAAAATAACCCGTGGGTGCGAACAATATGCTGTATTTAGCTCTTAGAGTTATATCATATTGGATGTTGTTTGGACAGGGAGCATTTCTCAAGAGTTCTGCAAAAGTAGGTAGTTAGGAATAGCGGTTAACTTTATGAGATACTGTGTGCATATAGCCATTATTGCAGTTAGGCGTACTGTTGGTGCGTATTGTAATCTTTCTTGAAATACTTTTTTTAAGTTAATAAATATTATTTTTTACATTTATTCTTTATTAATTGATTAAGCAATACTGACTGTTCCTCATTGGTTTGTATATCTTGCCTCATATTATAACAATTGAAAATATACGCCACTAAGAACCGGTGTTCCAAGTTCCCTTCTGGGTTTTGGGGTACTCTCGCACTTAACATCAATGGGGTTCTTAACATTGGTAATGAGTAAGGTTCAGGAAATATACGACTTGATGTTTTATGAAATTTAACAGCGAGAATTTGTTCCGGATTCTCCAAAAGCTGTACAAAATAACATGTGGGTTAGATGGAATGGCTATTTTTTAACTATGTAAAAGATAATACACCTACAGGTCATAATGGTTTGGTACAATTTCGGCAAAACAAATTATTCTGCAAACAGGCTCGGAGTGCATCCTCAAAAGTTAAAGTTTTTTTAAAAATATTTCTTTATTCTCCTCCTTTTTCACATTTTCTCCCAGATTTACACCCACCAACAATAAACAATAATCAGTAACAAATATGTCAATCCCCATATCAATAACAACGATCCCATCCTCACACCAAACCCCAAACAGTAGCCCGCATGTTCACATAAACAAATAACAAAAAGGAATCAGGAATCACCCATAGTTACGATCAACACACACCGCCCCCCTTCCCCCAACCCTCCCACCCACCCACCCCAACTAATGTTCGATGTTATCCAGTTCTTGAAAGTGCATGATGAATAATGCCCATGAATTGTAGAACCCCTCCATCCTTCCCCTCAGTTCAAACTTAACCTTCTCAAGAATCAAGAATTCCAACAAGTCCCCCCGCCACACCAGGGCACAGGGTGGAGAGGCTGCCCTCCATCCCATCTGCCTTCAGGCGATCAACGAGGCAAAGGCTACAACATCTGCCTCCGCACCCGTTTCCAACCTGGCTGGTCCGACACCCCGAATATGGCCACCCGGGGGCCCGGGTCATTTCCCGTGTACCCTTTAGAACTTCCCCTAAAAACCTCCTTCCAGTAATCGTCTAGCTTTGGACAGGACCAAAACATATGAACGTGATTAGCAGACCCCCCCCCCCCCCCCCCCCCCACCACCCCTCCCCTCCCCCACTGCAACGTTCACACACATCTTCTACTCCTTCAAAGAATCAATTCATCCTCGTCCTCGTGAGGTGTACTCTGTATACCACCTTCAGCTGTATCAGCCCCAACCTCGCACATGAGGTGGAGGCATTCACTCTCCAGAGCACCTCACACCAGAACCCCTCCTCCATATACTCTCCAAACTCTTCCTCCCACTTTGCTTTGATCCCTTCCAGTCGTGCCTTCTCCTCTTCCAAAGTAGCTCTGTAAACCGCTGACACTACCCCCTTCTCCAGTCTCCAAAGTTAAAGTTGGCAGTAAAATTAGACTTGCACCCAAATAATAGCAAGTCAGCTTCTTGTCAGCCCAAATTCTGCTGTGGATCTCATTTGAATGAAACAGATCATCTGCAGTGGGCATCCAGATTCAGCACGCTGGTTAGGTCCTGATGAATTCCGACTGACTCCAATGCTGAACCAAACTGTAGTTAGGACCTGGAGTGGGGGTCAAAATGGAAAGAGTCTAACCTGGTCCATTAATGGTGCGCCAATACCTTTTGGAGCCAAGAAGATCACTTCTACTCCTCCGAGCTACACATAAATGTAAACTTGAAAAAGGATTGTGTCGTACAGTTCCACTAAGCATTACTGACTAGGCGCTTAAAACTTGGTACAACTAGGCAGTGCTTACCAGTAACATCGTGGTTTTACAATCAGCGTTCGGAATCTCATGCATACACAAAGCGCCTCATACTAATTTCAAGCATGTGCCTACTTTAAATATTGTAACCCAATTCATATGAGGGGCAGATAGGGTGAGAACATACAACCACACTTTGTTCCCTATTCTTCATTTTATATCCAAACAATGAGCAAAACAAAACTAAATGACTCCCCCAAGTGTGTTGAGGAATAATTAGAAATTTTATACAATTACATAATTTTCTATCAGTAACAAGGGAGAGAGTAGGGTCTCTTAAGGATCTACAACGTCGTCTATGTGCGGATCCACAAAAGATGGGTGAGATCCTAAATGAATATTTCTCACCGGTATTTACTGCTGAGAAAGGCATGGATGTTAGGGAATTTGGGGAAATAAATAATGATGTCTTGAGGAGTGTACATATTACAGAGAAGGAGGTGCTGGAAGTCTCAAAAGCGCATCAAGGTAGATAATTCCCTGGGACCTGATGAAATGTGGCCCAGAATGTTGTGGGAGGCTAGGGAGGAGATTGTGGGTCCCCTAGCAGAGATATTTGAATCGACGAGCCACAGGTGATATGCCTGAAGATTGGAGGGTAGCAAATGTTGTGCCTTTGTTTAAGAAGGGCCACAGGGAAAAGCCTGGGAATTACACACCAGTGAGCCTAACGTCTGTGGTGGGTAAGTTGTCAGAAGATATTCTGAGAGACAGGATCTACAGGCATTTAGGGAGGCAAGGACTGATTAGGGATAGTCAGCATGGCTTTGTGAGTGGAAAATCTCGCGAATTTCATTGAGTTTTTTGAAGGGAAAACTAAGAAGGTAGATGAGGTCAGTGCAATTGACGTTGTCTGCATGGACTTTAGCAAGGCCTTTGACAAGGTACCTCATGGTAGGTTATTGCATAAGGTTCCATCTCACAGGATCCAGGGTGAGGTAGCAAATTGGATGCAAAATTGTTTTGACGATAGAAGACAAAGGGTGGTTGTAGAGGGTTGTTTTTCAACTGTAGACCTGTGACCAGCAGTGTGCCTCAGGGATCGGTGCTGTTATATATATTCGTGATTTGGATAAGAATTTAGAAGGCATAGTTAGTAAGTTTGCAGATAACACGAAGATTGGTCGCAGAGTGGACAGTGAAGAAGGTTATCTAGGATTGCAACAGGATCTTCATCAATTGGGCCAATGGGCCGATGAATGGCAGGTGGAGTTTAATTTCGATAAATGTGAGGTGATGCATTTTGGTAGATCGAATCGGGGCGGGACCTACTCATTCGGCATGTTTGGTTTCATTGGTCAGAACATTGAATACAGGAGTTGGAACGTCTTGCTGAAGTGGTACAAGACGTTAGCAAGGCCACACTTGGAATACTATGTACAGTTCTGGTCACTCTATTATAGAAAGGATAGTATTAAACAGGAAAGAGTGCAGAAAATATTTATTAGTATGCTACTGGGACTTGATGGTTTTAGTTATAAGAAGAGACTGGATAGACTAGGACTTTTTTCATTGGAGCTTAGGAGGCTTAGAGGTGATCTTATAGAGGTCTATAAAATAATGAGGGGCATAGATAAGGTAGATATTCAGCATCTTTTCCCAAAGTAGGGGAATCTAAAACTAGAGGGCATAGGTGTAAGGTGAGAGGGAGAGATACAAAAGGGTCCAGAGGGGCAATTTTTTCACATAGGGTGGTGAGTGTCTGGAATGAGCTGCCAGAGGCAGTAGTAGAGGCGGGTTCAATCTTGTCTTTTAAAAAGCATTTAGACAGATAAATGGGAAAACTGGTAGCTCAGTGGGCTAGACAGCATGCTTGTAATGCAGAACAAGGCCAGCAACGCGGGTTCAATTCCTGTACCAGCTGAGAGAATTCTGAATTCTCCCTCTGTGCACCCGTACAGGCACCGGAATGTGCCGACTAGGGGCTTTTCACAGTAACTTCATTGCAGTGTTAATGTAAGCCTACTTGTGGCAATAAAAGATTATTATTATTATTAGAGGCTTATGGGACAAATGGGGGCAATTGGGACGAGCTTAGTGGTAAAAACTGGGCAGCATGGACAAGTTGGGCCGAAGGGCCTGTTTTCATGCTGTGAACCTCTGTACTCACTCGACAACTGATATTGATCCACCTGAAGCCAGAAGCTCACAAGGTATCTAGCAAAGTAACTGGCCTGACGAGCAGTCTTCTATTCTAGAGAAGGATGATTTACATCTCAGAGTTGTTACAGCATAAAAGGATGCCATTCGGCCCATCGTGTTTGCACCAGCTATCCAAATAAGCAATTCACCTCGTGCCATTCATTTTCCTTCTCCCCTGTACATTATTCTTTTTCAATAATAATCCAATTCATTTTGAATGTCTTGAGTGAACCTGCTTCCACCACACTCTCAGGCAGTGCATCTAGACCTTAACCATTCACTATGTGAAAAATGTTCTTCTCATGTCTCCATCGCTTGTCTTGCCAATTACCTTAAATCTATGCCTTCTCCTTTTCAATCATTCCACTTTGAGTGGCACCCAGAACTGGATGCAATACTCCAGCTGAGGCCAAATCAGTACTGTAAACAAGTTTAACATAACATCCTTGCTCTTGTACACCATGCTACTATTAATAAAGCCAATGATGCTGTATGGTGTACTAACTGTTCTCTCAACCTGTCCTTCCACCTTCGATAAATTATGCACACGTCCCTCTGCACCTACACCTTTAGAAATGCACCCTTCATTTTTTTATTGTCTCTCCATATTCTTTACTTTTCTGCATTGAATTTCACCTACCACTTGTCTACCCATCCTAACAACATGTCTATGTTCTTCTGCAGTTATACACAATCCTCCTCACAGTTCACAATGTTTCCATGTTTTGTATAATCTGAAAATTTTGAAATTGTGCCTTGTTCACCAAAGTCTAGGTCATTAATAGATATCAGGGAGAGCAAGGGTCCAAATATCAACCCCGGGGAACACCACTATAAACCTTCCTTCCATCCGAAAATCATCCACTACTTTCTGTCACTCAGCCATTTTGTATTCTTGTTGCTACTCCTTTTATTCCATGAGCAATAACTTTATAACAAATTTATTGTGTGTCACTCTATCAAATTCCTTTGGAAATCCAAGTATTCCAAATCAATACCATTGGCCCACTCCATTATTTCTCTAGGAAGTTAGTTGAACACAATTTGCCTTTATCAAATCCATGCTGGCTCTCCTTAATTAACTTGCATTTGCCCAAGTGATACTAATTTTGTCCTAAATTATTACCAATTTTACAAGATGTGTTAGGCGAGGGTGGTAAAATATGTTGGGTGGGTAGCCCACTCCCGACTCAGTCCCCATAATACAGGAGTAGGTAGGACATCCACTGGCCCATCCATCTGCATGACTGTTGAAGCCATAAAGTGGCCAAATAATGGTCGCTTTAAGGCCCTCTATCTCTTCACGCTGCCATTATAGGCTTAGCATTGGTAGGCGGGTGAGAGTGGCAATGGCTTTTTTTTCACCCATGTTTGTGAAAAGTTCTTTGTTCTAGTGGCAACAACCTCCCACCCCACTCCCACCAACTATGATTGTCTCCCAGCCTAGCCTCTGAAATCTGCCTCTCACTCACCTCCCTCAAGTTACTTATTTCTCCTTGCTCTAAAAGACCTGACATACCTCCTCTCTTTTGGCACTACTGGGACTGCATGAGCTGCCACCAATCAGACTGTGGAAGCTCTTATGGGGGATTTCCTTCCAGTGAGGAGCAGAAGTCTGGCCCTCAGCTTGTTAAGGTCACTGCTGTCTACTTTTTTAAAGTCAGTCGATTACCAGCCAACCTTTCTTCTGGGGAGAAGGAGTGTGATGGATCGAGCTGTATGCGCCTCATAAAATTCAGCCTATTGTTTGTAGAAGCTGATGTTAAACTGACTGGTCTCTGGTTACTGGATTATCCTTTTTTGAAGGGTGTAGCATTTGCATTTCTCCAGTCCTTTGGCACTGGATGATGTAATATAGATTGCAAATCATACAGCCAGGGCATTGGAATTTTCAATTAACTACTGCAGCAAATAAATCAGGAACAAAGAACAGGAGATAGAAAATAGTAGCTGTATTAAAAGTACAGTAGAAGCCAATATACTGTATGGTGTAAACAGGCTATGAGTAATATTTTTAATTAATATGTAGCAACAGACTATTTTTCAGAGTGCATAGGTATGTTTCAATATTTTATATGATTTTAACTTTCAGAGATTATAAAGTTGAAACTTGATTCCGAAAATGTAATTTAATAAAGTTAACCATAATTTATCGTTGACAGTACATGGTTTTCTACATTTCAATGAAACTACTGGGCATGCAGACTAATATTTAATGAACAGATATCTAATGCCTTCAAAATCCCGAAAGACTAATGATGAAGCATAGATAAGTTAAAACACTTGCATGTCTATATAGTAAATAACTGTCATTCAAGCAGAACACAGTAAAATAAAAAAATCCTGGTAGTAATTACCTGCAACAGGTATACTTACAGATTGACGATATTTAATGTACTCTCCAAAATACCTTTCAGAATGTCAAGAGAAATAGAAGTTGCACGAAGGTCCCTAAAAATGAATAGATGGTATTATACTTTAGTGTTAATTTTGAACACAATACCAGTAGCTTGAGAAAAATATATATTTGTTCATTTAATTTTGTATACGGTATACACGTGTTACATACTTCCATATTCCCTCTTTGTCTAATTGCTATATTTCTCTCCACGTATTCAGATCTCCCATGCAATTTAGCAGCTACAAACAAGAGGGATGGTAGACAAGCTCCCAAACAAACAGTGCCCCGTAGTAAGTATAGCATTGTAAACCTGCCTCAAGATTGGAGTTTAAAAGAGTAAGGGGTGACTTAATTGTGAAGTATGCCCTGAAGGGCAGCAGGGTAGCATGGTGGTTAGCATAAATGCTTCACAGCTCCAGGGTCCCAGGTTCGATTCCCGGCTGGGTCACTGTCTGTGTGGAGTCTGCACATCCTCCCCCTGTGTGCGTGGGATTCTTCCGGGTGCTCCGGTTTCCTCCCACAGTCCAAAGATGTGCGGGTTAGGTGGATTGGCCATGCTAAATTGCCCGTAGTGTCCTAATAAAAAAGTAAGGTTAAGGGGGGGGGGGTTGTTGGGTTACGGGTATAGGGTGGATATGTGGGTTTGAGTAGGGTGATCATGGCTCGGCACAACATTGAGGGCAGAAGGGCCTGTTCTGTGCTGTACTGTTCTATGTTCTATGTAAAATCCTGAATGGCCATGACGAGGTGTGGATGTGGAAAGTGTGTTTCCTCTTGCAGGTGAGTCCAGAACTAGGGGGCACTGTTTTAAAATCAGGGATTGCCCCTTTAGGACAAAGATGAGAATTGTTTACTTTGAAGGTTATGCAACCTTGGAACTCTCTGCCTCAGAAGGTGGTGGAGTGGGGGGGGCATTGACTATTTTTCAGGCAGAGGTAGATGGGTTTGTGTTAGACAAGGGAGTCAAAGGTTATCCGGGGTAGATGGGAATATGGCATTTGAAACACTAACAGATCAGCTATGGGACGGGATTCTGCATTTTGGATACGAAGGGCGCGATTCTCCGATAAGATTTCAACCCGGCCAACCCCAGACAACTCGCAACAATGGCGCCGAGGAGACCAGTCCCAAGATTCGGGAATGCTGACCTGGGGAGGGTCCTGGACGCGGTGGAGGCCAGGAGGGATGTCTTGTTCTCCTGGGGGTCCTGGAGGGTGAGCCACAAGGCAGCCAGTGCTGCCTGGGACGAAGTGATGGCAGCAGTCAACTCTGGGAGTGTGACCAGGAGAACTGGCCTCCAGTGCTAGAAGAAGGTCAACGGCCTACACCAGGCAGCACAAGTGAGTAGACATCACGCCCCCCCACATCCCCCACACCCCCCAAGGGAGCATCCACCCCCCCCCCCCCCGGCTACCCCATCCTTCCCTCCGCCCCCCCTTCAACGCTCCCTCCACCCATCCCTTCAACCCTTCCTCCATCCCAACCCTCCCTTCACACACACACCCCCCCACCCCCCCACAACTGTGAACACACACATGTGGTTAACAATGCCATCTCTGTGTCTCCTCAGGAAAAGCTCTCCCATAATTGGTGGGAGAGGGCCCAGACTGGCGGTGGGGTGTTGGACTTGAGAATCCTCACTTCCTTCGAGGATCAGGCCCTGGAGGTGACCGGTGTGGCCGAGGACAGGACGGTCACCAACACGGAGGTAGGTGGACGGCGCAGAGATGAAGAACCGCCGGGCTCCACCCAGAGGACCTGCCAAACACGAGTAGTGATTGCCTTACTGACTGAAGCATCCCTCCCACTGACCACATGTGCATTCTCCTGCAGGTAGAGCAGCCGAAGGCGCCGGCCCATCCTGGGTGGCCCCCTCTCCTGACTCTAAGGAGAACACCTCGGAGGAGAGCTCTGAGGATGCATCAGTTATAGTCGCGTCACAGCTATCATCCCTACCCTCCACCAGCGCAGATACACACACCTTGGTGGGACATGTTAGTGGACAAACATCTGGGGCACAATATGGTGAGCACCACACCTCTGCTGATGTACATCTGGTGGAGGCAGGAACCCCCAGGCGAGACAGCAGTCGCAGGATTGCTGGATCCCAGGACCCAGCTGGGTTCCAGCCTGATGCTAAACCTCAGGAAATGGATCACCTGGAGCTGATGCAGATGCACCATAGAATACATCGTATTTGGCTGCATCACAGCCTGGTATGGCAACTGCTCAGCCCAGGACTGCAAGAAACTTCAGAGAGTCGTGAACACAACCCAGTCCATCACACGAACCTGCCTCCCATCCACTGACTCCATCAACACCTCCCGCTGCCTGGGGAAAGCGGACAGCATAATCAAAGACCCCTCCCACCCGGCTTACTCACTCTTCCAACTTCTTTCATCGGGCAGGAGATACAGAAGTCTGAGAACACGCACGGACAGATTCAAAAACAGTTTTTTCCCCACGGTCACCAGACTCCTAAATGACCCTCTTATGGACTGACCTCATTAACACTGCACCCTGTATGCTTCATCCGATGCCAGTGCTTATGTAGTTCCATTGAATACCTTGTGTTGCCCTATTATATATTTTCTTTTATTCCCTTTTCTTTCCGTGTACTTAATGATCTGTTGAGCTGCTCGCAGAAAAATACTTCTCACTTTACCTCGGTACACGTGACAATAAACAAATCCAATCCAATCCAATCCAATATTAGGATGCGGCTGGGACATTCAGAAGGAGATGTCAGCATCACTCCAGCAGATCCATAGCCGATTGGAGTCCCAGAGTTTACAGGTGCATGAGATGGAGACGGCAATGATTGGCACAGAGTTCAAAACTGCTAGGGTGGCGATCGCAGTGGAAAGCCAGGTGCACGACGTCAGCACCATGAATGAAGGTGTCCAAGGCGTCGCTCAGTCGATGATGGCCATGGCCGAGGGTCTCGACAGGATGTCTGCCTGCTGGGGGATGTCACCCAGTACCAGACTGACCTTGATGAGGTTAATAGAATCATAGAATTTACAGTGCTGAAGAAGGCCATTCAGCCCATCGAACCCGCACCGGCCCTTGATAAGAGCACCTTACTTAAGCCCTCACTTCCACCCTATCCCCGTAACCTAATAACCCGGCCTAACCTTTATTTTTTGGACTCTAAGGGCAATTTAGCATGGTACAAACACCTAAGCGGCTCATCTTTGGACTGTGGGAGGAAATCGGAACACCCGGAGGAAACCCATGCAGACACAGGGAGAACGTGCAGACTCCGCACAGTGTCCCAAACTGGGTATTGAACCTGGGACCCTAGAGCTGTGAAACAACACACTAACCACTGTGCTACCGTGCTGCCCAGCGGTTCTGTGCAACATGTCTTGGTCTCAAATGGAAATGACACAATGGTGCAGACATTGGAGAACCGCCAGGGCTGGCGGAGCCAGATGATGCAGGGCTGCCAGGGCTTGAACCAGCTACCCCCCCCCCCCCCCCATCCCAAGATGGACCCCAGGGCCCTAAGGGCACAGACCGGGAGGAAGGGGTACTGAGTGCCAACCTGGACCCATCCTATCAGAGGCAGTTTCTTTACTCAGAGAGTAGTAGGGGTGTGGAACGCCCTGCCTGCAACAGTAGTAGACTCGCCAACCTTAAGGGCATTTAAGTGGTCACTGGATAGACATATGGATGAAAATGGAATAGTGTAGGTCAGATAGGCTTCAGATGATTTCACAGGTCGGCGGCGCAACATCGAGGGCCGAAGGGCCCGTACTGCGCTGTAGTGTTCTATGTTCTATGTTCTATCCCATTGGGTCAGCAGCTACCCTACGTTCCACCCCTCTGATGAGGCCCCATCTTGGTGTCAGCACATGGGACAGGACGACATGGCTGTACATGTGCTGTCAACAGATGAGCCGATTGCCCTCCAGCCCCAGAGCCCCCAGAGGACGCTTGCCAGCGGCATCGAAGGCCATGGGACGAGGAAAGCAGCTGGCTGCCTCCACCTCAGGTGTGCATCCTGGGGAGACACCTAGATGTGGTGGTAGAATTAAGAGGGCCAGGCACGTCGAGGATCATCGAGGGCACGGGAGGAGGGGGGGATGGGGTAGATAGGGATGAGGGGGGTGCAGACAGTGGGGGTTGGGGGGGTGAGGAGGGTGGGGGGGGGCGGCACCACTGGGAGAGTGGGGATCTCTACTGAACAATAAACACCCTTGTGCACAACCAGTAGGATGTCTCTGTCCTTTCTTCCGCAATGCATCACCGTGTGCAGGTGATGGGTGTGAGCAAGCACTCAGCAGACAGGCAGGGGTCAGACTATGGCATAGGTTGAGGAGCACCAGCGCCCATCTCTCATAACCCCCCTGCCCTCGAAACTGACCAACTGACAGTGCCATCACAGTGATGTCACAAATACCCTGGGAGGGTGGGAAATGGGGGTGATGAGTGGGTAAGGTTGCGATGACGGACCAAGCCACGTCCTAAGTGAAGCGGGTGAGTATAAGGGCCTCCCTGGCTCTCCGGGCTTGCCAGACCCTCACAGCTGCCACCTGATTTGCAGCCTTCACTGGGCCTCAGGTTCCTCCCCGGACTCGTCCTCCACCCCTGCTGGTCTGCCGCCTCCTCATCATCCTCGTCCCCTCCTCAGAGGTGTCCACATGTTCCTTGTCACCAAGCTCCAGCTCGTCACCCCGCTGCTGTGCCAGGTTGTGGAGGACAGAGCACACCACAACAAAGCGGGCGACCCTCCGGGGGGTGTACTGGAGGGCACCACCGGAGCGGTTGAGGCATCGGAAGTGCACCTTGAGGAGTCCGATGCACTGCTCAATGACACCCTGGATGGCTGCAAGGGCCTCGTTGTAGCGGATCTCCACTTCAGTCTCTGGCCTCCGTAGTGACATCATTAGCCAGGTCCTCGGCGGATACCCCTTATCCCCCAAAAGCCAGCTGCCCATCCTGGGGTGCCTCCTGAAGAAGGCAGGGATGACCACCTGCCCCAGGATGTAACTGTCATGCCCATTCCACGGGAAGCATGCACACACATGCATTATCTTCATCTGGTGGTCGCACAGGAGCTGGATGTTGAGGGAGTGGAACCCCTTTCTGTTAACGTAGGGCACTCACAGATGGCCTGGTGAGCGCAGGGCGACAGGCGTGGACCTGGGGCATCCCGGCAATGGCAGTGAATCCTGCAGCCCAGGCATCTTGCTGAGCCTGGTCCATGTCAAAGATGATATACTCTTCCGCCCGGGCAGACAATGCATTCGCGACCTGCCTAATGCACCTGTGGGCTATGGCCTGTGAGATACCACACAGGTCCCCACTCGAACCCTGGAATGATCCTGTTGCATAAAAGTTCAGGGCTGCAGTGACCTTGACAGCCACCGGGAGAGAGTGTCCTCCTCCTCCAAGTGCTGCCAAGTCTGCGAGGATATGGCACAGGTTCCACACCTTGTTGAGGCGGAACTTCCTGCGACACAGCTATCCGTCATTTGTTCAAAGGACCTGTCATGCCTGTACACCCTGGGCCATCGCGGGGCTCCCCCACTGGGTCCCTTCCTGGCCTTATGGGCAGCCGGATCCTCAGGATGTGGGGTGGAGTCCAGCACATGGGCCACTGCCTCAAGGATCTGCAGACACTCGTGCTGCCGCCTTCTCCGGTGTCTGGCCGCAGCACAAAGCACCAGTACCATGAGGGCAACTTCTGAATCCAACATCCCTACCATAGCGTTCAATACCTGTAAGAAATTGGGAGAGGGTGTTAGACAGATAAATAGCGGTGGCTCCCACCCAGGGACCCTACATTCCCCCACTGATCTTCCCTACCTGGAATGCCCTGCCCATGTGCCCCCGGCTGCAGCGGGCCCCTCTCACCAGGCCCCAGACCCTGTACCCCGGACACCCGCTCACAACATCAACCTGACCTGGTGCTGGCCCCCTCCCCGTGGCACTCACCCACATTCTGGCCGTGGCATGTCCTTGGTGCTGTGTCCCATCCCCTGGGTGTTCGGATGTTGGCTGCTGCATGTGTGGTGTTCAGGTATACTGTCCACGCATCGCAGTCTGATGGTGATGTTAGGCAATGACTCCCTCATGTTACATGGCTCATCCACCCACGGGAATCCAGTTGGGTTGTGTTCTCATTTAATCACGATTGCCAATTCCCTCGAGGCTATAGACTTCAGCTGTTACAGTCAGAGGCTCAGCAGTCGGTGGGTTATTAGTGGCAGACGGGCTTGGACAAGGGTTGACCCCGGAATGGGTACACATGATCCAGGGATTGGCATGGTGGTGCCATGAGCGGTTGCCCCCCGATTGCCCCACCAGCGCCGCCACCCCCTCCCATGGTGGACCACCCCTGCTGAGGGTACCCAACCTCAGCCAAGGGTCCCTCATCCAACCGAGGGTTCCCCGGTAACAAGCCCTGTGAGCAAAGATGGCTACTCACCTCCTCAGCTCCCCACAGACGCCCTTCCGCCAGGTTCACGTTGAGCAATCATAGAATCATGGAATTTAAAGTGCAGAAGGAGGCCACTCGGCCCATCAAGTCTGCACTAGCTCCTGGAAAGAGCATCACACTTAAGCCCACACCTCCACCCTACCCCTATAACCCAGTAACCCCACCTAACCTAAGGGCAATTTAACATGGCCAAACCACCTAATCTGCACACCTTTGGACTGTGGGAAGAAACCGGAGCACCCGGTGGAAACCCACGCACACACAGGGAGAACGTGCAGACTCGGCACAGGCAGTGACCTAAACCGGGAATCAAACCTGGGACCCTGGAGAAATTAAGCAACTGTGCTAACCACTGTGCAACTGTGCCTCCCTTTTTTTTGCTGGGGAGAGCACTGAATGACGGGAGGCCATTGGATAAGCAGTGATTCTCGTTAATTGTAGGGTTTAAGTGGTTATAATTGGTTTCTCGCCACACTACGGCGAGATCCCAATATCGCCTGGGGGGAGGGGCGGTTGCATCGCCAACTGTTTGGCGCCTGATGCGGATCTCAGGCAGGATTCTGCGCAAATCGTCGGGGCGGGAAATAATGGCGCAAACCCTAGTGGGAACCAATCCAGCGTCGAGCCATCCCAAAGGTGCAGAATCCTCCGCACCTTCGGGGGCGAGGACAGCGCAGAGTGGTTAGCGCAGCGCCAGCCGGCGGGAAGGGGCTTGGTGCCATGCCAACCGGCGCCGAAGGGCCTCCGCCGGCCAGCGCAAGTTGGCGCATTTGCAGGAGCGCCAGCATCTGCTGGCGTCATCCCCGCGCATGCGCAGGGGATTTCATCTCCGCGCCGGCCATCACGGATCGGGACAAGGCTGACGCGGAGGAATAGAGTGCCCCCATGGCATAGGCCCGCCCGCGGATCGGTGGGCCCTGATCGCGGGCCAGGCCACCGTGGGGACACCCCCGGGGCCAGATTCCCCCGCACCCCCCTGAGGCCGCCCATGGAGCCTACTGGGTCCAGCCGGTAGGGACCAACCTTGATTTACACCGGCAGGACCATCGTTAAACGGATGGGACTTCGGCCCATTCGCAGCCAAGAGAATTCAGGCGGCCCCGGGCCCCATTGCGTCGCGCCGGTCCCCACCATTCTCCGAGGCGGGCGGCGTGTTTCACGCCGGGGCGAATCCAGAGAATAGCGAGAGTCCAAAAACGAGGGGCGGGATTCTCTGACCCGGTGTGGGGGGGGGGGGGGGGGGGGGGGGGGTTGGAGAACACCCACCCCTCATTTTTGGCCTTTCTCACTATTCTCTGGCTTTGCTTCGCTTGACCGAGAGTATAACGAGGCCGGAAGATCGCTCCCTAAGTGTTGACGCTGGTGCATAATTTGTGGAGATCCACGTCAGCAAAACCGGCGCCGCAACTGGACCAATTCTGCTAATTCTGAGGGGTTAGCACTGGCACCATGTGGAACACAATCGATTCCAATGAGGAACAGTGCTGGATTCGCCAGTTTCACGATTGACACTCAGGAGGCTGACAAGCTGCCACATATACACACCACTCCCCACACACACCATCTCAGCCAACAAGACGGCAGCAAGACGCACGGCCCCACATTTTGCACACACAGAGCACAAGACCCTCCTGGACACGGTGGAGGAGAGGCAGATGACCCTCTACCCCGGTCCGGGAAGGAGGCTGCCAGCCGCCACCATTCGCTGTGCCTGGGTGCAGCTGGCAGAGGTTGACAGCAGCGTGGGCAGCTCTGTCTAGACAGGCCAGCAGTGCCCAAAAAAACTGCATGACATCCTCAGGACGGCCTGGGTGAGTAAGCAGCACTGGGCCCCTGGCACCAACCCCATCCCACACACTTGTAACCCTACCCCCCTAAACCCCAAGTGTCAGAACCCCCACCCTGCCCCACATGCCGGCACCCATACCAGCCATCATGGCCGGGTGCCCTGACCACTGAGGCCACCAGCTACCCAACACCTGGGCTGCATGCGTCAGCCCCCCCCCCCCCCCCAAAGGAGAAGGCGGCCCACAACCACCGGGAGTGGGAAGTGGCAGGAGAGGGTGGCCAAACCTGCGGCCCTGAACCATGAGAGAGTAGAGGGCCCTGGATGTGGTTGGCGGCCCAGAGGAAAGGGAGGTCGCTGGGGTGGTGTTCAGCCGCGGGCGAGGAAGTGAAATCCCGCTTAGTTGTGATTTCCCATGACACATATGTGTCAAAGCCCCCCAACACCATCCTAACCCCCCACACCATTCTCCCCCATCACCCTTACCCTAACACCCCCCCTCACCCCCACCACATCCCGCCCGTGGTCTAATCATGCATCTTATCTTGTCTCTTGGGTCCATCCATGTCCCCGCCCCCAGCCAGTGCCACAGTCAGAGCCCGCCCATGAACCGATCAGCAACGAGGGCAGCTCGGATGGTAGCCAACCCCCCGAGACCCCGGATTTCGAGTTGGAGGATGACACTAACTTCCCGTCATACTGTCTCTAACTCCCCTCCACCATCCCAGAGACACTCACCTCGGTTGGGCACTTTAGTGATGAGGCTCCTGGGACACTTTCTGGTGCACACCACTCAGCTGATCCGGTGCAGCATCTGGAGGTAGGACCACCCGGGTGGGGGGGACAACCGAAGGGCAGGCCCATTCCAGGAACTAGCTGCCATCCAGATGGGTTTTGGGCTTCTGGAACGGACATTAATTGTGGAGATGCAGTCGCAGAGTCATGGACTGCATAAGGGGTTGTCGGCAAGCATCCAGCACTGGGAGTGACTGTTTTGGCAATGCATCAGCATGTCCAAGACCTGGGGCATTCTGTGCAGGTGCTGGCCATGGCCCAGGACAGTCGACCATGTGCCAGAGTCACCTGGACATTGCAGCAGCACCCTGAGCGTGGCCCAGTCACAGTGGGTCATGGCTGGAAACATCGGCGGCATTGCCCAGGCACAGACACATAGGGAGGTGGCCCAGTCGCAGAGTGAGATGGCGCAGTCACTGGTTGATGTGTCACAGACGGAGAAGGTGGTGGCACAGTCAATGGGTGATGTGGCGCAGTCCCAGACGGAGATGACCCACTCTCTGTGCTCCATGACTGCGAGCAAGCAGGCCATGGTCGAGACCATAGCGGGTCGCCAGGACTGGCAGCACCAGGTGGCGTGGGAGCGTCAGGGCTTAGCTCCATTTGACGGCCATCAGGAGATATGTCGCACTGTCTCTCTGCTCAGCCGGTCTTCGACGGCATGCCTGGTCTGGTAGGTCTTCGAATTACAGGCGTGGCGATACACGGGAGGCCTCATGTGGCATATCCTTTGCACCTCCTCCTCCTCAGCCTGTTGGGAGTTGGATCTCCATCCTGGGCGGCTGCCTCCTGTCCCTCTGTGGCACGCTCTGCTGCTGCATGCTCCATTGATGCAGCTTCCTCCTCCTCCTCGAGCAGCGCCAGCTCGTACAGCCACAGGGCATCCCCCAGGGCTGCGGCGACTAGCAGGAAGGCAACCATTGCTGGTTGAATTCCAATATCCAGTGTCTGCAGGGGGTGAAAAGCCGACATGTTAGCATGGTCCATACCCCGTGTCAAACTTGGTCCAATGGGCTACATGATGCCCCAGTTGACAGGGCAGACTTTGCCCCCGCATGCCCCCCTCCCGATATCCCCGCACCCCTGGCCCCGCGCGTGCATGGCACCGTGGGGTCTCTGGCACTGGCGCCAGTCCCTGATGCCAGGTGCACCTGCGGCTGGCACTGCCCTTGCCAGCGATACACTCCGCGGTCCCCGCCAAGCGCCCCCATTGGGTTACAGTGGGCTTTGCCCTGGGTGGACCCCTGATGTCCCACTGGCAGGTTGGGAGGGGCTGTATGGCGGAGCGGGGGTGCAGAGTTGGGGGCACCCATACGGTCGGTGCCATTCTGAAAAACCAGTGGCCAAGGTGGGTGGTCAGTGGGGTGCACAGCAAGATGGCTGCCTTGCAGGCGGCGGTAATGGCGGTCCGTGACTGGACACCGACCTGACCACATGGCCCATTCCCCCATCAGCCCCCCTCCCCAACCCTGGCAGGGCCCCCCCCAACCCCAGCCTTGGTCTGGCAGCCCACTGTCGTGCCTCTCCATGTCCTACCCACTCTCTCTCCCTCAATTTTTACAAGCACAATTTTAAAAGCACAAGTGAACCGTGCTGTCAGGAATGGGCCCATTTCATAGAATTTACAGTGCAGAAGGAGGCCCATCGACCCATCGAGTCTGCACCGGCTCCTGGAAAGAGCACCCTACCCAAGGTCAACACCTCCACCCTATCCCCATAACCCAGTAACCTCACCCAACACCAAGGGCAATTTTGGACACTAAGGGCAATTTATCATGGCCAATCCACCTAACCTGCACATCTTTGGACTGTGGGAGAAAACCGGAGCACCTGGAAGAAACCCATGCACACACAGGGAGGATGTGCAGACTCCGCACAGACAATGACCCAAGCCAGAATCGAACCTGGGACCCTGGAGCTGTGAAGCAATTGTGCTATCCACAATGCTACCGTGCTGCCCTTTGGGGCAGATAATTGCAGAGGCCCCGGAGAATACCGGGTCAGAACCTCTAATGATATGCAAATGGTGTTTACTGCATGTGCATTCTCGAATGCATTGACCCCACTGTCGAGGCGACGGGGAATTGCAACTTGGCTTCAAATCGGCACCCACCGCGATTTTGGTGTAAGAACCGATTCCCGCCCAATTGCGTTTCGCGATTTCGGTGTCAGCCAACAGAGAATCTTACCCATAATCTGAGCAGGCTCGAGGGGCTGAATGGCCTACTTCGGCTCTTATTTCTAATGTTAGTACAATCTAATTCTTTTGAAGTGTTGATTGTTATTTTGCAGTTTTCTGATTCCAACATAAAATACTAATTGTATGATTTTGTGTAAGTTGAGATAGGAAAGATTAAATGCCAAATCAACCTGACCGCACTATTCACCATTGGTTACATGACAGAGTTGCCAGAGAAAAATACATGGACATAATTTTGACTTTGGGTGATAATATAAAATGGACAATAAGTCATCTGTTATCTCTCTCTCATTTCACTTCCAATAGCTTCAATAGTGAGATGTTAACAGGCAGCGGAATCAACATTGGGTGATGGAGTAAAATGGGCAAAGTCAAATGAGCTTCCTACTTTTTTCCCAGAGATCTGTCCTTCAACTAACTCAAAATATTTTACACTTCAATTATAAAAGTACTAATTGCAAAATATCACAAGTAAATTGAAAAAAATCTAGATTGTCACAACACCCTGGGTTAGAGTGCGGTTAATTCCAGCCCACTTGACCCGGAGCCGCAACACAGGTAACATTAGATTTTATTTAAAATTCCAGAGGACCTTGGCTGAGCCCAATAAACCACAGGCACCAGGGGCGAAATTCACCAAAGTCCATCGTCACGCCCTTGACCGGCGGGCAAAAACGGCGCTGGTGACTCAGGCGTCGGGGCCCGCTTATCAGCCCGAAATCTCCTGTCCCGAAAGGGCCAGCAGCGGAGTGACGCTGTACGCGTCAGTTTCACCCGCTGCGGAAGTGGCGCGTCGGTTGACGTCGGGCAACTTCATCAACGCCACCTGGCGTTGGGGGTATGTGTGGTTGGGGGGGGGGGGGGGGTAGGGGTGGTGGGGGGGGGGGGTAGGGGTGGTGGGGGGGGGGTGTAGGGGTGGTGGGGGGGTAGGGGTTGGGGGGGGGTAGGGGTGGCAGAGTCCGCAACCAACACGGCTGGAATAGATGTGAATGCCTTGTTTTTTTTTAAATGCCGAGTATATTGTGCTGCGAGCTTATCTGAGAGAGAGAAAAAAATTTGCTGCACTCTTGGTGATCCTCATTATTTATTACTCCAAATGTTTGAACTTAATTATGCCATCTTGCAGAACCTTGAGTTCCCTACCCCCCCACCCCTACCCCCCACCCCTACCCCCACCCCTACCCCCCACCCCTACCCCTACCCCCCACCCCCAACCCCCCACCCCTACCCCCCACCCCTACCCCTACTCCGACCACCCAACCCTACCCCGACCCCCCGGCACGCGATGCAAGTGATTTCACTCTCTCTCTTCACAAACCAACCCCCCCCCTCCCAACCCACCGGCACTCGAGGTAAGTGATTTATCTCTCTCTCTTCCCAACACCCCCCCACCCCCAACAACCCCCCCACCCCTACCCCTAGCCCCCCACCTCTACCTCCTACCCCCCTACCTCTACCGCCTACACCCCCCCCCCCCCACCCCTGGCACTCGATGTAAGTGAATTCACTCTCTCTTCACAAACCCTCCCCCCAACCCACCGGCACTCGAGGTAAGTGATTTATCTCTCTCTCTTCCCAACACCCCCCATCCCCAACAAACCCCCCTACCCCTACCCCTAGCCCCCCTACCTCTACCCCCTACCCCCGGCACGCGATATAAGTGATTTCACTCTCTCTTCACAACCCCTCCCCCCCCCCCCCCCCCCCCCCCCCCCCTCCTCCCCGGCACTCGATGTAGGTAACTGAAAGGCGTCAACCATCATCAATGGTTGACGCCGTTATAAACCAACTTTGATTTCCGCCAATGTAACCCATGGCCACATCGGCGGGACTTCGGCCCATACGGGCCGGAGAATAATTAAGCCCAAAAAAACAATGGCATCCCGCCGGCGCCAGCCGTTCTCCGAGGCGGGCCGTGGGATTTGAAGAACGCCGTTTTATGGCGGGTGGGAGAATTCTGAACATGGCGGGAGCGGGAATATCGGCGCCCCCGGGCGATTCTCCGACCCTGCGTGGGGTTGGAGAATTTCGCCCCAGGTTTGTAACTTTACACACAAGTAACCTTTTATTATGTACGCTTTTATAATTAAATGGACAGAAAATGTACCTGACTATCTACTACCCTTTCACAATCCCCGCCCCCCTTCCGAACTATCACCACTCTATACACACACAGATAAACAACACAGAGGTGAAAGGATGGTGGAAAGGGAAATAAAATGTTAATAAAGGATAAAGATCTTTGATGTACTGGGATGACCTCCAGTCAATGTCTTTCAGAAGTTCAGGTTTTCATTTTGCTACTTCTTCCTGCTCGGCTTGAGATGGTTTCCTCTGACAAGGTTGTCTACTTTCTCTGCAGATACACCATCATTTCAGGTTCACAACAAAGGATGTGCCAGGTACTCACTGATTTCAAGACAATAGAGCTGTTCTTTCACTTCAGCAAGCAGGGGAGAGAGGGTGTTCCTTGCACTTCCAAGGTGTAAACACTTCTGCCAGGTTGTCTCAGAAAGCATCAAACAGAAACCAATCTCTGACCGTTGTCAGACAGAACATTGTCCCTGGCCAGCCCACTGGTTGCCAGTTAACCAATCGGACCAACTCCCACCATAACCGATCAGTGTTGGGGGGCAGTGCCAGGAGTGTTGCATGGGGATGGGTTCTGCGTAGGGATGGGTTCACCATTGGGGGAGGGGGGAATGCTCAGAGAGGCTTGTTCAGGGAGTGTGTTTGGGAAGGCGCGTTTGGGGGGTTGGGGTCTTCAGTTTTGGCTTTTTTGGATGAGGCTGCCCTTTAAAAACGGCACCCCGATCTTTAAAAAGCTAAGTTGCTGGTGGGATGGATTCATCATAGCCTGCCCCGCCAGCATTCCATCATGAGAGCCGCTGAACAATACAGCAGAAAATGCTTCTGGTCATGTCATTTTTCCCACCCGTTGCGCCACTCTGCCAAAAAATGGGAAAATTCCGCTGAAATCTATTCAGCTCTCACGAGACTGCCATATTTTCCGCCAGTGGTCAACTTTTGATAACCAATAACAGAGCTTTTGTTTGATTTTGTGCTTCGAGCCCAGGAGGGTTGAGGCTAACTATTTCCCCGTGTACTAATGTCTCAAACATGATTAGCTAACTCAGCCTAGGCCAATGATCAAAGATGCTCTGTATGTTTCAGTGCCACAGCCTGAAGTATCAATGCACTTATCTCCTAAACAACATAAGACCTTTACATTTAAAAATTCAAGACTATAATTTAATAACTAAAAGTATCAGTTAACAGAGTAGTGTGATTTCTCCCAGAGCCTCATAGGTAGTTTCAACTCCCAATGCCCGTACCCACCTATTAAAATTGTTGTACTTAACCCTGTCAAACGCAAGTTAAAAAATATAAAAGCTTAAAAAGTAATTCAAACACATACATAGAAATGCAGATATTTTCAAAATTAACATTTTAATTATTGTAACTTTAATAACATCAGAAATGTACTTACAAGTAGATTATTGAAGACAGATGATCAAAAGCTCCGTCACCTATTAAGCTTAAATAATTATCACTTACATTCCTAAAAGAGAGCATAAATTGCAAAATATTTCAAAAAACTTGTATCTTCGTGGCATACATTCTCCACATCCAAAGCTTATACACCACTTACATTAAAAATACATTTACTTAAAATATTTTATTGAAGATATGGATTTAATATGAATAAAGTTATTTAAAATTGATTTAAATGACCTAATCCGTTTGTATCACCTATGTGCATTTCAACTTTGTAGTTTTTCATTGAATTCCACGCCTTTATTGATCTCTGGCACACTTCACTAATACATTTGGAATCCTGCTTGACATTTATATTATACAAAAGTTTATTTGGTGCAAATGTGTTCTCGGTTTGACTTAAGGAAAAAGATCAGGGAAGAACAAAAAAAATGTGAACTCAGGGTGAGGAGAACTGGAGGAGTGCCTCCATGAACTCCGACCGGGAAAAATTATACGAACGTTGGTGTGAACTGGGATACTTAAGGAAGAAGACAGGCAGAATACAAATGGAAATGGAGATAGTTCCAGTGTGAAAAAGGAAGAGGCAGAGAAGAAGATGCCAGCATTAACAGGAAGGGAAGAAAATAAAGAAAATAAAATAGGAGCTGGCCGGAAGATGGGTGGGCACCCAATCGGGTGACCCTTTCACTCATCAGCTCCTTGCTTGCTGATCTATATTGGCTCCCAGTCTACCAAAACTGCAATTTTAAAATCTCATCCTCCTGTTCAAATTCCTCTATGGTCTTGTAATTTCCCCACTTCTATTACCACACTAATTACTAATCTTTATTGTCACAAGTAGGCTTACATTAACACTGCAATGAAATTACTGTGAAAAGCCCCTCATCACCACATTCCGGCGCCTGTTCGGGTACAGAGGGAGAATTTAGAATGCCCAATTCACCTAACAGCACGTTTTTCGGGACTTGTGGGAGGAAACCGGAGCATCCGGATGAAACCCACGCAGACACGGGGAGAACGTGCAGACTCCGCACAGACAGTGACCCAAGCCAGGACCTTGGGCCCTGGAGCTGTGAAGCAACTGTGCTAACCACTGTGCTACCGTGCTGCCCATCCGATGGTCACTGGGCTGCCAACACTCCAGGATTGGCCTGGAGTCTTCAAGAATTGAATATCAATCTCCAGTGTGTACAATCCTGAAGAAAAAGGTAGTTTTATATTTAAAAGTTTTAAACATTTCTCTTTCCCGCATATAGTAACATTGAAAATGAGGGGGAAAGGATGTTTGGCTGACAATCATGCATCATCCAATTGGGCAAAGATTCTTTTAGCTTTCTAATTGGCATAGGGAGGCAGTGCATTACAAGGATGGATGTATTGACTGACTAATGGCTGGAGTATGGAGGCAAATCATTTGATGAAATAGAAATGCACTTAATCAGAGTTGGTAACCCATCAGTCATGCTTTGAACTTTTTAGGCTCTCAGCTCTGGAATTCTGCCCTCAGTCCTCTTTGCCTCTCCATTTCTCTCTCTTCCTTGAAGACACTCCATAAAACCAACCTCTCTGACCACGCATTTGGTCACTTGTAACAATGAATCCTTTGACTCCGTGTCAATTTTGTCAGACTATGCCGCTAGGAAGCACCTTAGGATATTTTACTATGCTTAAAGCACCAAATAAAATCAAGGGCAAAATTTTACACTGCGCGGGCGAGCATGCACCCGAGAAGTGCATGAAATCATGCAAGTAGACATGGAATGCGCATCCCGCCATCACGTGCACTCGTGAGATATTTTGGTTGGCAGGTGCAAGAGTGGATCGGATGCTCACCTGCTGACAATTAGAAAGTTTGTTTAGATAATTAAAAGTTCTATTGACCAGGTTTTTATATTTCCCTTGTGATTTTTACATTGGTGCATGGGCAGGCGGCCAATTCATTTTTGCCATTTTCTCATTCAAGGGCAGGATAAAAGGGGGCTGGAGCAAAGGAAGGCTGAGGTGGAAGGAGATTTTGGGAGTTTGGTGAGGTTTTAGTTTGGAGCAATGTGAACGTCTTCACTGCTTCCTTCCGCACAGTGCGGATCTTTCAGGACATTTCAGTCTTGTGACATCGGAGATTTGTGTCCCTCTGGCACCCTCCATGAACGGGTCAGCCCCATTAGCATCAGTGCAGAGGGTATACTCGACTCAGCAGGGTGCACCTTCTCTGAGGAGGAAGACAAGAGAGCAAGCCAGGTGGCTGAAAGTATCATCTCAGAGCAAAGACACAGGCACAGGATGCTCAGGGCCAGCATGGAGAACAAGGAGAATACCTCCGCAGACACAAGAAGACACCACTATCCAGCCACCAGAGTGTATAGGCAGCGGTCCAACTACCATGACATGACAGGTCCAGTACTGCAGGATGCTGTGGTTTTCAAGGGAAGCTGTCACGACCATATGCCTGATGATTGGGCCGGAGGTAGCTTCCAATTGTGTGGGTAGACACCAAATGTCTGTGACTCTCAAAGGTCACTTAACTTTTATGCCTCCAGATCTTGCATGGGCTCTGTGGGTAATATTGGCGGAGTCTCCCAGTCAGCTGCACACAACTGTGCCAAGCTGGTCATTGATGCTCTGTTAAAGAGGACGGATCAAGTCAGCCAGGCTGAGTGGGCCAGGGGCTTGCTGCAATTGCAAGGTTCCCCCAGAGTGCCATTGATTGCACCCATGTGGCCATAAAGGCACCAGCCCTCCAGCCAGATTCCTTTGTCACTCCATGAATGTTCAGATAGTTTGTGACCATAGGACCCCATTCTACAGGTCTGTGCAACGTCCCCTGGTAGCACCCACGATATGGGCATAGTGTGCCACTCACAAGTGCCACCGCTCTTTGCAGCTCCAGCGCACCTCAATGGATGGTTACTTGATGAAAAGGTGTCTGGTGACATCCGAGGGCACAAGCAGAGGAGACATACAATTTGCCATGTCTCCACAAGGGTAGTGGTGGAGAGGACAATAGTCCTGCTGAAAATGAGGTTCCAATGTCTGCAGGGGTCCTGCAATATCTGCCAGTGAGTGTCGTTCATTCTCGTTGTCTGCAGGTACACCAGCCTCAGAGGAGGGATCCAATAAAGACTCTGATTCAGATCCCAGGCAGGCAGATGGTGAGGACGATGAGGTTGAAACGAGGAACCTTCAGGGAGGCAGTGTCATGAGGGAAGTCTTGATTCAGGATACTTTCAGCTAGGCTGCCGTGGTTTGCCTTCTGTCTGAGACCATGGGCACTGCCTCATTCCCATACTTCTCATGCATAACCATGTCACATCACTGCCTTAGTAATAAAGTATGCTGCCCCAAACATCTTTCACCAGGCACTAATGAGGCACCCATCGATCACAGAGGACATTCAGCGCTGGTGAGCCTATTTATGATATTAAGAACATCAGAACTAGGAGCAGGAGTAGGCTATTTGGCCCTTCGAGTCTGCTCCGCCATTCAATATGATCATGTGGACTCAGCTCCACTTATCACCCGCTCACCATAACCCTTAATTCCTTTAGTTCAAAAGTCTTTACCTTAAAATCATTCAGTGAGGCAGCCTCAACTGCTTCACTGGGCAGAGAATTCCACAGATTTACAACCCTTAGAACATAGAACAGTACAGCACAGAACAGGCCCTTTGGTGAAGACGTTCCTCCAAATAAACAAAAAATTCCAAAGACATGTGATATAACAAAAACATAAACCACCAGTGCAAGCTCATTTTATGCTCGCTGTGTCTTACGTGTGCAGGTGCTACATGCCCCCCACCCGCAACCTCCACCTCATGCCTTAATGACAGTGGCATTAGAGGTAGATTGCTGAATATGGTGTCCTATTGGTGTAGGTGACCTTGGTGGTTGTCTTCTGGCCGGCAGGGCATGAATCGGCTCCGTCCAAGAGGGTGCGCCCAACAACATGGCTGGGCTCTCCTCAGTCGCCGCAAACTCTGAGGGTGGTGCGGTGACTGGTGGAGAGGTGGAGAAGCTGCTGCCTCATCCGGGGCACCATGAGAGGAGCCCACAGAGATGACAGGCAGCTGACCCAACATTGTGAGGTATATCTGGACCTCCTGACTCACCACTGATGTATGAACATCCATCTGAGAGACTGAATGCTTCATCCTCCAACACTGGCAGTTACCTCCCGAGGTCATTGCTTGTGTGAGGGCTTGCAGTCCAAACACAACCTCAGGAGCCCCTCATTCTGACCTTAGAGTTAACTCTCCATGAGAGTTGTCACTCTCTCAATGGGTGAGGATGTCGCTCGTAGCTCAGGGTCAATGCGCCACTCATGCTCCGCAAGGATTCCCTCATGAAAGAGATCCTCAGGGATCTCTGCCAGATCTCTCTGCACATCCCACTGGACATTCAGCATTTGCAGTCCAATTGACAACTCCAGAGGCTCATCATTTACCTCAGACTCAGCTGTCTTCAGCAGTCCTCCTATTGCCAGTGCGTAAGGCATTCCCTGCCTCCATCATCTGCTCAAGTGAGCATGATGTGCCCACTGTGAACCACCACATGAGCCGACGTGGTATTACCCACCGATGTGCCAGTATCTGCATTCGTTCTTGGTGCTGGGAGAGGATGTGCAGTGGGTGCATCTTCCATTGGCGTAGAGAGCCATCGGTCTCCTGGCTGGCTCTGGTGCATGGCTCACCTGACATATGAAAATAACTAGTAGTCATAGCACATGGAGTGAATGTCCACGCCATGCTGTCCAGTGCGAGTGGCATCAATGGCATCACAGTGGTTAGTAATTGGTGCACCACTGAAGTCTTTATGTGGGATGAGACACCACATTCTTTTCACTTTCTGTCTGTCTCGCTTCTGGTCTTCAAGCTTATTACAGTCATTCAGCTTTCTTATGTTTGGACTTCAAATAGCCGATTTCCATCACTAAATATTAATATCCTTGAACAATCCATACACATGCAGTTAGGATCAATGTGCATGGTCCTTATGAGTCTCATGTCTCGAGCATGAGCCAAAGTATAATTGTAGATTTTGTTTCATTGCTCATGATGTGGTGATTGAATTTGTTCAGACTCATAGAGCAGACCACAGTATTTCTGGTCAAGGGCTTGAGGCGCATAAATTTGATGGAATAGTTGAGAGCTTAATTACAGTAGAATGTTGAAATTGATATGATGTAGTTTAAACATGCATAACATTTCCTGCTGGTTTTGCCAGATGTGTATTAATTCAGTGCAGTTTGCAGGTCATATCCTTCCTCCAATGATTGCAGACATATTTATTTTACAATTCCCCTGTTACGCCATATTTTTTCAAACCTCCCTTTCAGTTTCATACTCTGACTAATGGTTACATTCAAAATGTTAACTTTTCTTTTCCCTTCACAGATGTTGATTGGCCTGCTATGTTTTTCCACAATTTTCTGCTTCAAATTCAGACTTTGGCATTTCCAGGTTTTTGTTAAAATCAGCTTACCGGATCAACTGAAATATTTGACAGATTGCAGAGAGCCATCGCATTTCTGTCTGACAATGAGACAAACGGCTTGTAAACATTAAATGAGTAGCAGGTGAGAAATCGAGAGAGGCTGAAAACAGGTTGACTGTAATGGTGATTAGTAATGCCCATCCTAACTAACGAATTAATGGATTTCCAAGACTGAAATGTTGGGTCACTAAAGAGAAGCAAACACTTTACTGAATCCTTCAATTTTCAGTGTCAGATACTTCCCTGTGATTTGAGCCATTCAAGCAGGTCCCTGCCCCTTCTAAACCACAATTATTACTTTACATGCACAAAACCTGGTGATAAAGTGTTGCCCAAAGAAGAAAATTAAGAGACACAGAAAAGATTGAGTCAATTAAAGGTTAGCTAGCATAGATTTAAAAGGTAGATCATGTTTGATAATTCTAATTGAATTTTTTGATGAAGTAACAGAGAAGGTTGTTGAAAGGAAAACAATGGATATTGTCCATATGGATTTTAAAAAAGTGTTTGACAAAGCACCACACAAGAAGTTGGTAAACAAAACTGAGGCTTATGGTGTAGAAGGGTTAATGTCAACTTGGATGAACAAAATAGCTTGACGACAGAAAACAGAGAGTTGCAAATGGTTGTTTTTCAAGCAGTAAAAAGGTGCTCCCCAAGGACCTGTGCTAGGAACACAGCTTCTATATATAATATATAAATAGCTTTGATGTCACAATTACAAATTAAATTTCAAATTTTGCCAATGATACCAAAGTTGAAAGTGCTGCAGACCATAGAAAAGTTACAGCACAGAAGGAGGCCATTCAGCTCATCGTGTCCATGCCAGCCCGAGGACACCCACATGCCCTTTCTAATCCCACATTCCTGCATCTGGACCATAGCCCTGCAGATGCTCCGTGACATCCCGGACACTGACACCAGGGAGGCAACATGCCAACATTGATTCACATTTGCGGCCACAGAAGTGTATGTCTATGCCGCTAACTATTGAATCCTCTATCACTATAGCCCTGCCACTCATTTTTCTCCCACCTGTCTGAGCAGCAGGGCCACCCATGGTGCTGTGAACTTGGCTGTTTCTGCTTTCTCCTGAGAGGCCATTGCCCCCCCCCCCCCCCCCACACACACACACCTGTATCTAAAGCAGTACTTCAGTTTGAGAGGGGGATGACCACAGAGGACTCCTGCACTACCTTCCCAAATTTTTTACTATTCCTGATTGTCACCTATTCCCTTTCTGCCTGTGCAATCCTCACCTGCGGTGTGACCACCTCGCTAAACGTGCTATCCAAGACTTCCTCAGCATCACGGAAGCTCCACCCGCAGCTCCAGCTCCAAAATCCGGTAAGCTATAAGCTGCAGTTGGACACACTTTCTGCACACCTGGTCCCCAGTGTCCCTCATTTCCCACATTGTGCAGGAGGAGCATGTCATGGGTCAGTAAGAATGACTGTAACACAACAAAGGCCAGCAGAATGAACAGACAGGAGGCAGATGGAATTTAATGCAAGGATGTGTGAGATGATGCTTTTTTTTCAAAGGGAAAGAAAAAAGCAATATACACTGAATGTAGCGTTGTATACTTAACAGTTCTAAAGAATGTGCAGAAGAAGAGGGACCTGGTTTTCATGTGTATCGATCTTTGAAGGTGGTAGGACATATTGAGAGTAGTTAGCAAAGCATATGGAATTTTTGGCTTCATTAGTAGAGACTTTGAGTACACAAACAAGGAAGTTATGCTGAAGTTTTATAAAGCTCTGAGTGGGCCACAGCTGGAGCACTGCACACACTTTTGATTGTTAGGAAAGAGTTAGTGCTCCCCAGTGCTTAAGCTAAAATTGCTGTGTTAGTTGTTTAATAGATCGGATTATCGTTTGATAGACTGCACAGAAATTTGTATATAAAGGGGATTCTGGTGGCTCTGTGTGTTGGGTGAGAAGTGATTACAGAACAGAATAAAATTGGAGTTGAAGAAGTCAAGACTTGCTTTCCAGTTTTTATTACAAGGATACATCGGAGCTAAACACTAATCACCACAATTTAGAAAGGATGCAAAGGATCTTGAGAGTGTGTAGAGGAGGTTTACAGAATGGTTTCAGGGATGACAGAATTTAGCTACGTGGAGAAGTAGGAGACAGTCTCCTTGGAGAAAATGGGGTTGAAGGGCGAGCTAATGGATGTGTACAAAATAAAGCAGACAAAAAAAATATTAGCTGGTGTAACACGGACTTGGGACACAGATTAAGGTTTTGAGCTAGAGATACAAGATTTGAGAAAGGACCTTTTGAAGCAGTGGGTGGTAATACCTGGAACCAGCTGTCTACAAGAGTGGTGGAAGCAAAGACAATCAATGATCTAAAACAAAAAGCTGGATAGGCACGTGAGGGAAATAAACGTGCAGGGCTGCAGGGATAGAATAGGTAAATGGGGCTGACATAGACCCGGTGGGTCAAATAGCCTCCTTCTGTGACATAATGACTTTGTGAAATAGCTCTGTTTTCCATTTTTAAACATTTCATTTCACCCTAATTACCAATAACATACTACTCTTTCGGATGAATAAATTCATAATTTTTCATCATGCTTTCCAATTAATTTTGCAAATTATTGAAACAGATAAGGTTAAATAGAATATTGCAGGTTTTCTTCATCTGTTGCTATAAGTTACAATGAGTCATTTATACCTTTTGGAGAAACGCAAATATCCAGTTCAGCTATTATGTCAGTTATCAAAAACAACTTTCTAATTACTTCCGTGCACTCGTCCAAGGATATTCTCATTAATTGATAATCAGTAATACTCCTGTATACGTTAGTTAAATCATGTAATTCAATAACATTTTTAAAAGTATGCGCGCACAGTTTTGCTAATTAAATTACACATGACTCGACGACTATCAAAATTTTAAAAGCATGGTGCTACATTGTCATTATGTTATAACAATTTCAACTCAAAACCTTTAGAAAAATACTTACAAAAAGTGTAAGCTTGATAGCTGTGAAAAGGCGCCAGGACCCAAAATCAATATATTATTATTGCTCAGATCCCTGGTGCAAAACATAAACAGAATATATGATTCAGTACAAAACTGATGCTCAGATGTGTAATAGGATAAAAAAGGCAGGCAGCCAACTGCTATGTAATAAATAGCAAAATGTGCATTTAGTAACATATGACATATTAATAGTTATCCCTTGTTTATAAAATGTATGTTTTCAATTATTTATGCTTCCCTTATTTCTATTTTTCCTTAGTGTACATCATCATATAATACATCGTATCAACATATGTTGTATAACAAATAGATAGCTATCGTTAAGTTATCCCCATTCATCAATTTCAGATTATGTATGTTCTATATAGTAATTTCAGATGTGCGCATCACTTTGTGCTAAAATAATGAGGGTAGCTGATGTACAAGAACGTGTAATTCATGAGATCCAGACACCTAAAATGAAATCCTGGATCAATGCAGTCTTTCAGACACATAGGGTGAGATTCTCCGCCAGCGTGATTCTCCGTTTTACCGGCACCCGGGGGTTTCCCGACGAGTTGAGGCTGCCCCACAATGGGAAACCCCATAGACTGGCTGGCGTAACGGAGAATCCTGCCAGCGGATCGGGGCAGAAATGTGGCAAGGCGGGTCAGAGAATCCCATCCATAGTAAACAAAGGCTCAGACAGGGAACAAATCTATTTATAGAGCTAAATCCCATACAGCTGCCACAGGCCTATGGGGATAGGCTGTCGGGCTATAATATCTACACATCCTCCGGACGCGGAAATTATCATTGACAGAAGATGTAAGACCTGCTTTTTTGTTACAGAAACGCAAACCAAAAATAAAAAGTTCCCCAAGCATTCTGCATTCTCATTTACTTTTGCCAGTTTTATTTTTGTCAATTTTCTCTCCTCAACTCCGAAAAGGCATCAACCCCTGTGAGAATCTGATTTCATGTTTCAGCTATATGTGTTCATTCCTTGTGCCTGAAGATAGTGGTGAGTGATGGGAAGCTATCTGACAGAAGGGACATCATAGTCCAGCTGATTTTGTCCTGATCCAACATCTACGTGTGCCCATTTTACAGCATGTATTGCTGGCTAGCAGTCAAAAGCAGGGAACGTGGCTGATTTTCCCCTTATTAACTGAGGATGCTGTGACCAATTGTAGAACCTCTTCTATACCCTGGCTGAGATCAGCAAGAAGAGCACAAATGAATAAATGTTCAATTTATGTGTATGCACCACATTATTTCTTTTAGCGAAGACCTGTTTGTGCACTTTATAGATTTATGAAACACTTTTCCATGGAGTGCATATATATTCGCAGAAAAGTTCAACGGGATAGCTGAGAAACTTTGATCTTGTCTTCCACCAAATAAATGACAGAATATAAAATAATAATAAAATCGTCAAATAAATACAACATGGGTACTGCAGTGTAATAGCTACGTTATTAGATTAGGAATATAGAGGTCTGGGTTAATAATTCAGAGAAGGTAGTTCACGTCTCACAGTGGCATTTTGTTAATTTGAATTCATTTTAAACAAACAGATACCCTGAAATAAAAACACTGGTATGAGTGATGGTGACCATGAGGCCATTGGCTTTCCATAAAAACCCAACTGATTGGCTAATATTCTTCAGTGAAGAAAATCTATCATCCTTACCTGGTAGGTAAGGAATTCTATCATCCTTACCATAGCAAAGTATTTGACCCTAAAATGCCCTCTGCAGCACCCAAGCAAGCCATTCAGGTATCAAAACACTGCATAGAAGTATAATAAAACTAAAATCAATTGACCACCCAACGTCAACCTACACATTGGATTCCAAGAATACAAAAGGCACATCCCGCCCAGTTGGCCCTGCAAAGCCCTCCTCACTAACATTTAAGGACTTGTGCCAAAGTTTGAAGAGCTAATCCACAGACTAGTCAAGGATCAGCTTGACATAGTCATACTCACAGAAACATACTTAAGTAGCAAAAATGATCCTCAACCAGAAGGTCAATCACACAACCCCCAAATCCAACTCTTGATATTCAGTGACAATACTATTAATATCCTGGGAATCACCATTGGCTAGAATTTTTAAAAAACATTTTTATTCAGTTTTTCACAGAAATCACTGAATCAGAGAAAATATAGTGCAGAAGAGGCCCTTTGGCCCATCAAGTCTGCACAGACGCATGAAAGATATCTGACCTAACTATTTAATCCCATTTTCCAGTACTTGGGGCGAGATTCTCCGCGAATGGTGTCTTTTCCCTCAGCCGCCCCGCAAGACGTGGCGGCTTGATCTTGCGGGGAGGCGGAGGGAAAAGAGTGCGTCCGTTACGGACGCACAGCCCGCGATCGTGGGCACCGATCGCGGGCCTATGCCCCCCTTGGCACGGCCGTGGTACTGCCGTGCCAATCGGGCCCCCAGATGCCCCAAACGGGCATCTGGCACCCATTTCACAATGGCAGCGAGCAGGTGTGTTTGCTGCTGTGTTGAAACGGGCGTGAAGGCCCGGCCGCTCGGTCCATCGGCCTTGAAGAATCGCGGCTCGCCATAAAAAACGGCGAGCGGCGATTCGTGGCGTGGGTCGGGCATGGGGGGGAGAATAGCGGGAGGGCGTGAAAAATGTTGGGAGGCCCTCCCGCTATTCTCCCACCCGGCGTGGGGGGCGGAAAATCGCACCCTTGGTCCATAGCCTTGAATGTTATGACGTGCCAAAAATTCATCCTGGTACTTTCTAAAGGATGTGAGGCAACCCGCCTCTACCACCCTCCCATGCAGTGCATTCCTGACCACCCATCTGGGTAACAAGGTTTTTCCTCAAACCCCCCTAAACCTATGTCTCCTCATAATTGACCCTTCAACTAAGGGGAAGAGCTGCTCCCTATCCACCCTGTCCATGCCCCTCATAATCTTGTGCACCTTGATCAGGTGGCCACTCAGTCTTTTCTGCTCCAGTAAATACAACCCAAGCCTATCCCGCTTCTCTTCCATCCGAGGCAACATCCTGGTATATCGCCATTGCTTCCCCTTCAGTGCAATCACATCCTTCCTATAATGTGATGACCAGAATTACACACAATACTCCAGGTGAGGCCTCACCAAAGTTCTATACAACTCCAACATGACATCCCTGCTTTTGTAATCTATGCCTCGATTGATAAAGGAGAGTGTCCCATATGCCTTTTCCACAACCCTATTAACCTGCCCTTTTGCCATCGGAGATCTGTGGACAAACATGGCAAGGTCCTTTTGTTCCTCGGAACATCCTAGTGTCAGGCCGTTCATTGAATATTCCCTTGTCAAATTACTCATTCCCAAGAGTATCGCGTCAGACTTTTCGGGGTTAAATTCCATCTGCTGCTTTTCTACCTATTTTACCATCCCGTCTATATCTTCCTGTAATCCAAGACACTCAACCTCACAGTTAGCCACCCGGCCAATGTTTGTGTCATCCGCAAACTTACTGATCTTTCCCTCCGCACGTAGTCATCTATGTTGTTTATATAAATGACAAACAATAAGGGACCCAGCACAGATCCCTGTGGTACGCCACTGGACACTGGCGTCCGGTCACTAGAAGGGGCTGGTTTAGCACACTGGGCTAAATCGCTGGCTTTTAAAGCAGACCAAGGCAGGCCAGCAGCACGGTTCAATTCCCGTACCAGCCTCCCCGAACAGGCGCCGGGATGTGGCGACTAGGGGCTTTTCACAGTAACTTCACTGAAGCCTACTCGTGACAATAAGCGATTTTCATTTCATTACTAAAGCAGCCATCTGTCATCACCCTCTGTCTCCTACAGTTAACCCAATTTTGAATCCACCTTATCAAATTACTTTGTATCCCATGTGCATTTGCCTTATTTATAAATCTCCCATGTGGGACCTTTCAACGGCTTTGCTGAAATGTATGTAAACTACATCAACTACACTACCCTCAGCTACACAGCTGGTCACATGCTCAAAAATTCAATTAAATTTGTTAGGCATGGTCTCCCTCTGACAAAAGCCATGCTGACTATTCCTGATCAAACCTTGCCTCCAAGTGGAGGTAGATTCTCGTCTTCAGAATTTTCTCCAATAGTTTGCATACCTCTGACATGGGACTTGTGGTAAACACCACTAGTGGTCTATTGTATGTATTACGGCACTGGCTACACCCAGCAGGCGGCGTATAAAAGTGTGTGCTCTTCTGCACTGCAGGCATTCTGGTTCCAGCTACAGGAGGCACAACATATTGTTCAATAAAGCCTCGATTGTTCCACCATTCTCGTCTCGTGGTAATTGACGGGACATCAATTTATTGAAGAAGATTTTAAAAGGTGGATTTCCTCATCAAGCCTGATCGCCTGCAGATGAGCCCTCACGCAGCCAACGCCACGTCCACCTTCGACCACTGGCTAGCCTGCTTCGAAGGCTACCTCAGAGCAGCCACTGAAGAACCCTCGGACTCGCAGAAGCTCCAAGTCCTCTACTCACGGGTGAGCCCTGACATTTTTCCCCTCATCCGGGATGCGTCCACCTACGATGATGCTCCTGAAGGGACAATATGTTAAACCGGTGAATCAAGTGTACACCAGGCACCTCCTGGCCACGAGACAGCAACTCCCCGGGGAGACTCGGGACAATTTCTTACGGGCCCTACAGATCCTCGGTAGAAACTGTGACTGCCAGGCAGTTTCGGCAGTCCAATACATCGAACGTTTAATTACAGACGCTTATGTCACGGGGATGTTCGATCTTGCGGGGACTAGGCAGCTTTCTAATTCATTAGAAGTGGCCTCCTGTAACCTGCAGTCCTACACACCCGACCGTGCGGCACCCTCGTTGGCATCGTGGGCCCCACCAACTGCTGACTCCAGCTCACCGCAAGCCTGCGCCGGTGCTATGTCTTTTCGTCCGACGTCATTTCGTCCAACGACACTTCGTCCACGTCTTTTGGTCCAACGTCTTTTTGTCCGCTCGTCTTTTGGTCCAACATCATTTTGTCCGGTGATTTTTTTCGTCAAAGAATTTTTGTGACTTTTTACGTGTTTTTGTCGGATGATTTTCTTGGTCAAAGAATTTTTGTGGCTTTTTGAGTGTTTTTGTCGAATGATTTTTTTTGTCAAAGAATTTTTGTGACTTTTTACGTGTTTTTGTCGGATGATTTTTTTTGTCAAAGACTTTTTTAGTAGCATAGTCATTTAGCATGACCAAACTTGCTTAGTAGCACTCCACTCCACTTTAACTTTTGTAAATAGAAATCTTCTCAAATGCACATAATATACAATAAAGGATCTTTATTACCAGCCTCTTTCCTTTAACGAGCCTCGTTAAAGGATAGTTATTATCGTTCTCTCCCCTTTAACGAGCCTCGTTAAAGGATAGATATTATCGGTCTCTTTCCTAATCCCGAATTCGCCCATCCAGAAATGGCAAAGTTCAGGGAAGGGCTAATAATAGGCAAAAAGGCTCAAATTCTTCGGGGAGATCAGTCGACGTCATGTACGCGATACAAGAAAATAACTGAACGCCTCAAAAGATTGGTCGTTGAATATGTTCCTACAGCGAAAATTGATTTCTTGAGGAATGTTGCTCACAATTTACATCAATTTTAAGTAATTTCGGGAATTCATCCTTAGTAAAATTTTAGATCTTTTTAAATGCATTTTTAGATTTTTTAACTTTTTAACTGCATTTTTCAGCTTGCATTTTACTTGCATTTCATCAATTACTTGCATTTTAGCAATTAAATTCACTTGCTGTATTGTGCCTGCTTTCTATCAATTAAATGCTTTTATACGGAGTTGATTTGTAATTGGTTAATTGGACGAAGTGACGTTGGACCAAAAGACAGGCGGACAAAAAGACGTTGGACCAAAAGACGTGGACGAAGTGTCGTTGGACGAAATGACGTCGGACGAAAAGACGCGACACGGCCTGCGCCGCGCGGCAGCCAGCCAACTCTGGGGGGGGCCCCAAGTGTTATTTTTGTGGGCAAAGCAAACACCCCAGGCAGTGCTGCCCGGCACGGAGAGCGACCTGCAACGGTCACTTTGTTTGAAAGGGCACTTTGTTTCCGTTTGCCAGGCCCGGTCGGTCGCTGCTGTTTCCAGGCCCGGCATTTCTACACCCCCCGTGTGTGACCCAGGGGCACCGCCATCTTCCCCTCCGCAAGCCACGTGCAGCCTGTGGGCGCCGCCATCTTGCCCACCGCACCACCATCTTCGGCGCCATTTTGGATCACGCCTCAGGACACCTGCTCGTCTGGCCGTTCACCGCCTACTGCTACCTCCGCCACCGCTGACCAGCCCGGGACCTCCCAGCATCTTCCGCAGCTCGCCTCCATCACCCTGGATTAGTCTCGGCCCCGCAACCTCGCGACCGCTACGACGACGGTGAAGATCAACAGGCACGAGACGACCTGCCTCATCCACCCCACTACGGTAAGGCGTTTCTCCCTCCCGGTACATCCCGTCACCCAGAAAATCTCCCTGGCCTCCGGATCCCATTCCGTTGAAATCCGGGGGTACTGTATCATGACCCTCACCATCCAGGGCGTAGAGTTCAGCAACTTCCGGCTCTACGTCCTCCCCCACCTCTGCACTGCCCTGTTGCTCGGCCTGGATTTTCAGTGCCATCTCCAAAGCCTGACTTTGAAATTCAGCAGACCCCTGTCCCCCCTCACCGTCTGCGGCCTCACGACCCTTAAGGTCAATCCACCTTCCCTGTTTGCGAACCTCACCCCGGACTGCAAACCCATCGCCAGTAGGAGCAGATGCCTAGGACAGGACCTTCATCAGGTCGGAGGTCCAACGGCTTCTTCGGGAAGGGATCATCGAGGCCAGCAACAGCCCCTGCAGAGTTCAAGTAGTGGTAGTGAAGACTACAGTCAGACCATCAATTGGTACACCCAGCTCGACGCGTACCCCCTCCCACACATATCTGACATGGTCAATCAGATTGCGCAGTATCGAGTCTTCTCCACGGTTGACTTGAAGTTCGCCTACCACCAGCTCCCCATCCGCCCGGAGGACCGCCAATACACTGCCTTCGAAGCAGACGGCCGCCTCTATCACTTCCTCAGAGTTCCCTTCGGCGTCACCAATGGGATCTCGGTCTTCAGCGAGAGATGGGCTGAATGGTTGACCAGTACGGGCTGCGGGCCACCTTCCCGTACCTAGATAACGTCACCATCTGTGGCCACGATCAGCAGGACCACGGCGCAAACCTCCAAAAATTCCTCCATACCGCCAAACTCCTTAACCTTACATACAATAAGGAGAAATGCGTATTCCGCACCAACCGCTTAGCCATCCTTGGCTACGTAGTGGAAAATAGAGTCCTAGTGCCCGACCCCAACCCCATGCGCCCCCTCCTGGAACTCCCTCTCCCCCACTGCCCCAAGGCCCTGAAACGATGCCTGGGATTTTTCTCCTATTAGGCCCAGTGGGTCCCTAATTTTGCGGACAAGGCCCGCCCACTCATTAAGTCCACAATTTTTCCCCTGATGGCTGAGGCCTGCCAGGCCTTCAACCACATCAAGGCAGACATCGCCAAGGCCACGATGCACACGGTCGACGAGACGCTTCAAACGTAGCTCTGGCCGCCACCCTCAACCAGGCGGGCAGACCCGTGGCCTTCTTTCCCTGCACCCACCATTCGGCACTCTTCTGTCGAAAAGGAGGCCCAAGCCATTGTGGAAGCTGTGCGACATTGGAGGCATGGGGCAGCACGGTAGCATGGTGGTTAGCATAAATGCTTCACAGCTCCAGGGTCCCAGGTTCGATTCCCGGCTGGGTCACTGTCTGTGTGGAGTCTGCACGTCCTCCCCGTGTGTGCGTGGGTTTCCTCTGGGTGCTCCGGTGTCCTCCCACAGTCCAAAGATGTGCGGGTTAGGTGGATTGGCCATGCTAAATTGCCCGTAGTGTCCTAAAAAGTAAGGTTAGGGGGGGGGGGGGGGGGGGGGGGGGGGGGTTGTTGTGTTACGGGTATAGGGTGGATACGTGGGTTTGAGTACGGTGATCATTGCTCGGCACAACATCGAGGGCCGAAGGGCCTGTTCTGTGCTGTACTGTTCTATGTTCTATTACCTGACCGGCAGGAGATTCACTCTCCTCACTGACCAACGGTCGGTTGCCTTCATGTTTAATAATACAGTGGGGCAAGGTCAAAAATGACAAGATCTTGAGGTGGAGGATCGAGCTCTCCACCTATAATTATGAGATCTTGTATCGCCCATGGAAGCTCAACGAGCCCCCTGATGCCCTATCCCATGGTACATGTGCCACGCACAAGTGGACCGACTCCGGGCTCTCCATTATGACCTCTGCCACCTGGGGGTCATCCGGTTCTTCCATTTTGTCAAGGCCCTCAACGTGCCCTACTCCATTGAGGAGATCAGGATTGTCACCAGAGACTGCCAAGTCTGCACAGAGTGCAAGCCGCACTTCTACCAGTCAGATAGAGCGCATCTGATGAAGGCCTCCCACCCCTTTGAACGCCTCAGCATGGACTTCAAAGGGCCTCTCCCCTCCACCAATCGCAACGTGTACTTACTCAACGTGACTGACGAGTACTCCCGGTTCCCTTTCGCCAACCCATGCCCCGACATGACTTCTGCCATGGTAATCAAAGCCCTGCACAGCATCTTCACTCTGTTTGGTTCCCCACCTACATCCACAGCGATCGGGGATCCTCTTTCATGAGCGATGAGCTGCGTCAGTTCCTGCTCAGCAAAGGCATCGCCTCGAGCAGGACGACCAGCTACAACCCCCGGGGAAACGGGCAGGTGGAGAGGAAGAACGAGACGGTCTGGAAGGCGTCCTACTGGCCCTGCGGTCTAAAAATCTCCCGGTCTCCCGTTGGCAGGAGGTCCTCCCCGACGCGCTCCACTGCATCCGGTTGCTCCTCTGCATCGCCACTAATGAGACCCTTCACGAACATGTGTTTGCCTTCTCCAGGAAGTCCACCTCTGTTTGGTTCCCCACCTACATCCACAGCGATCGGGGATCCTCTTTCATGAGCGATGAGCTGCGTCAGTTCCTGCTCAGCAAAGGCATCACATCGAGCAGGACGACCAGCTACAACCCCCGGGGAAACGGGCAGGTGGAGAGGAAGAACGAGACGGTCTGGAAGGCGTCCTACTGGCCCTGCGGTCTAAAAATCTCCCGGTCTCCCGTTGGCAGGAGGTCCTCCCCGACGCGCTCCACTGCATCCGGTTGCTCCTCTGCATCGCCACTAATGAGACCCTTCACGAACGTGTGTTTGCCTTCTCCAGGAAGTCCACCTCCGGGGTCTCGCTCCCAGGTGGCGGACAATTCCGGACACGGGGGGGGGGGGGGGGATTTACGCCGGCCCCATGCGATTCCCTGACCCTACGGGGGGTCGGAGAATTCCGCCCCAGTAATCAGATCCTCAAGGTCGCTGATCATAATGTGCAAAAAGCACACTTGTACAGGTCTCCCTGAACAAGCACCGGAATGTGGCGACTAGGGGCTTTTCACAGTAACTTCATTGAAGCCTACTTGTGACAATTTCCACTTTACGCTGGCCCCTTATCCAGTCCCACCGCTCCACGCTCCTCCACTACAGTATAAAACTGGCTCCATTTCCAGTTCACTGTAGCTTTAACAAAGAGTCATCCAGACTCGAAACGTTAGCTCCCTTCTCTGTCCACAGATGCTGTCAGTCCTGCTGAGATTGTCCAGTAAAAACTATTGTTCTGCATACAGTCTAGACAGATCATTCCATACACAAAAAAAAATAGGACATACAATTGGTGCACAATGTAAATACATAGACACAGACATCGGGTGAAGCATACGGAGTGTAGTACTATTCAGTAGAGAAGATGCATGGAGAGATCAGTTCAGTTCATAAGAGGGTCATTCAGGAGTCTGGTAACAATGGGGAAGAAGCTGTTTTTCAATCTGTTCGTGTGTTAAGACTTTTGTATATCCTGCCCAATGGAAGAGGTTGGAACAGAGAAAAAGCACGGTGGGCGGGGTCTTGGATTATGCTGCCCGCTTTCCCAAGGCAGCAAGAGATATAGACAGAGTCAATGGATGGGAGGCGGGTTCGCGTGATGGACTGGGCTATGTAAACAACTCAGCATCCACAGTAACTTGCTTTTTTTATATTTCTCTAACATTCTTAACTTTGATATATTTATGATGCTGGGCTGAACATTTGAGAATCGCTATCTGTATTTCATAAATGATGCAAAGAAGTTGATTTTTACAAAATCTCAAGGAATGAGTACTTTGAGAAAATGTATCTATATAATTTGCCAGGTCTTTTCATCAATTAAATTTCTCAGTGTTTGCATCTAGTTTACTATTGCTTCTTCTAAATATTTTTCTCCTGACACACAAAGCAAAATGGCCACTTTCAATTTGTGAGAGTAATTCACCTGTCTCCCAGGAACCAAAAATTCCAACTACTCAAGTAATGACAGCAAAGAAAGTCTGACCTCACCTACTGAGCATAAAATAGAAAATGGCAATTCTAACAAATGTATTGGCAGATCAAAAACTAGGCTTTCATTAGCCAAACAATTGCAAGGATCGTTATTTTACCAATTAAATAACCAAAACTTAAATGGTTTTAATTTAAATATTTGTTTAAATTGGGCTGCCAGTTTTCCAATCTATATTTCTTGCTTATATATTATATATCAATTCCACATTAAATCTTTCCATCTACAGATGCCCCCAATTCTCTAATTTCCTCAATTTGTTGTTTTTTACCTCCTTTAACCTCTCTGCTTTACTTACCTATCTCTTATTGTGTTAAACCCTTTTTCCTTAAGTGCATAAATCAAAAGTAGACATTACTCCAAGGAGACAACATCCAGACAGGTTTAGGCATGTTTCTGGCAGCAAGTGATCATACTAAATGAAAGGAAGTACTGCGTTGCTAGAGATCTAAAATAGAAACAGAAATTGCTGACAAAACTCATGATGTCTGGCAACAAACACTAGTGTTTTGTGCTTAAACAAAGGAGATTACAATGGGATGAGAGACGAGCTGGTGAAGATAGACCGGGAGCAAAGACTTTATGGTGAAATAGTTGAGGAACTGTCTTCCAAGCGATTTTTCACAGTGCTCAGCGAAAGTTTATTAAAAAAAAGGAAGGAAGGTAGAAAGAGGGAAAATCGACCGTGGATAGCTAAGGAAATAAGGGAGAGTATCAAATTGAAGGAAAAAGCATACAAAGTGGCAAAGATTGCTGCATCATATAAAGATGCATGCCATTAAGGGTAAAGTAGTAGCATGGTTAGAGGATTGGTTAATTAATAGAAAGCAAAGAGTAGGGATTAATGGGTGTTTCTCTGGTTGGCAATCGGTAGCTAGTGGTGTCCCTCAGGGATCAGTGTTGGGCCCACAATTGTTCACAATGTACGTAGATGATTTGGAGTTGGGGACCAAGTGTAATGTGCCCAAGTTTGTAGACAACACTAAGATGAGTGGTAAAGCAAAATGTGCAGAGGACACTGGAAGTCTGCAGAGGGATTTGGATAGTTTAAGTGAATGGGCCAGGGTCTGGCAATGGAATGCAATGTTGACAAATGTGAGGTTATCTATTTTGGTAGGAGATAACAGCAAAATGGATTATTATTTAAATGATAAAATATTAAAACATCCTGCTGTGCAGAGGGACCTGGGTGTCCTAGTGCATGCGTCGCAAAAACTTTATAGGTGCATTTATAGGTGCAACAAATGATTAAGAAGGCAAATTGAGTTTTGTCCTTCATTGCTAGAGGGATGGAGTTTAAGACTAGGGAGATTATGTGCAACTGTTTCAGGTGTTAGTGAGGCCACACCTGGAGTATTATCTTCAGTTTTGGTCTCCTTACCTGAGAAAGGACGTACTGGCACTGGAGGATGTGCAGAGAAGATTCACGAGATTAATCCCAGAGTTGAGGGGGTTGGATTATGAGGAGAGGTTGAGTATACTGGGACTGTACTCGTTGGAATTTAGAAGGATGCGGGGGGGGTTTATAGAAACACATAAAATTATGAAGGGAATAGATAGGATAGATGCGGGTAGGTTGTTTCCACTGACGGGTGAAAGCAGAACTAGGGGACATAGCCTCAAAATAAGGGGGAGTAGATTTAGGTCTGAGTTTAGGAGGAACTTCTTCATCCAAAGGGTTGTGAATCTATGGAATTCCTTGCCCAGTGAAGCAGTTGAGGCTCCTTCATTAAATGGTTTCAAGATAAAGATAGATAGTTTTTTGAAGAATAAAGGGATTAAGGGTTATGGTGTTCGGGCGAGAAAGTGGAGCTGAGTCTATAAAAGATCAGCCATGATCTCACTGAATGGCAGAGCAGGCTCGAAGGGCCAGATAGCCTACCCATGCTCCTAGTTCTTATGTTCTTATGTTCTATTAACGTCTGCGGAGAGAGAAACAGAGGCCGTGATCTACCCGAATGGGGACAGAGTCCCGTAGCGCGTGTGCCGAAAAACATCCCACTAACGCTCATGCAGGTAGATCGGGGGCCTCAATGGCGAACTCCCCGACGAGGCTGCACTTAGCCCTGTTTTCTGCACTGAGGAGCTCCACTCGCCAGCCTGATCACCACCCCACCCAATCACCACCGCGAAAAAAATTAAGTGTTCCTGCCAACTGGCAGTGCTGCCTGGGCACTTTGGCAGTGCCAGCTTGACACCTAGGTGGCACTGTCAGGGTGCCCGGTTGACACTGCCAAGGTGTGAGGCTGGCAGTGCGATGGTGTCCAGGTGCCACCAGTAGTGCCAGGGTACCACCCTGCCAAGAGGGCATGCACCTGGGGGCCTCCAATCCCCTGGGAGACCCTCCCAAGTGTCATTCCGCCTGGTTCTCGTTTGTGGAGAGAAGCAGGGCCGGCTCAAGGTACCGGCAACTCGGGCAGTCGCCCGGGGCGCCATGTGCTAGGGGGCGCCATCAAGGAGTGCGCGACCGGCGTCAGAGACCCGGCGCCGCGTAAAAGACTCGGGTCCCGCGCATGCGCAGTTGGGCCGGTGCCAACCAGCGCATGCGCGGTGGCCGCCCCGCACAAACATGGCGGATGGATCCAGGCTCGCCGGTGGAAGAAAGGAGGCCTGCCGAGAGAGAGACCGGCCCGCCGATCGGTGAGTCCCGATCATATACCAGGTCCCTCCGCCCCCCCCCCCGACCCGACCCAACCCCCCCGACCCGTCCCCCCCCGCTCCCGACCCCCCCCGACCCGACCCGACCCCCCCCCCCCGACCCGACCCGACCCCCCCCGACCCGACCCGACCCCCCCTGACCCGACCCGACCCCCCCTGACCCGACCCGACCCCCCCGCCCCGACCCAACCCCCCCGCCCCGACCCACCCCCCCCCGCCCCGACCCAACCCCCCCCCCGACCCAACCCCCCCCCGACCCGACCCCCCCGAAGGGCGCCGAAGTTCAGCTTGCCCGGGGCGGCAGCAACCCTAGGGCCGGCGCTGGAGAGAAGTACTGAACAGCGCTCGCACAAGGTCCCCAAGGCGACTGAGTTAGATCCCACGTCTTGGTTAGATCTTGGGAACGCACATTAGAGTGAGATTAGCTGTCTGTTAAATCGTGTTAGATTTCGCGAGGCATGACGAGCCGGGTATATCACGGAAGTGGGATCTCCCGGCATCTACCAGTCATGTTGCGCCGCATTGCTTTTCGCTGCAAAGTGCCCGGTAGATCCTGCCCAGAGTTAATGTTTCGAGTCCGATATGACTCCTCTCTCGAAGTGATTATATTTTTCAGCTGCATATCTGTAAATTCTGACACATGACTTCTACACCTTATCACCACCTTCTGAAAGCTAATTTGGGATGGAGAATAGAAATGCTGGTCTTGCCAGTAATGCCCATGTCCTGTAAAAGATTTGTTTTTAATTAGAAAGAAGTTGAGAATGGGAGAAAGGAAGGGCCATAGACAGATTGAGAGAGTTGACAGAACAAGGACAGATGGAGAATAACGTAGGTAAGCGTGCATCATTCACTTTCAATCAAAGAAAGGAAAATCTGAGTATTACTAGATGGTGAGGAATTAGGAACTGTAGAAGAGTAAAGAGATTTGGGAGTCCAAGTGCAAAAGATATTTAAAGAAAACAGATTTAAAAATAAATAAATAAGGCTAATGGAAATGTTGGCCTTCACCTCAATGGAGATGGAAGGGGAGGAAATTCTGCTTCAATTGTATAGAGCCGTGATCTGACTCCAGCCGGAATACTATATTCTCATTAGCAACACACATCAGAAGGTGTTGCAGCACAGATTCAACAGAATGTTGCCGGGATTTATAGAGTAAAATTATGAAGATACACTGAATAAATTTGACTTGTATTCTCTTGAGTACAGAAGATTAAAGGTTGATCTGTTTGAGCTGCTTAAACGGATTAAAGGATTTGATACAGTAGATCCAAAGAAACTGTTTCTTTCAGTGGAGGAATTAAGTATGAGGAGACATTATCTAAAAATTAAAGCTAGGTCATCTGGTGGGAAAACAGGACAAGCAGCCCGCTTGTTTGGCACCCCATCCAGAAATATTCACTCCCTCCAGCACCAACATACAGTGACAGCAGTGTGCACGAATCTACAAGATGCACTGCAGCAGCTCGCCAAGGCTCCCTCGACAGTATCTTCCAAACCCACGACCTCTACCATCTGCTACAAGTACATATAAAGGGCAGCAGATGATCTTCAAGTCCCGCGCAAAGCCACACACCATCCTGTCTTGGAAATATATCGCCATTCCGTCACTGTCGCCGAGTCAAAATCCTAGGCTCCTTTCCTAAAAGCACTGTGGGTGTACGTACACCACATGGATTCCAGCAATTCAAGAAGACAACTCAACACCACCTTCTCAAGAGCAATTAATGATGGGCAATAATTGCTGGCCGAGACAGCAGCACTTACATCCCGTGAACGAATCTATTGGCCAGGGTACCAAGAGATATGGAGTTATGACTGGTAAATGGAGGTCAGGTACAGATCTGCCTTGAAACAACTGGACGATGCTGTAGTCTCCAGGAGCTAAATGGCTTACTCCAGTTCCTATAAATGCAATCCAATTGAAAGTCAGCTCGCCACTGCGTAGTGTGGCCGATCTAATCGACTCACAATGCCTCAAGATCTAACTTGATCTCGAGAGACGTTGCAATGTAAATCCTGCCCATTGTGGGCGGGATCAGTTTTTTGGCAAATCTGCATATTGAAGTGAGATAGCTAGGGCAGATTCCCGAGGTACCTGAGGCTTTGGGATTTACCCCCTTTGCCTCGGAGACCTCGGGTGAGCGCCATTCAGTACTAGTCTCCACAAACAGGAACCAGACGGAACGGCATTCATGGGGGTCTCCCAGGAGATTGGAGGCCCCCAGCTGCATGCCCTTTGGGCAGGGTGACACCCTGGCACTGCACTCCCAAGGTGCGAAGTAGCACTGATAGCTGGCTTGGGGACTGCCAAGGTGCCAAGCTGGCATTGTTCTGCACGCACAATCGGGCCGGATGTGCCCTTGCAGGTTTTGGGGGGTGCAGGGGGCGGGGAACCCTCCCATAGTGCATTCTGGCTAGGGGGATTGCGGGCCGCTTCCAGGGCCTCGGAAATCGGGACGCCATTTATCTCTCGCTACACTGGGGAATTCTGGCGTGCGCAGCTCCTCAGTGTACAAAACAGGGCTATGTGCAACCTCGGCCGCGCATTCCCCATTGAGGACCCTTATACAATGCAAGTAACGTTATATAGCTATGTGTTGTATGCCGCTGCGAGCGCCACGAAAACGCCAGGAAAACGGGCTCGCTATGGGACTTTGTTCCCAATTAGTTGAATCATGCTTTATGTTCCTGAATGTGTAAGGGCAGCACGGTGGCGCAGTGGTTAGCATTGCTGCCTCACGGCGCCGAGGTCTCAGGTTCGATCCAAGCTCTGGGTCACTGTCCGTGTGGAGTTTGCACATTCTCCCTGTGTTTGCATGGGTTTCGCCCCCATAACGGATTGGCCATGCTAAAATTGCCCCTTAATTGGAAAAAATGATTTGGGCACTCTAAATTTATTTTTAAAAAACGTTTCTAAATGTGAATAATGAGACATTAGCCAAATGCTACTAAATTTTGTGGAATCATGTACTGTTAGTGGTAAAGAAAAAACAGAATGAAGAGTAACACTAATTATCTTTTTTATTTTGATGAATTGTACAAAAACACCTATTTCTTTAGAACAAAACCATGTGTACATAGCCCCGCGGTTAATAAAGTATTGATATTTTCTCAAATTGCACAGGATTCCTGGAAGCAAATAAATTATTTTAATTGGCTGATAACAGGAAAAGAGAATACAATGAATGAAACATTCATACAGCAAAATAGTCTTCAAGTTCACATAGAAAAGAGCATGACCTGAATGACAATCTGCAAACAATCATAACTACAAGTATGTTGCGTGTCTGAAAAGTGTGAAATACATATTTCTTTACAAAAGCACTATTCCGGTGGTTTTAAAGCAGGATATATATTCGGTTGCTAATATCAGTTTGTACAGTTATTCATTTGAATAAATAGCGTCCCTTGTCTGCATTCCTCAGCCATAATTGAATGACAGTATCTGCCACAGTCCTTTTGAGTTTCTAGTGCAGTCTAAATAAGTGTTTTTCAAACTTTTTTCCCTGGGACAAACTTTTGGTAATCAACCAACCTTCGGGACCCAGGCTAGCCTACTTTTACGACACATGCCGACCGACCTTCATGACACACGCCATGTTCGCTTACCTTTTAATGCGAAAGGGGAGCCTGCTTGGTCCTCACGATATCTCTTGAATCCAGTTCAAAGGAGCAGAGGGCAATGCGCATATCAGGTGCAGAGTTCAGCCAGTTTCTTTGTGCCGTCTTCATCTTTATGAAAACGGAAATCTAACCTCACACATGAAGGTCATCGTGAAGGGCAATAGCAATAAAATGCGTGTTTTACTCAGCACTGGGTACTCCTGGGAGATGTTAAACCAGAATGCTGATAGCCTTGTGTGCTTTTGGTACATTTTTAATGTGGTATCACAGGTAAGCTACAGCAGCAGTCTTTTAATTTGGAGTCAGCTCCAAGTTAATACCCTGAAAAGGAGTTTTTCACATACCACTTCTCCTTCAAATTCTGAAACTTCTCCCATTTGCCAGTACTTCCCTGCATATAACACACATGGGCTATGCCTCCTTATTTGTATTGCCATAATTGACAAAACCAGACCTCAAAAAATCATCTTTATATATGGCCGTTAACCAGAGGCCCTAGAGCACAAACACTACCACTGCTCTGTCCCATCCTATTGCTCTAACACTACCACTGCTTTATCCTGCCCTGGACTCTCCTGTGCAGCTTTCTCCAGCAGATTCTGTTGTAAGATCCTGTCCAATAAGGAAACCTCCTATTTGAGTCTCTCGCCCTCGCCATTTCAGATCATGCCCCGCACTGGATGGACCTCGGGCTGGGGGAAGAGAGGGACCAATGTCCGCTCTGGCGCAAGGAGGTGGGGCTGTTGACAGACGAGGAGGTGGCCGGGAGGGTCCGGGGGTGTATTGAGAGATACCTCGAGGCCAATGATAACGGGGAGGTTCGGGTGGGGACGGTCTGGGAGGCATTGAAGGCGGTGATGAGGGGGGAATTGATCTCCATCCGAACCCATAGGGAGAGGGGGGAGCAGAGGGAAAGGGAAAGACTGATTTCCTTGATCCTGAAGCGGGACAAGGACCCTCTGCAGTGTGGATCATATAGGCCGATTTCGCTGCTGAACGCCGATGCTAAGCTGCTGGCAAAGATCCTGGCCACTAGAATAGAGGATTGTGTGCCGGGGATCATACATGAGGACCAGACAGGGTTTGTGAAGGGAAGGCAGCTGAACACAAACGTGCGAAGACTCCTCAATGTCATTATGATGCCGGCGGTGGAAGGGGAGGCGGAGATAGTGGTGGCGTTGGACGCGGAGAAGGCCTTCGATAGGGTTGAGTGGGAGTACTTGTGGGAGGTGTTGGAGAGGTTTGGGTTTGGGGAGGGGTTTATCCGGTGGGCGAGGCTGCTCTACGAGGCCCCGATGGCAAGTGTAGCCACGAATAGGAGGAGGTCGGAGTACTTTCGGCTGCATCGGGGGACGAGACAGGGGTGCCCCCTGTCCCCCTTGCTCTTCGCGTTGGCGATTGAGCCCCTGGCCATGGCACTGAGGGAGTCAGGGAACTGGAGGGGCCTGGTGCAGGGTGGGGAGGAGCATCGAGTGTCGCTCTACGCGGACGACCTGTTGCTGTATGTGGCGGACCCGGTGGGGGGGATGCCGGAGGTGATGAGGATTCTTGGGGAATTCGGGGATTTCTCGGGGTATAAGCTGAACCTGGGCAAGAGTGAGGTGTTTGTGGTGTATCCGGGGGATCAAGAGGAGGGGATTGGTAGGCTCCCATTGAAGCAGGCAGGGAAGAGTTTTAGGTACCTAGGGGTCCAGGTGGCGGGGAGCTGGGGGGCCCTGCACAAGCTCAACCTCACGAGATTGGTGGAGCAGATGGAGGAGGAGTTTAAGAGATGGGATATGTTACCGCTGTCACTGGCGGGGAGGATGCAGTCCGTCAAGATGACGGTGCTACCGATGTTTTTGTTCTTGTTCCAGTGCCTCCCCATCCTTATCCCGAAGGCCTTTTTCAGGAGGGTCAACAGCAGTATCACGGGATTTGTGTGGGCGCATGGGACTCCGAGGGTTCGAAGAGTGTTCCTGGAGCGAGGCAGGGATGGGGGGGGGGGCTGGCGTTGCCCAATCTCTGTGGGTACTACTGGGCGGCCAACGCAGCGATGGTGCGTAAGTGGGTAATGGACGAGGAGGGGGCAGCATAGAAGAGGATGGAGGCGGCGTGTGGGCACGAGCCTGGAAGCGCTAGTAACAGCGCCGTTGCCGCTCCCTCCAACGAGGTATACCATGAGCCCGGTGGTGGCGGCTACCCTCAAAATTTGGGGGCAATGGAGACGGCACAGGGGAGAAATGGGGGGCTCGATGGAGGCCCCGATACGGGGGAACCATCGGTTTGTCCCAGGGAGGATTGATGGCGGATTTCTGGGCTGGCACAGGGCAGGTGTTAGGAGGTTGAGGGACCTGTTTGTGGAGGGGAGGTTTGCGAGCTTGGGGGAGTTAGAGGGGAAGTTTGGGCTCCCCACGGGGAACATGTTTAGGTACATCCAGGTGAGGGCGTTTGCCAGGCAGCAGGTGGAGGGGTTCCCCTTGCTGCCCCCACGAGGGGTGCGGGATAGGGTGCTCTCGGGGTGTGGGTCGGAGGAGGGGGGATCTCGGACATATACCGGGTAATGCAGGAGGTAGACGAGGCCTCAGTGGAGGAACTGAAGGGGAAGTGGGAAGAGGAGCTGGGGAGGAGATTGAGGAGGGGACTTGGGCGGATGCCCTGGAGAGACTGAATTCCTCCTCTTCCTGTGCGAGGCTTAGCCTCGTACAGTTCAAGGTGCTGCATAGGGCCCACATGACTGGGACGAGGATGAGTAGGTTTTTCGGGGGCGAGGACAGGTGTGCTAGGGGAGCCCAGCGAACCACGCCCATATGTTTTGGGCGTGCCCAGCGTTAGGGGAGTTTTGGAAGGGGGTAGCAAAGACGGTGTTGAGGGTGGTGGGGTCCAGGGTCGAGCCAGGCTGGGGACTCGCAATTTTTGGGGTTGCAGTGGAGCCGGGAGTGCAGGAGGCGATAGAGGCCGGGGTCCTGGCCTTTGCGTCCCTAGTAGCCCGGCGGAGGATCTTGCTCCAATGGAAGGATGCGAGGCCCCCAAGCGTGGAGGCCTGCATCTCGGATATGGCGGGGACCATTAAATTGGAGAGGGTGAAATTTGCCCTGAGGGGATCAGTACAAGGGTTTTTCAGGCGGTGGCAGCCGTTTCTGGACTTCCTGGCGGAACGGTAGGGAAATAGGCCGGGGGGGGGGGTAAGGATTGGGGGAGGGAGAACTGTGCACATGGGTTTGTGGAGGGTGCTATCTCTCTCTTGTTTGTTTTTTTTCTTTGTTCTTTTTCTTTGTTGTTGTTCTTTCTTTTAGTTTGAAGTTGCACTTGAAGCTGGGGGGGTATTGTTCATGGGGTGTTACCGCGGTTGTATGTTAATACTGTAGAGCTAAGATGTTTATATTTTGTATTTTGTAAAAATTTCAATAAAAATTATTTTAAAAAAAAAGATAAGTCATCTTCATCTGGTACATCGTGAGGCAACCCATCTTGGAAAGATAATAATGAGATATAGGAGGATATTGAATCCTTGGGTAAGGGGGAATCAACATCAGGCGTTAAACACATGCTACACATGGAAACAAAAGAATACTGCTCTACTGAATACTGACAAAAATATTTACGTGTTACCAGATCTGCTATAGGATTTCCACTCGAATATGCCATACAAATAGATTTCTAACAATGCACTGTGCACACATCACAAACGGGCAGACAGGGCAGGGATCCCTCGTGGCCATTCCCCTTCATAACAAGTATACCGTTTTGGATGCTGTTGGGGGGGGGGGATGACCTACCGGGGGAAGGCCCAATCGGTCAGGTCTCTGGCACTGAGTCTGGCTCTGGGGCTCAGAAGGGAAGGGGAGGAGAATAGAAAAGCAACAGTGATAGGAGACTGAATGGTTCAGTGAATAGATAGGAGATTCTGTGGTCGTGAGCGAGACTCCCGGAAGGTATGATGCCTCCCGGGTGCCAGGGCCAGGGATGTCTCGCATCATGTCTTCAGGATCCTTAAGGGGGAGGGTGAGCAGTCAGAAGTCGTGGTGCACATTGGTACCAACGACGTAGGTAGCAAAAGGGGTGTGGATGTAATAAACTAGTTTAGGGAGTTAGGCTGGAAGTTAAAAGCCAGGACAGACAGAGTAGTCATCTCTGGTTTGTTGCCGGTGCCACATGATAGCGAGGCTAGGAATAGGGAAAGAGTGCAGTTGAACACGTGGTTGCAGGAATGGTGTAGGAGGGAGGGCTTCAGGTATTTGGATAATTGGAGCGCATTCTGGGGAAGGTGGGACCTGTACAAGCAGGACGGGTTGCATCCGAACCAGAGGGGCACCAATATCCTGGGAGGGAGGTTTTCTAGTACTCTTCGGGAGGGTTTAAAGTAAACTAATTTGGCAGGGGAATGGGAACCGGACTTGTAGGCCATCAACTAAGGTAGCCGATGTTCAGGACGTCGAAGCGTGTAGTGAGGCAATGGGGAAGGTAACACTGACAAAGGAGAGTACTTGCAGGCACAGAGATGGTTTGAAGTGTGTATACTTCAATGCAAGAAGCATCAGGAATAAGGTGGGTGAACTTAAGGCATGGATCGGTACTTGGGACTACGATGTGGTGGCCATCACAGAAACTTGGATAGAAGAGGGGCAGAAATGGTTGTTGGAGGTTCCTGGTTGTAGATGTTTCAATAAGATTAGCGGAAAGGTTGAGGGAGCTAGGGCTTTTCTCTTTGGAGCGGAGGAGGATGAGAGGCGACTTAATAGAGGTTTATAAGATAGTGAGGGGGATAGATAGAGTGGACATTCAGAGACTATTTCCTCAGGTGGATGTAGCTATTACAAGGGGGCATAACTATAAGATTCAGGGTGGGAGATACAGGAGGGATGTCCGAGGTAGGTTCTTTACTCAGAGAGTGGTTAGGGTGTGGAATGGACTGCCTGCTATGACAGTGGAGTCAGACACTTCAGAAACTTTCAAGCGGTTATTGGATAGGCACATGGAGCATACCAGAATGACAGGGAGTGGGATAGCATGATCTTGGTTTTGGGCAATGCTCGGCACAACATCGAGGGCCGAAGGGCCTGTTCTGTGCTGTACTATGTTCTATTAGGGAAGATGGTAAAATAGGTGGTGGGGTTGCATTATTAATTAGAGACAGTATAACAGCTGCAGAAAGGCAGTTCGAGGAGGATCTGCCTACTGAGGTAGTATGGGTTGAAGTCAGAAATAGGAAAGGAGCAGTTACCTTGTTGGGCGTTTTCTGTACGCCCTCCAATAGCAGCAGAGATGTGGAGGAACAGACTGGGAAACAGATTTTGGAAAGGTGCAGAAGTCACAGGGTAGTAGTCATGGGTGACTTCAACTTCCCAAACATTAAGTGGAAACTTCAGATCAAATAGTTTGGATGGGGTAGTGTTTGTGCAGTGTGTCCAGGAAGCTTTTCTAACACAGTATGTAGATTGTCCAACCTGAGGGGATGCCATATTGGATTTGGAATCAGGGCAAGTGATAGATTTGTTAGTGGGGGAGCATTTTGGAGATAGTGACCACAATTCTGTGACTTTCACTTTAGTAATGGAGAGGGATAGGTGCGTGCAACAGGGCAAGGTTTACAATTGGGGGAAGGGTAAATATGATGCTGTCAGACAAGAACGGAAGTGCATAAGCTGGGAACATAGGCTGTCAGGGAAGGATACAATTGAAATGTGGAACTTGTTCAAGGAACAGATACTACGTGTCCTTGATATGTATGTCCCTGTCAGGCAGGGATGAGATGGTCAAGTGAGGGAACCATGGTTGACAAGAGAGGTTAAATGTCTTGTTAAGAGGAAGAAGGATATTTATGTAAGACTGAGGAAACAATGTGGTTCAGACAGGGCGCTTGAGGGATACAAGATAGCCAGGAGGGAACTGAAGAAAGGGATTAGGAGAGCTAAGAGAGGGCATGAAAACTCTTTGGCGGGTAGAGTCAAGGAAAACCTCAAGGCCTTTTACACATAGGTGAGAAATATGAGAATGGCTAGAGCGAGGGTGGGTCCGATCAAGGACAGTAGCGGGAGATTGTGTATTGAGTCAAAAGAGATAGGAGAGGTCTTGAACGAGTACTTTTCTTCAGTATTTACGAATGAGAGGGGCCATATTGTTAGAGAGCAGAGTGTGAAACAGACTGGTAAGCTCGAGGAGATACTTGTTAGGAAGGAAGATGTGTTGGGCATTTTGAAAAACTTGAGGATAGACAAGTCCCCCGGGCCTGACGGGATATATCCAAGGATTCTATGGGAAGCAAGAGATGAAATTGCAGAGCCTTTGGCAATGATCTTTTTATCCTCACTGTCAACAGAGGTGATACCAGGGGATTGGGGAGTGGCGAATGTCGTGCCCCTGTTCAAAAAAGGGAATAGGGATAACCCTGGGAATTACAGGCCAGTTAGTTTACTTCGGTGGTCGGCAAAGTCATGGAAAGGGTACTGAGGGATAGGATTTCTGAGCATCTGGAAAGACACTGCTTGATTAGGGATAGTCAGCACGTTTTTGTGAGAGTTAGGTCTTGCCTCACAAGTCTTATTGAATTCTTTGAGGAGGTGACCAAGCACGTGGATGAAGGTAAAGCAGTGGATGTGGTGTACATGGATTTTAGTAAGGCATTTGATAAGGTTCCCCATTGTAGGCTTATGCAGAAAGGAGGCATGGGATAGTGGGAAATTTGGCCAGTTGGATAACGAACTGGCTAACCGATAGAAGTCCAAAGATGTGCAGGTTAGGTGGATTGGCCATGTTAAATTGCCCTTAGTGTCCAAAATTGCCCTTAGTGTTGGGTGGGGTTACTGGGTTATGGGGATAGGGTGGAGGTGTTGACCTTAGGTAAGGTGCTCTTTCCAAGAGCTGGTGCAGACCCGATGGGCCGAATGGCCTCCTTCTGCCCTGTAAATTCTATGAAAGTCAGAGAGTGGTGGTGGATGGCAAATATTCAGCCTGGAGCCTAGTTACCAGTGGCGTACTGCAGGGATCAGTTCTGGGTCCTCTGCTGTTTGTGATTTTCATTAATGACTTGGATGAGGGAGTTGAAGGGTGGGTCAGTAAATTTCATAGATTACCATAGAAATTACAGTGCAGAAGGAGGCCATTCGGCCCATCGAGTCTGCACCGGCTCTTGGAAAGAGCACCGTGGACTGTGGGAGGAAACCGGAGCACCCGGAGGAAACCCACGCACACACGGGGAGGATGTGCAGACTCCGCACAGACAGTGACCCAAGCCAGAATCGAACCTGGGACCCTGGAGCTGTGAAGCAATTGTGCTATCCACAATGCTACCGTGCTGCCCAATTTGCAGACGATACGAAGATTGGTGGAGTTGTGGATCATGAGGAGGGCTGTTGTCGGCTGCAAAGAGACATAGATAGGATGCAGAGCTGGGCAGAGAAGTGGCAGATGGACTTTAACCCTGAAAAGTGTGAGGTTGTCCATTTTGGAAGGACAAATATGAATGCGGAATACAGGGTTAACGGTAGGGTTCTTGGCAATGTGGAGGAGCAGAGAGATCTTGGGGTTTATGTTCATAGATTTTTGAAAGTTGCCACTCAAGTGGATAGAGCTGTGAAGAAGGCTTATGGTGTGCTAGCGTTCATTAGCAGAGGGATTGAATTTAAGAGCCGTGAGATGATGATGCAGCTGTTCAAAACCTTGGTAAGGCCACATTTGGAGTACTGTGTGCAGTTCTGGTCACCTCATTTTAGGAAGGATGTGGAAGCTTTGGAAAAGGTGCAAAGGAGATTTACCAGGATGTTGCCTGGAATGGAGAGTAGGCCTTACGAGGAAAGGTTGAGGGTGCTCGGCCTTTTCTCATTAGAACGGAGAAGGGTGAGGGGCGACTTGATAGAGGTTGATAAGATGATCAGGGAAATAGATATAGTAGACAGTCAGAGACTTTTTCCCCAGGTGGAAAAAACCATTACAAGGGGACATAAATTTAAGGTGAATGGTGGAAGATATAAGGGGGATGTCAGAGGTAGGTTCTTTACCCAGAGAGTAGTGGGGGCATGGAATGCACTGCCTGTGGAAATAGTTGAGTCGGAAACATTCGGGACTTTCAAGCGGTTATTGGATAGGTACATGGATTACGGTAGAATGATGGGGTGTAGATTAATTTGTTCTTAATCTAGGACAAAAGGTCGGCATAACATCGTGGGCCGAAGGGCCTGTTCTGTGCTGTATTTTTCTATGTTCTATGTTCTATATATGAACTGAAATTGGCCTTCTGCTATCTGAATTTGACAGGGCGAGTGCACTTCATCATGAATAATGTTCCTGCCAGAGATAGGGAAGAGAGGGTGGCTAGGCATCAGCTACTCGACTCCATACTGGAGGTTGACCAGCGATACTCAGATCTTAGAGCTCCTGGTGGAGAGGAAAAAGCTACAAATATACTTTGACCTGCCCTCCATGAGGAAAGCAATGCACCAACACCGCCAGGCACAGGAACCCTGTACGAGCACGGAGACAAAGCCAGTAACCTGCTGGCTCACTAGGGGACTTGGGGACTTGGGGATGAAACAGTTCCTCGATGGACTGGACATGCCAGTTGTGGGGGAAGACAGAAAATGGGGATGGAAGCACCACAAGAACTGGGAGAAGTCATGGAGAGTATTAACTCCATGCAGGCGGGAAAGGCCCCGGGACCAGATGGATTCCCAGCGGACTTCTACATAAAATGTGCACCGGCACTGGCCCCTCACTTGCGGGAGATGTTCACAGACTTGCTGGCAAGAAGCAGCCTGCCGCCTACACTTGCACAAGCCTCAATCTCGCTGATATCCAAGAAAGACAAAGACTACAGAATGGGGGTCCTGCAGACCCATTTCGCTGCTAAATGTAGATGCAAAAATACAGGTCAAGATCCTAGCCAGTTAACTGGAGGACTGCATATCAGAGGTGGTAGACAGCTAACAGTAGAACATCACGCGCCTGCTGAACATAACAATGACCCCATCTGGAGAGAGAACACCAGAGGTGATCATCTCCCTGTTTGCAGAAAAGGCCTTCAAAAGAGTCGAATTGAAGTACCTCTTAGAGGTACTGGAGCAATTTGGTCTTGGAGCAGGTTTCACTGCCTGGGTGAAACAAAACTCCTATACAGCGCTCCCACGGCAAGTGTACAGACAAATTCCACCTGCTCTAAATACTTCCAGCTGCACATGGGCAGAAGGAAGGAATGCCCATTGTCCCCTCTGCTGTTTGCCCGAGCAATCACACTCAGGGCGGCAAAGAATTCACCCACCTTATCAAGTATCGGCAGCATGGTGCTGCCTCACGGCACCAAGGTCCCAGGTTGGATCCCGGCCCGTGGGGAGTTTGCACATTTTCCCCGTGTTCGTGTGGGTTTCACCCCCACAACCCAACGATGTGCAGGGTAGGTGGATTAGCGACGCTAAATTGCCCTTTAGTTGGAAAAAATTAATTGGATACTCCAAATTTTTTTTAAAAAAAGAATTCACAGTATCACAGAAAAATACAGCGCAGAAAAGGCCCTTCGGCCCATCGAGTCTGTGCCACTGCATGAAAGGCACCCGATCTGCCAATCCTAATCCCATTTGCCAGCACTTCGCCCATAGCTTTGAATGTTAAGACATGCCAAGTGCTCATCGAGGTACTTTTTAAAGGATGTGAGGCAACCCAATTCTACCACCCTCCCAGGCAGTGCGTTCCAGACCGTCACGACCCCCTGTGTAAAAAGGCTTTTCCTCAAATACCCCCCTGAAAATCCCACCCCTCACCTTGAACTTGTGTCCCCTTGTAACCGACCTTCAACTAAGGGGAACAGCTGTTCCCTATTCACCCTGTCCATGCCCCTCATAATCTTGTACACCTCGATCTGGCCACCCCTCAATCTTCTCTGCTCCGGCGAAAACAACCCAAGCCGATCGAACCTCTCTTCATAACGAAAATGTTCCATCCCAGGCCACATCCAGGTGAAACGCCTCTGCACCCACTCCAGTGCAATCACACCATTCCTATAGTGTGACGACCAGAACTTCACACAGTACTCCAGCTGTGGCCTCACCAAAGTTCTATATAACTCCAACATGACTTCCTTGCTTTTGTAATCTATGCCACGATTGATAAAGACAAGTCTCATATGCCTTTTTCACCACTATACTAACTTGCCCTTCTACCTTCAGAGATCGATTTACAAACACACAAAAGTCTCCTTGTTCCTCAAGACTTCCCAGTGTGGTGCCATTCATTGCATATTTCTTGTCAAATTGCTCCTTCCAAAGTATAACACCTCACCATTCTCAGGATTAAATTCCATCTACCACTTTTCTGCCCATTTGACCATCCCGTCTATATCTTCCTATAACCCAAGACTCTCAGCCTCACTAATAACCACCCGGCCTACCTTTGTGTCATCTGCGAACTTGCATAGTCATCCAAGTCATTTATATAAATGACGAATAAGAAACCCAGCACGGATCCCTGTGGTACGCCACTGGACACTGGCGTCCAGTCACTACAGCGGCCGTCTGTCATCACCCTCTGTTTCCTACAGCTCAGCCAACTTTGAACCCACCCACCTTATCAAGTTCCCCTGTATCCCATGTGCATTTCCCTTCTTTATAAATCTCCCATGTGGGACCTTGTCAAACACCTTGATGTAATCCATGTAAACTACATCAACTGCACTACCCTCATCTACACACAGTCACGTGTTCAAAATATTCAATCAAATTTGCTAGGCATGACCTCCCTCTGGCAAAGCCATGCTGATTGTTCCTGATCAAACCTTGCCTTTCCAAGTGGAGATCGATTCTCTTCTTAAGAATTTTTTCCATTAGTTCCCCACCACTGATGTGAGGCTCACTGGCCTGTAGTTCCCTGGCTTATCCCTACAGCCTTTCTTAAATAGTGCGACCACATTCGCGATTCTCCAATCCTCTGGCACCTCTCGAGTGGCCAGAGAAGAATTAAAAATTTGGATCAGGGTCCCTGCAATCTCCTCCCTCGCCTCCCACAGCAACCTGGGACACAATTCGTCTGGACCTGGAGATTTCTCCACTTTTAAGCTGGCCAACACCTCCAATACCTTGTCCCTCCCTATGACAACTTGCTCAATAACCTCACAGTCTCGCTCCCCAAGTTCCATATCTGCCTCGTTATCCCTAGGGTGAAAACATATGTGAAATATTCATTTAACACCCTACCATTGTCCTCTGGCTGCACCCACAGATTCCCCCCTTGGTCCCAAATGGGCCCTAATTTTTCCATAGTTATCCTCTTCCCATTGATATACTTATAGAATATCTTGAGATTTTCCGTTTTACCAGTGAGAGATTTCGCATATACCCTCTTTGAACTCCGAATTGCTTTCTTAAACTCCATCCTGCATTTTCTGTATTCCACTAATGCCTCTGTTGAGTTGCTCCCTTTGTGCTTATTAAAAGCACCTTCTTCGTGTATCCTGAATATCTCTGGTCATCCATGGTTCTCTGGACTTGTTACTGCTTCCTGTTACCCTATGTTGGGCCTGCACCCTCCCCATTTCCTCTTTGAACACCCCCTACTGCTCTTCTGTAGATCTTCCCACCAGTAACTTGTTCCAATTTACCTTGGCCAGATCCTGCCTTATTTTACTAAAGTCTGGTCTCCCCCTATATTTTTGGATTGGATTGGATTTCTTTATTGTCACGTGTACTGGGGTGCAGTGAAAAGTATTTTTCTGCGAGCAACTCAACAGATCATTAAGTACTAGGGAAGAAAAGGGAATAAAAGAAAATACATAATAGGGCAACACAAGGTATACAATGTAACTACATAAGCACCAGCATCGGATGAAACATAGTCTTAGAATTAAATTTTAAAAGATTAGAACGAGTATAAGTTAAGTAAAAAGTGGATCTGTTGGGGAGAGCTCGCAGAGAGTCGCCTCGCTCCAGCACCATCTTCTGGAAGTGTCAGCAGTCTGCCTCCCCATTCACATTCACATCTGTCTTCACCCAAGAGAATGGGGAGACAGACTGCTTTTTCAGCAATTTGTCTATTTCCTTGTCCATAACAAACTTGAATTACACCATATTGTGGTTTCTATCACTGAACTGCTCCCCCACCATCACATCAACCACCTGTCTGACTTCATTCCCCAGAATTAGGCCCAACACTGCATCGTGCCTTGTTGGACCCTCCACGTGTTGAGCTAAAAAGTTCTCTTGTATACCTTTTACAAACTCTGCTCTATCTAAGCCCTGAACACAATGACTATCCCAGTTAATGTTGGGAAAGTTTAAATCACCCACTATAATTACCCTATTATTATTTATTAGAATTGGAGGGGGATCGGAAATGAGACAGAGAGCATCGCTCGATGCAGATGACCTACCCCTCTCCATCACGGACCCAAAAAGCATCATGGAGGGAGTCATGAAGCTCCTGAAAGAGTTTGGAGCCTTCTCGGAATACAAACTTAACCTGAGCAAAAGTGAGATCTCCTGGTGAACCCGCAAGGGGGAGGGGCAGCACTGGTGGGACTGCCATTTAAACAAGCCCGACACAAATTCCGCTACCTAGGGATCCAAATCGCCCAAGACTGGACACGGATCCATAAAAGGAACCTGACCAGTCTGGTGAAGGAAATTAAAAAGGACCTGTAGAGGTGGGGCTCGCACCCACTCTCCCTGGCAGGGAGAGTGCAGGTGATCAAGATGATCATACGCCCAGGTTCCTCCTCCTGTTCAGATCCATACCGATCTACAGCTCCTGACTGTGGCGGACCTTTGGACCTTTTTCTCCCGGTTTTTTCCGGATTTTATTGGATGTGGGACGGTGAGGAGAAATCCCCCTCCAGTGTATGGAGAATTGGACCAAAAGTGGTTGTGTAAAAAGACAAAGTTCTACAAGAAGGACGCAAGCAGAACTGGCAACGCGGGAAAGCATGGCGGAGAAGCAGGGCCGCGGGAAGACGGCACAGTGGTCGACAATGCAGATGGTGAAGCTTTTTGAAGATTGCTTCGCCAAGCTTAAGAAGGACACGCTGGACCTGATCAAGGCTTCGATTGATCAGGTGGTGCAGAATCAAGAAAACCACGGACATGCAATCCAGGAGGTGGAGAAAAAGGTGTCTGAGCACGAGGAATACGTTACCGTGCTGGAGACCAAGGTGGAGATGATGAATGACCACCAGAAAAGAATACAGGAGAAGTTGGATGACTTGAAGAATAAGTCCAGGAAGCAGAACCGGAGAATTGTCGGCCTCCCTGAGCGCAGTGAGGGATTGGATGCGACGGCCTATGTGATGAACATGCTGGAGAAGCTGATGGGGGCGGAGGCGTTCCCTCAGCCCCTGGAAGTGGATAGAGCGCACAGATGCTTCAGAGAGTGTGCAGAGGAGGTTCACCAGGATGTTGCCTGGTATGGAGGGTGCTAGCTATGAAGAAAGGTTGAGTAGATTAGGATTGTTTTCGTTGGAAAAGCCCCGTGAAGAAGCCCCGAGTGAACGAGCCGCCGAGGGCGATGGTAGTACGTATGCACCGATTCCTGGACAAGGAACAAGTTCTGCGCTGGGCAAAGAAAGAACAGAGCAGCAGGTGGGAGGATTGTGAGCTGCGCATTTATCAAGACCTCAGCGCGGATTTGGCCAAGAACAAAGAACAAAGAAAATTACAGCACAGGAACAGGCCCTTCGGCCCTCCCAGCCTGCACCGATCCAGATCCTTTATCTAAACCTGTTGCATATTTTGCAAGGATCTACTTCCCTCTGTTCCCCGCCCGTTCATATATCTATCCAGATGCATCTTAAATGATGCTATTGTGCCCGCCTCTACCACCTCCGCTGGCAAAGCGTTCCAGGCACCCACCCCCCTCTGCGTAAAAACTTTCCACACACATCTCCCGACCGGATTGATTACATGGAACATTAGAAGGCTGAACGGGCAGGTCAAGAGGGATCGCGTGTTCGCACATTTGAGGGGGCTGAAGGCGGATGTGGCAATGTTACAAGAGACACACCTAAAGGTTACAGACTAGACTAGATTGAGAAAGGGGTGGGTTGGCCAAGTATTCCACTCACGGCGGGACTCAAAGACCAGGGGGGTAGCGATTTTGATTAATAAACGGGTGGCATTCAAGGCAAGGAGAATCGTGTCAGACACGGGGGGGCAGGAACATAATGGTGAGTGGGAATCTGGAGGGGGTGCGGGTGATAATCACAGGAGAGTTTAATTTACATATAGACTGGAAGGGTCAGACGGGCAAATGTAGTAGGCTTTCGCGGTAGCTTTTTAGAACAGCATGTTCTGAAGCCAACCAGAGAGCAGCAATACCTAGACTTGGTATTACGCCACAAGATGGGAGTAATTATCTCACAGTGAAGGCACCCGATGTAGCAGCAACCATATGATTGATTTTACATTGTTTGAGGGAGAGGGCAGTGGGTCTAAGACTATGGGGCGGCAAGGTGGCACAGTGGTTAGCACTGCTGCCTCACAATACCAGAGACCCGGGTTCGATTCCAACCTTGGGTGACTGTGTGGAGTTTGTACATTCTCCCCATGTCTGTGTGGGTTTCCTCTGGGTGCTCCGGTTTCCGCCCACAGACCAAACATGTGCAGGTTAGATGGATTGGCCATGCTAAATTTCCCCTTAGTGTCCAAAGGTTAGATGGGTTATGAGGATCGGATAGGATGTGGGCCCAGGTACTGTTACGAAATGCTGGACAAGTGCGCAGTCAATTTCAGTTCCAGTCATCCTGGAGTTCCAACACAAGTGAATTAACTGATAATTCTTATAACATTTCCTGAATCCCATCACCTTTGGCTGCCCAATAATTACAGTCACCAGCTTTGCAAGTTGAAGCACAATTACTGTTTATTTAGAACCACTACCCCCTTTACTGGTTTAGCACACTGGGCTAAACAGCTGGCTTGTAATGCAGAACAATGTCAGCAGCGCGGGTTCAATTCCCGTACCGGCCTCCCCGAACAGGCACCGCAATGTGGCGACTAGGGCTTTTCACAGTAACTTCATTCAAGCCTACTTGTGACAATAAGCAATTGTTATTATTAACTATCACACCCTTAATCCACATACACAAGACCGACAAACACAAAGAGGGAAACAGGTGAAAATGATAAGGATGAAGGTCAAAATATATGAGTTTTTTGCTTCAAATGGTGGTTCCTTTGCACGGTTTCCTTACAGCATTCCTTACAGTCTCCGGTTTACAGCTGGTAATGGTCTTGCAGAATCATTCATTCCGGTTAGAAAATTTAGTACTCACTGGCAGGAGGCTTTCTGGAGACACACTTTCAAACTGGGCTTCAGCTTGAGGTTCACATTCAGGCCTATATCTTTCTGTATAGAGAGTTTGTTTCACATCAAACCTTGCTTTCAGCTCATGGTTTGACTTCAAGTCTCTGCGGTCTCAAAGACACCCAGTGTTGCTGGAGAGACAATCAGCCCTCACAATGACCTTCTGAGGAGAATTTAGCTGGATCTTTTTGGAGAAAATTGGTTAGATTCCTTCATCCAAGCTGTAGGATAAAAAGTGGAACCAAATTGGAACCTCATGATGTTGAAAACATTTTAGTGGGATCAGATCCAATCACCACCTGCTACTGGGCAGAGCACAGCCCTTTGGGCCAATTCATGCCTCACAGCACCAGGGACCCGGGTTCAATTCTGACCTTTGATGACTTGAGTTTGCATTCTCCCCATGTGTGTGGGTTTCCTCCGGGTGCTCCGGTTTCGTCCCACAGTCCAAAGATGTGCAGGTTAGGTGGACAAGCCATAGTAAATTGCCTCACAGTATCAGGGACCTTGGGTTTTGACCTTGGGTTTATTTATACCAAGAACTATCATGAAACATGGGGTAAATATAACTGGAAAATTATAGGTTAATACTTACTATCCACTTTAACTGTCCCACCCTTTCCCCACACACACAACACAGACCGAAGGGGGGAAAGGGGTGAAAGATAATAAGATGAAAGTCAAAAGTTAAGAGCCTTTGCTTCAGAGGATGGTTCTTTTAGCACACTTTCTTCACAACAAACTTATAGATTCGAGTCTTTGGTTTACCGCCGGTAAGGGTCTTCTTTGTAGAGTCATTCATTCAGGGTCCCTGTAGCTTAGAAAATGCAGTACTCACATGCAACTGGTTTTCTGGAGAGACACCTTATTTCTCATCGAACTGGGCCTTCAGCTCATGGTTTGGCTTCAGGCCCCTGCAGTCTTAAGAGAGGCTTATTGGAGAGAGAGTCAGCCCTCATAGTGGCCTTCTGTAAAGAATTAGCTGGATTTGTTTGGAGAGAGTTAGTTATATCTCTTCACCGAGCTGCCAGAATCAAAACTGAAACAAAACTGGAACTCTGAGACTCTGAAAAAGCATTCCAGTGGAATAATATCCAATCACCTCCTTTAACAGGGCAATTGGCCCCACAGTTAGAATATTGCTTCGCCTTGAGTAGGCCAATTTCATATTACAGCAGAATGCAGTGGGCAATAAGCAAGATATTTGTGAACAAAACTTTTTCACAGCCATCTTTCTTTTTGTGTTCAATGGAAAGAGCTGCAAGGATTTTCAATAACTGAGCTATCCAATTTCTGAATAGAACAGAACTTGTTTTATTACTGAAGAGACATTTGAAAAAAAACATGGGGCTGGATTTACCGACCAACCGTCCACATGTTTTTCGGCGGTGGAGCGAGCCTGCCAGTGGGATTTTCTGGTCCCGGCCTTGTCAACGGGATTTCCTGTTTACTGTACCCCCCATCGTCGGGAAACCTGTGCGCTGTTGGTCGGACCGGAATATCCTGCTGGCATGAACTGCCGGTAAATTTGGTCCATGGACTAAATTCAAAGTGGCCATCATAATCCATCCCTAATTGTTCTAAGAAGGTAGTGGCAAATATTCTTGATAATAATACAATAATAATGAAGCACTGGAGAGCAGTCTGATATAATAGTGTGGCTTACTAGGCCACTTGAGAGGTCAATTAGGGGTCAACCACAGAGAAGTAGGCTGGAAAGTTTCCGTCTCCCAAGAACATGTGCATTGTGATTTTATGATAACCAGCTCTATAATCAGTGGAATGAGTCCAAAATAACTTTGCTTCCTACAAGTTGAGCTCAATCTATTTCCATTTCACCTTCATTTTGAGATGCAAGTGGAATTTAGGAAGACAGTTCAGCTTTCATTTTCTGCTGGCAGCGTCTCAGTTCATGGAGACCTCGATATGGGGCTGTATAATGCAAATGAAACCACAAAGAACTTCTATCCTGCATAAACATTTTGCCAGTGTTACCTAATCAGCAATAGCTCATTTGTCTTACAAAATCAAATCTAAATTACTCAAATTGGGCCTCTTCAACTGACTCTCCAATGAAAGGCCAGATACTTAAACCTGGCGAAAATTACAAAAAAACAATAAAGTTTATTAAAGTTTATTGCGGCCAAAAATGACCTCACTAGTCGGATTTTCTCAGTGACCTTTAAAAAGAAATGGCATCAGACTGTAATGCAGAAGTCCTGCCCCATTTCCAAAGACCACATTTTTTCCAGTAGGGGCAAGGGGAAATCACCAAGGTGGACAGACCCCATTTTTCCTGTTTAAAGTGCCGTTAAGACATATGGTGGAATTCTTCTAACCTGGGACCAAGTCCCATGGCTGGCCGGCAACATGGAGTCCAGTACGAAAACATGCCAATTCTTTCGGCACCAACCTTATTAATTATACAACCGAATGTTTGACACTGTCTTCTGTATTAGGGTAGATCTGCTGGTGCGTAGTCCACCTTCCTATCCTGGTGCCATATTGAAAAGATGCTCAACTTTGCTGGCATACTCAGACTTCCGGCAGCAGCCATGAGCTGAACGGTCGCATGAATGGCAGCACTCTCATAGAAACTTCCTGTTAGACCTTGCTAACCCGTCAAACGGACACCAAAAGTACCAAATCTTTCCCCCAATTTGACCCACACCTACCACTCAACCGACTGAGATGCCAGCGAGCCAGCAGCCAAGCCACAAGGCTAGCAAAAGCAAAGAAAGGAAAACCCCGACCACAAAGAGGGGGGGGGGGGGGGGGGACAAAAGGGACCTGCATGGCCCTCCAGAACTGAGCATGGTGGACCCAACAGGATCACCAGCTCTGGCCCTGGCCCAATTATCAGAGCAGCTGATGGAGTTCATCTTCGCTGAGCTACTAAAGCATAGAGATGCTGCGCAGAGGGGAAGAACCCGATAGAATTAGTCTTGAAGATGCTCAGGAAACTGATTGGGGACATGGACTTCGCCAAGCCCCAGAATTGGTCAGGGCCCACAAGTCGCTCCGAGTCGCTCTCTGATTGCCCGAGAGAGAATCCTGCTCAGGTGGAGGTTGGCAGCACCACCCAGAGCTTCAGCGGAGTTCCTAAAACTAGAAAAAATAACATTCGCCATCAGGGGTCAGAGAAAGGGTTCCACCACATTTGGAAATAATTCACCAGCCTTTTTCAAGAACTGTTCATAGCCAGTAATTGTGAGGAGGGAACACCAAAGCGAGGAGAAGGTGAAACCTTCACAATACTCGAGGGGCGCACAGGTGCCCACAAACAGCTACACAGCAATACTGCCATACTAAAGGCATTACCGCAGTGCCAGATCTCATCTCCTGTTTTTCTTCTTCCTGGGGTGCGGTTATCAGGCTACACAGGGGCAGTTCTGACTATATCTTTACCACGCTAGTTATTGCAATGGAAATAGACCACTTTTTTCTTTTTTTGTATTTTTTTTAAACACAAGTGTACATTTTGATCAGATTTCGGTTATGTATAGTAAAATGGTGGGTAATTCAATTTTATTTTTATTAGATTTGCCTCTCATAAACAACAAACTTCAATAAAAACATTTTAAAAAAACATTACTGCCATACTATTGAAGAAAGAAGGTGGGCCTTCTGAAAATGAAGACAGATCTGTGGGCACATTCTGAGGCTGGAAGATGGATACCACCAGGACACCAAATCTGGAAATCCACCAACAGATGTCCCCCTCCACCCACTGTTGTGGTGTTTGGGTGTCCTGGATTGCCGGCGGTCTCCATCCTGATCTCCAGAGCCAGCCCCAGGCATTGTCCAGGCTAGTCCCGACGCCCACACGCCATGTTGCTCCAAACGTTTTTTGTACCGGCATGTTTACCCGCTGGCATCGTGTAGAATCAGGCGTGGGTGGTCAGGCCTTTATCTGCATGCCATTAGCAGAATGCAGATGAACTTCATGCCAGTCTCCAGCGGATCAGCCATGGTGGGCACCAGAGGAAGATCCTGTGGAAAATTCAAGCCAGCGTAAAACTGACTTTTGGGTTTATCGCCAAATCCTCTCTCTGCCCCCCCACCACTTTACACCTTCCATTGAACCCACGAGCGGAGGTATGGGACCTCTCTCTAGAGCGGTCTAGCCCTAATTCCTAAACTATGCCCCCTAGTTTTAGAATCTCCAACTTGTGGAAATTGCTTATCTTTATCTAGCCTGTTAATATCTGAAATACTTTGATCAGATCACCCCATAACCCTCTAAATTCTAGTGAGAACAGGCCTAATCTGTGTCATCTCTCCTTGTACCTTAACCCCTGTAGTCCAGGTATCACTTTTGTAAACCTACATTGCACTCTGACCAAGGCCAAAATATCCTTCCTAAATTGTGGTGCCCAGACTGCTCACAGTACTCCATAGGGTCTAACTAGGGATTTGTAAAGCTGCAGCATAACTCCAATCCTCAAGAGCATTCATTAGTCTTTTTGGTTATTTTCTTCACTTGTTCGTGGCATTTTAAGAATCTATGCATCTCAACCCCCAAGTCTCTTTGGGCATCCACTGTGCCTAACCTTTTTCCATTTAGAAAGTACTCCGTTCTACCTTTTTTGGTCCAAATGGATAACCTCACACTTGCTTACATTGAACAGCGATAAAGTTCCAAGTTAGGATATAGTGTGGGGGTTTGGAAAGAAACTGCTCCCATGAGTCTGCTGTCCTTGTCCTTCTAGGTGGTAGAGGTCATGGGTTTGGAAGGTGCTGTCGAAGGAGCCTTGGTGAGTTGTTGCAGTGTATCTTGTCACTGTGCGTCAGTGGTGGAGAGAGATAATGGTTAAGATGATGAATGGGGTACCGATCAACCAGGCTGCTTTATCCTGGTGGATATCAGGTTTCTTCAGTGTTCTATAGAACCCCTACAGTGCAGAAGGAGGCCATTTTGTGCATCGCGTCTGCATCAACCCTCCAGAAGAGCATGCCACCTAGGTATGACTACAAACCGGTACAGTGTTGTGATCCCAGTTGATGTTATAACTAGACGGGTAGATCTAAGAATGGAATCCTGACTCAAAAAACTGTAACTTGTACTTTTTTTTAGAAAACGTGGGGAAACAGAGGTGCAGGACTGCCAATTATTTTTTAACAAGAAAAAATATTTATTAAACATGAAAAGCTTGATGATAATACAATACTCCATTACACACCCCTTAGCCTCACAAAGGTATACAGTTTTCAAAAAATAACACCCAACTCTGAACCATATGGCCGATGCCACTCGTGGATTTCTCTCTCAATCGCCCTGATGATTGTCATATGCGAATCTCCAAACGCCACTCCCAAAAGGACATGCTTAAAAAAATTTCTTTCAAAAAACATTTTCCATAGCATCAAGAATCCAGTCCGGGTTTTGCAACTATCCTTTCAAACAAAGCTTCCGCTCCACAAGGAATACAGCATCAGGTTTTCGACGTCTCCTTTCAGCTTCCTTTATATTTAATTGCAACATGCAACCAAAGTTCTATTAAACACAGATACTCAGGGCCCAAAAGAATGTGTTTGCTTCAAAAACTGGAAATAAGGACACCTAACCTTATGACTGCTTCAGGTGTGTGGCCTGTCTGCAGCCAACCTCATCAGCTCTTCTCTTCCCTAGTCTTGATGTAGAGATGCTGGCGTTGGCACAGTAAGGAGTCTTACAACACCAGGTTAAAGTCCAACAGGTTTGTTTCGAATCACTAGCTTTCGGAGCACTGCTCCTTCCTCAGGTGAATGGATCAAAACTTCCCTAGTCTGACTTTGACTTCCATCAACAGTATCCTGTTCTCTAGGCAGTTCCTCTTTTTTCCTTTTTACTTCAATATTCTTGGAGCTTCTTTTCCATTCCTTTGTTTTCAGAACTAATGGTCTTTTAGTTTCTCTGGAGCTTGCTTTCGTGCACCTTTCTCCATTGTATGGCTTTTTTTGCTTCTGGCAGAGCTCTTGCTTCCTCGCCCCAACTTCTATAAATCCAGTTAAAACTAAGCTCAAAATGCATTCCTACCCTAACGATGCCCCTGATTACTAAGCAATGATTTTATACCTCTCCCAGCTTGTTTACTTTTCACACCATAACCCTCTCTTAGCACGATAGAAGCATAGGCATGGTTGACCAAACTTCCACACATTGTGTAGCATGAATCTAACTGTAAGTTTACCCTTCTTTAAACAGAAACACTAAATTAAGCCCACTTAAATCTATACCTTACTTCTAAAATTTAACAATACAAATATAGATCACTTAAAAATACCTCTGTTTGTCCGGTGACGGCGGGCAGGAGGCAACCGCGCAACGGAGGGCTCCCGTTATGGAACGGCATTGTCGGGGCTTTAAGCCCGCTCCCAGGCTCCATGGACGCAGAAAAAGCAGGCAGAAGGCACGTAGAAGCCACACAGGAGGCACAGCAGACGATGATGTCCAGGATCAGCAAGAAGACGGTCGTTAAAAAGGCAGCTGAGGGTCCGTCGGGGAGTGGAGAGGTCACCACGGGGTCACCTAGGAAAATGGAGGCTGGAGCACCAGGGGAGGCTGCATTGCACGGCTGAAGAAATAACCAAGGTGATGGCTGCAGAATTCGAAAGGTAGTTTACAAAACACTTGGAGGCGATGAGGAAGGAGATGAGGGAGGTTTTGAGTGTGCTGGTGGAGGAGGCGATTTCCCCGGTGACGATGGCGGTGGCAGGTGCAGTGGCGGAGGTGCGGGCGCAAGGTGAGGCGCTGAAGGAAGTGGAGGAGACATTATTGCAGCACAGTGATCAACTTACCTCGATGGGGAAGGAGATGCGGAAGGTTATGGAGATTAACAAAGATCTGCGAGGGAAAATGGAAGACCTGGAAAACAGATCCAGGCGACAGAATTTGAGGATTGTGGGGCTGCCCGAAGGAGTTGAAGGGCCGAGGCCGACTGAGTATTTTGCCGCTATGCTGGCGAAACTAGTGGGGGAGGGGGAGGATCCATCCCGATATGAACTTGATCGGGCTCATCGGTCGTGGAGGCCTGTACCAAAGGCGAGTGAGCCGCCAAGGGCAGTGACTCTGTGCTTCCGTAGGTACAGTGTGAAGGAGAAGGTCCTGTCCTGGGCCAAGCAGAAGCCGGTGGTGCAGTGGGCTGGAGCTGGTATACGTGTATACCAGGACTTTACGGTGGAGCTGGCGAGGAGGCGGGCGGCATTCAACCGGGTGAAGAGGGCATTGTATATCCAGAGAAACGGAGGGTGACTTATAAGGTCAAGGACTTTTATTTTGGAACAGCGGAAGCAGCGGAGGAATTTGCAAAGGCAGAAGGACTGTGGCAGAACTGAGAAATTGAGAAATGGCCATGTGCCGATGTAACCGCAGGACTGTATTTTCTTCTTTTTTGATTCACTGCATGCGGTTGTGTGAGCTAAACGAGCCAATGTTGTATTTACTTGGACAAGGGAAGTGGGGGGACTTGCAGTCGAAGTAAGGGCTCTTTGGGGTGTAGGTGGATATGCGGGGTGTGTGTGCTAAAAGGGGATTTCTGGGCTTTCCTGGGGCCGGGCAAGGGGAAAGGGACCCGGGCGGGGACCTCCGCGCTGGCCGGTTTAAACCGGCCAGTGAACGGGAGTGAGGTGGGGGGAGGGGCTGCGGCCATCGGAGACTGGCAGAACAGTGTCCAAGTGGTCTAGCCGGGGTGGAAAGTTGGGGGGAAGGAACCGAGGTTGGGGGGAGGAGTTTTACATGAGGCAGTGGATGGGACGAGTTGGAGGGGGGGTGTTTAAAACTCTTGGGTATCACGTACGGTATTCTTTCAGAGGTTGGACGGCGTTGAGTGTGTGTGTGGGGGTGGGAGGGGGGGGAAGCGGATCCTATAGTGACCATGGGCGGTCCCAGACTCCTTTTTTCTTTTTTTCCTTTGTTTTCTGTTTCCACCGTGGGAGGATTTGCTTTATTGGATGCATATCTTGACAGGTGGGCCGTTGTTTGGGGTGGTGGGAGGATGGGATCGTTGTTATTGTTAAGGGGATTGATTTTGTATTTGTTACCGTTTACTGTTTGTGGGCGGGGTGTAATTTTTGGAGGAAAATGTGAAAATGGAGAATAAAAACATTTATAAAAAAAAACCTCTGCTTTCCTGACAGTCCGATTCCCATTGACTTCAACCTGTCAGAGCTCATTTGATGCCAGACCTTGCCAAATGGACAGCCACTCATCTCCCCTCTTGATTGAAGCTCTTTTGTCCATGTTTGCACTTTGACTGTAATTAGGTCAAAAGCTGAGTGGCCCTGGCGGATCACAATCTGAGCATCGGTGAGCAGGTTAATGCTGCGCAAGTTCCATTATAGTACTGTTGATGACACTCTCCATCACTTTTTCAAGGATCAAGGGTAGGTTGATGGGGTGATATTTGGCCTGAACGGGTGTCCTATGTTTTGTAGACAGGACAAATCTGGGCAATTTTCCACATTGCCGGGTAGATGCCAGTGTTGTAGCCGTACTGGAATAGCTTGGCTAAGGGTGCAGGTAGTTATTGATTCAGTACAATTACCAGTATATTGTCAGGGCTTATAGCCTTTACAGCATCCTGAACTTGCAGCTGTTTCTTGATAATATGTGAAGTGAATTAAATTGGCTGAAGACTAGCATCTGTAATACCTTGGACCTCAACGGGAGACCAAAATGAATCATACTATTATAATTTCTGGCTGAAGATAGAGGCAAATGCTTCAGCCTTCTCTTTTGCACTGAAGTGCTGGGCTCCGTCATTATTAGGTATGAGGATATTTGTGGAGCCTCCTCCTTCCATTAGTTGCATGATTGTTCATCACCACTCATGACGAGATATGACAGGTCTGCAGAGCTTAGATTTGGAGGTTGTGTCGCTTAGCTCTGTCTATCACTTGCTGCTCATCTTTCTCTTCTTAGGCAGTCCCTTGGGTTTGAGGAATGCCAGCTCTATGGAGGTAGCATCCCAACGCCAGCCCGGGATGGAAGGATCAATGGATGAAAAAAATAGGCTACAGGAGGAAATCCGGCCCCTGTGGCCACACAATTTCTCTGCATGAGCTTTCCCCTTTATCAGTGAGCCACGTGATTTTCTACATTTTAAAAAAATTACCAGTTGTAGGCTCCCAGGTCTTCTGCATTCCTCAGCAATAACCACTTATCCTGTTGGCGCAGCTGAGTATGTCATTGGGCTGGCAGCATGAGGAGCTGACAACCACCTTAATTGGACGGAAGGCCCACAAGGTGGCCATTTAAAGGTCAACATGGCAAATTGCCCAGCAGGTCCTGCTGCCAGCAAGTGCATGCTTGAGAACCACTTTCACCTTGATGTTAGGGTCCTGAAGCCGAGAGTAAAATTCAGGGATAAGTAACTGAAAAATACACTCAGACAAAAAGTTTCTGGAGCGCCAAGATTTTCCTATTAAGAAAAATAAACCTAGAGAACTTGGGTGCAGACTGGCAACAACAGCTTCACAGGGACAACATTTGATACTGTGCCACAAATAAGGAGATATTCGGCTTGGGTCGGTTTAGCTCAGTTGGCTGGATAGTTGGTTTGTGATGCAGAGCAAGGCCAACATCGCAGGTTCAATTCCCATACTGGTTGAGGCTATCCATGCAAGTCCCGTCTTCTCAACCTTGCCTCTCGCCTGAGGTATGGTGATCCTTGACTTAAATCACCACCAGTCAGCTCTCCCCCTCAAAAGAGCAAAGCAGCCTATGGTCATCTGGGACTTTTACTTTATTCGGCTTGGTCAAAGTGGTAGTTTTTAAGGAATATCTTGAAGGGAGAAAGAGGCAGAGAGGATTAAGGAGGGAATTATAGGGGCAGCACAGTGACATAGTGGTTAGCACTGGTGCCCCATGGCGCCGAGGACCCGGGTGTGTTTAAATTCATTTTTAAAAATTGAGGTGTTGTCAGACTAGGAACCAAGGTAGGTCAGCGAGCACAGGGATGATGGTGAATAAAACATGGACAAGTTAGGATACAGACAGCAGGATTTTTAATCAACTACACTACTTTTTTTAAACTTAAGAGTACCCAATTTTTTTAAAATTTAGAGTACCAATCCACCTACCCTGCACATCTTTGGGTTGTGGGGGTGACATCCACGCAGACATGGCGAGAATGTGCAAACTCCACCCGGACAGTGACCGGGACTGGGATCAAACCAAGGTCCTCGATGCTGTGAGGCAGCAGTGATAAGCACTGCACCACCGTGGATGGACTAAACTTTATGGAGAATGGAAGGTGCAAGGCCGGTCGGGAAGACAGCCAAGAAGTACCAAAGGCATGGACGAGGGTTTCAGCAGCAGATGAGCGATAGTTAGGGTGGAGATGTTTTGGAGGTTGAAATAGGTGGTCTTGGGCAGCACGGTGGCACAGTGGTTAGCATTGCTGCCTACGGCGCTGAGGACCCGGGTTCGAATCCCGGCCCTGGGTCACTGTCCGTGTGGAGTTTGCACATTCTCCCCGTGTCTGTGTGGGTTTCGCCCCCACAACCCAAAGATGTGCATGTTAGGTGAATTGGCCACGCTAAATTGCCCCTTAATTGGAAAAAATAATTGGGTACTCTAAATTTATTTAAAAAAAAAAAGAAATAGGTGGTCTTGATGATGGCATAGATCTGTGGTGGGAATCTCATCTTGGGGACAAATACAGAACTAAGGTTATGAACAGTGTGGTTCAGCCTCAGACAGTTGCCAGGAAGAGGGATGAAATTAGTAGCTTGGGAACAATGCTTAGAGCAGGAACCAGGGCCGTGATTCTCCCCTACCCGGCGGGGTGGGGGGTCCCGGCGTGTTGGAATGGCGTGAACCACTCCGGTGCCGGGCCGCCCCAAAGGTGCGGAAGTCTCCGCTCCTTTAGGGGCCAAGCCCTTACATTGAGGGGCTAGGCCCGCGTCGGAGTGGTTCCCGCACCGCCGGCTGGCGTGAACGGCCTTTGGCGCCACGACAGCCGGAGCCGAAAGGACTTCGCCGGCCGGCATAAGCTGACGTCATCCCGGCGCATGCGCAGTGGAGGGGTCTCTTCCGCCTCCGCCATGATGAAGACCATGGCAAAGGCAGAAGAAAAAGAGTGCCCCCACGGCACAGGCCCGCCCGCCCGCCGATTGGTGTGCCCCAATCGCGGGCCAGGCCACCGTGGGGGCAGCCCCGGGGTCAGATCGCCCCGCGCCCCCCCCAGGACCCCGGCGCCCGCTCACGCCGCCTGCTCCCGCCGGTAAGGTAGGTGGTTTAATCCACGCCGGCGGGAGAGGCTTGTCAGCCCATCGAGGGCCGGAGAATCTCCGCGGGAGGCCCGCCGACCGGCACGGCGCGATTCCCGCCCCCGCCGAATCTCGGTTGGTGGAGAATTCAGGACACGGCGGGGGCGGGATTGACGCCGGCCCCGGGCAATTCTCCGACCCGGCGGGGGGTGTCGGAGAATCCCACCCCAGAACAGTGTTGCTAATGTTCATTTGGAGGGAAATTCTACTCATCCAGCAAGACAATGCATTACAAATCTGCTGTGCATAAATATGCTCAGGAGTTCAATTAGCTTAAATTATTTCAGCATACCATGACAATAGCTAGTAGTTTACATTATTTGTCTAGCCGGGGCCACCTACTTGCAGGATTGTGTGGAGTAGAGTGGTTACTTTTCCAGGCTCAATTGGCCAGTCTACCTGGGTAACTAATAGTCAACAGTGTTCGAGGCACTGGATGCCAGCCTGTCCTGAACCTATCACAGAGAATTAACTCAGTTTCGTAAGATTATATAGCATATATGGCACAGAAACAGATCATTTGCCTTCAACAGTACATGCCGGTGTGCTCCACCTGAGCCTCTTCCATCTTTTCTCATATCAATCTAATATTGCAATTCACAATTCCCTTCTCTTCCTACACTTGTCTAGCTTCCCTCTTCAGGCATCTATAATATATACTTCAACCACTTCCTGTGGTAGCGGGTTCCAGGTTATGACGGCATTTTGGGTTAAGAGGTTTCTTCCGAATTCCCTATTGGATTTCCTGGTGTCTATCTTATAATGATGGCCTCTAGTTATGCTCTTCCCCACAACAGGAAACATTCATATTTCCATCGCTAAACATACGACCATGGAGCTACCTTGCCTTGAAGGGACACTTACTGGTCTTGCTTCAAGAAATGTATTCTGATTTTTGAGCGACAGCTATAAAAGCTATAAATGTACATATAAGCTATAAAAAGTTAGCAAGGCCTTTTTATATCCAGATGTTATTGTGGTTACATGCTAGCTATAGAAATTGTGAACACACCACAGAAAAGTGAACATATTTAGACTACATTTATAATCAACAGAAAGAAAACTATTTTTGTTTAACTGTCTCATCAAAATGCCTGCTGGCACTGTGTAGACTTACAATAGATGGTGCACTGCAAAGTACTGAAGGGTTGATGCTAACATTGGAACCACACACATTGCTTTTAGTATGAGAAAACTAACACCCAAAATCACTCTTGTTCTGATGGGCACCTTTGTGTGCAGCTGCATCAAGATGTGCTTGGACCCTTGGTACCAAAACACCAAGCGTTACTACATGTCTAGTTTCTACCTGGCTCCAGTGCTGCAAAAGATGTGTGTGGCCACGTTGCTGTCAAATGCTCCATGCAGTTGGACCATGCCACACCACCTATCCCTCATAGAAAAGTTTATGCAAAAAAACAGCTTTTATCACAAGTCCATCAGGCACTGGTCTGCACAGGCCCTGCGAGAAAAGAACATGATAGATTGCGTTGGATCGTTCCCCGAGCAAACTGTCAAAGTCATTTGGTAGAATGCCTCATTGCCATAGCTTTCAAACAAGCACCAAGAAGTACTTTGGCCTGTGAAGAGAAAGGCCCTCCACACAAGATTCTTCCTACATGCCCCGAGACTCAGCCCCTTCGCATGTTGACCAACCCCGAGGTGGCTGTAGTGGGGAAGAGACCTCGTCTACTTCCTTGCAGAATGTGCCTTTGAAAAAATGGTTTGGAGATGCAGTAGCTTCTATTGAGGCTCATCCCTAGCAGAAATGTAAAGCAAGAATCTATATTCTATGAGGTTTTTCCAGGGATACACACCAAGATAACATCAGTTGCACTGGATGACCATTAACTTGGTGAAAGATGCTGTTTTGTTTGGTCTGCCTGAAATGCGGCATTCCAGTGCAAAGAGTTGTCCTCGACTGAGGTGTTACATACCGGCCCATTCTAAGGTCCAGGATTACGTGAAGGACACACAAAAGCTTGGGGCAGCCAACCTAGCTGTGATGGTGAATGGTTGCTGTCTAAAGCCTTGATAAAGCATTAAAATTAGTGTAAACCTGCTTGGGCAATATGCCTGACATGGGATTCACTTTGTGAATATCAGGAGTATTGAAATTTTATTGAGGCATCTGAAAGTGGAACATGCTGTATGGAGTTGCACAGAGAACATTAGAACATAGAACATTACAGCGCAGTACGGGCCCTTCGGCCCTCGATGTTGCGCCGACCCGTGAAACCATCTGAAGCCTATCTGACCTACACTATTCCATTTTCATCCATATGTCTATCCAGTGACCACTTAAATGCCCTTAAATTTGGCAAGTCTACCACTGTTGCAGGCAGGGCGTTCCACACCCCTACTACTCTCTGAGTAAAGAAACTGCCTCTGACATCTGTCCTATATCTACCACCACTCAATTTAAAGCTATGTCCCCTCATGTTGGTCATCACCATCCAAGGAAAAAGACTCTCACTGTCCACCCTATCTAACCCTCTGACTATCTTATATGTCTCTATTAAGTCACCTCTCAGCCTTCTCCTCTCTAACGAAAACAACCTCAAGTCCTTGACCCTTTCCTCGTAAGACCTTCCCTCCATACCAGACAACATCCTAGTAAATCTCCTCTGAACCCTTTCCAAAGCTTCCACATCCTTCCTATAATGTGGTGACCAGAACTGCACGCAGTACTCCAGGTGCGGCGGCACTAGAGTTTTGTACAGCTGCAGCATGACCTCGTGGCTCCGAAACTCAATCCCCCTACTGATAAAGGCTAGCACACCATATGCCTTCTTAACAGCCCTATTAACCTGGGTGGCAACTTTCAGGGATTTATGTACCTGGATGCCGAGATCTCTCTGTTCATCTACACTACCAAAAATCTTGCCATTAGCCCAGTACTCTGCATTCCCGTTACTCCTTCCAAAGTGAACCACTTCACACTTTTCCGCATTAAACTCCATCTGCCACCTCTCAGCCCAGCTCTGCAGCTTATCTATGTCGCTCTGTAACCTATAACATCCTTCAGCACCATCCACAACTCCACCGACCTTCGTGTCATCTGCAAATTTACTAACCCATCCTTCTGCACCCTCTTCCAGGTCATTTATAAAAATGACAAACAGCAGTGGCCCCAAAACAGATCCTTGCGGTACACCACTAGTAACTGAACTCCAGGATGAACATTTCCCATCAACCACCACCCTCTGTCTTCTTTCAGCTAGCCAATTACTGATCCAAACCGCTAAATCACCTTCAATCCCATACTTCCTTATTTTCTGCAATAGCCTACCGTGGGGAACCTTATCAAACGCCTTGCTGAAATCCATGTACACCACATCAACCGCTTTACCCTCATCCACCTGTTTGGTCGCCTTCTCAAAAAACTCAATAAGGTTTGTGAGGCATAACCTACCCTTCACAAAACCGTGTTGAGTATCGCTAATCAACTTGTCCTTTTCAAGATGATTATAAACCCTATCTCTTATAACCTTTTCCAACATTTTACCCACAACCGAAGTAAGGCTCACAGGTCTATAATTACCAGGGTTGTCTCTACTCCCCTTCTTGAACAGGGGACAACATTTGCTATCCTCCAGTCTTCCGGCACTATTCCTGTCGACAAAGACGACATAAAGATCAAGGACAAAGGCTCTGCAATCTCCTCCCTGGCTTCCCAGAGAATCCTAGGATAAATCCCATCTGGCCCAGGGGGCTTATCTATTTTTACACTTTCCAAAATTGCTAACACCTCCTCCTTGTGAACCTCAATCCCATCTAGCCTGGTCGATTGTACCTGAGTATTCTCCTCGACAACATTGTCTTTCTCCAGTGTAAACACTGACGAAAAATATCCATTTAACGCTTCCCCTATCTCCTCTGATTCCACACACAACTTTCCACTACTATCCTTGATTGGCCCTAATCTTACTCTAGTCGTTCTTTTGTTCCTGATATACCTATAGAAAGCCTTAGGGTTTTCCTTGATCCTATCCGCCAACGACTTTTCGTGTCCTCTCCTCGCTCTTCTTAACTCTCCCTTTAGGTCCTTCCTGGCTAACTTGTAACTCTCAAGTGTCCTAACTGAGCCTTCATGTCTCATCCTAACATAAGCCTTCTTCTTCCTCTTGACAAGTGCTTCAACTTCCTTAGTAAACCACGGTTCCCTTGCTCGACAACTTCCTCCCTGCCTGACAGGTACATACTTATCAAGGACACGCAGTAGCTGTTCCTTGAAAAAGCTCCATATTTCGATTGTACCCATCCCCTGCAGTTTCCTTCCCCTTCCCATCCTATACAGTTGAATTTTATTACACTTGCTGTTATTTTGAAGTTGAAACGCTCAGAAATGTACTTTTACAAATTTTATGAGTAAGGTATATTTTGGGGGGAAAAAACTGGAAAAAGACAAAGATGCTTATAGTGTTAAATTACTTACAAGACCTTCAAGGAAGGTAATCCGTGCTTTGTCCGAAAGAGATCCCTTTGTATTGCATATAAATGGTTGTTGCTGATATCACTTTTGAAAGAAAGGGTACATTTTAATATGCAGTCTTTTGTATCAAAACATGGTTTAATTTGTTTTTGTGTTTTAATTTAACTTACATGAGTTCAATTTCTGGAGTAGGCTGGAACATATAGTCTGCAATAAACCTTATCTGATTATAAGATAAAAACCTGTGATGTAAAAAAAAAAGAACATGAAGGAATATACAGTTCCATAAACAGGTGGCTCTTTAGCCCACTGCATAAATACCAAGATCAAAAAGACATGATTAGCATTTAAATACTTCAACCAGATTAGGAAGTTCAAGGTCAGTAAAGAGGTAGCAACTAAAACCAGTAAGGTACTAGATAATAAACTCATTGTGACTAAGGGGAAGAGTAGACAGGGAAGAGATGATGGACGCAAAGGGACAGGTGGCCTGAGGGGCATTTGTTTTAATGCGAGAAGTGTAGCAGGTAAGGCAGATGAATTTAGGGCTTGGATTAGTACCTGGGTATATGATATTATTGGTATTGCTGAGACTTGGTTGAGGGAAGGGCTAGATTGGCAACTAAAAATCCCAGGGCATAGATGCTTCAGGAGATATAGAGAGGGAGGTAAAAGGGGTGGAGGAGTTGCATTACTGGTCAGAGATGATATCACAGTTGTGATTAAGGAGAGCACGATGGAGGATTTGAGCACTGAGGCAATATGGATAGAGCCAAGAAATAGGAAGGGTGCAGTAATATTGTTGGGACTTTATTACAGGCCTCCCAAAAGCGAGCTTGAAGTAGAGGTACAAATATGTAGACAGATTATAGAAAAACATAGGAGCAATAGTGTGATCGTGATGGGAGATTTTAATTTCCCCAACATTGAATGGGACTCATGTAGTGTTGGAGGCGTAGATAGAGCAGAATTTGTAAGGAGCATCCAGGAGAGTTTTTAGAGCAGTATGTAAATAGTCCAACTCGGGAAGGGGCCATATTGGACCTGGTATTGGGGAATGATCCCGGCCAGGTGGTTGAAGTTTCAGTCGGTGATTATTTTGGGAATAGCGATCGCAATTCCGTAATACTCATGGACAAAGACGAGAGTGGTCCTAAAGTGGTCCGAAGGAAGAGTGCTAATTTGGGGAAAGGCCAAGTGTAACAAAATTCGGCAGAAGCTAGGGAATGTGGATTGGGACCAGCTGTTTAAGAGTAAATCCACATTTGAAATGTGGGAGTCTTTTAAGGAAAGGTTGATTAGAGTGCAGGACAGACATGTCCCTGTGAAAATGAGGGATAGAAATGGCAAGATTAGGGAACCATGGATGATGGGTGGAATTGTGAGACTAGCCAAGATGAAAAAGGAAGCATACATAAGATCTAGGCAACTTAAAACCGATGAAGCTTTGGAGGAATATCGGGAAAGTAGGACAAATCTCAAACGCACAATAAAGAGGGCTAAAAGGGGTCATGAAATACCTTTGGCTAACAGGGCTAAGGAAAATCCCAAAGCCTTTTATTCGTATATAAGGAGCAAGAGGGTAACTAGAGAAAGGATTGGCCCAATCAAAGACAAAAGAGGGAATTTATGCGTGGAGTCAGAGGAAATGGGTGAGATTCTTAATGAGTACTTTGCATCGGTATTCACCAAGGAGAGGGACATGACGGATGTTGAGGCTAGGGATGGATGTTTAAATACTCTAGGTCAAGTCGGCATAAGGAAGGGGAGGTTTTGGGTATTCTAAAAGGCATTAAGGTGGACAAGTCCCCAGGTCCGGATGGGATCTATCCCAGGTTACTGAGGGAAGCGAAGGACGAAATAGCTGGGGCCTTAACAGATATCTTTGCAGCATCCTTGAGCACGGGTGAGGTCCCGGAGAACTGGAAAATTGCTAATGTGTCCCTTTGTTTAAGATGGGTAGCAGGGATAATCCAGAGAATTATAGACCTGTGACCTTGACGTCAGTGGTAGGCAAACTGTTGGAGAATATACTGAGGGATAGGATCTATTCACATTTGGAAGAAAATAGACTTATCAGTGATAGGCAGCATGGTTTTGTGCAGGGAAGGTCATGTCTTACAAACCTAATAGAATTCTTTGAGGAAGTGACAAAGTTAATTGATGAGGGAAGGGCTGTAGATGTCATATACATGGACTTCAGTAAGGTGTTTGATAAAGTTTCCCATGGCAGATTGATGGAAAAAATGAAGTCGTATGGGGTTCAGGGTGTACTAGCTAGATGGATAAAGAACTGGCTGGGCAACAGGAGACAGAGAGTAGTGGTGGAAGGGAGTGTCTCAAAATGGAGAAGGGTGACTAGTGGTGTTCCACAGGGATCCGTGCTCGGCACACTGTTGTTAGTGATATACATAAATGATCTGGACGAAGGTATAGGTGATCTGATTAGCAAGTTTGCAGATGATACTAAGATTGGTGGAGTTGCAGATAGTGAGGGGGACTGTCAGAGAATACAGCAAAATATCGATAGATTGGAGAGTTTGGCAGAGAAATGGCAGATGGAGTTCAATCCAGGCAAATGCGAGGTGATGCATTTTGGAAGATCCAATTCAAGAGCGGACTATATGGTCAATGGAAGAGTCTTGGGGAAAATTGATGTACAGATGTATTGAATACAAGAGTCGGCAGGTCATGTTACAGTTGTATAGGATATTGGTGAGGCCACATTTGGAATACTGCATGCATTTCTGGTCGCCACATTACCAGAAGGATGTGGATGCTTTAGAGAGGATGCAGAGGAGGTTCACCAGGATGTTGCCTGGTATGGAGGGCGCTAGCTATGAAGAAAGGTTGAGTAGATTAGGTTTGTTTTCGTTGGAAAGATGGAGGTTGAGGGGTACCTGATTGAGGTCTACAAAATTATGAGAGGTATGGACAGGATGGATAGCAGCAAGCTTTTTCCAAGAGTGGGGGTGTCAATTACAAGGGGTCACAATGTCAAGGTGAGAGAGGGAAAGTTTAAGGGAGATCTGCGTGGAACGTTTTTTACGCAGAGGGTGGTGGGTGCCTGGAACGCTTTGCCAGCGGAGGTGGTAGAGGTAGGCACGATAGCATCATTTAACATGCATTTAGACAGATATATGAACGGGCGTGGAACAGAGGGAAGTACATCCTTGGAAAATAGGCGACAGGTTTAGATAAACGATCTGGATCGGCACAGGCTGGGAGGGTCGAAGGGCCTGTTCCTGTGCTGTAATTTTCTTTGTTCTTTGTTCTTTGGACACAAATGTGTTTGAAGAATATGACTGGTCTATAAAATAATGAGAGGCATAGATAAGGTAGATTGTAAAGATATTTTCCCACAGGTAGAGGATTCTAAAACTAGAGGACATAGATGTAAGGTGAAAGGGAGAGATACAAAAGAGTCCAGAGGGGCAATTTTTTCACATAGGGTGGTTAGTGTCTGGAACAAGCTACCAGAGGCATTGGTAGAGGTGTGTACAATTTTGTCTTTTAAAAACTATTTTGACAGTTATATGGAAAAGATGGGTATAGAAGAATATGGGCCAAATGTGGGCAATTGGGACCAGCTTAGTGGTAAAAATTGGGCGGCATGGACAAGTTGGGCCGAAGGGCCTGTTTTCATGCTGTAAACCTCTATGACTATGATCGATATCACTTTCCTTTCCAATAGAAGCAACTCACAAATTCATAGCTCAGAGACAAATATTACAGCTAACATGGTGCAATCATAGAAGGGATTTCATAGATGGAGAATTAATTTCTAAATTTATGTACCTATCTTCTGAATTCACCAGGTGCTCCCTCCTTCCCAGGCCTTTCCAAACTGATAACCCACAACATCCTCCCATCTGCAATCCAATTCCCTTTTAAAGATCTCAATCAAATCTGCTTCCACCACCCTCTCAGGAAGTTTGTTCCAGATTCCAACCACCCTCTGGGTGAAAAGTTTTTCCCCATATCACTTTTATTCCTTTTGCCAATTATTTTGAATCTGTGCCCTCTAGTTCTTAATGCTCTTTTGAGTAGGACCAGTTTCTCACTATTTACATAGAAACATAAAAATAGGAGGAGGACATTCAGTCTTTCGAGCCTGCTCCGCCATTCATTATAATCCTGGCTGATCATCCAGTTTAATACCTGATCCCGCCTTTACCCATATCCTGTGATCCCCTTCGCCAAAGTGCTATGACTAACTGCTTCTTGAAAGCATAGTGTTTTAGCCTCAACTGCTTTCTGTGATAAAGAATTCTATAAGCTGACCACTCTCTATGTGAAAAGACTTCTCCTCATCTCAGTCCCAAGTGGTCTACCCCGTACCCTTAGACTGTGACCCTGAGTTCTGGACACCCGACCATCCAAGAAGGGAACATCCTTCTTTCATCTACCCAGTCCCGTCCGGTTAGAATTTTTCGAGACACCCCCCCCCCCCCTCCCCCTTACGGGTATAGGGTGGATACGTGGGTTTGAGTAGAGTGATCATTGCTCGGCACAACATCGAGGGCCGAAGGGCCTGTTCTGTGCTGTACTGTTCTATGTTCTATATGGTGCCCAGAACTGGAGGCAGTACTCCAGATGAGGCCGAACTAGTGTCTTATACAAGTTCAACATGACTTGTAATTAATGTCCCTATTAATAAAGCGTTGCATACTACGTGCTTTATTAACTGCTCTCTCAACGTTCCATGCCATCTTTAATAGAACATAGAACATACAGTGCAGAAGGAGGCCATTCGGCCCATCAAGTCTGCACTGACCACTTAAGCCCTCACTGACACCCTATTCCTGTAGCCCAATAACCCCTCTTAATCATTTTGGACACTAAGGGCAATTTAGCATGGCCAATCCACCTAACCTGCACGTCTTTGGACTGTGGGAGGAAACTGGAGCACCCGGAGGAAACCCACGCAGACATGGGGAGAACGTGCAGACTCCGCACAGTCAGTGAACCAGCGGGGAATCGAACCTGGGATCCTGGTGCTGTGAAGCCACAGTGCTAACCACTATGCTACCGTGCTGCCCTGTACATATGTACTTAATGTCGTAAGTACATGAGTTCCCCCTGTTCCTGCAACTCCTTTACAGTTTCTGCCTTTATTTTATACTGTCTGAAAATGAAAATCGCTTATTGTCACGAGAAGGCTTCAATGAAGTTACTGTGAAAATCCCCTAGTCGCCACATTCCGGCGCCTGTTCGGGGAGGCTGGTACATGAATTGAACCGTGCTGCTGGCCTGCCTTGGTCTGCTTTAAAAATCAACGATTTAGCCCAGTGTGCTAAACAAGCCCCTACATATCTGTCTCTACATATTGTTCCTGCCAAAATGAATCACACCACAAGATTATCCTCATCACAGTTGACAATGTTTCCAATCTTCGTATCAGCTTCAACTTTTGAAATCATGTCCTGAACACCAGTCTAGGTCATTAATTTATATCAGGAAGAGCAAGGAGCCTAACACAGCCCCCTGGGGAGATCCACTACAAACCTTCCCTCAATCTAAAAAAACAACTATTTATCACTACGCTCTGTTGACTGTCACTCAGCCAATTTATTTTCCAAGTGCCTACTTTCCCTTTTATTCCATGAGCTAGAATTTTGCTCACAAATTTGTTGGCTGGAACTATAGCAAATGCTTTTTAAAAATCCACATCAACAACATTGTCCTCATCAAAATGTTACCTCAAAAAAACTCCAACAAGCCAGTTAAACATGATTTTCCCTTAATTAATCCATGCTGGCTTTTCGTAATTATCCTGCAATTGTCCAAGTGACTATTGATTTGTCCCAAACTTTAGTTTCCAGCAGTTTCCCTACCACCAAACTCAAACTGACTGGGATACAGTTGCCAACTTTATCCTCGGAGCCCTTTTCAAACAAGGGCATAAAATTAGCAATTCTCGAGTCCTCTGGCAACATGCCGTGTCTACGGAAGACTGGAAAATTATCACTCATGTCTCTGCAATTTCCACTCTCACTTCCCTCCATACCCTTGGATGCATTTCATCCGGTCCTGGTACCTTATCTATTTTAAGATTGCCAAACAACTCTACTTCTCAATTGTAAATTATTTGCGTGCACCAGTTACCTCCTCTCTCACCTCGGCCTGGGTAGCATCTTCTTCCTTTATAAAGACAGATGCAAAGTTCTTGTTTAATACCTCTACTATTTCTCCTGCCTCCTCGTGCAAGTCTTTTTTATCCCTAATCAGACTTCTTTATTTTATTATTTATATGCTCAGAGAAGACCTTGGGATTCCTTTTATGTTAACTGTAAGTCTCTTTGCTACATATTCTTTAACTTTATTATTGCACTGTAACTTCCCTTATTTCTGATAAGCATGCGTGTGTGTCCTGGTGTTAGTTTTTCCTTGGGTTTAGTGATAAATAAATTTTATTTCTTTAACTCAAGAAAACCTTGTCTGATTGGCTCCTTATTGCTCACTGCATTAGTTAAACACATTCTGATTTGAAAATGGTATATCCTCGTAAAAAACTAACTTAAAGTTTTGTTGTGACCAACCAAGGAGCTGATAAGAGGGGAGCCAGTCCACTTCTTCTCACATAGTCATAACAAAATCGGGGGCCCGTATCCAGAATTTATTTCCATAGACTGACAAAAGATCTGTTTGGGAAAGTAAATTGTTACAACAAAAACATTTTAAAGCTACGAAAGGTTTTCTTGGGTCTGTAATACTCGAAAGCCAGGAGAACTGAAATTTGGAATGGCTGGTGAAACATCCGGAGGTGGAAATTGAGAACACAAACAGATAAATTAGCGGTAGAGAAATTAAGATTGGAGCAGTGGAAATTGGAACTGGAATTTGAGGAAAGGGAAAAAGAGAGAATAGCAGGAACTGAAGGAAGAGGGAAAGTCCAAAGAAGACAGCAAGAAAGGGGCACAAGACTATATGAACTATGCAGGGAGGTAGAGACAGCCAAGGCAGGCTGGAAAATAGTACTCCTCAAAAGGTCAGGGATAGTCCAGAGAGGCTGAAAAGGCTGACAAAGTCATCAGAATCTGAGCAAGCACAGGGAACCAAGAGGGAATTGAAAGTACTACAGGAGGCAAAGTAAGAAATTGGGGCCTTCAATGAATTGGTGTGTTCTGCAGTCTAAAACCCAAAAAACGCTTTCTAAAAAGGCAACAATTTCTGAACAGTTTGGAAACAGCAAGGTCACTTAATTCAGGCTGCCATGTTTGTGGTGATCACAAGTTAACTAGATGCAATACAACTGAGCAAACACTAGAGGGGGCACGGGAGAGCCATATAAATAGACGGGGACAGGAAGTGATGACACACTTCACAGAGGGCAGAACTTGGAGCAGGACAGACACCCACACATACCAGCTAGGAACACTGAAGGTAACCTTAGGAAACAGCTCTGAAGAGGGAACAAACTCACAATAAAGCATCTTCTCCACATTTGAGACTACGAGCTTTATTAAGACACGAGTAACAACACATGGTACCCAGGAGTGGCTTCAGACGCTTACTACAGGACAACTCAGTGGCAGATACAGAAAGCTCAAAATGGCATGGAAATCTCCTACTGGACATTTGACTTGGGAAGACATCGCTAATTCGAGGATGTGGTATGGATACCCAGATCAGCTGGACCAGACTGGCGTTGTAAGAAATGTCTGGAAAAGGTTTAAACAAATGTTTGATATTTATCTCACAGCTAATGATGTACAAGAAGCCTCAGACAACATTAAAATAGCAATTCTCACCGCAGGGCCTGTAAATAGGAAAGTGTATAATGGATTTAAATACTCAAAAGATGAAGACAGAAACAGCTTACAAATGTTACTAAACAAATTTGAAGAGTACTGTGAGAAATTTGAACAGCAAGGCATGCTCAGAGTCCAAACTGCACAGAGACTGGGTGATGCAAAACTTAAAAAATCACGAAAAGAACAAGAAATCGCGAATGAAAAGTACAGATCAAAAAGAAGAAATAACAAGAATTTCTCACAAAGCCAAAACGCTGAAACCCTGTCCAGATCGGGAAGAGAAGATTACTTACAACTTTTAGAAATCCAGTCCTGGTGGGAAAGAAAAAGAAAAGAAAAAAAGAAAGAAAAATCCCTGAAATCCGCGAAAAACGCGAAGAAATGGCGTCGGAGCACATTTTGCAGAGCACATTTTGTAAGCAAAGAACTACAAATCGCGTCTGCGCATGCGCCGGAACCGGAAGCCGCGCATGCGCAGTTTAAAAAAGATCGCGGTGCCGATCGTTATGCGCATGCGCAAGCCGCGCATGCGCAGTCAAAAAAAGTCTTGGTCGCGGATCGTCATGCGCATGCGCAAGCCGCGCATGCGCAATGGACACAGAACCGCACAGGGAAGGAAAGCCGATTTGCGCATGCGCAATTCATTCCTACGCGTGACGTCATGACGTCTGAGCATCCCGACCACGCCCACTTAAAAGGGAAATGCCCGAAAATTGAAAATAAGACACTTAAAGTGGTAAACACAAATTGTCTTGCCTCAGAACACAGAAAAACGCCTGAACTTAAACCAACAGTTAAAAACAACTTGCACAACACCCTGAAAAAAGCAGTCTGCACCACCCAAAGTGAAGAGAACAAAAAGAATTCCGAAACAACAAAAGATGATTTGTTTTTCGAAGATTACCTCTCAGACACAGCTGAGTCAGTCGGATATGCTTATCACAGCATCAGCGACACGGTCGCAAAGTTCAACACGAATCAACTCGTGGTAGAAGAAGCCAACGAAGATGAAATGGGTATCAAAGAATACTACTCAGACATGGAGGAGTTATTTGGACATGCTGATCACAGCATCAGCGACACCGTTGCAAAGCTCAACACGACTCTACTCATGGTAGATGAATCCAACACCATGATGCCATGGCAGCTCGTCGATACATTGGATGACAGCAATACCCTAGACGAAGACGACGCCACACAGAGAGCACAGGAAGACTCCACAGAGCGAGCGATGACAGGCTCCACAGTGCGAGTGATGAAAGACTCCAAAAGGGATGCAAGCAAACACTCCCTGGCGAACACCATGCATGAACAAGACCATGCAGGTAAACCCGCTGTATCTGAGCAACCGCAAGCAGACTATGAAAGTCTACCAAGCTCACAGGAACAAAAAGAAGACAATGCACCTCTACCCACTGCATGCGAAGACAGTGACAAGGTGATCACACTCGACGTACAGGATCACAGCGAGACTGACAGTTCTCAGCTTGTCTGTACCGACGCACAGAGCGAAAACAGTAACAAGGTGATCGCACTCGACGTACAGGATCACAGCGAGACTGACAGTTCTCAGCTTGTCTGTACAGAAGCACAGAGTCGGGCCACCCAACAGTCCAGAGAGACGATGCCGAAAGAAAACATGCAGATTTTGACTCCAGAAGAGGAGCACCTGGAGTCCAAAGAGACAACGCCGAAAGAAACCATGCAGATTCTGACTCCAGAAGAGGAGCACCTGGAGTCCAGAGAGACCAAGCCAAAAGAAACCATGCAGATTGTGACTCCAGAAGAGGAGCACCCGGAGTCCAGTGAGACAACATCAACAGAAATCATGAAGATTTCAACTCCAGAAGCGGAGCACCAGAAGTCCACAGACACCACGTCAATTGTAATCATGGAGGTTTTGACTCCAGAAGAGGAGCGCCAAGAATCCAGAGACACCGCTTCAAATGAAATCGAGAAGAATGTGACTCCGGAAGAGGAGCACCAAGAAAGCAAAGATGAGGAATCCAATTCTCCACAAATGATTGATGTCACCTGCACCGATGCAACATCAGATCATTCGCACCACTCTCGAGACGAAATGCTCAATGACTCAAATTATCCACTCGGGACACGAATAGAGTATAACAAGAAAAACAAAAGTCAAAAGAAGCACAGCAGAAACGGGACAAACAACAGCAAGAACAAAAGCAACATGAAGCGCGACAAGACCAACAACAATAGCAAGAAGCACAGCAGAAACGAGAACGACAACAGAAAGAACAAAAGCAACATGAAGCGCGACAAGACAAACAACAAAGTCAGGCACAAAGATAGCGACAACGACAGAGACAGAAACAACAAGAACGGCAACGAAAACAACAAAGTCAGGAACAAAGATAACGACAACACCAAAGACAGAAACGACAAAAACAGCAACACGAACGGCAACGAAAACAACAAAGTCAGGAACAACGACAGTGCCAACACCAAAGACAGAAACGACAAAAACAGCAACAAGTACGGCAACGAAAACAACAAAAACAGGAACGACAGAAACAACAGCAATGAAACAACGACTTGTACATAATGGTACTACTTGGCACATGAAGGACAATGCCACAGCACACTGCAAAACGATGACAAGACTACAAACATGTCATGGGATGACGACGAATCGCACAAACACACGTCTGCTCCAGAACGAGCAAGCACACCAGCATCCAAGGCGGATGAGACAATAAATCAACACCACAAGCACAGAAAAAAAAAAAGTCCATGCCAGTCAACATCAGTGAGGTGACCATGCAAACACCTCGGGATGATGCATTGGGTACTTAAAATAACAAGGAACACCAACAACATTGACGGCGGACTTGCAATATCAATATCACCACGTCATCAACAACAAAAAGAAAAAAAAGCTCTGAACAAATTCATCAAGTTTGGACTCATAAATGTTTTTATTAAGATTGGACATATAACTACATTGGCTTTGTACAATATGCAATAGCACCATCACCTGTCTAGATACACATATCATAAGTAACTGTTTTCTATAATTTTCTTTAAAGATGTACAGCAAATATGTAAAGAGAAAAAGGGGGATGTGGTGATCGTAGATTGACTAGAAAAACAACTGAGCAAACACCAGAGGGAGAGCTATAAATACACCGGGACAGGATGTACAATTTTCTTTAACGATGTACAGAAAATATGTAAAGAGAAAAAGGGGGATGTGGTGATCACAAGTTAACTAGATGCAATACAACTGAGCAAACACTAGAGGGGGCACGGGAGAGCCATATAAATAGACGGGGACAGGAAGTGAGGACACACTTCACAGAGGGCAGAACTTGGAGCAGGACACACACACACACGCCAGCTAGGAGCACTGAAGGTAGCCATAGGTAACAGCTCTGAAGAGAGAACGAACTCACAATAAAGCATCTTCTCCACATTTGAGACTACGAGCTTTATTAAGACACGAGTAACAACACAATGTTGACATTTCTAAGCTGGTAGGATGGTGCACCCCTTAACTATGCTAGAGTTTAGAAAGGATCCTTGATATGTAACCTATAAAACGTTGATCTTGAACAGAGTGACAAATAGGAAGGTATGGGTACTTGTGCTGTATCCATTGGTCAGAAGGGTTTGAATAGTTGATTGGGGCTGAATTTCCCACTCCTGTTCCTAGTTCTTATGTTTTTGACACTAGCCTTCAGAAAAAAGGTGGATTAATAAATGCTCTGGCACAGGGGCTGGGTCCTGATGACTTTGCAGTGCTCGTCAGGCACTGTAACCTCAGATGGATTACAAGAAGGACTACCAAGGAAAGGATTTCTTAATAGAGCAAAATGCTGTTACCACAAGCGACTGAGATGAACACACTGTGCTTCTGCCCATCCACTGGGATCCCTCCCAACTGTCATGCGTCGTATACCTTTTCTATCTAATTAATGCATCATATCTAAACTGTTGTTTTATAATAAACTTAATAAATTATCTAATGATTGCCTATGAACTGGGGCAGCACGGTGGCACAGTTGATGGCATTGCTGCCTCACGGCGCCGAGGCCCGGGTTCAATCCCGGCCCAGAGTCACTGTCCGTGCAAAGTTTGCACATTCTCCCAGTGTCTGCGTGGATCTCACCCCCAAACCCAAACAGATGTACAAGGTGGGTGAATTGGCCATGCTAATTTGCCCGAGTCGTCATTTTTCAAAATTCTGCAGATACTTGAATGGTTCTTTGAGGTCAAACGGTAGCAAACGTAACTCCACTAATTAAGATACTCTGAGAGACAATGAAACTCACCCTGTGTCCAGACAAAGATACTTCTAAAGCATACAGAAACTAATTGCTTCATCGATTGGAGATGACAAGAGATCCTCATAATGTCCAGACGGATTAATAGATTTCACTTTCAAGGAATATACGAAAACTGGGATGAAGGCCAGCTGATAGGCTGCCCCAAGTGTGTGTGTGAACCAGTGCTGGGGTGTCAGAAGCAGATGACACCAAACAAAAAAGCCAGCCGGTAGCAGCAGAAACCTTGCAAAAGCTTTTTCCAGGTATATTGTCATCTGTCTTTCTCAGATTAGTGAAGTAACCATGGCAAAATGGCAACAGCCTGAAAACCTAGGCCAGTTGCAGAATTGGACAATCGAAAGTGAACAGCAGCCAGGCCTAATAAGAATTCAGACAGGCCTTATAAACATAGACAAGGGTAAGTCTGAATTTATCCTAGAAGCTGGAACTGGAGTCCTCGAGTGAAGACTACATCCCAGCAAAGAGAAGACACGGCGACAACAGATGAGGGTGTGCGAGACCAGCGTTCGCGAAGAAGATCCTTAGTTCAGAGGAAAGTCATCGGAATCAGCAGAACTCCGCAAGAGTCATTCCCGGAGGAGCAGCCTGGTCAAAAAACTACACGTATAGTATTGATAAGTTTGTTTCACGATTGACGAAATAAGAATAGTATTTTGTGTATTGTCTAGTATTGACATCTGACATCTCAAATCCAGTATCAGCCAGTGCCTCCACAGCATATGTGAAAGGGCTATGTACACTCCTTACACATGAGAATGAACCTCCAGGGGGCTCCTGGTGTCTTCCATATATGGAAACAGGAATCCGATTGGGTGCTGCAACCCCCCTCTCCGGTAACTTGATTGACTGGAAGCCAGAAAACTTTCCAGAAAGGCAAGAAAGAAACAGAGTGGAGGGGGTATAAGGAGACCCCTTGAAGCCACCCCCAGCGAAGTCTCCACCTCGAGTGAAGACTACATCCCAGCAAAGAGAAGACACGGCGACAACAGATGAGGGTGTGCGAGACCAGCGTTCGCGAAGAAGATCCTTAGTTCAGAGGAAAGTCATCGGAATCAGCAGAACTCCGCAAGAGTCGTTCCCGGAGGAGCAGCCTGGTCAAAAAACTGAACATATAGTATTGATAAGTTTGTTTCAGGATTGAGAGTTGAACTAGATCAGCCATGAACTAGTTGTCTGGTGCAGCAGGTTTGAAGGGCCAAATGGAAGACAATAAAACTCACCTTGTACCAGACAAAGATACTTCTAAAGCATACAGAAACTAATTGCCTCCTCGATTGGAGACGACAAGAGATCCTCGTAATGTGCAGACGGATTAATAGATTTCACTTTCAAATTAAAATTCAAAAAGAGGTATGAAAGCCAACATAAGTGTACTTTACCTCAATGCTCGTAGTATTCGGAATAATCTTAAATAGAATCATAGAATTTACAGTGCAGAAGGAGGTCATTCGGCCCATCGGGTCTGCACCGGCTCCTGGAAAGAGCACCCTACCCAAGGTCAACACCTCCACCCTATCTCCATAACCCAGTAACCCCACCCAGCTCTAAGGGCAATTTTGGACACCAAGGGAAATTTATCATGGCCAATCCACCTAACCTACACATCTTTGGAGGAAACCCATGCACACACGGGAGGATGTGTAGACTCCGCACAGACAGTGACCCAAGCCGGAATCGAACCTGGGACCCTGGAGCTGTGAAGCAATTGTGCTATCCACAATGCTACCGTGCTGCCCACATAAGGTATAAATAAGGTAAATAAGTTCATGGCGCAAATCATCGTAAATGACTATGATTTAGTGGCCATCACTGAAACATGGTTAAAAGATGGTCACGACTGGGAGTTAAATATCCAAGGGTATCAAACAAGGACAGAGTGGATGGTAAGGGAGGTGGTGTAGCTCTGTTATTTAAGGATGACATCCGGGCAATAGTAAGGGATGACATTGGTGCTATGGAGGATAAAGTTGAATCCATTTGGGTAGAAATCAGGAATAGTAAGGCAAAAAAGTCACTGATAGGAGTACTCTATAGGCCACCAAATAGTAACATTATGGTGGGGCAGGCAATAAACAAAGAAATAACTGATGCATGTAGAAATGGTACAGCAGTTATCATGGGGGATTTTAATCTACATGTCGATTGGTTTAACCAGGCCGGTCAAGGCAGCGTTGAGGAGGAGTTTATAGAATGTATCCGTGATAGTTTCCTGGAACAGTATGTAATGGAACCTACAAGGGAACAAGCAGTCCTGGATCTGGTCCTGTGTAATGAGACAGGATTGATTAATGATCTCATAGTTAGGGATCCTCTCGGAAGGAGCGATCACAATATGGTGGAATTTAAAATACAGATGGAGGGTGAGAAGCTAAAATCAAACACTAGTGTTTTGTGCTCAAACAAAGGAGATTACAATGGGATGAGAGAAGAGGTAGCTAAGGTAGACTGGGAGCAAAGACCTTATGGTGAAACAGTTGAGGAACAGTGGAGAACCTTCCAAGTGATTTTTCACAGTGCTCAGCAAAGGTTTATACCAACAAAAAGGAAGGACGGTAGAAAGAGGAAAAATCGATCGTGGATATCTAAGGAAATGAGGAAGAGTATCAAATTGAAGGAAAAAGCAGACAACGTGGCAAAGATTAGTGGGAGACAAGAGGACTGGGAAATCTTTAGGGGGCAACAGAAAGCTACTAAAAAAGCTATAAAGAAGAGTAAGATAGATTATGAGAGTAAACTTGCTCAGAATATAAAAACAGATAGTAAAAGTTTCTACAAATATATAAAACAAAAAAGAGTGGCTAGGGTAAATATTGGTCCTTTAGAGGATGAGAAGGGAGATTTAATGATGGGAGATGAGGAAATGGCTGAGGAATTGAACAGGTTTTTTGGATCGGTCTTCCCAGTGGAAGACACAAATAACATGCCAGTGACTGATAGAAATGAGGCTATGACAGGTGAGGAGCTTGAGATGATTATAGAACATAGAACAGTACCTCGGCCCTCAATGTTGTGCCGAGCCATGATCACCCTACTCAAACCCACGTATCCACCCTATACCCGTAACCCAACAACCCCCCCTTAACCTTACTTTAATTAGGACACTACGGGCAATTTAGCATGGCCAATCCACCTAACCCGCACATCTTTGGACTGTGGGAGGAAACCGGAGCACCCGGAGGAAACCCACGCACACAGGGGGAGGACGTGCAGACTCCACACAGACAGTGACCCAGCTGGGAATCGAACCTGGGACCCTGGAGCTGTGAAGCATTTATGCTAACCACCATGCTACCCTGCTGTTATCACTAAGGAAGTAGTGATGGGTAAGATAAAGGTAGACAAGTCTCCTGGCCCTGATGGAATGCCTCCCAGAGTGCTGAAAGAGATGGCTAGGGAAATTGCAAATGCACTAGTGATAATTTACCAAAATTCACTAGACTCTGGGGTGGTTCCAGCGGATTGGAAATTAGCAAACGTGACACCACTGTTTAATAAAGGAGGTAAGCTGAAAGCGGGTAATTATAGGCCAGTGAGCTTAACTTCGGTAGTAGGGAAGATGCTTGAATCTATCATCAAGGAAGAAATAGCAAGGCATCTGGATGGAAATTGTCCCTTTGGGCAGACGCAGCATGGGTTCATTAAGGGCAGGTCGTGTCTAACTAATTTAGTGGAATTTTTTGAGGACATTACCAGTGCGATAGATAATGGGGAGCCAATGGATGTGGTATATCTGGATTTCCAGAAAACCTTTGACAAGGTGCAACACAAAAGGTTGCTGCGTAAGATAAAGATGCATGGCATTAAGGGTAAAGTAGTAGCATGGATAGAGGATTGGTTAATTAATAGAAAGCAAAGCCCACCCGGGGGAGAAAGAATTCTCCTTCTTCCCAGTACACAACGTGTACACCAGAATTGACTTCTTTGTGGTGGGGAAAACGGTGCTTCCAGGGATAGACAAAGTGGAATACTCCGCAATTGTGATATCAGACCACGCTCCACACTACATGGACGTGCTGCTAGAGACGAGAAGGGCCCAGCGCCCCACATGGAGGTTGGACGGTGCCTTACTAGCTGACAAGGCCTTCAGCGAAAGGATAGCGCGGGCCATAGCAGAGTACACGGAGGACAACCAAAACAGGGAGGTCTCACCCTCCACGTTCTGGGAAGCGCTTAAGGCCGTACTAAGAGGGGAAACCATTGCCTTCAAAGCGCAAAGAGATAGGGAGGAAAGGGTGGCTAGGCAGAAGCTGGTCGACTCCATACTGGAGGTAGACCGTAAATACTCCAAGGCCCCGATCGCAGAGCTCCTGGCGGAGAGGAAAGAACTACAAAGGAACTTTGACGTGCTCTCCACCAGGAAAGCAGTGCACCAACTCCGCCAGGCGCGTGGGACCCTGTACGAACACGGAGACAAAGCCAGCCGCCTGTTGGCACACCAGCTGAGAAAGCAGGCAGCCACCAGAGAAATTGCGCAAATCAGGGGTACCGGAGGCACATTGGAAACAGAACCAGAGAGGATTAACAAAACCTTCAAGGCCTTCTACCAAGAGCTGTACACCTCAGAGCCCCCAACGGGGAAGGCTGGGATGAACCGGTTCCTTGATGGACTGGACATACCAGTCGTGGGAGGGGGCAGAAAACGGGACCTGGAAGCACCACTAGCACTGGGAGAGATCATGGACAGCATTAGCTCCATGCAGACGGGGAAGGCGCCGGGACCGGACGGATTCCCGGCGGACTTCTACAAACAATTTGCGACAGCGCTGGCCCCGCACCTGCGGGAGATGTTCACAGACTCGCTAGCTAGGGGCACACTGCCACCCACGTTAGCACAGGTCTCAATCTCGCTGATACCTAAGAAAGACAAAGACCCAACGGAATGTGGGTCATACAGACCCATATCTCTGCTGAACGCAGATGCCAAAATACTGGCCAAAATCCTAGCCAAAAGGCTAGAAGACTGTGTACCTGAGGTGGTCACAGAGGACCAGACGGGCTTCGTCAAAGGTAGACAGCTTACCTTGAACATCAGGCGCCTGCTGAACGTGATAGTGACCCCCTCCGGGGAGAGAACACAAGAGGTGATCGTCTCCCTGGACGCAGAAAAGGCCTTCGACAGAGTCAAATGGAAATACCTCAGAGGTACTGGAGCGGTTCGGGCTTGGAACAGGGTTCAACGCTTGAGTAAAGCTCCTATGCAACGCTCCCATGGCGAGTGTATGGACCAACAATACCAACTCCCAATACTTCCAACTGCACAGGGGCACCAGACAAGGATGCCCACTGTCCCCGCTGCTGTTCGCACTAGCAATCGAACTGCTAGCAATCGCGCTCCGGGCAGCAAAAAATTGGAGGGGGATCCGAAGGGGAGGCAGAGAGCACAGAGTCTCACTCTATGCAGATGATCTGCTCCTCTACATCTCGGACCCACAAAGCAGCATGGACGGAATCATCGCGCTCCTGAAAGAGTTTGGAGCCATCTCGGGCTACAAACTCAACATGAGCAAAAGCGAGATCTTAAAGGGGCTGCCATTCAAACAAGCCCGACACAAATTCCACTACCTAAGGATCCAAATAGCCCATGACTGGAAAGGGATCCACAAATGGAACCTCACCAGCCTGACGGAGGAAGTAAAAAAGGACCTGCAAAGATGGAACACACTCCCACTCTCCCTCGCGGGGTGAGTCCAGACGATCAAAATGAACGTACTGCCCAGGTTCCTCTTCCTGTTTAGATCCATTCCGATCTACATTCCCAAGGCCTTTTTCAAAGCGCTGGACAAACTTATCATGGCGTTCGTATTGGGGGGGTAAAAATGCTAGGATCCCAAAGAAGGTCCAACAAAAAACAAAATCCAGGGGGGGCTAGCCCTCCCGAACCTACGATTCTACCACTGGGCGGCAACAGCCGAGCGAGTAAGGGGATGGATCCAGGAGCCAGAAGCCGAGTGGGTGCGTGCGGAGGAGGCCTCCTGCATGGGGACCCCCCTCCGGGCCCTCGCCACGGCAGCACTCCCATCCCCACCCAAAAACACTCCAGCAGCCCAGTGGTGACAACCACCCTCCAATCCTGGAACTAACTGCGGCAGCAATTTGGCCTGACCAAAATGTCGGACAAGGCTCCCATCTGCGGACTTCCGGTTGCGGCTATGCGGAGCTAAGCCGCACGTTCGGCAGCTCCCGCTATTGAGGGACTTTTGGGCCGTTTCGAGGGCCCCAAACGGCGCTGTTTTAACGCATCCCGGTGGGGGAAGGTGCCTGGAGGAACTTGCCCCACACTATATGGTGCTCACCCGGAGTGGGACGAAGAAAGAAGCTGCAGCAGCTCCCCAAATAAAACGTGGGAAGGAAAACAAAATGGCGGCCGGTTCAACACACGAGGACTGGTGGAAGTGGGCGCAGGAGCAGCAGGCTCCATGAATGCAACTACGAACAAGCTGCTTGGGACCCAGGCGGCCCAGGAGGTGTCTATTCGGGAGTTGCAGCAGCAGGCCGTTGAAAGGGAGGAGGAGGCCGTGGTCCTCGTGGGGAAAGTGGAGTTGCACAAGGCACTTCATAAAAAGTGGCAAGACCGCTAGGAGGAGCTGGACGTTCGCATGAGGTGAAAGAATTTGAGGATCCTGGGCCTGGCGGAGGGGCTGGAGTGTCGGACCTCCCGGTGTATTTGACTACGATGCTGAACTCGTTGATGGGAGCGGGGTCCTTCCATTTGCCCCTGGAGCTTGAGGGAGCTCACAGAGTGATGGTCAGGAGGCCCAAGGCAAATGAGCCCCCGAGGGCGGTGCTGGTGCGGTTCCATCGATTCAGTGACCGGGAGTGTGTGCTGCGCTGGGCCAAGAAAGAGAGGAGCAGTAAATGGGAGAATTCGGTAGTGAGGATCTACCACGACTGGAGTGCGGAGGTGGCTAAGCGGCGGGCCGGGTTCAACCGGACGAAGGCGGTGCTTCATGCCAAGCAGGTCAGGTTTGGAATGTTGCAGCCTGCGCGCCTATGGGTGACATACAAGGACCGGCACCATTACTTCGAGTCCCCGGAGGAGGCGTGGGCCTTTGTACAGGCGGAGAAGCTGGACTCGAACTAGGGTCTGGGGACATACTTTGGCCGTCGTTGTTTCTGCTGTTGCTGTTTTGTTTCAACTTTTGTAACTTCGACATGTGTGTTATGTATGCTGGTTTTCTGTTTGCTCTGTTTACGGGTGGGTTTGTTAGTTGGGTATGGTTGTGGGTTAGGTGGGGAGGTGGGGTTAAGTACCATGGAGGGTGCGTCGCGGCTTGGGGGGGGGGGGGGGGGGATACCGGGTTGCTGCTGGAATGACTAGGAAGGAGCCGGTGGGGAAGAGGAGAGGCGTTATCGCCATGGGGAACAGGTCGGGCGGGGTGTGATGGCCTGGGGCGAACATCTGATAAGCTATGGCTAGTCGGCGGGGGAGGGGGGCGGGTTGCCCTCTGATCCGGCTGATTACCTGGAACGTGAGGGGGCTGAACGGGCTGGTTAAGAGAACCAGGGTATTTTCCCATCTGAGGGGGTTGAAGGCGGACGTGGCTATGCTCCAGGAGACCCACCTGAAGGTGGCGGACCAGGTTCGTCTGAGGAAGGGGTGGGTGGGGCAGGTTTATCACTCAGGATTGGACGCGAAGAACCGGGGGGGTGGCGATTCTGGTGGGGAAGAGGGTGGCGTTCGAGGCGGCTGAGGTGGTGTCGGACAAGGAGGGCAGATATATCATGGTGAAGGGTAGGCTGCAGGGAGAGAAGGTGGTGCCGGTGAACGTATATGCCCCGAATTGGGATGATGCTGGCTTCATGAGGCGCTTGTTGGGGCGCATTCCGGACCTGGAGGCAGGGGGCCTGATCATGGGGAGAGATTTTAACACAGTGCTGGATCCCACACTGGACCGGTCCAGTTCAAGGACGGGCAGGAGACGGGCGGCGGCCAAAGTGCTGAGGGGATATATGGACCAGATGGGAGGGGTGGATCCCTGGAGGTTTGGGAGACCGAGAGCGCGGGAGTATTCCTTTTTCTCTCATGTCCATAGGGTTTATTCCCGGATAGACTTTTTTGTCCTGAGCAGGGGATTGATTCCGAGGGTGCAGGATGCCGAGTACTCGGCCATAGCGATTTCGGACCATGCCCCGCACTGGGTTTATCTGGAGATGGGAGAGGCGCGGGACCAGCGCCCGCTCTGGCGCCTGGATGTGGGGATGCTGGCGGAGGAGGAGGTGTGTAAGAGGGTTCGGAGAAGCATTGAGGGGGAAGTCCGGGTGGGGATGGTCTGGGAGGCTCTGAAAGCAGTGATCCGGGGGGAGCTGATCTCCATCCGGGCCCACAGGGAAAGGAGGGAGAGGAAGGAGAGGGCGAGACTGGTGGGAGAGCTCCTGGATGTGGACAGGAGATATGCGGAGACACCGGAGGAAGGGTTGCTGGGAGAACGGCGCAGTTTGCAGGCCAAATTTGACTTGTTGACCACCAGAAAGGTGGAGACACAGTGGAGGAGGGCGCAGGGCGCGGTATATGAGTATGGAGAGAAGGCGAGCAGGATGTTGGCGCATCAGCTCCGTAGGCGAGATACGGCTAGGGAAATTGGTGGAGTGAAGGGTGGGGGTGGAAATGTAGTGCAGAAGTAAACGGGGTCTTTAGGGACTTTTACAAGGAACTGTACCGGTCGGAACCTCCGAGGGGGAGAGAGGGGATGGAGAGCTTCATGAACAGGCTATGTTTCCCAAGGGTTCAAGAGAGGCTGGTAGAGGGGCTGGGGGTGCCGATAGAGCTGGAGGAGCTAGTCAGGGGGATCGGACAAATGCAGTCAGGTAAGGCCCCGGGGCCGGACGGGTTCCCGGCGGAATTTTACAAAAAGTATGCAGACCTGGTGGGTCCCCTGCTGGTGCGAACTTTCAATGAGGCATGGGAGGGGCACTGATCTCTTTGATCCTAAAGCGGGATAAGGACCCCTTGCAGTGTGGATGATACAGGCCTATCTCGCTCCTTAATGTAGACGCTAAGTTGCTGGCGAAGATCCTGGCCACCAGGATAGAGGATCGTTTGCCAGAGGTGATTCACGAAGATCAGACAGGATTTGTCAAGGGGCGGCAGCTCAACACGAATGTGCGGAGACTGCTCAATGTTATCATGATGCCGGCAGTGGAGGGGGAGGCGGAGATAGTGGTGGCACTGGACGCAGAGAAAGCGTTTGATAGAGTTGAGTGGGGGAACCTATGGGAGGTGCTGGAGAGGTTTGGATTTGGGAAGGGATTCATCAAATGGGTGAGGCTGCTTTACGCGGCTCCGATGGAGAGTGTAGTCACAAATGGAAGGAGATGGGAGTACTTTAGGCTCTATCGTGGGACCAGGCAGGGGTGCCCCCTGTCCCCTCTGCTCTTTGCACTGGCGATTGAACCGCTGGCTGTGGCGTTGAGGGAGTCAGGGAGATGGAGTGGTGTGGTGCGGGGTGGGGAGGAACACCGGGTATCGCTGAATGCGGACGACCTGCTGTTATATGTGGCGGACCCAGAGGGGGGAATGCCGGGGGTGATGGAGCTGTTAGCGGAATTTGGGGGCTTTTCGGGCTATAAGCTAAATTTAGGAAAGAGCACGGTATTTGTAGTGCACCCGGGAGATCAAGAGGAGGGAATTGGGAGGCTCCCTTTTAGGAGGGCAGTGAAGAGTTTCAGGTACCTGGGGGTGCAGGTGGCCAGGAGTTGGGGGACTCTCCATAAGCTTAACTTCACCAGACTTCACCAGGAGGAGGAATTTAAAAGGTGGGACATGGTGCCGCTGTCGTTGACGGGCAGAGTGCAATCCGTCAAAATGACGGTTCTCCCGAGGTTCTTGTTCCTCTTCCAGTGCTTGCCCATCTTTATCCCTAGGGCCTTTTTTAAAAGGGTAACCAGCAGCATCATGGGATTTGTTTGGGCGCATGGCACCCCGAGGGTGAAGAGGGTCTTCTTGGAGCGGGGTAGAGATGGGGGGGGCTGGCGTTGCCCAATCTCTCGGGGTACTACTGGGCGGCCAACGTGTCGATGGTGCGCAAGTGGGTGATGGAGGGGGAGGGGGCAGCATGGAAATGGATGGAGAGAGCGTCCTGTGGGGATACAAGCCTGGGGGCCCTGGTAACGGCGCCGTGGCCGCTCCCTCCCATGAGGTATACCACGAGTCTGGTGGTGGCGGCTACCCTCAAGATTTGGGGGCAGTGGAGGCGACATAGGGGAGAAGTGGGGGGCTCGATGGAGGCTCCGTTAAGGGGGAACCATAGGTTCGTCCCAGGGAACATGGATGGGGGATTTCAGGGATGGTACAGAGCGGGCATTAGACAGCTGAGGGACCTGTTTATTGACGGGAGGTTTGCGAGCCTGGGGGAGTTGGAGGAGAAAATTGGGCTCCCCCGGGAAACATGTTTAGGTATCTGCAGGTAAAGGCATTTGCTAGACAGCAGGTGGAGAGATTCCCTGCGCTCCCCGCGAAGGGGGTGAGTGACAGGGTGCTTTCGGGGGTCTGGGTCGGGGAGGGGAAGATATCCGATATCTACAAGCTTATGCAGGAGGTGGAAGAGGCGTCAGTAGAGGAGCTGAAAACTAAGTGGGAGGGGGAACTGGGGGAACAGATCGAAGACGGGACATGGGCTGATGCCCTGGAGAGGGTTAATTCTTCCTCCTCGTGTGCGCGGCTTAGCCTCATTCAATTCAAGGTGCTGCATAGGGCCCACATGACTGGGACGAGGATGAGTAGGTTCTTTGGGGGTGAAGATAGGTGTGTCAGGTGCTCGGGGAGTCCAGCGAACCATGCCCATATGTTCTGGGCATGTCCGGCACTGGAGGAGTTCTGGAAGGGGGTGGCGAGGACGGTGTCAAGGGTGGTGGGATCCAGGGTCAAGCCAGGATGGGGACTCGCGATCTTTGGGGTTGGGGTAGAGCCGGGAGAGCAGGAGGCGAAAGAGGCCGGTGTGCTGGCCTTTGAGTCCCTAGTAGCCCGGCGAAGGATTTTGCTACAATGGAAGGATGCAAGGCCCCTAAGCATGGAGACCTGGATCAATGACATGGTGGGTTTTATTAAGCTAGAGAAGGTCAAATTCGCCCTGAGAGGATCGGTGCAAGGGTTCTTTAAGCGGTGGCAACCTTTCCTCGACTTTCTGGCTCAACGATAGGGTACTGGGACAGTGGCAGCAGCAACCCGGGGGGGTGGGGGGGGACGATGACTATGTTTGTTTATTTTATTTAAATGTGATTTATTTAATTTTAATTTATGGTTAAGTTCTCTTGTTGGGGTGGGGGGGGGGGGGGGGGGGGGGGGGGGGGGGAATGGGATACATGTGTTGTTACGGTTTGGGGGGAGTTGCGGGGGTTATGGGGCAGTTTGTTGCATATTATTACTTGTTGTTATATTTTTATATTTTCTGTAAAAAATTCCAATAAAAATTATTCTTTTTTAAAAAAGGCTCCCATCTGCAACAACCATAGGTTCACACCAGCACTGACTGACGCCACCTTCAAAAGGTGGAGGCAGGACGGGGGGACACTGACAGTCAGGGACCTATACACGGACGACAGGATCGCAACACTGGACGAACTGACAGAGAAATTTCAGCTAGCCAGGGGGAACGAGCTACGGTACCTGCAGCTCAAAAACTTCTTACGAAAGGAGACAAGGACGTACCCACAACCGCCACGACAGACACGACTGTCGCGTCTGGGAACTGTAGCGACATGTATGACCGACTGGTAGAAAGGGACGACACCGTACTAGACGCAACAAGAAAGAAATGGGAGGATGACCTGGGGATTGAGATAGGGTGGGGACTCTGGAGCGAAGCACTGCATCGGGTCAACTTAACAAGAAACCGTATAAGTAGGTTCTTCCCGGAGGTGGAGGACAGATGTGGACGGTGCCAAAGAGGCCCGGCCAACCACGCCCACATGTTCTGGTCTTGCCCCAGACTTGTGGAGTACTGGACAGCCTTCTTCGAGGCTATGTCCAAAGTAGTGGGGGTGAGGGTGGAGCCATGCCCAATAGTGGCGGTCTTCGGGGTTTCAGACCAGCCAGATCTATTCCTGGGGAGGAGGGCGGACGCCCTTGCCTTTGCCTCCCGGATTGCCCGCCGTAGAATCCTGTTTGGCTGGCGGTCAGTAGCACCGCCCAGAGCTGCAGACTGGTTGTCCGACCTCTCGGAATCTCTCCAAATGGAGAAAATCAAATTCGCCATCCGAGGGTCAGACGACGGCTTCCATAGAACGTGGGAGCCATTCATGCAATTGTTCCGGGGCCTGTTTGTGGCCACAACGAACAAGAGGAAGAATAGTCGGGTGGCCAAGAATCAGGGGGAAATGGATGGGAATCGGGGGAAGGTAGCCGGGGGGAGGGGGGGGGGGCGGGAAGAGGGCTACGGGTTCGTTATGGGGGTTTGATGGGAAGCTAAGGCCCAAAACCAAATTGTAAATAAATGCCGATAAACATGTGCCTCGGCCATATTGGGGAATGTAAAATATGTATGCCGGCTAAAGGGGGCGGCCACAGTTGTTATTATGAAGATGCTTACCTGTAAATATACATGTTAATTTTTGCATGTTTTTTTTTCTAATAATTTGTAATTTGTTGGATATAAAATATGAAAACTCAATAAAAAACATTTAAAAAAAATAAAATTAATAGAAAGCAAAGAGTGGGGATTAATAGGTGTTTCTCTGGTTGGCAATCAGTAGCTAGTGGTGTCCCTCAGGGATCAGTGTTGGGCCCACAATTGTACACAATTTACATAGGTGATTTGGAGTTCGGGACCAAGTGCAATGTGTCCAAGTTTGCAGATGACTCTCTGATGAATGGTAAAGCAAAAAATGCAGAAGATACCGGAAGTCTGCAGAGTGATTTGGATAGGTTAAGTGAATGGGCTAGGGTCTGGCAGATGGAATACAATGTTGACAAATGTGAGGTTATCCATTTTGGTAGGAATAACAGCAAAAGGGAGTATTATTTAAATGATATAATATTAAAACATGCTGCTGTGCAGAGAGACATGGGTGTGCTAGTGCATGAGTCGCAAAAAGTTGGTTTACAGGTGCAAGAGGTGATTAAGAAGGCAAATGGAATTTTGTCCTTTATTGTTAGAGGGATGGAGTTTAAGACTAGGGAGGTTATGCTGCAATTGTATACGATGTTAGTGAGGCCACACCTGGAGTATTGTGTTCAGTTTTTGTCTCCTTACTTGAGAAAGGATGTACTGGTGCTGGAGGGTGTGCAGAAGAGATTCACTAGGTTAATCCCAGAGCTGAAGGGGTTGGATTACGAAGAGAGGTTGAGTAGACTGGGACTGCACTCGTTGGAATTTAGAAGGATATGGGGGGATCTTATAGAAACATATAAAATTATGACGGGAATAGATAGGATAGATGCGGACAGGTTGTTTCCACTGGCCGGTGAAAGCAGAACTAGGGGCCTCATTCCGGCGCCTTTTCAGGGAGGCTGGTACGGGAATTGAACCGTGCTGCTGGCCTGCCTTGGTCTGCTTTCAAAGCCAGCAATTTAGCCCTGCGCTAAACCAGCCCCTAATTTTTGAAGAATAAAGGAATTAAGGGTTATGGTGTTCGGGCCGGAAAGTGGAGCTGAGTCCACAAAAGATCAGTCATGTTCTCATTGAATGGCAGAGCAGGCTCGAGGGGCCAGATGGCCTACTCCTGCTCCTAGTTCTTATGTTCTTATTCAATCATAATCTGTAAAATTTATGTCCTGGCATATCTCTCATTCCACCATTATCAAGACAGGGTGCCAATCCTGGTTCAATGAGCAGTGCAGGACAGCGTGCCAGGAGCCACAACTACTAAACCGAGATGCTAACCTGGTGAAGCTACAACACCAGATTACATGCGTGCTCAACAGCAGAAAAGCATGTGTAAGGGACCTTCCTGTTGATTTCCTTGTTTCCCATTGATTTTACTTTGTCGTCGTCATTTTGATCCATGAGTATTTAATGGACATATGCCATTAAGTCATGCAAACGAAGTGAGGAACTCAAAAGTTGCAAAATGGTACACTGTGCTATGGAGGTTTAGCTTTTGAACAGAAAAACTCACTTTCTGGAACCCAAGAGATCAGAGGCATTCAGTTCGATTGCTGGTGGTCAATGAATTGGCCAAAGGCTGTATTCTGCCTGGTGACAAGCAGTTATTAGGTCCTACCCGTGTGGGATGGTTTTCAGAGAAACCAGGAAGGGACAGTTGTATACTGCATGTTGAGAGAAGAAGCTGTGAGCTGCTGACTCTCTCCAATTCTTTTTCCAGAAATGCTGCCTACCTGCTGTTTTCTGAATCGGCACAGAAATTTTGAGACTTGGATGAATCTACAGCGAAAATCATAACAGACTGCCAGGGTGCCGGGCTGGCAGTGCCAAGGTGCTCGGATGCCAAGTTGGCACTGTTAGAGAACCCCCTAACAGGTAAATTGGGGCATTGGGGGGGGGGATGCAGAGGCCATGGTGGGGGTTCCAGACATCAGGGCAGCATTTAAAAATTATGGTTAATAGAAAAAACTGAGGACAGAATAAAGGGCAGCATGGTGGCAGAGTGGCTAGCACTGCTGCCTCACAGCACCACGGACCCAGGTTTAATTCCGGGTTTTCTCCGGGTCCTCCGATTTCCTCAAACAGTCCAAAGATGTGCAGGTTAGGTAGATTGGCCATGATACAAATTGCCCCTTCATGTCCAGGGATGTGCAGGTTAGATGGGGTTGCGGGAATAGGGCAGGGGAGTTGGTCTAGGTGAGGTGCTCTTTCAGAGGATTGGTGCAGACTGGATGGGCCAAATGGCCTCCTTCTGCACTGGAGGAATTCTATGAAAGCAAAAACCTCCAACTGAAGGTCTAGACTGAAGAAAAGTATACTGGAATACATCCATATGAAGAGAGACTTTTATCCTTTTTACTTTTTATATTATTTTATTTTACACCACTCTTCCCCCCCCCGCCCCGTGTTTCTCTGTCTTGTGTGATTCGGTGACTTGTGTGTGTACAGAGTTTGAGAGGAGAGTTAGGAATTAGATCATATTTAACCAGTTGTACTTGCTGCACATTTAATTATAGTTAATGTTATTAATAAAAATTAATTGGGTTTAAATTTACAAACCTGGTGACTGCAATTATTGAGCAGCCAGAGACCAAAGAATTTGGGTATTTTTCTAAGAATTATTGGTTCATTCAATTGTGTGGTCAAGAGGCGCTGGAATTGGCTGCGCCCCTCGCTCAGGGTGCCGTAATACAGCTCACATAGAACTTACTAAGAATCTTATTCTGGATTTATTCTTTAAACAGCCCACACTACCCAACAACCCATGCTGGATTTGTACCAGCTCCCAGAGGTGAAAATTCGACACAATCAAACCCCATTCTTCATAGATTCTTCTACTCCAATGGAGAGATTTTATCATGTATTTTATTCCTCACTTTAATATTTTCTTTTTATGCTATCTCTTTCAATTAGGAAATCGATTACTACTGACGTTAATTGATACGGAATAGCAAGACAATGTTGTTTTTGTCCCCTCCGTGAGATGCAACAATCTCTGACAATAAGATATTTGAGTAAAAAAACAATCTTATTGTAACAAGCAGATTTAAGCAACACACACAGCTTGCCTTAACTTGTTGAGGGGCAAAACCCACAAATCAGTAAAGTTCATCAAAAGCAGCAAGTAAAGTTTGAAACTTACAAGTATTTCAAATGTGAGAGACCGTCAAAAGTTTCTGGAATCAGATCCGTTATACGATTCCCCTTTAAATTTCTGAAAGTTAATACATTTTATAATGAGCTTCATGCTGTCTAACAGGCTGCTTTTTAATCATGCTAAAAAGTACCAAATATCACCTCTGATAATCAGAGTTACTGTACAAACGTTTAGCTCTAAAAAACTAGTTCCATCACCAAAGCGTGTAGCTTGAAAGGGTGATTGATAGAGAGGAATACCCAAATAGAAAATGCTTATGGACTACTTTTTAAAAAAAAAGAATCCTGGTATTTACCCCTGGAGCAGGAGAGACCAACATTGGAAATTTACTCAGCAAATCTCCTTGAGCAAAATATACCCATTATCCCAGATACACATATAAATAGGGTTCCACCAATCTTCTGCAAAAATTACATCAGCTGAGTGGGACAACACCAAGGAAATTCCTGTGCAGATACTTACATTGGAATAGTTTTAAACACATTATGCCAGCAATCAAGATGCTTTACATAGTCAATTGCCTCATACTTTAAAGATAAAACTGTTGCAGTTGTAGAGACTATGGCACAGGACTTTGCATTCAGCAAAAAAAAAGCAACGGTGCTCGCCGCTCACCTAAAAGAGTTTTTTGCAAAGATTTAGGGATCTCTATGGTTTGCATTTCACCTTTCTAGATGTTAATTTCAGTTTTGCATCAGCTCAAGGTGATCTCTGGCACCCAGAAACAGTGAAGTCATCAACAGACTAAGCAGCCAGTTACACTGAGAAATGGTCAGATTGGATTGGATTGGATTGGATTTGTTTATTGTCACGTGTACCGAGGTACAGTGAAAAGTATTTTTCTGCAAGCAGCTCAACAGATCATTCAGTACATGGGAAGAAAAGGGAATTGAACAGAATTCAAGAAAATACATGAGAATACATAATAGGGCAACACAAGATATACAATGTAACTACATAAGCATTGGCATCGGATGAAGCAGACAGGGTGTAGTGTTAATGAGGACAGTCCATAAAAGGGTCATTTAGGAGTCTGGTGACAGTGGGGAAGAAGCTGTTTTTGAGTCTGTTCGTCCGTGTTCTCAGACTTCTGAATCTCTTGCCCGATGGAAGAAGTTGGAAAAGTGAGTAAGCCGGGTGGGAGGGATCCTTGATTATGCTGCCTGCTTTCCCCCGGCAGCAGGAGGTGTAGATGGAATCAATGGATGGGAGGCAGGTTCGTGTGATGGACTGGGCGGTATTCACGACTCTCTGAAGTTCCTTGCGGTCCTGGGCCGAGCAGTTGCCATACCAGGCTGTGATGCAGCCCGAGAGGATGCTCTCTATAGTGCATCTGTAAAAGTTGGTAAGGGTTAATGTGGACATGCCAAATTTCCTTAGTTTCCTGAGGAAGTAAAGGCGCTGTTGTGCTTTCTTGGTGATAGCGTCGACATGAGTGGGCCAGGATAGATTTTTTAGAGGGTGTTATTAGAGGGGCAGACCACGAAGTAAAAACCACTGGTGATCCTTTTTACTCATTTTACAGAGTGTGAAATAAAGCTTTGGACATACATATGGAATTAAGGTAAAATATAGAAAACTTCTAAAAATTTAAAAATTCACAAAGTTTATCACATCAGAAATTTGACATTTCATAAATACAAAATTGTTCTTTCAGGGCCAAAGAGATTGTTCAACAGTAATTATATACTTGTTACATCTCATTTAACAAGGAATAACCTTTTTAAGGATTCGCATGAATTTAAGTAATGATTAAGATTTCAGAGATTTTAAACAGAGCATTCTTGTGACAGAGGAGTGAAATTGCTGACACCAATATCCGCATTTCCTTGTTTAACTATACATAAGCAGACAATAAAATTTTCTATCAGTTTCACATTGGTAATGACAGCTAACACTTATGGCTTCATTACAACTGCAAAATCCAAGTATATATTATGAGCTATAGTCTGTGATTATATGAACCTATACTTAAATTTGATTGTGAGGGGCAATTGTGGGATCTTTGCTCAGCCTCACAGATTGACATATTTCTCATTATCAATAGTTCACGTTTTTGAAATCTTCAAATTGAGCTGGTGTCCTGAGGTTCACAGCTGCCAAACTGGGCTTGAGGCAGGGACTGAGGGAAACAACGCAAGGGAGCACTGTAGGTCTGATCAATCTACTTGCCATGAATGAAGTTGTTAATGGCAGCACTGGTAGGAGTGACCACTTACAATCCTTGTAAGTACCAAGTCCTGTCTTCATACTGGGTCATTCAACATCATGTCATGTCGTATTACCACTATGCTAAGTGGGATAATTTAAGAAGAGATCAAACAGCATAAAGTTGGACATCCATGGAGAGCTGTATGCTATCAGCAGCCACAGAACTAAAAACCACCATAATCTGAGAATTCCTGGGATGGTATATCCCTCACTTCTCCATTACCAACAAGTCAGACAACCAACCCTGGTTTAGTGAAGGTACAGCATGTCAGGTACAGCAGTAGCCATACCAGAAAGGGAGGTACAAACTTGGTGAAGCTGCAAGACAGAACTATATGTATGTTAAACAGAAAAATAAACATGCCATGAACAGAGCTAAATAATCTCACAACCAAAGATCAAGTCAGAACTCTGTAGCCCACATCTAACTGGTAGGCAATTAAGCAATGAACAAGAAGAGGCTTCTCCATAAATAACACCAGCCTCAGGCATTGCTGAGCACCTAGGCATAAAACATAAAAGCTTAAGAATTTGCAACCTTCCTCTGCCAGAAGTGTCAAGTGTCCAAACTGTCACTGCTCGAGTCAAAAGCTTGTTTTCAGCTACAGGTCCAAGAAAGGCCAAGTGAGGAGGACACAGTAAAAACAACTGTCCCCGACACACTCTGGCTGTGGTGCTGAAGGTCTGAGCTCTAGAACATGCCACGGTCCTAACCAAGCCGTTCTAGTACAGCTGCAACATAAACACCTGCATGACAAGGTGGAAAACTGCCTAGTAGCCTTATCCACACAATTCAGTATACTTGCCTATTTACTATTCTACTCCCAATTATCAGCAAAATGTTGGGAGGAATCATCAATAATGCTGTGCAAAAACACTTACAATAAGCTGCTCATCACTCCCAAGTGTGCATTTGCCATGGACAACCAGTTAGCCTTTGTCTAAACATGGACATGAGGGAAATCCTAGAAGTGAGGTGATAAAGACATCAAGGCAGCATTTGAAGGATTAGGGCATCCTGCTAAAACTGAAGTCAATTGGGATCGGGGGGAAATTCTCCAAGAATGGAGTCATACCTGGCACAAAAAAAGATGGTTGAGGTTGCTAGAGATCAATCATCTCAGCCCCAGGACATTGTTGCAGGAGTTCCACAGGGCATTGTCCCAAGCCAAACTTCCTTCAGCTGCTTCATTAATGGGATAGTCAATACTGAGGAGGACTGTAACAAATTACAGGAGGACATTAATAAACGTGCAGAGTGGGCATTGGCAAAAGAAGTTCAACATAGATAAATGTGAGGTTGTACATTTTGGTAGGAAAAATAGCGATGGCATTTATTGCTTCAAAAGGTGAAAGTCTAGGTTGGATACAGGGACAAAGGGATCTTTGGAGCATAAATATATCAATCGCTAAAAGTTGCACCGCAGGTTAACAAGGCCATAAAAAAGCTAACCAAGCACAGTTTTATTTCTCGAAGGGTAGAGTTGAAAAATGTGAAACATGCATTGAGCCTTGTTTAAACCAGAGGCCCATGGCTTGGTGTGATCATGGGAATGCAGTGGGTGGAAGGGGGAGGGATGATTGCCCACATTCTGCCTGTTCTAGGAGGTTTGCTCTTGGACCTAAAAAATAATCTTGGACTATTTTGCACCCTTCCTCCTTCAACCAGGTTTTTAAATGAGCAGAGAACCCAGTAAACCTGTAAAACTGCATGTCAATTCCACATAAAGCAAAGGACCTCCAACTTGTATTGACTCAAGAGTCTGGCCTGATATACACTGGTGTCTGGGCCATCTAGTGGAAGACTGCAACACAAATAGAACAAACCAAGCATGTCATCAGGAAAGGCTGAACATGCTGAGGCTCTTGTCTCTAAAAGAGAGAAGACTGAGGGACGGCCTGTTAAAAGGTCTTTGAGGTTATGAAATTGTTTGATAGGTTAGTCAGAGGGGTGTTTCCAGTTTTGTGAGAGACCAGAGCCAGGGGCCATTATTATAAGAAAGTTATCTGTAAATCCACTAGGGAATTCAAAATAAACTTCTTTACCCACCCAGAGAATGGATAGAATATGGATCATGTTACCATGCCTAGTAGCTGAAGCAAACAGCACCAAAGCATTTCAGAAGCTAGATATCACATGACGGGGAAAAGAATAAGGATGTGTTAAAGGAAATAGGGTTAGATGAAGGATGGGAGCAGGATCATGTGAAGCATAAACACTTGCATAGGCCTATCATCCAAAGGGTTGGCTTCTGTGCCATCTTACAAACAATGACAGAACAGGAATGGGGCAATGTGTCATCAATCATCTCAATTTTAGCTCTGCCATTCAGTTTCCACCAGGGTTAAGACGACAAAATCCACTCCAAGATCTCCAACCAATTAATCAGATCGAAGTCGCAAAATTGGCCACTATCCTATTAAAAGTTCAGTTCTTCCCTCCTTCCATTTTGCTTTTACATCTCTACAATAGATGTATGTAAAACACATGTATGACTTAAACGAAGGGTGCATGTAGGATCCTAGCATATAGATCAAACAAGCATACCCAAATAATACAAGTTCAAGATTACAACTTCGACTAAGCTCATTAGGTAATTCTTGTTGCAAATAAAGCAATAGCGTGCTTTGCTGTTTTTGTTGCATAGCATGGTTTCCTGCATTTAAAAAAATTAAGGTTTTGTTTGGTTTGGAAATACATAAAAGTCACAACACATACAAACAAACCAAACCATTCAGCCCAACCAGTCCATGTTAGTTTACTCTCCATCTAATACGAACATACAATTTTACCTACTCTACACATCTTTTGGGTTGTGGGGGTGAGACCCAAGCAGACACAGGGAGAATGTGCAAACTCCACACAGACAGTGACCCGGGGTCGGGATCTAACCCGGGTCCTTGGTGCTGTGAGACAGTAGTGCTAACCACTGGGCCAACGTGCCGCCCCTTTGAATCGTTCATCCTGTCATAATTTTAAATGCTTCCATCATATATTTCTTTGTGGGCATCGCCGGTTAGGTCAGCATTTGTTGCCCATCCTTAGTTGCCCTTCAGAAGGTAGTGGTGAGCTGCCATCTTTAATTGCTGCAGTCTGATGTGTAGGTGCACCTACAATGCTGTTAGGAAAGGAATTCCAAGATTTTGATCCAGCTTTAAAGGAACAGTGATAGATTTCCAAGTCAGGATGGTGAGTGACTTGGAGGGGAACCTGCTCTGTCTTTCGAGATGCTAATGGTGTGGGTTTGGAAGGTGCTGTCCATGGAGCCTTGGTGGGGTCCTGCAATGCATCCTATAGATGATACACATTGCTGCTGCTACTGTTCATCAGTGGTGGATGAATTGAATGGTTGCGGGAGGGGTACCAATCAGGTGGGCTGCTTTGTCCTGGATGATGTCGAGCTTCTGGAGTGTTGTTCGAGCTGCACTCATCCAAGCAAGTGGAAAGTATTCCATCACACTGCTGACTGGTGCCTTATAGATGGTGAACAGGCTTTTGGGGGGGGGGGGGGGGGTATAGGGAGGTGAGTTACTCGCAGTGGGCTTCCTAGCCTTTGACCTGCTCTGATAGCCACAGTATTTATATGGCTTGCCCAGTTCAGTTGCTGGTCAATGGTCACCTCCAGAATATTGACAGTGGAAGATTCAGCAACGGTAATGTCACTGAACGTCATGGGCAATGGTTAGATCCTCTTTTGTAGATGGTGATTGCCCGGCATTTGTTTGGCATGAATGTTACTTCCCGTTTGTCAGCCCAAGTCTGGATATTGTACAGGTCTTTCTACATTTGGAGATGAACTGCTTCAGTATCCGAGGACTGGGAGGTAATTGCACCCCCCCCCCCACCGATTTCCATTGACTCAGCCTCCTTAATGCCATACTCAGTCAAACGTTGCCTTGATGTCAAGGGCAGTCACTCTCACCTCACCTCTGGCATTCTGCTCTTTTGTCCATGTTTGAAACAAGGCTGTAATGAGGTCAGGAGCTGTGTTTGTGTAACCTACCTCTTCACTCACCTGATGAAGGAGCTGTGCTCCGAAAACTAGTGATTCCAAATAAACCTGTTAGACATTAAGACTTCTGACTGTGCCCACCTTGTCCAACACCAGCATCTTCACATCATTTCCTCCAACATGGAAGAGTAATAATTCATCAGCTAAGGGGGTGGACAATACATGGTAATCAGCAGTAGGTTTCCTTTCCCATGTCAGACCTGGTGTCCTGAGACTTCATGGGGTCCAGAGTCAATGTTGAGGGCTTCCAGAACAACTGCCTCCAGACTACTCTCCCGTCACTTCTGCTGGGTCTGTTCTGCCAGTAATACAGGACATACCCAGGAATAGTGATGGTGTTATCTGGAACATTATCTGTAAGGTATGATTTTGTGAGTGTGACTATGTCAGGCTGTTGCTTAACTGGTCTGTGAGACAGCTCTCCAAACTTTGGCACAAACCATCAAATGTTAGTAAGGAGAACATAGCAGGGTTCTTGGACTTTCCAGAGCATAGGGCAATGCCGGGTGGTCCGTCCAGTTTCATTCCGTTGTGTTTCCTTTGCACTAGTTTCATACAACTGAGTGGCTTAAGAGTCAGACCAGGTAAGGGTGGCAGGTATCCTTCCCTGAAGGACAATAGTGAACCAGTTGGGTATTTACAACAATTGTTTCATGGTCAGACTTTTAATTCCAGAAGTTTTATTCAGTTTAAGTTCCACCATCTGCCATGGTGGGATTCGAATCAGAGTCCCCAGAGGATTACCCTGGGTCTCTGGATTACTAGAGCAGCGACGATACCACTGTGCCACCGTCTCCCCAATTATTGTATAATTATTATTGCATAATTAGCACTATTAGCACAGTTCTCAATGAGTTCGACTCTCTGCTAATCTAAATGTAGTAACTCAGTCTAACTGAACCAGCCTTGCTCTGAGCCACGTGCTGGGGTGTGATGCTGAGGATACACTTTGTCTCACTCTGTAGATGTTGGTCTGTGGAAAGAGGCGGGATGTGAGTGCCTCAACCCTTTTATAGTGAGATACCACCCCCGAGTGTCCTGACTGCTCATTGGTCGTGTCCTATTCTATGTGTTCATTAGCTGCATGTTTGCATATCATGACATCTCCACATTTTTTTAATGTTTTACTGGCGTATGTGAATGTATTTACATGTGAATGAGTCTGTCTAACCTGACTGACGGAGAACAGAACAGAGCAAACAAAACAAATGTTCACAAGTCCAGTCTCTGAGGCTTGCACCCGATCCTGGTCGACCGCCGGAGAGGTGGAGGAGGGGACGACGGCGCCTTGACAGGCGGGATGGAAGCCTGACTGGTGGCCTCGTTGTGAGAGGTATTAGGAGGTGGCAATTCAACATATGGAAATGGAGGAGAAAGTGGTTACGGGCAGGCAACCTTCGGCAGTGCCCGTCGATTCCTTCGCACAATGGAGCCATCAGCCATACATACAACATAAGAGCGGGGCGCGGCCTGTCGAACGACAGTCGGGGCAGACCACCCACCATCCGGTATCTTGATCCTGACAGTGTCTGCCAGGGATAGCATGGCCAGATTGGTGGCATGGGCATCATAGCCCTGCTTTTGACGGTCTCTGAGCTGCTGCATCTTCTGCAGCACTGGGAGGTGATCCAGGTTGGGCAGATGTATAGCTGGAAACATCGTCCGCAGGTCCCTGTTCATCAGGAGTTGAGCCGGCGACATGCCAGTGGACAATGGAGTCACCCTGTACGTGAGCAGTGCAACGTGTATATCGGAAGCAGAGTCCGCAGCCTTGCAGATGAGCTGTTTCACAATGTGCACCCCTTTCTCGGCTTTTCCATTGGACTGCGGATAGTGCGGACTGGAGGTGACATGCTGGAAATTGTATGACCTGGCAAACGTGGACCATTCTCAACTGTTAAAGCACGGGCCATTGTCGCTCATGACGGTGATTGGGATGCCATGCCTTGAGAACGTTGTAGTGTTATGCTTCTTCTTGTAGCATAAGCCGCTTCCTTGATGTATACTCTGACAAAGGAAGGTTCAGACTTGGAGATAGGTTTAACACATTTATTGAACAGTTAACAATTCTGCTACTTGGATTCGACTCTCCTGCTTATCTTACTATAGAACTCAGTCTAACTAACCAGTCTGCTCCAATCCATGCGGTGGGTGTGATGCTTCCTGATCTGCCCATATCTCTCTGAGTGTCGCCAATGGAAAGAGGAAGAGCATGTGTGCCCTGTCCTTTTATATGTGTAACCCCCTTGTGGTAGTGTCACCTCTTGGGTGTGTTTTGACTGCCCATTGGTTGTGTCCTATCTTACTGACCTATTGGGTGACTGTCTGTGTGTCATGATGTCTCTGGTGCTCCCTCTAGTGTTTACATAGTCTTAGTGTATTTACATTAACCCCTTGTGTACATACAGTGATACATATCACCACATCCCCATTTTTTCATGTTACATATTTTCTGTACAGTGTTAAAGAAAACTGAACAAAATAGGTAGATAAGTGATGACATGTACAAATCATGATGACAGTGATGATTATACAATACCAAATAATATGTACGAGTCCAAAGTTCATGAATTTATATGGTCGAGTGGCTTTCCTGTTTTGTCATCAAGTGGTGGTGTTGATGGTGGCATGTCGGTAGGGCAAAGGGCAGCACGGTAGCATTGTGGATAGCACAATTGCTTCACAGCTCCAGGGACCCAGGTTCGATTGCGGCTTGGGTCACTGTCTGTGTGGAGTCTGCACATCCTCCCAGTGTGTGCGTGGGTTTCCTCCGGGTGCTCCTGTTTCTTCCCACAGTCCAAAGATGTGCAGGTTAGGTGGATTGGCCATGATAAATTGCCCTCAGTGTCCAAAATTGCCCTTAATGTTGGGTGGGATTACTGGGTTATGGGGATAGGGTGAAGGTGTTGACCTTGGGTAGGGTGCTCTTTCCAAGAGCCGGTGCAGACTCGATGGGCCGAATGGCCTCCTTCTGCACTGTAAATTCTATGATGTACATTTTGTGGAGGAGAATGCTGAGACCCAGGCTATTAGAATAGATGGCATTGAGGTGCGTAGGGAAGAAGTGTTGGCAATTCTGGACAAGGTGAAAATAGATAAGTCCCCGGGGCCGGATGGGATTTATCCTAGGATTCTCTGGGAAGCCAGGGAAGAGATTGCTGAGACTTTGGCTTTGATTTTTAGGTCATCATTGGCTACAGGAATAGTGCCAGAGGACTGGAGGATAGCAAATGTGGTCCCTTTGTTCAAGAAGGGGAGTAGAGATAACCCCGGTAACTATAGGCCGGTGAGCCTAACGTCTGTGGTGGGTAAGGTCTTGTAGAGGATTATAAAAGATACGATTTATAATCATCTAGATAGGAATAATATGATTAGGGATAGTCAGCATGGTTTTGTGAAGGGTAGGTCATGCCTCACAAACCTTATCGAGTTCTTTAAGAAGGTGACTGAACAGGTAGACGAGGGTAGAGCAGTTGATGTGGTGTATATGGATTTCAGTAAAGCGTTTGATAAGGTTCCCCACGGTCGGCTATTGCAGAAAATACGGAGGCTGGGGATTGAGGGTGATTTAGAGATGTGGATCAGAAATTGGCTAGTTGAAAGAAGACAGAGAGTGGTAGTTGATGGGAAATGTTCAGAATGGAGTTCAGTTACGAGTGGCGTACCACAAGGATCTGTTCTGGGGCCGTTGCTGTTTGTCATTTTTATAAATGACCTAGAGGAGGGCGCAGAAGGATGGGTGAGTAAATTTGCAGACGACACTAAAGTCGGTGGAGTTGTAGACAGTGCGGAAGGATGTTGCAGGTTACAGAGGGACATAGATAAGCTGCAGAGCTGGGCTGAGAGGTGGAAAATGGAGTTTAATGTGGAGAAGTGTGGGTTGATTCACTTTGGAAAGAATAACAGGAATGCGGAATATTTGGCTAATGGTAAAATTCTTGGTAGTGTGGATGAGCAGAGGGATCTCAGTGTCCATGTACATAGATCCCTGAAAGTTGCCACCCAGGTTGATAGGGTTGTGAAGAAGGCCTATGGTGTGTTGGCCTTTATTGGTAGAGGGATTGAGTTCCGGAGCCATGAGGTCATGTTGCAGTTGTACAAAACTCTAGTACGGCCGCATTTGGAGTATTGCGTACAGTTCTGGTCGCCTCATTATAGGAAGGACGTGGAAGCTTTGGAACGGGTGCAGAGGAGATTTACCAGGATGTTGCCTGGTATGGAGGGAAAATCTTATGAGGAAAGGCTGATGGACTTGAGGTTGTTTTCGTTAGAGAGAAGAAGGTTAAGAGGTGACTTAATAGAGGCATACAAAATGATCAGAGGGTTAGATAGGGTGGACAGCGAGAGCCTTCTCCCGCGGATGGGGGTGGCTAGCACGAGGGGACATAGCCTTAAATTGAGGGGTAATAGATATAGGACAGAGGTCAGAGGTGGGTTTTTTACGCAAAGAGTGGTGAGGCCGTGGAATGCCCTACCTGCAACAGTAGTGAACTCGCCAACATTGAGGGCATTTAAAAGTTTATTGGATAAGCATATGGATGATAAGGGCATAGTGTAGGTTAGATGGCCTTTAGTTTTTTTTTCCATGTCGGTGCAACATCGAGGGCCGAAGGGCCTGTACTGCGCTGTATCGTTCTATGTTCTATGTCCTTGTGATCGCCGTCAGTTTCCATGTGCTTAAGGAACCAAGAAGTGGTCAAATCACTTCATTGTCTGATTTGGACTCTTTTCTTTTCTATGCTTGTGGTAGCGATGCAGTATGTCATCTGTGTTGTCCCATCTGGACTGTTTCTTGTGATTGCGATATTGATGCAGTATGTCATCTGCTGTGAAAGCTGGGTTGCTTGTTCGTAGTGGAGAAACTCATCTGCCTTGAAAGCTGGTTTGCTGTGGAGCAAACTTGAATCGGTGAGATTTGCTGTCATGGCATGGTATGGCTGTACTCGTGCCAGTGTTAGGAGCTGTACTGTTACATTGTGCTGTATTTGCTGAGTTGTACCATGTCGTACCAGTCGTTGTTCCACTGTTGTTTTTTGTCGTGCTTGTTCTTGACGTTGGTGCCTTTGGTACGCTTCTTGTTGTCTTTGTTGTTGTTTTTGTAGGTTTTATTGCTGTGTTTGTGCGCTCAATGACCACACCGAGTGGAGAATTAGAGGCCTTCACAAAGTTACTTGTGTCAGTGTCCTTTGTGGCGTCTGCTGTTTCAGTGAGCGCGCCGTCTCTGATTCCTCGGCGCTCCCCGAGTGGAATCATGTCCGGTTCACTGGAATCATCTTTGGCTTGTTGAAGCTCACCGTCTGGAGTCCTTTCTGGTTCACCTGAATCAGCTTTGGTTTCTTGACACTCCCCGTCATTTCAGGTTCACTTGAATCATCTGAAGTGTCTTGATGCTCCCTGTCCGGAGTCAAAACGTTCAGGAATACATTTTCGTGTGGAGAGGCTCAAGTGGATGAGGTTTGAATTAACGTGGTGTCACTGGAGTCACTAGTAACCTCACTTTGATTGTCGAGTGCCGCTGTACAGACTAGCGGAGAATAGTCAGTCTCGCTGTCATGTTGCACATCTTGTATGGGAATTGTGAAGCCTTAATCACTTGTCTCACATACAGTGGTTAGACCTTCAGTGTCTTCTTGTCAGTTAATTGGTTGTTCACGTGAGCGTGGTAGACTGTCATAGTTTTCTTGCTGTGCACTTGAGCGGGGCAGACTGGTATCGTCTGCTGCTGGTTGCTCAGATGAGGTTGCTAGACCTTCATGGTCTTGTTCATGCAAGAACTTCGCTCTGGAATCTTGCGTTGCTTCCATCGTGGAATCTGTCAATGAGCTCGTTGTGGAGGCTTGTATTGCTCTCTCTGTGGTGTCTGGCATCGTTCCCTGTGTGGAGCCATGCAGTGGTCTCACTGTGGAGGCGATCGGTGCACTCTCAACTGAGTAGTGCAACGGTCTCACTGTGGAGTCTTTCAATGTTCTCTGTGTGGAGACGTGCAGTTGTCTCGCTCTGGAGACTGTCATCGCTTTCTGTGCGGAGTCAGGGACTCTTCGTGGTGCGTGGACCACCCCCTGTGTGGAGTCGGGGACTCTTCCTGGTGCGTGGACCACTCTCTGTGTGGAGTCGGGGACTCTTCGTGGTGCTTGGAGCACTGTTCGTGGTGTGTGGACCACTAGTTTGGCGTCAAGCCACTCTCTGTGGGCTTGTACCTCTCTCAGTCTCTTGGTGTCAGGCTGCAGCAGAATCCTGTACTTCGGGTTAGGATGTCATCTGTGCTGGGCTGAGGATCCTCAAATCCAAAGAACTCACCATGTCTGTGGCGGATTCTTCACTGTACAGCACATCTTGTTGCGGTTCGGATTTGGTACTGAGGTTGCCACGTCCAATGATGAAATCATCGTCGGAGTCGTAATCTTCAAGGACAATATCATCACATTTTGTGTCGGAGCTTTGTGCTCACAATGTCCAAAGAAGTAATCATGTCTGAGTCATAGTCTTCAAGGACTAAATCATCTCTTAGGGCGGTGCTAACTGGTTGTTGCAAGGTTCTGCGGAGGTTACTTTCAGCTACTGGTCGAAGTTCAGGCATTATGCTGTCGTTCCAGGTGAAAGAATTATGTTTTACGGCTTTAAAAAAAAATTTCATTAGTTTGGGACATTTCCCCTTTAAGTGGGCGTGGTCCAGGCCCTTGTCATGGCGCTTGTGGCGTCGAGCGTAGGAATGGATTGCGCACTCGCAAATCGCTGTTCCTTTACTTTCCGCAATTGCACATGTGCGGCTTCTCACGCATGCGCAAACAGACCTTGCTTTCCTGTGCGCTCTTTGCACATGCGCAGCTTCTCGCGTATGCGCAAAACACTGTTTGGCTGGTTCTCGTCCTCTGGGGAACTGCTCATGTGCGACTCCTTTCTCAAGATGGCTGCCAATCAAAACTGCCGTTTTCTGCATTTGCAGGCCTACCTTCACCTCGTGTTGAGAAATGGTGCCTCTTTTGTCGTTCTCTCGTGTTTTCCTCGCAGCATGTTTGAAATTTGTTTAGGACTGTCTGGAAGTCTCTCCTGTCTTGCCCTTTGGAGCACTTGAAGGTCTTGAAGAATTCTGCTGCTCTTGCACCAGCAATGCTGAGCAGGAGTTTTATTTTCTCTGCATCCGGCCACGCTATCTAGGTCGGACGCTACCAGGTACATCTCAAATCTCTGCCTGAACGCACGCCAGTTTGCACTGAGATTGCCGTGGTACCCGAGCTGCTGTGGAACCGGAATCTTGAACATCTTGCCTGGGTGCTGTTGCTGGTAGTCACGGATATGTTGAGTTGAGCTATGTAGATTTAACAGGCACTAACTGGTACCATGTTGTGTTATGCTTCTTCATGTAGCATAAGCTGCTTCCTTGATGTATGCTCTGACAAAGGAAGGTTCAGACTTGGAGATAGGTTTAACACATTTATTGAACAGTTAACAATTCTCCTACTTGAGTTCGACTCTCCTGCTGATCTTACTATAGTAACTCAATCTAACCAACCAGTCTGCTCCAATCCATGCGGTGGGTGTGATGCTTCCTGATCTGCCCCTGTCTCTCCGAGTGTCACCTATGGAAAAAGAAAGAGCATGTGTGCCCTGTCCTTTTATATGGGTAGCCGCCTTGTGGTAGTGTCACCTCTGGATGTGTCTTGACTCCCCATTGGTCGTGTCCTATCTTACTGACCTATTGGTTGAATGTCTGTGTGCCATAATGTCTCTGGTGCTCCCTCTAGTGTTTACCTAGTCTTAGTGTATTTACATTAACCCCTTGTGTACCTGCAGTGATGCATTTCACCACAAACGTCTCCTTACTTTGATGATGGTCCGAGAGGTGAGTTCCGGGAGCTTCAGCACCTCAGGGTAATTTGAGAAACAGTCACTGATCAATACGTAGTCGCGACCATTCACATGAAAGAGGTCGATGCCAACCTTGGACCACGGAGAGGCCACTATGTCATGCTGTTGGAGCGTCTCCTTGCTCTGCGCTGGCTAGAACCGCTGACAGGTCGCACAGGACCATGTTCGTGATGTCATGGCTGATGCCGGGCCAGTAGACAGCTTGCCGGGCTCTGCGTCTGCACTTCTCGATGCCCCGCTGTCCCTCATGAATCTGCCGCGGCACCAAGCTCTGGAGACTGAGCGGAAGGACAATCCTGTCAAGCTTAAGGAGGATACCATCAATCACCGTCAGGTCATCCTTCAAATTGTAAAATTGTGTGCACTGCCCTTTCTGCCAGCCATTGGTGAGGTTGTGGATGACGCGCTGCAAAAGATGGTCTTTGACTGTCTCATCACGGATGAGAACTACCTTCTCATCTGTCGCCAGGAGAGTGCTAGCACACAGCTGCACCTGCGATTCGATGTGCTGGATGATCTCCCGCGGCTCACTGGGCGAGGTGACGGAGCGGGACAATGCATCAGCGATGATGAGCTCCTTGCCAGCTGTGTTCACCAAGTTGAAGTCAAACCTCCTAACTTTAAGCAGGATTCTCTGCAACCGAGGCGTCATGTCGTTCATTTCCTTGTGGATGATGTGGACCAGATGCCTATGATCCGTCTCAACAATGAATGTCGGCAGGCCGTAGACATAATCATGAAATTTGAGGATGACGGTGAGAAGACTCAAGCACTCCTTCTCAATCTGTGCATATCTGGTTTCAGTGGGCGTCATTGCCCTTGATGCGTAGGCTACTGGTGCCCAGGATGATGTGTCATCTCGTTGAAGCAACACCGCACGGATGCCATCCTGACTCGCATCTGTGGATATCTTTGTCTCCTGGTCCGGGTCGAAGAATGCCAGGACTGGTGCAGTGGTGAACTTGGCTTTCAGCTCCAGCCACTCTGTCTGGTGTGCCACCTTCCACTCAAAGGCAGTTGACTTTTTCACCAGGTTGCGTAGGGCCGTGGTGTTTGTGGCCATGTTTGGAATGAACTTGCCCAGAAAATTGACCATACCCAAGAAGCGCAGCACCGCCTTTTTGTCCTCTGGGATCTTCATCACCTCGATGGCCTTGGTTTTGTCTGTGTCCAGGCGCACACCATGCTATGAGATCTGGTCGCCTAGGAACTTGAGTGTCGATGTGCCAAAACAACATTTGGACCTGTTTAACTTTTGGCCGTTGGCATGTACACGGCGGAATACCTTCTGGAGACGGGACACGTTCTTCAGGGTTCGTGGACCATATGATGATGTCGTCCGCGTACACACGAACCCCTTCAATGCCTTCCATCATCGACTCCATGATGTGACGGAATATCTCCAATGCCGAGAGGATGCCAAATGACATGCGATTGGAGCAGTATCTGCCAAAAGGCGTGTTGAAGGTGCAGAGCCTTCTGCTGGACTCTTCCAGCTGGATTTGCCAAAATCCCTGTGATGCATCTAATTTGGTGAAGAAGCGCATGTGTGCCATCTCACTCATGAGTTCCTCCCGCTTCGGAATGGGGTAGTGTTCCCACATGATATTCTTATTGAGATCCTTGGGATCAATGCAGATGTGTAGGTCCCCCGAAGGTTTCTTTACGCACACCATTGAGCTGAACCAGTCAGTCGGTTCGGTGACCTTGGATATGCTGCCTTTTTGCTGAAGATCCTTGAGCTGTGCCTTCAGGCGCTCTCTCAGTGGAGCAGGGACTCGTCGTGGTGCATGGACCATGGGCTTGGAATCAGGTCGTAGCAGAATCTTGTATCAATACGGCAGCGTGCCCATCCTGTTGAACACATCTGGATACTGGGCAAGGATGTCGTCGATGCCGGCCTGAAGATCCACATGGGTGGATGTTGTGGTGTAAACCCTTTGAATGAGGTTCAGCTGCTTGCAGGCATGCGCACCTAGTAGATATACCCTGTCCAGCTTAACAATTTCAAAGCGTAACCGTGCTTGTGTGAGTCGGTTGGATAGAACAAAGAACAAAGAAAATTACAGCACAGGAACAGGCCCTTCGGCCCTCCCAGCCTGCACCGATCCAGATCCACGTGCAGATGGCAGGATCCCAGTGCCATGATGGCATTCCCGTTGTAATCCAGGAGGCTGCAGGCAGCTGGAAGGACCGTGGAGGACTTGTTAATGCGTCTGAAGTCTGCCTGTGAGAGGAGGTTGGCAGAGGCATGTGTCCAGCTTGAACTGGATGGGCAGTGGTTGACCTTCATCACTGCTCGCCATTCGTCCTCGGAATCCACAGCTAGGATTGATTGGACTTGCGATGTGCCTTGTGTGGCATATTCACACTTGATAATAATGCCCACACAGTAGGCGTTGTCCAGACATTCATCATCTGGATCCGTTGCACTGCCGGGATCAGAATCCTGGAGGCGTTGTTGCACACTCCGGATGCGCCGTCGGAATTGGGAGCCCTGGCTCCTGACTGGTGGTGCAGATCTGCACAGGGCTGCATAGTGGTCTGGCTTCCTGCAGTTTAAACAGAGTCTGCCTCTTGCAGGACAGTGTTTCTTTAAATGGGCGGTGCCACAGTTCCAGCACATCATGACGTCGGCGTCCTGACGCTTCATGCGTCATTGCACATGCGTAGTGCGGTTCTCAGATGTCTGCACCTGCGCAGTACGAGTTTCGGCCGCTTCGTTATCCCGTTCGCATCGCGCATGCGTCGGGCCCCGGGAAGAGCGCGCAAAATGGCCGCTTTCGTAAATGTTGAGGTGCTGCTTCTGGGAGATGGCCTGCACACTCCGCCTTGTGGGAGGCTAGTTTATCATTTTCTGCCGTTCTGTACTGGGAATAGCCATTTTTAGCGTGCTCATGCACTGTTCATGTTTCAATCGCGACTGGCAGGGTCATATGCTTGATCTTCAGTAACTGCTCTCTCAGAGGATCAGAGTGAACTCCAAAAACGATTTGGTCTCTGATCATGGAGTCAGTGATATCACCAAAGTTGACGGATTGTGCCAGCAGTCTAAGGTTAGTTAAATATGACTTGAAGGATGTGTCTTTACCTTGCAATCGTTCCTTGAATATGTAGCGCTCGAAGATTTTGTTGGTGTCCACCTCACAGTGGCTGTCAAACTTGTCCAGGATGGTCTGAAAATTTGTCCTGTCCTGGTCTCCGGCGAAATAAAAGGAGTTGAATATTTCCAAGGCGTGATCACCAGCTGTGGTGAGGAGAAGAGCTATCTTCCGTGCATCAGACGGACCATTGAGGTCTGATGCCTCGACGCAAAGCTGAAATTTCTGCTTGAATGTCCGCCAGTTGGCACTGAGATTGCTGGAGGTCCTGAGCTGATGAGGAACCTGAATCTTTTCGATTGTGCCCCTATACATTCGCTGGTCATCACGGATCTTGCTGAGTTGAACTAACTAGATTGACCAGACTCCTGGTATCATGTTGTGTATGTAATTTGGAATAACACAAGCTGCCACTTGATGCAGTTTTGAGTAAAAGATGCTCCAGACTTTGAAGTGAGTTCAATGTGTTTAATTGAACTATTAGCACAGTTCTCAATGAGTTCAACTCTCTGCTAATCTAAATGTAGTAACTCAGTCTAACTGAACCAGCCTTGCTCGAAGCCATGTGCTGGGGTGTGATGCCGAGGATACACCCTGAATTTGAATTGGTTTTGGAGCAGGCAAGGAGATGGATTAGGAGTTTGCCCCTGTCCACTCTGAGCTTTGTAACTCTGATCAAGGAATTTTAAAAATGAACACAAAATGGCAAACTTACAGCTTCTTGGTCAAGCCTTCGCCCCTCGATGTTGTGCTGAGCTTTGTCGGAAACCAAGATCAAGCTATCCCACTCTCTGTCATTCTGGTGTGCTCCATGTGCCGATCCAATAACCGCTTGAAAGTTCCTAAAGTGTCCGACTCCACTATCACAGCAGGCAGTCCATTCCACACCCTAACCACTCTCTGAGTAAAGAACCTACCTCGGATATCCCTCCTATATCTCCCACCCTGAATCTTATAGTTATGCCCCCTTGTAACAGCTACATCCACCCGAGGAAATAGTCTCTGAACGTCAACTCTATCTATCCCCCTCATCATCTTATAAACCTATATCAAGTCGCCTCTCATCCTCCTTCGCTCCAATGAGAAAAGCCCTAGCTCCCTCAAATCCCCTCCAATCCAGGCAGCATCCTGGTAAATCTCCTTTGCACCCTTTCCAATGCTTCCACACCCTAGTAGTAATACTAAAAGAAATAAAACGGGAAGTAAAAACATAAATGGTAAGCGACGCGGCAGCTTGTTACATAAAGATATGGGTTCAACGACAAGGAAAATTAGGAGAAAAATTAAGAGGAAATATAATTTGGGAGAGGTTACTGATCGAGGTGTTAAGATTCAAAACAGAGGTATAAAAGCCAACATAAGTGTACTTTACCTGAATGCTCGTAGTATTCGGAATAAGGTGAATGAGTTGATGGCGCAAATCATCGTGAATGACTATGATTTAGTGGCCATTACTGAAACATGGTTAAAGGATGGTCACGACTGGGAGTTAAATATCCAAGGGTATCAAACTATTTGGAAGGACAGAGTGGATGGTAAGGGAGGTGGTGTAGCTCTGTTATTTAAGGATGACATCCGGGCAATAGTAAGGGAATGACATCGGTGCTATGGAGGATAAGGTTGAATCCATTTGGGTGGAAATCAGGAATAGTAAGGCAAAAAAGTCACTGATAGGAGTAGTCTATAGGCCACCAAATAGTAACATTATGGTGGGGCAGGCAATAAACAAAGAAATAACTGATGCATGTAGAAATGGTACAGCAGTTATCATGGGGATTTTAATCTACATGTCGATTGGTCTAACCAGGTCGGTCAAGGCAGCCTTGAGGAGGAGTTTATAGAAAGTATCCACGATAGTTTCCTAGAACAGTATATAATGGAACCTATGAGAGAACAAGCGGTCCTAGATCTGGTCCTGTGTAATGAGACAGGATTGATTAATGATCTCATAGTTAGGGATCCTCTCGGAAGGAGCGATCACAATATGGTGGAATTTAAAATACAGATGGAGGGTGAGAAGCTAAAATCAACCACTAGTGTTTTGTGCTCAAACAAAGGAGATTACAATGGGATGAGAGAAGAACTAGCTAAGGTAAACTGGGAGCAAAGACCTTATGGTGGAACAATTGAGGAACAGTGGAGAACCTTCCAAGCGATTTTTCACAGTGCTCAGCAAAGGTTTATACCAACAAAAAGGAAGGACGGTAGAAAGAGGAAAAATCGACCGTGGATATCTAAGGAAATGAGGAAGAGTATCAAATTGAAGGAAAAAGCAGACAACGTGGCAAAGATTAGTGGGAGACAAGAGGACTGGAAAATCTTTAGGGGGCAACAGAAAGCTACTAAAAAAGCTATAAAGAAGAGTAAGATAGATTATGAGAGTAAACTTGCTCAGAATATAAAAAGAGAGAGTAAAAGTTTCTACAAACATATAAAACAAAAAAGAGTGGCTAGGGTAAATATTTGTCCTTTAGAGGATGAGAAGGGAGATTTAATAATGGGAGATGAGGAAATCGCTGAGGAACTGAACAGGTTTTTTGGGTCGGTCTTCACAGTGGAAGACACAAATAACAAGCCAGTGACTGATAGAAATGAGGCTATGACAGGTGAGGAGCTGGAGATGATTGTTATCACTAAGGAGGTAGTGATGGGCAAGATAATGGGGCTAAAGGTAGACAAGTCTCCTGGCCCTGATGGAATGCATCCCAGAGTGCAGAAAGAGATGGCTAGGGAAATTGCAAATGCACTAGTGCTAATTTACCAAAATCTACTAGACTCTGGGGTGGTCATGGCGGATTGGAAATTAGCAAACGTGACACCACTGTTTAAAAAAAGTAGGTAAGTAGAAAGTGGGTAATTATAGGCCAGAGAGCTTAACTTCGGTAGTAGGGAAGATGATGGAATCTATCATCAAAGATGAAATAGCGAGGCATCTGGAGGGAAGTTGTCCCATTGGGCAGACGCAGCATGGGTTTATAAAGAGCAGGTTGTGCCTAACTAATTTAGTGGAATATTTTGAGGACATTACCAGAGCGGTAGATAATGGGGAGCCAATGGATGTGGTATATCTGGATTTCCAGAAACCTTTGACAAGGTGCCACACAAAAGGTTGCTGCATAAAATAAAGATGCATGGCATTAAGGGTAAAGTAGTAGCATGGATAGAGGATCGGTTAATTGATAGAAAGCAAAGAGTGGGGATTAATGGGTGTTTCTCTGGTTCGCAATCGGTAGCTAGTGGTGTCCCTCAGGGATCAGTGTTGGGCCCACAATTGTTCACAATTTACATAGAAGATTTGGAGTTGGGGACCAAGTGCAATGTGTTCAAGTTTGCAGACGACACTAAGATGAGTGGTAAAGCAAAAAGTGCAGAGGATATTGGAAGTCTGCAGAGGGATTTGGATCGGTTAAGTGAATGAGCTTGGGTCTGGCAGATAGAATACAATGTTGACAAATGTGAGGTTATCCATTTTGGTAGGAATAACAGCAAAAGGGATTATTATTTAAATGATAAAATATTAAAACATGCTGCTGTGCAGAGAGACCTGGATGTGCTCGTGCATGAGTCGCAAAAAGTTGGTTTACATGTGCAACAGGTGATTAAGAAAGCTAATGGAATTTTGTCCTTCATTGTTAGAGGGATGGAGTGTAAGACTAGGGAGGTTATGCTGCAATTGTATAAGGTGTTAGTGTGGCCACACCTGGAGTATTGTCTTCAGTTTTGGTCTCCTTACCTGAGAAAGGACGTACTGGCGCTGGAGGGTGTGCAGAGGAGATTCACTAGGTTAATCCCAGAGCTGAAGGGGTTGGATTACGAGGAGAGGTTGAGTAGACTGGGATTGTACTCATTGGAATTTAGAAGGATGAGGGGGATCTTATAGAACATATAGAATTATGAAGGGAATAGATAGGATAGAATAGGGCAGGTTGTTTCCACTGGCTGGTGAAAGCCGAACTAGGGGGCATAGCCTCAAAATAAGGGGAAGTAGATTTAGGACTGAGTTTAGGAGGAACTTCTTCACCCAAAGGGTTGTGAATCTATGGAATTCCTTGCCCATTGAAGTAGTTGAGGCTCCTTCATTAAATGTTTTTAAGACAAGGATAGATAGTTTTTTGAAGAATAAAGGGATTAAGGGCTATGGTGTTCGGGCCGGAAAGTGGAGCTGAGTCCACAAAAGATCAGCCATGATCTTATTGAATGGAGGAGCAGGCTGAAGGGGCCATATGGCCTACTCCTGGTCCTAGTTCTTATGTTCTTATGTTCTTCCTATAATGAGGTGACCAGACTGTACACAATACTCCAAACGTGGTCTCACCAGGGTCCTGTACAGTTGCAGCATAACCCCATGGCTCTTAAACTCAAGCCCCCTGGTAATAAACGCGAAAACACTATAGGTTTTCTTCACGGCTCTACCCACTTGAATGGCAACCTTCAGAGATCTGTGGATATGAACCCCAAGATCTCTCTGTTCCTGCTTACTTCCGCCATAAAATTCCCGTTCATCCTTTTCCTCACCTATATTACTGCTGAAAAAACCGTGTGATTATGTCACCTCAACATCCATTTTCGCCAAAGGTCTCCATGCTGCCTCCCATCCTTTATAAACTTATTTGTCCAACACACAGGTGCTTTAAAATGGCTCACACCCAGCTATGTTAGTTCCTCGACTCCCATTGCATTAGTTAAAATCCTCATCTGAAAAAGTCTTAAATTCCTTGCACCACCTTTAAAATCTCAAAAAAGCCCATCTTCTCATACAAGCTGCTAATTCTTGTACTCTGATTTAGCAGCCACAGCTTTACTCTTTCTGTCTACTTATTTTCTTTTTCTTCCCTCAATTAAATCACTTTTCAATGTTTTTTTAATTAAAGGGGTTTACATTATTATTTAAACCTTAGGGGCGGCATGGTAGCACAGTGGTTGGCGCTGTTGCTTCACAGCGCCACGGTCCCAGCTTCGATTCCCACTTGGGTCACTGTCTGTACGTAGTCTGCACGTTCTCCCTGTGTCTGCATGTGTTTTCTCCGTGTGCTCCAGTTTCCTCCCACAAGTCCCAAAAGACGTGCTTGTTTGGTGAATTGGACATTCGGAATTCTCCCTCTGTGTACCCGAACAGGCGCCGGAATGTGGCGACCAGGGGATTTTCACAGTAACTTCATTGCAGTATTAATGTAAGCCTACTTGTGACAATAATAAAGATCATCATTATACAAATGCTGGCCTTTTGTTCGAAAGCGAAATAGATCAACCAGTTCACTGAACTAAAAACACTAAAATGTTTATCGATACGGAAATAAATGAAATTTGACTTGAGAAAAGTACATGATTGTAGAATTAGCAACAAAGTGACTGTGAAGGCAAAAATAAAATGAAGAGGTTAAGTGAGGCATGATTCAATATTTTTAAACTGCACGAAAAATACAGAAGGGAAGACATTTTCAGTGGATGCGTATCATGAAGTTTGGGGAACTCAGGGCTTCCTGCATGGGGTGCTGAAGCATCTGTAATGTTCTGCACACTCTTCTCCAAGAGAAATTATGTTTAAACATTTTGAGATGACTGCAATCTCTACAAACTGTAAAACTTAATTCCCATCTGTGCTTTACTCTCAGGTTGAACCAAGCAGTTTCAAGCCTCAGCATTCTATTCAAATCACAGCTAAGCATCCAACTCCATATTCTCTCCGTCACGAAGATGCTGCATTGCTACCTCAGTAACATTTACTAGTTCCAGCCCTCTCAGCCTGCCTGTCTTTGAAACGGCTTTGTTACTTCCACGATTTACTTGCAAAATTGTTCCACCTTGTTGGATGAGAAATATCACTGCTGCTCTAGAACAGCTTTACTAGAGGCATGGGGTAGAGAGGGGATGATTCTGGTGGACATGTCTTCAGCACCACATCACTGCCCAAAGCTTTATCCATATCCAATATCCTCAGCATCACGTGAAATTAAATTGATTGATACAAATAAAGTCCATGGTAATAACTCAGTGTTTTAAAATATTAATCAAGGTGTTTTATTAACCTCAACTCTCATACAGAGAGTTGGTGTTCATGTTATCAAGCTGACAATCAGGTAAAAGTAGGGAACAAATAGAACTTAACCTACATATGAAGGTACAGATTAGGAGATGGACTAGGGCATTCAGCCTCTCGAGCTTGTACAACATCATAGCTAATCTAATTGTGGCCTCAATTCCACATCTTGCCTCTTCCTGATTGAAAGATTCTTGACCAACAAGGGAGTCAAAGATCATCTATCTCTGCCGTAATCATTTTCAACTGTGCTGCCTCCACCATTCTTTGGGAAAGAAAGTTCCAAAGATTCACGACCTTCAAAGAAAAAAAAAACTCTTTTCCAACTTAAATGGGAGACCCTTATTTTTAAATTGCGTCTCCCAGTTCTAGTCTCTCCCCCAAGGGAAAACATCCTTGCACATTCATCCTGCCAAGTCTCCACAAGATCTTATATATTTCAATAAGATCACCTCACATTCTTCTAAACTCCAATAGGTATAGGCCCAGCCTGTCCAACGTTTCCTCATTAGATAGACCCACCATCAGAGATATCAGGCGAGTGAGCCTTCTCTGATCTGATCTAAACACACTTATATCCGTTCTTCTTACCAACAAAACATCCCTACTTTTATAATACATTCTCCTTTCAATAAGTGACAATACTCCATTGGCTTTTCAAATCACTTGCTGCACATATGTACTAAAGTTTGTGAGTTCATGTACCAGAACACCAAGATTCCTCCATACCTCAAGAGTTGCAATCTGTCTCCATTCAAATATCAGTTGACTAGTAGTAGAGGCCCAGGCCACTGCACTGGGGCCACAGGGACACAAGTTCAAATCCCACCATGGTAGCTGGTGGAATTTGCATTCAGTTAATAAATCTGGAATATAAAATTAGTCTCAGTAATGGTGACTATGGAGCTATCGTCGTTGTAAAAACCCACCTGGTTCACTAGTGCCCTTTGGGAAGGAAATCTGCCATCCTTACCCAGTCTGGCCCACCTGTGACTCCAGACCCACAGCAATGTGGTTGACTCTTAACTGCCCTCTGAAATGGCCTCGCGAATCACTTAGTTCAAAGGCAATTAGGGATAGGAAACAAATGTTGACCTCGGCAGCCAGGCCCACATCCCATTAAATTATTATTTTTATTATTCTTTCTGCCAAAATGCCAAATTCACATTTTCACATTCTACTCCCCTACTCACTTAATCTATCTGTGTTCCTTTGTAGACTCCTTGGGCTGGATTCCCCGCCAGTGGGATTCTCCGTTGCATTGGCAGTGCTCCCATGCCTGAGGGTTTCCCGGCAATGTGAGGTGGCCACAATGGGAAATCGAAGAACAGCACTTTCACATGTTCCCCTTCATCCATGATGCTTGCTATTTCTTCTCCAATAAATTAGTCAAACATAATTTGCCTTTGACAAAACCACGTTAACTCTGCTTTTTCTAAGTGTCATGCTATAATTTCCTTAATAATAGATTCCTGCAAATTCCGAGTAGCTTCCTGCTTTCTGTCTCCCCAATTTGTTGAATAGAGCAGTACATTCACTATTTTCCAACCTGATGAGACCTTCCAGAATCTAGTGAATTCTGGAAAATTACAACCAATGCATCTACTATCTCAGAAGCAACTTCTTTTAAGGCTTCAGCAGGGAGCTGGGGACCTATCAAGTTTTGTTCTAATAATTCATTCAGCACCCTTCCCCTGGTTATTGTAATTGCTTGGAGTTCCTCCCTCCCTTTCACCTCCTGATTCCCAATTATTTCTGGGATGTTATCTGTATCCTCTACAATGAAGACAGACATAAATATTTTCAATTCATCGCCATTTCCTTATCTTTCATTATTAATTCCCCATTCTCACTCTCTAGGAGGCCAACACTCTACCTTACTTAATCAGTTCCTTTTCAAATACCTGTATAAACTTTGTAAGAAGTCTTACAACACCAGGTTAAAGTCCAACAGGTTTGTTTCATACCTCTCCATTCACCTGAGGAAGGAGCAGTGCTCCGAAAGCTCGTGTTTGAAACAAACCTGTTGGACTTTAACCTGGTGTTGTAAGACTTCTTACTGTGCTCATCCCAGTCCAACGCCGGCATCTCCACATCATGTATAAACTTTGTATTTTTAGTTAGCTTTCTCTCATATTGTAATTCCTCCCTCCTCATTAATCTTAACCATATTTTGCTGATCTTTATTATACTCTGTCCATTGTTATGCCCCTCACTCACCTTTGCAAAATTACACGCCTTTTCTTTCAATTCAATTTGATAATGCCTTTACTTCATTACTGAGCCATGAATGGTGCCAAATGACATGGGCTAAATAATTTTACTATTAATGGAACTCACAAGTATACTCACAGATATTCTGTACTCGGATAAAATAACCAGTTGTCTTTCCATATAAATGAAACGTTGTTATCTCGAAAATCCCTAAAGTGAAAATAAATACCGTAAAATATTACAGCCCAGACCAAACATACTGAATAAAAGTGTTTTGAAGAATTTACTGGCTTAATTTATTACATTTCTCATATGTCACAAATCTCAAAGTTATCTTTTCACAAAGCTATTCTACTCCTTATAAAACATGCCTTACTGGGTTCCATCACACTCCGTGTTGGAATAATTCTACAGCATGTGCATGACATCACTGCCAAGTTCTCCACCCAGAAGCAAGCCTTACTGGCAGACTTGACCTCCAGTCAGCTGGGGAAGTCCAGAGGGACACCTCGCACAGAGCCAAGCCTCAGAGTTCCACGGTCTCAGTGTCTGGGGGAGGGGGAAGAATATTGGAGAGCTGGTGGGTGGGGAGATTGGAAGGATCAACAGCAATGCCTGTCCTAACTTTCTTTCTTGGACCTGGCCTATTTATTTTAATGCACAATTCCTTTAAATGCCACACATACAGTATCTTGAAAAGGGCCAATAAGTGGACAGTCTAATGCTGCCAGGTTGCCATGCAGCTGTACACATGTGCAGCTTAGACAGAATGTTTGTCAGTAGTGAAAAAGGGTTGTTTAATCATGGCGAAAATTGGTCAGACAGGCATTGTGGTTGGAGACAGGCTGGGCTCAGCAACCCCCATGGAGGCTGGATACCAACTCCTCACCAATAAGGCACTCTACGACAGAATGTCACAAGCCATCGGTGGATACATATCCTGCAACCAGAACGGGGAAGTCTCACCCTCCACTCTGCTCCACTTTTAACAGTGAGTCCAGTCCAGGATGAAATACCAGCGCCTTTAGGATTTCTTTGTCTTGACAGCTGTGCAAACTGCTCACAATTGCTTTAACTCTCAATTCCCATACTGTATGAAAATGGCGATTCATCTACCTCTAAAATCTGCTGTTCCACTTTAAATTCGGCATGGCCACATTGACTCTAACCAACTTTTACAGGTGCACCACAGAAAGCATCCTATTTGGCTGCATCACAGCCTGGTATGGCAACTGCTCGGCCCAAGACCACAAGAAACTTCACAGAGTCCATCACACAAACCTGCCTCCCATCCATTGACTCTATCTACACCCCCCGCTGCCTGGGGAAAGCAGGCAGCATAATCAAAGACCCCTCCCACCTGGCTTACTCACTCTTCCAACTTCTTCCATTGGGCAGAAGATACGAAAGTCTGAGAACGTGCACGAACAGATTCAGAAACAGCTTCTTCCCTGCTGTTACTAAACTCCTAAACGACCCTCTTATGGAGTGATCTGTTCCATACTACACTCCTGTATACTTCGCCCCTGCTGGTGTCTAGATATTTGCATTGTGTACCTTGTGTTGCCCTATTACCTATTTTCTTTTCATGCACTAAATTATCTGTTTGAGCTGTACGCAGAAAAATACTTTTCATTTTAACTTGGTACATGTGACAATAAACAAATCCAATCCAATCCAATATAGTTAATGCAATTGTCTCTTTAACTCCAAACATTTTCCCAAATGTTTGTACTAAAACGGGGAAAGTGATCGAAGATTATGTGTGGTTTAATTGTAATGGCGAGGCTTCACCATCAGTGGTATGGTAAGCGCTGTAGCTATTAGTGAGGAGTGATGTCATTTTGTTTCAGGCAGAGGTGGATAGGAAGGTGAGGGAGGAATGGCATCAGTTGATAGAGGTGATTTAGGAAGTGGTTGGGAGGTATGCGGAGGACACAGATCTGGGTCTTCCAGTGAGGAGAAAGGAGTTACAGGTGAGGCTTGATCTTCTGTCTATGGGGAAGGTGGTTCGGCAGCTGAGAAGGACAAGGGGGGTCATTTATGAGCATGGGGAGAAGGCCAGACGCATGTTGGCGGGTCAGCCCCACAGGCAAGCAGCGGCGTGAAAGATAGGTCGGATCAGTGATGGGACGGGTGGGGGCAGCACGGTAGCGCAGTGGGTTAGCCCCCCTGCCTCACGGCGCTGAGGTCCCAGGTTCGATTCTGGCTCTGGGCACTGTCCGTGTGGAGTTTGCACATTATCCCCGTGTTTGCGTGGGTTTCACCCCCCCAACCCAAAGATGTGCAGGGTAGGTGGATTGGACACACTAAATTGCCCCTTAATTAGAAAAAATTAATTGGGTACTCTACATTTTATTTTAAAAAAGAGATGTGACAGGTGAGCTGGTGGTGGCGCCAAAGCAGGTGAACAAGGATTTTGAAGAGTTTTATAGGGGCCTGTATAGGTCAGGGCCGCCGGATGATGCACCGGATATGTGGGAGTTTGTGGGGTGATTGGAATGTTCGGAGATAGAAGAGGGCAAGATTGGAGGAAGTCAGTGGGAGTGGAAGGAGTTCAAGTAGCGATTGGGAAGATGCACACAGGTAAGGCATTGGGCCCGGACAGTTTTCACTTGGAATCTTATAAAACGTCTAAGGATAAGTTGGCAAGCTGTTGGTAGAAATGTTTGAGAACGCAATGGTTAGGGAGACCTTGACGAAAACGATGGGTCAGGCATCCATTTCATTGTTGCTTAAAAAGGATAAAGAGCGGTGGATGTTGATGCTGGCAAAGGTGTTGGCGTTGAGGTTGGAGGAGTGCGTGGGAAGGATCAGGCGGGGTTCGTTAGGGTAGGCAGTTGCCATCGAATGTGCGGCGACTGCTGAATTTGGTGCTTTTTCCAGCAGAAGGAAGAGAGTTGGAAGTGGTGGTGTTATTGGATGCAGAGAAGGCATTGATTGGGTGGAGTGGAGCTATCTATTTGCAGTGTTGGAGAAGTTGGGATTGGGCCCAGGTTTGTGGCCTGGGTGAAATTGTTGTATAACGATCCGGTGGGCGAATGTGCGAACGAATGATATGAATTCAGGGTACATTCCGCTGTATTGGGGAACAAGGCAGGGATGCCCCATGTCCCCCCTTCTGTTTGTGCTGGTGACAGAGCCCTTGGCCATTGTGCCAAGATGCTCGGATTTATGGAAGTGGGGGTGGGCACAGGGCATCCCTGTACACATATGATCTGGTGTTATTTATTTCAGACCCAAGCTCTTCGATGTCGGACATAATGGGCCTGCTGAAGAGAGTTAGGGCGTTTTCAGGATACAAGTCTAATTTGGGGTAGAAGCAAGTATTTTGTGGGTTCTTCTCCAGGGGTTGGGGGGGGTTGCCGTTTCAGGTGGCAACAACCAATTTCAGTTATTCAGAGGTGCAAGTGACCCGGGATTGGGTGCAGTTCATAAGCTGAACTTTACAAGTCTGGTTGGGAGGATGAAAGCAGACTTATTGAGGTGGGACAGTCTTCACCTGCCATTGGCAGGTTGGGTGCAGGCAGTTAAGATTAATATTTTGCTGTGGTTTTTATTATTTCAATGCCTGCCAGTCTTTTTGCTGAAGTCTTTTTTAAGGAGGTGGCCAAATTGGTTTTGTCATTTGTTTGGACAGTGAAGGTAGTCAGGATAAGGAAGGTGGTACTTCAGAGGGCCAGCAGTTGGGGGACGGGGGGTGGGCACGCATACATGGGGAGAACATGCAGACTCTGCACAGACAGTGACCCAAGCAGGAATCAAACCCAGGAGCCTAGCGCTGTGAAGCAACATTGCTAACCACAGTGGTACCATGCCACCCTGGTGAGGATGGAGGCGGATTCTTGCAGGGGTTCGGCGGCACTACTTCCGTTTACTCCAGGGAAGTATTCGAGAAGTCCTGTGATGGTTGCCACGTTGAAGATTTGAAGGCAGTTTCAGCAGCACTTTAGGTTGAGAGCAGAGTCGAGGCTGATGCTGAGCCGGGGAGGGTGGTTACGAGATTTCCGAGATGGGAAGGAAGAGGGGTGAAGGTGATTAAGGATTTATTTTTGGAGGGGCGGTTCACAAGCTTGGAGAGGTTGAGGGGGAAGTTTGGATTTCCACATGCGGAGGGATTTTGGTATATGCAGGTGCGGAACTTTGCTAAAAAGGTTTTCCCGACCTTTCTGATAGCACATGGTTCCTCATTGTTGGAGGAGGAGGTGCTGTCAGCAATGGGTTGGAGGATGGGGTCATCTTGGCGATTTATAGGAGAATTGTGGAGGAGGATAAGGTACCTAAGGCGGGGGTTAGGCAAAGTGGGAGGAGGAATTGAGGATGGCACTGGAGGAGGGCTGTGGTGTGATGTGCTGAGGAGGGTAAATGCCTCAACCTCGTGCACGATGCTGGGGTTAATACAGTTGAAGGTAGTAAACAGGGCCCATTTGATGAAGTCAAGGATGAGCTGGCTGTGTGAGGGGGTAGAGGATACTTGCGAACGGTGTGGGAGGGGCCCGTCTAATCATTTGCACATGCTCTGTTCCTGTCCAAAGTTGGAGAAATTTTGGGGGTTGTTCCTGCATGTGGATTTGGATCCGGGTCCCCTGGGAGTCATATTCGGGGTATCGGACCCGCTGGTGTTGCAGATGGGAGCGGGGGCAGGTGTATTAGCCTTTGCCTTGTCGATCGCTCAGAGGCGGGTTGTGTTGGGATGGAGGTCAGCTTCTCCAACCTGTGCCTCATCGAGGCTGGAGGATCTAATGGAGTGTTCCTACATCTTGATAAGATAAAATATGCCCCAAGAGGGAAAAATGGGCTTCTTCTGCACTGGAACTTCTATGTGGCCAGCACGGTAGCATAGTGGTTAGCACAGTTGCTTCACAGCTCCAGGGTCCCAGGTTCGATTCCCTGCTGGGTCACGGTCTGTGTGGAGTCTGCACGTTCTCCCAGTGTCTGCGTGGGTTTCCTCCAAGTGCTCCGGTTTCCTCCCACAATCCACATTTATCAGCAAATTTCAAGACCGCATTCATTGGTAAATAAAAGCTAAAATGGTTCCACCAATAATTCCTGAAGTGTACTATTTCCAACCCTTTGCAGTTCAGCACAGCTTCCATTAATCCTAACTCTATGTTGCTTACCTTGCATTTATATAGTGTCTTTAAGATAGATGTGTCCCAAAATGGAGGCATTAAAAAGGGGGTGAAAATACTCGAGACAGGAATCAGAGAAGTGTGCAAGGGGGAGGCAATATTGAAGATTTGAAGAAAAATAGGGCGAGGTGAGAGACCATGAAAGAATTTGAAATGAAGGGTGAGAATTTTACAATGAAAGCATCTGGGGAGTGGGATCCAATCCAGCTCAGCAAACAAGATGTGGTGTGAGAGACTTGGTGCAAGTTAGAATACAGGCAGCAGGACTTTGGATGAACTAAATCTATGGAGAATGCTGCTACATTTCCTCTTGCATCATGTAACTGATTTTTTTAACAAGTCTTTTGTGAATGTTTCATTGAATACCTTCTGAAATTGTGTATCCATAACATCAACTGCAATCCCTTCAGTGATCCTTTCAATCACATACTCCTTCAAATGACTATTAGATTTATCTTCAGAAAATGAAGCAGTCCATGGCTGTGTGCAGAAACACCTGGACAACAGCCAAGCTTGGACCGCTAAGTAGCAAGTGACAGTCATACCACACAGGTTACTTCACATGGACTGCAGACGTTCAAGAAAGTGGTCCGTGATTAACTGATTAAGGACAAGCGCAGATGGACCATAAAATGCAGGTCTTGCCGGCAACACACACACACATCTTGGGAATGTTTTTTTTTTTTTAAACGACTTGCTCTTAACAAATCTATGCTCGTTGTCTTTGCTTAGCTTATGCACATCTACATGCTCACTAATTTTATCTCAATTATGGATTTGGTTTTAACTTTGCCCGTCTCCAAAACCACAGAAGGAAATCTTGAGCCTCTCCTGGTCTGGACTCTGTCCACTCTTGAGGTCACCCCAATTCTCCTCCGAAACCATATGCCAGACTGCCAGGGGTTTAGCCAGAGGTGGCCTTCTGCCACCTAATATTCCATTCATGATCACCAGGCAGCCGCACTTCATACCAGGTTTGACTGGGAAACGGATGGAGCCAATACATTCAGGGATGCTAGAGCTTTCCTAATTGTTGAGCGTTTGTCTGGCAAGTGAAAAATGGCTTCCCCTCTCCCTTAATCCGAATGGCTCCTCCTCAAAATTAAATCTCTCAACTCTGAATACAGAGGCAACAGTGTAGTGGTATTGTCGTTAAGTAATCCAGAGACCCCGGCTAATGATCTGGGTTCAAATCCCACCATGGTAGATGGTGAAATTTGAATTCAATAAAAAATCTGGAATTACAAATCTGATGATAACCATGAAGCCATCACCGATTGTTGTAAAAAAAAATCTGGTTTGCTAACGTCCTTCAGATAAGGAAATCTGTCATCTTTATCTGGTCTGGCCTACATGTGACTCCAGACCCACAGCCGGGGTCTCTGGATTACTTAGCGACACTCGCACTCCACCATTGCCTCTGTATTCAGAGTTGAGAGATTTAATTTTGAGGAGGAGCCATTAGGATAGGCAACAAATGCTGGCTCAACCAGTGACACTCACATCCCATGAATGGATAAAAATAACCATTCAACAAGGAGAAAACTATTCACAATGTATCAATCCAATGGCTAGAGTCTGCATTATATTTCGGAATTTTTATTTCAGATATTATCCTCAGTGTTCTCTTGCATTTTACAAACTATTTATATTTACTTATTAGGATACTTTTCAAATATCAGGCTAATTTCAGTTGGAACAGAAATCCCAGAGTCACTTCATTTTAGCTCATGATTTTTCCACAATTTTAGATGGTGCCAAAATAAACACGCACGAACACATGCCAGTAATGCTTCCTTAACTGCACTGTATGTGAAGTCATTTTTTTTGTAAATTACTTTCATAGCTGACAAATTTGGAGAGAAAAAAAGATACTAACACAGCTAGGTCACATGTTGTGGATAGCTCAGAAAGTTGGACATTTGTCATGAGCAAGAATGAAATACAGCAGGACTGAATGTGTATGAGAACTAAGGTTGGCCATAGCCTATTGGAATATTGCTAAAGCCTCAGATAATAAAAACTGTTAAACACAAGGGTGCCATAAGTTTCCAAATTGACGAAGTGCTCTTTAGTTGCCAAGACTGTACAGATAACAGCCCCAGTATAAGAAGTGATGTACGAGGGTCACAAGGCTCGAGGAAGCCTTGGCTTTATGGATGGGTCAAATCTACAACTTGGCAATATTATGATGGGTGGAAGTCAGTGATAGGTCGAGTACAATTCAATAAGAGTACAATTCAATAATTTTTACAAAAAGATGTAAGAAGGCGATTAAAATGAGAGGCACAAAAGACTTCGGAGAGAAATCATGGAATTCAAGAGATACTCAAGAGGACCAGGGATGCGGAAAGTGAGTGAGTATAAACAAGATGGCATAACATTCAATTGTAGCTTGAAAACTATTACCCCAGACATAGAGTCCTGCATTTTTTTTTAATTCATTCATGGGACATGTCCATTGCCAGCTGGGCCAGCATTTATTACACATTCCTAATTGCCCTTTAGGGGGGCAGTTAAGAGCCAACCACATTGCTGTGGGTCTGGAGTCACATGTAGGCCAGAACAGGTAAGGATAGCAGATTTCCTTCGCTAAAAGGACATTAGTGAACCAGATGGGTTTTTACAACAATCGACAATGGTTTCATGGTCATCATTAGACTTTTAATTCCAGACTTTTACTGAATTCAAATTTCACTATCAGCGGTGGCGGGATTTGGACACGGGTCCCCTGGGTTTTTGGTTTACTAGTCCAGTGACTAATACCACTATGCCAATGCCTATGTGAGGCCATCTGCGTTTTAAAATTTAATTTGTATTTTTGGGGAAACTCTAACGAAAACAGAAATTGAACAGAAGAAAAGGGAACAAAGGGGAAAAGAACAGGTAAACATAACAAGGAACCAGAGCCTCCCGCTTTCTAAGAACACAAAAATAAACTGAGGTTTGGAAACCAAAAGTTCTGGGAAACTGAAACTATTTAAAAGATATAAAAGAGAAAACCAGTCCAAGCTGGATAGCAATAGTTGATGCACAAGCACTACAAGCAAGCTGACGGTGAGAGTCCATATCTAGAAGCTAAGAATTCATTATTACAGCTGTTTCCTTAACTGGAAGATGACACTGGTGCGTCAACCCCATCCAGACTGAGCTGAGCAGGTACTGCAGACATGGTATTTGTGATGGAAGGCCATGACCGTGGAACTCGGGTTGTTTGTGCATTGCTGTCAGCTGGGAATCAGTAGCTCAGAGAAGGAAAGGAGCTGAAATATCTCATGAGGAAAACAGCTGGAAGGACTCTGACCTGAGTGTGATCTCCAAAATCTGAGTGGACAAAGATATGTCTTAGATGTATCTACCAGTTAATGTGCAATTTATAGTTCACTTTGACTATAATTTTTCTGATAATTCATATTAATACTGGATGTTAGAGTAGAGAATAGAGAGCATTTAGTGTCTGCTTTGCTGAATCATGCAAAGTAAAAATTCTTCAGTTTTAAACTGCGGTATCTTTTTTTTTATAAATGTTTTTATTCAGTTTTCATATTTTATATTGAACAAATTACAAATTGTTAGGAGAGAAAAAGAACAAAAAAAAAAAAAAAAAAAAAAAAAAAAAAACAACAAACAAACACGCAAAAATTAACATACATATTTACAGGTAAGCATCTTCGTAGTAGTAACTGCGCCCGCCCCCCCCCCCCCCCCAACATGTTTATTTAGTTTGGTTTTGGGCCTTAGCTAGCCATCGAACCCCCGTACCGAACCTGTAGCCCCTCCCGCTACCTTCCCCCGACTATTCTTCCTCTTGTACATTGGCCACAAATAGGTCCCGGAACAGTTGCATGAATGGCTCCCACGTTCTGTGGAAGCCGTCGTCCGACCCTCGGATGGCAAATTTGATTTTCTCCATTTGGAGAGATTCCGAGAGGTCGGACAGCCAGTCCGCAGCTCTGGGCGGTGCTGCTGACCGCCAGCCAAACAGGATTCTACGGCGGGCGATCAGGGAGGCAAAGGCAAGGGCGTCCGCCCTCCTCCCCAGGAATAGATCTGGCTGTTCTGAAACCCCGAAGACCGCCACTATCGGGCATGGCTCCACCCTCACTCCCACCACTTTGGACATAACCTCGAAGAAGGCTGTCCAGTACTCCACGAGTCTGGGGCAAGACCAGAACATGTGGGCGTGGTTGGCCGGGCCTCTTTGGCACCGTTCACATCTGTCTTCCACCTCCGGGAAGAACCTACTCATACGGGTTCTTGTTAAGTGGGCTCTATGTACCACTTTTAGTTGCGTCAGGCTGAGCCTTGCGCACGTGGAGGTGGAGTTGACCCTATGCAGTGCTTCGCTCCAGAGTCCCCACCCTATCTCCATCCCCAGGTCGTCCTCCCATTTCCTTCTTGTTGCGTCCAGTACGGTGTCGTCCCTATCTACCAGTCGGTCATACATGTCACTACAGTTCCCTTTCTCTAGGATACTTGCGTCCAGTAGGTCTTCCAGTAGTGTCTGTCGTGGCGGTTGTGGGTACGTCCTTGTCTCCTTTCGTAGGAAGTTTTTGAGCTGCAGGTACCGTAGCTCGTTCCCCCCAGCTAGCTGAAACTTCTCTGTCAGTTCGTCCAGTGTTGCGATCCTGTCGTCCGTGTATAGGTCCCTGACTGTCAGTGTCCCCCCGTCCTGCCTCCACCTTTTGAAGGTGGCGTCAGTCAGTGCTGGTGTGAACCTATGGTTGTTGCAGATGGGAGCCCTGTTCGACATTTTGGTCAGGCCAAGTTGCTGCCGCAGTTGGTTCCAGGATTGGAGGGTGGCTGTCACCACTGGGCTGCTGGAGTGTTTTTTGGGTGGGGATGGGAGTGCTGCCGTGGCGAGGGCCCGGAGGGAGGTTCCCATGCAGGAGGCCTCCTCCGCACGCACCCACTAAACTGCGGTATCTTGAGGCTTTAACAAATAACAGGGATTTTGTATTTCTTCAATTTTTTTTTTTTAGTTACTGATCTATACCAAGATGGTAACACTTGTGCTGAATAAAAGTTTAATAACTGCACCAATACTGGTCAACGTCAAAACATTGGCTATCAGGGTTTATCAAAATCTAACAAAGGATTGGATAGGCAATATGGCACAGAAATAGGCCACTTGGTCCAAGCACGATCAACATCCTGGGGGTTACCAGTGACCAGAAACTGAACTGGACTAGCCATATAAATATTGTGGCTACAAGATGTCAGAAACTGGGAACTCTGCAGACAGCGACTCACCTCCTAACTCCCCAAAGCCTGTCAACCAGCTACAAGTCACAAGTCAGGAGTGCAATGGAATCCTCTCTATTTGCCTGGATTAGCGCAGCTCCAACAACACTCAAGAAGCTCTACACCATACAGGACAAAGCTGATTGGCACCCCTCCCGCAAACATTCACTTCCTCCATCAACACACGGTAGCAGCAGTATATACGATCTACAAGATGCACTGCAGTAACTGACCATGGCTCCTTAGACACCACCTTTCATACCTGTGACCTCTAACACCTACAAGGACAAAGGTACCAGATGCATGAGAACGCCACCACCACCTGCAACATCCCTTCCAAGACACACGCAACCTAACTTGGAACTATTATCGTCGTTTCTCCACTGTCACTAGGTCAGAATCATAGTACTCGCTTCCTGTGTGCACCTACACCACATGGGCCACAGCATTTCAAGAAAATGATTCACAAATCACCTTCAGGAGCAATTAGGATGTGCTATAAATGCTGGCACAGCCAGTGACACCCACATCCCGTGAAAGAATAAAAACTCGACGCTGGAATTTATGATGTACATGAGCCTCCGTCCATCTTTTCGCATGTAAATCGACTATTGTAACTATCGTCATGGGAATGTCCCTTTAAGAAATGTTTGTCTTCTCAAATGGCTGCAGTGATGTCATTGTGTGGTGGAGCTGGACTGTGGCTCTAGTTTTTACTTTTGTTTTGAGCTGGAAGCTATTTGGGGCTTTGAGTTTTACTTTTGGTTTAAGACGGTTGGAAGCTGGATTCAGACAAAAGACGGCTTCTCTGGTCTCTCTGCATGTTAACGGGTGTCTCCAGATCACTTGATAACTTCAAAGTAATACCTGTTTTCTGTAAGGAATTCAAACCTACTATTTTGTGAAAAAAGGGTGTTTTGATATACAGCTGTTGTTACTTGGGTAAAAACAGTAAAGGGAAGTTATTAAGGGTTAAATATAGAGTACTGTAGCTGTGTGGGGTATTTATGTTTGTAGTTGATAAAATGCTTACAGTGTGTGTTTATAAAATGTTAACTGAATTTGTAGAATAAACTTTGTTTTTGATATAAAGTGCTCAAGGCCTTCTGTTCAATACAACCTGGAAAGTAGGCCCCTGTGCTCCTCATAGCCTAAATCCATAAACAGTTGTAGGTCAGGTGAACTCCATGATATTCTACTCCCTGATTAAAACTCTGGCCCATAACAAATTAGGGGCTCGTCCGGGATAAAAGTCTATCTTTTGTGATTGGGTTGGCTTAGTGAACGTAAAGACAGTGAGGGGTGAGCATATTTGTGTTTGCTTTTCAGGTGTGGTATTCCAGTTTAGGTAGGGGGTGTGTTGTGGACAATGGCTCTTTCAAAGGCTCAGAGGTTTTTGGGGGTGGAGAAGGTCGTACGCAGTACCTTACGAACAGAGACTAAAAAAAGGCTTTTAGATTTGGCAAAAACATTGCAGTTAACATTACCTGACAAAATAAGAGGTAATTGCTGTGGTAGCTGAGCATTTAAAACTGCCTAAGACACACTCAGACTCATTGGAAATGGAAAGAATTCAGTCACAGATCAAGCAACTTGAACATGAAAAAAAATTAAAGCAGCTTGAATACAAAATGAGGGAAAAAGAAAGAACTGCCCTCGCAGAACAAAAAGAGACAGAAAGTTAGATACAGATCAGAGAAAAAGAAAAAAAAGAGAGAAAAAGATAGAGAGGAAAAATAAAAGGAGAGAGAAGGGGAAAAAAAGAGAGATTTTGAACTTCAGAAAATGGCCATGAAACATGACAGTCAGTTAAAATTGGCGGATGCAAGGAGAAACGTACAGTTTGAGGGTAGTGAGTGTTGGGGGGCATTTTCTGATACTGAATTATGGTATAAATTATAGGTGGCTCTGCAACTACATTTTTGCTCCTATGTTACTTTTGAATAGTTCTGCTGAGACAAAAGGTACTCATTGGAAGTGCGGCATAGTCAAAGGCTTAGTGGGGATCTACTTAAATATGTCCAAACATTGCCACGGTTTAATGAGAAGGATGGAGAAGCCTTTTTCATTTCATTTGAGAAGGTAGCTAAACAAATGAAATGGCCACAGGATATGTGGGTATTACTGATTAAAACAAAGTTGGTAGGTAGAGCCAGTGAAGTGTTTGCATCACTATCAGAGGAGGTATCTGGGACTATTGAGGAGGTGAAAAAATTACATCTTGGGTGCAGATAAACAGTGCCTGAAGCCTACAGACAAAGGTTTCGGAATTTAAGGAAAGAACTCGGTCAAACGTACATGGAGTTTGAAAGGATCAAACAGAGTAATTTTGATAAGTGGATAAGAGCTTTGAAAATAGACAAAATGTATGCAGCTCTGAGAAAAATTATATTTTTGGAGGAGTTTAAAAATTAAATTCCTGATGTAGTGAGAACTCATGTGGAAGAGCAGAGGGTTAAAACTGCGAGATTAGCAGCAGAAATGGCAGATGATTACGAATTAGTTCAGTGTTTTTCAAACTTTTTTTCTGGGGACCCATTTTTACCAACTGGCCAACCTCCGTGACCCACGCCGGCCGACCTTCGCGACCCACACCAGCCGACCTTCGCGACCCACCATTTTCTCTTACCTTGTTTGCTGCTGACAAAATGAGGAATCACAATCGCGCCCAAAGCATGTGATGGCAACGTTCAGGGGCGGTGACCTGCTCTCTGCCTCCCTCAAGCAGGAAGATTACATAGAATTTTTTTTTCATCTACTGCGTCTCCGATTGTGCAAATTTGCGGTTTTCATCCGTAGCAGCCGGCTTTGATATTCAATTTTTAATTTATTTTTTGTAAATTGTAACAATGTTGTTGCACAGTATGTTTTAATCAAAGAGACCAAAGCCCATGTCATCGTTAGACTATTCAGATTCTTCCCGTTGCTTCTCTACCTTTTTCTCTTCAGCAGCTGGGGCATTCGGTGGAAACAACTGCTGCAGCAGCTGGGGCACTGCTACTAGCACCAACATTGCAGATCAGACTATTGATGTCGATATTAGCCAATGCCTTGGCAAAGACTAGGCCAGAAAGGCTCAATGGTCACACCAGCTGTTTTAATCAGGGCCTTGAGTTTGTCTTCGGTGACAGTGACCTCACCATTGTGCAGGATGAGCGCGTTGTAGAGACAGACGAGTGTGGGTGGTTCCGATGGTGCTAGTTGCCAGGGGGAAACTGGGCCTTAGCTTCATTCAGCAAAACCAAGCACTTCCGAACCGGGCAAAGCGAGCAGCAGCCGGATTTTAACTATGCCGGCTGCAGGCGGCCTTTTTACCATATAAAATAAATGCGGCCGAACTGCATATGCGTGCCTTCGCATCGGTGAGCACTTTGTTTTATGGTAAAAAGGCTGCTCGCAGCCGGCATAGTCAAAAGCCGGCTGCTGTGGCTGTTGCACGCGGATTTGCACAATCGGGAGCGCCACGATGGATGGCTCCGCGACCCTCTCGACACACGTCCACGACCCACCCGTGGGACGCGCCCCTGACTTTGAAGCTCACTGAATTAGTTCATAAATCAAAGTTTGGTTTCTGACATCAGCTTCCGTCTGTGAGGGATAGAAACTGGGGAAGAGAGAAATACTCAAGTGGTAAAGGTAAAGGGAATCTGATGGGAGATAATAAGGAGTGTACCTCAGATTAAAAAACAAATCCATCTGCATTACTGCCTCAATGTCTTTCCACTTTATGGCAGTCTCCTGACTGTACCCTCTGGGCTGACAATCAGATAGGATTGAGGTTGCTCATCATCCTTGCTGATGATAATCCTTTATTCGTTCATGGCACGTGGGCATCGCAGACTGGACCAGCAATTATTGTTCTGGGTCTGGAGCACATGAAGGCTAGACCACGTAATGATAACAGATTTCCTTCCCTGAAGGACATTAGTGAAGCCGATGGATTTTTACGACAATCAACACGGGCTTCATGGTCATCTTTAGACTTTTAATTCCAGATTTTTTTTTATTGAATTCAAATTTTACCATCTAGTGGGATTCGAACCCTTGTCCCCATAGCATTTTCCTGGGTCTCTGGCTTACTAATCCAGTGACAATACAGCTACTGCCTCTCTCTCATTCTTTAATCCAGACCTTGCCATCCTTTTGTAGGTGAAGCAAATATTTGGTGCAGTGGTTTTTATTCTAGACGGAAGCCTGCTTCTGTCTGTAAAATTGCTCTCTTGCTTGCACGTTCTGACAATTCTTGGTTTCCAACCCTGATGTCAGCCTTTTTGTCAAGATTGGAGGTTGTGTGCAGAATTTCCTGCCCAGAGGTTCAGATAAGGCCAGGCCACATTCTAACAGCTAGGTTAGCAGTGATACAGAAAAGTCCTCATTCTTTTTTAAGACGACAGAGACAGTGCAGACCTCTCTTTCAGCCTCCGGATTTGACTATGGATATCTCGCGTAGCTGGAATGGTGATGGAAGCTGGATGTGGTGGCGAAGGGTACAAAGTACTCATTTGAAAATTGTGGGCCATTATCAGATACAATCTTTTGCAGCATGTCGTGACTCGCAAATTCTCTTTCAATGCCTTAACTACTGCCTCTGTGTTAGTCATATATCGTTGCCATCTCAAAAGTAACAGAGTACTATCAGGAATAATTTGCTGTTGAAGGCAAATAGTCAATGTACAGCCTCTCCCAGCCTTGTTGGGAATGTGCAATAAGGTTCTCTCTTTGCTCCCGCCTTTGCAGTGCACACACTTGACAGGTTGCTACGGTGTCTTCAGTTGTCTTGGAAATGCCTGGCCACCAGACAGTGGATTGGGCTTGTGCCCTGCACTTGGTGATGCCCAGGTGGTCTTGGTCTATTGTTTGTAGGATCTCCGGTCGAAGGGAGATTGGGGTGACTAGCTGCTCATTGCAGACCAGGAGCTCATCTATGACCATTGTGTTTTTGATTTTGGGACCAAGCTTTCATGATAGCACCACTTGGTCTCTGTTATGGCCACCCCTATTGGAAGTAATGATGGATGCAGACACACTCCTCATCATACATTTGTTTGTGATAAATCTGTTGTAGTTTACTCCATCAAAATTCAAGAAAACGTTTTTTCAATGAAAGTTAAATAGTTGTAACAAAAAAATTAGAATAGGTCTTTGAACTTATTTTCTTATCTACTTCTAAACTTTTAATTAAGCAAAATCCATGCACACAGCTCAAATGCTACTTATTAAAGTTAACACTCAGTGGCTTACAGGTTTATTCAAAGTCCTTGGGAGAAAAGTTTTCAGAAGTCAGTCTGAGAAACACATCTCCTTTCCTCAGAAACCAGTGCAATACTCCAAAGGGGGAACAGATTTATTCAAAGTCCTTGGGAGAGAAGCTTTCAGAAGTCAGTTTGAGAAACACATCTCCTTTCCTCAGAAACCAGAGCAATACTCCAAAGGGGAAACAAAAAAACAACAGACACAGGGCAGGGCAGAAAAACTAAACTAAAAAAAACAGACCCAGCCTCTGTGATGAATGACATCACAGCCTGCCCAGCTGTTGACCCACTTAATCACAGCTTCAGCAGACATGTTCCCAAAAGGGAACAAAGTCCCTGAACGAGCGCGTTTAGCCGCCTGTTTCCCGGCACTCGCACTGAATAAGGAGCCTGAACGGGGAATGCGCGGCCAAGGTTACATGTAGCCCTGTTTTATACTGTGGGGAGCTCCACTTGCCGGAACTCCCCATTGCCGCGAGAGATCGGGACGCCATTTCCAAGGTCCCCCAAAACAATCCCTTCCCCAAACAGCCTGAAAGCAATACGGAAGAGTCCCCGGCCACGAGGTATACCACGAGTCCGGTGGTGGCGGCTACCCTCAAGATTTGGGGGCAGTGGAGGCGACATAGGGGAGAAGTGGGGGGCTCGATGGATGCTCCGTTAAGGGGGAACCATAGGTTCGTCCCGGGGAACATTGATGGGGGATTTCAGAGTTGGCACAGAGCAGGCATCAGACAGCTGAGGGACCTGTTTATTGATGGGAGGTTTGCGAGCCTGGGGGAGTTGGAGGAGAAATTTGGGCTCCCCCCGGGGAACATGTTCAGGTATCTGCAGGTAAAGGCATTTGCTAGGCGGCAGGTGGAGGGATTCCCTTCGCTTCCTGCGAGGGGGGTGAGCGACAGGGTGCTTTCGGGGGTCTGGGTCGGAGAGGGGAAGATATCTGATATCTACAAGGTTATGCAGGAGGCGGAGGAGGCATCAGTAGAGGAGCTGAAAGCTAAATGGGAGGGGGAACTGGGGGAACAGATCGAAGACGGGACATGGGCTGATTCGAAGACGGGACATGGGCTGATGCTCTGGAGAGGGTTAATTCTTCCTCCTCGTGTGCGCGGCTTAGCCTCATCCAATTCAAGGTGCTGCACCGGGCCCACATGACTGGGATGAGTAGGTTCTTTGGGGATGAAGACAGGTGTGTCAGGTGCTCGGGGAGTCCAGCGAACCATGCCCATATGTTCTGGGCATGCCCGGCACTGGAGGAGTTCTGGAAGGGGGTGGCGAGGACGGTGTCGAGGGTGGTGGGATCCAGGGTCAAGCCAGGATGGGGACTCGCGATTCTTGGGGTTGGGGTGGAGCCGGGAGTGCAGGAGGCGAAAGAGGCCGGTGTGCTGGCCTTTGCGTCCCTAGTAGCCCGGCGAAGGATCTTGCTACAATGGAAGGATGCGAGACCCCCAAGCGTGGAGACCTGGATCAATGACATGGCGGGTTTCATTAAGCTCGAGAAGGTCAAATTCGCCCTGAGAGGGGCGGTACAAGGGTTCTTTAGGCGGTGGCAACCTTTTCTCGACTTTCTGGCTCAACGATAGGGTACTGGGACAGAAGCAGCAGCAACCCGGGGGGGAGCGGGGGAAGGGGGAGGGAAGGGGGGGGGGGGGGCGGACAATGACTATGTTTGTTTAATTAATTTTAATTTATTTTTAAGTTCTTTTGTTGTTCATTGGGGTTGGGGGGTGGGGGGATGGGATACATATGGTCTGGGGGTGTTACAGTTATTATGGGTTATTTTGTTGCATTTCATTGTTTGTCGTTATGTTTTATATTTTCTGTAAAAAATTCCAATAAAAATTATATTTAAAAAAAAAAGAAGAGTCCCCGGCCACCTCCCGCGCTCCCCCAACACGCTGAGCAACCCTGGTCCGATCGCGCACAAAAAATGCTAGCTTGGCACCCAGGTGCCAGGATACTCCTCCGAGTGCCGTTCCATCTGGTTCCCGTTTGTGAGTGGGTGAGGCCTGCCATCCGGGGGTATGTGGAACACAACGAGACAGGGGAAGTTACAGCCACCGAGGTCTGAGGTGATGGGGTTGAATCCCAAAGCTACAGGAACCTCAGGAATCTGCACATTGAGTAAGGCTTACTGCCTTTGCTAAATTTGCAGGTTTGCTAAAATGTGATCCTGCCCACGGGCAGGATTCACTGATCAATATGATTGCGTCAAATCTCACGAGGAATTGCGAGTCGGGTAGATCCCAGGACCACGTAAGGGCGGCAGAGGACTAAAAAGGACATTAGTGAACACAATGGGTTTTTACAACAATTGACAACTTTTAATTCTAGAGCGTTATCCCATATCTCTAGATTAGTAGTCCAGTGACAATAACACTCGGCCACTGCCTCTCCTAGCCATGTCAAGGATTTTGCTACTTCTTAGGTTAAAATAAATATCCAGTGTTTTTAACAGACAACTCGTTGATTCCTTGTTTAACAATAATTTTGTCTGCTATTAGGCCAGGGGTAAAGCAAAACGTTAACTTGTTCAGCTTCTCATTGAGCAAAGCTTGGACCGGTTGAGCCCGAGATCGGGGAAGGTGTCGGCGGTGGTGACAGAGCTGAGTTTATGGGGCACATGGGGGTGAGGAGGGGGAGGGGGACCCGAGGAGGTTTGGGAGACCGAGAGTGAAGGAGTTTTTGCACTTTTCTTATGTGCACCAATGTACTCCCGGATTGATTTCTTTGCGGTGGACACGGCGTTGCTGGTGGGGGTGGTCGATTCGGGGTATTCGGCGATTGTGGTTTCAGACCACGGGCCATTTTGCGAGTGGACTGGGGGGGGGGGGGACAGCGTCCGTAGTGGAGGCGAAATGTGGGGTTGTTGCCAGATGAGGAGGTGTGCAACCGGGTGAGGGCTGCCATCCGGGGGTATGTGGAACACGACGATACTGGGGAAGTTACAGCTGCCATGCTGTGGGAGGCACTCAAGGCGGTGGTTAGGGGGCAGGGGGGGATTATTTTGATTCAGCCGCACAAGGAAACAGTGGAACGAGCAGAGATGGCAAGATTGGTGGAAGAGATTTTGAGGGTCGATAGGAGGCACTTGGAGGCTCCGGAGTCAGGATTGTTGAAGGAGAGGCAGAGGCTCAAGATGGGGTTTAGGCTGGTGTCTATCAGGAAGACAGTAGGGCACTTGCAGAGGGCCAATGTACGAGTATGGGGAGAAGGCGAGTAGAATTCTAGCCCACCAATTTAGGAAGCATGAGGCGGCGAGGAAGATTGGAAGAGTGAGGAATGAACCAAAAGGGTGGTCCTCGACGTTGTGCCTTGTGGGGGTGAATGGGATGTTGGAAGAGTTTTTAGGAAGATATGCGAGTCGGGGCCCCCAGCCTGGGGGGGTGGGGGTGAATGGATGAGACGGTTTCCAAAGGTGGATGAGGACCTGGTAGAGGGACTGGGGGTCCTCATTGGGTTGACGGAGGTGATGGAGATATGGGGAGATGCATGGAGTTTTACAAGACGTTTGGGGGTGGGGGATTTTGAGGCCTCTGCTGGCGAGGGCATGTAACGAGGCTAGGTAGAGTGGGTAGCTCCCCTCTACACTATCGCAGGCATCTATTTCCCTGATACTGAAGAAAGATAAGGATCCGCAGCAGTGTGGGTCCGACCGTCCAATATTGTTGCTAAATGTGGATGCCAAGCTGCTGGCAAAGGTGCTGGCCTCGCAAATCGAGGAGAGAGTCCTAGGGGCGATAGGCGAGGATCAAACGGGGTTTGTGAAGGGAAGGCAGTTGTTGGCAAATGTAATGAGGTTGCATATCATGATTATGATGCCCCCGGAGGGGCAGGAGGTGGAGGTGGCAATGGATGCAGAGAAGACTTTCAACCGGGTGGATTGGGAATATCTGTTGGAGATGTTGGGATGGTTTGTGTTCGGGAAGGGGTTTGTGGATTGGGTCTGGTTGCTTTACAAGGCGCCAGTAGTGAGCGTGCGGCAAACCGGGTGAGCTCGGGATATTTTGTGTTGCACCATGGGACAAGTGCCCATTCTCCCCGTTGCAGTTTGCCTTAGCGATAGAGCCATTGGCAATGGTGCTTAGAGTGCCGAGGGGTTGGAAAGGGATTGTGCAGGGGAGTGAAAGAGTAGAGTACGATGTTTTGCTGTATGCGCTCGACTCGTTGCTATATTTCGGACCCACTGGGGGTTATCGGCAGAATTATGGGGAATTTGGAGGACTTTGGCCGCTTTCCGGATACAAGCTAAACACTGGGAAGAGTGTTCCCGTTTGAGGTTAGAGGGCAGGAGAGGAGGTTGGCAGAGCTGCCGTTCAAGGTGGTGGGGGAGAGTTTTAGGTACTTGGGCACCCAGTGGCGCAGGTTTGGGAACAGCTGCAGAAGTTGAATTTGGCTCGGTTGGTGGAGCAGATGAGGGCGGATTTTAAGAGGTGGATGGACTTCCACTGTCGTTGGCGGAATGGGCAGACAGTGAAAATAACGGTGCTGCCAAGGCTCTTGTTTGTGTTTCAGAACCTCCCGATCTTCGTTCCAACATGATTTTTGTGTGGCCGGGGAAGACACCAAGGGTAGAGAGAATGCTTTTGGAACAGGGCAATGAGGGCGGGCGGGGGGGGGGGGGGGGGGGGGGGGGGGGGGGGGGAATATAATGAATTATTACTGGGCAGCTAACATCACTATAGGTAGGAAATGGGTAGTGGGAGAGGGGTTGGTATGGAGGCGGATGAAGGCGGCTTCTTGCACGGAAATGGGTTTAGGGCCATTATTGAAGGCGCCTCTGCCATTTTTGTGAGCCCAGTGGTAATATTAATAATCTTTATTAGTGTCACAAGTAGGCTTACATTAACACTGCAATGAAGTTACTGCAAAATCCCCTAGTCGCCGCACTCCGAATTCAGAGTGTCCAAATTACCGGACAGCACGTCTTTCAGGACTTGTGGGAGGAAACAGAGAAACCCCACACAGACACTGGGAGAACATGCAGACTCCACACAGTGACCCAAGCCGGGAATCGAACCTGGAACTCTGGCACTTTGAAGTAACGGTGCTAACCACTGTGCAATCATGGTGTCGGTCTTGAGAGTATAGGGGCAGTGGAGATAGCATCTGAAATTGGAGGGTGCCTCGGTGTGGGCACTGATTTGTGATAACCATAGGATTGCACCAAGGGGGCTGGTGCAAGGTTACGGGGGGTTACGGGGGGGGTGGAAGCAAGCAGGGATTGAGCGGTTTGGGGATCTGTTTGTAGGGGGCAGTTTTGTAACCTTTGAGGACCTGAAGGAAGAATATGCGCTGCCCAGCAGGAATGGGTTCAGAGACTTAAGGTCTGGGCCTTTGTGAAGAGGCAGGTGCCGTCTTCTCCTGGGTTGCCACCTTCGGGGCTGCAGGATAAGGTGCTGCCGAGGGAGGGGGTAGGGGAGGGAAAGGTGTCTGAGGTTTATAAGGAGCTGATGGAGTGGGAGGGAGTCCCAATAAGAGATGTTAAATGAAAATAGGAGGAAGAGCTGGGGAGGGGCGGGGGGGGGGGGGGGGGGGGGGGGTTTGGAGGTGGAGGCCAGGACATGGGAAGAGGTGTGGCAGGGGGTGAATGCGTCCTCATTGTGGGCAAGGCTCAGCCTTATTCAATTTAAAATAGTTCACAGGACACACATGATGAGTAGATTCTTTGGAGTAAAGGTTAGGTGTTGACGGTGCGCAGGGAGGCCTGCGAACCATGTCCACATGTTTTCGGCATGAACGAAACTGAAGGGGTCCTAGCAGGGGTTTGCAGACATAATATCAGAGGTGTTGGTGGTAAAGGTGGTCCCAAGTACAGAGGTAGCAATATTTGGGGTTTCGGAAGAGCCAGGTGTTCAGGGGGCGAGAGAGGTCGATGTCTTGGCCTTTGCCTCCCTGACAACCCTGGGTGGAGGGACTTGGAGCCATCGAAAGCTGGGGTGTGGGTGAGTGACCTGGTGGAATTCCTAAGGTTCGAAAAGATTAAGTTAGTCTTTTTTTCAATTATTACGAGTACTCAATTATTTTTCCAATTAGAGGCAATTTAGCAAGGCCAATCCACCTAACCTGCATATCTTTTTGTGTTGCGAGAGTGAAACCCACGCAGACACAGGGAGAATGTGCAAACTCCACACGGACAGTGGCCCGGGGCCAGGATCAAACCTGGGTCCTCAGCGCCGTACGCAGCAGTGCTAACCATTGCACCACCATGCCACCCAAGATTAAGTTAGGAGAGGGTCAGTTAATGGGTTCTCCCGGAGGTGGAAGCCGCTCATCAACTTCTCGAAAGAGGATTGAGGTGTCAGCAGGGGTGTGCTTGTTATTTATTATGCTGTACAAGTTTGCTTTTGCTCTTATTTTCATAGAATTTACAGTGCAGAAGGAGGCCATTCGGCCCATCGAGTCTGCACCGGCTCTTGGAAAGAGCACCCTACCCAAGGTCAACACCTCCACCCTATCCCCATAACCCAGTAACCCCACCCAACACTAAGGGCAATTTTAGACACTAAGGGCAATTTATCATGGCCAATCCACCTAACCTGCACATCTTTGGACTGTGGGAGGAAACCGGAGCACCCGGAGGAAACCCACGCACACACGGGGGGGATATGCAGACTCCGCACAGACAGTGACCCAAGCCGGAATCGAACCTGGGACCCTGGAGCTGTGAAGCGATTGTGCTATCCACAATGCTACCGTGCTGCCGTGTTTGTTGTTTATATAAATGCCTTAATAATGAAAACATTTTAAACTTGTTCAGCTTCTGTCTTTTTATCCAGGTCTGAAGCAATTATGTATCTTAGAAATTTTTTTCTCAAAGGTCCCCAATTACATGATTGACCTGGGCCTTGGATAAGCCTAAACTGACCATATTTTGGATTTTTGACCCACAAGTTAAAAAAAAATCAAGTCTAGGTTCAGTTTTTATGAAGTTCATGAAATTGAAAATGATTCCACCGCTCATTTGAAGACAAGGGTTCACCCAGTCCTGCTAGTCCCCCCAGGCCTCTGTTACAATGGCACTCGCGCTCAATACCCCCCCCCCCCCCCCCCCCCCCCCCCCCCATTGTAAACACTGGCTGCTTGGATCAACTGGCTGCAGACTTCTAATTTTCAGCATTAGGGTCACAAAAATGTCAAATCCTGACCTTTAAAGCCGATTCCTTAGTTGCAATCCTTCCAAATTAATTTTCTTCCCCTTTTTGGAGTGAGCTTGGACACTCAGGAGCTGGCTCAGGAATCTGGCTCTCCCAACAAGGGTTTCAAAAATCATTTTCTGACCACTAAGCTGTTTGAAAGTTTATCAGGACATGCTTTCCTGAAATTTCAAAGTTTTCGCTCACCCCTGCTAGGTCTGCTGACTGTATTCTGGGAATCATTCCAGACACCCAAGAAATCCCATGGAGCCTTCTCACTGCAGCAAGGAGCCTCAAACTTCTGCCTTCAACTTCCAAGACTTTCTTTGCAGCTATTCCATGGCAATTTTCTTCTGCGCGTCTGGTTCTCGAGTTTTTCTTCAGGTCAGAATGCTTCTTCAAATTTTCCTTTAGTCTTGCAGGATTTCAGTTTCTCTTTGCATTTTTTGAGTTTGGTGTTTTTTTTAAACATTCCCTGCCACTATGTTATGGAGTGTTGGATACCTTTCATTAGGTCTTAATGAAGTCTTCATAGACCCAAGCAAGTTAACTAAATGTGTTCATTAACTTCAAGAACTACATACATACAAACAGAAAAAGTTTTAATCCAGGAGCTGGCTCAATGATTGCTTGTGCACATGATCCAACACTAAAATGACCCCCAAGGTGCAGATCAGGTGTTAGCTTACATCAGTATGTAGGCAATGGGGTACTCAGTCCCTCATTCACCCTATAGGTTACATTATAGTCCAAGTCAATCCAGATCTCTGTAGTGGAGCAAGAAAAAGTAACATTTATAAGCAACTTGTGCACTGCAAGTCCCACAACCTAAATGTGTTAAGTAGTTCATCTATAGGTCAGGCAGCAACTGTAGAGAGAAATAGAGTTAACACTGCAAGTCAATAACTGATGATGAACGATCATCTACCTAAAATCTTACCTCAGTTTCCCTCCATAGATGCTGCCTGATTTGCTTAGTAGGTTTAGTATTTTATCTTTAAAATTTCCAGCATCTGCTTTTGTAAAAGTAATTAATCTATTTTTGATACTTTGTTTGCAGGAGGATTGTTGACCAGGGCACATGATGGACTCTCGTATTCTTCAATTAGTGTTTTAGGATCTGAATACCTACGGCATATAAAGGAAGCCCAGAAGTGTATCACTCTGCACCCTCGTTGTAAACAATATGCATTTTGAAAGGGATCTAAAAGCATAGAACTCCTACAGTGCAGAGGGAGGCCATTTGGCCGTTGAGGCCACACCGACCTTCTGAAAAAGCACCCTACAGAGGCCCACTTCCCCACCTAACCTACACATCCTTGGATACTAAGGGGCAATTTAGCATGGCCTAACCGGTACGTCTTTGGACTGTGGGAGGAAACCAAAGTACCTGGAGGAGACCCATGCAGATACATGGAGAAAGTGCAAACTCCACACAGTTACTCAAGGCCGGAATTGAACCCAGGACCCTTGAGCTGCGAGGCAGCCTTGCTAGCCACTGTGCCACCATACAGCGAGGAAAGTAATGCTGAAGAATAAATTGTGAATTATCATGGGTGAAAAGACTACCGATTTGTTTTCCTTCCTCTATCTCACCTATACCAATAAAGATTCATGAAGTATTATACATGTAAAGCAAAGATTCAATATTGTTGCAGGAAAAATCCCACATTAGGTGATAGCTTTGCTGTGACGGAAAACAGTAATATCGCAGAACCACAGACACAATTGTACAGCGCAGTTTGAAACCATATAGTCCATCACATCAGCATTGTGTCTTACCACCAGTAAAAATTTTAGAATCATATTTCAGAGCTTTTAGAATACAAAAGAAGTAACATGCAATTATTATGCTTGATAAGCATTCATCTTCGAAAGGAAAACAGTATTAGACCAATGGTGTGTGTTTTGTGCAGCTGTGAAATAATGAACACGATAAAGGAAAGGTGCAAAGTACTCGGTTTTATTTGAGAAAATTAGAAATTTCAAATAAAAACAGTTAAAAAGAAATCACAGTTTAAACAGAGATAAAACCCTGGTTCGGTGTCAACTAGAATAGTGTGTCCACTGGGCACCACAATTCAGGAAGAACGTGAAGGTTTTACAGAGGGTACAGAAAAGATGCACAAGAATGGTTTCAAGGATGAGGAACTTCAGCTACATGGATAAATTGGAGAAGCTGTGGCTGTTTCCCATGGGAAGGTGAAGAAGAGATTTGATAAAGATTTTTAAAAATTATTAGGGAGCAGGACAGACAACAAGGAGAAATTGTTTCTCTGGGCAGAAGGATCGTCATGAGAATGTCACTTTAAGAAATGGTTAGCTGCTCATGTGACTGCTGTGATGTCAGAGTGTGGGTGGAGCTGAGCTCTGGTTCTGCTTTTTAGTTTCACTTTGAGAAAAAGCTTGGGTGTATCTGGGTTTTCCCAGTGTGCTGCAGCTGAAGTTAAATAAAGAGATGTCCTGTTGATCTCTGCCATCCAGACTATCTCTGGATCATTTGGTGAATTCAGAATTATAAAATGTTCTCAATAGTGGATGTGAGGGCAGCATGGTGGCTCAGTGGTTAGCATTGCTGCCTACGGCGCTGAGGACCCGGGTTCGAATCCCGGCCCTGGGTCACTGTCCGTGCGGAGTTTGCACATTCTCCCCGTGTCTGCGTGGGTTTCACCCCCACAACCCAAAAAGATGTGCAGGATAGGTGGATTGGCCATGCTAAATTGCCCCTTAATTGGAAAAAATTGGGCACTCTAAATTTATTTTAAAAAACAAAAAAATAGTGGATGTGAACCCAATGTGCTCCTGTTTAAAGGTTTGGTAAGTCTTTGGATGTTAAAAGGACAGCTCAAAGGATTATTTAGTGTTGTATTCTTTGTGGGTTATCTTTGAATTAATGGTTGCTAAGATATTCAGTTTGTTTTAAAAAGGTTAACTTGAGTTTATAGAATAAACATTGTTTTGTTTTTAAAAATACTGGTCCATTTCTGCTGTACCATACCTGCAGAGTGAGCCTGAAGAGTGTGCTCCCCATATCACAATCTATTAAAAGTTGTGGGTCAGGTGAACTCCATGATACACTTTGAGATTCTCTAAACCCTGACCCATAACAGGATGGAGAGAAAACCAAAGGGTACTGATTTAAAGGCCCAGATCTTCTGGTCAGTATCAATGCTGCGTGCATTGACGATGCCCGCAAAGACTTCTGTGACCCAACCTGTTTGTGATTTTTCAGCTGGACTTCTGGCCCAGCTGAAGCAACACAGGGTCAGCACAAAAATCTATAAGGAAGATCACTCCCCCTTTTTGCAACAGTAGGTGCCATATTCAGATATGTTTTAAAAGGTTTCAAGTTTTTAGTGGCAAGTGAGTGGTAAGGAGGGGCAAATGGTTCAAATCGGGGGTGGTGTGGGTTGTGGTGCACAGTTCAGTTGTACTGGCTAATCACTGACTTACACCAGGCATTAATCAGTACAACATTCCGAGTGTAAATATTTAGGCAGGTCTTGCATATCTGACCCAAGTCTCTGACATGGATCTCAGTTTAGTGGGGACAGCAGAAACCAGCTCATCGGATGTTTAAACGCCTCAGGCAATTTCCGACAGTGAAACAGTGGTTAGTACTGCTGCCACACAACGTCAGGAACCCTGGTTTGATTCCGGCCTTGGGTGACTATTCTCCCCGTGTCTGCGTAGGTTTCCTCCGGGTGCTCAGGTTTCCTCCCACAGTCCAAAGATATGCAGCAGATTAGCTATGCTAAATTGCCCCTTTGTGTCCAAAGGTTAGGTGGACTTAAGGGGCTAGGGTAGGGGAGTGGGCCTAGGTAGGATGCTCTTTCGGAGGGTCAGTGCAGATTCAGTGGGTTGAATGGCCTCCTTCTACATTGTAGTGATTCTATGGAATATGTGCAAGTCAGGACTTCAGCAGGGCCCTGACGCCCATCTCTCAGTTTACGCCAAATCTCCAACAATCCGGTACTGGAACATTTGGACCAAGGTGATTAGCAACGGAAGGAACAGCGACATGAGTGATACCTATTTTTTTTAAACTTGGCATGTGGTTAGGATCAGGAATACTCAGTGTAATGGAGGCAGATTCAACTGAGGCTTTCGAAATGAATTGAATTATCGTTTACAGCATAATGAGGGAAAGGCTGGGAGTGGGACTGAACGCATTGTCCTTCTTGAAAGCCAGCATAGACACAACGGGCTAAATCATCTCCTTTTGTGCTGTAACTATTCTATGATTGACAAGAAGAAAATTAAATAATAATTCCCTCTGGAAGCTATTCCATTGGTATCAATACTGAAGAGTCCGAGAGTACTTAATGACAAACCAGAGAAGTTATACAAAGCAAAACAACACTGAGGAACCAGGCTACAGGCCACAAAACTGATTAATATATTTCCAGATGCAGAAGCTGCTTCTGAAGAGCTGTAATGCAACCACCTGGGTAGTAAAGGTATTATTGTGTAGGGCAGTTAGCTCAGTGTCCGCCTTGTAAAAATGATCAACTCAAAGCTGATGGAGAGATGGTATTTAACTTTTCTGGAGCTTTTGAAGTTCAGTAAGAGAGCAACTCATTTTCTTGGGTCAGGTGGATACAAACACTACTTCTGGCATATTAGGCCGACTGGAAAGTCCAGTACCCACCCATTCATAGGAAAGGGAACCCAACCTCACCTCTAAGCAGGCCATGATGCAATTCAAAATGGCCAGTCTACTAAAACAAATTCAAGGCTTGTGGGAAAGACACGGTGATAATCTTGGGAGATTTTAATTTACATATAGACTGGGAAAGTCAGATGGACAAAGGTAGCCTAGATGAGGAGTTCACTGACTGTTTTGGGGATAGTTTCTTGAAGCCAGGTTCCGGAGCCAAGCAGGAGGCTCCACTAGACATGGTATTGGACAATGAGAAAGGACAATTAATGATCTCATTGTGAAGGTGCTCTAGATAGAAGCGACCATTATGATTCAATTGTATATTTTCTTTGAGGGAGAATGTTTTAAACTTAAACAAAGGCAACTATGTGGGCATGCAAGCTGAGCTGCCTAAAGGGAATTGATATATCAGGTTAAGGGATAGGTCAATAGAGGTGCAGTGGCAAATATTTAAGGGGATATTTTAGAATGCCTAGAAGCAATACATTCCATCAAGAAAGAAAAAAAATCCAAGGAACAGACACACCATCATCCATGGTTAACTAGAAAGGTTAAAGATAGTATAAAACTTAAAGAAAAAGCATATAATGGCGCAAAGAGAGGTGGCAGGTCAGAAGATTGAACAGAATATAAGGAATGGCAAATTAGGAATAAAAGATTAATGAGGAGGAAAAGAACTGGAGTACAAGAGAAAGCTAGCCAGAAATATAAAAACAGACAGTAAGAGCATTTATACATCTTTAAAAAGAGCATTTGTCCTATAGAAAGTGAGTCTGGAGAATTGATCATGGAAAACAAGGAGATGACAGATGAACTGAACAAGTATTTTGCATCAATCTTCACTATAGAGGATAAAAATAACATCCCAGAAGCAGCTATTAACCAGGAAATGGTAGGGAATGAAGGAACTCAAGAAAATTACAGTCACCAGAGATGTGATGATAGAGTAAATTGTTGGAGCTGCGGGCTGACAAGAGCCCAGGTCCTGATGGACTTCATCCAAGGGTCTTAAAATATATGCCTGGTGAGATGACGCATTAGCTTTAATTTTCCAAAACTCCCTAGGTTCGGGGAAAGTCCCACTAGACTGGAAGGTAACAAACAGAAATCAATTATTCAAAAAGGGGGCAGCACGGTGGCACAGTGGTTAGCATTGCTGCCTACGGCGCTGAGGACCCGGGTTCGAATCCCGGCCCTGGGTCACTGTGTGGAGTTTGCACAGTCTCCCCGTGTTTGCGTGGGTTTCACCCCCACAACCCAAAAAGATGTGCAGGATAGGTGGATTGGCCATGCTAAATTGCCCCTTAATTGGAAAAAATTGGGCACTCTTTAAAAAAAAAAAATTTTTAATTAAAAAAAGATTATTCAAAAAGGGAGACAAAGCGGGAAACTAGACTAGTCAGCTTAACATCTGTCACAGGGAAAACGTTCAAAGCTATTATTAAAGAAGTTATAGCAGAGCACTAGGATAAGTTAAAGGTAATGTGAAAGGTAAATCATGTTTCACCAACTTATTGGAGTTCTTTGATGAAGCAAACTGTGCTCTGGATGAAGGGGAACCAGTGGATGTACTAGACTTATATTTCCAGAAAGCGAAAACGCAGCTAGCTGTGAGAATTAATGTGAATTGCAGAACTCTTAGCGTTGGATCATTCGGCACGTGCGTCGATGAAGAATGCAGCTAGCTGCGAGAATTAATATTTCCATAAAGCATTTCATAAGGTGCCACATAAAAGGTTATTGTGGAAAATAAAATCTCATGATATAGGTGGTAACATATTGGCATGGATAGAAGGTTGGTTGGCTCACAGGAAACCAAGAGTTGGCATAAATGGGCATTTTTCAGGTTGGTGCGGTGTAACAAGTAGTGTGCAACAGATTCAGCACTGGGACCTCAACTGCTTACAACTTAAATGACTTGAATGAAGGAATGGTTGCCAAATTTGTCAATGACAATGAACACTCTTCAGGGTGACAGGCTGTTTGACTGGTCTGACTTTCTGAAGCGTTGTCCATATACATATTTACAGAGGACAATATAATCCCGTACACGCAGGGTCCTTGCCACAATGACTTCTCAAGGTCCCATTCCAGTCATACAAGCAGGAGGCACTGGTTTAATTCTCTTGGATTGACTCCATGGTTCTTGTATGTCTTTGAAAGGAACGAGGAGGACAACCAGTCTTCAGTTTCTTGTGTCTTCTATTAGGAACTCCGATATGGTATTTCATCTCCACAGTGCTTAAAAACTGACTGTAGCACTGAGATTGGACAAGGATTTCAGCTCAGTCTGTGAATGCAGAAAGATAAAAAAGACAGAAACAGAAAGGTTCTGAAAGAGAAAATGGTAGCTGCAAGTTGTCACCAAGCTCAGAAGGAGAACACATCAGAATAATCTGAAGTTATGTTGTGTAAAATCAAGGAAGATGATTCATTAATTTTGGGCTGTACAGCATGTTTATTACTGTTGCAGTGTTACACCAAAACAAACTATAGTGATAGAATGAAGTGAATCTTAAGCATAACTACTATGCTGCAAGTTCATATACTTTGAAATAAAGCCGTTGTTCGAAAAATGTTTTTTTGTCGGTCTCCAAAAAGATTGAAGAGTACATTATAGGCACAATATGTTGGCTAGATTATATATGTGTGTGTGTGTGTGTGTGTGTGTGTGTGTGTGAGTGAGTGGGAGGAGGCGGCATGTTACACTCCTAACTTACACTACCATTAGATATAGAGCATTGTAAGACTACTCCAGCATAAAGGTTTTGGGATTACTTACAGGATCAAGAAGGTGGTATCTACATTTTTAATAGGGATGTGCAACAATTAATCAGGGATTACATTAATTATTTTACATTTTGAATAGTAAAAACAAGATTTACTTTCAACTGATGCAGTAGCAAATAAAATGTTGGGAATAGATTTGCCTCAAATGAAAAATGAGAACGAAAACACTACCAAATCTAAATAACATACGACTGATTCAATTCAGTAATTCCACAGCTCCTTAGAACAAGGTGGAGTCCTTTGAGTAAAAGGTTTAATTTGGCATTAGAGGCATAAAAGACAATAAATTGAAATTTTAAATCGTGTTATTGTGGCTCAAATATTTTTTTTTTTTTTAATTGGCTAAACTCTTACTTTGGACATTGAGAATTCTACTTATGAGTGGAAAAAACAAAAATAAAACAACAATTGAAAAACAAAAATCAGTACTTTAAGAAAACGATGATGGCTAGATTACAGAATCTGAATGAAGATTCTCCTTAATGTATAGAAATCTCTCCTTAAGGGTATAGAAAGTTACAATGAAAAGTACGGAGATAATAAATCTTACAAAATGGCGGGAGGAAGGCATAAGATTTATAATACCTGAAAAACAGAACATTAATTTGACTATTGCTTTATTTCAGTTTTTCACTTTATCTCTGAGAATTCCCAATTGCTCTTCAATTATTTTTCCAGCAGTAATATTGCTGATCTCCAATTTTCAGCTGAGAATACACTACCAAGTATTTTATGTGAAACTATGGGTAGAGGACTTCCCCGCCCAGACTAAAGTCACAGGTGGGAGAACACTCAAACATATGTGTTTTCAATGAACTAACAATTCCAACTTTGGACTTGTACCAATGTGACTCATTTGCCCCACAACCCCACATAGGTCCCCACAGAACATACAGTACAGAAGGAGGCCATTCGGCCAATCGAGTCTGCACCGACCCACCCAAGCCCTCACTTCCATCCTATTCCCGTAACCCAATAACCCCTCCTCACCTTTTTGGTTACTAAGGGCAATTTAGCATGGCCAATCCACCTGACCTGCACATCTTTGGACTGTGGGAGGAAACCGGAGCACCCAGAGTAGACCCACGCAGACACGGGGAGAACGAAGACAGTGACCCAGCAGGGAATCGAACCTGGGACCCTGGCACTGTGAAGCCACAGTGCTATCCACTTGTGCTACCTTGCTGCCCCCAGCCTCAATTCTTCCACATTATAAGACAGTATCTGTAAATAAACATGTAAAACTTTTTCTAGATGATGTACAACACCAAGCAGTCAAAATAGAGCACTTCAACGTTCCAAATATTTTTGCAATGATACACCAATTTTATCAACCCATTACTTATGTTATTAATTTATAATTCCCGTTATGCCTTTCTCTTGCAAAATGCTTGTCAGTTTTACTTCAGCAGGTGCTATGAAGAGCAGTAGAGGGGGCATTCAAAAAGGAAATGGGTAGGGTACAGGTCCAGCATGTTTCCTCTAGGGCGATAGGCAGTAATAACGAACCCAAAGAACCATGGATGACCAGTGATATTCACGATACAATGAGAAGAAAAAGAGAGGCTTTTAGCAACTATGAAGGGAACAAATCAACAGAGACATTAGTGGAGTACAGAAAGTGGGGATGGAGCTTGAGAAAGCAATTAGCAGAGCAACAAGGGGGATATGAGAAAGCTCTGGCTGTTAAAAGTAGGGAAAATCTCAAGGTACTCTAGAAGTATATCATCACAGAATCCCTATAGTGACGAAGGAGGCCATTTGGCCCATCGAGTCTGCACTGGCCCCTGGAAAGAGCACCCCATTTAAGCCCATATCTCCACCCTATCTTCATAACCCAGTAACCCCATTTAACCTTTATGACACGAAGGGACAAATTAGCATGCCCAATCCACCTAACTTGCACATCTTTGGACTGTGTGAGGAAGCCGGAGCACCCGGAGGAAACCAAATCAGACACAGGGAGAAAGTGCAAACTCCACACAGTCAGCCGAGGCTGGACTTGAACCCGGGACCCTGGAGCTGTGAGGCAGCAGTGCTAACCACTGTGCTGCCGTGCCGCCCATATGGAAAGAGGATAACCAGGGATAGAGTAGAGCCCATTAGGGTCCAAGGGACAATCTGTGGGTGGAGTCAGAGGATATTGGTAGGGTGTTAAACAAGTATTTCACATCTGTCTTCAACCAAGAGAATAAGGCAAGTATGGAGATTGAGGTTCTTGAAAAAATTGACATAGGGAGTGACAAAACAAGATATTGGAGGTTTTGGCAGGCTGAAAAGTAGAAAAACTCCAGGTCCAGATGAATTGTGTCTCAGGCTGCTGTGGGAGGCAAGGGAGGAGATTGAAGGGGCTCAGACCCAAATATTTTATTCCTCTCTGGCCACAGGAGAATTGCCAGAGGACTGGAGAACATCAAATGTGGTTCCACAATTTAAGAAAGGTGGTAGTGATAAGCCAGGGAACAACAGACCAATAAGACTCATGTCAGTGGTAGGGAAGGGAAACAATTGGAAAAAGTTCAGAAGGAGATAATCTATCTCCACTTTGAGAGACAAGGTTCGATTAAGGATAGTCAGCATGCACCTGGAATGTTAGAGGATTAAACGGGCCAGTCAAGTGGACACGTGTGTTCGCGCACTTACGGGCTCTGAAGGTGGATGTAATGTTGCTGCAGGAGACGCATTTGAAAGTGGCGGACCAGATTAGATTACGGATTTGGGGCTTGACGCTAAAACCAGAGGGGTCGCGATCATGATTAACAAACGGGTTAAGTTTGAGGCGGACAGCACAGTTGCGGATGGGGGTGGTAGATTTCTCTTGGTCCGGGGCAAGCTTGAGGGGGTGAAGGTGGTCCTAGTGAATGGTTACGCTCCAAACTGGGATGATGAAGATTTCATCAAAAGGCTACTGGGGAAAATCCCTGACTGGATTTGCACAAGTTGATTATGGGTGGGGACTTTAATACAGTCCTCGACCCCGACCTGGACCGGTCGTGCTCCAGAACGGGCAGGATCCCGGCAATGCCAAGAGAACTGAGAGGGTTCATGGAACAAATGGGAGAGGGGGGTAGACCCCTGGAGAATCAGCCGGCCAACGGGGAAGGAGTTCTCATTCTATTCACATGTTCACAAGGTTTATTCTCGTATTCACTTCTTTATTATGAGTAGGGACTTTTTGGAGGGGGTGAGGGATACATAATACTCGGCGATCACTATTTCGGACCATGCTCCACATTGGGTCGACCTGCTGGTCTACAAAGAAAGTTACCAGCGCCCACAATGGAGGTTAGAGGTGGGATTGTTGGCAGAGGAGAGGCTGTGTGAGAGAGTGCGGAAATGCATGCAGGACTATCTGCAGGTCAACGATACAGGGGAAGTCTCAGCAGCGGTGCTCTGGGAGGCGCTGAAGGCGGTGGTGAGAGGGGAACTGATCTCAATCTGAGCCCAGAGGGGCAGAATGGATAGGGCAGAGATCCAGGGGCACAGTGTATGAGTATTGGGAGAAAGCCAGCAGAATGCTTGCACAGCAACTTAGGAAGAGGGAGGCAGCCAGGGAGATAGGGACGGTAGTGGACGGGGCAGGGAACCGGGTGGGAGACCCGGCAGGACTGAACAGGATATTCAGGGACTTTTATAGTAAGCTGTATACCTCGGAACGCCCCACGGGGCCGGAGGGGATGAGGCGCTTCTTAGATGGGCTGACCTTCCCAAAGGTGGGCAGGGGGATGGTAGAGGGGCTGGGGGCCCCGATTAGAGCTGAAGTAGTAATGGGGGGCCTGAAGGCCATGCAGTCCGGTAAAGCCCCGGGGCCGGATGGGTATCCAGTGGAGTTCTACAAAATGTTTGCAGGTAAACCGGGGCCGGTGCTGGTTAGGGTGTTTAACAAGGCGAGGGACAATGGGGTGTTACCCCCGACGATGTCGCAAGCCACCATCTCGCTGATATTAAAACGGGATAAGGATCCGGAGGTCTGTGGGTCCTATAGGCCAATCTCCCTGATTAATGTAGACGCTAAACTGTTGGCCAAGATCCTGGCGTCCAGAATCGGAGACTGCATACCGGACGTGATTGTGGAGGACCAAACGGGGTTTGTTAAGGGCAGGCAACTGGTAGCCAATCTAAGAAGGCTACTCAATGTGATTATGATGCCCCCGGAGGGCATAGAGGTGGAGGTAGTGGTGGCAATGGATGCCGAAAAGGCTTCTGACCGGGTGGAGCGGGACTATTTATGGGAGGTGTTGGGACGGTTTGGGTTTGGAGAAGGCTTTGTGGACTGGGTTAAACTGCTATATTAGTCCCCGGAGGCTAGTGTAAGGACGAACAGGACGACATCTGAGTATTTTAGACTACACCACGGGACAAGACAGGGATGCCCCCTCTCGCCACTGCTGTTTGCGTTGGCCATAGAACCGTTGGCAATTTCTCGGAGAGCGGCAAGGGGATGGAAGGGAATGGTCGGGGGGGGGGTAGAACACAAGGTCTCGCTCTACGCGGATGACCTGCTTTTGTATGCGTCAGATCCAGCGGCAGGGATGGACGGGATTATGGAAATCCTAGGGGAGTTTGGCCGGTTTTCGGGCTACAAGTTGAACATGGCAAAAAGTGAGATGTTTGTGGTGCAGGCAAGAGGTCAGGAGAATAGGCTGAGGGAGCTACCATTTAGGATGTTTGGGGAAAGTTTTTGGTATCTAGGGATACAAGTGGCGCGCGATTGGGGTAAGATGCATAAGTTGAACTTTTCCAAGCTGGTGGAGCAAATGAGGAGCGAGTTTCGGAGGTGGGATGCACTCCCACTGTCACTAGCAGGGAGAGTATAGACGGTGAAGATGACGATCCTCCCGAGATTCCTGTTTATTTTTCAGTGTCTCCCTATTTTCATTCCACGGTCCTTCTTTAAAAGAATCAATAAAATCATCATGGGATTTGTTTGGGCGGAGAGGTCCCGCAGGTAAAGAGGAGGATGCTGGAACGGAACCGTAGCGAGGGGGGGTTGGCATTGCCGAACCTCAGCAACTACTATTGGGAGGCTAACATAGCCATGATAAGGAAATGGATGGTGGGTATGGGGTCGGTTTGGGAGCCGGTGGAGGCTGCTTCGTGCAGGGGCACCAGCTTGGCAGCCCTGGTCACGGCTCCCCTGCCGCTCCCGCCGGCCAGGTACTCCACCAGCCCTATAGTGGCGGCGGCTTTACGGATTTGGGGCCAATGGAGGAAGCATGCGGGGGACGTGGGAGCGTCGGTCTGGTCCCCAATATGTGACAACCACCGATTTGTCCCGGGGAAGATGGATGGCGGGTTTAGAGCGTGGCGGAGGTGGAAAGGATGGGCGACTTGTTCCTGGAAGGGAGCTTCGCGAACATGAGGGCGCTGGAGGAGAAGTTCGGGCTGGCGAGGGGGAATGACTTTCAGTACTTGCAGGTGCGGGATTTCGTACGTAGACAGATCCCGTCCTTTCCACGCCTTCCACCAAGGGGGATCCAGGACAGAGTAATTTCCAGGGGTGAGGTAGGAGAGGGGAGAGTCTCGGATATTTATAAGGAGTGGAGGACATAGGGACCGACGAACTGAAACTTAAGTGGGAGGAGGAGCTTGGTGGGGAGTTGGAGGGAGGTGTATGGGCAGACGCTCTGAGGAGGGTAAATGCAACCGCGTGTGCCAGGCTCAGCCTGATTCAGTTCAAGGTGGTTCACCGGGCCCACATAACGGTGGCCCGGATGAGCAAATTCTTTGGGCTGGAGGACACGTGTGCTAGATGTGGGGGAGGACCAGCGAACCATGTCCACATGTTCTGGGCGTGTCCAGAACTCAGGGGATACTGGCAGGGATTTGCGGACGTCATATCCCGGGTAATGAAAACAAGGGTGGCGATGAGTCCAGAAGTGGCGATTCTTGGGGTGTCGGAAGACCCAGGAGTACAGGAGGGGATAGAGGCCGACATTGTGGCCTTTGCTTCCCTGATAGCCCGGCGACGAATACTGTTGGCCTGGAGGGACTCAAAGCCCCCAAAGACCGAAGTATGGCAATCGGGCATGGCTTTCTCGGCTTGGAAAAAATCAAGTTCGCCTTAAGAGGATCACTATTGGGGTTCGCCCGGAGGTGGCAACCGTTCATCGACTTCTTCGTGGGAAACTGATCGTCAGCATGGGGGGGGGGGGGGGGGGGGGTAGAATAGTGTAGAGTAGGGGGGAAGAATAGGCGGGTCTATCTGCGAGAGTGGTACTGTTATTTGCACTATGTTTTTTGTAATTGGTATCTGCACACTAATGTCTATTGTTACTGTTTACAATGCCAAAAATACCTCAATAAAATTGTCTGATTAAAAAAAAGGATAGTCAGCATGGCTGTCAGAGGGAGCTCATGCTTAACAACTTTTGATTGAATTTTTTTGAGGTGTGTAGATGTGGATAGTGCAGTTGATGTAGTTTATATGGATGTAGTTCATATAGATGTATTTCATATGGATTTCAGCAAAGCTTTTGACAAGGTCCCACATGGAAGACTTAGAAAGATGGCTGATGCGCCTTGGATACAGGGTTATTTGCTACGGTGGATTCAAAATTGGCATTGTAGGAGACAGAGGGTGATAACAGACAGCTGTTTTACTGACTGGAAGCCAGTGTCCAGTGGCATACCACAGGGATCTGTGTTGATTCCCCCATTAGTCATTTAGACAAAAGACCATGTGAGGGATAGGATTAGGAAGTTTGTGAATGAGACAAAGATTGGCCAGGTAGTTAACAGTGAAGTTGAGTGCCTTGGGTTACAGGAAGATATTGATGGGTTGGTCAAATGGGCAGAAAAGTGGCAGATGGAATTTAACCCTGAAACGTGTGAGGTGATACACTTCGGAAGGAGAAATTTGACAAGGAAGTATTAAATGAACAACATGACACAGTGTGTTTGCCCATATATCTCCGAAAGAGGGGTGACAGGTTAAAGGGTAGTGGAAAAGGCATATGGGACTTTATAAATCGAGGCATAGATTACAAAAGCAGGGAGGTCATGGTGGAGTTGTGTGGAACTTTGGTGAGGCCACAGCTGGAGTAGTGTGTGCAATTTTGGTTGCCACATTATAGGAAGGATGTGATTATACTGGCCGGGATGCAGAGAAGATTCACCAGGATCTTTTTTTTAATAAATTTAGATTACCCAATTATTTTTTCCAATTAAGGGGCAATTTAGCGTGGCCCATCCACCTACTCTGCACATTTTTGGGTTGTGGGGGCGAAACCCACGCAGACACGGGGAGAATGTGCAAACTCCACACGGACAGTGACCCAGAGCCGGGATCGAACCTGGGACCTCAGCGCCGTGAGGCGGTTGTGCTAACCACTAGGCCACCATGCTGCCCTCAATTCACCAGGATCTTGCCTGGGATGGAACATTTTAAGTTATGAAGAGAGGTTGGGTAAACTTGGGTTGTTTTCATTAGACCAGAAAGACTGAGAGGTGACCTAATCCAGGTGTACATGATTATGAGAGGCATGGACAGGGCAGATAGGGAGCAGCTGCTCCCCTTTGTTGATCATGAGGGGACACAAGTTCAAGGTGAAGAGCGGGAAGTTTAGCGGGGATGTGAGGGGAAACTTTTTTTTTAAAACCCAGAGGGTAGTGACGGTCTGGAATGCACTGCCTGGCAGAGGTGGGTTGCCTTTATAATACATTATTTATAAAGTACCTGGATGAGCACTTGGCAGTTATAGCAGTCAAGACGATGGGCCAAATGCTGACAAATGGGAATAGGTAGGTAGATCAGGTGTATTGGTGAAGACTCGATGGGCCAAAGGGCCTCTTCTGCACTGTACATTCTGTGATTCTGTAAATGCAAAATCTTCTGTAATGCTGTTGACATGTGCAATAAAGTGCAACAGTTTCATAAAAGCTGACTGAATGGGAATAATCTTGCTGGATTCATACCTCCAGAATCTCCAGGTTTACAGGGATACCGTTGCAGTTTACATAAAACTACTGCTAATCAACATAAAATTGGCAATGTGAATGATAATGCAAATTATGATCCTTTTCCAATTAGTCAAGAAAAGCACAATTGTTTGGGCATTTGGAATTATGATACATTGTAGGATGAAAGTCAGCAAGAATGAAGTGAGCTGGAGGGGTTGCATGACGTTTTCCTATAATGCGTGTAAATTGAAGAGGACATTGTTGAAGTAGCTATTAGAACACTTTTAAACACATGGATTTTAAAACATTTCATGTCAAACAAAACTTATCATTGTTTAGGAACATAGTAACATTCAGCGTGTTAAACCTGCTCCTCCATTCAATTAGACCATGGCTGATTTGTCTACCTCAACACCATTTTCCCATGCTACTTCCATACCCCTTGATGTCACTACTCACCAGAAATCTGTAGATTTCAGTCTTGAACATGCTCAATGATTAAGCTTCCACAGCTCTCTAGGGTAGAGAATTTGAGCAAAGAAATTGCTCCTCATCCCAGTCTGAAATGGCTTACCCCTTATTCGGAGACTGCGTCCCCTGGTTCTAGACTCATGAGCCAGGGGAAACATCCTACATCCACCCGGTCAAGCCCTGTACATTTCAATGTGATCACCTCTCATTCCTGGAAACACTAGAGAACACAATGCCCACTTTCCTCAATCTCTCCTCGGAAGACAATCCCGACACCCCAGGGATTAGTCTGGTGAACCAAAGTTGCGATTCCTCTAAGGAAAGTATATCCTTCCTTAGATAAGGAGACCAAACTGTACACCTGGCATGCTAGCTTTTGGTGGCTCGTGAACAAGGACAAACGTGTTTAACAGCACCACTAGGAAAGGAAAACACACAAAATGAAGAATAAGTGGATATGAAAACCTACAATACAGAGAATGGTGTCAGGACATTGCCAGACGTGGTGCCTCTGATCCCTTGGGGCACTTCAGTGAGAATGTCCGTGCTCTCCTCCTCCGTGGTGTTGTGGTTTTTGGAGTGCGGTGACTTGCCGCTGTCGTCGGTGGGGTCGGGCTCCAGCAGGCCGGTGGCGGCGTCGTGGCTGTGCGAGTCCACCGGCTTGGCCGGGTGGCAGGACAGGATGTTGATATAGCAGCGGCACAGCTCCGGGCACACGGCCTGCGGCGCCACGGGCAGCTGCTGCCCCTCGTTCGAGCTGTTGTGGTGCAGAACCACCATCATCTTCCTGGCTGCCGAGCAGCGCCACAGCAACAGGCACGAAGCCACCAGGGTGAAGAGGCCAGCGCTGCTCGGTGCCATCCCTCAGTCTCTTCTCATCGCTTTGCTCCCGGGTCCAGCCCCCCCGTGTGAAGGGAGGGGGAGGAGGGGAGAGCAGCTGCCCCCCTCTCTCTATTTATGAATGATATCCTTACGTTCCTCCTCCCCCCGACCCGCCACCACTACAGATTTTGTATGGCGATTATATTTATAATAAGGCGGTGGTTCCGGCCTGGAAGTTATCCGTTGCCATGGTGAGTGAGGGTCGCTCGCCACCTCCCCCACTCCCCTTTCCCGGCTCCCCACCCCCCGTTTACGCCTGCGCGCCTCCTTTGTTTGGCAGGCCTGTCGCTGGGAGACGAGCGCCGCGTTATCACAACAATGAGTGCGGCCCCGCCCATCTTCCAAACCAATGGGAATCGCTCGCGGAGGAGGCCGCTCGGCCCCTTGGCCTCCCTGCCAGTTTGCTGCTGGAACACCGAGATTCTCCTGCCTCGTCTCCCCCGCCCAGATTACCGCCGCCCCCGTGCATTTCTATTTTCTGTGCACATACTTATTCAATTCCGATTTCAAAGCCGCCAGCGACTTGGCCACGGAATTTGTCACCGCTGTAGAAGTAGGGCCATTCGGTCCGTCGTGTCCGTGCCCGTGCCCGGCTCTCCGAATGAGCATCCTGACTTCGTGCAATCCCCCCTAGCCTTTTCCCTGTGACCCTGCAAACTGTTTCTATTTAATTAATCATCCAATGCCTCGTCCAGCCTGCTTCCTCTCCCACACTTCCAAGCAGTGCATTCCAGACCCAAAACACTGGCTATGTGAAACTCTTTTCTCACACCACATTTGCTTCTTCAAATCTGTACCCTCATGTTTTTAGGAGCGGGAAAAATTTCTCCCCATACTTTGTCCAGCCCCCTCCTGCTTTTGAATACCTCTGTCAATTCTTCTCTTCGCCTTCTCCTCTCCAATCTATCTTCATAGTTAAAGTTTCTCATCCCTCGAACCATACTTGTAAACCCCTCTGTACTTGCTCAGTGTGCTCGCATCCCTCCTAAAGTGTGGCACCCAGAACTGTACACAATATTCCAGCTGAGGTCTAACTAGTATCTTATAAAAGTTCAACATAACTTAGCTCTTGCACTCCATGCCACTCTTATTAAAGCCTCGGATACTGCTTGCATTAAAACATTTTTTCCTCATATCGCCTTTAGCTCTCTTGCTCTCTTTAGCTCTCTTGGTGGCATAATGGTATTAGAACATAGAACATGCAGTGCAGAAGGAGGCCATCGAGTCTGCACCAACCCACTTAAGCCCTAACTTCCACCCCATCCTCATAACCCAATAACCCCTCCTAACAGCTTTGACAAAGAGTCATCGGACTCAAAACGTTAGCTCTTTTCTCTCCCTATAGATACTGCCAGACTTGCTGAGATTTTCCAGCATTTTCCCTTTCGTTTCACATTCCAGCATCCGCAGTAATTTGCTTTTTACCTTACCCCTCCTAAACGTTTTTCACACGAGGGGCAATTTAGCATGGGCAATCCACCTAACCTGCACGTCTTTGGACTGTGGGAGGAAACCGGAACACCCGGAGAAACCCATGCAGACACGGAGAGAACGTGCAGACTCCACTCAGACAGTGACCCAGCGGGGAATTGAACCTGGGACCCTGGCACTGAGAAGCCACAGTGCTATCCACTTGTGCTACCGTACTGCCCAAAAATTCGATTTTCAATTCCAGATTCTTATTGAATTTAAATTTCACCATCTACTGTGGTGTGGTTCAAACATGGGTCCTCAGACGTCTCTGGATTACTAGTCCAGTGACAATACCACTACGCCACCACCTTGTTATTGGATTCATAATCCCAAGGTAATAGTGGATACTGGGGACACATGTTTGGCAAATGGTGAAATTTACAGAGACCTGGTTGAGGGAAGGACAGGATTGGCAGCTAAACGTTCCAGGATTTAGATTTTTCAGACGGGATAGAGGGAGATGTAAAAGGGGTGGCGGAGTTGCGCTACTGGTTAGGGAGAATATCACAGCTGTACTACGGGAGGACACCTCAGAGTGCAGCGAGGCTATATGGGTAGAGATTAGGAATAAGAAGGGTGCAGTTACAATGTTGGGGGTTTACTACAGGTCTCCCAACAGCCAGTGGGAGATAGAGGAGCAGATAGGTAGACAGATTTTGGAAAAGAATAAAAACAACAGGGTTATTGTGATGGGAGACTTCAACTTCCCCAATATTGACTGGGACTCACTTAGTGCTAGGGGCCTGGACAGGGCAGAGTTTGTAAGGAACATCCAGGAGGGCTTCTTAAAACAATATGTAGACAGTCCAACTAGGGAAGGGGCTGTACTGGACCTGATATTGGGGAATGAGCCAGGCCAGGTGCTAGAAGCTTCAGTAGGGGAGCATTTCAGGAACAGTGACCACAATTCAGTAAGTTTTAAAGTGCTACTGGACAAGGATAAGAGTGGTCGGAGGGTGAATGTGCTAAATTGGGGGAAGTTAATTATAACAATATTTGGTGAGAACTGAAGAACCTAGATTAGGGGAGGATGTTTGAGGGTAAATTAGCATCTGACATGTGGGAGGCTTTCAATTGTCATTTGAAAGGAATTCAGGGCCGGCATGTTCCTGTGCGGAAGAAGGATAAATACGGCAAATTTTGGGAACCTTGGATAACGAGAGATATTGTAGGTGTCGTCAAAAGAAAAAGGAGGCATTTGTCAGGGCTAGAAGGCTGGGAACAGACGAAGCCTGAGTGGAATATAAGGGAAGTAGGAAGGAACTTAAGCAAGGAGTCAGGAGTCACAAAAAGTCATTGGCAAATAGGGTTAAGGAAAATCCCAAGGCTTTTTACACGTACATTAAAAGCAAGAGGGCAGCCAGGGAAAGGGTTGGCCCACTGAAGGATAGGCTAGGGAATCTATGTGTGGAGCCAGAGGAAATGGCCGAGGTACTAAATGAATACTTTACATCAGTATTCACCAAAGAGAAGGAATTGGTGGATGTTGAGTCTGGAGAAGGGTGTGTAGATAGCCTGGGTCACATTGAGATCCAAAAAGATGAGGTGTTGGGCGTCTTGAAAAATATTAAGGTAGATAAGTCCCCAGGGCTGGATGGGATCTACCCCAGAATACTGAAGGAGGCTAGAGAGGAAATTGCTGAGGCCTTGACAGAAATCTTTGGATCCTCACTGTCTTCAGGTGATGTCCCGGAGGACTGGACAATAGCCAATGTTGTTCCTTTGTTTAAGAAGGGTAGCAAGGATTATCCAGGGAACTACAGGCCGATGAGCTTACATCAGTGGTAGGGAAATTACTGGAGAGAATTCTTTGAGACAGGATCTACTCCCATTTGGAAGCAAATGGACATATTAGTGAGAGGCAGCATGGTTTTGTGAAGGGGAGGCCGTGTCTCACTAACTTGATAGAGTTTTTTGAAGAGGTCACAAAGATGATTGATGCTGGTAGGGCAGATGTTGTCTATATGGACTTCAGTAAGGCCTTTGACAAGGTCCCTCATGGTAGACTGGTACAAAAGGTGAAGTCACATGGGATCAGGGGTGAGCTGGCAAGGTGGATACAGAACTGGCTAGGCCACAGAAGGCAGAGAGTAGCAATGGAAGGGTGCCTTACTAATTGGAGGGCTGTGACGAGTGGTGTTCCACAGGGATCAGTGCTGGGACCTTTGCTGTTCATAGTATATATAAATGATTTGGAGGAAAATATAACTGGTCTGATTAGTAAGTTTGCAGACGACACAAAGGTAGGTGGAATTGCGGATAGCGATGAGGACTGTCAGAGGATACAGCAGGATTTAGATCGTTTGGAGACTTGGGCAGATGGAGTTTAATCCGGACAAATGTGAGGTAATGCATTTTGGAAGGTCTAATGCAGGTAGGGAATATACAGTGAATGGTAGAACCCTCAAGAGTATTGAAAGTCAGAGAGAGCTAGGTTTACAGGTCCACAGGTCACTGAAAGGGGCAACACAGATGGAGAAGGTAGTCAAGAAGGCAAACGGCATGCTTGCCTTCATTGGCCGGGGCACTGAGTATAAGAATTGGCAAGTCATGCTGCAGCTGTATAGAACCTTAGTTCGGCTACACTTGGAGTATACTGTTCAATTCTGGTCGCCACACTACCAAAAGGATGTGGAGGCTTTGGAGAGGGTGCAGAAGAGATGTTGCCTGGTATGGAGGGCATTAGCTATGAGGAGCGGTTGAATAAACTCGGTTTGTTCTCACTGGAACAACGGAGGTTGAGGGGCGACCTGATAGAGGTCTACAAAATTATGAGGGGCATAGATAGAGCGGGTAGTCAGAGGCTTTTCCCCAGGGTAGAGGGGTCAATTACTAGGGGGCATAGGTTTAAGGTGCGAGGGGCAAGGTTTAGAGGAGATGTACAAGGCAAGTTTTTTTACACAGAGGGTAGTGGGTGCCTGGAACTCGCTGCCGGAGGAGATGGTGGAAGCAGAGACGATAGTGACATTTAAGGGGCATCTTGACAAATAGATCAATAGGATGGGAATAGAGGGATACGGACCCAGGAAGTGTACACAATTTTAGTTTAGATGGGCAGCATGGTTGGCATGGGCTTGGAGGGCTGAAGGGCCTGTTCCTGTGCTGTACTTTTCTTTGTTCTTTTGAATTCAATAAAAATCTGTAATTAAAAGTCTAATGATGACCATGAAACTATTGTCGTAAATAAAATCTGGTTTATGCGTAGAGAAACAATTTTGGGGAAATTAATAGGATTGAAGGAGGATAAATCTCCAGGGTCTGATAAGGAAGTGGCCCTAGAAATAGTAGATCCATTGGTGGTCATTTTCCAAAATTATTTGGTCTCTGGAATGGTTCCTACAGATTAGAGGGTAGCTAATATAACCCCGCTTTTCAAAAAGGGAGGTAGAGAGAAAACAGGGAACTAGACCAGTGAGCCTAACGTCTGTAGTGGGAAATTGCTAGAGTCCATTATCAAGGATTTCATAGCACAACATTTGGAAAGCAGTGGAATAATCAGACAAAGTCAGCATGGATTCACAAAAGGAAAATCATGCTTGACAAATCTACTAAAATTCTTTGAAGATGTAACCAGGGAGAACCGATGGATGTGTTTTATTTAGACTTTCAGATGGCTTTCGATAATGGATCACACAGCAAATTACTATGTCAAGTTAATTTTGGGATTGCAGACAGACCAAGCAGGCCAGCAGCACAGTTGTAACTTCATTTGAAGCCTACTCGTGACAATAAGCGATTTTCATAGGGGCTGGTTTAGCTCACCAGGCTAAATCGCTGGCTTTTAAAGCAGACCAAGTAGGCCAGCAGCACGGTTCAATTCCCGTACCAGCATCCCCGGACAGGCGCCGGAATGTGGCGACTAGGGGCTTTTCACAGTAACTTCATTGAAGTCTACTCGTGACAATAAGCGATTTTCATTTTTCATTTTTCTGATTGGCAGGCAGTGACAGGTGGGATACCTCAGGGATCTGTGCCAGGATCCCAACTGTTCACATTAATTATTTGGACGAAGGAAGTAAATGTATTATTTCCAAATTTGCAGATGATAAAGTTGGGTGGGAGGGTAAGCTGTGAGGAAGATGCAGAGATGCTTAAGTAGGATTTGGACAGGCTGAGTGAGTAGGCATGTGCAGTAAAATGTGGATAAATAATTAATAATCTTTATTGCCACAAGTAGGCTTATATTAACCTTGCAATTAAGTTACAGTGTAAAGCCCCTAGTTGCCACATTCCGGAGCCTGTTCAGGTCCACGGAAGGAGCATTCAGAATGTCCAAATTACCTAACAGCACATCTTTTGGGACTTGTGAGAGGAAACCAGAGCACCCGGAGGAAACCCACGCAGATACAGGGAGAACGTACAGACTCCATACAGACAGCGACCCAAGCAGGGAACCTGGGACCCTGGCGCTGTGAAGCAACAGTGCCAACCACTATGCTACCGTGTCACCCAGATATGTGATGTTATCCGCTTCGGTAGCAACAACAGGAAGGCAGATTATTATTTGAATGAGTGTAAATTGAGAGTGAAGCCACCGAAGTTGGCCATTCCCTAAATACAAAATGGAGGAACGCAAAGCTTGCAGGTTAAAATGGACAATGTTTGCAGCACAAGCAGGCTGCACCAAGCCAATGTGTATTCTGTCTGCTAAGAAAGCAGACAGCACCAAAACAAACATTCCGCATACCAATGAGGCAATCTCCGGGATAGTTAACATAGCAATGGAACGATCCCAGGGACAATGGACACAAATAGAGAAGTGATTGCAACAGTGTATGGGAAACCAGACACCCCGGCACCAGCGGGGTTCGAAAATAAAGCACCTGAAGGCCCGCCCAGTAGCCGAGAGATAGCCTCAGTATTGGGGGGATTCAAACAAATCGATTGGGAAGAGACCCAATCGATTCCCAGCAGGAAAAGGGTCCGCCCAAAAGGGCGCGAAGCCCTAGGACCTATAAAAGACAGGTCCCACACTTAGTTTGTTCTTCTTAACCAGACCTCCTCTCTGGACCAGCATCTCGACCAGCTTTTGCCAAAGAAGACCTTGAACGAGAGAGAGGAGAGGTTTGGGACAGCAGCCGCCAGCAAGTAAGTGTCTCACAATGGTCGCTACCAGAGATAGACACTCTTGACCCCTTTTTAACCCGTACCAACCTGAAGTCTGCAGACCAGAGCAGAGCAAGAGACCTTGTCCCCTGATCCGGCAGTTCCCTTTGAGATAAGTATTGGTTTATTTAGTGGTAGGAATAGTTTAATCATCTTAGCGTGTGCTTGGGTAGTATTATAATTGTATTATAATAAACTCAGATGTTTGAACTTACTAATTGGTGTATGGTTTTATTGCTTTGAACTTGACCTTGAAACTTGTGGCGGTATCTTAATGACACCTGGCGACTCCAGAGCTAAGTAACGAAACAGAGCCAAATTGACTGTCAAGCATACTCACCCAGAACGAGCAACAAGAGGTGGATACTCAGCAAAACCTTGGATTCCTTGTGCATCAGTCACTGAAAGTAAGCGGTGCATCAATCACTGAACGGCAATAAAGAAGGCGAGAGGATTTGAATATAGGAATTGGGATGTTTTACTGCAATTGTATAGGGCATTGGTGAGGTCGCCCTGAAGTATTGTGTGCAGTTTAGGTGTCCTTATCTGAGGAAGGATGTTCTTGCTATGGAGAGAGTGCAGCAAAGGTTTATCAGGCTGATTCCTGAGGTGGTGGAACTGTCATATGGGATTATATTCATTGGAGTTTATAAGAGTGAGAGGGGACCTCATAGAAATTTATAAAATTCTAACAGGATTAGGCAGGATAGATTCAGAAAGAAAGTTCCCAATGGCGGGGGAGTCCAGAACTAGGGGTCATAATTTCAGGATAAGAGGTAAACCTTTTAGGACTGAGATGAGGAGAAGTTTCTTCATCCATGGAGTGGAATTCACTACCACAGGAAATAGTTGAGGCCAAAACGTTGTGTAATTTCAAGAAGAAATTAGATATAGCTCTTGGGGCTAAAGGGATCAAGTGATAATTGGGGGGGGGGGGGGGGGGGTGGCTGAATCAAGATATTGAACTTGATGATGAGCCATGATCATAATGAATGGGGGAGCATCTGACTCACTAATGTCCTTCATGGAAGAAAATCTGCCGTCTCTTACCTGGTCTAGCCTACATGCGACTCCAGATCCACGGCGTGGTTAGGGATGGGCAACAAATGCTAGTCGGCAATCCCCACATCCAATGCATTTTTAAAAAAACTTGGAATGGAAAACAGTTACAAGTTCATTTTAATTCGGGAACAGAATATTTGAAAGTGCAGAACTCAATATTATGATAAAAGAGCATTTCAAGAAATTTGCTAAAACAGATGGCTGGGGGTAATAACTTGGCCTTAATTTAAAACTGAAGGGTTCAGAAGAGTAAATAAAGGCGTCCCAATCTGAAAATGAAAGGAAATGCTCACAAACCTATCTGGTGTCTGGCATTTTGGCAGGGAAATTATTGGGAAAAGTTCTGAGGGACAGGAGAGGCAAGGATGAATCAAGGTAGTCAAGGAGAGAACATGTCTAAAAAATCTAATTGAATTTTTTGTGGACTCGGTGTGTAGATGAGGGCACTACAGCTGGTGTAGTTGACATGGACTTCAGTAAGGCTTTTGACAAGGTCCCTCCTGGGATCCTGAGCGATTTGGCAAATTGGGTCCAAAATTGGCTTAATGACAGGAGGCAGAATGAGTTGGTCGAATGTTGTTTTTCTGACTGGAAACCTGTGTCGAGTGATGTACTGCAGGGATTGGTGCTGGGACCCTTGGTGCTTGTAGTATACATTAATGATCTAGAAGAGGTGTGGGGAGTATGATCAGTAAGAGCGCAGATGTTAAAAAAATTGGTGGTGTGATAAATAATGAGGAGGAAAGCCAAAGATTACAGGGTGATATAGAATGACTGCTCAGATTTACAGAATAATGGCAAATGGAATTTAGCCCCGAAAAGTGTGAGGTGATGCATTTTGGGAGGACTAAAAAGACAAGGGAATACACAATGAACGGTAGGACGCTAGGAAGTACACAAAACCAGAGGGATATGAAAATGAAAAATGAAAATCGCTTATTGTCACGAGTAGGCTTCAATGAAGTTACTGTGAAAAGCCCCTAGTCGCCACATTCCGGCGCCTGTCCGGGGAGGCTGGTACGGGAATCGAACCGTGCTGCTGGCCTGCTTTAAAAGCCAGTGATTTAGCCCAGTGAGCTAAACCAGCCCCTGCTAAACCAGCCCCTGGTTTATTGGGGTGTATGTCCAGAGGCCCCTGAAGGCAGCAGGACAGGAGGTTAATGTGGTTAAAAAGGCATATGGGATACTCTCCTTTATTACTGAGGCACAGAATATAAAAGCAGGGAGGTTATGATGGAACCAAAAGAGAAAATGCTGGAAAATCTCAGCACGTCTGGCAACATCTGTAGGAAGCAAAAAGAGCTAACGTTTTGAGTCCAGATGACCCTTTGTCAAAAGCTTTTTGAGTCCAGATGAACTTTTGTCAAAAGCTTTTGACAAAGGGCCAGCTGGACTAGAAAAGTTAGCTATTTTCTCTCCCTGCAGATGCTGCCAGTCCTGCTGAAATTTTCCAGCATTTTCTCTTTTGGTTTCAGATTCCAGCATCCGCAGTAATTTATTTTTATCCAGAGATTATGATGGAGCTGTATAAAACACTTTTTCGGCCACAACTAAAGTATTATGTGCAGTTCTGGTCACCACACAATTGGAAGGATGTTATTGCATTGGAAAGAGCGCAGAGGTGATTCGCCAGGTTGTTTCCTGGGCTGGAGCGTTTCAACTAGGAAGAGAGACTGGTTAGGCTGGGATTGCTTTCCTTAGAGCAGAGAAGGCTTAAGGGGAACAGGATCAAGATGTACAAAATTATAAAGGACATAGATAGGGTGGGTAAGAAGAAACTTTTCCTTTAGTAGAGGGGTCATAAAACAGGGGGCACAGATTTAAGGTCAGGGGCAGGAGATTTAAAAGGGATTTGAGGAAAATCTTTTTCACCCAGAGGGTGGTGGGAATCTGGAATTTACTGCCTGAAAGGGCGGTAGAGACCAAATCCCACACAACATTTAAGAAGCATTTAGATGAGCACTTGAAATGGCAGCATACAAGGCTAAGGACCAAGTGCTGGAAATTGGGATTAGAATAGATAGGAGCTTGGTGGCTGGTGCAGACACGAAGGGCCTCTTTCTGTGCTGTACGGCTCTGTGGTTATTTTAAAGAATTAAAAATGAATTTTTTCGAATCTTGAAAAAGAATTGGCCCACATGTCAGGATGATTGCACCTATTACTGTTTCTAAGCATATTGATAGATATTTATGAATTCTATGCTCCCCTTTGTTGTATCTGTAAAGTCTCAGGTACATCAATCAGTATTTTAATCAAAGATTTTATCTAGATGTCTTTATTAGCAAGGAGAACAAAGGATAACACAAGTATAAAATCAAATCAATTTTATTTAACAACAATATTAATTCTTAAATTAACCCAAAACATATAATAAAAATAATATTTTATTGTCACAAGTATGAAGTTACTGTGAAAAGCCCCTAATCGCCACATTCCGGCACCTGTTCAGGTAAGCTGGTACAGGAATTGAACCCGCGCTGCTGGCCTTGTTCTGCATGGCAAACCAGCTGTCTAGCTCACTGAGCTAATATACTAAAGATCCCCAAGATTTGTTATACTACCCATAAAGATGGCTTGGGTTGAGCGATGGGTCCGATTCTCTGAGTCTCTCAGGTTCGTCGTTGCAGCACAGTGGTTAGCATTGCTGCCTACGGCGCCGAGGACCCGGGTTCGAATCCCAGCCCTGGGTCACTGTCCGTGTGGAGTTTGCACATTCTCCCCGTGTCTGCGTGGGTTTCACCCCCACAACCCAAAGATGTGCAGGATAGGTAGATTGGCCACTCTAAATTGCCCCTTAATTGGAAAAAATAATTGGGTACTCCAAATTTATTTTTAAAAAGGTTCATCGTTGCAAAGGTGGGTCTCGCTGGTAACTTCCTTCCTTCTCTGGTCAGTTTTCGGATGGTCATGGTCACCTCCCATGTCAAGTCTTCACTGGGGTGTGTCTTGGGTGTCTACCTTTATCCCCCTCCCTCTCAGCCTTTCTAGAAACTTCTCTGGCTTCCACCCAATGAGGTCTCAGGAGGGGGTCCCAACACCCAATAGGTTTCTTAATGCCCGCTTGATAGGACTCCGGGGCCCGTCCCCAGTTGTCCATCCCCAATGGGGTTGCTTGCACGTAACATGTTGTCATGCAAGGTAAAGGCAAGAACTCTGGGTGCCAAAAAGTCTGGTTCGATCTGGGCGACCCATAACAAATTGTTGCATCTTTTTTTTAATTTAAAAGTACCCAATACTTTTTTTCTAATAAAGAGGCAATTTTAGTATTGCCAATCCACCTACTCTGCATCTTTGGGTTGTGGGGTTGAGACCCGCAAATTGGTGCATATTAATAGAACTGATTATCTCCTGACGTGCGATTAACAAAGCAGGTCCAGACATGTCCTGGCAGTTTGTCTGTGGTTTGTGTATTTGCCTTTCGTCAAGTCTGAATTCCCATCAGCCTGCCTGAGGTTGCCAGCAGTTTGATTTGAAGTGTCCAATTCTTTAATTTAAGATATACAATTTAATCAGGCCTAAGATCAGGCTATGCCAGGTTACCACACCTTGCATTATTTTTTGTCCTTCGTGGGATGTATCATCTATTGTACACCCCCTAAATGCCCTTGAGAAGGTGGTGGTGAACTGCCTTCTTGAACCATTGCAGTCCAAGTGGTGTAGGCACATCTTCAGTGCTGCTAGGAAGAGAGTTCAAGGATTTTGAGCCAGCTACAGTGAAGAAACGGCATAGCAGTAAATCAAAAAACAGATGGGAGTGAGGAACTCATGAAAATTACAATCACCAGGGAAATGGTACTGAGTAAATTGTTGGAGCCGTGGGCTGACACGTCTCCAGGCCCTGGTGGACTTCATCCTTGGGTCTTAAAAGAAATAGCGAGTGAGATAATTGATGCCTTGGTTTTAAATTTCCAAATTCCCTAGATTCGGGAAGATCCATTAGATTGAAAACAGTAAATGTAATCAAAAAGGGAGGGAACAGAAAGCAGGAAACCATAGGCCAGTTAGCATAATGTCAGTTATCGAGAAAATGTTGGAAGCTATTATTAAAGACATTATATTCGGGCACTTAGATAAATTCAAGGTAATCGGGCAGAAGCAACATGGTTTTGTAAAAAGGAAATTATGTTTAGCCAAGTTATTGGCGGTCTTTGAATGAGTCACATGCGCTGCGGACAAAGGGGAACCGGTAGCTGCGTTTCCAGAGACATTTGATAAGGTGCCACATAAAATGTTTTTCAGATAATAAAAGCTCATGGTGTGGGATGTAGAGGGTAACATATTGGCATGGATAGAACATTGGCTAGCTAACAGAAAACAGAGTAGGCACAAGTGGGTCATTTTCTGATTGGCAAGATATAACGAGTGAATCATAGAATAGAATTTGCAGTGCAGAAGGAGGCCATTCGGCCCATTGAATCTGCACCTCCTCTTGGAAAGGGCACCCTGTCTAAGCCCACACCACCACCCTATCCCGTAACCCCACCTAACTTGTTTTTGGACACTAAGGACAATTTAGCTTGGTCAATCCACCAAACCTGCAGATCTTTGGAGATCACACGGTGCCACAGGGATCAGTGCTGGGGCCTCAACGTTTTACAATGAATATAAATGACCTGTATGAATGGATTTAATGTATGGTTGCTAAATTTACTGATGATAAAAATGTAGATAGGAAAGTAAGTTGTGAAGAGGACATAAGGAGGCTACAAAGGGAAATAGATAGGTTAAGTGAGTGGGCAAAGATCTAGGGGTAGGATTTTAAAGATGGCAAGTGATTGGCGCTTGCCATCCCGAGGGTCGGTGCGTAATGCACACCTGCCAACCATGAAACTCCCACTGCCATTTAAAATTCACTTGAACGTTGATTGGCAGTAGGCGGGATGTCCGTCCACCCTTGGAAGGCAATCCTGTCTATGAGAGCTATTGGCCCATCTAATTGGCCGACAGCTTTTCAACCCAACCAGGCAAAGCACTGCAGTGGCCAGAAGTGGTACTGCAGAACTCTGCCTGGAACTAAGTCCCGGGGCCATTGCAATAGGTCCCACGGATGGGACAGTAAGGGATGGCTTGGAAGGAGGCGCTCATGCAGTCAGGAGAGGGGGTAGTCCGTGAGGGAGGAGGTTCTGGAGCTCCATTGTCCCAAAGGAGGGAGGGGGGGGGTTGCTGGTCAAGAACTCCAACTCTGAAGAGGCCTTCAGAGTGAGGCGCTCCTCCACCTTCCTGCCCAAAATGGGAACAAATTTCATTGTAACTTTCCCACCCTACCCACTCGCTCAAAAATTGAGGCTTATTGGAATAAGGCTCTTAACTGGCTATTAAGTGGCCACTTAAGGATCTGAATAGATGGGCGGCACAGTGGATAGCATTGCTGCCTACGGCACTGGGGACTCGGGTTCGATCCCAGCCCCGGGTCACTGTCTGTGTGGAGTTTGCACATTCTGCCCGTGTCTGCGTGGGTCTCATCCCCGCAACCCAAACATGTGTGCAGGGTAGGTGAATTGGCCACGGTAAATTGCCCCTTAATTGAAAAAACGAACTGGGCACTCTTAATTTAAAAAAAAATTTTTTTTTAAAGGGTCTTAATAGGGGAAATAGTGGGATTCCTGCTCAAAGCCCTGCCTGCCCGGGGGAGGATGAGATAAAATTTGCCCTGTAGGGGTTACTTTCAACAAACAACGCATCACCCACTTAAGGCAGAGATGAGGAGAATTTTTTTTCCCTCAGGGGGTCGTGACTCTCTGGAACTCTCTTCCTCAAAAGGCAGTGGAAGCAGAGTCTTTGAATATTTACGAAGAAAGCTAGATAGTTCATGGTAAGCAAGAGGGTGAAAGGTTATCTGGAGTAGGTGGGAATGTATTTTAGAGTGCCCAATTATTTTTTTTGTCAATCAAGGGGCAATTTAGCATGGCCAATCCACCTAACCTGCACATCTTTGGGTTGTGGGGATGAAACCCACGCAGACAAAGGGAGAATGTGCAAACTCCACACGGACAGTGAACCGGGGCCAGGATCTAACCCAGATCCTCAGCGCTGTAGGTAGCAGTGCTAACCATTGTGTCACTGTGCCGCCCTGGGAATGTGAAGTTGAGGTTAAATTCCTATCAGCCATGATCTTATTTAATGGCAGAGTAGGCTTGAGGGGCCAAATGGCCTACTCCTGCTCCTAATTTATACGTTTGTATAGTTCCAAACCAGTATTTTGTTTTTTAAAATTTAGAGTACCCAATTCATTTTTTCCACCTTGCACTACCTTTACTACCTTGCACATCTTTGGGTTGTGGGGGCAAAATCCACACAAACACAGGGAGAATGTGCAAACTCCACACGGACAGTGACCCAGAGCCGGGATCGAACCTGGGATCTCTGTGCCATGAGGCCGCAGTGCTAACCCACTGCGCCACCATGCTGCCCTCTCCAGTATTGATTATTAATAACGTATTTGGTAAGTGGGCACTCACATCGAGTAACTGAAATTCCATGGTTTATAAAAAAAGACAAGTGAAGGAACTCATCATAATCAGGTAAGCTCAGGAAAATTATTTCAAATTTAGTCAAGGACAGTGAATCAGGCAATCATAATTAAACTTTGTGAAAAATTTATTTTAAATAAATCTGATCAACTGCTTCTGAAATAGAAAATGGAAGTTTGTTCGATGCCTGCTGAGTGGTCAGAATATTTTTTTTTTTTTTTTTTTTTTAAATTTAGATTACCCAATTATTTTTCCAATTAAGGGGCAATTTAGCGTGGCCAATCCACCTACTCTGCACATTTTTGGGTTGTGGGGGCGAAACCCACGCAGACACGGGGAGAATGTGCAAACTCCACACGGACAGTGACCCAGAGCCGGGATCGAACCTGGGACCTCAGTGCCGTGAGGCGGTTATGCTAACCACTTGGCCACCATGCTGCCCTGAGTGGTCAGAATATTGATTTCACATTTTAATTACAAAATTGGCTAAGCGACACAAACAAGAGAATAGTTGTTCAGACCTGAGAAATCTATACAGCAATGTTCCCAGGAGTCACTATGAGAACCACAACTCTTTCTAATGTATGTTGGATTTTGTGGTCACCACTGACCTCAAAGAGAGCAATCCACAGAAAACCAGTGACCTCTGGGGTGTGGACGTCCCCTTTCCTAATGATAGTTTGCTTCTGGCCCCTAAGTCATGGGAATCGCCATGTGCCCAGCAGCAGTGACGTGATTTCCTGAAGAAAGATAAGCAACTCACAGCAAACCAAGAAATGTAAAGAAAACGCTGAATCCCTTCACATTGGGTGCCGTACTTGAGGAAGGGTGTGAAGGCATTGGAGAGAGTACAGAGGAGATTCACAAGAATGATTCAGGGGATAAAGAACTGTAGCTACGAAGATAGAGTGAGAGAGGTTAAGATTGTTTTCCTATCAGGCATGATAGCACAGTGGTTAGCACTGTTGTTTCATAATGCCAGGGTCCCAGGTTCGATTCCCACTTGGGTTCCTGTCTGTGCAGAATCTGCACATTCCCCCGTGTCTGCGTGGATTTCCTCCGGATGCTCTGGTTTCATCCAACAAGTCCCAAAGACGTGCTTGTTAGGTGAATTGGACATTCTGAATTCTCCCTGTGTAGTCGAACAGCCGCCGGAATGTGGCAGCTAGGGGATTTTCACAGTAACTTCATTGCAGTGTTAATGTAAGCCTACTTGTGACAGTAATAAAGATTATTATTATTAGAGGTATTCAAGATCCTGAGAGTTATGGGCAGGGTAGATCGTGAAAAAGTGTTTTACGTACGAAGACCTCAAGAACTGGAGGGCATAGACTCAAAAGTAATTGGCAAAAGGGGAAGGGTGATGCGAGGAAAATTAATTTCACCCAGAGGGTGGCTGGGGTCTGGAATGAACTTCCTGAGAGTAGCAGGTGCAGGTTCGATTGAGGTATTCAAAAGGGAATTGGATTCTTATCTGAAAAAAAAAAGAATGTGCAAGGTTACGAAAATAAGGCTTGGGAACGGGACGGGGTAGAATGTCCTTTCAGAGAGCTAGTGCAGACGCGATGGGCTCAACAGCCTTCTTCACACTGTAAAGATTCTGTAATTTAAACTTTTTTACAGATAACAGAATAAATTACTCGGAGGCACACATGGGATAAAATGAGGATAAACTATCATAGTTACTTTTTAACAAATTGTAGAATATGGAATTTGACATTCAACAAATATAAAATTATTCATTCAGGAATGGTGAGGAATTGCACCTCATTTGACAAGATGTAATTTTCTCAAGGATTTTTACAGCGATACAAAGAGCGCAAGAGTGAAAGTTCTTATTAGTACAGCAGTGTGGGGAGTCATCAATAGCACACTCTCTATAGAAGCAAAGAATCACTGCCAGCAATCTCTAAATTTCCATACGGCACCGAGGTCCCAGGTTCGGCTCTGGGTCACTGTCCGTGTGGAGTTTGCAAATTCTCCCCGTGTTTGTGTGGGTTTCGCCCCCACAACCCAAAGATGTGCAAAGTAGGTGGATTGAACACGCTAAAATTGTCCCTTAATTGGAAAAAATGAATTGGGTACACTAAATTTATAAAAACAAAAATAAAAGAAATTGGTATAAATATACATATGTAAACAAAAATTCTGGTTTAACATATAGACAGCTGGTGTGTCTGCAATTAGGATGTTGTTCAAGTGAGATTGTCATTCATTCCAACGCATTTGTTTCCAGAGTCCTAATGAAACTTTGTTATGTTTGCTGGAGAATCCCTGGAGAGTAGATAATTTTAGTGTGTTTAGATAAGCAGGTCCTGGGATCTGGGTGGGATAAAGAGGATGTAATTCATGGGAGGAGCCAGGTTTGTATGTTGTTTTGCAGTTTGATATATAGTCTGCTAAGAGTTTTTAAGTTGAGCAGCGATTCTTGCCAGATTGTGCCAGGTTGAGCAGGAATCTGACAAAGACAGAAGGATCTGCTGTCTGTTTCCTGAACGGTCTCTCTCTCTCTCTCCAAGCAGTCTTTCCAAGAAATCTCTATACAAGCGTGCAGCAAGTAACTCTGTGTTTCCTAACTTTATTTATAAGTCGCTTTTGACCATATATAGTAGTTAGTAGTAAAAAGCGTTTCCTTTTGTTTTAATTATTATTTAACTGTTAATTGAAAAGCTATTTTCTGTGATGTTAATGCGTTTAATCCTGTGTTAATAATAAAGTTTGTTTCAATATAAAAGATACCTATTAGTCAATGAAATCACTCCTGGAGCGAAGTACCCTTTCCTCACAGCTTTAAATTAAATTTTTGTTAAGTGTTTGGGGTCCTTCTATCGTAACAAATGTTGGGGTCTGGTCGGGATCTTAACAAGGGGCCAGAAATATAGTAAACAATTAGGAGAATTCAAGTACATTTCAGATGCACCCAGACAGACTGGTGAAATTGTCAGAAACGTGGCAGGTTCAATTTATTGCATAGTCAAGTGCTGCATTTTAGGAGGAAGAAAGAGACAATATAAACCAAAAAGTTCAATTTGAAAGGAGTGCAGAAGCTATTAGAATTTCATGTACACAAATTATTGAAGCTCAGCGGTAGCATTTTCTCCTGAGTCAGCAGTAGCATTTTCTCCTGAGTCAGCAAGTTGTGGATTTAGATTCCTTTCTGGTTTAGCACACTGGGCTAAATCGCTGGCTTTTAAAGCAGACCAAGCAGGCCAGCAGCATGGTTCAATTCCCGTACCAGCCTCCCCGAACAGGCGCCGGAATGTGGCGACGAGGGGCTTTTCACAGTAACTTCACTGAAGCCTACTTGTGACAATAAGCGATTTTCATTTCATTTCATATATCTAAGATGCCCTTCAGTACAGTATTGTGGGAGTGCCATTGTGTCAGAGGTGCTATTGGATGAGACGTTAAATAAAAACCCAGTTTGTTCTCTCAGGTCAACATCAAGGATCCCATAGAAAGATTTGAAAGAGAGTCAGGATCCTGGTTAATATTTATCCCCCAAATTTGGCTCATTCTTGGGATACAAATTAAACGTGGGGAAAAGTGAGGGGTTCTCGGTAAGTTCCCAGGTAAAAGGAAGGGGCCTGGAGAAGTTGCCATTTTGGCTGCTCAGGTGGAATTTTTGGTATCTGGGAATACAGATAGTGCATAGTTGGGCTTTGTTGCACAAGTTGAATGTGGCCAACTTGGTAGAAGGGGTGAAGGAGAATGTAAAGAAGTGGGATGTTCTTCTGCTATCGCTCGTGAAAATGACAAAGTTTTTATTTATTTTCCAGAATCTCCTGATTTTCTTGCCTAATTCTTTTTTGGGAAGGTTAATAGGATAATTTCAGCCTTTATATGGGCAGGTAGGGGCCAGGGATTCAGGGATCATTTCTACAGAGGGACGGGCGTCTGGTTAGGCTGGTGTTCCAGAATTTGATGAATTATTATTGGGTGGCAAATATGGAGAAGGTTCGGAAATGGGTTATGAAGGAAGGGTTGGTCTGGGGGCAGATGAAGGCGGTTTTGTATAGCAAGAGAAGTTCGAAGACACTGGTGATGGCTCCATTTCTGTTCTGGACGGCCAACTGGTAACCATCAGCAGGTAGGGGGGGGTGTTTTTTTTAATATTAGAGCCATAAGGCGGGGCATATGGGGTGATATGGTGGAGGGTGTGTTTATAATGAGAAATGCATATTGTTGAATGGAATGTTGTGTTTTGTATATAAAATGAAAATGTCCGGAATAAAAATATTTTTCAAACATTAAAAAATATATTTACCCCCCAACCACTGTAACTATAATAGGCTGCCTGGTTAATGTCTCATTGCTGTTTATGGTGTCTGGCTGTGTGAAAATTAACTATTCTTGTTTCCTCGTTTACAACAGCGACTCCACTTCAAGTTGCTGAATTGACCGTAAAGCACAATAGGATTTCCTGAGGTTATAAAAGGTGCTAAATAAATGCAAGTTTTCTTTTCTTAATTTGTTTTACAACTTGGGTTCCACTCTGTATAGTTTTTCTCCAATCAAGCAGGATCTTAGAATCATCCGATGTATTGAAAGGCAAAGTCGTGAAAATGTAACATTATTCCATAGCATTTAAACTAATGCAATAACACTATCCCCCTGTACACTGTACATCTGAACACCACATAACAGTTCTTAATGCCATTATGCCAAGTGTGTTGTATGTTCAGTAGGTATCACAAAGAGATTCTGAGTCCTAAATAGTTGAACATTATGTGTTTATTAATAATAGAGAACTATGTACATATGTACAAGGCACAGTTAAAGCAATGAGCTAACTCCATGCTTGCTTCTACAGTTTCTACATCCCAGTGTCAGGTCATGTATCTCTTTTCATTACACTGCAGGCGTTACTGTTTCTCAGTCCAACAGTAACCCTTGCTGTGACAGTTACCCTTACACTACAAAGTGCGCCTGATATGATATTCTCAATTGTTAATAAAGATAACCACTTGTCCATTTTATTATTAATTTATGAAAAATGAAATGAAAATCGCTTATTGTCACGAGTAGGCTTCAATGAAGTTACTGTGAAAAGCCCCTAGTCGCCACATTCCGGCGCCTGTCCGGGAAGGCTGGTACAGGAATCGAACCGTGCTGCTGGCCTGCTTGGTCTGCTTTAAAAGCCAGCGATTTAGGCCTGTGAGCTAAACCAGCCCCTATTTAGATAGGAAACTAGCTTTAATTCTCAGTATCCAATAAAAAAAGCCAAGATTAAAAATTGTACAAATAGTATTTACACATCTTGACATCTATTAATTATTAGAAATATTGAGTGGTCTCAAGGCTCCAGAGGTTTTGTATCTGTAGGTGACAATTCAAGGCAAAGTTATGTGACCAATGAATTACAAAAGGGTCACATCTAACGGCACAAGCCAGTGCCTGTCTGCAAAGTTTCTGAACCCCCCCACTGAACAAGTTTTCAAAGTTTACCCCATCCAGCTCCGAATGTCCCCTATACACCAACTTTATGGACCGCATTTTCAGACCCACCCACCACCACCAAGATTTCAATTCTTAACTGATAACATGCACCCACCCAAACACCTCATTTAGGGGTTTAGCACACTGGGCTAAATAGCTGGTTTTTAAAGCAGACCAAGGCAGGCAAGCAGCATGGTTCAATTCCCATACCAGCCTCCCCGAACAGGCACTGGAATGTGGCGACTGGGGGCTTTTCACAGCAACTTCATTTGAAGCCTACTTGTGACAATAAGCGATTTTCATTTCATTTTTCATTTTCTAAGCATATGTACAGTCAAATTCACAACACTACATTCAAATGAATTGGTCGCAATAACTTGTGCATCACCAACCGCCTCCCGATCCCACAGTCCATTTTTGGAGTTTGAAACCATGTTGTGCCCAATTCTCACCACCAAGCAATAGCTCTCAACTCTGCACCCTCTTCTTCCTGAGCAACTTTCTGCGTTTCAACCTTCCTACTGACAGATTTCAAATCTTATCCGGTGTCGTTTCTGCTCCCACAAACCATTCACCCCCCCCCCCCCCCCCTTACCCTGCGTAGCTTCTGCATCCATAAACCATTCACCCCCCCCCCCCCCCTGCATGGCTCCAGCACCTACAAACCATTCACCCCCCCCCTCACCCTGCGTAGCTTCTGTATCAACAAACCATGCACCCTCACCCTTCGTAGCTTCTGCACCCACAAACCATTCACCCCCCCCCCCCCCCCACCTTGCCCTGCGTAGCTTCTGCATCCATAAACCATTCACACCCTTTACCCTACATGGCTCCTGCACCTAAAAGCCATTCACCCCCCTCCCCTCCCCTCCCTACATAACTTCTGCATCTACAAACCATGCACCCTCACCCTTCGTAGCTTCTGCACCCACAAACCATTCACCCCCCCCCCCCTTGCGTAGCTTCTCCTCTCACAAACCATTCACACACACCCCCTCCAATCTTGTTAAAATAACCTACACGAAGGAGCAATTTAGCATGGCCAATCCACCTAACCTGCACATCCTCTTCGATGGCCGTTAATCATTTGACCTTCTCCACTCCAGGGGGCAGTTGCTCGAGACAATCGCAAGACAGACAGGCAACTGGCACAAATTAAAAGGCTGGATGAGGGCGTAAAGATCACGTTCCCACAGGGAGGAGACGTCAGGACGTATTCGGGAGAGGGCGGAGCCGGAGGGCAGTGGAAGGAGTGGGCGGGCAGTGGAAGGAGGGGGCGCTGCGCGGTGAATTGGATCCAGGCCTGAGAAGGCGGCCATTGTTGTCTTCGGGGGTTCGATTTGAAGGCCGACACTTGCCGGGTAACGGTTCCAGTGCGCGCGTGCCGCCGCGCGAGCGAAGAGGCGGAAGGGACAGCGCCTGTTCCCCGACCCCAGCCCGAGTCCGCGCAGGCGCGCGCGGGAGCGCTCGCACCACCCGCCGCTGATTGGCCGGCCCATCGGAAGACTGCTGAGGGCGGCCAGCCGGTTGGCGGAGGCCGGTTGGGACCATGCTGCGGGCAGCGCTGGCGCATGCGCGGCGGGGCGCGAGCCGGTGCTTGGAGCGGCCGCTGGGGCTGCGAGCCGGCGGGAGCGGCAGTGTGAGAGCGGTACCGAGCCGGCATTGCGGGTAAGTGACAGCCTGCCATGCAGACCAGACTTCCCAGCTAGACTCTGCCCCAACACTTCTCACCACTCCATCAAACCTCATCAGCAAGGTCTATTTCTCCCTTCCTTCATTCCTCGTCTTCCCATCTCCTACATATCGATGTTATTTGTCTCAGATGCATGAAACATACAAATATGCTTGTGGCAGTGTTACCGTCTGTGGCGGAGATTCTCCTGACTTCTCTGGAATTTTGATTTACTAGTGACTATCTTGTGCATTTTTGAGTTCTAGAGTTATGATTCCTATCCAGCTGAATTTACCTTCACCTGCCATTATTTGCTGCGTCTGGTTAGGTTGGAAACTTTTATTACCCAATGGAAAAGCGAGGTCTGTGATTATACTGCCAGGAAAAGGGAGCTAGCTCATCAGCATCAGTCTCCTGGAATCTGATATACCAATGGGTTGCGTTTTTCAGTAAAGTACACTGCTCTTTTAGGCCAGCAAAAAGCTGTTTATTCCCTGACCAGGAGGATAAAATGTGACCTTTTCACAAGTAACCAAAAGATACTTTTGTATGTGTCACAGACTGTTTCCTTTTTTATTTCTTCTGGCAGCTAGCTACATAGCCTTTTGATAGCCTGGCTGAAATTGGGAAGTTGAATGGTGACGTGAAACTCCTTATTCGTTTGTGCTGTCTTGCTGTTGTAAATTGAATTTGGGTACCACCATGCTCCGGAAGAAACTTAATCTTTGATACTTAATTTATCGCATGCCAAATTATATGACAAAAGTTCTTCATGTGTCAGGCTTTTTCAATGAAATCTTGAAACAATTGTTTTATACATACATGTTGGAATCGTTAAAATAATGTAACATTTGAATGATACTTCTTCCACAGCTTTATTTATTCCCCTGTTATCAGGTGTATTGGAAGTAGGAATACAGCAACAATGCCAGATGTAAACATGGACAATCTGGATGAAAAGCAGGTCCGACTATTGGCTGAAATGTGCATCCTGATTGATGAGAATGATAAAAGGATTGGGGCAGACAGTAAGAAAAATTGCCATCTTAACCAGAATATCAATAAAGGTGAATGAAGTAGATCCAGTTCGATTTTGTATTTTGGGTGTCATTTAAGATGTATGTAAATTTTAATAAGGTTAAGTGTTGGTTAATTTCCCAGCAATGGTTAGCACTGCTGCCTCGCAGTGCCAGGGGCACAGGTTCGGTTCCAACCTTGGGTGACTCTGTGTGCAGGTTGCAGGTTATCCCCGTGTCTGTGTGGGTTTTCTCCGGGTGCTCTGGTTTCCTCCCATAGTTCAAATATATGCAGGTTAGATGGATTGGCCATGCTAAATTGATCTTTAGTGTCCAAAAGGTTGGGTGGGTTACGGGGATAGAGTGTGGATGTTGGCCTGGGTGGTGTGCTCTTTCGCAAGGTTGGTGCAGACTCAATAGGCCGAGCGGCCTCCTTCTGCACTGTCGGGATTCTATTCTATGATTCCCCATGTCTTTCCATTTCCTAGACCTCAAGCACAACTGGGAAGGATGACAGCATGTGCAGCCTGGAAAGTATCTTGTTAATGAAATCCCTGACCACCCAGAGCCCCTCTACCATGGAGATTGCATTATTTATCATGCTATTATAACCATAACTGTTAAGCTAATATTTTAGAATTAAGCTATTTTTCCACAAGAGGAAAAATTATCCTTTATTGATTTCTCTGGAGAATGGGAAATTAGATGGATGCTGTGGAGGAAAATACACACACTTGCTGACCCTGGTGGTCAGTTTTTATCATCCCATTCTGAATGTTGGTAATATTTGGCTTTAAACCTTCGTCACCCTTGCAAAATAGCAAGTTGTTTATTTGTGAAATCGATTCACACTAGAGTGCTCATTCTTTGAGCAGATGAGAATGGAGAACAAAGAACTGTGTCCCGTCTCAGGAAGGTGAGAGTGAGGTGATAAGAAGTATCACCTCTCTTGAATGAATTACTTGTATACTCAAGATCAACAAAGAACTGGAACTTGCTTACGTCTATAAGATGGCAACCCCCTCCCCACCCACCTCAGCTGACATGCGGCCTTGGGATCCATCTCCGTTTCCTCTCTCTGCAGAGTAGCTTCTGTTGATGACTTGGTGAAAGAAGAGCTTTATAATCACATGAACAAACAAGCTTATTCAAGAAGGATTGGCTGATGCCAAGAAGTCTCAGGACCTGGCAAGAATGAGGGGAAGACTATCCTGAATCTTGATTTCAACGATATGGGTGTATTTTAAAACTCGGAAGGAACAGGAGAAGAAACTTCACAGCACACTGTAATTTAAAAAAGGATTATTGAAGGGGAAAAAGTAGAATATTTTATAATATTACATGAATCTGCAAATTTACATCCAAGCAATATCTTGCACACCCACTTTGTTTTAAATATTTACAGATAGACAAGCAACTGTTGGGATTAATTATTTATATTGTTTCTTCGAACACTTTCCCATGTAATATTAAATTATTGTAACTGCAGTTGTCGATGCAGGTTGTGGCGATGCTTTTGGCTGTCCTGGAGCTTGTCGCAAAAGTGAAAGGGTTAACCATAACAAATCTTTGTTTCCCAGGTTTACTCCACAGAGCTTTCAGTGTCTTCATCTTCAATAGTGAGGGAAAACTTTTGCTGCAACAGAGATCTGATGCAAAGATCACATTCCCAGGTAAAACAAAAACATTTAATTTTGCTGTATTTTCCAAGACACAATTTTGTCTTTTGGGCCCCTGCTCTTTGGTAGAGAAAAGACTTGCATTCAAAGTATCATCTTGCATCTTTGACTTTGTCTATATAAATGTTTCTGAAATCCACCTATTTGTTTACCTGAGGAAGGAGCAGTGCTCCGAAAGCTAGTGATTCAAAACAAACTTGTTGGACTTTAACCTGGTGTGTAAGACTTCTTATTGTTCGTGAACTGCTGCAGTCCTTGTGATGCAAGTACACCCACAGTAGTATTTGGGGGAGGGGGGGGTTCCAGAATTGTGCCTTGTTTTCAAGTCTCATCATGAAAAATGGCACCTGTGATCGTGCAGTACTCCCTCAGCAGTACACTGGCTTGGTCTGGATTGTGTGCTGAAGTCTCTCTAAAGTGAGGTTTTTAAAAAAATTTAGATTAGCCAATTATTTTTCCCAATTAAGGGGCAATTTAGCGTGGCCAATCCACCTACTCTGCACATTTTTGGGTTGTGGGGGCGAAACCCACGCAGACACGGGGAGATGTGCAAACTCCACACGGACAGTGACCCAGAGCCGGGATCGAACCTGGGACCTCAGCGCCGTGAGGCGGTTGTGCTAACCACTAGGCCACCGTGCTGCCCTCTCTAAAGTGAGGTTTGATGTGAGTTTATTTATAACCTTTTTTTGGCAACAATCATGCATTTTCTGATGTGTTATGTACTCTGGGATAACACGGGCTGCAACTGGATGCAGCTTTAACCAAAAGATACTCCAGACCTTGAAGTTAGTTCAATCTGATTTATTGAACCAGTAGCACAGTTCTCTGAGTTTGACTCTCTGCTAACCCAAGTGTGGTTACTCTGTCTGACTTAACCAGACTAGCTCTTAGCCACATGCTGGAGGTGTGATACTGTAAATACACCCTGACTCACTCTGTAGATGTTCATCAGTGGAAAGAGGCAGAGTGCGAGTGCCTCATGCCTTTTATAGTGAGATACCACCCCTGAGTGTCCTGCCTGCTCATTGGTCATGTCCTGTTCTCTGTGTTCATTAGCTGTCTGTGCCTGTCTGTATGTCAATATCTGCATATCATGACATCTCCCTTTTTAAAAAATCTTTTGTTGGCATATGGGAACGTACTTACATGTGGTGGCATATATTAACATATTTACAAGCGATGGCATATGTGAACATATTTACATATGAAGACAGCTGTGAGAAAACAGAACATGGCAAACAAAACAAATGTTCATAAGTCCAGTCTCTGTGGCTTGCGTCTGATCCTTGTCGACCGCTGGTGAGGTGGTGGTGGAGACGACGGCGCCTTGACAGGCGAGATGGAAGCCTGACTGGTGGCCTCATAGTTCGAGGTATCAGGAGGTGGCAAAACAACGGGTGGAAACGGAGAAGAAAGCGGTTGCGAGCATGCAACTTTGTGCAGTGCCCCTCTGTTTCGTCACACAACAGAACCATCAGCATATGTACAACATACGAGCGGGGCACAGCCTGTTGAACAACAACAGCTGGAGTAGACCAGCTACCATCCGGTATCTTAATCCTGACAGTGTCTGCCGGGGATAACACGGGCAAATCGGTGCCATGAGCATTATAGCCCTGCTTTTGCTGGTTTCGGAGCTGCTGCACCTTCTGCAGCACCGGGAGGTGATCCAGGTTGGGCAAGTGTATGGCTGGAAGTGTCGTCCACAGTTCCCTGTTCATCAGGAGTTGAGCCTTCCACTCGAAGGCAGTGGACTTTTTCACCAGGTTTCATAGGGCCGTGGCGTGTGAGGCCAGGTTTGGGATGAACTTGCCCAGAAAATTGACCATGCCCAGGAAGCGCAGTACCGCTGCCTTGGCTTCCGGGACCTTCATGGCTGCGATGGCCTTGACCTAGTCTGTGTCAGGGCATTTGCCCTGCTGAGAGATCTGGTCTCCTAGGAACTTGAGTGTCGACATGCCAAAGCATCATTTGGCCCTGTTCAGCTTCAGGCAATTGGCATGGACACGGCGGAATACCTGCTGGAGACGGGAAACATGCTCTTCAGGGGTCATGGACCATGTGGTGATGTCGTCCATGTGCACCCGAACCCCTTCAATGCCCTCCATCTTCTGCTCCATGATGCAATGGAAGATCTCCGATGCCGAGACAATGCCAAACGGCATGCGATTATACCAGTATCTGCCAAAGGGTGCATGGAAGGTGCAGAGCCTTCTGCTGGACTCATCCAGCTGGATTTGCCAAAATCCATGTGACACATCTAACGTCGTGAAAAATGTGCGTGTGCCATCTCACTGGTGAGTTCCGCCCGCTTCTGGATGGGGTAGTGTTCACGCATTATATTCTTATTGAGATCCTTGGGATCAATGCAGATGCGCAGGTCTCACAAAGGCTTTCTAACATGAACCATCGAGCTGACCCAGTCAGTCGGTTCGGTTACCATGGAAATGATGCCCTGTTGCTGAAGATCCTTGAGCTGTGTCTTCAGGCGCTCCCTTCGCAGAGCCAGGACCCGGCGTTGTGCGTGGACCACTGGCTTGGCATCAGGTTGTAGCAGAATCTTGTATCGATATGACAGCGTGCCCATCTCGTCGAACACATCCGGATACCGAGCGAAGATGCACATTGGAGGATGTCATTGTGTAAACCCGCTGCACGAGATTCAGCTACTTGCAGGCATGCGCGCCAAGTAGGGATGCCCTGTCTGGCTTGACAATTTCAAAACGTAAACGTGCTCCGGTTGGAGACGAGTAGATGGCAGGATCCCAGTGCCGTGATGGCATTTCCGTTGCAGTCCAGGAGCCTGCAGGCTGCTGGAAGGACCTTGGGGGCTCCTTGATGCGTTTAAAATCTGCCTGTGAGAGGAAGTTGGCAGAAGCACCTGTGTCCAGCTTAGAATGGATGGAGCAGTGGTTGACCTGCATCACCGCACGACATTCGTCTGCAGAATCCACAGCGAGGATGGATTGAATTTGTGATGAGTTGGATGTGGCATACTCACATTTGGTGATGATGCCCACACAATAGGTGGAGTCCAGGCATTCTCCCTCTGGATCCGTTGTGCTGCCAGGATCAGAATCCTGTAATCGTCGTTGCACACTCTGAACACGCCGTCGTCGGAATTGGGAGCGCTGGCCCCTGAATGGTGGTACAGATCTGCACAAGGCTGCATAGTGTCCAGGCTTCCTGCAGTTTAAATATCACCTGCCTTTTGCAGGGCAGTGTTTCTTTAAATGGGCGTTGCCGCAGTTCGAGCACGTCATGACGTCGGCACCTGACGCTCCGTGCGTCATCGCACATGCACAGTGCGGGTGTCAACCACTTCGTTATCCCGGTCACATCGCGCATGCGTGGGGCCCCAGGAAAAGTGCGCGAAATGGCCACTTTCATCAATGCTGAGGCACTGCATCCGGGAGATGGCTTGCGCACACTAGTCTCTCATTTTCAGCCGATTTGTACTGGGCATAACAATTTCTGGCATGCTCATGCACTGTGCATGTTTCAATTGCAACTGGCAGGGTCATATGCTTGATTTTCAATAGCTGCTCTCTCAGAGGATCAGAGTGAACTCCAAAAACGATTTGGTCTCTGATCATGGAGTCAGCAGTCTCACCAAAGTTGCAGGACAGCGCTAGCAGGCGGAGGTTCGTTAAGAAGGAGTTGAAAGATTCATCTTTATCTTGTAGATGCTGTTTGAATATGTAGCAGTCGAAGATTTCATTGGTGTCCATTTTACAGTGACTGTCAAACTTGTCCAGGATGGTCTGAAACTTTGTCTTGTCCTGGCCTTCGGTGAAGTGAGAAGAGTTTGATGGCTTAATCACCCGCTGTTGAGAGGAGAAGCACGATCTTCCTTGCATCAGACGCACCCAAGAGGTCTGAAGCTTCTATGTACAGCAGAAACTTTTGCTTGAATATCCGCCAGTTGGCACTGAGATTGCCAGAGGTTCTGAGCTGGTGAGGAGCCTGAATCTTCTCCATGGTGCCGGGATACATTCGCTGGTCGTCATGGAACGGACTGAGGTAAACCACCTAGATTAAACAGTCTCCTGGTAGCATGATGTGTTATGTACTCTGGGATAACACAGGCTGCAACTGGATGCAGCTTTAACCGAAAGATATCCAGACCCTGAAGTTAGTTCAATCTGATTTATTAAACCAGTAGCACAGTTCTCTGAGTTCGATTCTCTGCTAACCTAAGTGTGGTTACTCTGTCTCACTGAACCAGACTAGCTCTTAGCCACGTGCTGGAGGTGTGATACTGTACATACACCCTGACTCACTCTGTAGATGTTCATCAGTGGAAAGAGGCAGAGTGTGAGTGCCTTGTGCCTTTTTATAGTGAGATACCACCCCTGAGTGTCCTGCCTGCTCATTGGTCATGTCCTGTTCTCTGTGTTCATTAGCTGTCTGTCTGTATATCATCTGCATGTCTGCATATCATGACATTTTTCTTTTCCAGATAAAAAATACCAGTACAAAGAATTAAATGTAGCGTTTGTGAAAATTGTTGAATGCGTCCCTCCCTTTTTTCTAGTAAACATTTTTGAGCTGACTAATTCTTGTACATGATGCTAGTTCTGGAATTGTCTTCATTTCTCTCCTGACCATTGACTCATTCTGTGCAACCAGAGTGGGTGAAATCTGCAAAACTCTTCTTTCTCCCTTCCAAATGACCGGCGAGTGTGATAGGAGGAGGTTGGCTGTGCTAAATTTGGATTAATTGCAGGGCGAGGCTGTAGTTCCCAGCCAGTCATCATAAAAGTAGAAATTTATGTTTATGTCGATCTTGGATTAATATATTCCAGATGTGTTGTTTTAAAAGGATGTGTTTTTTAGGTTGCTTTACAAACACTTGCTGCAGTCACCCTCTCAACACAGAAACAGAAATAGAGGAGAAAGATGCGGTTGGTGTCAGACAAGCAGCCCAACGCAGGTTAAAAGAAGAGTTTGGAATACCTGTTCAACAGGTGAGAAATGCAAATGAAGTAAACATCAGAACTATCTGGTCATTTGCCTCAAATGCTCAAGACTATTGTCACAACCACGCAAAAGACGTTTCCTCAAAGTGTTACATGAGCTAAGAATTTTGTGTATGAAGTCCCGTTTTAATTTGGAAGTGATCAATTTAAAATTAACCAGCAGCAAAGCTTTGGTCTCAAACAAGATAAGGGTTTGTTTACCATACAACTGCTGTAGGTTTCTTTGGTCAAAGTTATAAAGTTACCAAATGAACACATACAAAGATCAAAAGGTCCTCCCGAGATGAAATTCAGTTCCGTTCATTAAGGTATCATTGCAGGTCTGAAGCTTGCAGTTGTAGTCTGGAGTGAAGAGTTTGTTCAGCAGCTAAGTGATGGCTTCTGTAGTCAATTAGTCAATGTTTTGCCTTTCAAGCAGACTCAGCAGGGTTTTGGGAGAGAGAGGTTTCTTGTCCCTCATGAAGTTCTGTGGTTACAGCACCATGAAGATTGTTTAGATTTTTTTCAGCAGAACTAAGGTTTATTTCTGGATCCCTTCCTCTTTGTCCCCCTCCTTGGCCAAGAACACACTGCTGTTATGTGGGTTCTGCACAAAATGGCTTTCACAAACTGTCTTTATCAGAGCCAAAGCCAAATGGTTGCCATCCTAATTTAGACAAAACATTGTTCCACCGGGCAAAAGTTAATCATTGAGGTCCTTTTTAAAGTCCGTTCCTGTCTCCTGTTTGCTTAGTAGCTGGATGATTCAGTGGTCATCCCGAGAGGAATCTTTGCATTTTAATTACTCCTCAAAGTCACCTCTGGAGATGAGCTCTGGAGAGTATCGAGGAGCTTTGAACAAAAACAGAAAGGTTCCAGGAAGTCTGACTACTTTTTCGAAAAGGGCATTAAACCCAATTTGGACTGAGCTTAGGAGGAACTTCTTCACCCAAAGGGTTGTGAATCTATGGAATTCCCTGCCCATTGAGCAGTTCAGGCTCCTTCACTAAATGCTTTCAAGATAAAGATAGTTTTTTTTTTAAGAATAAAGGGTTGTGGTGTTCCAGCGGGGAAATGGAGCTGAGTCCACAAAAGACCAGCCATGATCTCATTGAATGGCGGAGCAGGCTCGAAGGGTCAGATGACCTACTCTTGCTCCTAGTTCTTATGACAGCAACCATTAGTTAAATATGCACTGTAATCACTAACTGTACAGAAAATTGAATATAACCTCTACATATACCGCGTGTACACCCTGCAGGTAAGTTCAGTCATCATACTCTGATAGGACCACCATCAAAAAATTGCATAATCTCTGACTTGGTGTTTGTGCGCCTTTACAAAAGAGAAGACTTGGAAATCACCTCAGATCTTTAAATTATCAATTGGCTGTACAGGCTAGATGTGGAAACAATTTTTCCACATAATCAAACATAATTGGGGGGAGGGGATGATGTAGATCTGCACTAGATGAAATCATTACAAGATTGGTCCAGGTGTATGCCTCTCGATGATCAACAATTGTTGCTGCCCTCATACGGTCACTATCTGAGGTCAAAATTGTTTTCTTCCCCCTTCGTTTTCTTTCAATGGGTGATGAATACTGGTTTAGCCAGCATTACCCATATCCTGTAAAAGAATTAAAAAATAGAACTCGCACTTTCACTTAATTTACCTAATTTGTGGGCTTCATATTTTGCAATTCTTTCCCAAGTGTAATCCTATTTGTTTTGCAGGGAGTAAATGATATTAAATTACCAACCACCTTGATGCTTTTGCTTCGTATAATGACTAGCTTTGCGGTGGTTTATCAGACATTTTGCAGAACAGTAACTCACTTGATGCGAGTTCATAAAGCTTTTGTGAAATCAACTAGTGAACAGGCAGGGGCAGCACGGTGACCTAGTGGTTAGCACAGCTGCCTCATGGCACTGAGGTCCCAGGTTTGATCCCGGCTCTGGTCACTGTCCGTGCGGAGTTTGCACATTCTCCCTGTGCCTGCCTGGGTTTTGCCCCCACAACCCAAAAATGTGCAGAGTAGGTGGATTGGCCATGCTAAATTGCCCCTTAATTGGGAAAAATAATTGGGTAATCTAAATTTAAAAAAGAACTAGTGAACAGGATGTTCTGATGTAGGTTGTTGCTCCCACTGATTTCAATAGTAACTTCACAGTGCAGCAAGAGGAATATTACACAAAATATACACTCCAAGCTTTGAATTAATTTTAAAACTTGGAACCAAGGATCAGTGAATCTGCAGACTCCATTCAGATATCTCTACAATGGTTTGGGGTTGTGGAGTGTTTTTTGCACTTTCTCCCATATTTAACTTTGTTTTTCACGGCAGGTTCCTCTGGAAGAGATGAACTACCTGACCCGTATTCACTACAAAGCTCAGTCGGATGGGATTTGGGGCGAACATGAAATCGATTACATCATTTTCATACAGAAGGATGTAAGTTTGAAACCTGACCCCAATGAGATACAAAGTTACTGCTATGTGACGAAAGACGAACTCAAGAACCTGTTGGAAAAGGCAGAGAACAATGAAGTGAAAATCACACCTTGGTTCAAACTCATTGCTGAGAAGTTTCTGTTCACGTGGTGGGACAGTCTGCATAATCTGAAGCAGTTCATAAATCATGAGAAAATTCACCGAATGTAGAACATAACTTCTGGTTTTCTGAGTGGAGCAACCGTCCTCCAAAGGACTAATCTTGCATATGTTAAAACTTGCTAAGCTTTTGCAAAGTGATGCCAAGAAAATGGACGTTCAGGGCAGCGTGGTGGCACAGTGGTTAGCATTGCTGCCTACGGCGCTGAGGACCTGGGTTCGAATCCCGGCCCTGGGTCACTCTCCGTGTGGAGTTTGCACATTCTCCGTGTCTGCGTGGGTTTCACCCCTACAACCCAAAGATGTGCAGGGTAGGCAGATTGGCCACACTAAATTGCCCCTTAATTGGAAAAAATAATTGGGTACTTTTTAAAAAAATTTAAAAAGAAAATGGACGTTCTTAAAAGAAAATGGACGTTCAAGTTAAATGAAATGAAAATGAATTTGCAGACAACAAACATACCAGTGATCAACCCAAATGAAGATGAGAATGTGCTTCTGAAAATGTTTAATTTATTTGTAAAATTTGCAGCATATGAAATAGTAATTACTGATCTTTGTTTCCTCAGACTACTGCTGAGAACCTAATGTCTGAATGTAAATAACATTATGGAATAAATAGTGTGTTTATTACCACTTAGGCAAACGGTGTTTTGAAGTTTATTAGTTCTGCTCTTCCTCCCTTCAATGATAACATTGTCAGGTGATTTTTAAAAAAATATTTCTTTTGGAATTTAAATTTTCTTTTTACAAATAACGCAACAAACACAATTTCATTGCAAAACAGGTCCCGTGTAGAACAAGAATTACTGCAAATACAAGAACAAAAATAGCATCCCAATAATACAAACACAACAAAGACAAACCAAATAACTTAAAACTCTATCCCTAACAGCTGACAGTGTCTATGCTTTTGAAAAAGGAAATAAACGGTTGCCAGCTCGCAACAGTAAATTTAATTTTCTCAATGCAAAGATGACATAAAATCCCCAAACCAGCCAGATTGCTAGGTGGAGCTGGAGACCACTAACCAAGCTGTATCTGCCCAAAGAGGCAAAGGTGATGACGTCAGACTCTACCCCAATGACTTGCCAGAGAGTCCAAAATCTCAAGTATGGCCACCAGCGGGCATCGCTATAATTCTAATCGGAGAACATTCGACATAGTGTTAAATAAGGAAGCCTAGAAGCTGGCAAGTCTGGGGAAGGACCAAAACACATACGTGTGATCTGCGGCGACAAGTGAACAGCGGTCACATCTGTTCTCAACATTGGGGGGGAAACCCACTCTCCTTGCCTTGGTCAAGTGTGTCCTATGTAGCACTTTGAACTGAATGAGGTTCAACTGGCCACAGGGGGAAGTGAAGTTGATCCTATATAGGGTCTCTCTTCAAACTTTGTGAGAGTGTAGGGTCCAGTTCACTCTTCCCCCCCCCCCCCCCCCCCCCATTCATTGGGGAGGGATCACATGAGATAATGTGGTCATATAGGTGTGAGATAGACCCTGAGCTGAGGAAAGAATCCTCCCCAGCAAGGTGGAGCCTGAGGAAAGGGAGAGCCAAACGGCTAAAATCGTAAACTTGAAAGTGTGCGAAAAAGACTTGTTGGGTAGCAGAAATTTGTTTGCTAATTCTCTAAAGCTGGCATGCCTCCACTCTGAACAGGTTACCAAAGTGCTTGAGTCCCTTCAGTTTCCACACGTGTTAAAGGTTGCTTCCAGCCCTCAAAGTAAGAAAACGTGGTTGTTACAGATAGGGCCTGGTGAAGACAAGGACAGGAGTTTAAAATGTCAAAGAGAGGAGGCCGCCACCAGGCTTGGAAAGCTAGCGGGAGAGAAGGGCAATGGGGCAGTGACTATAGCAAGGAGAGTGGATATAGTGCAAGAGCGAATCTCTATTTGGTCCCTGATTGAATCAGGACCACTGATCCACAGTAATATTTTTTGAATATTGGCGTCCCAGTCTGTCTTTCCCTCTGGAGTAGAACGCTGTAGATTCTGGGATTCGCCAAGATCAAGGTGGATATTTGGGCAGGAAAATGGGGAGGGACTGAAAGAAAAATCTAGCGATGTTCATTTTTATTGTTTGAATCCTGCCAGCCAAAGATAAACAATCTAACATTGTTGATTAGGCTGGAATGTGGAGTGAGGCACACATATGGGTCACCCTAACCCCCAAGTATCAAAAACCTGAATTGGAGAGGCGACAGGGTAACGTCTTCCGTAGGGGTTGACTGGAAAATATTCGGTCTGACCTAGATTTAATTTATAGCCAGAGAAAGAGCCAAAAGTATTAAGTGTCTTCATTATGCCCGATAGAGGAAATTGGGTCTGTAATATGTAAAAGTAGGTCATCTGTATAAATAGATACCCGATGTTCCACCTCATCCCGATTAATACCCCTCCATTGATTGGAAGCTCTCAAGGCTATAGAAAGGCTCTAATGTCAGGGCGAATGGACGTGGAGAGAGTGGGCAGCCCTGGTGCCCCTATTCAAGGGAAACAGTTTGAATATAAATAATTTTTGTTAACACTGGCAGTAGGGGCATTGTATAACAAACGGATCCATGAGGCAAATGTTTGGCCGAATCTGAATCTTGCAAGAACCTCAAAGTCCCAATTTACCCTGTCAAATGCCTTCTCTGCGTCTAAAGAAAATATCACCTATGCCTCAGGTGCAGGAGAGGGATGACAATCAAATCAGGTGCAGGAGAGGGATGACAATCAGGAAAGTATGACAATCAAAAGGTGATGCTTATTAGCTGATAATTGACGGCCAAAACCTATTTGGTCCTCTGAAATTATGCTTGGTAGGCAAGATTCCAAACGGAGCGCCACAATTTTAGCGAGCAATTTAATGTCTACATGTAAGTGTGAGATGGGTCAGTATGAACCGCACTCAGTCGAGTTCTTGGTCTGAGGAGCAAGGAAATAGAGGCCAAGGCAAGGGTTTGAGGCAATGAACCGCAGGATGAGGCGTTGAACATATCTAAAGATGTACGTTGTTCTGAGAATTTCTTATAAAACTCGATCGGAAAGTCGTCCGGGCTAGAGGCCTTACCAGCCTGCATGAGGCCAATGCATTGTAAAATCTCGGCAGGCGTAACGGGAAGTCCAATTCACAACTCTTGACTGTTTCAACATATGGGATCGGCGTGCTGTCCAGAAAATCAGCCATGATCGACTTGTCTGTGGGAGGCTCAGATTTATACAGGTCATAGGAGTAAGATGTGTTGACTACTTTATTTCTATATGAAGCACAAGCTGTTTCTCATATTGACTGAATAACCACACAACCAGTATATTAATTCAAAAGACAGTTTATTAACAAACACACTTGTTTTGTATGCAATGATTCACGCGGCTACGCACTAAACTAGACCTAATAACTAAGATGACCTTTACTTAACTTTGGGGTGACCAGCTCTGTGCAGGAGATAAGGCCTTTATATGTGTCTATGTGGGTCGGTTGGAAGTCTTCAGGTTTGTCTTGGCTGGACTCGTCCTTCAGGTAGCGATCGCGGGTCCTTGAACTTGGCTGGTTGATATGCTGCAATTGGTCGCACACAGGCCGGTCCAAAAGAGACCGATCCCTAGTGCGCAGGGCTTCTTATCCTTCTTCTCTTCCACACCCTTTTGGGCAGTCCTAACTCCAGATCCAATGGATCAATAGGGTTTCGATCACCTTCATTGATCCTGGCCAGTTAAGGGGCGGATACTTCGGTGGCTGGGCAGGTCCTAGCTGTCATTGTCTCAGGCACATAGGCCTTTCTAAATAAGGGGACATGGCACCGGTTAGTCTGCTATTGTTGTGGCTCCTTGATTTGAATTCTGTTGTCCTGGGGGAAATGGTGATTGACTTTTAATGGGTGCAAGTTTTGGTCAGGTCTGGCTTCCTTGCACAATACACAGAGGCTGTGTACTTGTCTATGTCCCAGTTGACCACAATTTCCATGGTCTTTTGCAGGTGGCCATTTTAGATGGCTACAGATGTAAAAGTCAAATTGATCTGAAGAGGGGTGGAAACAAGGATGCTGCACTGGTTCAGTATCTGGTGGAGCTCACGGGATGCCGATTGGCATTTAAGTTGGCGTGTTAAAAAAGACTGGCCTTCTCCCCATATTCATAGTAAGTACCCCATGAGCACTGTTGCTTGCATATAATTCTGGTGCGGGATCAAGAGAATATTGGTGATCTACATCTAAAATGGTCCACCAGCCTCTTCTAATTTCTTCATCTTCAACACATGTGCGCTTAAAGAAATACTTTTCCCCCTAAAGACAGCCTGAAAAGCCTCCAAAAGCGTGGAATGGGAGTCAGACCTACTGAATTTAATGTAGTCGTCAATAGAGGTGGACAGGCGCTCGCAACAATTTTATAATCGGCCAACAAAGTAGTATCCAACCTCCAGGGTGGGTGTTGGATGGGGCCGGACCCCAGCAACAGATCAAAGTGTGGGCCGTGGTCAGAGATTACAGTTGCTGAAAACTCAATTGCCACTACCAATGGGAGAGCCCTGTACAGAATGAAAAAAAATCAACGTGTGAGTACGCATGATGAATGTGGGAGAAAAAGGAGAAATACCTGCCCTTTGGATGCACAAAAGGTCAAGGGGTCTACTCTCATCTGAGCCATGAAGGAAGACAGAGCCCTGGTCACCCCCGATGGGACAAAAGATTTGGGTTCTGATCGATCCAATTTTGGGCCCAGAACACAGTTCAGATCACCTCCTAAAATAACATGGTGTGCTGAGGTTGGGGGGCGGGGGGGGGGGGGGGGGGGGGGGGGGGGGGGGAAGAGATAAAAAAGGTGATGAAATTCATATCATTCCAATTAGGGGCACAGATGTTGACCAGAACTCCTGGGATGTTCAATAGGGAGTCGGGTACAATTATGTATCGACCATTTGGGCCAGTCACAATCTGGGATGAGGAGAATTTGACTCTTTTGTTGATTAAAATAAGTGCCCCGGTTCTGCTGTTAAAACTAGAATGAAAAACATGCCCAACCCATTCTTTGCGCACCCTGATCTGAGTTAATGGGTAAATGGGTTTCTTGCAAAAGAAATAATCAAATTATAGGCTCTTAAGATGCACAAATACTCTTGATCGTTTTGCAGGGCCATTCAAACACATAATGTTCCAGGTAATCAGTCGGATTGGTGGTGTCCCGCCATCCCGAGTCAGCCATTGCCAGGGATATATGTTAAACAAGGGGCACTGAGAAGACAGAGCAAGAAGATCAACCCAAGATGGCCTCCGAGCCAAGTCAGGTCACTCGACAGAGAGACCAGCAGACACCGTCAGCAAACTAAAGCTACAACTAAAATCCACCCCCCAAACCAAATACGCCATTACAGTCGCACATAACCACACCCAAAAGCAAATGGAACGATAGCGAACAATAACAACCTAAAACCTACAAATAACAGAACACAACTCCACACAAACTCTAAGCTCATTTTAAAAACTATTATGAGCTGCAGAAAACCATTTAATAGTGTTCCCGTTAACTAACACACATTGTTAGCTGGGAGACTCCCAAATGGGGAGCAAAAACATATTTGACACAGAGCGCTATGCGGGCGCCTGAAAGATGAACCAAATAGTAAGAATGAAAAGGAAGAAAATCAGTGACTGTGAGGAGTGAACAATAGAAATCCCTCATATACAACTAAGGTCATCACAAGTACAGCCAAACAACAGACATGAAAAGTGGCCATACAACAGCCATTAAACGGTTTAAACAGAGCACAAATTGTGCTTCTGGACAAAGGAGTCAGCATCTCCCAGCAAGGGACAATAGTCCTCTTCACAGAACGTTACATGAAGGCAGGCTGGATAAATCATCCCAAAGTTGACTCCAGTCTTCTATAGGGAATATTTAATTTTGTTGAAGGCGGCCCTTTTCTTGGCTAGGTCTGCACTCATGTCCCGGTATAATCTGATAGAGTGGCCTTCCCACATAAAATCCTGGTGCGCTCTTCGAAGCACCAATTCCTTCTCTTTAAAGCTGTGAAACCTTGCGATGACAGCACAAGGAGGCTTGGGTGGGAGTGAACGGTGGGCCCAGTCGAAAACTGGGGAAGATGAAAGTATGTTCTAACCTAGCATTTTGTGTAACAGGTCTGAGAAACAGATGCGACCTTCAAGCCCCTCTGGTAACCCCACACCACCAAAATTTTGCCTTCTGGATCTGTTCTTCAAGTTGTCCAGTTTGAAAGTTAATGTCTTGTTATCCTTGATCACAGCAGCAAGATCAGACTCCAGGGAGGTGATCCTATCACTATGGTCAGACAATGCAGTCGCTATGCCGTTGATTGTGGTTCGATGTGCTTCAACAGTCTGGCTGGTGATCTCGAGAATTGAATGAATGGGGGCCAAGGCCTCCTCTTGGTGTTTTCAGGTCCAGACAAAGACTAGACATTTTTTGAGTTCAACCGCCAAGATATTTCTGAGCGCTTCGGCCGTTAGTGGAGTAGCTGGAGAAGCTCCTGTCTCCGCCTTACCTGCAGTTGAACTACGGTAGACTTCAGAGTCTGTCATCAAAATTTGGGCCGATTTCTTTCCAGCTTTACCTCTCCTGGGCATCTTGGAAATGAAGGAACTCCATCCAGATAATTTAAGGTTTTTTTTCTGGAAAGTTAAAGACCCATGGCGCTGGCTGAAAGGGTAGAAAGATCAGGATTCCAGCAGGATCCACCGCGTACGCATTTTCCCTTCGCGTCGCGCCACAGGATGTCTGTTAGGTGATTCCAAAGGTCGTGGTTGGAGGCTGCTAAATTAAGCCTTTGTAATTCTGTGTAGTCAACTTGGACCTTTTTTTAAAAATCTTTATTAGTATCACAAGCAGGCTTTCATTAACACTGCAATGAAGTTACTGTGAAAACCTCCTGGTCGTCACACTCTGGCTCCTATTCGGGTACACTGAGGGAGAATTCAGAATGTCCAAATTACCGAACAGCACATCCTTCAGGACTTGTTGAAGGAAACAGAAGCAACCGGAGGAAACCCACACAGACACAGAGAGAATGTGCACACTCTGCAGTGACTTAAGCATGGAATCAAACTTGGGACCATGGCGCTGTGAAACAACAGTGCTAACTACTGTTATACCATGCCACCCTTTTTTTCTCAATTGCTTCCAGACCAATATTTATCTTTCGAGCAGGAGAAATAGCAGATTTGTGTCTATGTTTGTATCGTGATGTCTAAGGTTTGGTTAGATATTAACGCTACATAAAATTTGTTTCAATATATACATTGATCAATTAGCTGTAAATAATACAACCAGGAAGAATTACTATTTGAAATACTCTTACTTAGAAAAACACTTCCATACTGTTGAAACTATACCATGCATCTATACAAGAGCTAGGTATAGGAGGGCATCTGGCCCCTCGAGCCTGCTCTGCCATTCAATGTCTGATCTTTTGTGGACTCAGCTCCACATACCAGCCCACTCACCGTAACCTTTTATTCCTATACTGTTCAAAAATCTATCTACCTATTTCTTAAACACATTGAATGAGGTAGCCTCAACTACTTCACTGGGCAGGGAATTCCAGATTCACGACTCTTTGGGTGAAGACATTCCTCAACTCAGTCCTAAATCTGTTCCCCCTTATTTTGAGGCTATGCCCCCTAGTACTAGTTTCACCCACCAGTGGAAACAACCTCTTCTATTCTATCTATTCCCCTCATATTCTTCTATGTTTCTATAAGATCCTCTCTTTCTTTTAAAATCCAATGAGTATAGTCCCAGTCTACTTAATCTGTCCTCAAACTAATCCACTCAACTCCAGAATCAACCTAGTGAATCTCCTCTGCACACCCTCCACTCCCAGTACATCCTTTCTCAAGGAGACCAAAACTGTACATAGTACTGCAGGTGTGGCCTCACCAGCATCCTACACAGCTGCAATGCAACCTCCCTGCTTTTAAACTCCATCCCTCTAGCAATGAAGGACAAACTTCCATTTGCCCTCCTAATTACTTGCTGCACCTACAAACCAACTTTTTGCGATTCATGCATGAGGACACACAGGTCCATCTGCACAGCAGCATGTTGCAATTTTTTACCATTTAAATAATAATCCAATTTACTGTTATTCCTATCAAAATGGATCACCTCACGTTTATCAACAATGAACTCCATCTGCGAGACCCTTGCCCACTCACTTAAACTATCTCTATCCCTCTGCAGACTTTCAGTGTCCTCTGCACACTTGGCTCTACCACTAATCTTAGTGTCATCTGTAAACTTTGATATATTACAGTTGGTCCCCAACTCCAGATCATCTATGTAAATTGTAAACAATTGCGGACCCAAAACTGATCTGAGGCGCATCATCAGCTGCTGATCACCAACCAGAAAAACAACCATTTATCCCCACTCTTTGCTTTCTGTTAGTTAACCAATCCTCTATCCATGCTAATACATTACCCCCAATGCCATGTGCCTTTATCTTATGCAGCAGCCTTTTGTGCAGCACCTTGTCGAACACGTTTTGGAAATCCAGACACACCACATCCACCGGTTCCCCGTTGTCCACCGTGCTCATAAAGTTCTCAAATAAGTCCAATAAATTAGTTAAACATGATCTGCCTTTCATGAACCCATGCTGCGTCTGCCCAATGGGACAACTTCTATCCAGATGTCTCACTACTTCTTCCTTGATGATAGATTCAAGTTAAGCTAACCAGCCTAGTTACCCACCTTTTGTCTTCCTCCTTTTATGAACAGTTTGCTGTTTTCCAATCTGCCGGAACTCCAGAGTCCAGCGGTTTTTAGTAAACTACCACGAGCACGTTTGCTATTTCCCCACCAATTCTTTTAGTACCCTGGGATGCATTCCAACAGGGCCAGGAGACTTGTCTACCTTCAGCCCCATTGTGCTTGCCCAACACTACCTCCTTAGTGATACTGATCGTTTCTAGGTCCTCACTTGCCATAGCCTCCTTGTCAACAATTATTGGTATGTTATTTGTTTTCCACTGTGAAGACCGACATAAAATACCTGTTCAATGCCTCAGTTATTTCCTCATATCCCATTATTAAATCTCCCTTCTCATCCTCTAAAGGACCAATGTTTACTTCAGCTACTCTTTTTCATTTTATACATTTGCTATCAGTTTTTATATTCTGAGCTAGTTTACTCTCATCATCTATCTTACTTTTCTTAATAGCTTTTATCGTGGCTTTCTGTTAACATTTAAAGGTTTCCCAATCCTCTAGTTTCCTACTAATCTTTGCCACTTTATGCATTTTCTTTCAATTTGATACCCTCCTCTATTTCCTGATATCCATGGCTGAATATCCTTTTTCTGACATTCCTTCCTTTTCACTGGTATATACGTTTTCTGAGCACTGTGAAAAATCTCTTTGAAAGTCCTCAATTGTCCCACCAAAGTCTTTGCTCCCAATCTACCCTAGCCAACTCCTCCCTCATCCCACTGTAGTCTCCTTTGTTTCAGCACAAGACGCTGGTATTGGATTTTAACTTCTCACACTTCATCTGTATTTTAAATTCAATCATACTATGATTGTTCCTTCTGCGAGGATTCCTATTTATAAGATCATTAATTATTCCTGTCCATTACACAGGATCAGATCTCGGATAGCTTGCTCCCTCATAGGTTCCATTACATACTGTTCGAGGAAACTGTCGCGGATACATTCTATGAACTCCTCCTCAAGGCTGCCCAGACCTACCGGTTTGAACTAAAAATCTGTAAAGTTATCAAACCCCAAGTACAACAAAATCCATGCAATGAGTTCCCATTTATCTTAAGTTTTTTAAATCCACCTTTACGGGAAGTGGGCGTTGCTGGCTAGGCCTGCATTTATTGCCCATCCTAGTTGCTCTTCGGAAGATGGGGTGAGCTGCTTCTGGAACTGCTGCAGTTCCTGAGGTGTAGTCATACTCATAGTGCTGTTAGGGAGGGAGGTTCAGGATGCTGATCCAGCGACAGTGAAGGAACGATGATACATTTCCAAGTCAGGGTGGTGAGTGACTTGGGAGGGAACCTCCAGGTGGTGGGGTTCCCAGGTATCTGCTGCTCTTGTCCTTCGAGATGGTAGTGGTCGTGGGTTTGGAAGTTACTAAGGAGCTTTGGCCAGTTCCTGCAGTGCATCTTGTAGATGGCACACACGGCTGCCACGGTTCGTCTGTGGTAGGGGGTTTGAAAGTTTGTGAAAGGGGGAGCAGTTAAGCAGGCTGCTTTGTCCTGGATGGTGTCGAGCTTCTGGAGTGTTGTTGGAGCTGCCCTCATCCAGGCAAGTGGAGTGTACTGGGTGGCACAGTAGAACAGTGGTTAGCACTGTTGCTTCACAGCTCCAGGGCCCCAGGTTCGATTCCCGGCTTGGGTCACTGTCTGTGCAGAGTCTGCACATTCTCCCTGTGTCTGCGTGGGTTTCCTCCCACAATCACGAAAGACGTGCCATTAGGTAATTTGGACATTCTGAATTCTCCCTCCGTGTACCCGAACCGTGTACCCGAACAGGCGCCGTAATCCCCACGACATTTTAAGGGTGGGCAATAAATTCTGGCCAAGCCAGCAATGCCCAAATCCCATAAATAAGTTAAGAAAACAAATTATTTGGACTCACACCGGTTCTTATTTCTGATGTGTGTGTTTCTCATGTTTTTTATTATTTTTCCTTGGGTTAAACTTTTTCTTTGATTCAAGAAAACCTGGATTAAATGAGCTCCTTAATAACAAAAAATAAATACATTTGGATTGGGAAAAAATATCCACGGAGAAAGAATTTTAAACAAACCTTCGATGCAACCAACAGAGGAGGTTGAACAAAAAGTGTAGCCAGCTCATTCCTCCTCACCCAGTCATAACAATACTTTGGTCATTTCAACCTATCACCGATGTGAAACCAACAGAGCATTGAAACAGTTCCATTAATCACTTAACCTCATGGAAAAACTGAATGTATAATATTTTGAAACTGAAACCAAAGTCATACAACATTACTACATCCCATAGCAGAAACATCAAAATATATTTTAATGATTAAAGTGTAGGGGAAAATTCAATAAACACAGCAAATTTGAACATTGAGCAATATTTTTATTTGAAGGGGACAGAATGGCGCATGAAAGATTGAAACAGGAGTTGGGAAAGAAACGCCCATTATGTCTACAAAATACCCAAACCATCATCTTCAGTTAGGAGAGGTGGAATGACTGAACTTGTTGAATATGACTACCTGAATCAAAAGCTGGAAGGGCTCGACTCAAGAGCCAAAATATTCTGCTTTCTTGTAACACAATTGAGAGCACTCACGGAGCTCTAAATGAGTAACAACAATATGATGGGTATTTACAGGATTTAATATAGCAAACGTTCCTTCTGAAATGTCATCCAAAATGTCTTTTAAGGATTAAAACATCTGAACATGTATTAGATGCATATATAATTTTTAAAAATATTTTTATCACCCAGTTCGATCTTTGAAAATGCACTTTTTTTTTTAAAATTAAATAAATTTAGAGTACCCAATTATTTTTTTTCCCAATTAAGGGGCAATTTAGCGTGGCCAATCCACCTAACCTGCGCATCTTTGGATTTTGGGGGTGAAACCCTCGCACACAAGGGGAAAGTGTGCAAACTCCACAAGGACAGTGACCCTGAGCCGGGATTCGAACCTGGATCCTCAGCGCCGTAGGCAGCAAGCACTAAACAAGTCAAAATTTATTTTCCATCTCCTTTTAAAAGGAAAATGCTTCAGTTGCTTGGTGTCATCTCATTTCATGTTGCAGAGGACACAACAGGAATAATACTTAAGGGAGCAATCACTTAAAGATACAGGTGTCAAAGAATATATTTTTCTTAAAATGTGGCAAAAAATTATCCTCCACCAAAAAGCATAAGGATAGGTTTGCTTTCAGTTTAAAGACAAAACAATGCACTGCGTGGCACTAATACCCCAGTGGAAGAGATCTACAAAAATGATCCAAACAGTACAAAAACTGACCTGAAGTAAACACAGCAGCAATATAAAGGCATTTTAAAACTGAGGAACGCCCAAAAATCCCTGGTCTTTCCAGACTCTGGATGTCTGGACGTGGTATCATGCATTAATAAACCAAATCGTAAACCCAGTTTTAACATCAATGAATACAAAGGCAGTCTTATTATAGTTATCATGGAAGCACTGATGATTCTGTTTACAATGTACATTCCTAAATTCTAGTCAGATCATCCAATTGCCGTCAACTGAGAATACCGCATTAGCGACTTTTCAAAGTAGCATTCTATCAGACCGTCCTAAATTACATAAATTTCATTTTGAAACACATGTTTCTTTTACATATTTATTATTGGAGGCCACAAAACACACGTTCATTAATAAGCAATCAAACCCTTGAATTTAACATCTGAATTAATTTTCTTTCCAAATCACAAAAGGCACAATTACATTCTTGACAAGCTACCTTGTATGTTCAAGATCTCGTCGCAATGAAATACTATTCCTTCCTTATATCACGTTACACAAGACGCATTAGTTCCTTTTCTGATGGATTACAAAAGGACACAACTGTCCTGAAATCTAGAGCACGATATTACTTTCTAGTTTATCTATGGTCCGCTTTACCCATTTTCCTCTTGCCAGCAAAAAGATGCTTCGGTTTAAGGTCAAATACATGTCGGTCAGCTTCACCTTTCCTGCCCAGGCGATTCATGTCTTGTTGGGAGTTCTTCATCATCTTCTTGACCTTGCTCAGCATCTAAACAAAGCAAAAGCATTTAAGTTTAAAAAATGCAACAACAAAAAAAAGGACAGTGGTAACAACTTAAATTTCTATAGCACCTCTAACATAATAGACCATCCCAATGTGTTTCACATGAACAGCAAGACAAAATTAAGACATTGAGCCATTAACATAAATTAAATGACCAAATGTTTTGTCAAAAAGATTTTCAGAATTGTCATAAAGGCTGAGATAGGCTGATAGTCAGAGATAGGCTGAGAGTCAAAGAGGTTTAGGGAGGCATTTCCAGAGCTTTGGGCCTAGGCTCGGTATCCAAAGGCATGGACACCAATGGTGGAATGCTTAAGATCAGTGATGCTTAGAAGACCAGGAGAGATGATCATAGGTATTTTGGACAATAGTGGGTCTGATGGAGATTCCAAAGGGAGGACCGAGGCCATGGAGGAGTTTGAAAACCAGAATGAGTATTTTAAACTCAACATGTTGCTTGATTGGGAGACAATTTTGGTTAGCAGGAACAGGGGCAATGGTTGAATGAGACGTGGTGCGAGTAAAGACATAGGCAACAAGGTTTTGGATGACCGCAAGTGTACCGAGGATAAAACACAGGTGAATGCCATGGGTATTTTGGAATAGACAACGGTTCCCGAAACTGGTAGTCATGCAAATGGCCAAGTAATATGGGTAAATAATGTAGAATCATAGAAGGCCATTCAGCCCACAAATCTGCACCGACCCTCTAAAGGAGCGTCCCACTCAGGCTCACTCCCCCACTCTATCCCCTTAACCCCACCTAGACTTTGGACACTATGGGGCAATTTAGCATGATCAATCTACATAACCCACACATCTTTGGACCGTGGATGGAAACCGGAGCACCCGGAGGAAACCCACGCAGACACGGAGAGAACATGCAGACGCCACACAAACAGCCACCCAAAATCAGAATCAAACCCAAGTCTCCGGTACTGTGAGGCAGCAGTGCTAATCACGATGCCATCCCAACAATAATACTAATCTTTATTGTCACAAGTATGCTTACATTAACACTGCAATGACATTACTGTGAAAAGCCCCGAGTCGCCACATTCCGGCGCCTGTTCGGTACACTGAGGGAGAATTCAGAATGTCCAAATTACCAATATCAGGATAGATTAAAAAATGACTGGGGTTTTCGTTCCTACAAATATGTCACGTAGAATAATCAACTCTAAAGCCCCCAAGATCTCAGAATCCTCCGTATAGTTAATGTTATAAGGGTAAGAGGGACATAGGACGGAAGGGCTGCATGGCAGCAGTGTTTAGCACTGTTGCTTCACAGTGCCAGGGTCCCAGATTCAATTCCGGCTTGGGTAACTGCATGTGCGGAGTCTGCATGTACTCCCCGTGTCTGTGTGGGCTTCCTACGTGTGCTCCGGTTTCCTCCCATAAGTCCCAAAGGCGTGCTTGTTAGATGAACTGGACATTCTGAATTCTCCCTCAATGTACCCAACAGGCGCCAGAGGGGCTTTCCACAGTAACTTAATTGCAGTGTTTATGTAAGCCTAGTTGTAACAATAATAAAGATTCTATCCCATTCCATGGGATAGAAGGCAGTCAATGCTATCTCTCATACACCATAAATGGCAATGACAAAATTAGTCAATGACCTTTGTGAAGTTGGCAAAAATAAGCAAAGACTTGAGCACAGATGAACTAACCCTGGAAGCATGACTCACCTCTGCGCCTACAGTGTAAATGAAGATATGCACAACACTGAGTAATGTGGAACACAGGAGCAGGAGTAGGCCAGTTGGCCCTTCAAACCTGCTCCGCCATTCAATAAGATCATGACTGATTTAGTTGTGGTCTCAGCTCCACTTTTCTGTCTGCACCCCATAACTCTACACTCATTTGCCTAAGAACAGTTACCTAACTAAGCATTGGATAAATGTTATGCCTCCAATACTTCCTGGGAAAGAGAATTCCTCATACCAAAGATCATTTGGGAGAAAATGTTTCTCCTCATCTCTGTTTTCAAAGGAACAAACCTTATTTATAAACTATGTCCTCAAGTTTTCATCTCCTCCACAAGAGGAATCATCCTCTGGATATCCACCTGATCAAGTCCCCTCGGGTGTTATACGACAATTTACAGTGCATTAGAAAGGATGCTGATTGGTTGGCAAGGAAACGCTGATTGGCAGAGGGGTTGCCATGGTAAAAGGTTTTCTTTTGGTTTGTCGAGAATGGGTCGCTAGGTATGATTATGTCACTTCTAGCAAGTTTGACTGATTATCTTCAATTGCTTGTTAGTGTAGCTATTAACTATTACCGTGTGGGCAATACGGTAGCACAGTTGCTTCACAGCTCCAGGATCCCAGGTTCGATTCCCGGCTTGGGTCACTGTCTATATGGAGTCTGCACGTTCTCCCCGTGTCTGCGTGGGTTTCCTCCCACAGTCCAAAGATGTGCAGGTTAGGTGGATTGGCCATGATAAATTGCCCTTAGTGTCCAAAAAGGTTGGGTGGGGTTACTGAGATATGGGGTTACAAGGATCGGGTGGAGGAATGGGCTTAGGTGGGGTGCTCTTACCAAGAGCCGGTGCAGACCCGATGGGCCGAATGGCCTCCTTTTGCACTGTAAATTCTATGATTAATGTATTTAAGATTGTTCAACAAGTGCTGCCCAATTGCAGAATCACATCTTTGTTTTGGGTGTTGCAAAATTGCCCCAGCTCTGTTCAAGTGTAACCCACCTAGTCCGTGCAGGTCCGACCTACCCCAGAGCTGGTCTCAATGTCCCAGGAATCTGAAACCCTCCCTCCCGGCACAATTATTCCAGCCAGGCATTCATTTGTTATATCCTCCTGTACTCAATTGTGCATTCTCCTAGGTATAATCCAGAGATTAGCATCTTTGAGGTGTTACTTGTTTGTTTCTTTCCTAGATCCATAAATTATGATTTAAGAGGCTCGACACTATCCTGGGCGAAGCAGCCGGCTTGATTGCTACGCCTTTCACAAACATTTAATCCTTCCACCATTGACGAACAGTGGCAGCTGTGTGTATCATCTCCAAGATGCACTGCAGGAACGGACCACAGTTCCTTTAGCAGCACCTTCCAAACCAATGACCAATACCATCGAGAAGGACAAGGATACCGGATATCCAAGAACACCACCACCACCTGGAGGATCCCCTCCAAGTCGGATTCCTGAGAACATCACCATCTGGACGTTCCCTTCCAAGTCACTCATCATCCTGACTTGGAAACATATTGCCGTTCTTTTACTGTTGCTGGGTCAAAATCCTGGAATTCACTCCTAACATCACTTTTGGTGTAACTACACCTCAGGGACACAGTGGCTCAAGAAGGCAGCTCACCACCACCCTCTCAAGAAAAATTTGGGGACTTCCGGTGGCGACTATGAGGTCGCACATTTGGTGGCTCCCGCTCTGGCTAAACATTTGGACCCCACCCCCCGACTTCGTTTGCACTTTTAAGCACTGGATTTGAAGAAACAGTGAACAAATGTTTGCTGTATATATTGGTTTATGGAACAGAGAGCCCGAAGAGATCGAAAGGGAAGAAACAAAAAGTCAGGGTCGAGCTGGCCTCTGCTGTTCCCGCCGGCGCGCTTCTCCACCAGTCCTGTAGTGACGGCGGCCCTTCGGATCTGGGGACAGTGGAGAAGGCATGTAGGAGCAACGGGAGCATTGGTCTGGTCCCCAATATGTGGGGGTATCGAGTATGGCGGAGGGCAGGGATTGAGCGGATGGGAGATTTGTTTTTGGAAGGGAACTTCCCTGGCTTGAGGGCGCTGGAGGACAAGTTTGGGTTGACGAGGAGGAATGAATTCCGGTATATTCAGGAGCAGAACTTTTTGCGCAGGCAGGTGCCATCTTTTCCACTCTTGCCACGAAGGGGGATCCAAGATAGGGTAGTGTCGCTAGGATGGGTGAGGGAGGGAAGTGTCTCGGATATTTACAAGGAGCTCATGGGGGCGGAGAAGATGCAGACTGAGGAACTGAGGCATAAATGGGAGGAGGAGTTGGGAGGGGAGATTGGGGAAGGCCTGTGGGCAGACACGCTGAGCAGGGTTAATGGGACTGCAACCTGTGCCAGGCTTGGCCTGATTCAATTTAAGGTCGTCCCCCGGGCCCACATGACAGTGTCCCGGATGAGCAGATTCTTCGGTGTAGAGGACAAGTGTGTAAAATGCCTGAGAGGACCGGCAGACCATGTCCACATGTTTTGGGCGTGTCCAAAACTTAGGAGATACTGGCAGGGGTGCGAGGACGTCATGTCTAGAGTATTGAACATAAGGGTGGCAATGGGTCCAGAGATGGAGATTTTTGGGGTTTCAGAGGCCCCGGAAGTCCGGGGGAAGAAAGAGGCCGACGTTTTGGCCTTTGCTTCCCTTGTAGCCTGGAGACAGATACTTCAAGCTTGGAGGGAGTCAAAGCCTCCAAAGTCGGAAGCTTGGCTGTCAGGCATGGTGAGTTTCCTGGGCTTGGAGAAAATCAAGTTCGCCTTGAGAGGTTCGTTGTTACGGTTCGCCCGGAGGTGGCAACCATTCATTGACTTCTTCGCGGAGAATTAATCGTCAGCAGGGGGGCGCAGGGGGGGTTAGGGGAATGTAGTAGAGGGTCAAGTCGGCAGATCTGGGTAGGACGGGTTAGGGAAATTGCACTGTGTACTTTGTTTATTGTACAGTCCTTTTGTTTCCACACTCTGTAATTCTACTATTTACAATGCCAAAAAATACCTCATTAAAATTGTTTATCAAAAAAAAAGGAAAAATTTGGGATGGGCAACAAATCCTAGTCGAGTCAGCGACATGCACATCCCATTAATGAATTTCTAAAAGCTCACTTCCCTCTTTCAACCCATGTTGTTGATACTGATATGGACCATGGCTGCTGGCTGTTCACCCTCCCTCCTCGGGTGTTCTGCAGCCACTCTGTGACATCGTTGACCCTGACACCAAGGACACATCATATCATCCTGGATTCAAGTCTGCAGCCACAGAAATATCTGCCTCTTCCCCCAACTATCAAATTTCCATCTATTGCTGGAGAAATTAATGGGACCAAAAGCCAATACTCCCCAGGGCCAGATAATCTACATCCCTGTGAACTGAAGGTGGTGGCTGTGGAAATAGTGATTGGTTGGCTGTCTTCTCCCAAAATTCTATAGATTCTGGGAAAGTCCCAGCAGATTAGAGGGTGGCAAATGTAACCACGTTATTTAAAAGAAGAGGGAGGGAGAAAACAGGGAATTTCAGACCGGTTAATAGTAGGGAAAACACCCGAGTCTATAATAAAGGATGCAACATTTAGAAAATAGTGTCAGGATTAGACTAAGTCAACATGGCTTTATTAAAGGAAAATGGTGTTTGACAAACCTATGGAGTCTTTTGAGGACGCAATTAGTAGAATAGATCACTGTGATCCAGTGGATATGGTGTATTTGGATTTTCAGAAAGGTTGTGATAAAGTCCCACATATGAAGTTAATGTGCAAAATTAAAGCACATGGGATGGGGGGTAATACATTGGCATACATTGAGACTTGGTTAGTAGACAGGAAAGAGTAGAAATAAATGGGGCTTTTTCGAAGTGGTAGGCAGTGACCAGTGGGGGCCCGCAGGCATCAGTGCCGGATGCCAGCTATTCACAACATAGATCAATGACATGGATGAGGGAACCAAATGCAATATTTCCAAGTTTGTTGGTGCATAAAACTTGATGGGAATGTGGGTGGTGAGGAGGTTGGTGACGAGGATATGGAGTGGCTTCTAGGTGATTTGGACCAGTTCAGTGAGTGGGAAAATACATGATGCATGCAGTATAATATGGCTGAATGTAACGTTATCCACTTTGGACAGAGAAACAAAATAAAAGTATTATTTAAATGGCGATAGATTGAGAAATGTTGACTTGTACCAGGACACCCAGGTCCCTTTGTATCAGTCATTGAAAGCAAGCATGCAGGTGTAGCAAGCAGTTTAAGAAGGCAAATGGCATGATGGCCTTCATTGCAAAAGGATTACAGGAGCATGGATGTCTTACTACAGCTGTACAGGGCCTTGGTGAGATCACACTTAGAACAGTGTGTGCAGTTTTGCTCTCCTTATCCAAGGATATGCTTGAAATAGAGGAAGTGCAGCCAGACTTATTTCTGAGATAGCAGGATTGTCACATGAAGGGAGATTGGGTCAACTGTGCCTGTATTCACTGGAATTTGGAAGAAAAGAGAGGATCCAACTGAAACGTATAGAATTCTGGCAGAGCTGGACAGACTGGATGCAGGATTGTTGTTTTGTCTGGCTGGAGTGGGGATTTAAAACAAGTGGTCACAGTCTCAGGGTACGGGGTTGGTCATTTAGAACCATAGAATTTCTACACTGGAGGAGGCTATTCAGCTCATCGAGTCTGCACCAACCCTCTGAAATAGTATCCTAACGAGGCCCATTCCCCACCCTATCCACTCAACCCCATCTAACCTGCTCATCTTTGGACCGTGGGAGGAAACCAGAGAACCCCAAGGAACCCACGCATACACAGGGAGAACAGGCACACTCCACACAGTCACCCAAGGTTGGAATTAAACCCTTCCGCTGCGAGGCAGCAGTGCTAACCACTGTGCCACCCCGGAGGAACATACGAGAAATACAGCACAGAACAGGCCCTTCGGCCCACGATGTTGTGCCGGACTTTTGTCCTAGGTTAATCATAGATCATAGAATTTTGGACACTAAGGGCAATTCATCATGGCCAATCCACCCAACCTGCACATCTTTGGACTGTGGGAGGAAACCGGAGCACCCAGAGGAAACCCATGCACACACGAGGAGGACTGAGATGAGAAGTATCTTCACTCAGAGGGTGGTGAACCTGTGGAATTCTCCACCACAGAAGGCTGTGGTCAAGTCACTGAATATATTTAAGAAGGAAATAGATAGATTTCCAAACTCTAAGGTGTCATGGGGTCTGGGGCGTGCACAGGTGTATGGTGTTGAGATACAGGATCAATCACAATCATATTAAATGGTGGAGCAGGCTCAAAGGATCGAATTACCTTCTTATACTTCTATTTTCTGTTCCTATGTTTCAATTCCAAAATGATCAAATTCCATCCAATCAACTAATCGCCATTGGTTCTATTTTCCAGTAACTTATTGTGATCAGTTTGCAGAAAATTTCTTACCGTAACAAACAAAATTATCGATAACTGTCTCAAAACATCTCAATGTTTTTGTTTCTGCTGAACTGCCTTTTGATTCTTTACAATTTACTTTTATTCAAAACAGCAATTCAGTTATGAATTGGAAACTAACCTTTTCATCACGTACACCAGAAAGATCACGCGGAGTGCGGGAAGTACTGCGACTGCGGACTTTAGATGTTGGTGGCTGAGATTCTTCACGTTTGCGTTTTCTGGTGACACTTCTGGAACGTCGAGCTTGTTGTGCATAATGTGTCTAAACAGTGTGGGAAAGAGTAAATTCACACTCAAGCAGCTTTTGAGCATTTAAACAATCTATTCAAATTATAATTTAATGTATTTGAAAACCTAAAGTTGTCACTTTCATTATATTTGTAATACCCAATTCAAGAATATAATTTTAAATACATTTCTAGGGTGTTACTAGATCTAACTTACTTCCTCATTGAGCAGTGAGGACTAGAACTACAAGCCACGACAAGGCCCGAGGGTTCCCACGGACGAGGAGCGGGCGGCACAGAAGTTCCTGGGTCTGAGAAAGTGCCCAGTGCGCCTATATAAAAACGAAATGGCGCAAAACGATGGGTCAGGTGACCCAAGCAGCAGGGTACCACATTGGAGAAGAGTACCAGACAAGGCAGGGAGAGGGGCCAGTCAGAGGTCTCAGAAAGAGAGGAGCAAAGAAAGAGACTCCCAGTAGTAAAAGAGCAGCAGTTGGTGGAAGAAGCCCTGGAGATCAAAGAAGGCAGCAGAAGATTGGTGATTCCGTGCTGCGGGCCTTTGGGGCAAAAGTGCCCCTTTGGAGCAGTAGTGTGCTGCTAAGTGCGGCTGACGGGCTACAATTGTGCTTGCGATTTGGTGTTGGCATGCACATCGGAACTCCAGGAGAATAGAGTCTGCAAGGTGCAGTCACGGGGCAGTCCAAATTGGATAAACTTTTGGACAGATTTCAAAGGCTAAATCTTCGACGGTAAAGAGTGGAATCTCTCTTGAGGGACCTGTTTATTGGCGGGACGTTTGCGGGCCTGGGAGAACTGGAAGATAAATTTGGCCTTCCCCAAGGGAACATGTTCAGATACTTGCAGGTAAAGGCGTTTGCTAGGCGACAGGTAGAGGGATTCCCTTTGCTGCCCTCGCAGGGGACGATGGACAGAGTGCTTTCAGGGGTGTGGGTCGGAGAGGGGAAGGTGTCTGACATCTATACGGTAATGCAGGAGGTGGGGGAGTCGTCAGTGGAGGAGCTGAAGGCTAAATGGGAGGAGGAACTCGGGGAGCAGATAGAGGACGGGACTTGGGCAGATGCCTTGGAGAGAGTCAACTCTTCCTCCTCATGTGCGAGGCTTAGTCTCATCCAATTTAAGGTGCTGCACCGGGCCCACATGTCCGGGACTAGGATGAGTAGGTTCTTTGGGGGTGAGGATAGGTGCACCAAATGTTCGGGGAGTCCAGCGAACCACGCCCATATGTTCTGGGCATGCCCAGCACTGGAAGAATTCTGGAAGGGGGTGGCGGGGACGGTGTCGAGGGTGGTTGGATCCAGGGTCAAACTAGGGTGGGGACTCGCGATTTTTGGAGTTGCGGTAGAGCCGGGAGTGCAGGAGGCGAAAGAGGCCGGTGTCCTGGCCTTTGCGTCCCTAGTAGCCCGTCGAAGGATTCTGCTACAGTGGAAGGATGCAAGGCCCCCAAGTGTGGAGGCCTGGATCAGTGACATGGCGGGATTTATAAAATTGGAAAGGGTCAAATTTGCCCTGAGAGGATCAATACAAGGGTTCTATAACCGATGGCAGCCTTTTCTGGACTTCCTGGCTCAAAGATAGGTAACTTGGTCAATAGCAGTGTCTATTCTGTCACTTTATTGTGTTAATTTGCATTGTTGTTAAAATGCTGTGTTGTTCATGGAGGTGGGGTGAATGTTTATGATTGTTAATATTATTGTTATTTTTGGTATTTTACTAAGGTGCGTTATTGTTGTATAAATTCAAAATTTTTCAATAAAAATTATTTCAAAAAAAAAAAGTGGAATCTCTCGTGAGAGAGAGTTTCAACAAGATTCGGTGACTCACATTGTTTCTGACGTCTGAGTGGGTTGCTGAGAAATCCATGGGATCTGTCTTGGTTGCATTTGCTATTCAATGTGTAGTGTGTGTTAAACCACGTTTGCCCATTAACTCACATTTATCTCATATTAATCCTGAATGTTAGTGTATAATATATTGTAGTGTTTCATCTCTAACTTGTACAGTAAAGATTATTTTATTTGTTAAAAAACAGTGATATCTTGTGGCTTTATTGTCTTGGCAAATGCCTTGAACCTCAAACTTTATCCGGATTGTTCCAAGAACTTGAGATGGGGGGGGGGGTCAGGTCTAGGGTCATAATAAGTGGCACATTATTGTAATATAATCGAAGGAATCGCACAAAAAGACAATTTCCAAATTGCCACTATTTTCAACAAAGGGCACAGTTTGTGACTCTCAAACTATAGTATTGCATTTCAAAACGGGATTAAAATGCCCCCTCTTGACAATTTTTTTTCACTGCTTGCAATATATTTATCAATACGTCACAAGGTAAAATGGAACTCGACTCACTAAATCAGAGGATAACCTTTAGTGACAGCTAGAATGAAAAAATTCATAAGCCTTCCTGTCCAATTGTCCGTCATTATCTGCTGTGTATTATTAATTACTGACATGATCGGCATCAAAGTATTCCTGCTACTCTAGTCATGAGATGAAGAAACCGATATGCATGTGGACAAGACATTAGTATACAAAACCATGTTACCATATTTTGCCAATTTAAAGCAAATATTCACATTGCATGCTTTTCATTATTTATGACATAATTCAGGTACAGTTTTAAATGCATTTTTTAGACAAATACCGCAAGCCATTTTGCAACCAACGGGATATCTTCTCCATGATCTGCAACAAAGCAATTGTGTGATTCAACAACAGCTTGTCCAGTTGCTTGGATATGTTTGGAGATTAAGCTGAAGTGAGGAAGGAGATGAAAGAAAAATATTCTTCATAATTCTCCTGCCTTTCTGGAAGGAAGCACGACATTTTCCACAAAGCCTCTTGACAAAAACCCCAACAAAACATAATGAAAACACAGATATCCACTGGTCTTGGGCTGCCACAATCATAGCTTTTCTCTTTTTGAATGAACTACTCAATTGTAAATAATATTTCTTTAAAAAAAGTTTACATTATCTTTGTTTTCCATGTCTAAGCCAAGCGACCCCATCTCCTTTTCCAAAGTTTTTCGTTCAACCTGAAAAATAAAAAGCTTCATTAGAGATTGTTTTTCAACTTTCCAGGAGAATATTGTTTCTTGTCACCCAACTAGTCCATCAGCGGTCATCCTTCCTTTTAGAAAATCAATGCCATAATTGTCGAAGAACCATGCATTGTTGCAGGCAATAACATTGACCGTTGCAAACCCATTCATTATTCAATAACTATAACTCGAAAAGAGGGTTGAAATGAAAAAAATGAAATGAAAATTGCTTATTGTCACGAGTAGGCTTCAATGAAGTTACTGTGAAAAGCTCCTAGTCGCCACATTCCGGCGCCTGTCCGGGGAAGCTGGTACAGGAATCGAACCGTGCTGCTGGCCTGCTTTAAAAGCCAGTGATTTAGCCCAGTGAGCTAAACCAGTCCCTAGAGGTTGTCTCCTCTCTGACATATTTAAGGGCAATTCATGGTATTGATGATCTCAATTGGCTTTCAAGTGGTACAAACGTACAGCACAAAACTGTAGAATGAGTTACATATCAGTGAGTTCACTCAGAAAGACTGTAAATACAATGAGTAGAGGTAACTCTTGTCCCACATGTGAATAATGGTTACCTGGGCAAGGTGACTGGATCCAAATCCAAGTTTACTGGACAATTCCACTTGTCCTGTACACTCAGATGATCACTGGAATCATTTAAATGTGGGAAAACAAAGTGATCACTGATGTGCCAACATACTCAAGAACTTTAAAAATTAAATTTATTACCCATGTTGTTCAATACCACACACACACACACACACACACACACACACACACACACACACACACACACACACACACAAAGTACTTGCCTTCTTAGCAGTTCTCGGCATTGTGGGACCTTTTTTGGTTTGTTTCTCTCTGGATATCAAGATTCGCATCTTTTTCTTCTCCCTTATCTGAACGGCCAACTGTCTGATGTCCCTCATTTCTTCATCCTCACTCTCAGAGTCAGAATCGTATTCACCTGCCACTTGTTTCAGCTCTTCTTCTTTTTCCAGCTGTTCAAGTTTCTGAAAAGAAGCATTTACATCTTGCTCTTTTAAAAGATGGACACCAAATCCAAAATCAGTGAATACTGACAACTTCGTCCAGAAAAAACAATGCAGAAGTTTAAATACTGTACCATACATGCAGTTAATTCTTAGCTGAAATAACTTGCAAAATAAAATATAAAATACATATAATAAAATATCCAGCAAAAAATACACAGTGTATTGTACAGTAATTTCAGATTGACCAGGCTGTGGTGACAGAATTTGGTGAGTGCAGTTTTCAACTGAAATCCAGAATTACCTGCACTGGCCAACTTATGCCACTAGGTGGGGTCCAGGACTTCAGTGGGAGATCAGCATGGGTGAAGAGCAGAGGCAGCTGCAGAGTGAGTAGCCAAGAGGAGCAGAACAAATCCCAGAAGCGGTTGTGGGAGGGAGGGCCTGGGAGCAGGACAGAGGGAGGGGGAACTGAGGGAGAAGCCAGAAGAGCTGGGCGAAAGGTTTTGTGAGCAGACAGATCACAGAAGAGGAAATCTGTGGCAAAGTTACTGTAAAACTGGTAAAGTTAAATGTACTGACACCACTTTATTAACGACATTAAAGTGAATCTACATTAAATGAGTTGTAAATTATTGTTCAGCACTTGATGTGTTCAAATAATCCAACTCAGTAAAGTTCTGGTTACTTGTCAAAACATCAAATTTGTTTTTTTTTTATTGCAGAATACAATTCTCACTCACCTTCATAATGTCAGGGTCAATGAAATCAGCTATGTTATGACCTTCCCATATTTCAGGGATCAGATCGTGCTTCTCTGATGCGTTCATCAAATCCCAGTATTCTAAAGAGTGAACAGATATTATTTACTGAGGTGTAAAGATTTGATAACTTAGCAGCAATATTACCTCAGCACTACCTGCAAGGAGACAGGCAAACACCCAAACTCCAGTCACCTGAATATTCATGTGTTCAGCTGCAAAGTAGTTTTACTAAAGTTGGCAACAATACCTGGAAAGGATTCTTTCCCACATCACACTTCCCAATGAAGTAACCAAACAGCAGCATCCAAACATAGCTACTTGCCAGGCCTTCAAATATATGCTGTAAGTAAAACTCCCCACGCCCATTAAGACAAATTATGTTATCAAGCTGTCTGATGTCAGTCATCAAAAGAGTCATAGTCATTGAGTCATGAGGTTTACAGCATTTAAACAGGTCCTTCGGCCCAACTTGTCCATGCTGCCCAGTTTTTAACCACTAAGCTAGTCCCATTGCCCGCATCTGGCCCATATCCCTGACTATCTTCCTTATCTATGCCCCCCATTATATTATAGACCTCTACGAGATCACCCCGAAGCCACATACGCACCAGGGATAAAATTTCTAGTCTATCCAGCCTCTCCTTATAACTCAAACCATCAAGTCCCAATAGCACCAGAGTAAATCTTTTTTTTTTAAATGTATTTTATTACAAATATGTATTAAAACAGGTTACAACAAATAAACACCCCGGGAAACATACTTCCCAGAAATCAACTATATAGTCTATACAAATTTTTCCCCTTTTTCACCCCCCCACGGCGATGAACAGCTCCTCAAACATGGTCACAAACACCCCCCACCTTTTCTCAAACCCATCTGCAGAGTCCCTTAACTCCTGCTTTATCTTCTCTAACTGCAGGAAGTCATGCAGGTCATTCAACCTAGCCGCTACGCCCGATGGCAATGCCGACTGCCACTCCAGTAAAATTCGCTGCCCTGTATTCAGAGAGGTAAAGGCCACAACATAGACCTTCCTCCTCTCCCTGAGCTCCGGCTTTTCTCAAACCCCAAATATCGCCACCAAAGGGTCCGGGTCCACCTCCTCCTCCACTATCCTGGCCAAGACCGCGAACACTCCCACCCAGAATCTTCCCAATTTTTCGCAACCACAAAACATGTGCGGGTGATTCGCTGCCCCCCACCCACACCTCACACTCATCTGGTATCCCCTGAAAGAACCCACTCATTCTCGCCCAAGTCATATGCACCCTGTCCATCACCTTAAACTGCATCAGGATCATCCTTACACAAGAGGAGACCCTATGCAGTGCCTCACTCCATACTCCCCAATTGATCGCCCCTCCCAACTTTGCTTCCCATTTATAATAATATAATAATCTTTATTGTCACAAGTAGACATACATTGACACTGCAATGAGGTTACTGTGAAAAGCCCCTAGTCGCCACATTCCGGCGGGAACACAGAGGAAACCGGAGCACCCAGAGGAAACCCATGCTGATGCAGGGAGAATGTGCAGACTCCACACAGACAGTGACCTAAACCGGGAATCGAACATGGGACCTTGGAGCTGTGAAGCAAAAGTGCTACCCACTGTGCTACCATGCTGCCCCATTTCTCCTTGATCTTCACCACCTGCTCGCCTCCCTGCTCCCCCAGCCACTTGTGCATATCCCCAATTCTTCCCTCCCCTTCCACATCCGGAAGCAGCAGTCGCTCCGGCAGGGTATATCCCGGTAACCGAGGGAACACCCCCCTCCAGACCTTTTGCGCAAAGTCCCTAACCTGCAGATATCTGAACTCACTCCCACCCCCGGCAGCTCTACCCCCTCCCGTAGCTCCTCCAGACTGACAAACACTTCCTCCAAATACAAATGCCGCAGCTCGACCAATCCCACTTCCCTCCACCTGTATACACTATCCATCCCCCCCCAGCTCAAACCCATGATAGTAAATCATTTCTGCACTCTTTCTATTTTAATAATATCCTTTCTATAATAGGGTGACAAGAACCGTTCACAGTATTCCACGTGTGGCCTTACTAATGTCTTGTACAACTTCAACAAGACGTCTCAACTCCTGTATTCAATGTTCTGACCAATGAAACCAAGCATGTCGAATGACTTCTTCACCAACCTGCCACCTGTGACTCCACTTTCAAGGAGCTATGAACCTGTATTCCTAGATCTCTTTGTTCTGTAACTCTCCCCAATACCTCACATTAACTGTGTAAGTCCTGCCCCGATTCGATCTACCAAAGTGCATCATCTCACATTTATCTAAATTAAACTCCATCTGCCATTCATCAGCCCACTGGCCCAATTGATCAAGATCCCGTTGCATTCCTAGATAACCTTCTTCACTGTCTACTATGCCACTAATCTTGGTGCGCTCTGCAAACTTACTAACCATGTCTTCTAAATTCTCATCTAAATCATTAATATAAATAACAAACAGTGGACCAAGCACTGATCCCAGAAGTTGCTCACAGGCCTCCAGTTTGAAAAACAACCCTAAACAACCATCCTTTGTCTTCTGTTGTCAAGCAAATTTTGCATCCAATTGGCTACCTCACCCTGGATCCCGTGAGATTTAATCTTGTGCATCAAAACATCGGATCATCTTGTCATCCTAGATCAGGAGACAATGATATTCCACGGACAAGCACAAACACATGAAAGAAGCCTTATTATGAGTGTTGTGAAATTTGACTGAAATCTGAGTTTGTTGTAAGGCAGTTTTTACTTGTGCAGCAACACGAGCTCTTCCTGTGCATGTGCAGCTGCAGTCTCTGTCTGTGTCACAATGTCAGCTACTTGCATTAAAATGAACTAGTTGGCTTGACTAAGTTCAAGTTATCCATTCTTATGTCAGTTCAATCCTTGGCCAACTTCAAGTTCTTGTGCATGATTTACGTTTAATTTATCAACTGTTTTCTCCTCTGTAAAACATGCAAGCAGGAAATTTCAGAAAATGAGATCCCCAACATTCACTGAACTCAAAAGGAGAACGGATTGCAATATGTTGTTTAAGGGCACATTTTGGTACAAGGCAATATTTTAAAAAGTAATTTGAAAATGTTTCAGAAAATTACCCAATGTGGGACTTGAGCCCATGATCCTTGAGTGAGAGTCCCAGTAGCTGCCAACTGAGCTAACTGGCTATTACTTCCACAAAAAACATGAATGGAAACAGTTCATTTTCAAGACTATGGTTATGTAGGTCAAGCCTGCAGGTCTCCAAGCAATGTAACTTGTGGGAAATGGATGTGGAGCGCAAAATAAACTCGCTGGGACCCCAGATTCAGAACTTTTGCTGTCGACCAGAAAAGATGTCAGGAAGAATTGTGCCTGTGCCAATGGCCGCAGTGTTGACCGAGTGCACATGCAGTAGTTCTTCCTGGTCAGAAGCAGGAGTCATAGTGTTACTGTAATTTCATAACCAATTATGAAGTTGGTTAATAATTATAGATCTGCAAAGAACATGCAACAAAAGTCGCCTTTCATTACGCTCTGTTCATCTTCCTTCCCCATTTACAAATTACCGTACAAACACCTTCCTAAAATCAAAAGTAACATTTTGCCGATGCCCCTAATTAAAACTTTGCTCACCATATGTCTACCTATTGGTGACCATCAATTAATCGAGCACAATGTATAAATTTTAATGTGAATAATGTTTCTTAAATGTGCAAAGCATCAAGTATAATTTTAACATGTATTATTTTATTTGTTGTAATGTGCCAATTAGGTAACAAAAAATGTCAAACAATTACTTACTCTGGAGGTCCAGAACATAATCATCACCCGTCTCCAACTCCAAGTCCCGCCTCTGTAAAAGACAGCCTCTTAGATAACAAAGCAATGACAGAAATTTGGATCAATAGGTTACAACTTAACTCCTCACTAACCGATTTGCGTTGTGGAGCATCAACCTCCATTTTTCTGCGCTTGGAAGCTCCTTCAGGTATCCAGGGTGGCCTCTCCTAAGAAAAAAATGACAAGACAAAATAAAACAATCTTTGACACAGATTTAACGAGAGATGTCTGAAAACACACAAAACTGGGAACGCGCTATTGTGCATTAAAAAAAATAGAACCAAGAATAATATCAGCGCGTCATTGTGCTTAATCATACAAGCCAACCCAGCCCAAGATGATTCTTGATTTAATCCCTCATCTGTAGCACTTCAGCCAGGGTGATAATGTCACAATTTGTCATAGCACCCTAAGGGTAAGCAAGAAAAATAGAAGAAGAAAAATAATGCCAGTATATCTCCTGCAATTTGCTCTCCAGTGATCCCTGTTGGAAACATCTGTGAGCACCAAATGGAGGTGAAATGATGACATTGACACTAGGGCAGCACCACTAAACATCAAGACTTATATTGGAAGAAATACCATTTGGACCAATTCCCTGAGGATGCTGTGGTAAAACCAATCTCGATTATATACATATTGTCAAAACATTTCTCCCTCTCTTCGTATCCTAACCCTGAAACCATAAGATGTAGAAGTAGACCATTCAGCCCAATGAGCCAGCTCCGCTGGAGATCATGACTGATCTGATATAATCCTCAACTCCACTTTACTGCCTTTTCCCCATGACCCTCGATTTCCTTACCTGATTGAATATATACAAGGGATAAATTGAATAAGGCTTGAACATATTTAATGTCCCAACTTCTACAGCCCTCTGCAGTAAGGAATTGCACAGATTCCCTACCCTCGGAGAAGAAATCCTCCTCATCTCTCTCTTAAATGGGTGACCCCTTACTCTGGAATTAATGTCCTCTCTGGTCCTAGACATTCCCACAAGGGGAAACAACCTCTCAGGATCTACCCTGTTCAGCCCCCTGATTATCCTATGATCCACTAAGGTCCCCTTCTCATTCTTCTAAACTCCAGGAGTACAAGACCTACCTACTTAACCTCTCCTCCTAAGAAAATCCCTCCATAGCTGGAATCAATCTCAGTGAACCTTCTGGGCTTCCGTAGTCTTCCTTAATCTTACTCTAGAGGCAGGGATCATTTTTGTTGGTGCTACATTTCTTAATTTTGCGAGGCTCTTTAAACAGGTGGTTGTTTGCCTACCTTAATCTCTTTTGCCATCGATCTTGCCCATCATCACCAGAATTTTAAAATCATGATTTCTCATTATGTGCCCAAGAAATTCCAACCGTCTCTTCCTATTCTTGATCACCAGAGCTATTCTGGTCACTGATTTTAGTTGCAAATCTTCACTGTCGTGACTCGTCCAAGACATCTTCAATATGCTCAAAAGCTACAACTCAATTTTATCCTGCATTTGCTTCGCTGATCGGCCAACACTCACTTTCATCAAAATCAGTGTGATGCAGCATTCCAGGATGCTGTTTTGTTTTCATGGCTAACTTTCTTTTCTGGCTCTTAATCTTTTTCATTTTTTGAAATGCTTCTTTGGCCATTCCAATCCTTTGTCTTATTTCTTGTCCAATGTTAGCACACTTACTAGGTAACAATATTTGTCTATCTGCTTGATCATTTCATGCTCCACTTTGATCCTGCAATCTGGTATGGTTTTATTTTTGGACACTACTAGATATTTTATTTTCTTACAATTTATGCTGGGCTCTTTCTTCCCACTTTCACCCACTACTCCATCTAAAATCTTTTGCAGTTTTGCTTCAGAGTTTGCAATAAGAATGGTGCCATCCGCACATTTTAGATTATTTAGATAAAAAATCATACTTTTAGAAACAACAAGATGGAAATGCTAGATAAACTTAAATGCTGGTGGCAGGTGTGTGGGGGGGGGGGGGGGGGGGGGGGGGGGGGAGATTGAGAGAGAGAGAGAGAGAGAGAGAGAGAGAGAGAGAGAGAGAGAGAGAGAGGAGTGAAAGAGGGGCAGGAATCATATCTGCAGATACAGTTCACTTCTCCGTAAAATTAAACCACCCATTTAAACATTGATATTGAGAGGCTGTTGCACAACACACGATTACTGCACACGGTGTAAAAAAACAATGATTTAACTCACCTTTTGATCTCTTTTTGATGGGACAGCTAGATGGAGTCTGTTCAGTAAATCATTCACCTTCTTGCCTCTCATTTTGCTCTCAACACGATGAGTAAGCAGCCTATCACATGCCTAACATTAATTGCAGATCAGTTTTAACAATTTGAGGCTTACATTTTCTTGAACAACAAATTCCTGAACAATAAAAACACATTTCAATGCTTTCAAATTAACTTCATCCATTAATGTGCAAGACTTTAGACTGCTAATTTAAATTAATCTGCTGGATCAGGTCATTGGATGCAGTTTACTCCAGTTTGAGAAGTTTTTTTTTATAAATTTAGATTACCCAATTATCCACCTACTCTGCACATTTTTGGGTTGTGGGGGCGGAACCCACGCAGGCACGGGGAGAATGTGCAAACTCCACACGGACAGTGACCCAGAGCCGGGATCGAACCTGGGACATCAGCGCCGTGAGGCGGTTGTGCTAACCACTAGGCCACCGTGCTGCCCTCAGTTTGAGAAGTTAACTGAAAATGAAAAAAAACAACTCCTGAAATAGTTTCTTGCAATTTCATTTGGAATCTTGCTGCTTCCATCCACCCGGTTTGCAAGTTTAACAGCTCCACCTTCCCTCTCCTCTCAGGTCACTTCACCCTACTCCGAGCAAAGGAGGTAGCAAGTCTCCAGCTCAAGCACTTCCTTTAGACGGTAGCATGGAGAAGGCCGGGTCCATGGAGAAGGCGAACCAGAACAAGATCAATTATAACTGAGTCGAGGGCAGCATGGAGGTGCAGTGGTTAGCAAGGACCGGGGTTCGATCCCGGCTCTGGGTCACTGTCCGTGTGGAGTTTGCACATTCTCCCAGTGTCTGCGTGGGTCTCACACCCACAAGCCAAAGATGTGCAGGGGAGGTGGATTGGCCGCGCTAAATTGCCCCTTAATTGAAAAAATTAATTTAAAAAAATTTTTTTTAAAAATAAATTTAATTACCCAATTTTTTTTTCCAATTAAGGGGCAATTTAGCGTGGCCAATCCACCTACTCTGCACATTTTTGGGTTGTGGGGGCGAAACCCACGCAGACACGTGGAGAATGTGCAAACTCCACACGGACAGTGACCCAGAGCCGGGATCGAACCTGGGACCTCAGCGCCGTGAGGCGGTTGTGCTAACCACTAGGCCACCGTGCTGCCTAATTTTTAAAATTATAACCGAATCGAAATATCCTCCGAGCTTCAATAAGCAGACCAACATCACAAAATTGTTAAAAGGCTAGTTTTACAAATAAAACTATTACTGTATAATTCTTGTAGTTAAAAAAAGACCTGTTCTTTCTGCTATTGATACCGTGCTAATTATCATGCAAATATCATACCACAAAACGAGAACTTCGAACGGGGAAAAAACAGACCTCAGTTTTAACTTTAATAATTCCCTCCTCTGTCAAAGTACTTGTTTCTGTTACAGTAATTCCATCCGCCATAAAATCTGCAAAGACTTTCTGCAACAACAGGTAAAGCATAATTGTGATTAAATAGCCATAATTCAATGAGATCTTACACCCTGACTCATCAAAGCTCAGCCTTTAAGAGATGGTTACCATTAAGCACCATTTGTTTAAAGGTGAAATTGGACACAAATGTGGATGGCAGCTCATGAATACTCAAAAAAAGTCTCAAAAGTCACGACAAAAAAAGTCAAGCAACACCCCCTAAACATTTTCAGGGACTTTTTAAAGTCATTGCCTCAGGTCCTGCAGAGGGCAAATGCACTGGTTGTCAGTCTGAGTCATTCTCCTGCCCATAACCATCGAGTCTGCTCCGTCATTTGATCATGGCTCATATGTTCCTCATTCCCATTCTCCTGCCCACAACTCTTTATCTCCATATTAATCAAGAAATCCCCTAATTAATCAAGAAATCCCCATATTAATCAAGATGTCACACACAGGCCACACAGGGTAAGGGCAAGTTTTCTTCCCTAAATAACATTAAGGAACTCGTTCCATTTTTATGACAATCTATTGTCAGTTACACTGATACCAGTTACTAATTTTCAACTTTTAAAAAACGGATTTTAAATTTTCAAACTACCAGTGTAATCTGAATTCATACTCTCTAGATTATGAGCCCAGTACAACCACTACAATAGCATACCCAGGCGCGCAAGAATGCTATACAATTATCAGAGAAATGTTTTCAATCAAGATGCCAAATGTAAAGTGTGTGCCTTACAAAAAATTAAATATATTGAAAAAATATGGGCCTACAATAATCTTATGCTCAGGACAGGATAAGGATACCCTGAAGTATTCTTCATTTAAAATAATTTAGCTTTGGTGTATGAAAATGCAAGTCTGCAAGGTGTCTGACATCTACCAGATGATGCAGGAGGTGGAGGAGGTGTCGGTAGAGGAGCTGAAGGCTAAGTGGGAAGCGGAGCTGGGGGAGCAGATTGAGGGGGGGACATGGGCGAACGCCCTGGAGAGGGTGAACTCCTCTTCTTCATGTGCAAGGCTTCGCCTCATCCAGTTCAAGGTACTGCACAGGGCTCATATGTCCGGGACGAGGATGAGCAGGTTTTTTGGGGGCGAGGACAGGTGCATTAGGTATTCAGGGAGCCCAGCGAGCCATGCCCATATGTTTTGGGCATGCCCGGCACTGGGGGAATTCTGGCAGGGGGTGGCGAGGACGGTGTCGAGGGTGGTAGGGTCCAGGGTCAAGCCAGGATGGGGACTCGCGATATTTGGGGTTGGGGTGGAGCCGGGAGTGCAGGAGGCGAAAGAGGCCGGTGTTTTGGCCTTTGCGTCCCTAGTAGCCTGGCGGAGGATCTCGTTGCAATGGAAAGATGCGAGACCCCCAAGCGTGGAGACCTGGATCAATGACATGGCGGGATTCATTAAGCTGGAGAAGGTCAAATTCGCCCTGAGGGGGTTGGTACAAGGGTTCTTTAAGCGGTGGCAGCCTTTCCTCGACTTTCTGGCTCAACGATAGGGAACTAGGTCAGCAGCAGCAGCAACCCGGGGGGGGTTCAGGGGGGCATTGTTTATGTTAATTTAATTTATCTTTAATTTATTTTGTTGTTCATTGGGTTTGGGGGGGGTGGGGGGGTTCGCGATATGCGTTGTTACGGGTCCGGGGGGTGTTTATTATTGTTATTATTTTTGTTCTGTTGTTATACATTTGTCAAAAAATTTCAATAAAAATTATTTAAAAGAAAATGCAAGTCTGCAGTAAATGTTGGTTTTAACACTTTGCACGGTCAACCAAAAAAAGGTACTGACCTTCTGTTCTTCAGTAAGTTCATCTATCTTCTTCACATCAGATTTATTTGCAACAATAATAAGGGGCTGAAACATTAAAGACAGCGAAATGAAGTAAACCAACTTTCTTCAATACAGATACATTGATTGAAATATTATATATAGAATTACAATTCAGATCGAGCCATTTGTACTTTTTAAAAATTCACCCACAGGATCTGGGAATCCCCTGGCAAGGGAGGTATTTATTACCATCCATAACTGCCCTCCTGAATCTGGTGGCAGGCTACCTGCTTGAACTACCACGTAAGACCATAACAAAAAGGAGCAGAATTAGGCCATTTGGCTCATCGAGTCTGCTCCGTCATTTGATCATTGCTCATATGTTCCTAATTCCCATTCTCCTGCCCATAACCCCTTATCTCCGTATTAATCAAGAAATCCCCTTATTAATCAAGAATACCAGATTTGTGTTTGAACTGCTGTTGCCTACAGGGCGACAGACCAAGAGCTGGATGGTGAAATCAGACAGAATAGTTATTTCTTAGAACATAAGAACTAGCAGCAGGAGCAGGCAATTTAGCCTCTCGAGCCTGCTCCTCCGTTCAATACTGATCATGGCTGATCTCATCGTCGCTTCAACTGCACCGTCCTGTCCGTTCTCTGTAACCCTTCAAACCTATTACCAATTAAAAATCTATCTAACTCCTCCTTAAACTTAACTCACTGTCCCAGCATCACCACATTCTGGGGTAGCGAATTCCAGATTCACAACCCATTGGGAGAAGTAGTTTCTCCTCATTTGTTATAAAATTTGCTACCCCTTATCCTGAGACTATGACCTCCTGTTCCAGAATGCTCCATAAGTGGAAAGATCCACTCCATGTCTACTTTATCCATACCTTTTATCATCTTATATACCTCAATTTGCCTCCCTCATTCTTCTAAACTCCAGAAAGTATAGGCCTAAACTGCTCAATCTCACTTCATACGACAAACCCCTCATCTCTGGAATCAATCTAGTGAACCTCCTCTGAACTGCCTCCAATGCCATTACATCTTTCCTCAAATAAGGGGATCAAAACTGTCCACAATATTCCAGGTGCGGTCTCACCAATGCCGTTTATAGTTGCAACAACACTTCCTTACCTTTATACTCTATTCCTTTAGCTATAAATGTCAACCACAGACTGTGTGGTGTTCAGCATTCTTTGGCACAATGGTTTGGTAGAACTGAATGGCTCACTGGGCCATTTCAGAGGGCAGTTGAGAGTCAGTCACATTGCCAATACTTGGGAGTTACACACAGCCTAGACCAGGTAAGGATGATAGATTTACTTCTTAAAAGATATCAATGACTCAGGTGGGCTTTTAATAACAATGCAGTATTTCCATGATCATTGTTACTCCTATTATCTTTTTAAAATCCAGATTTAATTGATGAAGTGAATTTAAATTACCCAGGGCCTTGGTGGGATTTGATCTCCTGGCTCTGCACTATTGGCCCACATCTTCCCTTCAACCACTAAAGAAACCATTTTGAAATTAACACATTCATTAATTAGGATAGTGCATTCCCACAACCTCACACTATCAGGTTATCAGTCTTAAATCTTTTTCATTTAATCATAATTATGTGCCTTCGACTACTGAACTATTTACCATCAAAATTTAAACACTACCAAAGCATTTCTGTTCTAACAAAAACTGACCCAAATGTAGGCACTTCATATCTAATGAGATGAAGTGAAAAGTCAAATGAGAACTAGATTGAAAATGGCGCTTTCACAACTTTGCGATGTCCTGCTCACGTTACAGCCAATTACTTAATTATCGCAGGAAACATGACAAGCCAATTTGCAAACAGCAAGTCCCCTGAACAACAATGAAATAATGATCAATGAAATCAATGAAATAACCAGAAAGTTTAAAAGTTTAAACTTAATTTTATATGCGCGAAACAAAGATTTTACCTTATTGGCAAAGAGAGGCCGAATATTTCTGAAGAGCTCTAGCTGCGCCTCCACAGTGTGACCACACTGCTCTGACACGTCCATCACATATAGCACAGCAGCACGGAGATGAGCTAGGGCAGTGATTGCCTGCATCTCAATGGTATTCCGCTCCTCCAATGGATGATCCAAAACACCAGGTGTATCAACGACCTAATCCAGGAAAATTATCGCCTTTAGTGCAAGTCTTTCCTCAATGTTTATTTTTCATTTGAGAATTTACTACAGCATTGAACCATGTCAACACACTATCTTTCAAAACCAATCATATCAGGCACTAAATAAAAGCATAATCGAAGTACTCTAATGGTAACCATTTTGTTAAACAAGTGTAAAAACTGCTTTGTACAAAATGAGATTCTGGTCCTTTATGAAAGGAGGACACCGTGAAAGATTCTCAGCTTCACGCCAATTTATACAGTGCACATTCTCTTCGAGCAACCAGAGGAAAAAATTCAGAGGGTGAAAATAGCTACCAGTAAGTCACTGCCGTGTTAAAAATATTAAACAATTTCCAAAGTCCCCCCCCCCCCCTTTTATGAAGACATGTGCGAAGCATTCATAGACTTTCCTCCTCCACTCACAGGTTAGCCTTTGGTCTATAATTCTCCCTCTTCCTTCCTTTGCTATCCTTCCACTCCTATGGACTTATGAAACATCTTTGGGGTTCCCCTGATTTTACTTACCATTTTTCATGCCCTTTCTTTAATTTTAATTTCACACCTATACTTTTTATATTCCTCTTAGATTACAGTAGCTTTCAGCTCTCGGTGTGTCACATAAGCTTCCCTTTTTGTTTTATCTTATCTAACAAGCTCCTGGACATCCAGAGGGCTCAAGAAATGCACCAATTCACATTTCATCTTCTATGTGTCTGCTTCGTTCACCCGTCTATGGTCTCCTGAAGTCTATTACTATCTTCCTTATTGCGGAATACATTCTCATGTTTTGTGACATATATTATGTCATGAATATACCCAAATCCAGGATATTTATATCAAAAAAGCAATGATTTTAATATTGATCCTGTATACAAGATCACAAGAATTAGGAAGAGTAGGCCATTCGGCCCCTCAAATCTGCTCTGCATTCAATAAGATCACGGCTGATCTGACTGTGGCGTCAACTCCACTCCTCCTGTCTGTCTCCATAACCCTCAACTCCTTTAAACAAAAATCTATCTAACTCAGCCTACAGTATATTCAATGACCCACAAGATCTCCGTGGAAGAGAACTCTACAGATTAATAACCCCACGAGAAAAACATTTATCATCAAATGTGTTTTGAAAGTACACATTATCAACTGCAGTAATAATTCTGTTACTTCAAAAAACTCATATTAATCAAACATGATTTGTCTTCAGCAAATCTGTTCTGGCTGTCACTTACAACACATCTAATTAATTTTTGTTTCAGACTTTGTCTCTAATTTCCTCACTACCCACAATAGGCTAACTGTACTGTAGCTGCTCTCATGTCCATCTCTCCGTTTGTTTGAACAGTCTCTGGCACTGCTCCCAGATCTAAGGAGTATTAGAACATGATGGCTTGTGCATTTGCTCACTGTACCCTTACTTCGCTCAGAACTCAAGGTGACATTCCATGTTTTACCCAGGTGACCAATCTACTTCGAGCGCTGAAAACCTTTTAAGTGCCCCAACTAGATCCAATCTTACCGTTTTTTATAAAATATTTTTATTAGGTTATTTGCAAGTTTTTATAATAACAATAACATCGACATAAACATGGTACAATAAACATTTCCACCCCATCACAATCTTCACACACCCCAACCATAAAACAAGTGTGGCCCTCTCGCCCCTCCCCCCTTTGGAATTCTGCTTCTGCTGACGTTTTAATTTTCTCCGAGAAAGTCGACGAACGGCTGCCACCTCTGGGTGAACCCTACCATTGACCCTCTTCAGGCAAACATTATTTTCTCGAGACTGAGAAACCCAGCCATGTCACAAACCCAGGTCTCTACACTCGGGGACTTTGAGTCCCTCCACATTAATAAGATCCGTCTCCGGGCTACCAGGGAGGCAAAGGCCAAGTCTCGGCCTCTTTCGCCCCCTGCACTCCCGGCTCTTCCGACACTCCAAAGATCACCACCTCCGGACTCGGCACCACCCGTGTTTTGAGTACCGTGGACACTGCCTTAGCGAAACCCTGCCAAAACCCTCTAAGCTTCGGGAATGCCCAAAACATGTGGACATGACTTACTGGGCTTCCCGCGCACCTATCCTCTACCCCAAAAAAGTTGCTCTTCCAGGCCACCGTCATGTGTGCCCGGTGGACTACCTTGAATTGTATCAGGCCAAGCCTAGCACATGATGAGGAGTAACCTTCTTAGGGCATCTGCCCACAAACCCGCCTCTATCTCCCCTCCTAGTTCGTCCTCCCACTTGCCCTTAAGCTCCTCCACCGGAGTTTCCTCCGCATTCAAAAATATACAAGAGCAGGTCATCTGCGTAAAGTGAGACCCGGTGCTCCATCCCCATCCCCCCCAACCAGCCCTTTCTTGTTGCTAGAGGCTCTTAACGCCATGGCCAAAGGCTCTATAGCCAGAGCAAACAGTAACGGGGAGAGGGGGCATCCTTGCCTCGTCCCTCGGTGTAGTTTAAAAATACCCCGACCTCATTTGGTTCATACGTACACTCGCTAATGGTGCCTGATAGAGCAACTGCACCCAGTCAATGAAGCCCTCACCAATCCCAGACCTTCCCATCGCCTCCCACAGTAATCCCACTCCACCTGATCAAAAGCCTTCTCCACATCCATCACTACCACCACCTCCATCCCCCCTCCTTCTGAGGGCATTATAATAACATTTAAAAGCCTTTGAACATTGGCCTGGAGTTGCCTGCCCTCTAGAAATACCGTCTGGTCTTCCCCTATCATCCCCGGAACACAATCCTCTATCCTTGTAGTCAGTATCTTAGCAAGCAGTTTGCCGTCCATATTCAGTAGAGAAATTGATCTGTATGACCCGCATTGCTCCAGACCCTTCTCCCGTTTCAGGGTCAATTAAATCGAGGCCTGCAACATTGTTGGGGGGAGGTCTCCCTTCTCTCTTGCTTCATTAAATGCCCTCACCAGAGTGGGCTCAATATCTCTGAAAACACGTTAATAGAATTCCACTGGGTTGCAGTCCAGCCCCGGGGCCTTGCCCGACTGCATGCCCTCCAGCCCCTCAATTATTTCCTCAATTTCAATTGGGGCTCCCAGCCCTTTCACCAGATCCTCATCCACCCTCTGGAATCTCAACTGACCCAAAAACTGCCTCATCCCCTCCACCCCCGCCGGGGGTTCCGACTCATAATTTGCTGTAAAAGTCCTTAAACACATCATTCACCCCCGCTGGGTCCAGGACCGTATTCCCAACTCTACTCTTTACTCTCCCTATCTCCCTGGACACCTCCCTTTTTCTGAGCTGGTGCGCTAACATTCTGCTAGCCTTTTCCCCATACTCGTAGATCGCCTCCCTTGCCTTCCTCAACTGTTCCACTGCTTTCCCTGTAGTCAACAGCCGAAACTCCACCTGTAACCTCCACCGCTCCCTCAGTAGCCCCGCGTCCGGGGCCTCAGAGTGTCTCCTGTCCACCTGGAGTATCTCCTCCACTAACCTATCCCTCTCGGCCCATTTTGACTTTTCTCTGTGGGCCCGTATCAAGATTAATTCCCCTCTGACCACTGCCTTCAAAGTTTCCCAAACCGTCGCTGCGGAGACCTCCCCCTCATTTGTTTCCAGGTAGTTCTGGGTGGACTTGTTCACCCATCCACAGATCGCTTTGTCCACTAACAAGCCCACATCTAGCCTCCATAGTGGGCATTGTCCTCTCTCCAAACTAACCTGTAGATCCACCCAATGTGGGGCATGATCCCACACTGCGATTGCCGAGTACTCAGTATCCACCACCCTGCACCCAGTATTAGCGCCCTGCTCAGAACCAAAAAGTCGGTGCAAGAGTATAACTTGTGGACATGTGAGAAAAAGGAAAACTAGAAACTCAACCACCCATCTCAAGCTCCAGCTTAACACCTGCTCGCCCCCCACTGTGCTTCCGTGAGTCAGCTGACTAAGCGGACTTGATATCTCCCACCCATGGCACCAAACAGTCCGTCTCCACATTGATCTGACCCCTCTCCCCCCCACCACTTGGACAAACATAGTCAAAGCATTACATTCCCAGTAAACAAACATCAGAAAAAACAATGAAAAAACAGCCACAGAAACCACTTCCCCTCCAACCAACTCCCAGCAAGGCAACGTTAACTTTAGCCATCGAAACAGCCCTTTATGTCTTTTCACCATCGGCCACGTCTTGTAGGTCGGCTGCCACCAGGAAGAGTTCAAACCTTTGCCGGAATGCCCGCCAGTTTTCGCGGAGATCGCCGTGGCACTGGAGCTGCTGCAGAACCCTGATCTCGAACATCTTGCCAGGGTATCGTTGCTGGTTGTCACTACACGCTGAGGTATGGCTATATGGATTGATACAGTTCATTCCTGGTATCATGTCTTGTTATGCTCTTTAGGTGTAGCATAAGCGGCTTCCTTGTGGTGCACTCGACAAAGGAAGGATCAGACGTGGAGATAACTTCAACACGTTTATTAAACTATATACACTTCTATAACTTGGGTTCGACACTACTGTTAATCTTGCTATAGCTACTCAGACTGACTAACCAGACTGCTACAATCCACGTGGTGGGAGTGATATCAAATCAACTCTGTCTGTACTCACTGACTGTCTCCACTGGAAAGAGGAAGATCATGTGTGTGGTGTCCTTTATATATGGGTTGGTGTAATGCCCCCCCTGTGGTCGTGTCACCTGTGTGTATCGTGAATGCCCATTGGTCGTAGTCAATCCTCTATCAATGCCAGAATATTATCTCTAACACCATGAACTCCTATCTTGCATAGTAGCCTTTCGTGTGGCACCTTGTCAAATGCCTTTTGGAAATCAAAATAGACACCGACTGGTTCTCCTCTATCTATTCTGGCTGATTGTTCCTCAAAGAGTTCTAGTGAATTTGTCAAGTCAGATTTCCCCTTCATGAAACCAGGCTGACTCTTGATCAGATTATGACTTTCCAAATACACTGCTATTCTCTCAACAACCAATTCTAATCTATTTCCATTGTGTGTGTGTGTGTGTGTGTGTGTGTGTGTGTGTGTGTGTGTGTGTGTGTGGTGGTGGTGGTGGTGGTGGTGGTGGTGGTGGGGGGGGGGGGGGGGGGGGGGGGGGGTGGGGGGGGGAAGAAAGAGTTGGAACCACATCCGGGTCTCTGACACTGAGGCAACAGTGCTAATCTCCATGCTAATCCCTGTGCCACCAATACAGGGTACCACATTGGCAGAGTCCCACATTTGAACAAGGGTACCACATTGGCTGTTTTCCAATCCTTTGGCACAGTTCTACAGTCCAAAGAGTTTTGGAAAATGACTATCTCTGCTCTGCCTGGCAGTCCCCCATTCCCTTTCTGCCTGTGCAGACTTAGCATGGGGCGTGACCACCGCTCTAAACATACTATCCACGCAAATCTCAGCCTCACGTTTGCGATGTAGCTGTTACAAGGGGGCATAACTATAAGATTCAGGGTGGGAGATATAGGAGGGATATCCGAGGTAGGTTCTTTACTCAGAGAGTGGTTAGGGTGTGGAATGGACTGCCTGCTGTGATCGTGGAGTCGGACACTTTAGGAACTTTCAAGCGGTTATTGGATAGGCACATGGAGCACACCAGAATGACAGGGAGTGGGATAACTTGATCTTGGTTTCGGACAATGCTCGGCACAACATCGAGGGCCGAAGGGCCTGTTCTGTGGTGTACTGTTCTATAACACTACTTATTCAAACCAGCACAGAAGTGTGTTATGGACCAGGGTTTAGAGAACTCCAAAGTGTATCATGGAGTTCACCTGACCCACAACTTTTAAGATTGTGGTATGGGGAGCACACGGCCCACTTTACAGGTGTGGTACAGCAGAAATGGAAAAGTATTTTTTAAAAACAAAACAATGTTTATTCTATGAACTCAAGTTAACCTTTTTAAAACATAGTGAACATCTTAGCAACCATCAATTCAAATACAACCCTTAAAGACAACACTAAGTAAACCTTTAAGCTTTCCTTTTAACATCTATACGACTTTAAACACCTTTTACCAGAAGCACATCAGGTTAAAGTCACTACTGTTATTAGTTTTAAATTACCAGGATCGATTTTCGATTTACAGTCTTTAGATTAGAGAGAGATTCATACACCTTCTGGCTGTGACTGCAGCTATCCAGCTCTGAAAACGAACCTTAAACACACCCTGCAGCCTGCTCAGAACTGAAAGAAAAAAGCTGACAGGCAGCCCAGCTCCACTCGCTCTGACATCACTGCAGTAGGAAACACCATTTCTTAAAGGCACTCTCACTAGATATTTATATACACACCCATTTATAAACACCAATCTCTTGAAGGTACTCTCACATGACAAAGTGATTTTCAACAAATCAACACTAAAATACTCTCCAAAGATTCAGTGTCTTTAGTTCACTTCCAGTCTTTTTTCCTTTATGAAAGACCATACATCGTCTGGTGTTTCGAAGTAAAAATTCAGTTCCTCATATGTGACCCACAGACTGGCTAGGTACAACATCCCAAACTTCACCCCCTTCTTAAAGAGGACCGTTTTTGTCCGATTAAATCCAGCTCGCCTCTTGGTCAAATCCGCGCTCAGGTCTTAATAAATGCACAGCCCTCAATTCTCCCACTTGCTGCTCCGTTCTTTTTTGGCCCACCACAAATCGTGTTCCTTGTCCAGGAATCGGTGTAAACGTATCACCATCGCCCTCGGCGGCTCATTCGCTCGGGGCTTCTTCGCGAGGGCTCTGTGCACTCTATTCACTTCCAGGGGCCGAGGGAACGCCTCAGCCCCCATCAACTTCTCCAGCATGTTCGTCATGTGGGCCCTCGCATCCAATCCTTCACTGCCTTCAGGGAGGCTGACAATTCTCAGATTCTGCCTCCTGAACCTGTTCTCCAGGTCCTCCAGCTTCTCCTGTATTCTTTTCTGGTGGTCATTCATCATCTCCACCTTGGTCTCCAGCACGGTTATGTATTCCTCGTGCTTGGACACCTTTTTCTCCTGGAATGCACGTCCGTGGGTTTCTGGATTCTGCACCACCTGATCAATCAAGCCTTGATCGGGTCCAGCGTGTCCTTCTTAAACTTGGCAAAGCAATCTTCAAAAACTTCGCAGCTGCTCCATCAACCACTATGCCATTTCCCCACAGCCCTGCTTCTCCGCCATGTTTTCTCGCGTTGCCAGCTCTGCTCGCGTCTTCCTGGTCGGACTTTGTCTTCTCACACGGCCACTTCTGGTCCAATTCTCCATACACTGGAGGGGGATTTCTCCTCACTGTCTCACTCTTCACCGATTTATCCAATACAATCCGGAAAAAAACGGAGAAAAAGATCCAAAAGTCTGTCACAGGCGGGACCTATCAAATGTGTGACCTACTCCTCCATGGCCGCCACCGGAAGTCCCAATTTTACCCTGTTGAATTTCTCTTCCACCTTCTCCTTTGTGGTGAGATTGGGAAGACGGTTGCATAGTGGTAACACTGGTAACTCCAGAAGCCCAGGCTAATGCTCTCGGAACAAGGGTTCAAGTCCAACCACAGCAGCTGGTTGAATTTAAGTTCAATTTATTAATTTAACAAAAATCTGTAAATGAAAGCTAGTCTCAGTAATGATGGCTTTGGGAGAGGACTGACATGGGGAGGGGAGGAACATCGGGTATCGCTGTATGCGGATGATCTACTGCTGTACGTGGCAGACCCAGAAGGGGGAATGCCGGAGATAATGGAACTATTAGCAGAGTTTGGGGACTTTTCGGGGTACAAACTAAATTTGGGCAAAAGTGAGGTTTTTGTGATACACCCGGGGGACCAGGGAGAGGGAATTGGGGGACTCCCCTTCAAGCGAGCAGGAAAGAGCTTTAGGTACTTAGGGGTGCAGGTGGCAAGGAACTGGGGGACCCTCCACAAGTTGAACTTTTCCAGGCTGGTGGAACAGATGGAGGAGGAATTTAAGAGGTGGGACATGGTACCGCTGTCGCTGGCGGGGAGGGTGCAGTCAATCAAAATGACGGTCCTCCCAAGGTTCTTGTTTTTATTTCAGTGCTTGCCCATCTTCCTCCCTAGGGCCTTCTTCAAAAAGGTGACGAGTAGCATCATGAGCTACGTGTGGGCGCGCGGCACCCCAAGGGTGAGGAGGGTCTTTTTGGAGCGGAGTAGGGGCAGTGGAGGGCTGGCACTACCCAATCTCTCGGGGTATTACTGGGCGGCAAATGTGTCGATGGTGCGCAAGTGGATGATGGAAGGGGAGGGGGCAGCTTGGAAACGAATGGAGAGGGCGTCCTGTGGCAACACAAGCCTGGGAGCCCTAGTAACGGCACCATGGCCGCTCCCCCCCACGAGGTACACCACGAGCCCGGTGGTGGCGGCCACCCTCAAGATATGGGGGCAGTGGAGGCGACACAGGGGGGAAAAGGGAGGTCTGTTGGCGGCGCCAATAAGAGGGAACCATAGATTCATCCCGGGGAACATCGACGGGGGATTTCAGAGCTGGTACAGGGTGGGCATACGGCAGCTGAAGGACCTGTTTATAGAGGGGAGGTTTGCGAGCCTGGGAGGGCTGGAGGAGAAGTTTGAGCTCCCCCCGGGAAACATGTTCAGATATTTACAAGTGAAGGCATTTGCTAGGCGGCAGGTGGAGGGGTTCCCCCTGCTCCCCAGTAAGGGGGCGAGTGATAGGGTGCTCTCGGGGGTCTGGGTCGGAGGGGGGGAGGATATCGGACATCTACAAGATAATGCAGGAGGCGGAGGAAGCATCGGGGGAGGAGCTGAAAGCCAAGTGGGAAGGGGAGCTGGGAGAGCAGATAGAAGACGGGACGTGGGCGGATGCACTGGAGAAGGTCAATTCTTCCTCCTCGTGTGCGAGGCTGAGCCTCATTCAATTTAAGGTGCTGCATAGAGCTCACATGACGGGGACAAGGATGAGCCGGTTCTTTGGGGGTGAGGACAGGTGTGTCAGATGTCGGGGAAGCCCAGCGAACCATGTGCATATGTTCTGGGCATGTCCGGTGCTGGAAGGGTTCTGGAAGGGGGTGGCAAGGACGGTGTCGAAGGTGGTGGGGTCCAGGGTCAAACCAGGATGGGGGCTTGCGATCTTTGGGGTCGGGGTAGAACCGGGGGTACAGGAGGCTAGGGAGGCCGGAATACTGGCCTTTGCGTCCCTAGTGGCTCGACGAAGGATATTAATTCAATGGAAGGACGCGAGGCCTCCAAGCGTTGAAACTTGGATTAACGATATGGCTAGCTATATTCAGCTAGAAAGGATCAAATTTGCCCTGAGAGGGTCGGTACAGGGATTCTCCAGGCGGTGGCAACCTTTCCTTGACTTTTTAGATCAGAGATAGGCGTTCGGGGTCGTGGCAGCAGCAACCCGGGGGGGGGGGGGGGGGGGGCAGCAATGGTCGTGGGGGGACATGCACGACTGTAACGCGGGCAAGTCTGCTCGCTGCTCATTGTCTGAAAACTGTAGGCTGCCTTGTTTGTTAAGTTGTTGCTGGGGGGGGGGGGGGGGAGACTGGTGCGCGCGAGAGGGCGGGCGAGGGAGGTATTTTGCCTAGAGGGATTGTGTTGTAAATAATTTAAAAATTAGTAGGGGTAAATGTCTGTATGGAAAAAACTCTTTCAATAAAAATTATTTTAAAAAAAAAGTAATGATGGCTTTGAAATATTATTGCGAAGAAAACATCCCTTAGGGATTTTAGCTGCCCTTACCTATCTGCGACTCCAGATCCACCGCCATAGCAACACGGTTGGACTTCTAATTGCTCTCAAGCCAATTTAGGGATGGGCAACAAATGCTAGCCTTATTAGCAACACTCAAATCACGTGAAATTTTCTTTTAAAGGCAAAAATTCCCTTAATTAGTTCTCAGCCATGCCTGCTATCCCACAAGATTATCTTTTTGGTCCCTCATAAGTCTATCTTCCTTTGACTACCCTTTTACCTATTTATACGTTAAAAAGGGGAACCAAAAATTAATTTTTTATGTTATCCAGTAATCTATTTCTCATACACTCAGTCCCCACACATTCCTTTCTTAATTCTCTTCATTTATTCTTTATTTTTGAGCAGTGGCTCCCTCATTTTAAGCTCCATAGCTTATTGTTCCGGGTAGCTACAGTTGTGGATGCCATTCCTTTCCCAGCTTTTGAAATCTTGTTTGAACCCGAGATATCTCCACTTTGCTGTCCTCCCATTACATATTAACCATTTTAACCTGCCAATCTTTCATTCCAACCAGCTGGGCCACATGGACTTTTAATGAACCGAAATCAGGCCTCTTCCAGTTGAATATTTTCACATTTGATTTTCTCTTTCCTTTGATGTAACTGTTCCAATACATTTATAAACCTGGGAAATGTTAGTCTTCAAATATTCATGGTGTTAGTCGTTTTTCTGTGTTATTGTGTTGTTATTTTCCCACGTTCAAACTGTTAAAATTATGCTGAAATTAAAGCAGAGTTCTGTCCCTTTAAGGCCACATGGTCTATTTGCTATAAAGAGCCACAGCCAAATGTCAATTAGAGGGTCATTGTTTCTCTATAGATTGACAGCTTTCTAGATCCCGACTCCATGAGGTCAGGGAAAACATCTTAATGCTTTCCATTTGCCAAAAAGGTTAATGGAGTCAACCACACATGCATATTTGAAGTTTCACAGCACACTTCTAAAGAACATTAGGCACATTCGGATTTTATGCTACATGTAATTGTTCATAACGTAAAATATTTTATGTATTTTTAAAATTTGTAAATACGAACCTGCCAGCGCAAGTACTTGTAATCCATATGTCCCACAAACAATGACTTTGTGGTAAAAGCATACGGTTGTACTTCAACATCTGCCCGAGTAATCTGTAATTAAAAATCAATTTAATTAATATATCCGTAAGTTTAAATACAACACCCTGAAATATAAAAACATGAAGGTACATGCCAATAAAAAACTCATATTTGGTTCAGTGCCTCAGAGATGGCCTGAGATCTTGATAAAAATGAAGTTATTTTGAGGCGCAGTTAGATTTTGGTTAGAAAACATGACAGTCATCGTCCCACAAACAGTAAATGAGAGTAATGTCCAGTTACTTCATTTTTATGGTGGTTTGTTAATTGGGGCAATTTGGTAGAACTTGGTAGAAGCCCTTCTTCATGAGACCTTTTAAGTCTGCCTGAAGAGGCAGATGGAAGCCTGGTTTAACAACCTATCCATAAAACAACCCATCTGCCTAACATAATACACCCTCAATACTACATTGAAGAGCCAACCCAAATAAACCTGCTCAAGTCCAGGAATAGAATATGAACACACAGCCTTCTGACTTGGATTGAAATGCCGCAAAAAAAAAAACTTACAACTGACAAACCAAAGGAGGAAAAGCTTGCATGCTTAGTCATACACTAGAGAGGAATGAAGAGGTAGGGTAGAATGAGACCAATGGGAGTTAATGCTAGCTAATGCCAGCAGCGTGGGTTCAATTCCAATACCGGCCTCCCTGAACAAGCGCCGGAATGTGGTGACTGGGGACTTTTCAAAGTAACTTCATTAAAGCCTACTTGTGACAATAAGAGATTATTATTACTAACACAAGAATTAGTAGTTGACACTCCTCCTCAATGATGTCCAACAGCAAATGCACATTTTTATTATAACAATGATTAAAGCTACCGTTTTTGGATCAAAAGCTTGACTACAAGCTAGATATAAAGTTCATTGGCATTAAACCATCCCTAAGATAACATTTTTTATTGTACTGAACAAATGAAAAAACTAACTTGTCAGAATACCAGTGCAGCTTCAGAATGACTGTCACAAAATATTTAATTAACACATTAAAAGTTATATTTGTTATTCACCCTTTTAATAAAAAAGTACCTTGTTAATAAAGCTGGATTTTCCAACATTAGGGTATCCACAGAGTAACAAAGTTCTCGTGTTGGGATCAATAGATGGCAGACGAGAAAGATGTTGCCGCACTGAAAGAGAAGGAAGTGTTGAGATACAGATTCCACGGATTTTGAGGCACTGAAAAATCTCTGACAAAATTCTCTTGAACCCTAATAAATGAGTATCTGAAAGTCTGTCACTTACCTTGTTCCAAATACTCCAAACTTTGTTTCTGTCGTTTGAGAATGGTACACATGCGTCCCAGAGCCGCACGCTTCAACTGCTTGCATCGGTACAGAGAATCGCCATATTTCATCAAGCGTACATAGTCCTTAGCAACACTAGTTGAAAATTAGATTTTTATTTAGGTCCGACCAAACATAGATTAATAATATTCTGAAAGCAACTCTTAAGAAAAATATCAGAAATGGGATAAATGCAATCTTTAGCAGATCTAATCTCAGATGTTCATCGCTGATACAATTCATTTAATCATGGAGCAACAAATTGACAGATTTAAAAACATTTGCATTACTCCATCGCTTGCAACAGCTTGTATAAGATAACACCTTTCATGTAATAGAACTTCCTATTGCAATTAGTTGGTTACAGAATCTCAAACCTGGGCCAGTTAAATTAACAACCCACTGGATGTTGTTTTCAGATTTTGCAATAGCAACACAAACATGAGGACTGCCACATAGCTACTCATCCAAAGGCTGAGTAGTTAACAAAACAAACTGTTAAAATAACTATTTAATAATTTTGTCAATTGTGGATGCTGAGACATCCCGTGTGTATTTACTATGTTTTTTAGTACAATATAAAAACCAAAAATGTTGGATAAACTCAGCAGGTCTGGCAGCATCACTGGAGAGAAACAGAGTTAGAGTTTTGAGTCCAAATGACTCTGTTACAGAACTTTTATTGATGCTATTTTTATACTTGTTTTTTCTACCAAACCCAAGATAGCCCAACTACACTATCTAGTACCAACTTGTATTGTCTTCTGTTGGTTCCTACAGTTCACTTTGGAGGGAGGCGCAAGTTTCAAATCGAAGGAAAAAGCATACAAAGTGGCAAAGATTAGTGGGAGACTGGAGGACTGGGAAATCTTTAGGGGGCAACAGGAAGCTACTAAAAAAGCTATAAAGAAGAGTAAGATAGATTAGGAGAGTAAACTTTCTCAGAATATAAAAACAGATAGTAAAAGTTTCTACAAATATAACAAACAAAAAAGAGTGGCTAAGGTAAATATTGGTCCTTTCGAGGATGAGAAGGGAGATTTAATAATGGGAGATGAGGAAAAGGCTGAGGAATTGAACAGGTTTTTTTGGGTCGGTCTTCACAGTGGAAGACACAAATAACATGCCAGTGACTGACAGAAATGAGGCTATGACAGGTGAGGACCTTGAGATGATTGCTATCACTAAGGAGGTAGTGATGGGCAAGCTAATGGGGCTAAAGGCAGACAAGTCTCCTGGCCCTGTTGGAATGTATCCCAGAGTGCTAAAAGAGATGGCTAGGGAAATTGCAAATGCACTAGTGATAATTTACCAAAATTCACTAGACTCTGGGGTGGTCCCAGCGGATTGGGAAATTAGCAAACGTGACACCACTGTTTTAAAGAGGTGGTAGGCAGAAAGCGGGTAATTATAGGCCAGTGAGCTTAACTTCGGTAGTAGGGAAGATGCTGGAATCTATCATCAAGGAAGAAATAGCAAGGCATCTGGATGGAAATTGTCCCATTGGGCAGATGCAGCATGGGTTCATAAAGGGCAGGTCGTGCCTAACTAATTTAGTGGAATTTTTTGAGGACATTACCAGTGCGGTAGATAACGGGGAGCCAATGGAGGTGGTACATCTGGATTTCCAGAAAGCCTTTAACATGTGCCACACAAAAGGTTTCTGCATAAGATAAAGATGCATGGCATTAAGGGTATAGTAGCAGCATGGATAGAGAATCGATTAATTGATAGAAAGCAAAGAGTGGGGATTAATGGGTGTTTCTCTGGTTGGCAATCAGTAGCTAGTGGTGTCCCTCAGGGATCAGTGTTGGTCCCACAATTGTTCACAATTTACATAGATGATTTGGAGTTGGGGACCAAGGCAATGTGTCCAAGTTTGCAGATGACACTAAGATGAGTGGTAAAGCAAAAAGTGCAGAGGATATCGGAAGTCTGCAGAGGGATTTGGATCGGTTAAGTGAATGGGCTAGGGTCTGGCAGATGGAATACAATGTTGACAAATGTGAGGTTATCCATTTTGGTAGGAATAACAGCAAAAGGGATTATTATTTAAATGATAAAATATTAAAACATGCTGCTGTGCAGAGAGACCTGGGTGTGCTAGTGCATGAGTCACAAAAAGTTGGTTTACAGGTGCAACAGGTGATTAAGGCAGCAAATGGAATTTTGTCCTTCATTGCTAGAGGGATGGAGTTTAAGACTAGGGAGGTTATGCTACAATTGTATAAAGTGTTAGTGAGGCCACACCTGGAGTTCAGTTTTGGCCTCCTTACCTGAGAAAGGACGTACTGGCGCTGGAGGGTGTGCAGAGGAGATTCACAAGGTTAATCCCAGATCTGAAGGGGTTGGATTACGAGGAGAGGTTGAGTAGACTGGGACTGTACTCGTTGGAATTTAGAAGGATATGGGGGGGATCTTATAGAAACTTAGAAAATTATGAAGGGAATAGATAGGATAGATGCGGATAGGTTGTTTCCACTGGCGGGTGAAAGCAGAACTAGGGGGCATAGCCTCAAAATAAGGGGAAGTAGATTTAGGCCTGAGTTTAGGAGGAACTTCTTCACCCAAAGGGTTGTGAATCTATGGAATTCCTTGCCCAGTGAAGCAGTTGAGGCTCCTTCATTAAATATTTTTAAGATAAAGATAGATTGTTTTTTGAAGAATAAAGGGATTACGAGTTATGGTGTTCGGGGCCGGAAAGTGGAGCTGAGTCCACAAAATATCAGCCATGATCCCATTCAATGGCGGAGCAGGCTCGAGGGGCCAGATGGCCTACTCCTGCTCCTAGTTCTTATGTCCAAAAAGCCAGGTTTTCAATTGGCTTACTTTGGAAGGCTGACGGGGTAAAATATAAAGCAGGGCACAATCACATCACGGATGCAACCAAATAAATTTTGGAACATGTTTGTAGACAAACATGGGACATCTGATCTAAAGCAGAGATTTCAAGTGTCACACCTGACTCAAGGAATTAAACTTGCATGCTCAAGATTGAAGCCCAGCACCCTTATATACTACATGTGATTTTGTCCCGGTCTTTGCTACTTATTACAGCAATCCAACTATTTTAGATTACAAGCGTTCATCATAATCAGAAATGAATCTAACTCTTACCTGTCAATGAGGTTTTTTGCAATGTTAATCTGCCCTAATGCCAGCTTGTAGTGATCTTTGTCGTACAACACATTCATCAAATCAGCATAAAAGGGGTGGATGTCCTACAAAAAAACAAGTTTGACTATTCTTCAAAGTGCAATTCATTTCCAACATATTATAACACTTCAATTTTTCAAAACAGATTATTTCAAAGCAAGATTCAATTGGCATTATTTGACAAATTATGCTTTGAAATAGTGGAATTTTCAGTCATTGCTATTATCCAGTAGTTTTATTGAAGATCTTTAAGTTGAAAATGATATTCTCACTTTTGCCATGACCAAGCATTCCCAATTCACGGACATCAGCCTGACATATTGTCCATTGGATATATAAGTTACCATTCACATTTTAAAAAAAATAATTCATGGGATGTGGGCATCAGTGGTTGGGCCAGCATTTATTGGCCATTCCCAATTGCCCCGCAACTGAGTGGCTTGTTGGAGTCACACAGATTTCCTTCCCTCAAGGATATTAGCGAACCAGATAGGATGGTTCCATGTGCATTGGACTTTTATTTTTCCTGAATTCAGGTTTCACCATCTGCCCTGGTGGGATTTGAACTCTGGTCGCTAGAGCATTAGCCTGGGTCTCTGGATTACTCCTCAAGTAACATATAGCACTATGCCGCTGCCTCGCCTGTAATTTTAACGTTTTGTAAAGAGAATCAAAATCTTTAATGCTAAAAATCTTGTATAGTATCCAAGCACACTATATTGACATTGAGCATTTAACACATGCGGGTACTTGGACCCAATTTTGACACAAATCCTGGAGGTCAGCTCTGCACGTGGGCTGGATAGCCAGGCCAGTATTGTCGGGGCTGCAAAAACAGCACCAAATTTCAGGTCAGCAACCGACAGGGCAATGACATTTACTTTGTTTGAAACAAAACATTGGAATCAGTTGTGTTCTGGTGGAAATCATCAAGTATGCAAACTGCAGAGTAAACACTGTAGTCAAGACTTACAGCAAAAATTATTTAAACAGGAAATAACTGTTTAGTCAATAGAATTAAAATAAACTCTTGTTTAATTAGAATCCGAGAAAGCTACAGTATTTGGCCCATCACACCTGTGCTGGCACTAGATTAACTGTACTCACATCTGCAAAATATTTTGACTATATTGAACAAAAGAATGTTAAAAATTGGCAGCAGAATTGCACTCCATTTTATATTAAAGATCGACATGGACCTCATCAGCCAGTTAGCAAGTTTACGGATGGGGTGGCATGGTGGCTCAGTGGTTAGCACTGCTGTCTCCCAGGGACTCGGGTCCGATTCCGGCCTCGGATGACTATGTAGAGATTGCATTCTCTCCGTGTCTGCGTGGGTTTCCCTCGCGTGCTCTGGTTTCCTCTCACAGTCCAAAGATGTGCAGGTTAGGTGGATTGGCCACAATAAATTACCGCTCCGTGTCCAAAGATTGGGTGGGGTTACGAGGATAGGGTGGGAAATTGGGCCGAGGTAGGGTGCTGTTTTGAAGGGTCAATGAAGACTCGATGGGCCAAATGCCTCCTTCTGCCCTGTAGGGATTCTATGATTCTATGAATGAAAAGCTATAAACACATCAATCCCATAAGCATTAACTTGATATATTTAAGCATAAAGAATTGAAGTTACATTTATTTGATGCAAAATATGACATTCAGCATTATTTTGAAGCAACCACAAAGCAACGACTTACATCGAGTTTTGGGAAATCAGTCAGAATCATGCTGAGACGATCGTGATAGTTTTGCTGAGTAAACTTTATCTTTCGCATATAGAAGTGACGAATTCGGGTTGATTTGATAGTTTTTGTGAATCACAGTTGGTGTCTTCCGTTGGGTTTTTGACAATGTTAAGTCGATGAAATCCTAAATCAAAAAGCAGAAACATTTGACCAGGCCAATGTATATGCTAGACCTTGAAATCATCACATTAATAATATTTTGGGAAATTACTGATGCAGTTCATCTAGAAATCCGCCAACACCGTTGGATTCCTAACTCCAATGTAAACTTTACATCTTAAACAACATGAAAACAACCTGCAATGTGTGCTATAGCCTTTCACATCAGCTAATACTGTATGTTTTGTATTGGGAGCCTTCTCTTGGCAGTTCATCTGATAAGTTTTAAACGGGAGTGGAAAATCACCTAATACTGGCATGTTCAGCTGGAATTGGAAATGGGCTGGTTTAGCACATGGCTAACTAGCTGGCTTTTAAAGCAGACCATGACAGGCCAGCAGCGCGGGTTCAATTCCCGTACCAGCCTCCCCCAACAGGTGCCGGAATGTGGCTACTGGGGGCTTTTCACAGTAACTTCATTTGAAGCCTGCTTGTGACAATAAGCGATTTTTATTTAATTTTTCATTTCAAATGCAGCATGGAAAACCATGGACTGTCCCACAGTCCAAAGATGTGCAGGTTAGGTGGATTAGCCATGAAAATGCACAGGTTGAGGTAGAGTGTGTGTGTGTCGAGGTAGCGTGCTCTTTTGGAGGGTTGGTGCATACTCTATACCTTCTGCACTTTAGGAACTCTATGCTACTGCAGCATAAATAAATGCAGTCTTTCGGAGGTTACAGAGATAGCTGGTTTTAAACACGAAGATGGGAATGCTGAAGTTAATCTGCTGTGACAGAGCCTATTGTCTAGGCCAACAAAAACCGGGGTCATGAGAGTGCAAATCTTGGTAAAGGGCACTGTCTCAAAATTTTGGATGAACTGAAGTTTACAGAGGGTGTTGAATGAAAGTATTTCTCCAGTTTCTCTTGTATCTCCCATCATCCTCCTCCTGCCTTGGGAAAGCCTGCATAATCAAAGACCCCTCACACCCGGGTTATTCTCTATTCCAACCTCTTCCATCAGGCAGGAAATACAAAAATCTGAGAACATGCACTAACAGGTTCAAAAACAGCTTCTTCCCTGCTGTTACCAGATTCCTGAAAGTGGAGTTGAAATAGAAGATCAGCGAAGATTGTATTGAATGGCGGAGTAGGTAGTTGGCAGCTAGTAGGAATAGGCTCTTATGGACTGAACTGATCTCTTCAGACGTCTTCTCTACTTAGTACTACACCATATGCTTCACCCGATGTCTGCGTCTATGTATTTACATTGCGTATTTATTGTATGTCCTATTCATGCGTGGAACGTTCTGTCTGGACTGTAAATCTAATCCAACATCTATCTAAACGTGTCCCCAAGATCTCCTGCCATTGAGTCTATTCCTACTAGCTGCCAACCACCTAACGTCTCCTGTTTCTGAAAATCCAGGTTTGAAACTCGCCACTCAGGTTTTCATCCCTGAAACACAGTAATGAGTGACCCTAGCCGAAGTTACAAACTATATACAGTGCCTATGATCGTGGAAGTTGTCACTGAATCAAAATTTCCAAAAATAAAGTAGAATTCACATTTAGTCAACCTTTTTAGCAGTCTGGACATAACTAATACTGTTGTTTCACTAGAATACGAACGGTGCAAACATCATTTACATAACTATAGTAAGTTGCCTCTTAAATATAAAAATATACACCTGAAAATTAGCTAGCCATAAGGTAGTTGTGACATCAATACTTTTCTTAGTCTTATGATCACTGGACTCATTTTGGATGTTATAATAATGAAAGAGTTATGAATTAAACAATTTAGCATTAGTTTTTTTTCTGAATAACTGGGTTGAATAAACAACTTGAGAAATGCATTAAACATATGACTTTGACGTCTCTTTTCAGGGAAGTGCAAATCATTGCCGTGCAAGGCAGCACGGTAGCATTGTGGATAGCACAATCGCTTCACAGCTCCAGGGTCCCAGGTTCGATTCCGGCTTGGGTCACTGTCTGTGCGGAGTCTGCACATCCTCCCCGTGTGTGCGTGGGTTTCCTCCGGTGTGCTCCGGTTTCCTCCCACAGTCCAAAGATGTGCAGGTTAGGTGGATTGGCCGTGATAAATTGCCCTTGTGTCCAAAATTGCCCTTAGTGTTGGGTGGGGTTACTGGGTTATGGGGATAGGGTGGAGGTGTTGACCTTGGGTAGGGCGTAGGGTGCCCTTTCCAAGAGCCGGTGCAGACTCGATGGGCCGAATGGCCTCCTTATGCACTGTAAATTCTATGTAAAAAAAAATTACCCCTGAGACAGTGAATCTTTGATGAGTCCAAACACAGGTTTTTCACCAAACCTCAAGAATTAAGATGTAAGAACTTAAGAAAGAGGACCATAAGGCCGGCTGAGCCTACTCTGCCATTCAACACAATCTTCGCTGATCTTCTGTTTCAACTCCACTTTCCCGCAAGGTTGTGGCCTCTGTGGTCTAACTTCCCCAACCAGGGGAAAAAACAACCACCCGGTGTCAAATTTCGAAAATGAGAAAAAAGGGTGGAACAAAATTGAATTTGCTTCCTGGAATATATAATTTTGCCAATTGATTGGCAGCTGATTAAACTAAACTCATTCGGTCAGGCTTAGCAGTGCAAATCTCAGTACGGCTGGAAACTGAAGATTACCACAACGATCTGAGGAGGAAGAGATTTAAACAGCTGAGCAGGAGCCTGTGACAACCCTTCATCGCCCTTCCACACCTGGAGCTTTCCTTTTACCGGAGAGCGGAACTGAAGGGTAATTAACAAGGAGAATGGAGCTATTCTGAGAATTAAATACATGATCCACGACCATCAATCAGCACTGGGATATATAAAACGGTTACACTTTAAATATCCCGATGAAGACCGCTAACAGTTTGCAAAGACTATTTTTCGACGAAGGGGGCCTCACAATTGAACATATTAATAATAACCTGAACCCCCCCCCCCCCCCGCACTGGACTCAGGGACTGAGGGGCAGACACGTGTCCCCGGGCCTACCGCCCAGGCACTCCCGGCCGAGCAGCCGCCAAGACAAGCCTCCAGTGCTGATGATCGGAATAGCCGAATCTATCAAACAACCGCCCAGCCCCGAGCCGCAAGGACGCACCTTGGCAGTCGGCACCACCGTGATCTTCTTGAAGTTGTACAGCGCCATGGCCGCGCTCTAGCTCCACACCGTCAACCACCCAGGACAGGAGGAGGAGTCACCGAGGAGCAGCGGCGGCAAGATGGCCGCACCTGATCTCCTCCCGGCCGGGGTGAGGAACAGCGCCCCCATTCCTCCCAGCGGGGAGGAGGAACAGCGTCCTCTCTCCTCCCAGCGGGGACGGGGAACAGCGCTCTCACTCCTCCCAGCAGAGTAAGAAGTCTTACAACACCAGGTTAAAGTTGAACAGGTTTGTTTCAAATCACTAGCTTTCGGAGCGCAGCTCCTTCCTCAGGCCCTGTGCTCACCCCAGTCCAACGCTGGCATCTCCACAACACCCAGGGGCTGGTTTAGCTCACTTGGCTAAATCACTGGCTTTTGAAGCAGACCAAGCAGGCCAGCAGCATGGTTCGATTCCTGTACCAGCCTCGCTGGAATGTGGCGACTAGGGGCTTTTCACAGTAACTTCATTGAAGCCTACTCGTGACAATAAGTGATTTTCATTTCATTTTTCACTTCATTCCTCCCTGCAGGGAAGAGGAACAACGCTCCCACTCCTACCAGCCAGGATGAGGATCAGAGATGTAAATAAACCAATGCGTTACTTTTAAAGCGACTCTCTGCATTTGCTCCAGGTGCTTCCAACGAATTAACTAATGCTAGTGAATCGCACTGGGACAAATTCAGTCAACCTGCCAAGGCCTCCAACCTCCACAGGCGCAGAAGCTGGGATTTGGGGGATTTTAGACGTAGATTTATTGTCACTTGTGCCGAGGTACAGTGAAAAGTGTTGTTGTGCATACAGTCCAGGCACACCGCTCCATACATAAAAACAGAAAATATATGACAAATACATGAGGATACATAATGAAAATGCATAAACATAGACAGCGGATAAAGTATATAGTGCTACAACTGTAGAGAAGGTGCGTAGATAGAATTGCATGGTAGCACAGTGGGTAGCACTGTTGCTTCACAGTGCCAGGGTCCCAGGTTCGATTCCCAGCTTGGGTCACTGTGCGGAGTCTGCATATTCTCCCCATGTCTGCGTGGGTTTCCTCCCACAAGTCCTGAAAGACGTGCTTGTTAGGTGAATTGGACATTCTGAATTCTCCCTCTGAGTACCCGAACAGGCGCTGGAATGTGGCGACTAGGCGACTACTTGGGACAATAAAGATTTATTAGAAAGGTCAGTTCTGTTCATAAGATCAGTTCAGACCCAGGTTATTTAGGTGTCTGGTAACAGCAGGGAAGAAGCTGTTTTTGAATTTATTGGTGTATGTTCTCAAACGTTTATTGGTGTATGTTCTCAAACGATGGAAGAGGTTTGAAGAGAATAGCCCAGGTGGGAGGTGTCTTTGATTATGCTGCCCATTTTCTCAAGGCAGCAGGAGGTATAGACGGAATCAATGGATGGGAGGAGGGTTCGCGTGATGGACTCGGCTGTATTCATGACTCTGTAGTTTGTTACAGTCTTGGGCCGAGCAGTTGCCATACCAGGCTGTGATGCAGCCAGATAGGATGCTTTCCAAGCAACATCGATAGAAATTGGTAAGAGTCGTATCGTACATGGCGAATTTCCTTAATTTTTGGATTGAGCAGGGCGAGTAAAAAGTTTATTAGTGATGAAGACTGGCAGTGCATCCTGTGGGACTGCAGAAGCCTGTGAAGGAAAGACGGACCCCAACCCCCCCCCCCCCCCCCCCCCCCCCACCTGTCACCACAGTCTGACTCCTCAGCTTCTGCTTGTGATCAAGTTGCTTGCTTTTTAAAAATTACAGTAGTTAACACTGCTGTCTCACAGCACCAGGGACCGGGTTCAATTCCAACCTTGGGTGACTGTGTGGAGTCTGCACGTTCTCCCTGTTCTGCGTGGGTTTCCTCCAGGTGCTCTGGTTTCCTATAACAGTCCAAAGGTCTGTAAGTTAGGTGGATTATCCATGATAAATTGCCTCTTAGTGTCCAAAGGTATGCAGGTTAGGTGGGGTTATGGGGATCGGGTGGGTGGGTGGGCCTAGGTAGGATGTTCTTTCAAAGGGCTGGTTCAGATTTGATGGGCCAAATGGCCTCCTTCTGCACTGTAGTGATTCTAGTCTATATTTCATTATTTCCATACATTCATTCTTGACAACCTTTGCTGCAGTAAATTAATGCGCAAGGGAAAAGCTGATATAAGAGTAAGAATTCTTAAGCAAGACCACTGTACTCATCACAGCTGGTTTATAAAGGCTGTTCATTGATGGATCAAATCAGAGCATATAAACTATGAGGAAAAATTAAAGAGACTTATGCTTTACAGCCTAGAAAGAAAAGATTAATGGGAATTCTTCAATGAAAGATTAATTATTACAGATAAGGTGGGGCCAGATTGTTATGCATGCTAAGCACGAAGAATTTGATAACATAGACATTAACTAAAAGCAAATCTAAAGAAAACACAAGTTAAGATTAGACTACTTTAAGAGTGAGAGATGGAGCAGTCCGCCAAACAGGTTAACATATCGTGAAAAACAAATTGGAGTTTTTCCAAGGTACTGCTAGATGTTCTGATGGGAGGGTTGACGTATTAGGGGAATGGTAACGAAGTTTAACTATTTTCTCTGGTTTTACCTTGGTAGTTAACCTTTATTCAATCATAATAATCATTTTTAACACTAGCTAATCCTCCACCTAACTTAGTACAAATGTTGTGGCATTGTTTTGGTTGCCTTCTAGGTTGAGGGAAACGCTGAGTCACATTAAAGTAGCAAGTGAGAAGGAGCAGGAGCATGGCCTGAACTGGACTTCAGCACTGAAATAGCTTGATACTGCTTTCAGTTGTTTGGATGTCCCAATACCTTAAATTCATTTATTAGAAGCCAGTGGCTTCAACAAGCCAGTGGAAAACTGTGCTGTGCAGTCATGCATAGTTAGGGAGTGAAAGGGGGCACTCAGAGGTCGGATGTTTTCTTGTCCTCAACCCAGTGAATGCATGGAGGTGAGTCAACCTCCAAGCTTTCCGAAGTATCTTAGTCTGGACTCCCCACTGCCAACCCAAACAAAAACTCAAAAAAATCCAGTTAATGCCCTCCCAATAAAAAAATACATTAATGGCTGGCGACCCCATCAGTGGAAATAGTTGTTGGCTGCTTCTTCTGCCTCCGTTGATGTGGTGACTGTAATGATATGTATAATCTAAGGAGAGTAAAGGGTTAACAAGATGATGTTCGTGTATATCAACACAAGATGGCATCACTGAGTAGTCTGGGGAACTCTCTCGGCGGGGGAGAGGCTGTGTCTCTGTGCATTCTGGAAGAAGCTGTTGGAGAAGCTGTTGGAGGAGGATAGTATGAAGTTGAGTTGGAGTGTAGGTTATATATTAGACAGATAATTAATCACTGTATCATAGATTCAATGCTATTATTTTATTAACTGTTACTCAGTAGAGTGTGCGAACCATTTCAAGTAGTGGAAATTCATAACATGCTACCAGTAGTAGACAGTCACAACAGCGACGACCCAAGATACACTCTGAGTGCTGTGGGTGGTGCTGGCAAAATGCATCTGACTGTTGCAAAGTCAGCAGGACAGGTCACTGGGATAGATGACAATCCTAATATTACAGCTTTATAGCATAGAATGTAAATGGGCGGCATGGTAGCTCAGTGGTTAGCACTTTTGCTTCACAGCGCCTGGGTCCGAGGTTCGATTCCCAGTGGAGTCTGTACGTTCTCCCTGTGTCTGTGTGGGTTTCCTTCGGGTGCTCCGGTTTCCTCCCACAAGTCCTAGAAAGATGTGCTTGTTAGGTGAATTGGAGATTCTGAATTCTCCCTCTGTTTCTGAACAGGCGCCGGAGTGTGGCGACTCAGGGCTTTCCACAGTAACTTCATTGCGGTGTTAATGTAAGCCTACTTGTGACAATGCTAAAGATTATTATTAAATACAAAAGGATTCCTGATAGTATCCTTTGCATTGAGTTGAAGATTAATTTACCTTATTTTTTCAGCCTTTCCACACCAACATACTGACAGACTCTAGTGGCTTTGCTGCAGTCATTGCCACCACCACCACCACCCCCATCTCTTCACTCACCACTTCCACTTGCTGCCTACAGCGTGAATCATAGTCTAATGACAAAACATAATATTCTGTTCAACAGTATTGACCTTACAATGGTGGGCTCTTACCCAGCATCAAGATAGCTGGGAACACCACCACCTGGACGTTCCCCTCCAAGTCACTCACCATCCTGACTTGTAAATATATCAGCTGTTTCTTCATTGTCGCTGGGTCAAAACCCTGGAATTGCCTCTCTAACAACACAGTGGCTGTACGAACTCCTCAGGTACTTCAGCAGCTCACCACCAACTCACCACTCAAGCAACTAGGGATGGGCAATGAATGCTGGCCTCCCCAGTGCTGTCCACATCCTGTAAATTACATTTCTCAATGGGACAGAATGTGCCTCAACATCACTGCAGAAGTTCCTTGCTCAAGAGCACTACCAGGCTGGACCTGGAGCTGAACAGAATGACTGAGAGATTGCTGAGCACACTCACTGATGAGTAAACGCTCTGAATCAACCAGTTAACAAGCATCTAGGATTCATACACTCCAGCCAGAAATGACATCGCTCATGCCTGTAAACAGTCAGACGACAGCGTGTTACAATTCTGCCTTGTTATCAGGCATATGAGTGTTGCCTTCATTGTGTCCATTTGAAGAAAGCAGCCCAGGATGGGTCCCATTAGGGTACAAGCCCCATTGTTTTGCATCATGGGCACTCCCCGTGGACAGCGGCTCGCGACCAGCCCCATGCCAAACGCACCGGCGCAAATGCCGCCGATTCTCTGCACCTCGGAGAATCGCGCACTGGCGTCGGGGCGGCGTGGCGCGGTTGCAGCGATTCTCCGGCCCTGCACGGGGCTGGGAGAATTGCGCCCATTGGGTGTGATTCTCCGCCCACCGCGCCACATTTCTGCCCCGACCGGCCGGCGGGATTCTCCGTTACACCACCCGGTCAATGGGGTTTCCCATTATGGGGCAGCCCCACACCGTCGGGAAACTCCCGGGCACCGGCATAACGGAGAATTACGCTGGCAGAGAATCCCGGCCATAATGTCTGTGAAGGGTGGATAAGGTCTGTAAAACTGTCAGGTTATCAAGTTATTTAAATCCCCAACCCTTCAAATAAAAAACAACCTGTCTGTGTCAATGAGAATTGAGCAATAGTATTCTAGAAGTTAAAATACTATTTGTTGACATTATTCTAATAGCTATCATTGTGTCAATGCTCGGTTTCACTGATTTGGGCATCTACCTCCATCGGAGTACCCTATAACTCATGCGCTCCGCTTGCCGCTTTTTCTAAGGACAAAGCCAGCTGCAAAGCTTGTTTGCAATCCACCTCAGCCTCTGCTCAAAGACGTTTCTGTATTGCTAAATTGTTTATTCCACATGCCAAACGGTCTTGGAGCATCTCATTTAGCATCAGGCCAAACTCGCAAGCCTCTGCTGATCGCCTTAATCTTGTTAAAAAGTTTGTAACTGAGTCCCCAGTGTCTCGGAATGCTGAGTAAAACCGGTACCTTCGCAGCATCAGAGGTGGCTTCAGATCATAGTACTCTTTTACTAAGCCCGTCAATTCCTGGAAAGTGTTCATGTCCGGTGCCTCTGGAAAAGTGAGACAGCGCTTCATGGCAAAGGCTGCTGATCCACACGTGGTCAGCAGAATGACCCGTTGCTTATCATCCAAAATTATATTGTTTGCTCTGAAGAAGTACTTCATCCGCTCTACATATTGGGCCCAGTCTTCCACTGCAGGGTCAAAAGAGTCCAACTTGTGGGCAGCACGGTGGCGCAGTGGGTTAGCCCTGTGCCTCACGGCACCGAGGTCCCAGGTTCGATCCCGGCTCTGGGTCACTGTCCGTGTGGAGTTTGCACATTCTCCCCGTGTTTGCGTGGGTTTCGCCCCCACAATCCAAAGATGTGCAGGGTAGGTGGATTGGCCACGCTAAATTGCCCCTTAATTTAAAAAAAAAGAGTCCAACTTCCGAATAAAGGCATTTTGCCTGTCAGTGGATCACTCTCAATATGCGGCAGCTGCTGACGAGCAGGTTTCTTCGGGTCATTCCGTTTTCCTCGTCGCCACTGTAATAAGTCCATGGAGGCAGAAGTCCCATCACCAGAATTCCTTTTATTTACAAATCCAACTGCTGAACAACCATGACCATTCAGTCTGCTGTTTACACCGGGAGTGCAGAGGATCTGACACTCCCTATTATATACACAGAAAGGGGTTCACCGATTGGGCCACTAATCAAGGAACCTGTATTCTAATTGGCCAATCTCAAAGGCCTGGCCTAAGTCATTACACATGGGTTGGCATGAGTTGGTACTAAGTTTGCATGGGGACTATAAGGTGCCAAGTGGGTGATGATAGTCAGGGCAAAGGTCATCATGGAGTGGGTAAAGCGGTGATGGGATGTGAGGGCGAGAGGGCCTAATGCTCAACAAAATGACTCAGGTTAAGTGCCAGAGGCCCTAGGCAGGCCTTTTATACAATCCACATTGTCACTCAGCAACCACTGTGACCACCTCTGATCTGTGTCAAGAGATGGCGAGCCTGACTCCATCCCGCACACATCCGCTTCTCTAGTTGAAAGAACAGCATTCAGGGCACTTTTCCGCGAAGCAGGTGTATCAAGCTGGGAAATTTCCTGACTCGAGCTACTCGTCTCAGGAGCGAAAACCCAGCCCAAGCTAAGGGGGAAAAAAATTACACAGTGCGTTTTTATCTGGAATGTACTACCCCTCCAAGTGGTGGAAGCCAATTCAATAATAACTTTCAGAACAGTGCAAGGAGGTCTGGCCAACCACACCCACATGTTCTGGTCTTGCCCCAGACTTGCGGGGTACTGGACAGCCTTCTTTGAATCAGTGTCCCAAAGTGGTAGGGATGAGGGTGGAGCCATGCCCGAAAGTGGCAGTCTTTGGGGTTTCAGACCAGCCAGATCTATTCCTGGGGAGGAGGGTGGACGCCCTTGCCTTTGCCTCCCTGATTGCCCGCCGTAGAATCCTGTTCGGCTGGCGGTCAGCAGCACCACCCAAAGCTGCAGACTAGCTGCCCGACCTCTCAGAATCTCTCCAAATGGAGAAAATCAAATTCGCCATCTGAGGGTCAGACGACGGCTCCTACAGAACGTGGGAGCCATTCACCCAATTGTTCCGGGACCTGTTTGTGGCCAACGAACAAGCAGAAGAATAGCCAGGTAGCCAAGAAACGGGAAAGTAACCAAAACATGAGAGGGAGAGGTAGACCGGGAGAGGCGGGGACGACAGCTAAACCTAAGAGGAAAGAAAGGTGAACCACAGGAGGGGGGAGAGGGGGCAGAAAGGGTGGGGGGGGGAAGGGGGGGGTGAGGGAGGGACAGGGAACAAGAGAGGAGAACTAGGGAGGTAGGGGGAGGCAGGGAAATGGCAGCCGGAAGGAGGGCACGAGATACGATAACAAACTTGGCATCTACAGGAACAGGGAACAAGGAGAATACAGGCGAAAGACGGGAGGAACGGCTGAAGCGTAGGTGAGCGAGATCATCCGGGAGAAGCAAGTGACAACACCAACACCAAACCCATTCGAGTATTGCCCACTGTAATTGTTTCTCTGGCACCAAATGTATATCTACCTCCCCAGTCTCCACCCTCCCTCCCCCCCGCCCGCCCCCCCCCTCCCCTCCTACAAACAGTTGCCTATTATGTGTTGTAAATAATTTTGCCAGTTGTACAGAGTTGCTGCTGTTGAGCTGGTGCACAATACCTTATCAGTTATTCTATTTTATTTTATTTTTTATTATTACTTTTTTTGTTTGGTATGTTTGGGCGTGCCCTTCTCTTCTATATATGTATATATATATATACATATATTCCTTATTCTGTGTACATAACAATAAATATACTTTGTTCAAAAACCCAATAAAAAACATTTATATTTTAAAAAAAGTAACTTTCAGAAGGTTACTTGAAGTGGAAAAAATGCAGAGCTGTGGGAAAAGAATAAAGGACTGGGACTAATTGGCTTCATCATTCAAAGAGCCAATACAGATAGAATGGGCCCGATGGCTTCCATCCATGCAGTTTCAAACTGTGATTCCAAATGACTTTCCTACAGCTCACTCAAAATCAAAACTAAGAGTTGCAAAGGTAGCAATTAAAAGACTAGAGACTAGGTTCCGATGCCGGGACAGAATCGGTAGTTTCTACAACAGTAAAATTGGCGCCTCTCCCGGAGCAATTCAGGAACCATTTATGCACCAGCGCCACCTAGAACACGAGCGATTCCAATGAAAAACGGTGTTGGAGCCACCGGGATCGAGATTGGCACTCGAGAGGTTTACAAGCTGCAGCCAGGTAATAGCACTCTTCTCCCCACACACCCATCCCAGCAAACAAGATGACACTCGTGGCGCTGGAGTGCCCCCAGCCCATTGATGGATCAGCTGGTATCAGAGGGTACTTAGGGGGGGTGGCCTGGGAGGACTCCCAGACGACCCTTGGCACTAAGTTCACAGTGTGCAGTCAGCGGCATGCACAGCCTCATGACTACTTTACAGGCTGCGGCGATGGTGTTCCTTGCCCATCCACCCCAACCCCATTGGCCAACTCCTGGTCACCCCCTGCTACTCCCCCCCCCCCCCCACCCCACCCTGCCCCTGGCAGAAGCCCCCCCCCCCCCCCGACCAACGGCACAACTGGAATCACACTAATATTTAACAATCACAAGAGAAACTCGCTGTCGGTAACTCCTCCTGGAGGAGGTGGAGCATCATGGAGTCCCTGGAGAATACTGGGTCTGGCCCGCTAATGATATGTCAATGGTGTTTACTGTACCTGTGGAGTAGAACGTCGCTGTCGAGGCACCAGAGCATGGCATTCTGGCAGGCGCCCGGCCACGATTTTGGCCTCATGACCGATTCTCCACCCAATCGCCTTTCGTGATTTTGGCATCGGCCGAAGGAGAATCCCACCCTATGTCTTTTGACTCTGACAACATGAACTTTCGTTCTTAAAACTCATACCTGTAGAATATTGTTTGATTGATTTTGTATGAACCAATCCCCAAAATGCAGAAGGATAAATGAACCTTCCCCTTTACATTTATGTCAATAGTAGGCACTGTTTCTCAATAAGTATACCTTGTTAGATAAGTCCTTTACTCTGTAAGTGGATTCATAAAGCAAGTGAATGTTTGATAAGTTACTTCATTTACTATCCTTAAACAGACTTAAAGATGTACAGGAAAGGTTTCTTCCAATTTTCTATGGCTCTACAAGTTGGTTGAAGGTTCCCCGGAGAATTTCAGATGTTGCAATTGAATTTGCCTGAGATATGAGTCTTCAACTAATTTTAAGTTTCTGAATTAAAAATCCAAATGAAAATTTTATCTTCCTTTTTTTAAGACGTGTGCACCCCTTATTTTCCATGCCACTCCTTCTTCCTTAACTCTGGAATCCCAGGGTTTAGTTCCTATTTCAGGCCATTACTGGTGCCAACATGAACTGGTTATTTGTGGTTCAGTCGTATTGCATTTACCCACTGAGTTAGAAGGTTCTGGGTTCAAGGCCCACACTGGCGTTTAATCTGGACTGGCAATTTTAGTGCAGTACTGAGATAGTGGCTCACTGTTCGAGGTGTTGTCTTTTATATTAAATGTTAATTAAGTCTCTGCCAACCCCATTAGATGGACAGTAAAGATCCCATGGCAAAAATGAGCAGAGGAATTCTTCCTTCAGGTGTCCTGGTCAATATTCTTCCCTCAACCACTATCACTGAAAAACAGATTATCTAATCACTTTTATTTTATTGCTGTTTGTGGGACCTTGCTGTGCACATAATTGACTGTTGGATACCTACATTACAACACTGAATACATTTCAGAAGTATTTAATGAGTTGTATAGTGCTTTCATGCGGTCATGCAAAGTGCTACATAAATGCATTTTCATTCTCTTTAGGTTTCTCATCTGCAACCAATCCTTTACTGGACATCAGCACGGGCAAGCAGAACATTCCTGTCTTATTTGCTTTCAGCCTAGAATGTCGCTACCCATATGTAAAATGTAAAGAATGGAAATGGGACATCAGACATGTTTCCTACTGTTTTCCCCAGTTGAACATTGGATGTAGTGACCGTCTGTTATCTCCAACTTGCTGGGAGGAGGCAGCCTTGGGGGTTTATTGGAAAGGGACAGTGGTTTTGTCACTGGGTTGAAAATCCAGAGATCCAGATCATGGTTTGAATCCCACCATGGCCGATGGTGAAATTTGATTTCAATAAAAAAAATCTGGAATTAAAAGTCTAATGATGACCATGAAACCATTATTGAAAGAAACTTTAGAGAGCCGTGAACACAGCCCAGTCCATCACACAAACCTGTCTCCCATCCATTGACTCTTTCTACACCTCCCCCTGCCTTGGGAAAGCAGGCAGCATAATCAAAGACCCCTCCCACCCGGCTTACTCACTCTTCCAACTTCTTCCATTGGGCAGGAGATACAAAACTCTGAGAACGTGCACGAACAGACTCAAGAACAGCTTCTTCCCCGCTGTTACCAGACTCCTAAATGACCCTCTTATGGATTGACCTCATTAATGTTACACTCCTGTACGCTTCACCCGATGCTGGTGTCTATGTATTTACATTGTGTACGTTGTGTTGCCCTATTATGTATTTTCTTTCCTTTTCATGTACTAAATGATCTGTTTGAGCTGCTCGCGAAAAACTACTTTTCACTGTACCTCGGTACATGTGACAATAAACAAATCCAATCCAATCCAATCCGCTTGTCGTAAAAACCCATCTGGTTCACTTTAGGAAGTAAATCTGTTGTCCTTACCTGGTCTGGCCTACATGTGACTCCAGATCCACAGCAATGTAATTGACTCTTAAATGCCCTCAGGGATGGGCAACAAATGCTGGTCCAGCCCAGCGACACCCACATCCTATGAACAAATAATAAATAAATAAATCCTTCTCAGAGAATAGACAGACACAATCAGTCATTGTCTCTTCAATCTGTTGTTGCTGCCGACCGATGAAGTCAGCTGGCCCCTACAACACCCTCCCCACTATTCCTTCACGCAGACTGAACAACTCTCTTGTGGAAGCCGGGTTGTCCGCCTCTCGCATGTTAACACAGGAAGAAACACAGGGTCAAAAAATATCTTTATGCGCAGCACGGTGACACACTGAGTAGCACTGCTGCCTCATGGCGCCGAGGTCCAAGGTTCAATCCTGGCTCTGGGTCACTGTCCATGTGGAGTTTGCACATTCTCCCCGTGTTTGCGTGGGTTTTGCCCCCACGCTAAATTGCCCCTTAATGGAAAAAATGAATTGAGTACTCTAAATTAATTATTTGTTTTAAATCTTTATGGTAGGCAAATAAGAAACGTCAACCACCACACATGCACCACCATCGCCCCCCCCCCCCCAGCCGCGCCCCCCACCACCACCTTCCCTCCTACCCTGAGGTTAATGCCAAAGCTGAAAAGTGCAGACCAGGTGGAGTTAGCTTGTGAAAAGCCAGTGATATCTAAAGCACTCTGATGTTGGGAGTATCTTTCTCCAGCCTGTGAAATAAAAGGTTGAAGCAATTGTGAAGCAATTGGCGACTGGTTCCCTGAGAAACTTTGTGAAAGTTTACTCAAGGCAAAGGAATACTGGTAAGAGTTCTCCTGAAGAAATGGAAAAGTTTGTTAATGGTATGCATGAAAAGTTTGAGTGCATGGAAAAAGTGATGAGGAAGTTCACAAGGGGCAAACTACAAAGTGAAAGACTGCAGGAGAAAAAGGAAAAGATAAAGAATTCTTAAAGGAGCAGCAAAAAGAAGCAGCTCCAATTTGCCAGCCAGAAAAATAATTCTCTATCACTTTTGCAGCATATCCAATTGAAAGAAAATAATATTGTTCGGCTGAAGAATCAGTTGAATGGAAAAAAAGGAGGCTTGAAAGGAAAAGCCAAAGAGCTGTCCAAGCTATGTGCGGATATTGAAGCCACGAGTATCGGGGTTACAGGCCTGAAACAAGTTAAAATTGCTTCGGAGATTGACCTGGCCAACAGTGAAACCAAATAGAAGGCAAGGGCAAAGCACTGCTGTGGACAGAGACAATGTACATCCTGTGCAAAAGATCAAGGGACTGGAAGAAAAAGGATGCCTCAAAATTACTGAGAACCATTGAGGTGTTTAGAAATGACACGGCTGAAATGAAAATCAAGACTGTTGAATGTCAAGAAAAAGTGGAAGTAAAAATGCAATTTCTCACAAAGGAGCATGAAGAGTCTCAAAACCAATTGGCAGAAGTAAAATTAAAATTGCGAACGTGAAGGATAGCACACGGGAACTAGGCTTTGCCAAGGAAAATCTATTCAGTGTAGAGAACCAACTTTCCTTTTTTTAAATAAATTTAGAGTATCCAATTCTTTTTTTTCCAATTAAGGGGCAATTCAGCATGGCCAATTCATCTACCCTGCACATCTTTTTGGGTTGTGGGAGTGAGACCCAAGCAGGAAGAATGTGAAGAACTAACTTTCACGTATGGAAGATGAGTTTGCTTTTGAAAATTAGAACTTGATGAACTTCAAATAGCAGAAGTCGCGATTAAGTTTGACAAGATACCGCATGGTAGGTTAAATCTCACGGGATCCAGGGTGAGGTAGCAATTGGATACAAAATTGGTTTGACGACAGAAGTCGAAGGGTGGTTCTAGAGGGTTGTTTTTCAAACTGGAGGCCTGTGACCAGCCGTGTGCCTCAGGGACTGTTATTTGGTATTTATATTAATAATTTGGATGAGAATTTAGGAGGCATGGCTGGTAAGTTTGCAGATGACACCAAGATTGGCGGCATAGTGGACAGTGAAGAAGGTTATCTAGGATTGCAATGGAACCTTGATCAATTGGGCCAGTGGGCCGCGAATGGCAGATGGAGTTTAACTTAGATAAATGTGAGGTGATGCATTTTGGTAGATCGAATCGGGGCAGACCTACTCAATTAAAGGTAGGAGACTTAGGGGTGATCTTATAGAGGTCTATAAAATAATGAGGGGCATAGATAAGGTAGATAGTCAACATCTTTTCCCAAAGGCAGGGGAGTTTAAAACTAGAGGGCATAGGTTTAAGGTGAGAGATACAAAATGATCCAGAGGGGCAATATTTTCCTCACAGAGGGTGGTGAGTGTGTGGAACAAGCTGCCAGAGGCAGTGGTAGAGGTGGGTACAATTTTGTCTTTTAAAAAGCATATAGACAGTTATATGGGTAAGATGGGTATGGAGAGAGATGGGCCAAATGCGGGCAATTGGGACTAGCTTAGTTCGAAAGACTGGGTGGTATGGACAAGTTGGGCCAAAGTGCCTGTCTCCATTCTGTAAACCTCTATGACTCTATGGGGGCGATTCTCCCAAATGGAGCCCAAGTGTTTGCGCCGTCGTGAACGGCGTTGTGTTTCACAATGGCGCGAAACGGGCTTGGGGACGATCTATTCTGGCCCTCACAGGGGGCCAGCACAGCACTGGAGCGGTTCGCTCCACCCTCCCTTCCCAGTGGCAAATGGGCGCCGTGCCAACTCGCGCTTGCGCTGTTGGGCTGCGCCAACGTGCGCATGTGCAGGGGAATTCTTCCACACGCCAGCCCCGACTCAACATGGCGTCGGTGTTCAGGGGCCGGCTGCACTGGAAAGTAGGCCGGGGGGGGGGAGGCCGGCCCACTGATCGGTTGGCCCTGATTGCAGGCCAGACCCTATCGGAGGCTCCTCCCGGTGAAGGATCGCTTTTCCCCGCCCCACAGGCCGCCCCCCCGACCCTTCACGCAGAGTTCCCGTCGGCAGCGACCAGGGGTGAACGGCGCTGGTGGGACTCTGTCATATTCGCGCGGCCGCGCGGCCCATCCGGCCGGAGAATCGGCGACTCCGCCGATTCCAGCGGCCCGTGGCTGGCGCCGCACCAACTGCGCCGGCGCAAATGTCACCGATTCTCTGCACCTCGGAGAATCGCACGCCGGTGTCGGGGCGCGTGACGTGGTTGCGGTGATTCTCCAGCTCGGCGCAGGGCTTGGAGAATCGCCCCCTATGACTCTAAGTATTATTTTTAAAAATGCCTGGAACATGAAAAGCAATTGCTGATAAATCAGAACAGTTGGTTGAAGGCAGCATTAACAACCAAAACTGAGTAAATGTCTAAAATCCATTGTAAAAAGAGCATGAAGTTCTTGAATTTTGATCCAATCTGTCGAATATGAAAGATGAGGTGGGCAGTATGGAAGAGCAAATCTAGATTTTAAAAGCAGTTAAGGAGAGTTTTAAGAGACAGGTTGAGGACCTAATGAGTGAATGGAAACAATCTGAGGTGCCCCAGTGGCCAGGGAAGAAAAACTTCCAAGGCAACAGAATGCCCAAGTGAAGTTTTTAATCTTGTATAAGTGTCCTGGAGATAACGCTGGAACAAAGTTAAACTAAACTTTCCAAAGCAGTTGCTGAGCTGACTAAAAAGATTATTTGGATTGAAAATGAACTGGAAAATAAGTGAATAATCGAATATTTGGCTAAAATTGTGAAACATCTGGAAATGAAGGTTCCATTTTTGAAACATCAACTTCCAGGAATAACATAGCGGACCCCACAGGAAAAGAAAACCCAAGTCTACTCTGTGAATGAAGAGGGTGAACATTAGAGTGGAATAAATCTACGGCATCTGATCACAAAAGATGGATTGTTGACAAAGAAAAGCATAACGCTAGTGAGCGCAAGAGGTGAACCTGATGTTCAAATCCGAACACCAAGTACCACAATTTCAAACAAAAGTCTGCCTGAAGCATTTGAGACTATCACTCCTCCAAATGGGAGGACATAGCCCCAGTGAGGTCTTGGGCAAAGTCATGGTGGGCCTTGAGAAGACAATGTCTTTGAGTGCCTGAAGATGGGAAATCTCAGTGGGCACAGGGAGGATGAAGTCTTGGAGGGTCTGGGGAGGGGAGGTCTAGGTGGGCCCAGGGAGGATTAAGACATGAAGAGCCCAGGGACGATGAAATCTTGGCAGGATTATGGGAGGAAAAGTGCCAACGGGGCTGGGAAAGATAAAGTCAAAATGGGCGCGTGGAAGGTGATGTTTTGGCAGACCTGGGGATGAGGCGGTGCCATATAATATAATAATATAGGGCAGCACGATAGCGCAGTGGTAGCACTGCAGCCTCATGGCGCCGAGGTCCCAGGTTCAACCCGGCTCTGGGTCACTGTCCGTGTGGAGTTTGCACATTCTCCCCGTGTTTGCGTGGATTTCGCCCCCACAACCCAAAGATGTGCAAGGGAGGAGGATTGGCCACACTAAATTGCCCCTTAATTGGAAAAAATGCATTGGGTACTCCAAATTTATTTTTAAAAATAAAACATTAAAAAAAAGAAATAATATAATAATCTTTATTGTCACAAGTAGGCTTACATTAACACTGCAATGAAGTCATGGCAAGAAGCTCCTAGTCGCCAATTTCCAGTGCCTGTTTGGGTCCACTGAGGGAGAATTCAGAATGTCCAACAGCACGTCTTTCGGGACTTGTGGGAGGAAACCAGAGAACCTGGAGGAAACCCACACAGACACGGGGAGAACGTGCAGACTCTGCACAGACAGTGAGCCGAGTGGGAATCGAACCTGAACGTAACTGAGGCTTTAATACACTAAACAGAAAGCCTCCTGGCCTCGGATCAAGAACTTGGGCAGCGGTGGAGACCAGCCACCTTTATACCAAGCCCGAGGGGAGGCGGAGCCAGCATGCAGTGGTTTACCACATTACATATAATATAGTGGCAGTTTACCACAATACACATATTATATACTACAGTGGTTTACCACATTCATCCCCTGTTAAAAAAAGAGTCCAGCGGGGGTGAAGTGGACTTAAAGATCAAGTCTGTCAGGGGCCTTGCCCTTCCACTGTGATCGCCTCAGTCAACAAAAAAAGAACAAAGAAAAGTACAGCACAGGAACAGGCCCTTCGGCCCTCCAAGCCCGTGCCGACCATGCTGCCCGTCTAAACTAAAATCTTCTACACTTCCTGGGTCCGATTCCCTCTATTCCCATCCTTTTCATGTATTTGTCAAGATGCCCCTTAAATGTCAGTATCGTCCCTGCTTCCACCACCTCCTCCAGCAGCGATTTCCAGGCACCTACTACCCTCTGTGTAAAAAACTTGCCTCGTACATCTTCTCTAAACCTTGACCCTCGCACCTTAAACCTATGCCCCCTAGTAATTGACCCCTCTACCCTGCGAAAAAGCCTCTGACTATCCACTCTGTCTATGCCCCTCATAATTTTGTAGACCTCTATCAGATCGCCCCTCAACCTCCGTCGTTCCAGTGAGAACAAACCGAGTTTATTCAACCTCTCCTCATAGCTAATGCCCTCCATACCAGGCAACATCCTGGTAAATCTTTTCTGCACCCTCTTTAAAGCCTCCACATCCTTCTGGTAGTGTGGCGACCAGAATTGAACACTATACTCCAAGTGTGGCCTAACTAAGGTTCTATACAGCTGCAACATGACTTGCCAATTCTTATACTCAATGCCCCGGCCAATGAAGGCAAGCATGCCGTATGCCTTCTTGACTACCTTCTCCACCACTGTTACCCCTTTCAGTGACCTGTGTACCTGTACACCTAGGTCTCTCTGACTTTCAATACTCTTGAGGGTTCTACCAGTCTACCAATCCCGCCTGTGGTGTGAACACCGATGTCGAGACATGCGCGTCCGGGAGTGTGTTGTCCTCTTCTTCACCCAGTAGGCGGTGTGTGGGCGAGGGTGGTGGTGATAGTCGGCGGTGGGCCTGCGAGTTCCAGACCTTGAAGCAGCCGGGTAGTGGTGGAGGGAGGCGGTGTAGGATCGGGGAAGGTGGTGATGGCCGCTGGGGAACATACAGGTGCCAAATCCCGGAGGGAGACTGTGTCCTGTCGCCTGTCCTGATGTGGAACGTATGCATATTGTGGATTGGCATGGAGGAGCAAGATCTTCTCGACGATGGGATCTGATTTATGACCTCCTCGCATGCTTCTGGAGGAGGACTGTCCCTGTGACTGTCAGCCAGGATGGGAGCGAGACCCCGGAGGTGGACTTCCTGGGGAAGGCAAACATACGTTCGTGAGGGTTGGCGGCAGTGCACAGGGGTGACCGGATGGAGTGGAGCGCATCGGGGAGGACCTTCTGTCACCGGGAGACTGGGAGACTTCTAGGACGTAGGGCCAGGAGGACGGTCTTCCAGACCGTCGCGTTCTCCCTCTCCACCTGTCCGTTGCCCCGGGGGTTGTAGCTGGTCGTCCTGCTGGAGGCGATGCCCTTGCTGAGCAGGAACTGACGCAACTCGTCGCTCATGAAGGAGGAACCCCGATTGCTATGGATGTAGGTGGGGAACCCGAACAAGGTGAAGATACTGTGCAGGGACTTGATGACGGTGGCAGAGGTCATGTCCGGGCATGGGATGGCAAAGGGGAATCTTGAGTATTCGTCAGCAATGGTGAGGAAGTACACTCTACGGTCAGTGGATGGGAGGGACCCTTTGAAGTCGATGCTGAGTCGCTCAAAGGGGCGAGAGGCCTTTACCAGGTGTGCTCTGCCTGGCCAAAAGAAGTGCGGTTTGCACTCCACGCAGACCTGGCAGTCCCTGGTCATGGTCCTGAACTCCTCGATGGAGTAAGGCAGGTTGCGAGCCTTGACAAAATGAAAAAACGGGTGACCCCCGGGTGACAGGTCATTGTGGAGGGCCTGAAGTCGGTCTACTTGTGCACTGGCACATGTACCGTGGGATAGGGCATCTGGGGTCTCATTGAGCTTCCCCGGTTGGTACAAGATCTCATAGTTGTAGATGGAGAGTTCGATCCTCCACCTCAGAATCTTGTCGTTCATGATTTTGCCCCATTGTGTATTGTTAAACATGAAGGCAACCGTGTGGTGAACCACTGTGTACATCTGTATTAGGGGATGTAAGGTAGGACCTGTACTACAGATTCGCCGGTAGACCCTGCCGGCTGGCTCCGCCCACTAGGAGCCCTATAAATATGCGTGTCCTCCATTGATCTGCCATTTCACCAGCTGCAATAGGAGACCACGCATCTGACTGCAATAAAGCCACAGTTGTACCCAATCTGAGTCTTTGTGCAATTGATTGTGCACCAAACCGACCGTTGGTCAGTGAGGAGAGTGAATCACCTGCCGGCCAGGTAATGCCTCCATTGTCGCACAGTTTCTACAATGGCTTGGTCTTTCTTTTCGCCGGAGGAGTGTCGCATTCTGGAGGCATGGAGGGTACGGGAGAAGAAAGCCACGGGCCTGCCCGCCTGGTTGAGGGTAGCGGCCAGAGCAAAGTCCGGCGCATTGCTGTCCACCTGGAACGGAATGGACTCGTCCACAGCGTGCATCGTGGCTTTGGCAATATCTGCCTTGATGCGGTTGAAGGCCAGGCGGGCCTCAGCCGTCAGGGGAAAAATGGTGGATTTAATAAATGGACGGGCCTTGTCCGCATAATTAGGGACCAACTGGGCATAGTAAGAAAAGAACCCCAGGCATTTCTTCAGGGCCTTGGGGCAATGGGGGAGGGGGAGTTCCATGAGGGGGCACATGCGGTCGTGTTCGGGCCCTAGGACTCCGTTTTCCACAACATAGCCGAGGATGGCTAGGCGGGTTGTGCGGAAAATGCATTCTTCCTGATTGTAGGTGAGGTTCAGGAGTTTAGCAGTGTGGAGGAAGTGCCGGACATGGTTCTGCTGGTCATGGCCGCAGATGGTGACATTATCTAAGTACGGGAATGTGGCCCGCAGCCCGTACTGGTTAACCATTCGGTCCATTTCTTGTTGGAAGAGCGAGACCCCATTGGTGCCGCCGAAAGGAACCCTGAGGAAGTGGTGGAGGCGGCCATCTGCCTCGAAGGCAGTGTATTGGCGGTCCTCTGGGCGGATAGGGAGCTGGTGGTACGCGGACTTCAAGTCAACTGTGGAGAAGACTCGATCTGTGCAATCTGGTTGACCATGTCAGATATGCAGGAGAGGGGCTACGCATCGAGCTGCGTCTATCGGTTGATGGTCTGACTGTAGTCGATGACCATCCGGTGCTTCTCCCCAGTCTTTACGACCACCACTTGGGTTCTCCAGGGACTGGTACTAGCCCCTCTCGTAGAACTCGCTGGACCTCCGACCTGATAAAAGCCCTGTCCCGGGCACTGTATTGTCTGCTAGTGGCAACGGGCTTACAGTCTGGGTTGAGGTTAGCAAAGAGCGAGGTTGGAGCGACCTTAAGTGTCGCGAGGCTACAGGCGGTGAGGGGGGGCGCAGGGGTCCACCGAACTTTAAAGTATGACTTTGGAGGTGGCACTGGAAGTCGAGTCCCAGTAATAGGGCAGCGCAGAGATGGGGAAGGACGGAGAGCTTGAAGTTAGTGTACTCTACGCCTTGTACAGTAAGGGTCGCGACACAGTACCCCCGGATTTCTACTGAATGTGATCCGGAAGCCAAGGAGATTTTCTGGGTCGCGGGTAAAATTGGGAGGGAGCAGCGCCTTACCGTATCTGGGTGTATGAAGCTGTCTGTGCTCCCGGAGTCGAAAAGGCAGGCCGTCTCGTTCCCGTTGATCCGGACGGTCATCGTAGATTTTGCGAGGTGATGAGGCTGGGACTGGTCGAGCGTGATGGAGGCGAGCTTCGGAAGGTGATGGGTAGGTCGGTCGGAGGTAGCGGCGGCCAGCATACGACCGGGTGAGCTGGGCTCCCGGGAGGCTGTGGAGTGGTCCCAAGATGACGGCCCCCATGAGTCACACGTGGCAGGTGGCATCGGAGATGGCGTCAAAGATAGCGGCCCCATGGGTCGTGCGTGGCGGGTGGTGTACAAGGTGGCATCAAAGATGGCGGCCCCCATGGGTCACGCGTGGTGGGCGAAATCGAAGATGGCGGCGAAAATGGCGGCGCCACGAGTCACACATGGCGGGTGGCACGGCAGCTGGGGGCGTCCCCGACAGGCAGCAGGCAGCGCTGCTGGGCCTAGGAGTTTTAGCGAGACATCGGGCCTGACAGGCTTTCGCAAAGTGGCCTTTCCTCCCACACCCGTTGCAAGTCACGTGGCGTGCAGGGCAGCGTTGTCTGGGATGATTACCCTGGCCGCAAAAGTAGCAATGCGGGCCTCCGGCGTTGGCGGGCTGCTGCGCGGCCCACGCCTGCACCGCTCTCGAGTCGGATGATGGCGGCGCCCACGAGGTCCACGAGAGTGCCGCGTGGTCGGAGGTGTAGGCCTCCATGTTCTGGAAGGCCACCTCCAGCGAGTTTGCACTGTCTCTGGGAGGCCGAGTGTACCCCCTTCCAACAATCGCTGGCGGATGTAGTTCAATTTCATGCCTGCGACATAGGCGTCCCTGACCAGCAGCTCCGTGTGTTGGGTAGCCGATACCGCCTAGAAAGCACAGTTCCGGCTGAGTACCCGCAAGGCACGCAGGAATTCGGTTAGTGATTCTCCAGGGCATTGTTGCCTCGTGGCAAGAAGGTGCCTAGCATACACCTCGTTTACAGACTTTATATATTGTCCCTTCAGCAGCATTATCGCCTCCGTATACGAGGGGGCGTCCCTGATGAGAAGGAAAACTTGCGGGCTCACCCATGTGTTGAGAATCTGCTGCTTCTGGAGCTCGGTGAAATCTTCAGTGTAGTATCTGAGGTACGCTTTGAAGCAGCTCAGCCAGTGTTCGAGTGTTGCAGTGACGTCGGCTGCCTGTGGGTCCAGCTCCAGGCGATCAGGCTTGAGCGATGAATTCATCTTAGGTTTTGTTTATTAAATTGATGTGCCATCAACGAACACGAGACGAGAAGTGAACGTAACTGAGGCTTTAATAAACTAAACAGAAAGCCTCCTGGCCTCCGGTCCCAAACTGGGGCAGCGACAGAGACCAGCCACCTTTATACCAAGCCCAAGGGGAGGCGGAGCCAGCAGGCAGTGGTTTACCACATTACATATAATACAGTGGCAGTTTACCACAATACACATATTATATACTACTGTGGTTCGGAGCCAGCAGGGACAAGCACAGGCATGTAGCAATAACAGTACAATACAATACAGTGGTTTACCACACATGCAAATGTGACTTTTGTTCTTTTGGAAAAGGGGATATTTGTGTCTTTTATTCATTATGAAAAGGATGATGTTTGGGTTTCCTTGCTGCTTCCTTGATGTTCACTCTGACAAAGGAAGGTTCAACACGTTTATTAAACTATTTACAATTCTCCTACTCGGATTCGCCTCTACTTTTAATCCTTCTATAGCTACTCAGACTGATGAACCAGTCTGCTACAATCCACGTGGTGGGTGTGATGTTGAATCAACCCTGTGTCTGTACTCACTGAGTGTCTCCACTGGAAAGAGGAAGATCATGTGTGCTGTGTCCTTTATATATGGGTTGGTGTAATGCCCCCCTGTGGCAGTGTCAGCTCTGTGTGTATCGTGAATGCCCGTTGGCCGTGTCTTATCTTACTGACCTATTGGTTGAGAGTCTGTGTGTCATGTCTCTGGTGCTCCCTCTAGTGTCTAGCTAGTCTACGTGTACTTACATTAACCCCTTGTGTATCTACAGTGATGCATATCACCACAACAGTGACCTTTTAAACACAATCATCTTTTTCTTTAGCTGGTTGTATAAATGATGCCCATGCTTCTGGCCACATTTTGTTGCACAGGAACAGCTGTGTCATTCCTTTTTTATTAAAAATTTAGAGTATCAGTTTAATTTTTTCCAATTAAGGAGCAATTTAGCATGGCCAATCCACCTAGCCTGCACATCATTGGGTTGTGGGGCGAAACCCACGCAAACACGGGGAGAATGTACAAATTCCACACGGACAGTGACCCACAGCCGGGATCAAACCTGGGACCTCGGCGCCGTGAGGGCTAACCCACTGCGCCGCCGTGCTGCCCCAGCTGTGTCATTCTTGATCTATCACATGAATAACAATTTAATTCCGTTCTACTTTAACTCATTAATGTATTTCCAGTGACATTGATGAAGTCTGGCAAGCAATTGCAAGAGATTTAGGAGCAATAATCCAGATAAATGATCTGATTTGGTGAAAATATTCTTTCATGCAAAAGTACTCTATTTTCAAATGAGATCATTAGCAATACCGTCTCATCCACTACAGAGGGGTCGCCAATCAATCAATGGCACATTTAGGTTAATATTGATGATATAGAACATATTATGAAGTTCATGCAACATTGGCAAATCAGTTGCTTTGACGTATAATGCAAAATAATTTCCAGGAATTTTATCAGTCAGATTCCTTATTAATGGAAATGTTATTAATATATTGGAATCGTCATTTCTGACTGGCATTGTTATGTGATCTACAATAGTAGCTGGCTTTTCCTAATCATATTTACCATCCCAATGAATACTTAACTTAAGAACAAGTTCTCTTGCCCTAGGTCACTGTCCCTGTGGAGTTTGCACATTCTCCCCGTGCCTGCCCGGGTCTCACCTCCACAACCCAAAAAGATGGGCAGGGTAGGTGAATTGACCACGCTAAATTGCCCCTTCATTGGAAAAAAAGAATTGGGTGCTTTAATTTTTTTTAAAAGTTCACTTGATGAGTGATCGGGAAAATAGACGGCAAAGGGTGAAAAATGGGATTGGGCTGATATCAGATGTGAGGATCATTGCACAATTATCTAAGGCCCACTCCCATTGAAATACTTTGCAATGCTTGTTCATCATTGGATTGCTTTCCGCGACATGATTACGGTAGGCAACCTAACCCGAAACGCACTGCTGACTGGCTGAGCATTCAGCAAGGCCGAGGTACGTGCATGGTTAACGTGACAAAGCTAACCAGCACCTCTTAAAGGCAGCCTTTATTTTTAGAGAGAATCTCCATTTAGGCTGCAATTGGACTGGAGCCTGAAAGGCATTGTAAGGAGGGTGGGAACGGCAAATGGAACATAGGACAGAGGGAGGCCCCGCAGGTTTTCTGATGCAGCCTCAGAGGCCTTAGTAATGGAGGTCAATAGGAGGACAGAGGTCCTCCACAAATGGCTAGGAGTCCTTGAAAGCGAACCATGTATAGGGAATGGGCGCATGTGACAAGGCAAGGCACGACTGCAAGGCAAAATGTGACTCCAACTCCATCTACAGGTTTGCTGATGACACGACCGTAGCGGGTCAAATCTTGAACAACATAGGAGGGAGATCGTGGATTAGAGTAACGACAACAATCTCTCCCTCAACGTCAGCAAAACTAAAGAGCTGGTTATTGACTTCAGGAAGCAAAGTATTGTGCACACCCCTGTCTGCATCAACGGGACCAAGGAGATGGTTGACAGCTTCAAATCCCTAGGTGTGCACATCACCAAAAATCTGACCTGATCCACCCACGTCGACGCTACGACCAAGAAAGTGCAACAGCCCTTATACTTCCTCAGGAAAGTAAGGGAATTCGACATGTCCACATTGACTCTTACCAACTTTTACAGCTGCACATAGAAAGCATCCTATCTGGCTGCATCACAGCCTGCCATGGCAACTGCTCTGCCCAAGACCCTAAGAAACTACAGCGTTGTGAATACCATCCAGTCCATCACACGAACATGCCTCCCATCCATTGACTCTGTCTACACCTCCCGCTGCCTGGGGAAAGCGGGCAACATAATCAAAGACCCCTCCAACCCAGCTTATTCACTCTTCCAACTTCTTCCATCGGGCAGGAGATACAAAAGTCTGAGAACACGCACCAACAGATTCTTCCCCTCCCTTCCAGGACAGACTCCTAAATGACCCTCCTATGGACTGATCTGATCTCTTCACACATCTTCTCTACCGAGTAGTACTGTAGTACTCTCCTGTATGCTTCACCTGATGCCTGTGTCTATGTATTTACATTGTGTATTTATGTTTGCCCTATTATGTATTTTCTTTTCATGTACGGAATGATCTGTCTGAGCGGCACGCAGACAATACTTTTCACTGTACCTTGGTACACGTGACAATAAACAAATCCAATCCTGAGCTGAACTCAGAGATCAGGCTGCCATTTTGAAAAGGTGCCCCGATCTCTAAGTGAGCTTGTGAGTCCCCCACACCCCACACCTATGGGTACTGTCACCTCCACAAATATGGACACTATCCAACACCTCCCCAAGTGAGGGCATACTGCTATGGGGTCCCTAGGGGCACACCCTCTTCACCCCACTCAAGCCCTCTTACAGCACCCCCTCCCTTCCAGGACATCCATCGATCACACGTCCAACCTCCCAGAGGCTCCTACTTACCTGCCCTGCATACTCCCAACATTCAAACACCCCTCCACCTTCCTTTCATGGGCATGGAGCCCCCCCCTCACCCCCTAGTCCTTGGCAGTGCCACCCTAGCACTTGGGAACATGCACGGCCACCCTGGCCCCCAGGCAATGCTCCTGCCAGCTTGGCAGTGCCACCTACGCACCTTGGCAGTGCCAGGGCAGCAGTGCCAAAGTGCCAAATCGGCAGTGCCAAGGTACCTGCATTCCAGGGGGAGGGCCAGGGGTCCACCTTGCACTGACCTGACCACCCTGGGGTCTAAAGCTGCTTTAGTTGTATTATCCCATTTTCTACAGTTAACTTTAACCTCCCCAGAACTATATATTATATTTGACCATAAGACATAGGAGCAGAGTTAGGCCACTTGGCCCATCGAGTCTGCTCCGCCACTCAATCATGGCTGATATTTTCTCATCCCCATTCTCCTGCCTTCTCCCCATAACCCCTGATCCCCTTATTAATCAAGATATTACTATGACATATAACATGACTATAACATATTACTATGAACCATGATAGCCATGATGTGGAGATGCCAGCGTTGAACCTGGGGTGAGCACATTAAGATGTCTCACAATACCAGGTTAAAGTCCAACAGGGTCGTTTCGAATCACTAGCTTCCGGAGTATAGCACATTCACCTGAGGAAGGAGCTATGCTCGAAAAGCTAGTGTTGGACTTTAACGTGGTATTGTAAGACTTCTTACTATGAACAACAGAAATGAATAATCCCGAGTCAGCATCATTCTCAAATTGAGGAACAGCCAGCGAGTAAAGATAGGATGAAAAAAGGGTTTGGCTCTACTGAAAAAACAAAATTAGGAAGCCAGGTCTCAATAGTGAGGTAATACTGAAATTCACAGCTCTTCCTTTAAGGTAGACTGGCAAAATTAGGGAGACTGGCAAAATTAGGGATGCAATGTGAAGGAGAACATAGGTTGAAAAAGTTTTAAATTGCAAAAGAGGGCACATTTGAGAAGTTTTTGAAGCCCAAAGTAAATAACGTTCCAGACTTTGATTTCAGGGCTATGAAAGAATTGACCCAAACAATTTTGAGTCCACTTGTGGATATTATTCAGAGTTCTCTGGGTGCAGGCCAAGTCCTGGAACATTGACAAACACATCTTCAAAATAGGGCGAAGGATGAAGCATCAAATTGTAAATCAATAAAACTTACTTGAAATGTTGGGAAAGTGCTTGAAAATATTATATACGAAAGACATGAATTAATCTGAGACAGTCGTGGTTTTGAGTGGGATGCCATGCTTGACTACTTTATTGGATTTTCTTTTTAGATGACAGATACAGTAGATAGGGTTAGCTACCAAGATTGCAAGGACAAATTTGACACCATCCCATATTAAAGGCCAAGCATTGCTCATTGCACAGATGGGAATAGATTATAATATATTGGCAATGGTTGGGTGTTGGTCAATACTGAGCTGCAGTTCATGGGCAGCTATCAGGTTGCCAGTCACAAATGGGGTTCAAGGTTCATTGCTGGGACTACTGTTGTTTCTATTTTTTTTTTGTGAATGATTCCAAGGAAGGATTCTGTTGAAAGTGCCCAAATGTGAATATGATGGGGAGCTGCGGTAAATGGTAAATATCAAGGAATTCAAAAGGATTGTGAAAAACTCAATAGGTGGGCAGAGAAATGGCATGTGCAGTTTAATGGAGGGAAGTATAAAGTTGTAGTGTTTGACAGTTGGAAGGTAGACATGGATTATTTTCTGCAATAGGTTTGTATTTGAACAAGAGGGAGATCGTTGGGTTTCGGGGTACGTTTCTAAAACCATCCCCGCAATGCTGCTGGACTGTTTTAAAAAAAAGGAAAACAGAATGCTGGTATTCATAGCAAGGCTTCAAACAGATAAATCCAGATGGAGCTAGTTTAAACTGTATTTTACCTTTCTACGCCCACATCTGAAGTCTTGCACACAATTTTGGCCTCCCTATTTCAAAAATCGTGCTCCGTTGTTGAAGGGAGTGCAGAGAAGGGCAACTCAGTTGAGCCCAGAATTGAAGGGAGTGACTTGGATCTTCTCTTCTGGCAAAGGGAAGACTGAGAGGGGGGATGATAAAAATTTAAAATGGTGAAAGGTTTGGACAAAATGGATCCCCAAAATCTTTTCTGGTCATTGTGGCAGTCACCACTGTTGTATATATAATCGCGTATGAGGTGTATTACGGTAAGGCTCCTGTAATACAGGTACGGGGGGTAGATCCCTGCCTGCTGGCTCCACCCAGTAGGCGGAGTATAAATGTGTGGGCTCTCCGAGCTGCAGCCATTTCGGCAGCAGCTGTGGGAGGCTACACATCTCTGTGTAATAAAGCCTTGATTACACTCTACTCTCGTCTCGTCGTAATTTATTACGCAGAGATTTTACAACGATGGATCTCCGCATCAAGCCTGATCGCCTGCAGCTGCACCCTCAAGCAGACAATGCCAAGTCGGCCTCCGCACATTGGCTAGCTTGCTTTGAAGCCTACATTGGATCAGCGACAGAATCACCCTCAGAGGCACAGAAGCTCTAGATCCTGTATACGCGGCTGAGCTCCGATATCTTTCCCCTCATCCGGGATGCGCCTAACTGCGCTGATGCCATGGCGCTACTGAAGGAAAACTACACTCAGCAGACCAACAAAATCTACACCAGGCACCTCCTATCCATGTGGCATCAACTCCCCGGTCAGTCTGTGGAAGATTTCTGCCGTGCCCTGCACGCCCTGGCGAGGGACTGCGATTGCCAGGCCGTTTCGGCCGTTGAACATTCTGAACTTCTAATTCGAGATGCATTCGTTACGGGCATAAGGTCAGCGTACATCTGCCAGCGCCTCTTAGAAGGGGCTACCCTCGACCTCGCGGCGACCAAAAAACCCGCGATCTCACTCACAGTAGCCTCCCGCAATGTACAGGCGTACGCCCCCGACCGCACGGCGCCCCCCCTCCTGGACATCATGGACCCCGCTAGCGAACACCCTACCGTGGACCCCACCAGTGACCGCCCCCAGCCAGCCCCAAGCCTGCGCCGCGCGGCAGTCAACCAACCCTGGGGGATCCAAGTGCTACTTCTGCGGACAGACAAAACATCCCCAGTAGCGCTGCCCGACGCGGAGCGCATCTGCAAGGCCTGCGGCAAGAAAGGACATTTTGCTGCTGTGTGCCAGGCCCGCTCGATCGCCGCTGTAACCAGACCTATTGTCCTTGCACACCCCACATGCGACCTGTGAGCGCTGCCATCTTCCTCGCCTCAGACCTCATGCGGCCCGTGGGCACTGCCATCTTCCCCGCCTCAGAGCCCGTGCTCGTCGGGCACCTCATTGGGCCGCTCATCGCCTGCAACCGCCGCAGACCAGCCAGGGGCCTTCCAACACTAGCTACAGCTCGCCTCCATCACGATCGACCAGTCCCGACCACACAACCTCGCAACCGCGTTGACGACCGTGAAGGTCGATGGGCACAAGACATCATGCCTGCTGGACTCCGGGAGCACAGAGAGCTTCATCCACCCTGATATGGTAAGGCGCTGCTCCCTCATGGTACACTTCATTAACCAGAAAATCTCCCTGGCCTCCGGATCCCACTCCGTGGCGATCCGGGGGTACTGCACCGCCACCCTCACCATCCAGGGCGTAGAATTCAGCGGCTTCTGGCTCTACATCCTCCCCAACCTGTGCGCTGCCTTGCTACTCGGCCTGGACTTCCAGTGCAACTTCCAGAGTCTAACCCTGACATATGAGGTGCATTACGGTAAGGCTCCTGTACTACAGGTACGGGGGTAGATCCCTGCCTGCTGGCTCCACCCAGTAGGTGGCGTATAAATGTGTGGGCTCACCGAGCTGCGGCCATTTTGGCAGCAGCTGCGGGTGCTACACATCTCTGCGTAATAAAGCCCCGATTACACTCTACTCTCGTCTCGTCGTAATTGATAGTGCATCAGCCATACTTATAAAGTACTTACAACAAAGAAAAGATGGACAGAGGGATTTATTTTTAATTAGACAATGTCTTATGGGCTCAAGTTGTGGACATGCGACAGAGAGAGACAGAGTGAGAGAGAGAGAGTTAGAGACAAAAAGAGGCACAGAGAAGGATAGATAGATAAATAGACAGACAGACAGATAGATAGATAGATAGATAGATAGATAGATAGATAGATAGATAGATAGATAGATAGATAGATAGATAGATAGATAGATAGATCGACAGACAGACAGATAGACAGACAGACAGACAGATAGATAGATAGATAGATAGATAGATAGATAGATAGATAGATAGATAGATAGATAGATCGACAGATAGACAGATAGACAGATAGATAGATAGATAGCTAGATCGATAGAGAGAGAGAGCGAGAGACGGATATTTAAGGTGTTAATCTGCAAAGTGGCAGGACCTATTAGAATTGAGAAACTACATTGGCACCTTATCTATTTAATCGGAAACACTCAAAAGGTTATTGTACGCCATTTGTTCCAGTTTCGTTTTAGTTCTGACGATCTTTCAGTGATTTTATTTTCAGCTGGAGAAAGCAGATGATTTTCTCGTAATGTTGAAAGCAATTTTTTGTGGGAAGGAATCTGACCGTGAAGCTATGACTAAGACTATTCAATCAGCATCTGGGCCATCATTCCATCCTTTGAGACACAACAACTTACGGTACTAAAAGGAAAAGAACATTTAATCAATATGCATGGCACTTCCAGTCCATCATGCGTGTGTATCAAGGCACCAGCGCAACTTTACAAATCAGTATTATCTTCAGAAAACAAAGCCAATGTAATCAGCTAAAATATCAATAAATCTGCTTATTTTAAGATGACAACATTGGACCGATTTTTTTTGCTGGAATGACCATTTTGTTGGAATGGTTTATTTAAGTATGTGGCCCCTTTAATTTTTTTGTGTGCCCACATGGTAAGTTAAAGGGGCTGACTTGTACATTGCCAGCTCAGGGACTAAACGACTTAAGTGAGAGTTTGGTGACTGAGGGAGTTAGGTAAGGAGGGAGTAAGGTGCTCCTTTCATTTCATTTCCTACATTTCCTCAAAGAGTGTGAAGGGAGCCAGGGGTTTACAGCGAGAGAAGCTGATTGGGAGCAGAGTCGGAGGGCGGAGTTCCAGTTGGTTCACAGGGTAGCTATATTCTGTAAGCTAAGCGTTATTTTTTTTTTGTTTTTTGGGGGCAACAAGCTATCTTTGTATCATTTAGCAGAATCACCAATTTTAGAGGGTTCACTTGAGAGAGTAGCAGCACTATATATATAGATTTTTTTTAAAGGGCCTAATGGCTTTTAAAATCTTTTTTTTGCCTTTTAAATCTCTTTGGGAATTCAGATCAGAGGGGATGAAGGCTCGGGCAGTTGCATGCTCCTCCTGTAGGATGTAGGATTCCCGTACCAGCCTCCCCGGACAGGCGCCGGAATGTGGCGACTAGGAGCTTTTCACAGTAACTTCATTGAAGCCTACTCGTGACAATAAGCGATTTTCATTTCATTTTCATGTGGGTGGTGAGGGATACCACTGGTGTCCCCACTGACTATACCTGCGGGAACTGCACCCAACTGCAGCTCCTCAGAGACCGTGTTAGGGAACTGGATTTGGATGAACTTCAGATCATCCGGGAGGCAGAGGGACTGATAGAGATAGAGGGACTGATACAGGGAGGTAGCCACACCCAAGGTACAGGACAAGAGTAGCTGGGTTACAGTCAGGGGAAGGAAAATGAATGGGCAGACAGTACAGGGATCCCCCGTGGCCGTTTCCCTTCAAAACAAGTGTACCGTTTTGGATGCTGTTGGGGGGGGATGACCGATCAGGGGAAGGCCCTAGTGGCCAGGTCTCTGGCACTGAGCCGGCTCTGTGGCTCAGAAGGGAAACTCAATGGTTAGGTGAACACATAATGGATTCTGTGGTCGCGAAAGAGACTCCCGGAAGGCATGTTGCCTCCTGTGTGCCAGGGTCAGGGATGTCTCGGATTGAGTCTACAGGATTCTCAAGGGGGAGGGGGAGCAACCAGAAGTCGTGGTTCATATAGGCACCAACGACATAGCATAGAAAAGGGATGAGGGTCTAAAAAGTGATTTTAGGGAGTTAGGTTGGAAGCTAAAGAGCAGGACAAGCAGAGTAGTACATAGAGCATAGAACATAAAGTGCAGAAGGAGGCCATTCGGCCCATCGAGTCTGCACCGACCCACATTAAGTCCTCACTTCCACCCTATCCCCGTAACCCAATAACCCCACTAACTTTTTTGGACACTAAGGGAAATTTATCATGGCCAATCCACCTAACCTGCACGTCTTTGGACTGTGGGAGGAAACCGGAGCACCCGGAGGAAACCCATGCAGACACGAGGAGAACGTGCAGACTCCGCACAGTGACCTTTTTGCCATTACGGGGACCAGAAAATATGCACACTGATCACTTTATATTGTTCCGAATGATTCAGTGATGTCAATACCTGCTTGTGACGCCGAAGAACTTTAAATTTATTTTAAACTTTAAACTTTTTTTAGGGGCTGGTTTAGCTCACTGAGCTAAATTGCTGGCTTTTAAAGCAGACCAGCAGCACGGTTCGATTCCCGTACCAGCCTCCCCGGACAGGCGCCGGAATGTGGCTACTAGGGGCTTTTCACAGTAACTTCATTGAAGCTACGTGGGCAGCACGGTAGCGCGGTAGCATTGTGGATAGCACAATCGCTTCACAGCTCCAGGGTCCCAGGTTCGATTCCGGCTTGGGTCACTGTCTGTGCAGAGTCTGCACATCCTCCCCGTGTGTGCGTGGGGTTCCTCCGGGTGCTCCGGTTTCCTCCCACAGTCCAAAGATGTGCAGGTTAGGTGGATTGGCCATTAGTGCCCTTAGTGTCCAAAATTGCCCTTAGTGTTGGGTGGGGTTACTGGGTTATGGGGATAGGGTGGAGGTGTTGACCTTGGGTAGGATGCTCTTTCCAAGAGCCGGTGCAGACTCGATGGGCCGAATGGCCTCCTTCTGCACTGTAAATTCTATGTAAATCTATGTACTCGTGACAATAAGCGATTTTCATTTCATTTTCATTCATTTCATGTAATTCTGAGGACAGGCAGAGCTGACTTTTGCGAGCTACAGGATAGGAGCAGAATCTATCTCTCCTGTGTGCACAAAGTTTTTCCGAATTAAACAAAGTTTTGCCAACACCACGCGGTCGAGAACAGACTTTGAGGTTTTTCTTCCCTCCAACACCCTGCTCAAGAAAGGGAAAATGGAAATCCCTGGGAATTACACACCAGTCGGTCTTACATCTGCGGTGAGCAAAATATTGGAAAGGATTCTGCGAGATAGGATTTATGATTATTTAGAGAAACATAGTTTTGTTAAAAATAGTCAGCATGGTTTTGTGAGGGGCAGGTCATGCCTCACAAGCTTCATTGAATTCTTTGAGGACGTGACGAGGAACATTGATGAAGGTCGGGCAGTGGATGTGGTGTATATGGATTTCAGTGAGGCATTTGATAAGGTTTCCCCTGGTAGGCTCATTCAGAACGTATGGGGTCATGGGATACAGGGAACTTTGGCTGTCTGGATACAGAATTGGCTGGCCGAAAGAAGACAGTGAGTGGTAGTGGATGGAAAGTATTCAGCCTCGAGGTCAGTGACCAGTGGTGTTCCACAGGGATCTGTTCTGGGACCTCTGCTCCTTGTTGTTTTTATAAATGACTTGGATGAGGAAGTAGAAGCATAGTCTAATACGTTTGCCGATGACACGAAGGTTGGGGGAGTTGTAGATAGTGTCGAGGGCTGTAGCAGGTTACAACAGGACATTGACAGGATGCAGAGCTGGGCTGAGAAGTGGCAGATTGAGTTCAACCTAGATAAATGTGAAGTGATTCATTTTGGAAACCGAATTTGAATGCTGAATACAGGATTAAAGGCAGGATTCTTGGAAGTGTGGAGGAACAGAGGGATCTTGGGGCCCACATAAATAGATCCCTCAAAGTTGCCACCCAGATTGACAGGGTTGTTAAGAAGACGTACGTGTGTTGGCTTTCATTAACAGGGGGATTGAGTTTAAGAGCCGTGAGGTTTTGCTGCAGCTTTATAAAAGCCAGGTTAGACCACACTTGTAATATTGTGTCCAGTTCTGGTCGCCTCATTATAGGAAGGATGTGGATGCTTTGGAGAGGGTACAGTGGAGATTTACCAGGATGCTGCCTGGACTGGAGGGCATGTCTTATGAAGAAAGATTGAGGGAGTGTGGTAGTCACCACTGATGTATATATTGTATATAGAGGATGTCGGTGTAGTTGTTTTGTGGTAAGGCCCTGTACCACCCTGCCTGCTGGCTCCGCCCAGTAAGTGGAATATAAATATGTGTGCTCCCAGTACAGCAGCCACTTTGCCAGCTGCTGTAAGAGGCCACACATCTTAGTGTAATGAAGCCTCGATTGCATCCAACTCTCATCTTTGTGTAATTGATTGTGCATCAATTTATTATACTAAGTTTTCAGAAGATGGACCACCGCATCAAGCCGGATCGCCTGCAGCTGGATCCGCAATCAGACAACGCCAAAAGGGACTTTCAACATTGGCTAGCCTGTTTCGAAGCATAAATCGGGTCTGCACCAGATGAAATTCCATAAGCTCAGAAGATTCAGATCCTCTACACGCGGCTGAGTTCCAATGTTTTCCCACTTATCCAGGACACACCGACCTACGCAGAAGCCGTGGCGCTACTGAACCCACAGCCCACCATCTGGCCACCACTGGCTACTCCCCCAGCCCTGGCAGAAGCCCACGACCAGCGGCACAACTGTCATCAATGAATGGCGATGTTGGACACTTTCCGTACCCCTTCTCACTCCCTCAGCAGCCACGCCGCTGGTTTCACGACTTTTGTAAGTACAAGTGAATCACGAAGTCAGGAACTTGGCCCATCGGAGGCGGTGAATTGCGGAGGCCGCGGAGAATACTGGGTCAGGCCCACTAATGATATGCAAAAGGTATTTACTGTACTTGTGTTCCAGACCACATTTACGTCACTGATGAAGTGAAGGAGAATTGAAATTTGGCATCAAATGGCCACCCGCCGCGATTTTGCCGTCGGAATCTATTCTCCGCCCCATCGCATTTCCCAATTTCGCCGTCAGCCAGCGGAGAATCCCGTTCCACATTCCTCCCAAGATCAACATGTGGGGCTGGATTCTCCATTTCTGAGACTAAGGGCTGGATTCTCCGAGCGGCGACGCTGAAATCGCGTTCGGCCGGAGAGTCCATTTTTACGCTGGAATCAGGGGCGCCGGCATTTTGCGATGCTCCACCCCCTCCAAAGCGGAGTACGCGAGGGGTACGTCGCACACCATCAGGACGGCCTCAAGACATCACCTGAGGCTCTTCCCATGATGCTCCGCCCCCGATGGCCCAAATCCCCGACGGCGGGGGACGCGTGTACTCACTTCCGGTGCCAGCCTCCCCGAACAGGCACCGGAATGTGGCGACTAGGGACTTTTCACAGTAACTTCATTTGAAGCCTACTTGTGACAATAAGCGATTTTCATTTTCATCTTTTGGGGACCTCGTGTGGCAGCCGAGTGGGGGGAGACGTTCCACTAGCAGGGGAGGCTTCGGCAGGGGTTGGGGGACTGATGGGGGGTGGTCTGCCGGGGCGGGTGGCGGGGGGGGGGGGGGTGAGGGAGTTACAGGGAGGCAGTTTCTGGCAGGCCGGGTCCGTGCGGTGCAGCTTTATGTGGCACGGCAGCTAGCCCTCCACCGGGCAGAGCATCGGTGCGGTGGCGGGTCCGACTTTCTGGTCATAAGACCAGACAGATCCTGCGGGCATAGCCGCAGAATCGGGGCCGAAACCCACGCAAACACGGGAAGAATGTGCAAACTCCACACGGACAGTGACCCAGGGCCGGGATTGAACCTGGGACGTAAGAACTTTTATACGTAGATAAATAAGATGAAGTAGCTAAAGTAAACGTTCTGCCGTTAGAATCAGAGGCAAGAGAAATTAGCATGGGGAATGAAGAATGAAGAAACCCCAGGATAGAGGAGTTTTTACAACAATGAAGAACTTAGAAGAAAATGAACCGTAGATGTGAATATCATTTTACATGATTGGCAGAGACCAGAAAGTCAGACGCCGTTATTTAAGGAAAGATTTTGAAGTGTCATTTCAGACGGGTTTGGCGGGGTGCTTCCCATCGTTTTTTTCGTTGCGATCAACAATGGTATTTACTCGCACTTAGTCATTTTTGGGGGTGTTGGGGAGTTTCTCCCCAGTCTAGCCCACATTTAGAAATGTTTTCAGCAGTTGGGAGCTGAACAAACTGGGGCATTACACCACACCACACCAATTGAGGACACCAAATGGGATTGCTGAGGGCTTCCTTCTTCAGGCCCCCCAAACCCCCTTTCGCCCCCCCCCCCCCTTTTATGACCCCATCCCTTCACCCTCTAATCTATAGGAACTCATTTATTAGTTTTATCGTTACTTAACAAATTAGTTTACTTTACATCGAAGACGCATGTATTCTTCAAGATCATCTGCAACCAGTAACGACAGATATTACTTTAATCAAGTATGACAACATGCTACCAGAAGTAGCAATATAATATAACACCGGGCACAATTCTCTGAGCTACCTTTGTGGCTGCAGGGGGTATGTGGTAAAAACAGCTCCAGATGTCAGCCACTTTAGTGCTATCTCCAGCCCCAGCGGTTAAAACTCCCGCTGGGCAGCTAATTGCTCCCAACAAAAGTGCGAATCACACACTATTCAGTCCCGGCAGAAACACTTAGGGTGCAATCTTCTGACCTTGTTGCACTCTTGCTCAAGCGAAACAAGGCCAGTGAATAGCTGGAGAGGCCAAAACAGGAACTGCGCCAGGCTCCAAACAGTATGCGATGCACCCGGCCAACTCCGATAGGTGAAATCGGGATCTCGCCGGAGGAGGTGAAAAACGAATTATCACCACTTAAGCCCTATTTCCATACAATTAACGAGAGCCACCCCATATCCAACAGCCTCCCATCATTCAGTGGCCTCCCCAGCAAGTGCTCACAATGGCACTGATTAGTACTCCTTTTGAAAAACGTGAACCTGGCGGAAGGGCTTCTATGGGGAACCGAGGAGGGAAGTAGCCATTTTTGCTCACAGGGAAAGGGTCTGGGGGGTGCTGGTCTTGCCACCCCAGTGCTTCGGTGGGGATTGGGGGACCCTCGGCTGAGAGTGTGGGACCCTCTGCTGGGGTGGGCCGCCATAGGAGGAGGGGGGGGACTTCCGGTTGTGGCTATGCGGAGCTAAGCCGCACGTTCGGCAGCTCCCGCTATTTAGGGACTTTTGGGCCGATTTGAGGGCCCCAAACGGCGCTGTTTTAACGCATCCCGGTGGGGGAAGGTGTCTGGAGGAGCTTTCCACACAATTTATGGTGCTCACCCGGAGTGGGACGAAGGAAGAAGCTGCAGCAGCTCCCCAAAGAAAACGGGGGAAGAAGAACAAAATGGCGGCCGGCGGGACACCCGAGGACTGGTGGAAGTGGGCGCAGGAGTGATGCACCATCGATTGCACGTGAGGCGAGTGATTTACCAATGTCAGGCTTTAATTAACTAGAACACAGCCTGGCGATCGTCTACAGTGGAAAGGAACGATTGTCAGGCTTCTGAGCATTTATACCTCGTTGATAGAGGCGTGGTTAACTCAGCCTCTCGGCCAATCGGTCGAGAGGCACATGACCGACCAGGGCCAATGGTAAGCCGACGTTCTGGCCCAATGGCAGACGAGTATGCAGATCATATCATCACAAGGAGCAGCAGGCCTCTCTCCTGCGTTGTTTTGCGGAGCTGAAGGCTGAGTTGCTGGACTCCATGAATGCAACTACAAACAAACTGCTTGGGACCCAGGCGGCCCAGGAGGTGTCTATTCGGGAGTTGCAGCAGCAGGCCGCTGAGAGGGAGGAGGAGGCCGTGGTCCTCGTGGGGAAAGTGGAGTTGCACGAGGCACTTCATAAAAAGTGGCAAGACCGCTTGGAGGAGTTGGACGTTCGCACGAGGTGAAAGAATTTGAGGATCCTGGGCCTGGCGGAGGGGCTGGAGGGGTCGGACCTCCCGGTGTATGTGACTACGATGCTGAACTCGTTGATGGGAGCGGGGTCCTTCCATTTGCCCCTGGAGCTTGAGGGAGCTCACAGAGTGATGGCCAGGAGGCCCAAGGCAAATGAGCCCCCGAGGGCGGTGCTGGTGCGGTTCCATCGATTCAGTGACCGGGAGTGTGTGCTGCGCTGGGCCAAGAAAGAGAGGAGCAGTAAATGGGAGAATTCGGTAGTGAGGATCTACCAGGACTGGAGTGCGGAGGTGGCTAAGCGGCGGGCCGGGTTCAACCGGACGAAGGCGGTGCTTCATGCCAAGCAGGTCAGGTTTGGAATGTTGCAGCCTGCGCGCCTGTGGGTGACATACAAGGACCGGCACCTTTACTTCGAATCCCCGGAGGAGGCATGGGCATTTGTACAGGCGGAGAAGCTGGACTCGAACTAGGGTCTGGGGACCCTATACAACTATGGCGGTTGTTGTTTTCGCTGTTGCTGTTTTTTCAACTTTTTTAACTTCTTTAAAACTTTTTTAACTTCGACATGTGTGTTATGTATGCTGGTTTTTTCTTTTTGCTCTGTTTACGGGTGAGTTTGTCTGTTGGGTATGGTTAGGTGGGGAATGTTGGGGGTTTGTGCTTTATATGTTCTCTTCTGTACGGGGCTGGGGGTTGGGGTGAAACTGGATGTTGGGGAACTGCGTTAGAAGGCTGGGGTGTGGCAGTGTGAAAGCGCGGGCTTTCCTCTGGTTTCCCGCGCTGTGGGGCTGGGGGGGGTGGAGTTGGCGGTGGGGGCGGGGCCTCTACTGGTCTTCTTTCCCGCGCTGAAGCGGTGCCAAGGAGGTGTGGCAAGAGGGGGATGACCCCATGCCGGGAGGGGATGGGCGTTGGCGGGAGCTGCCGGGGTCAGCAGAAGTCAGCTGACTCAAGGAAGTACTATGGAGGGTGCGTCGCGGCTAGGAGGGGTCCCAGCCTGGGTGGGGGGGGGGGGTGGGGGGGGGGGGGGGGTACTGGGTTGCTGCTGGAATGACCAGGAAGGAGCTGGTGAGGGCCGGGGGGGGGGGGGAAGAGGAGAGGCATTATCGCCATGGGGAACGGGTCGGGTGGGGTGTGCTGGCCTGGGGCGAACATTTGATAAGCTATGGCTAGCCGGCGGGGGAGGGGGGCGGGTTGCCCTCTGATCCGGCTGATTATCTGGAACGTGAGGGGGCTGAATGGGCCGGTTAAGAGAACCAGGGTATTTTCTCATCTGAGGGGGCTGAAGGTGGACGTGGCTATGCTCCAGGAGACCCACCTGAAGGTGGCGGACCAGGTTCGTCTGAGGAAGGGGTGGGTGGGGCAGGTTTATCACTCAGGATTGGACGCGAAGAACCGGGGGGTGGCGATTCTGGTGGGGAAGAGGGTGGCGTTCGAGGCAGCTGAGGTGGTGTCGGACAAGGAGGGCAGATATATCATGGTGAAGGGTAGGCTGCAGGGAGAGAAGGTGGTGCTGGTGAATGTATATGCCCCGAATTGGGATGATGCGGGCTTCATGAGGCGCTTGTTGGGCCGCATCCCGGGCCTGGAGGCAGGGGGCCTGATCATGGGGGGAGATTTTAACACAGTGCTGGATCCCACACTGGACCGGTCCAGTGCAAGGACAGGTAGGAGACCGGCGGCGGCCAAAGTACTGAGGGGATACATGGACCAGATGGGAGGGGTGGATCCCTGGAGGTTTGGGAGACCAAGAGCGCGGCAGTATTCCTTTTTCTCTCATGTCCATAGGGTTTAATCCCGGATATACTTTTTTGTCCTGAGCAGGGGATTGATTCCGAGGGTGCAGGATGCCGAGTATTCGGCCATAGCGATTTCGGACCATGCTCCGCACTGGGTTGATCTGGAGATGGGGGAGGCGCGGGACCAGCGCCCGCTCTGGCGCCTGGATGTGGGGATGCTGGCGGATGAGGAGGTGTGTAGGAGGGTTCGGAGAAGCATTGAGGGGTATCTGGATACCAATGATACGGGGGAGGTCCGGGTGGGGATGGTCTGGGAGGCTCTGAAAGCAGTGATCCGGAGGGAGCTGATCTCCATCTGGGTTCACAGGGAAAGGAGGGAGAGGAAGGAGAGGGAGAGACTGGTGGGGGAGCTCCTGGATGTGGACAGGAGATATGCGGAGACACCAGAGGAAGGGTTTCTGGGAGAACGGCGCAGTTTGCAGGCCAAATTTGACTTGCTGACCACCAGAAAGGCGGAGACACAGTGGAGGAGGGCGCAGGGCGCGGTATATGAGTATGGGAAGAAGGCGAGCAGGATGTTGGCGCATCAGCTCCGTAGGCGGGATGTGGTTAGGGAAATTGGTGGAGTGAAGGATGGGGGTGGAAATGTAGTGCAGAAGGGGACAGAAGTAAACGGGGTCTTTAGGGACTTTTACGAGGAACTGTACCGGTCGGAACCTCCGAGGGGGAGAGAGGGGATGGAGAGCTTCATGAACAGGCTATGTTTCCCAAGGGTTCAAGAGAGGCTGGTAGAGGGGCTGGGGGCGCCGATAGAGCTGGAGGAGCTAGTCAGGGGGATTGGACAAATGCAGTCAGGTAAGGCCCCGGGGCCGGACGGGTTCCCGGTGGAATTTTACAAAAAGTATGCGGACCTGGTGGGCCCCCTGCTGGTACGAGCCTTCAGTGAAGCATGGGAGGGGGGGGCTTTGCCCCCGACGATGTCGCGGGCACTGATCTCTTTGATCCTAAAGCGGGATAAGGACCCCTTGCAGTGTGGATCATACAGGCCTATCTCGCTCCTCAATGTAGACGCTAAGTTGCTGGCGAAGATCCTGGCCACCAGGATAGAGGATTGTGTGCCAGAGGTGATACACGAAGATCAGACAGGATTTGTCAAGGGGCGGCAGCTCAACACGAATGTGCGGAGACTGCTAAATGTTATCATGATGCCGGCAGTGGAGGGGGAGGCGGAGATAGTGGTGGTGCTGGATGCAGAGAAAGCGTTTTATAGAGTTGAGTGGGGGTACCTGTGGGAGGTGCTGGAGCGGTTTGGATTTGGGGAGGGATTCATCAAATGGGTGAGGCTGCTCTACGCGGCTCCGATGGGGAGTGTAGTTACAAATAGAAGGAGGTCGGAGTACTTTAGGCTCTATCGTGGGACCAGGCAGGGGTGCCCCCTGTCCCCCTTGCTCTTTGCACTGGCGATTGAACCTCTGGCTATGGCGTTGAGGGAGTCAGGGAGATGGAGGGGTTTGGTGCGGGGTGGGGAGGAACATCGGGTATCGCTGTATGCGGACGACCTGCTGTTGTATGTGGCGGACCCAGAGGGGGGAATGCCGGGGGTGATGGAGCTGTTAGCGGAATTTGGGGGCTTCTCGGGCTATAAGCTAAATTTAGGAAAGAGCAAGGTATTTGTAGTGCACCCGGGAGATCAAGAGGAGGGAATTGGGAGGCTCCCTTTTAGGAGGGCAGTGAAGAGTTTCAGGTACCTGGGGGTGTAGGTGGCCAGGAGTTGGGGGACTCTCCATAAGCTTAACTTCACCAGACTAGTGGAGCAGATGGAGGAGGAATTTAAAAGGTGGGACATGTTGCCGCTGTCGTTGGCGGGTAGAGTGCAGTCCGTCAAAATGACGGTTCTCCCGAGGTTCTTGTTCCTCTTCCAGTGCTTGCCCATCTTTATCCCTAGGCCCTTTTTAAAAAGGGTGACCAGCAGCATCATGGGCTTTGTTTGGGCGCATGGCACCCCGAGGGTGAAGAGGATCTTTTTGGAACGGGGTAGAGATAGGGGGGGGGGGGGGCTGGCATTGCCCAATCTCTCGGGGTACTACTGGGCAGCCAATGTGTCTATGGTGCACAAGTGGGTGATGGAGGGGGAGGGGGCAGCATGGAAACGGATGGAGAGAGCGTCCTGTGGGGATACGAGCCTGGGGGCCCTGGTAACGGCGCCGTGGCCGCTCCCTCCCACGAGGTATACCACGAGTCCGGTGGTGGCGGCTACCCTCAAGATTTGGGGGCAGTGGAGGCGACATAGGGGAGAAGTGGGGGGGCTCGATGGCGGCTCCGTTGAGGGGGAACCATAGGTTCGTCCCGGGGAACATGGATGGGGGACCTGTTTATCGACGGGAGGTTTGTGAGCCTGGGGAAGTTGGAGGAGAAATGTGGGCTCCCCCCGGGAAACATGTTCAGGTATCTGCAGGTAAAGGCATTTGCTAGACGGCAGGTGGAGGGATTCCCTGCGCTTCCCGCGAGGGGGGTGAGGGACAAGGTGCTTTCAGGGGTCTGGGTCGGAGAGGGGAAGATATCCGATATCTACAAGGTTATGCAGGAGGTGGAAGAGGCGTCAGTAGAGGAGCTGAAAACTAAGTGGGAGGGGGAACTGGGGGAACAGATCGAAGACGGGACATGGGCTGATGCCCTGGAGAGGGTTATTTCTTCCTCCTCGTGTGCGCGGCTTAGCCTCATTCAATTCAAGGTGCTGCACAGGGCCCACATGACTGGGACGAGGATGAGTAGATTCTTTGGGAGTGAAGATAGATGTGTCAGGTGCTCGGGGAGTCCAGCGAACCATGCCCATATGTTCTGGGCATGCCCGGCACTGGATGAGTTCTGGAAGGGGGTGGCGAGGACGGTGTCAAGGGCGGTGGGATCCAGGGTCAAGCCAGGATGGGGACTCGCGATTTTTGGGGTTGGGGTGGAGCCGGGAGTGCAGGAGGCGAAAGAGGCCGGTGTGCTGGCCTTTGCGTCCCTGGTAGCCCGGCGAAGGATTTTGCAACAATGGAAGGATGCGAGGCCCCCGAGTGTGGAGACCTGGATCAATGACACGACGGGTTTTATTAGACTAGAGAAGGTCAAATTTGCCCTAAGAGGATCGGTACAAGGATTCTTCAGGTGGTGGCAACCTTTCTTCGACTTTCTGGCTCAACGATAGGGTACTGGGACAGTAGCAGCAGCAACCCGGGGGGACGAGGACTATGTTTGTTTATTTTATTTAAATATGATTTATTTAATTTTAATTTATTGTTAAGTTCTCTTGTTGGGGTTGGGGGGATGGGATACATGTGTTGATACGGTTTGGGGGGTGTTACAGTTGTTATGGGGTAGTTTGTTGCATATTATTGTTTGTTGTTATATTTTTTTATATTTTCTGTAAAAAATTCCAATAAAAATTATTTTTTTAAAAAATAGGAGGAGGGGGTAGGCAACAGGGGGCAACCACTTGTGGCACCACCTTGCCAACCCCTAGATACTTTACCCGGTCCGGGGACAACAGTGAAAGAGCGCGAGGAGAGCGGCGGGGACACAGTGAAAGAGCGCGAGGAGAGCGGCGGGGACACAGTGAAAGAGCGCGAGGAGAGCGGCGGGGACACAGTGAAAGAGCGCGAGGAGAGCAGCGGGGACACAGTGAAAGAGCGCGAGGAGAGCGGCGGGGACACAGTGAAAGAGCGTGAGGGGAGCGGCGGGGACACAGTGAAAGAGCGCGAGGAGAGCAGCGGGGACACAGTGAAAGAGCGCGAGGAGAGCGGCGGGGACACAGTGAGAGCGAGGAGAGCGGCGGGGACACAGTGAAAGAGCGCGAGGAGAGCAGCGGGGACACAGTGAAAGAGCGCGAGGAGAGCGGCGGGGACACAGTGAAAGAGCGTGAGGGGAACGGAGAGGCCATAGCTGCCAGAGAAGCGACCTTCAAATTTTCAGTGGCAGCAGTGGCCAGAGGTCTGTCGGGAAGGTAAGTTTACCTCTTTAAAAACTTACCTTGCAGGAGAAGCGGCCTTCAGAGTTTTGGCGGGAGCAGTGGCCAGGGGTCTGTCGGGAAGGTAAGTTTACCTCCTTTAAAACTTTCAAAACTTAACTTGAAGAGTGACATCACAGCAAAGCAGTGACCTCATTGGCTGGGAAGGAAAGTGCTCCAATTAGCAGTAGCTGGGAGAAATTCAACTCTTTGTGTGTTGGTAAGTATTGTGATTGGTAAGTAAAATCTTTATTCCTTTCACTTATTCATTATTTGATATTATATTTGTAATCAGTTAAGGTAAAGTGTAAAAATGGCAGGGGATCCCAGACCCGTGTTATGCTCCTCGTGCTCAATGTGGGAGTTCAGGGACGTGGCCGATACCCCTGACTCCTTCATGTGCAGGAAGTGTGTCCAGTTGCAGCTCCTGTTAGACCGCATTACGGCTCTGGAGCTGCGGATGGACTCACTTTGGAGCATCCGCGACGCTGAGGAGGTCATGGATAGCACGTTCAGTGAGTTGGTCACACCGCAGATTAGGATTGGTGAGGGAGACAGGGAATGGGTGACCAAAAGGCAGAGAAAGAGCAGGAAGGCAGTGCAGGTGTCCCCTGCGGTCATCTCCCTCCAAAACAGGTATACCGTTTTGGATACTGTTGGGGGAAATGACTCACCAGGGGAAGGCAGTAGTAGCCAGGCTCATGGCACTGTGGCTAGCTCTGCTGCACAGAAGGGCGGGAAAAAGACTCGCAGGGCAATAGTCATAGGGGATTTAATCGTAAGGGGAGTAGACAGGTGTTTCTGTGGTTTAAAACGAGACTCCCGAATGGTATGTTGCCTCCCAGGTGCACGGGTCAGGGATGTCTCAGATCGGCTGCAGGACATACTGAAGAGGGAGGGTGAACAGCCAGTTGTTGTGGTGCATATAGGCACCAACGATATAGGTAAAAAAACGGGATGAGGTCCTACAATCAGAATTTAGGGAGTTAGGAGATAAGTTAAAAAGTAGGACCTCAAAGGTAGTAATCTCAGGATTGCTACCAGTGCCACGGGACAGTCAGAGTAGAAATTCAAGAATAGTCAGAATTAATACGTGGCTTGAGCGATGGTGCAGGAAGGAGGGGTTCAGATTTTTGGGACATTGGAACCGGTTCTGGGACCATTACAAATCGGATGGTCCACTCCTGGGCAGGACTGGAACCAATGTCCTCGGGGGGGGGGGCTTTTGCTAACACTGTTGGGGAGGTTTTAAACTAATGTGGCAGGGGATGGGAACCAGGTTAGGAAGTTAGAGGTCAGTAAAGAGGCAGCAACTAAAGCCAGTAAGGTACGAGATAATAAACTCAATGTGACTAAGGGGAAGAGTAGACAGGGAAGAGATGGTGAACGGAGATGGTCTGAGGTGCATTTGTTTTAATGTGAGAAGTGTAGCAGGTATGGCAGATGAACTTAGGGCTTGGATCAGTACCTGGGAATATGATGTTATTGGTATTACTGAGACTTGGATGAGGGAAGGGCAAGACTGGCAACTAAATATCCCAGGGTACAGATGCTTCAGGAGGGATAGAGAGGGCGGTAAAAGGGGTGGAGGAGTTGCATTACTGGTCAGAGATGATATCACAGCTGTGATTAAGGAGGGCACGATGGAGGATTCGAGCACTGAGGCAATATGGGTAGAGCTAAGAAATAGGAAGGGTGCAGTCACATTGTTGGGACTTTACTCCAGGCCTCCCAAAAGCGAGTGTGAAGTAGAGGTACAAATATGTAGACAGATTATAGAAAAATGGAGGAGCAATAGGGTGGTCGTGATGGGAGATTTTAACTTCCCCAACATTGAATGGGACTCATGTAGTTTTGGAGGCGTAGATGGAGCAGAATTTGTAAGGAGCATCCAGGAGAGTTTTTTAGAGCAGTATGTAAATAGTCCAACTCAGGAAGGGGCCATACTGGACCTGGTATTGGGGAAAGATCCCGGCCAGGTGGTTGAAGTTTCAGTCGGTGATTACTTTGGGAATAGCGATCACAATTCCGTACGTTTTAGAATACTCATGGACAAAGACGAGAGTGGTCCTAAAGGAAGAATGCTAAATTGTGGAAAGGCCAAGTATAACAAAATTTGGCAGGAGCTCGGGAATGTGGATTGGGAGCAGCTGTTTAAGGGTAAATCCACATTTGAAATGTGGGAGTCTTTTAAGGAAAGGTTGATTAGGACAGACATGTCCCTGTGAAAATGAGGGATAGAAATGGCAAGATTAGGGAACCATGGATGACGGGTGGAATTGTGAGACTAGCTAAGATGAAAAAGGAAGCATACATAAGATCTAGGTGACTTAAAACTGATGAAGCTTTGGAGGAGCTTCCTCCAAATAAAGAGGGCTAAAAGGGGTCATGAAATATCTTTGGCTAACAGTGTTAAGGAAAATTACAAAGCCTTTTATTCGTATATAAGCAGCAAGAGGGTAACTAGAGAAAGGATTGGCCCACTCAAAGACAAAAGAGGGAATTTATGCGTGGAGTCAGAGGAAATGGGTGAGATTCTTAATGAGTACTTTACATCGGTATTCACCAAGGAGAGGGACATGACGGATGTTGAGGCTAGGGATGGATGTTTAAATACTCTAGGTCAAGTCGGCATAAGGAAGGGGGAAGTTTTGGGTATTCTAAAAGGCATTAAGGTGGACAAGTCCCCAGGTCCGGATGGGACCTATCCCAGGTTACTGAGGGAAGCGAGGGACGAAATAGTTGGGGCCTTAACAGATATCTTTGCAGCATCCTTGAGCACGGGTGAGGTCCCGGAGGACTGGAGAATTGCTAATATTGTCCCTTTGTTTAAGAAGGGTAGCAGGGATAATCCAGGGAATTATAGACCTGTGAGCTTGACGTCAATGGTAGGCAAACTGTTGGAGAAGATACTGAGGGATAGGATCTATTCACATTTGGAAGAAAATAGACTTATCAGTGATAGGCAGCATGGTTTTGTGCAGGGAAGGTCATGTCTTACAAACCTAATAGAATTCTTTGAGGAAGTGACAAAGTTAATTGATGAGGGAAGGGCTGTAGATGTCATATACATGGACTTCAGTAAAGCATTTGATAAAGTTTCCCATGGCAGGTTGACGGAAAAAGTGAAGTCATCTGGGGTTCAGGGTGTACTCGCTAGATGGATAAAGAACTGGCCGGGCAACAGGAGACAGAGTAGTGGTGGAAGGGAGTGTCTCAAAATGGAGAAAGGTGACTAGTGGTGTTCCACAGGGATCCGTGCTCGGACCACTGTTGTTTGTGATATACATAAATGATCTGGACGAAGGTATAGGTGGTCTGATTAGCAAGTTTGCAGATGATACTAAGATTGGTGGAGTTGCAGATACCGAGGCGGACTGTCAAAGAATACAGCAAAATATAGATAGATTGGAGAGTTGGGCAGAGAAATGGCAGATGGAGTTCAATCCAGGCAAATGCGAGGTGATGCATTTTGGAAGATCTAATTCAAGAGCGGACTATACGGTCAATGGAAGTGTCCTGGGGAAAATTGATGTACAGAGAGATCTGGGAGTTCAGGTCCATTGTACCCTGAAGGTGGCAACGCAGGTCGATAGAGCGGTCAAGAAGGCATACAGCATGCTTGTCTTCATTGGACGGGGTATTGAGTACAAGAGTCGGCAGGTCATGTTACAGTTGTATAGGACTTTGGTTAGGCCACATTTGGAATACTGCATGCAGTTCTGGTCGCCACATTACCAGAAGGTGTGGATGCTTTAGAGAGGGTGCGGAGGAGGTTCACCAGGATTTTGCCTGGCATGGAGGGTGCTAGCTATGAAGAAAGGTTGAGTAGATTAGGATTGTTTTCTTTGGAAAGACAGAGGTTGAGGGGGGACCTGATTGAGGTCTACAAAATTATGAGAGGTATGGACAGGGTGGATAGCAACAAGCTTTTTCCAAGAGTGGGGGTGTCACTTACAAGGGGTCACGATTTCAAGCTGAGAGCGGGAAGTTTAAGGGAGATGTGCGTGGAAAGTTTTTTATGCAGAGGGTGGTGGGTGCCTGGAACGCTTTGCCAGCGGAGGTGGTAGAGGTGGGCACGATAGCATCATTTAAGATGCATCTAGACAGATGTATGAACGGGCGGGGAACTTAGGGAAGTAGATCCTTGGAAAATAGGCGACAGGTTTAGATAAAGGATCTGGATCGGCGCAGGCTGGGAGGGCCGAAGGGCCTGTTCCTGTGCTGTAATTTTCTTTGTTCTTTGTTCTTGTTCTTCCCGTCTGCCCCACCAATCACCCAGAATTCGGGAGAGGTTATAGGGAGACCAGATCTGAGAATTGAATATCCAAGGGTACGCAGTATTTCGGAAGAATAGGCTGAAAGGAAAAGGTGGTGGCGTCGCCCTGCTGGTGAGGAAAGGGATCAGAGCTGTAATGAGAAATGACATAAGCACTGGAGATCAAGGTGTGGAATCAGTCTAGGTAGACATAAATAATAAGAAAGGGAAGAAGTCCTTGGTAGGAATAATCTAAAAAATCCCAAACAGTAATTCTACGTTGGGGCACAGTATAAACCAGGAAATACTGGGAGCTTGCAAGAAAGGTACAGCAACAATAATGGGTGGTTTTAATATGCTCATAGACTGGAGGAATTAAATTGGCAAGTGTAGCTTGGAGGCAGAATTCATTGAATGTATCAGAGATTGTTTCCTGGAACAGTGTGCTGGGGAACCAACCAGGGAGGAGGTTACTCTTGATTTTGTATTCTGTAATGAGGAGGGATCAATTAATAACCTCATATTTAAGGATCCACTCGGGAGTAGTGACCATGGTATGGTAGAATTCAAGATTCAGCTTGGAGACAAAAAGTGGAGTCCCACATTAGTGCTCTGGAATTAAACAAAGGAAATTCCACAGGCTTGAGGACAGATTTGGTCCGTATAAACTGGCAGGAAGGCCAAAAGGCTAAAAGGTAGGACAGCTGATAAGCAGTGGCAGTTGTTTAAGGAGATACTCAATTCCTCACAACTAAAATACATCTCAGTGAGGAAGAAAGATGGCAATCAGGCTAAAAAACATCCATGGCTAAACAAGGAGGTCAAGGACATTATAAAGACAAAAACTAAGTTATATCATATTGCAAAGGCCAGTGGCAGGCTGGAAGATTGGGAAATTTTCAAACATAAACAACGGGATGCTAAAAATGTAAGCAAAAGAATTAAGGTAAATTACGAAAAAAAAACTAGCATAGAATATCAAAAAGTGTAGCAAAAGCTTCCACAGATACATAAAAGGGGAGAGAGTCGCTGAGGTGAATGCTGGCCCCTTGGAAGACGAAACTGGAGAGTTAATAGGGGAACACAGAAATGGCAGATATGCTAAATCAATACCTTGCCTCAGTTTTCACGGTGGAGGACATTGGTACCATTCCTATAGGAAAGGGCAATTCATAGGTAATAGAACTGGGGAACCTGGAACAATCAGCATCAATAGGGAAATGGTACTCAACAAACTATTGGGATTGAGGGCAGGCAAGTCCCTTGGACCTGATGGCCTACATCCCAGGGTGTTAAAGGAAGTGGCAGCAGAGAGACTGGATCCATTGGTTATAATATTCCAAAATTCCCTGGACACAATAAGGCTCCAGTGGATTTGAAAAATGCTAATGTAACACCCTTATTCATAAAGGGAGGAAGGCAGAATGTGGGAAATTATAGACCAGTTAGTTTAACATCTGTTGTTGGAAAATTGCAAGAATCAATTATCAAGGACATAATATCAGGACATTTGAAAAGCCAAAGCACTATCCGTTAGAGTCAGCATGGTTTTATGAAGGGCAAATCATGTTTGACTAATTTGTTCGAGTTCTGCAAAGATGTAACAAGCAAAGTGGATAAGGGGGATCCTGTAGATGTAGTATATCTGGACTTCCGGAAGGCATTTGAAAAGGTGCCACACAGAAGGTTAATTCACAAGCTGAGATCGCATGGAATTAGGGGTAACTTATTGGCTTGGATAGAAGAATGGTTGACGGACAGGAGACAGAGAGTCATGATAACTGGGTCTTTTTCTGGATGGCAAGATGTAACTAGTGAAGTGCCACAGGGTTCAGTCTTTGGGCCCCAGCTATTTACAATCCATATTAACAACTTGGATACAGGGATTTGCAAATGACACAAAAATAGGTGTTGTTTTAAATATAAATTTAGAGTACCCAATACATTTTTTTCCAATTAAAGGGCAATTTAGCGTAGCCAATCCACCTAGCCTGCACATCTTTGGGTTGTGGGGGCGAAACCCATGCAAACACAGGGAGAATATGCAAACTCCACACAGACAGTGACCCAGAGCCGGGATCGAACCTGGGACCTTGGCGGCGTGAGGTAGCAGGGCTAGCCCACTACGCCACCGTGCTGCCCCCTGGGGCAGTAAGTTGCGGTGAGGAAATAACCTTACAAATGGATACAGATTAGTTAGCAGAGTGGGCCAAAATGTGGCAGATGGAGTTTAACGTGGATAAGTGTGAGGTCATACATTTGGTCAAAAAAATGGAAAGGCAACTTATTATGTAAATGGTGAGACACTTTGGGGTGCTCCGTGCAGAGGGACCTGGGTGTCCTTGTGTATGAGTCGCAGAAAATGAGCAGGCAGGTGCAGCAGATAATAAGGAAAGCAAATGGAATATTGGCATTTGTAGCAAAAGGAATCGAGTATAAAGGTAAGGAAGTGTTGTTGCAACTATACAAGGCATTGGCAAGACCACACCTAGTGTATAGTGCACAGTTTTGATTCCCTTATTTGAGGAAAAAGGTAGTGGCATTGGAGGCAGTTCAGAGGAGCCTCACTGGATTGATTCCAGAGATTTTTTTTATTTTTAAAAATGTTTTTATTCTCCATTTTCACATTTTCCTTCAAAATTTACACCCCACCCACAGACAGTAAGCGGTAACAAATACAATGTCAATCCCCTTAACCATAACAACGATCCCATCCTCCCACCACCCCAAACAATGGCCCACCTGTCAATATATGCATCCAATAAAACAAACCCTCCCACGGTGGAAACAAAAAACAAAGGAGAAAAAGAAAAAGGAGCCTGGGACCGCCCATGGTCACCATAGAGTCCACTCCCCCCTCCCCTCCCCACACTCAACGCCATCCAACCTCTGAAAGAGTACCATACATGATACACAAGAGTTGTAAACACCCCTCCCCTCTCCAACTCCTCCCATCCACTGCCTTTTGTGAAACTCCTCCCCCCAACCTCGGTTCCTTCCCCCCAACTTTCCACCCCGGCTAGACCACTCGGACCCCGTTCTGCCAGCCTCCGATGGCCACAGCACCTCCCTCCACCTCACTCCCGTTCACTGGCTGGCTTAAACCGGCCAGCATAGAGGCCCCCGCCCGGGTCCCTTTCCCCCTTGCCCAGCCCTAGGAAAGCCCAGAAATCCCCTTTTAGCACACAAACCCCGCATATCCACCTACACCCCAAAGAGCCCTAGATTGATTGCAGAGATGAGGGGTTTGTCGGATGAGGAGAGATTGAACAGTTTTGGCCCATATTCTCTAGAGTTTAGAAGAATGAGGAGAGATCAAATTGAGGCATACAAAATGCCAAAAGGTATGGATAAAGTAGACGTGGAGCAGATGCTTCCTCGTGTGGGGCATTCTAAAACGAGAGGTCATAATCTTAGAATAAGAAGTAGCAAATTTAAAACAGATTTGAGGAGAAACTACTTCTCCCAAAGGGTTGTGAATCTGTGGAATTCGCTACCCCAGAGTGTGGTGGATGCAGGGTCACTGAGTAAATTTAAGGAGAGTTAGACAGATTTTTAATTGGTAATGGGTGAAGGGTTATGGATAATGGGCAGGACAGTGAAGCTGTGGCCAGGTTGGGATCAGCCATGATCACATTGAGGGTGTTTAGGTGGTACTTGCTAGTGTGTATGCCCCAAATTGGGACGATGCGGGCTTTATGAGGCGTATGCTGGGACGGCTCCCGGATCTAGAGGCGGGAGGTCTGATTATGGGGGGGGACTTCAATACGGTGTTGGATCCTTCACTGGATCAGTCCATCTCTAGGACGGGTAGGAGGCCGGCAGCGGCCAAGGTACTGAGAGGGTTTATGGACCAGATGGGAGGGGTGGATCCATGGAGGTTTGTGAGGCCGAGGGCACCGGAGTACTCTTTCTTCTCCCACGTACATAGGGTCTACTCTCGGATAGACTTGTTCGTGGTGAGTAGGGGACTGATTCCGAGAGTGGAGGAGGCCGAATATGCGGCCATTGCAATCTCCGACCATGCTCCGCATTAGATAGAGTTGGAGATGGGGGAGGTGCGGGACCAGCGCCCGTTGTAGCGGTTGGATGTGGGGTTGTTGGCGGGGGAGGAGGTGTGTAGGAGGGTCCGGGCAAGTATTGAGGGGTACCTCGAGGTGAATGATACGGGGGAGGTCCAAGTGGGGATGGTCTGGGAAGCCCTGAAGGCAGTGATTCGTGGGGAGCTGATATCCATCCGGGCACACAGGGAGAGGAGCGAGAGGAGTGAGAGGGATTGACTGGTGGGAAAGATGCTGGAGGTGGACAGGAGGTATGCAGAGGCACCAGAGGAGGGACTGTTGGGGGAGAGGCGCCGCCTGCAGGCTAAATTTGATTTGCTGACCACTAGAAAGGCGGAGGCACAGTGGAGGAAGGCACAAGGGGCAGTGTACGAACATGGTGAAAAGGCGAGTAGGATGCTGGCTCATTAGCTCCGCAAGCGGGATGAGGCTAAGGAAATTGCTGGAGTGAGAGACAAGAGTGGGAATGCGGTGCAGAAGGGGGTAGAGGTGAATGAGGTCTTCAAGGACTTTTACGGGGAACTTTACCGGTCGGAGCCAACGGGGGAGAGGAGGGGAATGGAGAGGTTCCTCGACGGGCTTTCTTTCCCGAAGGTGTAGGAGGAACAGGTGGAGGGGTTGGGGACGCCGATTGAGCTGGTGGAGCTAGTTAAGGGGATCGGGCAGATGCAGTCAGGGAAGGCGCCGGGACCGGATGGGTTCCCGGTGGAATTTTATAAAAAGTTTGTGGACCTAGTGGGCCCCTTGCTGGTGCGGACACTTAATGAAGCGTGGGAAGGGGGGACTTTGCCCCCGACGATGTCACGGGCGCTGATTTCGTTAATCTTAAAGTGGGACAAGGACCCTCAGCAGTGTGGTTCATACAGGCCCATATCTCTCCTCAACGTGGATGCCAAGGTGCTGGCAAAATTCCTGGCCACCAGGATAGAGGACTGTGTGCCAGGGGTTGTACACGAGGACCAGACAGGGTTTGTGAAGGGAAGGGAGCTGAACATGAATGTGCAGAGATTGTTGAATGTCATCATGATGCCGGCGATTGAGGGGGAGGCAGAGATAGTGGTGGCGCTGGATGCAGAGAAGGCCTTCGATAGAGTAGAGTGGGGGTACTTATGGGAGGTGTTGGGGAGGTTTGGATTTGGTGAAGGGTTTATTAGATGGGTGAGGTTGCTATATGAGGCCCCGATGGCGTGTGTGGCCACCAATGGGAGGAGGTCGGAGTACTTCCGGCTTTACCGAGGGACCACGCAGGGTTGCCCCCTGTCCCCCTTGTTGTTTGCATTGGCAATCGAGCTGTTGGCGATGGCATTGAGGGATTCAGGGAGGTGGAGAGGAACATAGGGTGTCGTTGTATGCCGATGACCTGTTACTGTATGTGGCGGACCCGGTGGGAGGGAAGCCGGGGGTGATGGAGCTGCTAGCTGAGTTTGGGACCTTTTCAGGCTGTAAACTAAATTTAGGCAAGAGTGAGGTGTTTGTGGTGCACCCTGGAGACCAGGAGGAAGGAATTGGTAGGCTCCCGCTTAGGAGGGCAGGGGAGAGTTTTAGGCACCTGGGGGTGCAGGTGGCCAGGGACTGGGGGACTCTTCACAAGCATAATTTCACCAGGCTTGTGGATCAGATGGAGGAGGAGTTCAAGAGGTGGGACATGCTGCCATTGTCGTTGGCGGGGAGGGTGCAGTCCGTCAAAATGACAGTGCTTCCGAGGTTCTTGTTCCTCTTTCAGTGCCTGCCCATCTTCATCCCCAGGGCCTTCTTTAGGAGAGTGACCGGCAGTATTCTGAGCTTTGTGTGGGCACATGGGACTCCGAGAGTGAAGAGGGTGTTCCTGGAGCGAGGAAGGGATAGAGGCGGGCTGGCGCTGCCCAACCTTTTGGGGTACTATTGGGCGGCCAATGTGTCAATGGTGCGTAAATGGGTGATGGAGGGGGGGGGAGCGGCGTGGAAAAGAATGGAGATGGCGTCATGTAGAGGTACGAGTCTGGGTGCCTTGGCAACGGCGCCGTTGCCGCTCTTTCCTAAGAGGTATACCACGAGCCCGGTGGTGGCGGTGACCCTAAAACTCTGGGGACAGTTGTGACGGCATCGGGGGGAAACAGGGGGCTCGATGGAGGCTCCACTGGGTGGCAATCATCGGTTCATCCCGGGGAACAATGATGGGGGATTTAGGGGGTGGCAAAGGGTGGGCATCAGTAAATTGAGGGACCTGTTGATTGGCAGGAGGTTTGCGGGCCTGGGGGAACTGGAAGATAAATTTGGGCTCCCCCAAGGGAACATGTTCAGATACTTGCAGGTAAAGGCGTTTGCTAGGTGACAGGTAGAGGAGTTCCCTTTGCTGCCCTCGCGGGGGACGATGGACAGAGTGCTTTCGGGGGTGTGGGTCGGAGAGGGGAAGGTGTCTGATATTTACAAGGTAATGCAGGAGGTGGAGGAGTCATCAGTGGAGGAGCTGAAGGCTAAATGGGAGGGGGAACTAGGGGAGCAGATAGAGGACGGGACTTGGGGGATGCCTTGGAGAGAGTCAACTCTTCCTCTTCATGTGCGAGGCTTAGTCTCATCCAATTTAAGGTGCTGCACGGGCCCACATGTCCGAGACAAGGATGAGTAGGTTCTTTGGGAGTGAGGACAGGTGCACCAGGTGTTCAGGGAGTCCAGCGAATCATGCCCAAATGTTCTGGGCATGCCCGGCACTGGAAGAATTCTGGAAGGGTGGTTGGATCCAGGGTCAAACCAGGGTGGGGACTCGCGATTTTTGGAGTTGCGGTGGAGCTGGGAGTGCAGGAGGCGAAAGAGGCCGGTGTCCTGGCCTTTGCGTCCCTAGTAGCCCGGCAGAGGATCTTGATGCAGTGGAAGGATGCGAGGCCCCCAAGTGTGGAGACCTGGGTGAGTGACATGGCGGGATTTATAAAATTGGAGAGGGTCAAATTTGCCCTGATAGGATCAATACAAGGGTTCTATAAACGGTGGCAGCCTTTTCTGGACTTCCTGGCTCAAAGATAGGTATCTTGGTCAATAGCTGCAGCAACCCGGGGGGGGGGGGGGGGGGGGGGGGGGGGGGGAGGGGGGGGGGGGGGGGGAGGGGGGGGGGTGTTCCTTATTATAGTTTCTTTTTTTTTTCTAAGGTTATGTAACTTAACATTGTGTTAATTTAAGTTGTTGTTAATATGTTGTGTTGTTCATTGAGGAGGGGCGAATGTTTATGATTGTTGTCATTATTGTTATTGTTGGTATTTTATTATGGTTCGATGTTGTATAAATTCAAAATCTTTCAATAAAAATTCTTTTTTAAAAAGAATTGAGGGTGTTTAGGACCGGGAGGCTAAATTGCCTACTCCTGATCCTAGACCATGTGTTCTAGGAGGAATGCTGTGGCTGTAGGTAACAGATGAAAACATATCAGCCATGGTAGAATGGCGGAGCAGACACGATGGGACAAATGGACACGTTGTATCCCTCGGGACTCAGCACTGCCTTCAGAAACTTTAGATTTTGACCTTTCTCCTCCATTCTAAACACCCTTTTCTTCTTTTCAAAAAATATTCCATACATGTGTTGCCACGATGCAATAGACCTCGCTTCCTCTCTCACACCAGGCCATCTATCATTTGTTCTTAAAGTTGTTACCTTTTGTTGCAGTTCCAACACACTCTCTGACCTTGCAGTTCTGATAAAGAGTACATGGGTGCGATCTTCTCAAAAGAGAACAAAGTTCCCTTGCGAACGCGTTTATCCACGTGTTTCCCGCCACTCGCAGTGCCAAGAAACATGTGGCTATTCAACGCTACTCCTGTTGAATAAGAAGCCTAATGGGGACGTGGCCAAGGCCGCACATAGCTCCGATGTTTACAACGGGGAGCTCCGCTCACTGGAACTGCCCATTGTCGCAAGAGATCGGGGTGCCATTTAAAAATCGCTCCGAGGCTCCTGGGCATCTTGGCAGTATCAGGATTGCACCCAGGTGGCACTGCCAGGGTAACCAGGTGGCACCAGCAGTGCCAGGGCACCACACTGCCCAAAGGGCATGCAGCTGGGAGCCTCCGATCCCCTTGGGGACCCCCACGAGTGCCGTTCCGTCTGGTTCCCGTTAGTGGAGACTAGCACCAAACAATGCTCGCCCGATGTCCCCGAGGTGAAGGAATTGAATCCCAAAGCCTCGGGTACCTTGAAAATCTACACATTAGAGTAAGGCTGGTTGCCTCACTCTAATATGCAGATTTGCCAAAAAGTGATCCTATCCATTGTAGGTGGGATTCTCCTTTCAACATCTCATGAGATTGTGTTGAATCTTGCAAGGCGTTGCGAGCTGGGTGGATCCCAGGACTAGGGTCTCCCAGCTTTCACAGGTCACGTTGCGCAGCAGTGTGATGCTTTTCCAGCGCAGCGTGGCCTGTAGGTCGCACCCCATGACCCGAAACGGTAACTCTATTTCTCTCCTGATACATGCTGGCAGACCTGTTGTGTTCTTGTGTGAGGGAAAGAAGAGTACGTCCAAGTACGTATTTTAAACTTTAAAAAGGGCAATTAAGAGGACATAAAAGTGGCGCTAACTGAAGTAAACTGGCAAATGTGTTTACGGGATAAATCAATGAAGGTTCAATAGAACATAGAACATAGAACATAGAACAGTACAGCACAGAACAGGCCCTTCGGCCCTCGATGTTGTGCCGAGCAATGATCACCCTACTTAAACCCATGTATCCACCCTATACCCGTAACCCAACAACACCCCCTTAACCTTACTTTTGGGACACTACGGGCAATTTAGCATGGCCAATCCACCTAACCCGCACATCTTTGGACTGTGGGAGGAAACCGGAGCACCCGGAGGAAACCCACGCACACACGGGGAGGATGTGCAGACTCCGCACAGACAGTGACCCAGCCGGGAACCGAACCTGGGACCCTGGAGCTGTGAAGCATTTATGCTAACCACCATGCTACCGTGCTGCCCCTAACATTTAAAGGGATACATCAGAATACATAGAACAAATGTATTCCAATGAGGAGCAAAAGTTCAAAGGCGAAAGCCCATCATCCATGGTTAACTAAAACAGTTAAAGACAATGTTAAATTGAAAGAAAAAGCATATATTTGCACAAAGACATGTGGCAGGTCAGATGGTTGGAGGGAATATAAAAAATGTCAAAGAGTGACAAAACGATTGATGAGGGAAAAAGCTAGAGTACAAGAGAAAGCTAGCTAGCAATATAAAGACAGATAAGTTTTATGGATATTTAACTAAGAAAACAGTTAACAAAGTGGGCATTTGTCCTCTAGCAAGTGCACCTTGGGAATTTGTAATGGAAAGCAGGGCTACGGTGGATGAATTAAACAGGCATTTTGCATCGGTCTTCACCATAGAGGACACAATTAACTCCTCCCAGAAATGGCTGTGAATCAGGAAATGGAAGGGAGGGAAGAACTCTGGAAAATTATAATCACCAAGGAAGTGGTTTGGTGGATCTGCAAGCTGTCAAACACCTGGATCCGGGTGTATTTCACCATAAGTTCGTGAAAGAAGTGTCTAATGAGATAGTTGATGCATTGCTTTTAATTTTCCAACATTCCCTAGATTGGTGTAAGTTTCCGTCAAATTGGAAGATAGCAAATATAACTCCTTTATTCAAAAAGGGAGGGAGACAGAAAGCAGGTAACTTTGCATAACATTTGTCATAGGGAAAATGCTCGAAACCATTATTAAAGGTGTTACAGCAGGGCACTTGGAAAAATTCAAGGCATTGAGGCAGAGTCAACATAGTTTTGTGAAAGGGAAATCATGTTTAACCAACTTATTAGAGTTCTTTGAAGGAGTCACAAGTACTTTAGATGAAGGGGATCCGGTGGATGTACTGTACTTACATTTCCAGAAGATATTTGACAAGATGCCACTTCAAAGGTTATTGCAGAAAATAAAAGCTCATGATGAAGGGGGTAACATAAATGGCATAAATGGGTCATTTTCTGTTGCACGATGTGACAAGTGGTGTGCCACAAGGATTACTGCTGGGGCCTCAATTTTTTACAATTTCTATGAAGGTATAATTGCTAAATTTTCTGATGACACAAAGATAGGTAGGAAAGTAAATTGTGAAGAGGACGTAAGGAGACAAGGGGACATAGATATGTAGAATGAGTGGGCAAAAACGTGGATTTTTAAAAGTTCATCACTGGCTAGGCCAACATTTCTTGCCCATCCTTAGTTGTCCTTCAGAATGTAGTGTTCCGCTGCCTTCTTGAATCACTGCAGTCCCTGAGATATCGGTACACCCACAGTGCTATCGGGGAGGGAGTCCCAACATTTTGACCAAGTGATAGTGAGGGAACAGAAATATATTTACAAGTCAGGACGTGAGTATAAAGTGGGCAAATGTGAAATCGTTCATTTTCGCAGGAAGAATTAAAAAGCTGGTTATCTAAATGATGAGAGATTGCAGGGTGCAGAGGGATCTGGGTGTCCGAGTGCATAAATCAGAAAAGCTGGTAGGCAGAATGTTATTATTTATAGTGAAGGGAATTGATTACAAAAGTTTTTTTTAAAAATCTTTTTATTGGCATTTTCCACATTTATCAACAGTTATATACATTTTTTGCTGCGTTAGTTTATTGTATTATACAGAAACGTTCATCCTGTCCTTACCTTAATTTACTTTATGTACATTTTGCTACCCTCTGGTTTGGCATATGGTCCCTTCCGCCGCCCCCTCCAACCTCTCCCTGCCCCCCCCTCTTGTGTACTCCCCCTTTCCCCTCCCCCTCTCCCTCCCCCCCCCCTTCCCGGCGGCTTTGGCTGTGTTTGCCTTGTGACCACTCTTACCTTCAGATTGTGGTGTTCAGTTGCACCCCCCCTACTTTGTTCCCTTTTTATGACTTTCCAGTCTTTCCTCTTCTCACCCCCCCCCCTCCCTCCCCCCCCCCCCCCCCCCCCCGAGGTTTACACATCCCTTTGGTTCACCCTCTGTCTTTGTTTTCCCCTTGTCCTTCCTCTTTTTTCCTCCTAGCTCTCCCGTTTTCCTATCTTACTCTTCGTTGCTGACCTCAAACAGGTGTTGGAACAGGCCGACAAACTGCCCCCATGCATCTCGTAAGCCCTCCTCCGATCCTCGGATGGCATCCTTAATCTTCTCCAGGTGGAGAAATTCCGAGAGGTCAGTGAGCCAGTCTGCAGCTGTGGGTGGTGCTACTGATCGCCAGCCGAGCAGGATTCTCCGACATGCAATTAGGGAAGTGAAAGCAAGGATGTTAGCCCCCTTTCCCATGTGTAACTCTGGCTGCTCTGATACCCAGAAGACTGCCACTATTGAGCATGGCTTCACCCTCACCCCACAACCTTGGACATTACCTTGGAGAAGGCTGTCCAGAACCTAGCAAGCTTGGGGCAAGCCCAAAACATGTGTGTGTGGTTCGCCGGGCCCCTCTGGCACCGCTCACATTTGTCCTCCATCTCCAGGAAGAACCTGTTCATTCGGGTTCTGGTCAGGTGAGTTCTGTGCACCACTTTGAGCTGCATGAGGCTGAGCCTTGCACGGGAGGAGATGGAGTTGGCCCTGCTCAGTGCTTCGCTCCAGAGTCCCCAGCCAACCTCTGCCCCCAGTTCGTCCTCCCATTTCTGTCTGGTCTCGTCTAGTGGTGTTCAAGCTCTGTCCAGTAACTGTTCATACATTTTCCCACATAGTCCCCCTTCTTTGCTGCTTGTACCTATCAGGTCCTCTAATAATGTGGTTTCTGGGCCCCGGGGTACCCTACTGTCTCTTTGCAGAGGAAGTGTTTTATTTGCCTCATTGCCTGTCCTTTCGGTAGTCTCCATTCCTTTGTCAGTTCGTCCAGTGTCGTCAGTCTGTGCCCTATGTAAAAGTCCCTGACTGTCAGTGTGTCCCTGTCTCGTCTCCATCTTTTGAAGGCGTTGTCTAGCATGGCTGGGGGAATTTGTGATTGCTGCAGATGGGGGACAGCTTAGTTAGCCCGAAGTGCTGTCTCAGTTGGGCCTCGTCTTCAGCGTGGCCATTACCACTCGGCTTGTTGTGTATTTTGTCGAGGGGGATGGGAATACTGCTGTAGCCAGGGCCCAGAGAGTCATTCCTTTACATGAGGTCTCCTCCATTCTGAGTCGGGTTCGTGGCCCCATCCCCTCACTCTTTCTTTTTTTTACTAAACATTTTATTGAGATATTTTTGGTTTTACAACTACAAAATAAACAATGTACATGAATTTATATACATAGTGCAAGAGCCAACTTCCTCCCTTACAGTACCACCTTTATTAACCTCCAACATTAAACTCTTCTGCTGATGGTTAATTTTCCACGAAGAAGTCGACGAACGGTTGCCACACATATTCAAATGAAAGACAATCCCAATACAATTGCCCCACAGAAAACTAAACCACTAAACAAAGAAAAGATCAAGCAAAAGATCCAGCACCTAACAAACACACTTCCATCCCCCAACAGTGCAAATGTAAATTTTAACTCACTCAGCTCTGCAACTGGCCCCAAATCAATACAGAAGGCATTACAAATAACGCCCACAGAACAAAAAACTAGAAACTCTTTTAAACATGAACGTTGCAGCAAAGTTCAAAGTTCTCAGTCTGCCACCAGCCCTTTCCTTCTCGCGAAGTCCAGCGCTTCCTCAGGCGACTCGAAATAAAAATGTTGCTCCTCGTACGTGACCCAGAGACGGACCGGATACAGCAGTCTGAACTTCACCTTTTTCTTAAAAAGTGTCGACCTTATCTGATTGAACCCCGCTCTTCTCCTGGCCACCTCCGTGCTCAGGTCCTGATAGATCCGCAGGATACTATTCTCCCATTTACAGCTCCATGTCTGTTTGGCCCACTGTAAAATATGCTCCTTGTCCAAATACCTATGGAATCTCACCACCATTGCCCTCGGGAGGTCTCGCATTTGCGGGCGCTCTGTGAGCCCTGCCACCTCCAAGGGTCGGGAGACTGTCCCCTCCCCCAGCAGCTTCTCAAACATGCCCGCTATGTATGCCCCAGCATCCGCTCCTACGGACCCCTCCGGGAGCCCATCGATTCTCAGGTTCGGCCGGCGGGACCTATTCTCTAGGTCCTCCACCTTCTCCAGGAGCCTTTTCTGTTGGTCTCTCAGCAGCCCCACTTCCATCTCAACTCAGTTTGATGTTCCTCCTGGTCAGCCAGTGTCTTCTCTACTTTCTGGATCGCCCGATCTTGGGCATCCATTCTTCAGCCGCGCAATTGACTCTTTAATCGGGTCCAAGCAGTCCTGCTTCTGTTTGGCAAAGCCCTCCTGGATAACTTGCATCGGCTGCTCCGTTGACCGCTGGGTCGACAAGCCAGAGCTCCGGTCCTTCGCCCTGCTGTCTCCCACTGTAGCTTCAGCCCAAGCCTTCTCTGTCCGTCTGTTTCTGCCTTTGCGAGCACTTCTAGTCCACCTCTCCATGCACCGATGTGGGACTCCAGTACACAATTGCCTCCATCATCGATTTTCCAAATCAAATCCGGTAAACAAATTGGGGGAAAAGGTCCAAATGTCCAACCCAAGCGGGAGCCACTAAATGTGCAACTTACTCCTTCATAGCCGCCACCGGAAGTCACCCTCACTCTTTCCACCGTTGCTGGCCAGTGGTAGTAGCATAGGTTCGGTACAGCGTAAGTGTAAGTTTGGGAATTCTCGGGTTCTTACCCCCCCCCCCCCCACACACACACACACACAAACGCCATGATTAGACCGTGTACATCTCTGAAATAGGGTTTGGGGATGAAGATCGGTATGGTTCTAAACAGGAAGAGGAACATTGGCAGTACATTCATCCTGATCGTCTGCACTCTCCCCGCCACGGAAAGTGGGAGTGAGACCCACCTCTGTAGGGGAATGGGACAACTCATCGCGGCCGACTCATCGCCGCCGACTCATCGCCAACCCAACTCATCGCCAGCCAACTCATCGCCAGCCCAACTCATCGCCAGCCAACTCATCGCCAGCCAACTCATCGCCAGCCAACTCATCGCCAGCCCAACTCATCGCCAGCCCAACTAAAAATTGAAATTCATGGTAATTCATGGTAAAAGCTGTCGGCGGCGGGTAACTTCTGAACGGCCCGCACCAAGCATTTGATAGATAGACCGGCCGGCGAACCAAGTTATATCACAGTTCAGACCGGTGGTATTTCAAATTCAATAAAAATTAATGGAGGTTAAAAGACTTATTTAAAATTGAAATTCATGGAGACTTATTTTATGTTAAAAGCACATGCGCTAGCCACATGGAGGGGAATCACCAAATGAGTCATTTAGATCCCTCATACTCAGCTGCAATGAGGAAATAAATGTGAAACCGAGTGTGAACTGTGATAAAACTTGGTTCGCCGGCCGGTCTATCTATCAAATGCTTGGTGCGGGCCGTTCAAAAGTTACCCGCCGCCGACAGCTTTTACCATGAATTACCATGAATTTCAATTTTTAGTTGGGCTGGCGATGAGTTGGCTGGCGATGAGTTGGCTGGCGATGAGTTGGGCTGGCGATGAGTTGGGCTGGCGATGAGTTGGCTGGCGATGAGTTGGCTGGCGATGAGTTGGGCTGGCGATGAGTTGGCTGGCGATGAGTTGGGCTGGCGATGAGTCAGCGGCGATGAGTCGGCCGCGATGAGTCGGCCGCGATGAGTTGCCCTAGACACCCTCTGTAGGTCCTTTTTTACTTCCTCCACCAGGCCAGTCAGGTTTCACTTATGGGTCTGTGTCCAGTCTCTGGCTATCTGGATCCCCAGGTAACGGAATCTATTCTGGGCTGTTTTAAATGGGAGCCCCACCAGCTATGCTCCTCCCCCAATTGGGTTCACTGGGAATGCCTCACAGGTTAAGTTTTCAGCCCAAAAAGGTTTCAAACCTGATGCGACCATCAATTCACTCAGAGACACGAGTTGAAGTAAACTGTGGCTTTAATCGACTTACAACTGAGCCTGCCTGCGACTAGCTGAACTGAAGGCAGGCTCGCAAGACTGCAGCACTTTATACTTCCGGTTGTGGACGGAGCTATGGGCGGAGCCAAGGGCAGAGCCCTGTAAATGCTCCTTATTTCCCCCTGTGGGCAGAGCCGCGCAACGGCTCGCAGATGGAGCCCACAGGGACACAGTGATATACAGTGTGACTTTATGTTATACATTCACCACAAAACCCTTTCCGGATCTGCAGGAGTTCCTTCAGTCCCTCCTGTGGCTTCGAGAAATAGAGGAGCAGGTCATCCGATAGAGTGAAACTCTGTGCTCTCTGTCTCCTCTCCAGATGCCCTTCCAGTGTTTTGCATCGCGCAGGGCTATCGCCAGGGGTTTGATCGCTAGCACGAACAAGAGTGGGGAGAGGGGTCAGCCCTGTCTTGTTCCTCTCTGTAGCTGGAAGTATTCAGAGCTGGTGGTGTTAGTTCGAACACTCGCCTTGGGAGCATTGTACAGGAGTCTCACCCAGGCGGTGAATCCCACTCCTAGCCCAAACTGTTCCAGTACTTTGAGGAAGTATTTCCATTCAACTCTGTCAAAGGCCTTTTCTGCGTCCAGGGAGACAATCACCTCTGGTCCCCTTTCCCCAGGGGGGGGTCATTATCACATTCAACAGCCGCCTGATGTTCGCACTGAGTTGCCTACCCTTGACAAAGCCCGTTTGGTCCTCTGCAACCACCTCTGGTATGCAGCCTTCCAGCCTTTTAGCCAGGACCTTTGTAAGTATTTCTGCATCAACATTCAGCAGCGACATGGGTCTATATGATCCACATTCCGTCAGGTCTTTATCCTTTTTGGGTATCAGAGATATTGTGGCCTGCGCTAGCATGGGAGGCAGAGTGCCCCTTGCTAGCGAGTCCGCGAGGTGTGGGGCCAGGGCTGGCGTGATTTTTTTATAGACGTCCGCTGGTAACCTGTCGGGTCCCGGTACCTTCCTCGCCTGCCTGGAGCTGATGCTCCCCATGATTTCTCCCAGATCCCCCACAACTGATAGTTCCAGTCCGTCGAGCAACTGTTTTATCCCCGCGCCTCCGTCGGGGGGCTCGGAGATGTCCAGTCCTCGGTAGAAGGTCTCAAATGCCTGATTGACCTCCTTTGGTTCTGTTCCCTGTCTGCTTCTGCTATCCTTTACCTGTGCTATTTCCCTCATGGCTGCCTGCTTTCTCAGCTGGTGAGCCAATAGGCAGCCAGCCTTGTCTCCGTGTTCGTAGAAGGTCCCCCGTGTCTGGTGGAGTTGGTACACTGCTTTCCTGGTGGATAGCAGGTTAAAGTCCATTTGCAGCTTTTTCCTCTCCGCCCGCAGCCCTATGGTCGGGCCTCGGAGTATTTTCTATCGACTCCCAGAATGGAGTCCACAAGCTATTGCCTGGTCACCCTCTCTTCCCTATCTCTGCTTGCCTTGTAGGCTATGGCTTCTCCTCTAATCACGACCTTCAGTGCCTCCCAAATGAGGAGGGTGAGATCTCCCCGTTTTGGTTGTTACAAATGTAATCGCCTATGTCCCATGATGTTTTTTGGCAGAAGGCCTTGTCGGCCAGGAGGTCCGTGTTCAGCCTCCATGTGGGGCGCTGGGCGCAGCCTGTCTCCAAACTTACATCCATGAAATGTGGAGCGTGGTCGGAGATAACGATCGCTGAGTATTCTGCTCTCGTGAGTCCTGGAAGCACGATTTCCCCACTGCAACGAAGTCGATAGGGGTGTGTACCTTATGCACTTGTGAGAAGTATGAAACCTCTTTTTCTCCTGGGTGTAGGAACCTCTATGGGTCCACTGCCCCCATCTGCTTCGTAAATTCTCCCAGTTCCCTAACCATGCCAGTCTTTCTCCCTGTTCTGGGGTTTGATTAGTCGGTCACTGGGTCCTGCACAAGTTAAAGTTGCCCCCCATAATCAGTTGGTGTGTGTCAATGTCGGGGATTTCCGCCATGGTCTTTTTTATAAATTCTGTGTCATCCCAGTTGGGAGCATACACATTTACCAGTACGACCGGTGCCCCTTCCAGGACATCGCTGACCATGACGTACCGTCTCCCTGGGTCCGTAACTGTCTTGGTTTCTGTAAACCTCGTTCTCTTGTAGATCAGTATGGCTACTCCCCTAGCTCTTCTAGTTGGCCCTTCTCCCTCAGGTGCGTCTCTTGCAGATAAATTATGTTGGCCTTTAGGCTTCTTAAGTGGGCGAAGACTCTGGATCTTTACACCGGGCCGTTAAGTCCCCGTACGTTCCAGGTGAAAATCCTGGTGGGGGGTTTCTGATTCCCCGGTCCTGCGGGATCACCCATACTTACCTGTTGGACGAGCCCCTGCACTCTGGGGTTTCCCTTTGTTAGGGGGCACTAAACACCGCCGCCAACTATGTGTACACCATGTGGGTGTGCCCCTGCACTCTGGGGTCTCCCTCCGCCAAGGGCCCTTCTGAGTGGCTACTTGCGGCGCCATCTTGGTTCCTCACCCTGCTCCATGCCTGCCGAGGCCTGCACCTGCTACGTTTCTTCTCCTTATCCTTCCCTTTTCTGTCCTGCACTTCCCCCCCGTCTCCCCTTCCACTATCCCCCCCAACCCCTTTCTCTCTGTCTCCCCCTGTATTCTCCCCCCTTCTGCCCTGACCCTCCCCCTATTTGGCCAGGCGCTCCCTTGCCCCTGAGAGGAGCACCAAGGCCTCCCTTACTGCCCGACTTCCCGTGCTAGCCCTCCTTGCTAGCACAGTGGCTCCCCCATTGCTTGTCTAACCCTGGCCTCACTTTACCCACCCCTTATCTTGTTCCCTGCCTGCTTTCCTTATCCTCGCTCCCCTTGCCCTGTTTCCCCCTCGTCACACTGAGGGAAGGGTCGGGCATGAAAACGAGGCAGCAAGTCCCGCGTAAAAACATATAAAGGTAGTTTGTATTCTTGTCTCTGTTTGCGGTCTGACCTCCGCTCTCAGTTTCTTTCCTCTTCTGCCCCTGCTGCTTTCATCGCTGCCACAATTGCTCTCCCTCAGATGCATTCAAGATGGCGCCGGAGCGAGGCGACTCTCTGAAAGCTCTCCCCAATAGATCCACTTTTAACTTAACTTATACTCGTTCCCTATTATGTATTTTCTTGAATTTTCTTGAATTTTGTTTAATTCCCTTTTCTTCCATGTACTGAATGATCTGTTGAGCTGCTTGCAGAAAAATAATTTTCACTGTAACTCGGTACACGTGACAATAAACAAATCCAATCCAATACAATCCCTCTAGGTTGTTCGTTTAAAAAACTTATTAGCCTCCGCTGGATGTTGAAGTAAAGTTCTTTGCCTTTATATGTCACCCAGAGTCTGGCTGGGAATAGCATTCCGAATCGTACCCCACTTTTATAGAGCGCCGATTTCGCTCTATTAAATTTGTCCCTCTTCTTTGCCAGGTCTGCCCCAACACCCTGGTACACCCTGACTCTATGCCCTTCCCACGAGCATGATATTTTATTTTTTTAAAAATAATTTTTATTAAGATTTTCAAAAACATATCAAAAACATAAAATAACAGCAAGAAAACCGTAGTAACAACAACAAAAAAAACCCACAATAACCCCCAAAACCAAACCCCCCCCCCCCCAGTAACTACAAAAAGAAGAAATAGATAAGCACTTGGCATATTCAATAAACACATATACACATTTCTCCCTTCCCCCGCAACAGACCCCCCCCCTCCCCCCGGGTTGCTGCTGCTGCCGGCCCATTTTCCTACCGTTCTGCCAGGAAGTCAAGGAAAGGCTGCCACGGCCTAAAGAACCCTTGTACTGATCCACTCAGGGCAAATTTCACCTTCTCCAAATTGATAAACCCCGCCATATCATTGATCCAGGCCTCCACGCTTGGAAGGCCTTGCATCCTTCCATTGAAGCAAAATCCTCTGCCGGGCTACTAGGGACACAAAGGCCAGAACACCAGCCTCTATCGCCTCCTGCACTCCCGGCTCCACTGCCACCCCAAAAATTGCGAGTCCCCAGCCTGGCTTGACCCTGGATCCTACCACCCTCGATACCGTCCTTGCTATCCCCTTCCAGAACTCCCCCAGCGCTGGGCATGCCCAAAACATATGGGCGTGGTTCGCTGGGCTCCCCGAGCACCTAGCACACCTGTCTTCGCCCCCGAAAAACCTACTCATCCTCGTCCCAGTCATGTGGGCCCTATGCAGCACCTTGAACTGTATTGTGGACGAGCAGAGAGATCTCGGTGTCCATGTCCATAGATCCCTGAAAGTTGCCACCCAGGTTGAGAGGGTTGTTAAGAAGGCGTACGGTGTGTTAGCTTTTATTGGTAGAGGAATTGAGTTTCGGAGCCATGAGGTCATGTTGCAGTTGTACAAAACTCTGGTGCGGCCGCATTTGGAGGTTTGTGTGCAGTTCTGGTCGCCACATTATAGGAAGGATGTGGAAGCATTGGAAAGGGTACAGAGGAGATTTACAAGAATGTTGCCTGGTATGGCGGGAAGATCATTTGAGGAAAGGCTGAAGGACTTGAGGCTGTTTTCGTTAGAGAGAAGAAGGTTAAGAGGTGACTTAATTGACGCATACAAGATGATCAGAGGATTAGATAGGGTGGACATTGAGAGCCTTTTTCCTCGGATGGTGATGTCCAGCACGAGGGGACATAGCTTTAAATTGAGGGGAGATAGATATAGGACAGATGTCAGAGGTCGGTTCTTTACTCAGAGAGTAGTAAGGGCGTGGAATGCCCTGCCTGCAACAGTAGTGGACTCGCCAACACTAAACGCATTCAGATGGTCATTGGATAGGCATATGGACGATAAGGGAATAGTGTAGAGGGACTTTAGAAGGGTTTCACAGGACGGTGCAACATCGTGGGCCGAAGGGCCTGTACTGCGCTGTAATGTTCTATGTTCTATGTATTGGATTGGATTGGATTTGTTTATTGTCACGTGTACCGAGGTACAGTGAAAAGTATTTTTCTGCAAGCAGCTCAACAGATCATTCAGTACATGGAAGAAAAGGGAATTAAACAAAATTCAAGAAAATACAAGAAAATACATGAGAATACATAATAGGGCAACACAAGATATACAATGTAACTACATAAGCATTGGCATCGGTTGAAGCATACAGGGTGCAGTGTTAATGAGGTCAGACAATAAGAGGGTCATTTAGGAGTCTGGTGACAGTGGGGAAGAAGCTGTTTTTGAGTCTGTTCGTGCGTGTTCTCAGACTTCTGTATCTCCTGCCCGATGGAAGAAGTTGGAAAAGTGAGTAAGCCGGGTTGGAGAGATCCTTGATTATGCTGCCCGCTTTCCCCCGGCAGCGGGAGGTGTAGATGGAGTCCATGGATGGGAGGCAGGTTCGTGTGATGGACTGGGCGGTATTCACGACTCTCTGAAGTTCCTTGCGGTCCTGGGCCGAGCAGTTGCCATACCAGGCTATGATGCAACCCGATAGGATGCTTTCTATAGTGTATCTGTAAAAGTTGGTAAAGGTTAATGTGGACATGCCGAATTTCCTTAGTTTCCTGAGTAAGTATAGGCGCTGTTGTGCTTTCTTGGTGATAGCGTCGACGTGAGTGGACCAGGACAGATTTTTGGTGATATGCACCCCGAGGAATTTGAAACTGCTCACCATCTCCACCTCGGCCCCCTTGATGCTGACAGGGGTGTGTACAGTACTTTGCTTCCTGAAGTCGATGACCAGCTCTTTAGTTTTGCTGGCATTGAGGGAGAGATTGTTGTCGTTACACCACTCCACTAGGTTCTCTATCTCCCTCCTGTATTCGGACTCGTCGTTATTCGAGATCCGGCCCACTATGGTCGTATCGTCAGCAAACTTGTAGATGGAGTTGGAACCATGTTTTACGACGCAGTCGTGTGTGTACAGGGAGTAGAGTAGGGGGCTAAGTACGCAGCCTTGCGGGGCACCAGTATTGAGGACTATTGTGGAGGAGGTGTTGGTGTTCATTCTTATTGACTGTGGTCTGTTGGTCAGAAAGTCAAGGATCCAGTTGCAGAGTGGAAAGCCAAGTCCTAGGTTTTGGAGCTTTGATATGAGGCTAAGCCTCGCACTGGAAGAGGAGGATTTCACTCTTTCCAGGGCATCCGCCCACGTCCCCTCCTCAATCTCCTCACCCAGCTCCTCTTCCCATTTACCCTTCAGCTCCCCCACTGAGGCCTCATCCACCTCCTGCATGACGTGGTACACGTCCAAAATCCTCCCCCCTCCAACCCACACCCCCGAGAACACCCTGTCCCGTATCCCACGTGGGGGCAGCAGAGGGAACCCCTCCACATGCCGCCTAGCAAATGCCCTAACCTAAACATGTTCCTCGGGGGGAGCCCAAACTTCCCCTCTAACTCACCCAGGCTCGCAAACCTCCCATCCACAAACAGGTCCCTCAACCTCCTAATACCTACCCTATGCCAGCCAAGAAACCCACCATCGATGCTCCCTGGAACAAACTGGTGGTTCCCCTGTATCGGGGACTCCATTGAGCCCCCCACCTCCCCCCTATGCCGTCTCCATTGCCCCCAAATTTTGAGGGTAGCCGCCACCACCGGGCTCGTGGTATACCTCGTTGGAGGGAGCGGCAACGGCGCCGTTACCAGCGCCTCCAGGCTCGTGTCCATGCACTACGCCGCCTCCATCCTCTTCCATGCTGCCCCTTCCCCGTCCATTACCCACTTACGCACCATCGCTGCGTTGGCAGCCCAATAGTACCCACAGAGGTTGGGCAACGCTAGCCCCCCCCCCATCCCTGCCCCACTCCAAAAACACCCTTCTCACCCTCGGAGTCCCATGCGCCCATACAAATCCTGTAATACTCCTATTGACCCTCCTAAAAAAGGCCTTCGGGATAAGGAGGGGGAGGCACTGGAACAGGAACAAAAACCTCGGGGGCACCGTCATCTTTTTTAAAAAAATAATTTTTATTGAAAAATTTTGAATTTATACAACAACAACGAACCATAACAAAATACCAAAAATAACAATGATATTAGCAATCATAAACATTCGCCCCATCTCCATGAACAACACAGCATTTTAACAACAACGCAAATTAACACAATATTAAGTTACATAAGGAACACCCCCTTACACCCCCCCCCCCCCCCCCCCCCCCCCCCCGGGGTTGCTGCTGCTATTGACCAAGATACCTATCTTTGAGCCAGGAAGTCCAGAAAAGGCTGCCATCGTTTATAGAACCCTTGTATTGATCCTCTCAGGGCAAATTTGACCCTCTCCAATTTTATAAATCCCGCCATGTCACTGATCCAGGTCTCCACACTTGGGGGCCTCGCATCCTTCCACTGTAGCAAGATCCTTCGTCGGGCTACTAGGGACGCAAAGGCCAGGACACCGGCCTCTTTCGCCTCCTGCACTCCCGGCTCTACCGCAACTCCAAAAATTGCGAGTCCCCACCCTGGTTTGACCCTGGATCCAACCACCCTCGACACCGTCCCTGCCACCCCCTTCCAGAATTCTTCCAGTGCTGGGCATGCCCAGAACATATGGGCGTGGTTCGCTGGACTCCCCGAACACCTGGTGCACCTGTCCTCACCCCAAAAGAACCTACTCATCCTGGTCCCGGACATATGGGCCCGGTGCAGCACCTTAAATTGGATGAGACTAAGCCTCGCACGTGAGGAGGAAGAGTTGACTCTCTCCAAGGCATCCGCCCAAGTCCCGTCCTCTATCTGCTCCCCGAGTTCCTCCTCCCATTTAGCCTTCAGCTCCTCCACTGACGACTCCTCCACCTCCTGCATTGCCTTATAGATGTCAGACACCTTCCCCTCTCCGACCCACACCCCCGAAAGCACTCTGTCCATCGTCCCCCGCGAGGGCAGCAAAGGGAATCCCTCTACCTGTCGCTTAGCAAACGCCTTTACCTGCAAGTATCTGAACATGGGAAGCCCAAATTTATCTTCCAGTTCCCCCAGGCCCGCAAACCTCCCGCCAATAAACAGGTCCCTCAATTTACTGATGTCCACCCTCTGCCACCCCCTAAATCCCCCACCCCTGTTCCCCAGGATGAACCGATGATTGCCACCCAATGGAGCCTCCATCGAGCCCCGTTTCCCCCCGATGCCGTATCCACTGTCCCCAGATTCTTAGGGTCGCCGCCACCACCGGGCTCGTGGTAAACATCTTAGGGGAGAGCGGCAACGGCGCCGTTACCATGGCACCCAGACTCGTACCTCTACATGACGCCATCTCCATTCTTTTCCACGCCATCCCTCTCCCCTCCATCACCCATTTACGCACCATTGACACATTGGCCGCCCAATGGTACCCCAGAAGGTTGGGCAGCGCCAGCCCGCCTCTATCCCTCCCTCGCTCCAGGAACACCCTCCTCACTCTCGGAGTCCCATGTGCCCACACAAAGCTCAAAATACTGCTAGTCACTCTCCTAAAGAAGGCCCTGGGGATAAAGATGGGCAGGCACTGAAAGAGGAACAAGAACCTCGGAAGCACCGTCATTTTGACGGACTGCACCCTCCCCGCCAACGACAATGGCAGCATGTCCCACCTCTTGAACTCCTCCTCCATCTGATCTACAAGTCTGGTGAAATTATGTTTGTGAAGAGTCCCCCAGTCCCTGGCCACCTGTACCCCCAGGTACCTAAAGCTCTCCCCTGCCCGCCTAAGCGGGAGTCTACCAATTCCTTCCTCCTGGTCTCCAGGGTGCACCACAAACACCTCACTCTTGCCTAAATTTAGTTTATAACCTGAAAAGGTCCCAAACTCAGCTAGCAGCTCCATCACCCCCGGCATCCCTCCCACCGGGTCCGCCACATACAGTAACAGGCCATCGGCATACAACGACACCCTATGTTCCTCCCCACCTCGCACCAAACCTCTCCACCTCTCTGAATCCCTCAACGCCATCGCCAGCGGCTCGATTGCCAGTGCAAACAACAAGGGGGCAGGGGGCAACCCTGCCTGGTCCCTCGGTAAAGCCGGAAATACTCCGACCTCCTCCCATTCGTGGTCATGCACGCCATCGGGGCCTCATATAGCAGCCTCACCCATCTAATAAACCCTTCACCAAATCCAAACCTCCCCAACACCTCCCATAAGTACCCCCACTCCACTCTATCGAAGGCCTTCTCCGCATCCAGCGCCACCACTATCTCTGCCTGCCCCTCAATCGACGGCATCATGATGACATTCAACAATCTCCGCACATTCGTGTTCAGCTGCCTTCCCTTCACAAACCCTGTCTGGTCCTCGTGTACAACCCCTGGCACACAGTCCTCTATCCTGGTGGCCAGGATTTTTGCTAGCACCTTAGCATCTACGTTGAGGAAAGATATGGGCCTGGATGAACCACACTGCTGAGGGTCCTTGTCCCTCTTTAAAATTAACGAGATCAGCGCCCGCGACATCGTCAGGGGCAAAGACCCCCCTTCCCACGCTTCATTAAGTGTCCGCACCAGCAAGGGGCCCACTAGGTCCACAAACTTTTTATAAAATTCCACCGGGAACCCATCCGGCCCCGGCGCCTTCCCTGACTGCATCTGCCCGATCCCCTTAACTAGCTCCTCCTGCTCAATCGGCGCACCCAACCCCTTCACCTGTTCCTCCTGCACCTTCGGGAAAGAAAGCCCGTCGAGGAACCTCTCCATTCCCCCCTCTCCCCCGTTGGCTCCGACTGGTACAGTTCCCCGTAAAAGTCCTTGAAGACCTCATTCACCTCTACCCCCTTCTGCACCACATTACCACTCTTGTCTCTCACTCCAGCAATTTCCTTAGCCGCATCCCGCTTGCGGAGCTGATGAGCCAGCATCCTACTCGCCTTTTCACCATGTTCGTACACTGCCCCTTGTGCCTTCCTCCACTGTGCCTCCGCCTTTCTAGTGGTCAGCAAATCAAATTTAGCCTGCAGGCTGCGCCTCTCCCCCAACAGTCCCTCCTCTGGTGCCTCTGCGTACCTCCTGTCTACCTCCAGCATCTTTCCCACCAGTCAATCCCTCTCACTCCTCTCCCTGTGTGCCCGGATGGATATCAGCTCCCCATGAATCACTGCCTTCAGGGCTTCCCAGACCACCCCCACCTGAACCTCCCCCGTATCATTCACCTCGAGGTACCCCTCAATACTTGCCAATACAGTCCACACCCGGACCTCCCCATTATCATTGGCCTCTAAAAAATCAGACCTCCCGCCTCCAGATCCGGGACCCGTCCCAACATACGCCTCATAAAGCCTGCATCGTCCCAATTTGGGGAATACACACTAGCAAGTACCACCTTCTCTCCTTGTAGCCTGCCCCTAACCATAACATACCTACCCCCCTTATCCGCCACCACCTCCGATGCCTCAAACAATACATTTTTCCCCACCAGAATCGCCACTCCCCGGTTCTTCACATCCAACCCAGAGTGGAAAACCTGCCCCACCCATCCCTTCCTCAGACGGATCTGGTGCGCCACCTTCAGGTGGGAGGAGCACCGTCATCTTGATGGACTGCACCCTGCCCGCCAGCGACAGCGGCAACATGTCCCATCTTTTAAGCTCCTCCTCCATTTGCTCCACCAGCCTAGTGAGGTTAAGTTTGTGAAGGGCCCCCCAGCTCCTAGCCACCTGGACTCCCAGGTACCGAAAGCTCCTCCCTGCCCTTTTCAGTGGGAGCCTACCAATCCCCTCCTCTTGATCCCCCGGGTGCACGATGGACAGCTCATTTTTTACCCAGGTTGAGCTTGTACCCAGATTAGCCCCCAAATTCCCTAAGGATCTGCATCACCTCCGGCATTCCCCCCACTGGGTCCGCCACATATAGCAACAAGTCATCTGCGTATAATGACACTCGGTGCTCCTCCCCACCCCGCACCAGACCCCTCCAATTCCTCGACTCCCTCAACGCCATGGCCAGGGGCTCAATTGACAACGCAAAGAGCAAGGGGGACAGTGTCTCGTCCCCCGGTACAACCGAAAGTACTCCGACCTCCTCCTATTCGTGGCTACGCTCGCCATCGGGGCCTCATATAACAGCCTCACCCAACTGACAAACCCCTCCCCGAACCCAAACCTTTCCAACACCTCCCACAGATACCCCCACTCAACCCTATCAAAGGCCTTCTCCACGTCTAATGCTACCACTATCTCCGCCTCCCCTTCTACCGTCGGCATCATGATAACATTCAGAAGCCTACGTATATTGGTGTTCAGCTGCCTTCCCTTCACAAACCCCGTCTGGTCCTCATGAGTGACCCCCGGCACACAGTCCTCTATCCTTGTGACCAAGATCTTCGCCAACAGCTTGGCATCCACATTTAACAACGAGATCGGCCTATATGATCCACACTGCAGGGGGTCCTTGTCCCGTTTAAGGATCAAGGAAATCAGCGCCCGTGACATAGTCGGGGGCAAAGCCTTGCCTCGTTACAGGTCCTAACCAACAGGGGGCCCAGCAGGTCTGCATACGTTTTGTAAAATTCGACCGGAAACCCATCCGGCCCCGGCGCCTTGCCCGACTGCATGCTACCTATCCCTTTGACCAGCTCCTCCAGCTCAATCGGTGCCCCCAGCCCCTCCACCTGTCCCTCCTCCACCTTCCGAAATCTCAGCCTGTCCAAAAAGCGCCCCATTCCCCCCGCCTCCACCGGGGGCTCGGCCCGGTAAAATTCCCCATAAAAGTCCCTGAAGACCCCATTAATGTCCACCCCCCATCGCACCACATTGCCTCCCCTATTCGTCACTCCACCAATCTCCCTGGCCGCGTCACACTTACGAAGCTGATGCGCCAGCATCCTACTCGCCTTCTCCCCATATTCGTACACCGCTCCCTGTGCCTTCCTTCACTGAGCTTCCGCCTTTCTGGTGGTCAGCAAGTCGAACCTGGCCTGAAGGTTACATCACTCCCTCAACAGTCCATCCTCCGGAGCCTCCGCGTATCTCCTGTCCACCCTCACCATCTCCCCCACCAACCTCTCGCTCTCTCTTTGCTCTCCCCTCTCTCTATGGGCTCGGATGGAAATCAACTCCCCTCTATCCACCGCCTTCAATGCTTCCCAAACAGTCCACACCCGGACCTCCCCATTATCATTGGCCTCTAAGTACCTCTTGGTACACCCCGAACCCGCCTGCCCACCTTCTCATCCGCCAGCAGTCCCACCTCCAGCGGGCGCTGGTCCCTCTCCTCCCCCAGCCCAAGGTCTACCCAGTGCGGGGCGTGGTCCGAAATAACTATGGCCGAATACTCGGCATCCTCCACCCTCGAAATCAGCCCCCTGCTCAGGACAAAAAAATCGATCCGGGAATAGGGTTTATGCACGTGGGAAAAAAATGAATACTCCCTGGCCCTTGGCCTCGTGAACCTCCACGGATCCACCCCTCCCATCTGGTCCATAAACCCCCTCAACACCTTAGCCGCATCGGGCCTCCTGCCCGTCCTGGACATGGATCGATCCAATAGGGGATCCAGCACCGTGTTAAAGTCCCCCCCCAGTATCAAGCTCCCCGTCTCTAGATCCGGAATGAGGCCCAACATGCGCCGCATAAAACCCGCATCGTCCCAATTTGGGGCATAGACATTCACCAGCACCAACCGCTCCCCTTGCAACTTGCCGCTCACCATCACATACCTCCCTCCACCACCTTTGACGCCTCAAACGACACCCTTTTTCCCACAAGAATCACCACCCCCCGATTTTTTGCATCCAGCCCCGAATGAAACACCTGGCCTACCCAGCCCTTCCTCAGTCTAACCTTGTCCGCCACCTTCAGGTGCGTCTCCTGGAGCATAGCCACGTCCGACTTCAGCCCCTTCAGGTGTGTAAACACCCGGGCCTGTTTGACCGGCCCATTCAGCCCCCTCACATTCCAAGTTATCAGCCGGATCGGAGGGCTCCCTGCCCCCCTCCCCTGCCGACTAGCCATAACCCGCCCCTGCCCGCCCCAGGCCAGCGCCCCTCGCTCGGCCTGTTCCCCATGTCGGCAAACCCCCACCCCGGCCCCCCTGCAGACCCCAGCTCCTTCCTGGCCATTTCAGCAGCATTCCGGTATCCCCCCCCCTCCCCACAGGCTAGAACCCCTCCCAGCTCCCGCCACACCTCCGACCCCTCCCAGCGTGGGGCTACTCCTCCTCCCCCAGACCCATCAGCAGACCCTCCTCCTCCCCCTCCCGCTCTTGCGCGGGAAAAAAGCCCACGCTTCTCAGCTCCGACCCCGCCCCCATCCACCCTCAGCGCGGGAAACAGAAGAAAAGCCCGTGTTTTCCCTCTGCCTGACCCCGCCCCCGCTAAAAAAGACAGCACCCCACTCACCCTAGAAACAACACACAACCAGCTTAAAACAGCATAAAACAGAGACCCTTCCCACCAAAAGTTAACACAGTTATTTACAAACCCCCGACCCTTAGTCAGAGTCCAACTTCTCGGCCCGCACAAAGGCCCACGCCTGCTCCGGGGACTCAAAATAAAAGTGCCGGTCCTTGTAGGTGACCCACAGACGTGCCGGCTGTAACATGCCAAACTTCACACTCTTTCTGTGGAGCACCGCCTTCGTCCGGTTGTACCCGGCCCTCCGCTTGGCCACCTCCGCACTCCAGTCCTGGTAGATCCGCACTACCGTGTTCTCCCACTTGCTGCTCCGCTCATTCTTGGCCCACCTAAGCACGCACTCTCGGTCAACGAACCGGTGGAACCGCAACAGCACTGCCCGTGGCATCTCATTCGGTTTGGGCCTCCTGGCCAGTATTTTGTGGGCCCCCTCCAGCTCCAGGGGCCCCTGGAAGGTCCCAGCTCCCATCAGTGAGTGCAACAAAACGACCACATAGGCCCCCAGGTCTGACCCTTCCAGCCCCTCCGTGAGGCCCAGGATCCGCACATTTTTCTGCCTCGACCGGTCCTCCATCTCCTCGAACTGCTCCTGCCACTTCTTGTGGAGCGCCTCGTGCATCTCCACCTTTACCACGAGGGCCGCGGCCTCATCCTCTCTTTCAGAGGCTTGTTGTCGGAGCTCCCGGATCTCCACCCCCTGGGCTGTCTGCGTCGCCAGCAGCTTGTCCGTATTCACCTTCAGCGAGTCCAGCAGCTCCACTTTGAGCTCCTGAAAACAGCGCTGGAGAGTCTCCTGCTGCACCTGCGCCCACTGTCTCCATTCCTCGAGGCCTCCGCCGGCCGCCATCTTGATTCTCTTCCCCCGCTTTTTCTTAGGCGCTGCCACCGCTATTCTGCTGGCCCCGCTCCTGGTCAAGACCATAGATCACTGGGGATCCGCTGCAGACACCTTCCCACGTCGGGAACCGTCGAGCAAGTACCGCTGGGGGCCCTTAAAAGAGCCCAAAAGACCGTTCCTGGCGGGAACAGCCGAACATGCGGCTTAGCTCCGCATAGCCGCAACCAGAAGTCCCACGAGCATGATATTGTCTGGCGGGCCCACCTTAATATCTTTTCTTGGTCTTGGAACCAGTGCAGCCTCGTGATTATCGCCCTTGACTGCTCCCGTGTGCCCTGTCCATTTCTGGGGCGTTTGGAAAGCCCTCCCTCCCCACTAGCTTGTCCAGCATTTGGGCAATGTAGCCCGTTTGATCTCTTCAGTCTATTCCCTCTGGCAGACCCACTATTCGGACGTTTTGCCATCTGGACTTGTTTTCCTGGTCCTCCATCTTCCCTTTTAAGTTCCCCTGGGCCGCCACCATCTTTTTCACCTCGGTTTCAAGAGCTACAACCTGTCGCTCTGCAAACTGATTACAAAATTTGGGAGGTTATTCTTCAGTGGGCAGGGCATTGATGAGACCACATCTGGTGTATTATGTGCAGTATTAGTCTCCTTATTTAAGGAAAGATGTAAATGCATTCACAGCAGGTTTACGAATACCAGGAATGGGCAGGTTGTCTTCTAAGGAAAGATAGGAGAAGTTAAGTTTGTATCTATTAGAGTTCGAAACGTAAGAGGCAACTTGACTGAAACCTTTAAAATCCCAAGGGGTGGACATGGAGAGGATCTGGATCTAGGGGGGTCACTGTTTAAAAATAAGGGGTTGCTCATTTAAGACAGATGAGGAGAAAATGTTTCTCCCAGAAGGTCATGAGTCTCTGGAACTCTTCCTTAAAAGGCAGTGGAAGCAGTGTCTTTCAATATGTTTAAGGCAGAGCTAGATATGATTCTCGGTTCACAAGGAGGTGAAAGGTTTATTGGGGGTGGGCAGGAATGTGGGGTTGAGGTTACAATCAGATCAGCCGTGGTCTTATTGAATAGCAGAGCAGGCTTGAGCGGCAGAGTGGTCTACTCCTGATCTTAATTTGTATGTTCGTAAACTCCAATTAAGGACTCGAACAATTTTCGACAAACCTTTGATGCGACCATCAATTCACACGAGACAAAGAGTTGAAGTAAACAGTGGTTTTAATAAGCTAGATCTGTGCCTGCCTGCGACTGCTCTGTACTGAGTGCCGCCTACAGGCTGCAGATCTATATATCTCCCCCGAGGGGGCGGAGCCATAGGCGGAGCCCACAAGGGCATCAACATCATAGAATACAGTACAATGCAATATTGTGCCGAATTGTAGCAGCAATACGTTCACCACAACCTTAATTTCCATTTGTTTTTAAAAGTTCAACAGATTTGACTTCCATACCCTGAAATGAAAAAAAATGAAATGAAAATCGCTTATTGTCACACGTAGGCTTCAAATGAAGTTACTGTGAAAAGCCCCTAGTCGCCAAATTCCGGCGCATGTTCGGGGAGGCTGGTACGGGAATTGAACCGTGCTGCTGGCCTGCTTGAAAAGCCAGCGCTTTAGCCCTGTGCTAAACCAGACCCCTTACAGTGCACCAACCCTCTGAAAGAGCACCCAACCCCACTTAATTAATGTGGCTGTCGATAGAGACAGGAAATTTGGAGGGGATTTGAGGAAGCTCTTTTTTTACCCAAAGGGTGATGGTGGGAATCTGGAACTCACTGCTTGGGTGGCAGAGGTGGGGAAATGAAAATGATATGAAAATCGCTTATTGTCACAAGTAGGCTTCAAATGGCATTACTGTGAAAAGCCCCTAGTCGCCACATTCCGGCGCCTGTTCAGGGAGGCTGGTACAGGAACTGAACTGTACTGCTGGCCTGCCTTGCAAGCCTGCAATTTAGCGCTGTGCTAAACCAGCCCCTCACAACATTTAAGAGGCATTCAGATGTGCATTTGAAATACCATAGCATACGAAGCTGTGGACTGTGCTGGAAAATGTGATTAGGATAGGTGCCTTATGGCCGCCACAGACACAATGGGCCGAAAGGCCTATTTCTGCACCGCAAAGCGAAAATTACCTGGCTGCGGAACAGGGTGAGTGGCTGAATATCATCATCACCCGTAAAGAACACGTTAACATTGCTGTGGGTGGGCAGCACAGTGGTGCAGTGGGTTAGCCCTGCTGCCTCACGGCACCCAGGTCCCAGGTTCGATCCCGGCTCTGGGTCACTGTCCATGTGGAGTTTGCACATTCTCCCCGTGTCTGCATGGGTTGCACCCCCACAACCCAAAGATGGGCAGGGTAGGTGAATTGGCTATGCTAAATTTCCCCTTAATTGGGAAAAAATGAATTGGGCACTCTAAATTTATTTATTTTTTAAAATTGCTGTGGGAGGGACCTGCTACCCAACACTTTTGGTAACTTAGCTCTACAAAACACAGTTTTATTTGGTGTGCGTATGTGATTGACAACCAGTAATTGTTTCCGAGCTCTTGGCAATTTAAAAAAAGGCTCAAGGCAAAATGTGCAGGGCACAATTAAACGATCTGAGATTTAAGTGACAGGGCAGAGGAAGTTTGCACAGATTTCGGATTTGTGCTTCAGCTGCCGAAGGGGGAAGGAGGAACGGAGAGAAGAAGGAGGGGGGAAGAGGGAGACACGAGGTTTGCATCTCTTCCACCTGACGGGGGGTGCACACGCATCTCTGACGCAATCCCTGTCCCGCCACTCGCGCTTTCATTCAGATTTTCGTGCAGTTGTGGGTCGGGCGGCTGGCTGACTGTGGACACTCCGGAGCAATGCAATGTCTGAGCCCCCAACTGCTTTCATTTCCAGGTGCATTCAAGCGTCATTTACGCACTGCGGCACACGGGAAGAAGGCGGGAAAATAAAGCAACGTGCGTGTGTGTTTAAAAAAAATGCCAAACCATTTATCATTTATTTTCCGTCATTCTGTCGAAAGATGCTCGGCACACGGGGTTTGGTCCAGCTATTGAAAATAAAATCCGAATGGGAAAAAAACCCCAAATTAACAATCGGCTGCTTTTCTTCAGCATGCTTTGGAATTAATTGCGCAGGGCAGCGTTGGTTGCGTTAAGGGCACCACGAGTGTTCCATATGGCCAGGCAACACTTCTGCAAACACACACCTCCCCACGCTCTCATGTCGTGTCTAAGGTAAATGCAAAATACCTTAAAAAAAAACCTTTAAAATAAAATATCTGCAAACTTAAAGAAAAAAAAATCGAATGTTTTTTTGGCCGGTGGGATAAAGAGGAGCAAAAACTCTTGATAGGTTCAAGGCGCGTGACAAGCAACAGTTCCGCGACAAATCGCCTGGTTCCCATTAATTAAAAGGGCGAGGCGGGAAAGGCGATGATTGGCAGCCGGGGAGGACAATCGAAGCTGGCGGAAGGGCGGGATCCTCGATGACTGACAGCCGGGGAGGACAATGGAAGCTGGCGGAAGAGCGAGGGGCGGGAGCCTGGATGATTGTCTGCCGGGGAGGACAATCGAAGCTGGCGGAAGAGCGAGGGGCGGGAGCCTCGATGATTGACAGGAGGGGAGGACAATCGAAGTTGGCGGAAGAGTGAGGGGCGGGAATCTCGATGATTGACAGGAGGGGAGGACAATCGGAAACTGGCGTTTGGTGGGTGGATGGCCAGTAGGGGGCGGGACATCCGGCCCTAACTTTGGCTGCCCCGCCCTCCCCACGCCAGGAGCTACCCATCCCCCTCTCTCTCTCTTTCTCCCCCCCCTTTCAACCTCCCCCCCCCCCCCCTTCCGCCAGGAGAGAGATCGGACGACGAAGCGCTTTTAACCGGAGCTGATTGGGATTAAACGGTGGCAAGGCCCGAACCCTATCGTCGAGGCCTCAAAAGGGAAGGGGATAAATAAATCCCGCAATTGCCCGAGTTTGCTTTTTTGTTGAAGTGCTTCCCTCAGGCCGGCGTCTCACTCACTCAGACAGCGAGCGAGTGAGTGATTCCCGGGGCCGCAGCGACGACCTCCTCCTCCTCCTCCTCTTCCTGCTGCTTGTTGTTTCCCCGCCGTCCGAAGGGGGGGGGAACGAGTGACCGGGAGAGAGGATCAGTCGGGCGTCCCGTGGCAAGTGACGGCAGGAGCGGCGGACAGGTGAGGGAGAGGGTCTGCTTTGATGCGGGTTTCGGGCTGTGCTTGTGTGTGTGGTTGTGCGTGGGGTCGGCGGGGCGGGGGGGTTGTCTCGGGTCCGGCTTCAGGGCTTCCAAGGCCCGGCCCCCGGGGCAGCGGGAGGGAGTCATGGTGGCCGCCATGTTGCAGCAGCAACAAATCAGGCCCGGGGAGGGGTAGGTGGGGGGGGGGGGGGGGGAGAGAAGGGGGATGTTTCCGCCCGCATCCCTGCCTGAGGTGGAGTGGAGAGCGTGTTAGGATAAAGGCCCGATTGGAAAGGTGCTGCTTACGGTGGTTTTTAAATTGGAAAATAGAAAATACAAGAGGCCGCAGCCTGCTATGGTAGGCCCTGGGCCTAGCTCTCTGCTGGCTGTTGTTTTCGTGCGTGTATGTGCGCTTTAATCTGGCGGCTTTACTCCATGCCTGCACGGCGGGTGGTGAAGGCGGGTTGTTGTTTGTGCACCGAGTCCATGAAGAACATGTGCTTCCCTCCAATATGAATGGCTGGAGCTGAACCCCCTCCTCCACCACCACGCCAAGAAAAAAAGAGGGAAATGAATCCGCGGGATGTTTTTTTGGTATATTTTCTCACATTTCACTTGTGTCCGAGTGTGACGCATGTATCTTCATGAACCCCCCCCCCCCCCATCAGCCTTTAGTTATTTTATTCCGAGTTTTGTCAGTGTTCTGATCTTTGTTTTTGGGGGGCATGGTTAAATGTGGACTCTCTCTTTTTGGGTCCGCCGGTTTCCAGATCAGGGATTTCGTGCAGCAGTCAATGCCACTTTCTTTTTTTCCTTTTTAACAAAAACAGAAAAATCTCGAGGCGGGGTGTGGGGGAGGAGAAGTGCAGTTAGTGATGGCATTGCACCGGCAGCTCAAGAGTCTTGAAGTATGATTTAGCAACTATTTAACGGGCATATAAATGATGGTTGTGCACTGAAGTTGATGGAGCTTGCCCTCTCGGCATAAAAAAAATGTCAGCGAGATTCACAGCTGTGTCAGCTAACTACCAGACCGCACTGCGTCTCTTGCTACTGGGGATGTGCTGCAAAAAAAGTTTCCAGGGACACTATGTAGGTTTCTGGCCTACTTCGGCTTTTAACACTTCGCTCAACTGCTTCAGTGTAAAAAGGGAGCGACTTGTCTTTAAGGCGGAAAATAATCCTTCAGTCTCCTGTTTAATATGTAAACCAAGGCTCCTTTGATTGAACTGAACGAACATTTTAATCTACATTTTGGATATAGTAGGCCTCTGGAATGCATTTATCGCCACCAAGCGAACGTGCATTAAAAGTCCAATTTTGCTGACATTACTCTACTAAAAATGTGTAGGGCCAGAACAGATAATTTTGTTTTACTTTGTAATCTTGTGGGATTTTTTTTGGTTTTGAAACTTGGCTGCACTTCATGCAATTGTGATTTATAACTAGAAGATTTATGATTAGTAATTCAAACATTCTTTCATTAATGCAAAGTAAACATACTTCAGGACAGCAGTTCCCTGTGTTGGTCTAATGGTATATTAGCATTAAAATGGAAAATGCCAGAAAAACCTAGCTCTTATGAAGCTCCTTGGCATGGTCTTTGCAATGTATATCTTTAAAGATGCAGATCACAGTGATGTAAGCAATTTGTGTACTGGTAGCTAGTGTGCAATTGAATACATAAAGTAAATCTTATGAAACTGATGTGTACAAGGTTGTAATCTAATCGCAAGGTGCTGGTTTATAAAGGTGCTGCATATTTTTTCTCGTTTGCAGAAATGTTAGTCATTGATGGTTTATACTTGTCTGATGTCACGAAGGTGTGAACTTTGCTCACAATGGTTCTGAAAATACTGTGGAACTTCTAGTTTCAGTGTGTTTTTGTCAGAAATATGGACATTAATGGCTTTAAAGTGGAATTGGAGGACTAAAGTTTACTGGGGAGGCAGGATACCACAAGGTGAAAAGGAAATCGGGAAATACTGGTTACATAACTTTTTGGGTTTTTAAAACATAGATTATAGGACAAATTAATGGCTGAGGGAGGAAAGGAGTTTCAGTTTTATAATGCCATGTGTTTTTTGTGGAGCAATGCTTAGTTGCAACATCATGAAGAGAGGGAACAGGAAAAAGGAAGGGAAGAGTTTAGGGAAGCACTAATCGTAATGTGACAAATTCTTGTGCCTTTAATGAAGCATAGACAAAAGAAAGCAACTGCATTAAAATAGCACCTTAAATCTAGCAAAATGCCCATAAGCAGGTCGTAGGAGTAATTATCAGAATTTTAAAAATAACGTACTTTCATGGATGTGGGTGCCAATGCCAGCCTTAGTTGCCCCTCCCTAAATGCCCATCAAATGAGTGGCTTGCATGCTATTTCAGAGGGTAGTTAAGAGATAACTACATTCATGGAGATTTGATAGAGGTATTCAAAATCTAGAGATCGAGACGACAAGAGTGATGTGCGGATGAACTTGTTTACGCAGCAAATGGTAAAGCTTTGGAATGCTCTGTGTGTGTGTGTGTGTTGGAGGCAGGTTCAATTGAAACATTTGAAGAGGAATTAGACTGTTCTCTGAAAAGGAAGAATGTGCAAGGTTCCAGGGAGAAGATGGGAATGGTATGAAGTGAGTTGCTCATTTGGAGACCACGTGCAGACAAGACTCCTGTGCCATATTCTGTGATTCTACACGTATCTGGAGTCTCAGACCAGGTAAGGACGGCAGATTTCCTTTCCTGAAGAAGATTTCACAGTCAGTCACCATTGCTGAGACTAGTGTCAATTCAAGATTTTAACTGACTTTAAATTGCACCAGCAGTGATGGTGGGATTTGATCCCATGTCCCCAGTGCATTGGCCTGGGCCTCTGGATTCCTTGTCCAGTGACATTACCATTATATCACGCGAGGTATTGTGCTATATTGGAAGAAGTGACCAAGCTTTTTGTTCAAGGTAGGTTTAAGTAAGTATGGAATAATTGAGGCACAAAGTGACAAACTCGACTAGAACAGGGAATGCCAGGACTGAAATATATTGGAGGGATGTTTGAGACGATAGTTAAGAGAATTTGCCTACAAAATGGCTAATTTCTTGTATTCTGTCCAGCTGTGCAAGATAAGAGCCAAGCATTTATTTCAAAGCTGGGCATTGGTGTCTTTTACTTGATGCAGTGCAAGAGATATTGGTCATTCTTCATGGTGGTCAGCATTTGCAAGGACATCCACCATTGCCACAAAAATCTGAGCAATAAATTTGTACTTAAACCAGACTAATCATAATTGCACAACAGTAGTTAACTAGAGAGTTCAGATCTATAAAAATTTTGTATTAAAAGACGTGTAAAGAATTATGAGGTAAATGCACCACTCAATTCAGTACTGTTTCAGGTCAAGGCCTGAAAGAGATGGGCTTAGCTCCTATTCCGAGGTGAACTAGTTAAGCTCCGCCAAGGGCAAATTGGGATTCTGCAATTGGTTTCAGTATATTTGGGTGAGTAGGTAAAGCCACAAGTTTTCCAAGTCGTGTGTATGTGTTTATCGATATCGAAGGAGTGTTAGGCTTAAACATAATGCCTATTGGCCAGGCTATTTAAAGGCTACTGGTTCCTTGGGTGAACTGCCAAAGAGCTGCTCATACCTTTGTGCTCTGTACCAAGGTTCTGCACCTTTAAGAGAAGCTAGGACGGTTGATGAGTAGTGGTGGCTGGTTGCATAGGTAAGTGCTTCAAATGCTACATGGTGTACTGAGAGAACTGAAGTTGTGTAGTTCTGATTACTTGGGTCAGTGTTAATATTAAAAGATCAACCCACCAAGTGGCTTTGAGACCCCTCTTTTATTGGAGTTGCAGTTAGATTCTGAGCATGTTGCCTGCCTCTGAATGTGCCCCAAACAGGCATTGGGTGGAGAGAGGAGGTGTTTCTGATGAGATTGAAGATTGATAAAGCCTTGTGTCTTAGCATCAGGAGTTTTTAATTTGAATTTTCAGATTTATGGGTGGCAGCTTTAAAAGGGCTTGATGTTACCACAGTGGCTTATCATTATTAAGTGTTAGTTCCTTGACTTGCGTTTCATGATGCTTTATGTATTAAATGTAGGCCAACTTTAGTTTGTGCTTTCTGCTAGATTTCAGGAATCCCTGAATTGGCTTCAGTGAGAGAATTGAGACTTAAAAGTGTAATCACAGATGAGAACAGTGAATACTCCTTTGCATATGCCTGCTTATTTAACTACCTTGGTTGACATCTTGTGCCCTACTTATGAACATATGAATTAGGGGCAAGAGTAGGCCATTCAATAAGATCACGGCTGATCTGATGTTAACCTCAATTCCACATTCCTGCCAACTCCCGATAACTTTGCACCCCCTTGCCTCACACTCTCTACCTCTGTCTTTAAAAAATACTCCACTGCCTATGAACCGCAACTGATTTGTGTTCCCTCAATACACTGAGGTATTGAATTACTCTCCTGCAGCAACCTGCTCCCACCACTCATCAACCCACCTACCTTCTCTTGCAGGTGCAGAACTTTGGTACCAAGCACAAAATTACTCGCAGCCTTTTGGCAGTTCGCCCTGTCGGAGCATTTTCCAAGGCCTGAGTATTGAGCCAGCCTTAACGTGGGTTCGCCCTCATTGTTAGGCCTTAGCTTAATAAACTGAGGAGGCACACAACCTGGTTAAGATGGCTATTTATTATCCCAAGCTTGGTTTCGTGTACACGGAGATAGAACAGTACAGCACAGAACAGGCCCTTCGGCCCTCGATGTTGTGCCGAGCAATGATCACCCTACTCAAACCCACGTATCCACCCTATACCCGTAACCCAACAACCCCCCCCATACCTTAATTTTTAGGACACTACGGGCAATTTAGCATGGCCAATCCACCTAACCCGCACATCTTTGGACTGTGGGAGGAAACCGGAGCACCCGGAGGAAACCCACGCACACACGGGGAGGACGTGCAGACTCCGCACAGACAGTGACCCAGCCGGGAACCGAACCTGGGACCTTGGAGCTGTGAAGCATTTATGCTAACCACCATGCTACCGTGCTGCCCCAAATTTGGCATTATCCAGATGGACCTGGATAATGCCAAGATCGATCTGCTGAACACTGATAAAAACATATCAATTATACAATTTCCAAAAATCAATAGCTCACCCCAGTTGGACTTGATCCAATCCCTGAAGCTGTCATGTCCAAACCTATCCAATAAAATTGCTATCAACCCATGATTGAGCCTCATCCTGTCACCTGTTGTTTACCAAAAGCTTTATGTCAATCATTTTCCCCATCCTAACATCCTGCGCACCCATTGTTCATTGGATACAGATGGCAGAACTGGCATCGTCTTTACTCCATGGCTTGTTTCAGAGGGACAGGATATCAGAAGTGGCTTCTTTTCACTTTCAGAAGATATTGGTGGCCACTGATAAAACTTGCTTACCTCCACTATGTAATCTACTGATCAGACATCTCCTGTGTCTCAAAAACATGGGGAAGTTAGCTAGCCTAAATTCCATCATGCATTGTGACCACTGCTTGTAGCCATCATGATTTATCATGATTATCCAGTACACTTTCTATAATTAATCTCAATCCTTAATAAAACTACTCTAGTGGCATCCTAGCTATTCAGGTTTAAGAGGTCTCATCGCTTGACACCCATTGAGCAATTTGAGGGGAAATCTCATCAGTCTCAAATGTCCCACAAGAGGAAAAATCCGTTCCACATCCACCCGGTCAAGATTTTTAAAAATTAATTTACGGAATGTGGCCATCACTGGTTAGACCACCATTTATTGCCCATTCCTAGTTGCCCTTCAGAAGGTGGTGATGAGTTGCCTTCTTGAACCGCTGCAGTCCTTCAGAGTCAAGACTGTACAAAATCGAATGCGATTTGATCAATTTGCCTCGCTCTTCTAAACTCCTGCAGCTAGAAACCTCACCTGTCTGTGTTTTCTCATGAGGCAACCAGCCCGTTCCAGGGAGGGGATAGCATAGTGGTGGACATTAAGCCAGGACCCAGTGTCTACCCTTGACATCAAGGCAGAATTTGACTGTGGTATCAAGTAGCCCTAGCAGAACTGAGCTTGTGAGAATTGGGGGGGGGGGGAGGGGGGGGGGGAAAGAGACCCGTTGCTGGTTGGAGCCCCCCCCCCCAAAAAAAAGAAAATCGGCATCTTGGGGGTTACCATTGATCAGACCAACTATCTCAGTACTGTGGCTGGAAATTCTGCAGTGGGTTCTCCATCTGACTCCCCAAAGCTTGTCCACCACTGGAGTGTGATGGAATACTCCACTTGCCTGGATGAGTGAGCCCCTACTGCACTCAATCTCTGCAACATCAGGAAAAAGCAGCCTGCATGAATGGTGTTCCCATCTACAACTATTCACTCTCCACCGATGAACAGTGGCAGCTGTGTGTGCCATCTACAAGATGGCAGGAACTCACCAAGGTTCTTTGAACAGCACATTACAAATAGACGATACCTTGCAAAACTGTGACGGCTGCTAGCTAGAAGGGCAACAGGCACATGGGCACATCACCTGGAAGTTGCCCTCCAAGCCACTTACCAGCCTGACTGGGAAATATATCGCCATTCCTTCTACTGCCACTGGAGCAAAATCCTGGAACTCCCTTCATTGGAAGCACTGTGCTTGTACCTACACCGCATGGAATGCAGTGGTTCAAGAAGATAGTTCCCCACCTTTTCGCGGGCATTTCATGGCCTAGCCAGAATGAATTAAAGCTATTAATCTAGTCAACCTTCTCTGACCTGCTTCCAACAATTTTATGACTTTATTTAAGGAGACCAATACTGTGCACTGCACTTGGCATTAATTCAATATACAATATTGAAAGTGAGTAAGAACCCCTTAAATTGGGTGCACGGTGCAGACTCCTATTTGTATGCCTTTCTTTATTGAATCTTAAAGCAATCTTTTGAACAAAGTTTTATTTTTGTTTTGCAGAATTTCAATGCTTTCTCATTGTAAAAATATTATTGTCCCTGTAACTTTAAAATTAAATTGTGCTTTAGAGTGGGTGCAGAGGAGGTTCACCAGGATGTTGCCTGGTATGGAGGGTGCTAGCTATGAAGAAAGGTTGAGTAGATTAGGATTGTTTTCGTTGGAAAGATGGAGGTTGAGGGGAGACCTGATTGATGTCTACAAAATTGAGAGGTATGGGCAGGGTGGATAGCAACAAGCTTTTTCCAAGAGTGGGGGTGTCAATTACGAGGGGGTCACGATTTCAAGGTGAGAGGGGGAAAGTTTAAGGGAGATGTGCGTGGAAAGTTTTTTACGCAGAGGGTGGTGGGTGCCTGGAATGCTTTGCCAGCGGAGGTGGTAGAGGCGGGTACAATAGCATCATTTAAGATGCATCTGGACAGATATATGAACGGGTGGGGAACAGAGAGAAGTAGACCTTGGAAAATAGGCAACAGGTTTAGATAAAGTATCTGGATCGGCGCAGGCTGGGAGCGCCGAAGGGCCTGTTCCTGTGCTGTAATTTTCTTTGTTCTTTGTTCCCTTACTGCCCCTTTACAGTCACCGGCCCACTGATTCAAGATCTGTCCACTTGGTGATATTCCTCTGCCCTTTTCCCCCCTTGAATATTTCAAAATAATTCAAAAGCTGTTGTTTTCAACTTTTCACCACTTTCTGCCAGGACGTCCTTTTTAAAAAAATATATAATTTAACCTATTTTTATTTCAATCTTTTGAACTGACTTGGTAGCAAGAGGAAATCAGTTTCTGATATGCCTTATCAGTATCCTCCTACTTGCTTATGCCTGCGATGACCATCTCAGTTGGAGATAAATAAATTCTGGAGTCCTTTAAAGGCTTAGTTAGGTGCTGTAATGGAGACCAATGTGAAAAATTAGCTCAATGCTTCTATCACTTGGCGTTCAGCTTACTTTATTTGTGAGTTTGTATCTGAACAGGACGTTTTTATTTTGTATTCATATTTAGTGTTTCCAGTTTTTTCATTCCATTGGTACCTATGCAACTCTCGTGGTTGCAGTATCTTCAGTGTATGATTCCAGGGAAATTTTTGCAGCCCTTTAATATTTTGCTTAGAATGGCTCCAACGCTCTTCCGGACATTTCCATCTATTTTCAAACGTAGGTTCTTGAAATGAAATGAAAATCGCTTATTGTCACAAGTAGGCTTCAATGAAGTTACTGTGAAAAGCCCCTAGTCGCCACATTCCGGCGCCTGTTCGGGGAGGCTGGTACGGGAATTGAACCGGGCTGCTGGCCTGCCTTGGTCTGCTTTAAAAGCCAGTGATTTAGCCCAGTGTGCTAAACCAGCCCCTTGTGTATGAAACAACTACACTACAACTATAGACATCCAAAGCTCTTCTAATCTGCTAGGATGGTCAGTACTGAAGCAACACACATCCTTTTTCCCCCTTGCTAGGGGGCAAAATCTACCAGCATTCCTCCTAACTAGCCTCTTGAGTTTGGCCCATTGGTGAATTTGGCAAGGACCGCCTTTTGTGGCACAATTTCAGAAAAAATATAGTTACAGGCGTGCAGTAGACTGAAGGGATTTCTAAGAGGCTAGTTAGTGGGCTGCTGGTAGATTATAAGGTGGCAGAGAGTTTCTCATAGTTGGGGGGGGAGCCCTTGTAGGAACTTAAACCTAATGATACAAATTTCAAAGTGGATGCATGGAGTAATGAATTAACAGAATGGCAGGCTGACTACGAGAGCACCGGAATACTCCCCAAGTAAGAGGTTTTTCCAAATCGGATGGACTGAGGAAGCTGTTTGGGTGTATGTTGAGTGTTGAAAGTAGATGGTCTTTGTGTTGTCTGCATTCCCTAGCTATCAGTTAATCCTAACCCTAATTTCCCTCTCCCTGGTAACTGTTGAGATGAAACCAAACTCATCATAATCTCAGTGTCACATTTGACCCTGAGATGGGTTTCTGGCCATGTCCGTGCCAACATTAAGATAACCTATTTCAACCTCCACAGAATCACCAGGCTGATCTACTGAAACCTCTTTCGTATGGCACAGTGGTTAGCACTGCTGCATCAAAGCTCCAGGGCCCCGGGTTCAATTCTGGCCTTGGGTGACTGTGTGGCGTTTGCACTTTCTCCCCGCGACTGCATGGATTTCCTCCGGCTGCTCCGGTTTGTCCGTGCTAAATTGCCCGTGTCCAAAAGGTTAGGGTGTTACTGGGTTACAGGGATAGGGTGGAGGTGTGGGCTTAAGTAGGGTGCTCTTTCCAAGGGCCGGTGCAGACTCGATGGGTCGAATGGCCTCCTGCACAATAAATTCTATGATTCTACTTCTAGGCTTCATTATTCTGGTGCATTCCTAGCTGGCCTCCCTCTCGACTCGGCAAACTTGAGGGCATCCAAAACTACTGTGTGGGGCTTGCTTTGCACCGAGTCTTGTTCACTCATGACCTACGGTGGCTCTTGGCCAAGAAACATCTCCAGTTTAAAAATTCTCATACTTGTTTTCAAATCCCTCCATCTTTTCCACCCCCCCCCCCCCCACACAAAAGTGTCGAGGGATGTTCATTACATTAAAAGCACATTAACACAAGCTGTTGAGTGAACATGGATATTGGACATTCGGCTTGGGCTCAATAAGGATGTCCAGGTTGTGGATAGTTTGTTTCAACATTGAGAGTGATCATACTCCTGCCTCAGTATAATTTCATGGGAGTTGATGACTTTAGTCTTCCTGATTGTACATCTAAAGGAAGTATGTGTTGTGCAAGATGAGGTTTCACAAGTGTGAAATCAGATTGTGTAGGACTCGCGAAAAGGTAGAGCTAGGTATTGCGGCATATATATGGAAGCTGACTCCCATGTCCTTTGCACGATGGCACTTGGACAGTAGGAGGGGCCAAATATTGATTTCTGATGCTTCCAGTAGTAATGGTGCGGCTGGGAAACAAACTATTTCTGAAACTGTTGCTTTAAATTTACTGGCAGAGATGAGATGGTATTCACGATACACAAAACAGTTGACAGATAAAGCTACATCAAAGCTAACTGAACCTTGAGTTGGAAGTGCTCTGTGGACTGGCCTCAAGGTCTATGGTTTGTTTAAATATAAAAGCAGTGATAGGAAACTTGTCTAAAGCTGTTTGTTTTGCTACTATAAAATATTTTTTACTGTGAAATTAATTTTTCTTTGTATTCTCCACATCTGTTGTGACTTTAAAAAAAAAAATCTTTACTGATTCCAGCTATCATTGTCAGGACAGCAAGGCCACTCAGAGTATTGCTATTTTGATGTAAAAACCTGAAGATAGATAAATCAAACGGATGTGAGATCTGATCAGAGTGTTACAACTGATACACATCTTCCCCATCCCAGTTTCATTTGTATCAGTTGTAATATTTGCATATAAATGTGTGCAATTATGTATAGTAGAATATATTTTTTGTGCAGGTGCATGTTGTACATGTCTAGTTTCTGTAATCTTTCCAAGTCATTAGCAAATAGGGCACAGTCTAATTGCAAGCATCTCGTGACCATATTATCAAGAATAATAGTTATCTAAATGCACCTTTCTTTCAGCTTCAAATGTACGGCAGTCATTTCTCAGGGGAGCAGTCTATGGTGCGGCTGCGACATTTCCCATTTACTTCACTGCCATTGTCTCTTGTTAAAATTACCAAATTAGGAGTGGTGGCATGCACTTTCTAGAAGCTGAGTTGAATGCCCATCTTTTCTGGGACCGCCAGATACCAGCTTGCACTTACCTCAAATCCAGCTCCAGATATGACTGAATAAGTCTGCTTGTGCAAATGCTTTTTAAATGTTTTTTGAAACTCATCAATGTGAACCACATTTCAATACTGGGCAACTTGCCACTATTTTCTGGTCAAGTAGAACAGCAGTCCTGCAGTATAACATTCATATGACTCGGCTTCACCTTGTGTTGGCACTTAATTCCGAACAGCACCATTGTTTTATTTCAATGCCCAGAAAGCCGTCTTAATGGTCTGTTGAAATCATGGAATATTTACAAACCACTGCTTGTGTGAAATTGGTAATTAACTACAACACAACAAGCTACATCAGTTGGAGAGCTTATGGTGGAGTCAGCTACAAAGCATTACTTCCTGAATTCTGTAGTCTTCGGTACTCTACAATGTTCATCAGTTTCAGCAAAAGTCCACTTTCCAGTTGGTCGCTTGCTTTGATATTTGATATGTATTGATTGTATATCAATATTTTTTGTATATCCGTAAAATTACATGCATTCCTGCTCATCTTAATATCTACATGATGGAAGCTGCTTGTGTAGACATGTAATTACATTCTACTCTTAACCTCATTTCTTCTTCAACTAAACCCAACTACCACCATGCGGGAATCATTTCTTTAAAGGAGCTGTTATTTTTGTCTTCAGCGATACAACAGTGTTTCAGATGATGGATAAAATGCTCTATTGTCAGCCTTTGCAGCCTGATGGTGCTTGGATGAGTGTCAGCTGTGACACTGGTAGAACACTTGCCTCTGCGTAAGAAGCTTTAGGCTTGAACATCAACATTAAGGCTGGCACTTTGGTGCATTCCCAAATCAGTCCTGTCTGCCCTCCCAAGCTGGGTGTAAAATCCCACAATTCTAGTTCAAAGTTGAACAAGGGATTTATTCCTGGCATTCCCACCAATATATTTCCCTCAATCACCTTGACATATATCTAGCCATTGTCATTTCTGTGAGTCTGCTGTACAAATTGATTGAATTTCTTTGATTCAAGCAGTGATGACATTTTAGTACCTCAGTGGTTGTAATGCTCCTTGATGTCTGAGGTTGTGAAAGTAGCCCTAAATTTGCCTTAAACTTCCAGATGCTTGAAAGTTTAAACTGACATGGGGTGAAGAAATCAGTGGAAGAGCTGGTAGACCAACCAACTAGCTGTTGCTTGCCAACCAAATTGGTTGCTGGGATGCAGAGTTCTCAAAGTCTGCATACTTTCAGTCTCTGTGGTAGCAGGAGGCATTGTGAATTTAATAATTGTGCAATTATGCATGAAATATTTTTGTGTAATACATAAATAGAGCTTGGAGTTTAATCAATACTGTACAAAAGACTGAAATTTCAATAGGCTTAAACCCTTCATGGTTTGGCATAACATTCCATTAAACTGGGCTCTGCTTGGATAATGATTTGAATTATATAGTCTATTGCAAATATTACTGTTGGAAAATATTGAATGTTTGTATTTCACAACGAAAAATACAGAACGTTTTAATAGTCCTTGTTTTGTGATTGAATTTGCACTTGGTACGCCTTTTCTATTGGTTGCTTTCTACCTTTTTGTTCACCAGTTATGTTGCATAAACCGTTTTGCCCACTTGTACTGTAACAAAATAATTACTGTCCTGCAATTAGCTATGGTCCTGGTTTTGATGGAGGATTGTGTTTCTAATGTATTTTAGTCCTCATAATCTTCATTCCAACCAGCACAGAATTGTGAAGGGAGGTACCAGAGCAGAATGATGTCTTTTGGATTTCTGTGCACTAATCCAAGATAGCCAAGTTGAGCAATCACTTGGAGGAAAAGGTGACAGATAGCAGAAGTTGGTGGGATACACAAGTGGCAGTCACTGTACAATAAATGTAAACGGAGAGCAGGACTGAAGTCTTGAAAGAAATAAAGGTAATGGTCAGAAAAACACCAACTGCAAATGGGTGAAGGTTTTGATGGGACGGGGCATTGAGGATGAAAGAGATTACAAAGCAACTCTTCAGCACCATCAAACTTGGTTTATGGTTTTTGTCTGTTTTAAATCATCCAATTCCTCCAAATTGGGAAGAAAAGGTCTGATTGGTAAATATATCTGCAAATATGTAGTTAATTCTTTGCATAATGGAGTTGGAATCCAGACTATCCTTGCCGTTTCTGTGAGGGGCAAAAAGGACACCTCACACTAGGAGCTTTCTGGACGACGAAAACTGTAAGAGTTTAAAAGGAAGGAGAGGAAAACCTAAAATTGTTAGGTTCAAAATACAGTGGAGAATTATTCTTGTGTAGAAAGTAGAGGGGAGATTTAAACAGAATGAAGGGCCAAGCGAGTCTGAGAATAGATTAGTAAGTAACATAAAAGCCGTCATTAGAGAACAGTATGCTGTCAATGTTGCAGTAAAGAAGGCAGCAATGGCAATATTAGCTGGGATAAAAACAATTTGAAATATTAACTGTGAAAAGTCACCCAATCTGAGTGGGAAGCATCCTATTTACTGCGGGAAGTAAGGGTGGAAATTGCCGAGGCAATTAAATGGCAAGTGTTTTGTCTGGGTCAAAGTGAAAAGTGATGGTAAATGGTTGGCTATTGTAGAGTGTAGGGAAATATCTAATGACATTCCCGTGGAGGCCAGTATTAGATATACAGTATTAATGAACTGGACTTGGGATGCAGGGGGCAATTCGAAGTATGCAATTCAATGATTCAAAACTTGGAGACATAATAACCACGCGGCTAATAGTAACAGATTTAGGAGGGCATAAATGTGTGAAACGGGCTGACACTTGGCAGATGAAATTTAATGCAGAGATATTTAGTAAGAAATCAGGAGAGGCAATATGACCCAAATTATACACTTTTTTAAAGAGGATGTAAGAACAGACATGGAGGTGCAAATGGATAATCTTTGAAGGTGCCGAGACTAGTTGAACAGGCTGCTTTGACGTGGGAGTATGGGACCCTCGGCTCTATTAATAGAGTGGAAAAGCAAGGAAATTCTGCTGGACTTTGATAGAACACGAGCCCTTGTTTGAAAAATTTTGGAAGTGTATCAAGACCGTCAAAAGGGTGCAGAGGAAAGTTCATAGAATAGTATTGGCATGAAGTACTAGCTCAGGGTGGGAGGTTTTGGGAGTATATGTGTTCAAAATCATGTTTTAGTTTCTCTTTGCTATTTCCCTTGTTGGTGAGAGTCTGACTTGAGATGATTGGCAAATGACCAGAGGTGACATGAGGAAATGTATTTGCTTATGTCGTGAGTAAGTGAACTAGAATGTAGCACCTGAAGGATGGTGGGAGGAGATTTGATTATTAACACATTCATGATTTGTGGGGAAAGAGCAGGCAAGTGAGACTAAATAGCTCTATGACAGCTAGGATTGGAGTATTGGAACTGTTACGTCCTTGCTCAAAAAAACATTTTAAGGATAGCCTCAGCAACTACAGCCAAATCGGTTCAGTGTCAGTAGTGGGCAAGCTTCTAGACAAAAATTATTTAAGATAGAGATAGTAGTCACATGGAAAGATGTGGATTAATTAAGAGCCTGCATGGATTTCTAAAGGGGATATTATGTTTAACTAACTTGGTGGATTTTCGTGAGGTGGTAACAAAGGGTCGATGAGGGTAATGCTGTTGATTGGTGCATGTGGACTTTCAGAAGGCATTTGATGCAATGCTACACAATAGACTCGTGAGAAAAGGTATAGTTTATGGAATAAGAGGAACAGTGGATACAAAATTGGCTGAATAATGAGCAGTTTTTTCAGACTGGAGGAAGGGTTGCAGTGATGTTCCCCAGGGGCTTGTATTGGGACACTTTTCCTGATAAATATTGACCTAGATCGTGGTTTACAGGCGCCAATTTCAAAGTTTACCAATGACACAAACCTGGACGTATTGTAAGCTATGAAGAGGACAGTGTAGAACTTCAAACGGACATGGACAACTGGACAACTTGGTGGAGTGGGCAGATGGGTGGCAGATGAAGTTCAAAGCGGAGGTGATCCATTTTGGTAGGAAGAAGGTAGGGGAATACATAAAGGTAAATTCTTCAGGGGTCAAAGAAACTTGGGTGTATATATGCCTAAGTCATTAAAAGTGACCGGGCAGGTGGAGAAAGCAGTTAATAACATGTCGTGTTCTGGCCTATATTAATAGGAGGATAGAGTACAACGATAAGGTGGTTGTGTTGAGCTTGTACAAGGCACTAGCTAGACCTCGCTGGAATATTGAATGCAGTTCTGAGTGAAATGAAAGTCTCCACAGACTGAGGACCATGGGCTGCTTTTCCCCTTTTGAGGGGGAGAGCTGACTGATGGTGATTTAACCAGAGGGTCACCACAGCTCTGTCGAGGGAGAAGGGTGAGAAGGCGGGCCTTCATGAATAATCTCGGGCAGTATGAGAATTGAACCCGTGCAGTTGCCGTTGCTCCACATCGTGAATTGGCCGTCCAGCCAACTGAGCTAACCAACCTCTCTAGTTCTGGTGCCACACCGTAAGAAAAATGTGAGCGCTTTGGAGAGCTTACTGAAGCAGTTTACAAGAATGGTCACAGGGCTGCGAAATTGAGGATAGATTGGAGAGGTGTTGCTATTCTCATTGGAGCGAAGAAAGCAAAGAGGAGATTTGATAGAATGTTCAAAATCATGAAGGGACTTTCCAGAGTAGCTAGGGAGCAGGTGTTCCTGTTTGTAAAAGGATAAAGAACAAGAGGGCACAGATTTTGCATGCTTTACAAAAGAAGCAAATGTGATGAGAAACTTTCCACGCAGCAAGTAGTCTGTAATGCACTGCCTGCTAGTGTGGTGGAGGTAGGTTCAATCAAGGCATTCAAGAGGGCATTTGATTATTTGAATGTGCAGAGGAATGGCAGTAGATCACAATGCTTCTTTGGGAAACTGATGCAGATACAGTGGCCACCTTCTGCATTGTAACGATTCTGTAATTCTGAAAGAACGAGCACAGGCCTGAGAGCTCAGCTGTCTATCGCACCATTCCATGATTTGTCTATAGTGTGTAAGGATTTAAAATGTTCTTCCTCAGTCGGACATAGTTTTTAGACCTGACACAGCAAGAATAGGCTGAATGGCAACCTCTTTTGTAACCATTTTAGAATTCTGTACTTTTAGGTGGCTTTTATAGTCTTTGAATAGTACAGGGATCCATGACTTTCAGAAAATTGCAAAGGATGTTTGTCGGTTGAAGTATAAGCTGATTAAACACATTTCACTGCTCTGCAACAGACGCCACACTTGCTCTCTGCCGATTGTCCGATATTCATTGCAAGTTCAATTCTTTAGGACTTGCATATACAGATCTTAAGGCAGCCTTTTGAGCCTGTAATTGATCTTAATTGAGTTATTTCTTAAAGCTTTCTCAAACTGTATTCTTGTTTAGATTAACTTGAGCCTTGTCACAGCAAATATTACCAGAAATTCGTTCAGTGTGCACCCAGATGCTTTAAACTTGTAGCAAGCTATTTTAGTCATCTGTTAGTATGAATTGTTTTGTGTAATTTTCTCTTGCTAAGTTCCTATTAATGCAGGTTGTATCATTGTTGGTTGCTGGGAGGTACTTGATGGTTAATTGTTAGGATTTTCCTCTGCCTCTTGTATAGAGAGCTGGTCACTAGTATGCCAGTGCTATTTCTGAATTGTTGTGCTAAGCTAGTTTACAGATATCTGTGGTCTGATTTTGTCAACCAGCATTTATTCACCGACAGCAGCTCGTGTCTGCATGGGTGTCTGTCTGTCTGTCTCTCTCGCTCTCTCTCTCTCTCTCTCTCTCTCGCGCTCTCTCTCTCTCTCTCTCTCTCGCTCTCTCGCTCGCTCGCTCGCTCTCTCTCTCTCTCTCTCTCTCTCTCTCTCTCTCTCTCTCTCTCTCTCTCTTCCCCCCCCCCACACACACACACGATCCAAATTATTTTTTTTCTCCCAATTCAGGGGCAATTTTTAGCATGGCCAAGCCACCTAACCTGCATTTCTTTGGGTTGTGGGGTGAAACTCAAGCAAACACGGGGAGAATGTGCAAACTCCACACAGACAGAGACCCGGGGCCGGGATCGAACCTGGGTCCTCAGTGCTGAAGGCAGCAGTGCTAACCACTGCGCCACCGTGCTGCCCCATCTTGGCTGCATGCTGAGCACCTATGGGTGGACAATAAATGCTGGCCGAGTCAACAACGCCCACATCCCGTAAATGGGGGGGGAAAGTCTGAACAATAAATGCAGTTTGACTATTTGGCTGAGGATTCACAGCAAAGCCTGATCTTGTCCATCTATATTCTGCATATGCACATAATTCAGCCGTCTTTTGCATACCAGAATCCCAGAGGCATCACTTGAAATGAGCTTCAGTTAATCTTGTATTTGAGGAACATTGCTCAGGTGATGACTCCTGTGTCTCTTGAAGTAGTCACATCTTCAACGTAAGCATGAGCAGAAAGAGGGTAATATGTTAATTTTTATTGTCTAGTTCAAAGGACAGTTTTCCTTGATCCAGCACTTTTGTAGTATACTCTTGGCTGCCTTCATTTTGTAGGCTTGAGTTCTAAAGTACAACTTGATTTGCAACTTCCTCTGTCCATAAAAATGCATGTTTGCTTCTGGCAATTTTTGGGAGTGGTTTTGTTAATTTTAATGATATGGAGTGGGGGTGGAGAATTGGAAATTGAAACTTAACAATTGTGCGTTTGGTTGGAATAACGCTTCAAAATTTAAAGTCAATTGACCTTCATTGGAAGTGAAGGGAATATGTCAATGTGTATTCAAAGGATGCAAATATTTAATTTCTACCTAGGCTTTGATCTTGTGTTGTTGAAGAGAGCAGAAGTAAATGTTTTTGCACACTCTACTGTTCAGTTGCAATTGTAAAGAATCAGTTCAATATTGTTTTTTGGTGTAATTTCCTCCTGAGTTTGAAGATCAGAGCTCCAGTTCCATTGAGAACTTGAGCATGTAACCTGACTTGCACTCCAGTGTAATCCAGAACTTGCATTTTTTTTTAAGGTGCCATTGTGACAAAATTATACACAGTAAATTTAATCCATGCAACTTTTGTGGAGAAATGTGGCCTCAAGTCCCATTCCAGGGCTTCACAAAAATTGAAGTTAACAGCCCAGTGCAATACTGAGGGAGTGTGGTATTTTGGAGGTATGCCACTTTTAGATGATGTGGAGATGCCGGCGTTGGACTGGGGTGAGCACAGTAAGAAGTCTTATAACACCAGGTTAAAGTCCAACAGGTTTGTTTCAAACACGAGCTTTCGGAGCGCAGCTCCTTCAGGTGAATGGCGAGGTATGTTCCAGAAACATTTATATAGACAAAGTCAGAGATGCTGGACAATGCTTGGAATGCGAGCATTTGCAGGTAATCAAATCATTACAGATCCAGGGAGAGGGATAACCACAGGTTAAAGAGGTGTGAATTGTCTCAAGCCAGAACAGTTGGTGGGATTTTGCAAGTCCAGGCCAGACAATTCTGCGTTGTCGCGTGTCCTGACGCGTGTCGCGACAACGCAGAATTGCCGAGCAAAAACTTATAGCTAAGTTCCGCACGCATGAGTGCGGCCTCAACAGGGATCTTGGATTCATGTCGCATTACATTCACCCCCCACCTTCTGGCCTGGACTTGCAAAATCCCACCAACTGTTCTGGTTTGAGACAATTCGCACCTCTTTAACCTGTGATTATCCCTCTCCCTGGATCTGTAATGATTTGATTACCTGCAAATGCTCGCATTCCAAGCATTGTCCAGCATCTCTGACTTTGTCTATATAAATGTTTCTGGAACATACCTCGCCATTCACCTGAAGAAGGAGCTGCGCTCCGAAAGCTCATGTTTGAAACAAACCTGTTGGACTTTAACCTGGTGTTGTAAGACTTCTTACTTTTAGATGAAGCATTAAACTTTTTTTTCAAACTGGAGGCCCAGTCAGTTCCCTCAGGTGGATACAAGACTGCACTGCGGTTTTTGTTGAGCAAAAAAAATCTGAGTTATCCCTGGTTGTTCTGGCAAATATCATCTCTTGCTCATCATCACAAAAGCAGATTATCCAGTCGTTATCACAGTACTGTTTGTGGGTGCGATCAAATTGGCTGCTACGATTCCTCATTGGTTGCATCATCTGCAAAATGCCGTGCAATTTTGAGACCTAAGGCACCACGCCAGTTAATGTATTCCATTTTAAGTACGGTGAAATTATACCCTCAATCCTACGTTTCTGCAATAAATGAAATATCGGACATAGTTCAAGCATACTGAATTTTTATGTCCCAGGAATAAATAGGCAATTTTCACTTTATTGATGATTTTAATAATTTATTGTCACAAGTAGGCTTACTTACACTGCAATGAAGTTACTGTGAAAAGCCCCTAGTCGCCACAGTCTGGCATCTGTTCGGGTACACGGAGGGAGAATTCAGAATAGCCAAATTTGCAGCAGGAATGCAGGAGTAGCCATGAATCCCTTCGAGCCTGCTCCACTATTGAATAAGATCATGGCTGGTCTGACAGTGGTCTCAACTCCTGTGTGTCTCTCTCTGTGCCCCCGCCCACCCAACCCGTGACTCGCTTGTCTGTCAAAGTAAATATATTTTACTTGAAGATATATTCTAATCTGTACATTTCATTCAGCTGGAGAACTGATATTTTCAGGACTGATGCTGTAAATTCGCAGGAATATTGGAACAACCTGCAAATACAAATTTTAGCATCTTCAATATTGATTCAACATTCTTGGTGTTCTGGAGTCCACATGATGGAAACCATAACTGAATTGATTCTCTTCTATCGGAGCGTATTGCAGTCTAAAAAGTGACTGCTGCCAGCTGAACCACTCTAAAATGGTTTAAGAACAACATTGAAGTGTAAGCAGCAGGTTACATCTAGAGGATATAATCGGCTGATTTTGTTGTCCCAAGTCACTTGATTAGTTTTCACATACATGAGTCCCAACATTCTTAAGTCTTGAACGTAAAGGGTTACGATGAGTGGACGGGTAAGTGGAGCTGAGTCCACAAAAAGATCAGCCATGATCGTATTGAATGGCGGAACAATTTTGAGGGCTAGATGGCCTACTCCTGCTCTTAGTTCTTATGTAAGATCAGCTGGCTGGATGTGATCGTCTTTTCATGAGAAAGCTGAAACAGTAATGGGAGAGAACAGATATATGTTTGCGCATTGGAACAGTCAACTGACCATTTGAGAAGTGGAAAAGATTCCAATGAATATAATAATCTTCATTGTCACAAGTCGGGTTGCATTAACACTGCAATTAAGTTTCTGTGAAAAGCCCCTCGTCGCCGCATTCTGGCGCCTGTTCGTAGGAAGAATTCAGAATGTTTAACTTGCCTAACAGTACATCTTTTGGGACTTGTGGGGGGGAAACAGGAGCACCCGGAGGAAACCCACGCAGACATGGGGAGAACATGCAGACTCAGCAGGGAAGTGACCCAAGCCAGGAATCGAACCTGGAACCCTGGCGCTGTGAATACCGTGCTGCCCATTAAGTGACCATTCGCAGAACAAAAAATTCCATGGTTAGGTTACTTTGCTGATTAGAATTAATCTGCCTTCAATAAGCTGTGATGCTTTTGATGGGGTAGAGAATATCTTGAGTGAACTTTTTCATTTAACGTTAGAAGGCATGAATGCATAATATTGGCAAACTCAAAACCAAATGAGGGAAGATTTTTCCTAACCTGCATTTGATAAAATTGTGGCTGATCTGATTTATGGTCTCCACCCGCTTGTCTTAACTCAGCCGTAAAATATTCAATGACCTTAGCAGGAGTAGACTACTTCTCTCGGGAAGAGTTTCACCGACTTGTGACACAGAAAAAAAATCATCTCCTACGATGTGATCTTGCCAAGGCCCTCGACAGCTGCAGTAGAACGTCCCTACTTTTATATTCCACTTTCCTTGCAATAAGTGACAACATTTCATTTTATTTTACTGTGTTAACTTTGAATCTAGTTAAAGAATCTATATAAGCTTGGCAAATTATAATTGCTGTGATGCTGGATCACGTGTTTGTGTTAGGAGAGTGGGTAATAAACCTTCTATTTGAATCTATTCAAATTAAGTGTTTCATTTGTAGAACCGTTATTGGAATTAAATGGAGTAATGATGTGTAATAACCTGCCCCTAGATACAGCTCTTAATCATAGATACAGCTCTTAATCATGTCAAAATACCATAGTGCAGAATTTCCAAATGTATGCAATTTAGTGTGATAAATGTTTTGACATGTTTGAGGTACGAGTACATAAATGTCTTCCACTAACTGACTAGGCAATTTGACTAGTTTATATTCTAATGAAATGTCAACTGATTACTGGATTGTGAACATGGCTTCATCTGACATTTGCGAGAATCATTTAAAAAAAAACTTCTTATTTATCTGGTGCCAATCATGACTTCACACCTCCCAAAGCACTTTACCACCAATCTAATATTTTTGAATGGTACTTCCAACACACCATAATTACTGCACAGATGTCAGCCTCGATTGTATGCTCAGCTCCTGGATGGAGCAGCACAGTGGTTAGCACTGCTGCTTCTCAATGTCAGGGACCCGGCCTTGGGTGACTGTGTGGAGATTATACATTCTCCCCATATCTGCGTGGGTATCCTCCGGATGCTCTAGTTTCCTCCCACAGTCCAAAGATGTGTAGGTTAGATGGGGTGAGGGAGTGGGCTTTGGTAGGGCGGCCTTTCAGAGGGTCGGTGCAGACTCGATGGGCTCAATGCCCTCCTTCAATTGGAATGGGGTTTTTTTCGGGGTGGGGTTTTGGAATTATTTCCAGATTTTCCATCATTTTAAAAGAAAAATGAAATGAAAATCGCTTATTGTCACGAGTAGGCTTCAAATGAAGTTACTGTGAAAAGCCCCAGGTCGCCACATTCCGGCGCCTGTTCGGGAAGGCTGGTACGGGAATTGAACCCGCGATGCTGGCCTTGTTCTACTTTGCAGGCCACCTGTTTAGCCCACTGTGCTAAACCAGCCCCATGTTATCTTTTTGGATGACACCATGTAACTTGGTCAGAGCACTAAACTTCAGTATGATTCCCTATACACTCTTGATTCGATATTCTATCTGCTACTATTAACTCCATTGTGCTGGACTTGGCAAGCTGCTTCCCAACCCTGAGTCTCTCTCCCAGCTTGCCATTTTATTACGTCACCTATTTGATTCCTTTATCGCTGAATTCACTTTTGATTTTTGATTTGATTTGTTTCCATAATTTTTCCTGAAGCCCTAACTTTGGGTCCACCTTGTATCAAGCATGGCTGACCCTATAATAGACATAGTTTAAAATTCATTTCACTGCTTGACCCTAACTATCCTCCATTTCCGAGGGCATCTGAGAGTCAACCACATACTACTGATTTGGAGTCACATGGAGACCAGAATGGGTAAGGACCGCAGATTTCCTCCCCAGGAACACCAGTCGACAATGGTTTCATGGTCATTATTGGACTTTTAACTCCAGATTTCTATTGAATAAGATTTCACCATCTGCAATGGTGGGATGTGAATCAGGGTCCCCAGATTTTGCTCTGGGTTTCTGGATTATTAGTCCAGTGACAATGCCTTAGGAACATTGGAAGTATTTGCAGGTTGATAATCGACCTGTCGGGCCATATTATGAATGCACCTTCTATGGTCAGCTCCTTGAGTTGGGCTCTAACTGGAACTTCTGGCTCAGTCAGGGGCACTACCCATTATGTCACGACAATCCATTTGTGTGTAAATGAGAAAAGGGTAGTTCTTGGGAGCTGTGCATCTGTCCAGGCTACCATTACCTCACGTTTCCTGTAAGCCAATTTATCCGTTATTTCATGTTGTAATATTTCTGAGAGATTCCTGTTTTATACTAGTTTTTTGGGGAATTTTCTGATAAAATTTGAGTATTCATTTAAAAAAATCCAATTAAGGGGCAATTTAGCGTGGCCAATTCACCTACCCAACACGTTTTTTTTTGGGTTGTGGGGGTGAGACTCATGCAGACATGGGGAGAATGTGCAAACTCCATGTGGAAAGTGACCCAGGACTGGGATTGAACCTGGGTTCTTAGTGCCGTGAGGCAGCAGTGCTTGCCACCGTGCCGTCCTGAAAAAAAGGAAGTTAATACGTGAGGTTGAATCCTGTGCCCAAGGGAGGAGAATACACTTGCAGTCGACAGATCAGGATAGCCGTGCATCAAATATACATTCTGCCAAGACATCATAAAAATCCAAATTGAAAATTTAATCTCAAATTGAAAATGTTGGAAACCAGTTCAGAGCAGTCAAGTCGATATTTTCAATCTGAATCTATTGGTAAAATGTTACCGGTGTGCAGAATTTTAAAATGGGAACAGCGTATACTGGGATGGATAATGCAAACAAATTGAATCACCATTTACTGATGTGTTTTCGCCCTCCTTCCTTACTCCAAAATGCAAACTCATCTTGCACATTGCCTGCATTTCCCACAGAACTTAGTGGGAGAAATTGTTTTTAATTTAAAGTACCCAATTTTTTTTGCACAATTAAGGGACAAATTAGTGTGGTCAATCTACGTGCCCTTCACATCTTTGGGTTGTGGGGTGGGGCACGGGAAGAATGTGCACACACCACATGGACAGAGGACCGGGAGTGAAATTGGGCCCTCGGTGCCGTGAGGCAGCAGTGCTAACCACTGCGCTACCCTGCCACTGGTGGGAGAAGTTCAGAGTGGATGTTCCAAAGCCAATATTACAGTTAAGTGCCTAATGGCTTTGCAAAGTGCTTGCTTGCCCAATGAGCTTCTCCATACTTTTTCAATTCCCTCTAACACTAACCTTTCAGGCTCTTATCTTGCACTGTTCCAGCATTGTTGTCAACCACGTGTATTAAGTCAGCTCTGTCGTAACTGATTGACAGCGGGGTGCCGTGCACCCTCTGTTAACCTTTCTTCCGCCTGTTCTTTTCCTGTGCCTTTTTCTTTTTTATATAAATTTAGAGTATCCAATTCATTTTTTCCAATTGAGGGACAATTTAGCCTGGTTAATTTACAGCTCCTGCACATCTGTTGGGTTGTGGGCACGAAATCCACGCAAACACGGGGAGAATATGCAAACACCACACGGACAGTGACCCAGAGCCGGGATCGAACTTGGGACCTGGGTGCCGTGAGGCAACCGTGCTAACCACTTGCGCCACCGTGCTGCCCTCGTGTGCCTATTCAAAAGGGATTTGTGTTTATAATGATGCCTTTCATGCCCAATTGACCTTTGCTGTACCAGTTTTTTCTGCTTTATATTTCACTAGACTCTCTCTTCTCCATTGCAACGGTTCTATTATTGTGTTTCGTGCTTATCTGTAATTTCTCACTGCTCCTATTGTCTTATGTTATTGTCACTTCATTTAATTGTCTCTGGTTTTCCATTTAAGTACAACTATTCTATTTCTGATTTGCTCCACCTTTTTTATTCTGTTTCTTTTTAATTGCTGCGAACCAAATACTGGCACAATTGACAGTGTAAAGTTCCAATAGTACTGCACATAATCTTAGATTACGCACGCTACTTTGGGATCAGACTTGAAACTCTGGCCTGGCTGGGCGTTTCTAAATCATCACACTGTGCTATAATACTGCCACTGTGCTGAGACTGAGACTTCACCAGCTAGTGTCAAGAATGAAGGAAAGAAAAAGTGTGATTTGTGTGTAGACTTGCAATGGCTGAAAGTGGCAAAATCTGTTGGTTGCAAGTTTATTTTGCTGTGGTAAAACTGGTAGTTTTGGGAAAATTTGTTGTTTTGTTTTGCAGCTTTAATGACTAGTTGTACAGATGAACATAAAACTTAATGTTACTGAATAAAAGGTAGTCAATGAATTACTGATTTTGAAACTTGTACACTGTAATCTAATTTGGAAAGACAATTGAACATGTAGCACTAGTTATAGCATGTTTGACAAAATCAACCACACAATTGATATTCCACCACGCGCGTACACACGCTTGGAGAACCACATCCAGTCTGTTTTATCCAAATGATTTGGGGTGCAACAATTTTAATGGTTTTGTTTTGGAAACCGTATGGTTGGTATCTAATGATTAAATCACTTTCATGCAGGGTTTTTTTTTAGCGGAACATCCTGAAGTCGCAAGTATGGTTTGCCTTGGCAGAGGAGGAATTTCCATCTCATTTTTGAGGACCTCTTCCTTAAATCTGTACTTGCACTGTCTTGGAGGTTTCGTATTCACATAATGAAATGTGCTCAGTCTCATTTGTTCAGATTTGTGAGTGCCTTGGCTTTTAGCTGTATTTTGCAGAAACTTATTTTCTGAGAGCGATGCTGCCATAGTTTGTGGCATGGTTCTAGTCCAGAAAATGTTGATGGTACGGTAAGAGCATTTAAAAAAAAATGTTGAGTATATTTTCATGTTGCCTGACCCTTGATGAAGCATGACTCTGTGATCTGTTTGTAGCACCATAAATGGTCATACTTCGCTTGCAACCAATAGTTTGCCTTTTCCCCTGCTGGCCCCAAACTGCTTTGACTCTTGGGCGCATTAGACTGTTATATTTTTGCTTTGTTAAATAATGGCTAAAAATGGTAATTTTCCATTGATCCTTTGTTTAAAAGCAATATCAATGGACATGCACAGACACAATTGTCATCACAGTCCAGAGTAAATTAACTTGTGTATTTTAGTGAAGCATCCTGCAGATGAAAGGTTTTATTTCAGGTGGAATATTCAGGTGACAAAAAAGATTATTTTAATGTGTTGGGGGAAAGTATCAGAATTTAGTTCCATGTGGAGGAACTTATTCACTGCCTGCGCATCTCCAGCAATCATTCCTCTGACCTCTGTTTTTTCACAGCATAAGAGTCCTCTCTCTCTCTCTCTCTCTCTGGAACTGGAACTGGATTGTTATTCAATTACAACTGGTTTCGATTGGGAGCATATTTTTACTGCATTAGATTGAGTTGCATTCCCATTAAATTCCTGAAGTGGAAGAACGCAATTGTGAATGCTTTTCGGTAATAGCAACTTGAAGAAAGCCATGCTCATCCATAGTCAATTTTCTTTATTGCTTTGCTTACCTTGGCTAGAAACATGTCTCCTTTGGCTGTTAGCGTATGACCGTTGAATATTAAATCGTACACTGCATGAATTGGCTCATTCTCTTTCCCATACCCCTGAAATTTGTATCTCAAATATTTATCAAATCCATCCTTTTTATTTTTAGGCTAATCTCATCCACCACCTTTACAGGCAGTGCGTTCCAATTCCTAACCACTTGCTTTTGGAAAGTAAAGCTCTGATTCTTTTGCCAATCAGCTTAAAGCCGTGCCTTCCCAATATTGACCTTTCAGCCACTAGAAACAGTTTTTCTTGATTTGCGCAAATCGTGATCGGGTTTAAATATCTGAACATCGGTCAAATCCCCTAGGCAGCCTTCTCTGCTCTAGGGAGAACAACCCCAGCCTCTCCAGTTTGTCCAAATCACTCAAATCCTTCATCCCTGGAACCGTCTGGTAAATTTTCTTTGTACCCTAAAATCTACATTCCAGTGATGCTACTGAATTGGATGTTGTACATCAGGTGGGGGCCAAACTAGTGTTTTGTAAAGGTTTAGTATAACTTTCATAAACCCCAGAATTTCATGTCCTTCATTAACTGCTTTATTAATCTGTCTTCGTGCCTTCAAAGATTTGAGCACAAGCATAATCACCATCCACACGTGCCCACCTGACCATGTGTCTCTATTCTTTCACCTCTTTAACATAGCATTTAGCTTGATTTGTTTCCTTGTTCTTTCCACCAAGATATGTAATCTGTCTGTGTTGAAATCTATTTGTGTTCACCCATTCCACCAACCTGTCTGTCGTCCTCGAAGTCTATTACTGTTCAGTACACTATCATGTTTTGTCATCTTCAAATTTCAGAGTTGTGCCCAACATATCAAAATTGTGGTCCTAGTCCTGATTCTTGGGAAACACCGCTACATATCTCCTTCCTGTCTGAAAAACAGCCGGACAACACAACTGTTTTCTATTCCTTTGTCTGTGTCGAATCCCTGTTGCTACTGCCCCATTATCCCATCATCTCCTGAGAATTAAGAATTAGAAAATGGCTAAGAAACAACTGTTTGCAGCCTGCAACAGAAATTGCTGTCAATTGTGTTTAACTGTTATTGTTCTGCCTACTCAGGTGGCAAAGTGGTCTGTGTGGGTCTCACCTCCACAGCCCAAAGATGGAGAGGGTAGGTAAATTGGCTATGCTAAACTGCCCTTAATTGGAAAAAAAGTAATTGGGTATTCTAAATTTATTTAAAAAAAATGTTCTGTCTACTCCCTATTAACACACTTGAAACATGTTGTGGTGGGACAAATAACCACAGTAATAGTTTAAAATCTTTGTGGCGATCACTCACTAACCATTATGAAACTCTGTGCTACTGGTCATGGGTTCTGTGGGTCCTTGCGTGGCTGATGAGCCTGATCCTAGAGAGGCATCTTTGACTGCATACACGGGCATGTGTTTCTGGGAGATGGGATCGGTCCTTGGAATCCAGATTGCTGGTATTCCTGTATTCCTTTCTCAGGCTCCTTTTCCAGGCCTCCTCTTGCCATCCGGTGTCCTTGAAGAATTGTATCCCTTCAATCAGGAGGTTCTTCCGAGTAGGTCTCTTTTGAGCAAATGTCTCGTGGGTGTTGACGGCTATGTTGCATTTCTTGAAGTAAGCCTTCAGGGTGTCTTTGAAGTGCTTCCTTTGTCGTCCTCTTCGGGAGCTTTCCTTGAGCTGTGAGAAGATGATTTGCTTTGGCAGTCGGGACTCTGTCATCCTAAGCACATGGCTGGCTCAGTGGAGTTGTTTTCGGATTATTAATGCCTCGATGCTGGTGCTCTTAGCTCCTTCAAGCATGCTGAAGTTAAAACGCCTGTCCTCCCAGCTGATCGAGAATCCGTCTCAGACAGCGTTGCTGATAGCTCCAGGGCCTTGAGGTAGTGTCTGAAAGTAGTCCAAGTTTCTGAGCCGTACAGGAGAGTTGGGAGGACGTCAGCCTTGTACACCAGTGTCTTGGTGTCAGTACTGATGTCCTGGTTGTCAACAACTCTCGTTCTCCAAAGGAGATGGTTCCAGATTGGATACAATGTTGGATCTCTGCATCAATATCAGCCTTTGATGAGAGGTGGCTCCCCAGGTACTAGAAATGTTTGGATGGGTTTCTCGGTTGATCGTGATGGAGGAAGAGACTGGATCTTGCCTTCGGTAGATTAGTAAAGGACTTGAGTCCTCTTGAGTTCGAGGCTGAGACTGATTCTTTGCTATGTTTCTGCGAAGGTATCAAGCATGGCTTGCAGACTCTGTTCTGAGAGTGGGGATGGCGATGACATCCGCATACTGAAGCTCCATGAGCAACGTCTGTGTCATTTTCTTTTTTGATTTCAACTGGTTGAGGCTGAAAGGTTTTCCATCCATCCTGTGGACGATGTCCGCACCACTGGAAGCTTGTTCTTAACAAGGTGAAGGTGACAATGAAGATGGTGAAAAAGGTGTTTGGAGGATGTGGGGATGACGCATCCCTGATTGACTCCAGTCTTGGCCTCAAATGCTTCTGTCTTATTTCGGTCGGGATTACTATTGCCGACGTCTTGTTGTGGCGGAGTCTGAGGATGTTGATGAATTTCTCTGGTCAGCTGGACTTTGACACTCTATAGCACCTCTTAATTGGCTGAGTCAAAAGACTTGGTCAAATTGACGAAGGCCATACAAAGTGATTGATGTTTCTCCTGGCATTTCTCCTCGAAGTGGCCGAGCTTGTCTGCTCCTGATTGATTTGGTCGGAAGCTGCACTGGCTTCTGGAAAGATTTCTTCAGAGACTGGGAGAAGGTGGCAAGCATGGACTTGGATGATCATATTCATGGTGATGGAGAGATGGGCAATTCCTCAGTAGTTCCCACAGTCTTTGTCTTCCTTTTCTTGAAGATGGTGGTGATGACTGCGTCCCTGAGTTCGGCAGCAATTTCTTCTCTTGTCCCAGATTTTCAGGAATAGCTGATGGAGATGATGGGTGACCTCTTCTCCAGTTTGAAAATCTCTCCTGGAATCTCGCCCACCCCTGCAGCTTTTCTATTCTTGACATGTTTAATGGTGACTTTGACTTCCACAATGCTTGGTGGGAATTCAAGATCACCATTGATGGGGAATCGGGAGATGTCCTTGAACACTCCTCATCTATGGTTGTGTCACTGGTTCCATTGGAAGGCTAATGTTTTCTGTCTCTAAAGAGAATTCCGTCTTTATTTCGCGGCAGTTTAAGGTCATATTGCCTTTGGCACTGAAGAGGTCCTGGGTGTCGTGCATTTCGGTGGAGTTGCAGCTCTTTGGCTTTCTCATCCACCTTGTTTCATGATATCCCAAAATCATCTTTGTACCTCTACCTTGGCTGAGTGAGGAGCCATCCTCATTGCCTTGCCGCTGATGCAACTTTGCTTGGCACGGGGAGCTTTCTTCTTGTTGATGAGATCTCAGATGGTGTGGCTGTTCTCGTTGAACCAGTCTTGGGGTGTCCTGGTCATGTCGCCAATAGTTTCACCACAGCTTGAGATGGTAGCTGTATTAGCTCTTTGCAGTTTTCCTCCACTCCAATTGAATGGACACTTTGGAGACAGAGATTTTGAAGAAGATATGGTTGGAAGTTCACAAGCATGTTTGGCTCTTAAACTGCTCAACGTTGATCTTTTTCCTTAGCAGTTTATTCATCTTCCACTGCTTCTGGTGAAGTTTGATCGACTTAAAGGAGTGGATGAGCCGGTGGTCTGTCCACCGGTGGTCATCACTTTGGCAATGAGGGAAATCCTTTTGATCTCTGGATCGGGTGATGGCATGTCAGTGTTTTGAATGTGGATGTCTCCAGGATGTCTTGAACTTGTCTTAATGGTGGAATAGTGTTTAGTGATGAGAAACTAATGTTCTGTGCATTTGGTGAACAGGGGAGCCCCGTTGGTGTTGCAATTCCCAACTCCTTCCTTTATGATGGTTCCTTTCAAGAGATGAGTCCTTTCCAACCCTGACATTGAAGCCCCCAAGGGGAATGATTTTGTCTTCCTTGGGAATGCTGGCGAGTATGGTGTCCAGGTTGGAGATGGGGACTTCCAGTGACGGCGGGCGGGAGGCAGCCGTGCATTGGAGGGCTCCCGTTCGGGAGCAGCATTGTCGGGAATTGACGCCCGGTCCTAGGGGCAGCGAAGGCGGTGAAGGCCAGGAGAAATCACAGGGAAGGGATATGTCGGGGACCAGTATAAAATTTTTTTAAAAAAAGGCTGTGAAAACAGCTGAAAATCCTTCGGGGAGTAGAAAGGTCACCGCGGGGTCACCAAGGAAAATGGAGCACCAGGGGAGGCCGCATTGCTTACGGCTGAAGAAATAACTACGGTCATGGCTGCGGAATTCGAAAGGCAGTTTACAAAATACATGGAGACAATGAGGAAGGAGATGAGGGAGGTTTTGAGTGTGCTGGTGGAGGAGGCGATTTCCCCAGTGACGACTGCAGTGGCGGAGGTGCGGAAGCAAGGGGAGGCGCTGAAGGAAGTGGAGGAGACATTGCAGCACGGTGATCAACCTACCTCGATAGGGAAGGAGATGCAGAAGGTGATGGAGATTAACAAGGATCTGCTTGGAAAAATGGAAGACCTGGAAAACAGATCCAGGCGACAAAATTTGAGGAGGCTGCCCGAAGGAGTTGAAGGGCCGAGGCCGACTGAGTATTTTGCTGCGATGCTGGCAAAACTCTTGGGGGAGGGAGAAGATCCCTCCCGATATGAACTGGATCGGGCTCATCGGTCGTGGAGGCTTGTACCAAAGGCGAGTGAGCCGCCAAGGGCAGTGACTGTGCTTCCGTAGGTACAGTGTGAAGGAGAAGGTCCTGTGCTGGGCCAAGCAGAAGCGGGTGGTGCAGTGGGCTGGAGCTGGTATATGTGTATACCAGGACTTTACGGTGGAGCTGGCGAGGAGGTGGGCTGCTTTCAACCGGGTGAAGAGGGCACTGTACATTAGCAAGGTGCAGTGTGGCATTGTATATTCAGCGAAGCTGAGGGTGACTTATAAGGTCAAGGACTTTTATTTTGGAACGGCGGAAGCAGCAGAGGAGATTGCGAAGGGAGAAGGACTGTGGCAGAATTGAGAAATGGCCATGTGCCGATGTAACCTCACGACTGTATTTTCTTCCTTTTTGTTTCTCTGCGTGCGGGTGTATGGGCTAAAGGGGCCGATGATTAATATATTTGGACAAGGGAAGTGATGGAACTTTCACTTGAAGTGAGGGCTCTTTGGGGTGTAGGTGGATATGCGGGGTTTGTGTGCTAAAAGGGGATTTCTGGGCTTTCCTAGTGCCGAGCAAGGGGGAAAGGGACCCGGGCGGGGGCCTCCACGCTGGCCGGTTTAAGCCGGCCAGTGAACGGGAGGGAGGTGCTGTGGCCATCGGAGGCTGGCAGAACGGGGTCCGAGTGGTCGAGCTGGGGTGGAAAGTTGGGGGGAAAGGAACCTAGGTTGGGGGAAGGGGTTTTACAAGAGGCAGTGGACGGGAGGAGTTGTGGGGGTTACAACTCTTGGGTATCATGTACGGCACTCTTTCAGAGGTTGGACGGCGTTGAGTGCTTGGCTGGGGGGGGTGGGGGGGGGGTTTGACCATGGGCGGTCCCGGACTCCTTTTTTCTTTTTCTCCTTTGTTTTTTGTTTCCACCGTGGGAGGGTTTGTTTTATTGGATGCATATATTGACAGGTGGGCCGTTGTTTGGGATGGTGGTTGTTAAGGGGATTGATTTTGTATTTTTTACCGTTTACTGTTTGTGGGTGGGGTGTGAATTTTGAAGGAAAACGTGAAGGAAAAAATGGAGAATAAAAACATGTATTAAAAAATTTAAAAAAAAAAAATGTTGGCGTAGATGCCTTCTTTGGACTTATCATTGGCATCAAGGGTTGGGGCTTACGCATTCAACGATTGTTGCCGGTTCTGAGAAAGTTGTCGTCACCAGGGGCATGAGATGCTCATAGTTGCCGATGGGGATCTCTCAATTGGCAAGTTCATTCTTGATGGCGAATCCCATTCCATGCATTCTGGGCTGATCCTTTGGCTTTCCTCGAAGATGTAACCACAGCCATCTTCTCTCTGCTGTCCTTCACCTGCTTTTTGGGTCTCTTTGCAGGGCAGCGACATAAATAATAATAATCGCTTATTGTCACAAGTAGGCTTCAATGAAGTTACTGTGAAAAGCATCTAGTCGCCACATTCCGGTGCCTGTTCGTGGAGGCTGGCACGGGAATTGAACCCGTGCTGCTGTCCTGTTCTGCATTTCAAGCCAGCTGTTTAGCCCACTGTGCTAAGCCATGTCATCTTTTTGGATGGCACCGTCCTTCAGGTTGCAACTTGGTCAGAGCACTAAACTTCAGTATGATTCCCTATACACTATTGATTCGATATTCTATCTGCTACTATTAACTCCATTGTGCTGGACTTGGCAAGCTGCTTCCCAACCCTGAGTCTCTCTCCCAGCGTGCCATTTTATTACGTCACCTATTTGATTCCTTTGTCACTGAATTCACTTTTGATTTGTCCTGGTTTTTGCTAGCAAATTCTGTAAAGCTTGTTCTGTAGTTGCTTTGCTTCATGTCTCAATCCATTCTCTAGTTTAATATCACGTGCACATGAAGCACATGCTTTTTCAGATTGCAAGTAGATGGAGTCTCAGATGTGGTTTGCTAGCCAGGTTGGTGATGTAACAGACTATTTTTAGGGGCCCTTTTTTTGTACCCTTCCCCCATGCGGAGGGACCCAAGGGGTTCCTTAAGAGGGCTGCTCAGTTATGAAGAAAGCTGCTGAAATGCCCTCTTCTTTCTATTCCAAGAACGAGATGACAATCAAATTTCATTGCCTACATGCCGGTCCAAAGGTAGGGGCTTGCAGATCTCACAATCCCTGTGACTTCTTGCCAATCGTCAGTGTTTGTTTGTATAGTGGGTGTGTTGGTTTCCTCTAGGTAGACGCCTGGTGTGGGACATCTTTTAATGTGGGTATGCCGTTGCACATCAGACGCACTGTCCTTGACAGAGTCTAGGTCCAGTTCCAACGGCAAGGGAACATCGACTGGGGATCTCCCCAATGCTGAAATCTTCATATGCCATCAAAACCATATGAGGATCTTTTGCCTGATCAGCCATTAAGGATTGTTTTGGATTGTGCTTTGAATGTCTGGTCCCTCCTCTCCGACCGTACCGTCATGGTTGACCCTGCCAGGAGCTTAAGCCTCCTGGTGGCATTGCTCTCTGGGTCAATGGAATGTTCAAGTCTGTCCACCACAACAAGGAGGCTATCCAAAGGAGGGTTTGAGTAGTTTAAAATGCACTATTGTAGTCCAGGAATTTTTTTTCTAGCATCGCGTAATGATCACAATAAACATATTTATTCTGATCAGTACAAATATATTTAGTGAGGGATGAGCAATAAATACTGAGCATTGCCAGTGATGTCCATATTTAAATAATGAAGTCATGAGGCTGCAAGGTAGTTCATATATTTCTGATTATTTGGATCTTTTATTTAGAGGGACCTTGGTTCTGCAAGTTTATTTGAAAAGGTGGTCTGTTTTTGGCTGCTGTGCTGAATTATGCAAACATTTTTCATCCAAAAAGTAGTTTATTCCTCCTTGATCTAAAACTGATAAGACCATAAGACATAGGAGCAGAAAAAGGCCACTTGGCCCATCATGTCTGCTCCTCAATACGATCATGGCTGTTATTTTTCTCTTCCCCCATTCTCCTGCCTTCTCCCAATACCGTGGGCAACACAGTAGCACAAGTGGCTAGCACTGTGGTTTCACAGCGCCAGGGTCCCAGGTTCGATTCACCACTGGGTCACTCTCTGTGCGGAGTCTGCACGTTCTCTCCGTGTCTGCGTGGGTTTCCTCCAGGTGCTCTGGTTCTAGTTTTTCCTACAAGTGGAAACATCCTCGCCACGTCCACTCTATCCAGGCCTTGCAGTATCCTGTAAATTTCAATAAGATCCCCCCTCATCCTTATAAACTCCAATGAGTACAGACCCAGAGTCCTCAACCGTTCCTCATACGACAAGCTATTCATTCCAGGGATCATTCTTGTGAACCACCTCATACTCGCAGCGGCTGTGATCCGAAATCTAGGGGCTGGTTTAGCTCACTGGGCTAAATCGCTGGCTTTTAAAGCAGACCCAGGCATGCCAGCAGCACAGTTCAATTCCCGTACCAGCCTCCCCGGACAGGCGCCGGAATGTGGCGACTAGGGGCTTTTCACAGTAACTTCATTGAAGCCTACTTGTGACAATAAACGATTTTCATTTCATTTTTCATTTCATGGCCCTCTCCCAAGGCCAGAGTGAGAAGTTCAAGTGGGTGCAATCAGTAGATTATTTTGCACTGGGGCATGTAGTTTAGATTTGAGTTGATACAGGAATTTATGAAAGGGTTAATAACTGTTGTCAGGTAGGTGTAAGTAAAGCTCCAGCAATGGTAAGTTCCTGTTTAACAATTTGCTTTGCAACAGGGCTGTTTAGAGAATCTTAAATTGTTGCAGCATGGCGTTTCATCTGGTGCCAAGCAAAGCCGTGAGGGAATACTGCATTCAGTAGGTTCTGTCTTTTGTGTGAGACTTTCAACTGCCCTCGGGTGGATGTATAAGATCTCATTACACTCTTCAAAGAAGAGCCGGGTGGGAGGACTCCCCTGGTGCTTCAGTCGATATTTATCCCTAAACCAGCATCACTAAAATAAAATCCCTCAAACATTTATTTCATTGTTGTTCTGGAGCCTTGCTCTGTTACGGTACCTGGACTAGGTGCCAATTTATATGAAGAAACCAGACGAGACCCCAACAATTTTTCGATTTGGAAACTTGAGGAAAGGATACTTCGTTCTAGGAGTGAATTCACTGCCAACTAGAGATCTTTTATTTTAAAACAAACTATTGTTAACACAAGATTAACAACAGGAAAAACAGCTTTTCAATTAACAGTTGAACAGTTGTGAAAAGAAAAAGACTGAGTTTACTTCCCCATCTACTTCTAAAATTTCAACGACGCAAAATCTGCATTTGGTCAAATGCCACTTAATAATAAAGTTTACACTTGGGGGGGGGGGGGGGGGGGGGGGGGGGGGGGGGAAAGAGAAGAAGGGGAGAGCTTTCAGAAGTCAGTCTGAGAAACACATTCATTACTCCGAAATCAGAGCAGAACTAAAACAAAACAACGCCGGGCAGTGCTGAGAAAACGAAACTCAGCCCCTCCCATGAGGGACATCGCAGCCTGCTTAGCTGGTAACACATTAACCATAGCTTTAGCAGACGTGTAATCTGGATACTTTAACCCAAGTTATTTGAATTACATTACTGCAACAGACAAAATACAATATATATTAAAAATTCCTGTATTCACCACACTGTTTCACTGTGTTTTCTACCTTACATTAGTGACACTCAAAAGGTGGTACTTTGGCTGTAAAACTCTTTGGGTTTGAGTGCCATGTTACCATTTTGCTGACTAGTAAAAACAATCCATCACTATGTACCTCGCCATACCCGTTAGAATCTTGAAGACTTGAATCAGGTGACCCCCCCTCCCAATATATTGGCTACGATCATCCGTTCTCCAGAGGGTTGTACCCCGGATGATGTGCTGGGACCTCCCACACAAGGACTGCATGGGAACTTTCATCTTCCATTGGACAATTACCCAGCATCAGGAATCCTCAAACTCTGATTTGAAGTCTGAGATTTTGGATGGTTCTGACTTATTAGCAGAATGGTTACCTAGGAAAAGATATTAGAAGGATTAAAACCAGTTCTAACTCATTAGTAACTATACTTCTAATGTCCCCATACCCGCCCAGTTCTCAACTCTCCTTGTAGCTAGGGCATTTAAACTTACCTTTTCGCAGCACTAGCTGCCATATTTAGCTATCATGGCTTTGTCTTCTGACACTTCTCTACTACACTGATGGACTCCAGGCATGGCAATGGCCACCTTTCTCAGCAGATGTGGGTCAGAGGTTTGGCTTTGAAATGTGGTACTCCAGACATTGGTAGAAAAATAGAGAGGAGTGGCAATCCAGCAGTGTTTGCCACCCCGTGGAAGATTAGGCCCATTATATGCAGTGAAAAATGTTCCAATTTCTCAAGCCCTTTATACCAGCAGTTTTTTTTACCACAGTTAAGGCACCAGTGAATCTGCACTCATCATCCTTTTTATATACTCACATACTGCTAATATTAAATTTTGAATCCTATTTAATTGTATTTGTAAATTTGAGGCAATTGCTCATCTATATTTTGGTTCACAGATTCTTTGACGAGCAAAATTCTCTCTACGGAGCCAAAAAGCAGACGGCTCATGACTTCTGACCAGGACACTAAAGTTGTGGCTGAACCGCAGGTGCAGCAAGTGCAAGAAGTTGTAGACAGTTCACCTCTGGTAAGTTGCTAGAAACATGTTTCTAATTATTCTATTTTATCTCTCAAATCAACATAATTGTTTATTAGAAACTGAAACACTAAATGCATGTAATCTATCAACATATGGGCAAAAGGCAGGTTATGCTTTGGTTTTACAATCCTTGGGTCAATAATAAACGTCAAACATAACTTCCTGATTCGCTTTGTTTTACTGTAAAATAAAAATGAGCTGGATTTGTTACTGAGTGCTTTAATTCAACAAATAACTTGATAGATATTGGTGTGCTGGCCAAGATAACTATAGGTGATTCGGAATATTTTTCTTTTGGCCCAATATGTAGTGTCATTAAGCGTTTGGGTTTGGTAAGAAATGAGCGAGATGGACGATGATGCTGTAATCTGTGCTAAAATGAGGAATTCCTTGCACCTGGTGCAAAACTCTTCAGACGAGAATACCTTCTTGGACAACTAGTGATCTGTAGTTGCTGAAGCATTTTTACTGTAGACCTGTTTGCTTGGAATGCAGTTTTTGTGATGGTGACCATGTTGGAAAGTCATCTGAAAAGTTTGGGCATTGCAAACACTGATTCTTCAGAACTTGATTTTAAATCCAGTCTGCTAATTGCACAACCATCTAAAATGGGTCCCTATCAGTTGCCAGAGGCTTTTGTGACATTTGTTCTTTCTGCATTTAAGTTCAGATTCTGAATCTGCAGTATATGTTCTAGTTCACTGCAAATCAAATTGTTGGCAAGAAGCATTCTAACATTAAAAAAAATAAAATAAAAATAAAAATCGCTTATTGTCACAGGTAGGCTTCAAATGAAGTTACTGTGAAAAGCCCCTAGTCGCCACATCCCAGCGCCTGTTCGGAGAGGCCGGTCCGGGAATTGAACCGTTCTGCTGGCCTGCCTGGGTCTGCTTTAAAAGCCAGCGATTTAGCCCAGTGTGCTAAACCAGCTCCAACATGACATGATCATTTTGATTAAAAACTACACATTTTTGGATGAAACATTAAACTGAGGTCCTGCCAGCTCAGTAAAAGGTCCTAAGGCACCATTTAAAATAAAACTATTTGGCATTACAAACAACCACAATATAAAAATAGAGTACAAAGAACAATAGTCATAATACAACCGCTGACGTCCGTCCCTCCAAGGCCTGCCTACTTAACCCCCTACTCTATGCTACCCTAACCCCCCCACCCCCCTGCTGACAATTAATTCTCCGCAAAGAAGTCAATGAATGGTTGCCACCTCCGGGCGAACCCTCACACCGACCCTCTCAAGGCGAACTTGATCTTTTCCAGGCCGAGAGAGCTCGCTATGTCGGTTAACCAGACCTCTGACTTCGGATGCCTAGAATCCCTCCAAGCCAGTAATATGCGTCGCCGGGCGACCAAGGAGGCAAAGGCCAGAACATCTGCCTCTTTCTCCTCCTGGACACCCGGGTCTTCCAATACCCCAAAAATCGCTACCCCTGAGCTCATTTCCACCCTTGTCTTCAATACTCTGGACATGACATCCGCAAACCCATGCCAGTAACCCCTAAGTTTTGGGCATGCCCAGAACATGTGGACATGGTTCCCTGGTTCACTCACACAATTGACACACTTGTCTTCCATCCCAAAAAATCTGCTCATCCGGGCCACAGTCATGTGCGCCCAGTGCACCATCTTAAATTGCATCAAGCTAAGCCTTGCGCATGTAGCGGTCGCCTGCTCAACGTCTCCGCCCAGAGGCCGTCCTCCATCTCACCCCCCAGCTGCTCCTCCCACTTATGCTTCAGCTCCTCTATATGTGTCTTCTCCACCCCCATTAATTCTTTGTAGATGTCCGAGATGCTCCTCTCCGCCACCCATCCCCTAGACAATACCCTATCCTGAATCCCTCTTAGTGGCAGGAGTGGGAAGGATGATACCTGCCTGCGCAGAAAGTCCCGCTCCTGTATATATCTAAAGTCATTCCCTGCTGCCAGCCTGAACTTCTCATCCGCGCCCACGAGCTAGGGAAGCTCCCTTCCAGAAACGGGTCTCCCATCTTCTCAATTCCTGACCGTTGCCATACCTGAAACCCCACCCCCCATCTAAGCTCCCCGAGCTAATCTGATGGTTGTCACATATTGGGGACCAAACCGATGCACCCACTGCACCAACGTACCTCCTCCACTGACCCCAGATCCTCAGGGCCGCCACCACCACGGGACTGGTGGAATATCTCGCTGGCGGGAACGGCAGAGGTGCTGTTATCAGCGCCCCCAAGCTGGTGCCCCTGCATGAACCTGCCTCCATCCGCTTCCAAACTGCCCCCATCCCCACCACCCACTTTATCATCGCAATATTGGCCGCCCAGTAATAATTACTAGTATTTGGCCGGGCAAGCCCCCCAATTTCTCTCGAGCATCACCTTTTTCACCCGTGGGAACTTACCCACCCAAAAAAAGCCCCAAATGATTTTGTTTATCCTCTTAAAGGACCGTGGGATGAAAATCGGGAGGCATTGGAACGCAAATAAAAATCCCGGCAATACTGTCATCTTAACCGTCTGCACCCTCCCCGCCAGTGATAGAAGGAGCGCATCCCATCTCCGAAACTTACCCCTCATCTGATAACCAACTGGGGCAAGTTCAACTTGTGTAACCGGCCCCAGTCGCACACCACTTGTATCCCCAGGTATCTAAAATTGTCCCCCACTAACCTGAACGGTAACTCCCCCAGCTGACCCTCCTGACCTCTTGCCTGGACTACAAACATCTCTCTTCGTTATATTCAGTTTGTATCCTGAAAACCGGCCAAATTCCACCAGAATCGCCATAATCTCCCTCATCCCTGTCCCTGGATCTGCTACATATAGGAGTAGGTCATCCGTGTACAGCGATACCCTATGCTCCACCCCTCCCAGCCCTTTCCAACCCCTGGAAGCTCTCGGAGCAATTGCCAGCGGCTCTCTGGCTAACGCAGACAGCAGTGGGGAGAGGGGACATCCCTGCCTTGTCCCCCAGTGCAGCCTAAAATAGTCAGAGGTCGTCCTGTTCGTCCTTGCACTAGCCTCTGGGACCTGGTACAACAACCTGACCCAGTCGATAAAGCATCGACCAAACACAAACCGTCCCAGCACCTCCCACAGATAGTCCCACTACCCGTTGAATGCCTTCTCCGCATCCATGGCCACAACTACCTCAACTTCCCTTCCCTCCGGGAGCATCTCATTAAGCAGCCTTCTTGTGTTGGCCACCAACTGCCTACCCTTGACATCCGGTTTGGCCCTCCATAATCACCTCCGGCACACAGTCTTCAATCTTGGGAGGCCAACACTTTGGCCAGCAGCTCAGCGGCCACATTAAGCAACGAGATCGGCCTAGAGGTCCCACACATAGAACAGTACAGCACAGAACAGGCCCTTTGGCCCTCGATGTTGTGCCGAGCAATGATCACCCTACTCAAACCCACGTATCCACCCTATACCCGTAACCCAACAAACACCCCCCCCCCCCCCCCCCCCCCCCCCCCCCCCCCCCCCCCCCGACCTTCCTTTTTAGGACACTACGGGCAATTTAGCATGGCCAATCCACCTAACCCGCACATCTTTGGACTGTGGGAGGAAACCGGAGGAAACCTACGCGCACACGGGGAGGACGTGCAGACTCTGCACAGACAGTGACCCAGCCGGGAACCGAACCTGGGACCCTGGAACTGTGAAGCATTTATGCTAACTACCATGCTACCGTGCTGCACACAGCTCCAGGTTCTTGTCCCACTTCAGTATTAACAAAATGGTGGCCTGTGACATCATCGGGGGCAATATCCCTCGCCTCGTTAAGAACTTTGACCAGTGATGGCCCTAATATCCCTGAAAATTTCTTGTAAAATTCCACTTTGAACCCGTCCGCCCCGGGGCTTTACCCGACTGCATTGCCTTCAAGCTCTCAGAAATTTCTTCGGCCCTAATCGGAGCACCCAACCCATCCACCAGCTCCCTGCCCACCCTTGGGAAAGTCAGCCTGTCCAGAAGTCGTTTAATCTCCTCAGGCCCCGTGGGGGGTTCCGAGCGATAGAGTCTGCTGTTAAAGTCCCTAAACGCCCTGTTTAGCCCAGCCGAATCCCCTACCAGGGTCCCATCTCTGTTGACCAATTTATCAATTCCCCTGGCCGCCTCCCTCTTTCTCAACTGCTGTGCCAGCATTCTGCTGGCCTTCTTCCCATATTCATAAAATGTCCCCCTCGCCTTTCTAAGCTGCTCCACTGCCTTGCCCGTGGACAGCACCCCGAACTCAGCCTGCAGCCTCCGGCGTTCCCTTAACAGTTCCATCCCCGGGTCACCGCATACCTGCTATCTATCTGTAAGATCTCCTTGATCAGTCGCTCCGTCTCTGCCCTATCCATCCTGTCCCTGAGATGGGATTGAGATGAGCTCCCCTCTCACCACTGCCTTCAGCGCCTCCCAGACCACACTGCTGAGAC